>NW_027362765.1:45359963-47759963 GCF_046119375.1 Phyllobates terribilis
TTATTTTTTGACATTCTCTCGGGTCACACTATATAAATCCATGCTGTTTGAATGGATTTATATAGTGTGACAAAGTTGACAAGCACTTTCCAAGTGATGCTAAAATCGCTTGGAAAGCGCTTGTCAACCCGCATGCGGAAATGCAAGTGAAGAACGCTTCATTTCCGCATGTCCCTAGCAGGAAAACGCATGTACAATGCACATGCGTTTTTTTCTGCCAGGGAGATGCAGAAACGCTCAGGAAAAAATCCTGAGCATTTCTGCATCGTTGGTACATAGCCTAATAGTTACTTTGACCAGGAGTGCCTAAACCTTTACATGCCACTATAGAAGTCAGAATTAGGAGTGGTGAAGAATACATAAGTGGTGCACATGTTATCATACTTCTCCTCTTGATTGTTCCTCTCTGATGTAAAATACTGGATGTGTGAATGTAACCAAAATCTGATTTCAATACAGACATATCTCCTCCCACAGTAATGTGAAAATAAACGCTGCTAATATATGACAGTGGAGAGAGGAGGAAGATGGAGGAACTAGAGGCAGGCACAGACAGGCTGCTGTAAGTTCACCTGAAAGTGGAGAAACAGGCTCTGCTATAAGATGTCACCTCTGCTCTGGACTGTAAATCAAGAAGTCAAAGTCACTGCCAGTGGGGAGTAGGTAGGAATTGTGGAGGACTGTGCATTAATGCCTCCACCAAGGCCTTTGTGAGCATAATGCGCATATGAATAAACTATCAATTTCTGAGCCATGGAGCACCAGATACGAGATTGGTTTGGAAAGCTTTCCAAGCTGACAATGCACTGGCATAAGTAGGTCCTATTACAAGGTTTTATTGGTGAGATGGCTGAACCTAATAAAATGTTACTAGTTAAGCAGTTGCTGCACATACTAGATAATACACCTATTTGACTCTCAATTAAAAGGGGTTGTCCAGTAAAAACCGATAAGTCTGCAGTCTTTCTATGTGACTGCAAACTTATGAATCCCCCAGTGCACGCATTGTGCGCCACAGGAATTCGCCGGTTTCAGAGCGGGGAACGGAGGGTATTTATGAGTTATACATTTCCCCGGCCAATGAGCACGGCCTCGCTCCTTATAAACTTGTATGCAGCGATGCCATGTCCCCTAGTCAGCCATGACCACTGGCCATTAGCATCACGTATCAAGGCAAGACCTCAGTTCAATACAAGTGTATGGAGCGAGGCTGCGCCAACTGGCTGGGGGTATGTAAAACTCATACATACCCTCTGTTCCAGAGTCTGAAAGTCAACATTTAAAGGGGTAATCCAGGGAGATAAAGTACTCTCCTGGACAAAGCATCATAATAAACTATTGAACCGACATCCATAGTGCCGTTTCTAATCCTGACTGTATCTGCTATCCACTGTGACGGTGGAGGTGCTCCTTTGTGATTCTCCACACTTCTGGGATGTTACGTCAAAGATCAAGTGGCATGGTCTGCTCTTGGCTTCTAGTAACAGAAAACATCACAGAAAAAGAAATAGCCTTACCAATACTAGGTCAGATTACCAATACACTAGCAGGATGCAACAGAACCCATGATAAAGGTGGGAGCGGCACAGGTGCAAAATACTGATGGGGCAACCACTCCCAAACCTACCAATTCATGGAGGCGGTGGTTGCCTAGTAATTACTACAGGACTGTACGAGAAAGTGATTTGTTCCAAAAGAAACGCTAGAGCTAAAA
This sequence comes from Phyllobates terribilis, assembly GCF_046119375.1. NCBI lineage: Eukaryota > Metazoa > Chordata > Amphibia > Anura > Dendrobatidae > Phyllobates > Phyllobates terribilis. The sequence goes on from NW_027362765.1 coordinate 45,361,678, forward strand.
ATGAGAGAATTCGGACACCGTTGCTGGATATTTAGGGCCTGGCTTCCAGCGTGTTGGAACGAGATGGGGTCTTTGTCCCTGGAGCTTCTCTACTCGGTATAAGACGACTCACTGATCTTGTTGATATACAGAGAGTTTGAGTAAAATAGAAACTGCCTAAATACAAGGACCTTGTCTGATTTATACATCATTGTATAAAGAACTATGGAGATAGCATTAATTTTCTGTAGAAAATATGTGATGCTGCTGTAGCCCTAATATTTCCATACATGAGGTCTCTGAATAGATATTACCCCAGCATTATAAATTTAGATAAGAGAGGCGAGGAGATTGGAATGGATAACATCAGATGTTCCAACAAAGAAGGAATGGATCGTACATGTAAATAATAATTTGCAATATGAACATGTTTATTATTGTAGTATAGAAAAGTTATAGACGTTATTCACACACAGATTGTGGATTGAAAGAGTTTGAGGAATGGCAGATAGCTGAGATTGGGAGTTAGGAAGAAGAGGGAGGAGGAAATATTAGGTATTTTTTTGAGGTTTAAGGGGAGGTGCTGCAATACTCTTGTCCATATAGTGAACATATGAAATATTTAAATGTGAAATATTCAAAGGAATATTGCATTTAGTTTGATTTTTAGATAACAGATTTATATTAACTTCATATGCTTTAATTAAGATGTAATTTCTAACTTACTATAACTCTCCGGCATGTGTACAGTTTGTCAAAAATATATGATTTATACCTGTAAGTTTTCCTTTGTGGTCAATAAAATATGATTTTCAAGTAAAACATTTCCCACCTTCTAGGTATGATACTAGCTTTTCCCTTTGTGAGATATTTGATGTCTAGTAAGATTCCTTTTGTTGGTAAAAGATTTTTCACATTCTAAACATGAATATGGCTTCTCTCCTGTGTGAATTGGCTGATGTTTAATAAGACTTGATTTATTTGAAAAACATTTTCCACATTCTAAACATGAAAATGGCTTCTCCCCTGTGTGACTTCTCTGATGTACAAGAAGATTTGATCTTTCTGTAAAACATTTCCCACATTCTAAACATGAAAATGGCTTCTCTCCTGTGTGAGTTCTCTGATGTACAAGAAGATTTGATCTTTCTGCAAAACATTTCCCACATTCTGAACATGAAAATGGCTTCTCTCCTGTATGAGTTCTCTGATGTGTATCAAGACTTGATTTATTTGCAAAACATTTCCCACATTCTGAACATGAAAATGGCTTCTCCCCTGTGTGAGTCCTCTGATGCCTAATAAGATGTGATTTCTTGTTACAATGTTTCCCACATTCTGAACATGAATATGGCTTCTCTCCTGTGTGAATTCTCATATGTGTAACAAGACTTGAATTAAATGAAAAACATTTCCCACATTCTGAACATGAAAATGGCTTTTCCCCTGTATGAGTTCTCTGATGTGTATCAAGATGTGATCTATCTACAAAACATTTCCCACATTCTGAACATGAAAATGGCTTCTCTCCTGTGTGAATTCTCTGATGTTTAATAAGATGTGATTTCTGGTTAAAATGTTTCCCACATTCTGAACATGAATAGGAATTCTCCCTTGATTGCACTCTTTTTTGTCTAACAAGCTTCAATTTTGGTTTAAAATATTTCCCACACTCTGAAGAAGAAAATCTTTTCTCATCTATGTGAATTTTTGGATGTGTAACAGAAGACGTTTTAAGGGAAAAACTGTTTTCACATTCTACACTTGAAAATGTCTTGTTTGCTTTAAGACCAGTATGATTTTTAACTCCTCTTTTGTGAGTTCTCTTTTTCTTAATAGTCTGTGATGAATCAGAAGCTAGGACCTGTTTAAAAGTATCAGATGATAGATCTTTGCTGTGAAAGGATGACTGTATTTCTGGTATAGTGGCATACACGTCAGTTATATCTTGAGTGATATTAAGGTCATCTGATTTAACAGTTGAAGGTGTCACTTGTCCCTCTGATCTCTTGGTACAGTCACCTGCGAAGAATAAAGATTATTTTTTAATAAGTTATGCTGAATTATATTTTAAATATTTCTAAAATATCCAAAGAAATTGCAAGTTATGTAGCAAAATTAAATTATTTAACTAGACAAAAACAATAATTTAACAGTAGACCTTGAAAAGCAATGTGGCTTCCATGAACCAATCCAGCAAAATCTGTGCAACCACAGCTAAATATTCCCCTCGCTTCTGAGTTCTGCTGTGTGCCCAAATACTTTTACAGTCCACATTTTTAGCATTGCTGTAGCAGGAAGAAGCCACTTAAAAATTTCTGGTGGCCGTGTCTCCAGAATCACACGCTGGGCACCACTTATTAGGCACTAACATGGCATATATGCAATTTTCACTCTCCAGCATCCACTGCGCGCTAGTTTCCAGAGATTACCGCTGTAGTCAAAATAGTCACTACTCCTAAAAATGAATTCCATAAGGGTAATACAGTCACTTTATGCGTTTTTCTACTGTTATGTTTTTCTGCCGTTCTAGCACCTTACATGATCTGCAAAAGGTGCCCGCAAACTAGTTCAGCAAAATCTGAATTACCATAACCAAATAGTGCTCCTTCCCTTCTGAGCCCTCCCATGTGCCCAAACAGTATGATATTGTCCGATTCAGGAGAAGCTGCAAAATATATGGTGGAGTCCATATTTTTCTATTTCCTCTGGTAAGACTGAAAAAATTGGAGCTACATCAACGATTTAGTGATTTTTTTTTTTATTTTCATTTTTGAATTCCAATTTTTGTTAATTATTGTGATACATCTAAAAGGTTAAGTTTCCTGAATGCTTCATAGTTTTAAGGTTGAAGATAGGCTTAAGTCCATAGAGTTCAACCTATATCCTAACATGTTGATCCAGAAGGTAAAAACCCAATGGAAGAGACACTAATGGCTCCATTTTAAGGAAAAATTCCTTCCCGACTCCACATACATCAATCAGATTAGTTCTTTGATCAACGTCCCATCACATAATCTATTACCCATAAACTGTCAAATATTTTTCAAGAAAGGGATCCAGACCCTTCTTGAATTTTAGAAGTGATTAATCATTACAACATCATGTGTCAGAGCGTTCCAGTCTCATTGCACTTACTGTAAAGAATCAAGGTGCAATAACTACTGTAGACGACAAAACTTAGAAAGGAGAGATTGACAGCGGCGCTAATATTAACAGGCGCCCATTAGCTGTAATTAACATCACAAAACCACCATATGACTAGTTAAGAAAAACAACTATAAATACATATGATTTGCGCTTAAAAGGACCAGCAGTGCAGCGGGCCGGGTTTTTGGTCCAAGCAGCTATCCGTACTACTCTGACAGTGTGACGTCACAAACGCTATTATTCGCTGCGAGTCTCTGCCAGCTTTCCTCCTGAGCAGGATCTTTTTCGAGAGCGCGTGCCACTGGCCGAGGCATTGCTGAAACACTTTGAAACTACACGCTGAACTTACTCATCCAGACCTCGGACTAGGAGCATGAGGTACATCTCATATTCACCGCTCTGCAAGCAAAATGAACTCTTTGTGAGGTATGATTCAACAGTCTGTGCTACTTACCACTCATGTACCTTTCTTTTATAACTTATTGTCCTCTAAGGATCCATTATTGACTCGTTAACTCTATGCACATTAAGGCAGACAGTTTCATATTTATGCATATTGGCACAACTAGATATAACAACTAAACGACTCTTTAATCGCCCGCAGCACTGCTGGTCCTTTTAACCGCTTCTCGACCGCCCACTGTACATAAACGTCGGCGCTGCCTGGGCTCTCTGCAGCGCCGACGTTTATGAACGGTCGGTGGTCCCACAGCCCTCAGGACTCCCAGGGTCCTGCAAGTTCTGCGGTTGCGGTTCAGAGCGACAGCTCTGACAGGGGACATCATCGGGACCTGATTGGATCAGGTCCCAATGATGTTAACACTTGGCTATTTTCTATATGCCGCGATCTCCGGGTCTGCCATGTACGGTGCCCTGCTAGGCTCAGCCTGCAGCTGAGTCCAGCAGGAGACAGACAGTGTGAAACTGTCAGCAAAGTTCTCATGCAATGCAATACATGTCTATTGCATTGCATGAGAACAGTGATTAGAAAACTAAAAATTAATGTCCCATATAGGACTAAGTAAAAAAAAAAAAAAAAAAAAAGTCTAAAAAATGTTTTCAAACTATTAAAAAAAAAACAAAAAAAACGCAAAATAAAATAAATAAAATATTAAACCAACAAATCTGTATATTTATGCAAAAACAAAAAGTACACGTTTGGTATCGCCGCGTCCGAAACAACCCGATCTATAAAACTGTCACACTAATTAACTCCTTCTGTGCACACCGTAATAAAAAACAGAGCAAAAAACTATGCTTTTTCATCATATCGCCAAACAAAAAGTGAAAAAAATGCGAGCAAAATGGAAATAAAAATTGTACCGCTGAAAACGTCATCTTGTTCCGCAAAAAAAAGCCGCCGTACATCTCCATCAGCCGAAAAATAAAAAAGTTATAGCTCTCAGAATAAAGCGATGCAAAAAAATATTTTTTCTATAAAATAGTTTTATTGTGTAAAAGCGCCAAAACATAAAAAAAATATACAGTAAGTGTAGTATCGCTGTAAACGTACTGACCCGAAGAATAACGCTGCCTTATCACTTTTACCACACGCAGAACGGCATAAAAAAAACCTCCAAAAACAATTCCTGAATTGTTGGTTTTTGTTCATTTTACCTCCCAAAAAACAGAACAGAAAGCGATCAAAAAATGTCACGTACCCAAAAATGTTACCTATAAAAATGTCAACTCGTCCCGCAAAAAACCAAGCCGTCACATGACTATCGGCCAAAATATGGAAAAATTATAGCTCACAAAATATGGCGATGCAAAAACTAGATTTTGCAAAAAAAAGTATCTCTCTTAGTGTGTGACAGCTGTCAGTTATAAAAACCCGATATAAATCTGGTATCTCTGTAATCGCATCGACCCGAAGAATAAAGTAATATCATCACTTATACCGCACGAGGAACGGCGTAAAAAAATAATTAAAACCAATTCTTCACCTGCTACTGATTTGTTTATTATGTCTCCCAAAGATCGCAGTAAGGCTCTGCTCACATTTATCCTGCGCTCTGCGCTGAACACTTACACCAGAGTTTCCGTGTACATCACTGAAATACGTGATTCAGACGGAACCCATGACGGAAGATTCCCTGTAATGAGGCAGATATAGGCCACTGTGGATGCCATCTGCCTGTGATACCACGGTGTCAGTTTTTTTAGGCGTGCATAAAAGTGCGGTTGGCCACAGTTTGAGCACTTCGGAAAAAAAGGACACCGCTAAACAGAGGCCAGACGGAGTCCAGAGTAACTCTGCTGCCTCATTATAGTGAATGGATCCTGCAGGGGTTTCATCTGAATTACATCACTTGGAAATTTAGATGGAAACCCCGATGTAAGTGCTCAGCCTAGAGCACCGGATAAATGTTACGTAAAATGTTCCCAATAAAGGGCTTCAACTCAGTCCTCAAAAAAGCTAGTCCCCACTCAGGTCCATCATCTGTTAAAAATATAAGGGACTTCCAAGTTACTGGTAGCAGAAAGGCTCTGGAAAAGCGAAATGGCCCTTGCCCCCCAAAAGAAATTCAGAAAATTTTGTGCTCCCAAATCCAAATGCCTATTCTACAATAATTTGTTCTGCAATTGTCAAATAGCGCTCCGTCCCTCCCAGATCTCGCCGTATGGCTAAGCGGTACGATACAGCCACATATGGGGTATTGCCACTTTTAGAAGAAATTGTGTGACACATTTCGGCACCATTTTTACCCATTGCCCTGTGTGATAATGTAAAATCTGAGGGTAAAACTTTTTTGTGGTAAAAATACAATTATGTTTTCTTCACCGCCCAATGGTATAAATTAAAAAATACTCACTACTTCCCTAGATGAATTCCTTGAGAGGTGTAGTTTACAAAATGGGGTCACTTGTGGGGGTTTCTGCTGTTTCGGCATGTCAGCGACTCTTCAAATGTGACATGGTGTCTGCAACCTATCCCAGCTAACATAGCGCTCCTTTCTCTTCCGAACCCTGCCGTACACCAAAGCAGTGGTTTTCCCCCACATATGGGGTATCGGCGTACTCAGGAGAAATTGCACAACAAATTTCATCTTGCAATTTCCCCTGTTATCCTTATGATAATGCAAAATTAGGGGATTAAAAACATTTTTTGCGGGAAAATGTGAAAATTTTATTTTTAAGGCTCAATATTATAAACTTCTGTGAAGCACTTGGGGGTGCAAGGTGCTCACCACACATCTAGATAAGTTCCCTAAGGGTCTAGTTTCCAAAATGGTGTAATTTGTGGGGGGGTTTCCACTGTTTAGGCACATCAGGGGCTCCCCAAATGCAACATGGCGTCCGCTAATTATTCAAGCAAATTTTACATTCAAAAAGTCAAATGGCGCTCCTTCCCTTCCGAACCCTGCCGCGCGCCCAAACAGTGGTTTTCCTCCACATATGGGGTATCAGCGCGCTAATGAGAAATTGCACTACAAATTGTGTATTCCATTTTTTCCTGTTACCCTTGTGAAAATTAAAAAATTGGGTCTAAAGTAACATTTGCATGAAAAAAAGGTAAATGTTCATTGTTTTCTTCCACATTCCAAAAATTCCCGTGAAACACCTGCAGAGTTAACCCCTTAACAACGGGTGACGCATTAGTACGCATATTTGAGTAACCCCCCGTTCAGTGAGGACTGCTGCGCTGAGCCCTCACTGAAAGGAGCACGTCAGCTGATTCTTACAGCTGATATGTGCCTGCAACAGCCCCGGGTGGAATCGCGATCCACCCGCGGCTGTTAACATGTTAAATGCCGCTGTCAATCTCCGACAGCGGCATTTAACGCGCGCGTCCTAAGCCCCGCCCACCGGCGACCCAGTCACGTGATCGCGGGTCACCGATGGGCGTGCATGACAACCCAGGGTCTGCAGCAGATGCCTGCAGTTGTCATGAGCTGGTCGCTATGAGCGCCACCTAGTGGTCGGCGCTCATAGCACAGGACCATTTCTGCTGCATGCAGGGGACCTGCTCGTCCCCTGTATGTAGCAGAAGCGATCGGACAGTTGCTGCTTCTAGTCTCCTATGGAGACTATTGAAGCATGCAAAAAAGTAAAAAAAAAAAGTTTTAAAAATATTAAAATATATATATATATATACACAGTACAGACCAAAAGTTTGGACACACCTTCTCATTTAAAGATTTTTCTGTATTTTCATGACTTTGAAAATTGTACATCCACACTGAAGGCATCAAAACTATGAATTAACACATGTGGAATTATATACTTAACAAAAAAGTGTGAAACAACTGAAAATATGTCTTATATTCTAGGTTCTTCAAAGTAGCCACTTTTCGCTTTGATGACTGCTTTGCACACTCTTGGCATTCTCTTGATGAGCTTCAAGAGGTAGTCACCGGAAATGGTCTTCCAACAATCTTGAAGCAGTTCCCAGAGATGCTTAGCACTTGTTGGCCCTTTTGCTTTCACTCTGCGGTCCAGCTCATCCGAAACCATCTCAATTGGGTTCAGGTCATCTGGCGTAGGATCCCATCGCTCTGCTTCTTGGTCAAATAGCCCTTACACAGCCTGGAGGTGTGTTTGGGGTCATTGTCCTGTTGAAAAATAAATGATGGTCCAACTAAACGCAAACTGGATGGAATAGCATGCCGCTGCAAGATGCTGTGGTAGCCATGCTGGTTCAGTATGCCTTCAATTTTGAATAAATCCCCAACAGTGTCACCAGCAAAGCACCCCCACACCATCACACCTCCTCCTCCATGCTTCACGGTGGGAACCAGGCATGTAGAGTCCATCCGTTCACCTTTTCTGCATCGCACAAAGACATGGTGGTTGGAACCAAAGATCTCAAATTTGGACTCATCAGACCAAAGCACAGATTTCCACTGGTCTAATGTCCATTGCTTGTGTTCTTTAGCCCAAACAAGTCTCTTCTGCTTGTTGCCTGTCCTTAGGAGTGGTTTCCTAGCAGCTATTTTACCATGAAGGCCTGCTGCACAAAGTCTCCTCTTAACAGTTATTGTAGAGATGTATCTGCTGCTAGAACTCTTTGTGGCATTGACCTGGTCTCTAATCTGAGCTGCTATTAACCTGCGATTTCTGAGGCTGGTGACTTGGATAAACTTATCCTCAGAAGCAGAGGTGACTCTTGGTCTTCCTTTCCTGGGGCGGTCCTCATGTGAGCCAGTTTCTTTGTAGCGCTTGATGGTTTTTGCAACTGCACTTGGGGACACATTCAAAGTTTGCCCAATTTTTCGGACTGACTGACCTTCATTTCTTAAAGTAATGATGACCACTCGTTTTTCTTTTCTTAGCTGCTTTTTTCTTGCCATAATACAAATTCTAACAGTTTATTCAGTAGGACTATCAGCTGTGTATCCACCTGACTTCTGCACAACACAACTGATGGTCCCAACCCCATTTATAAGGCAAGAAATCCCACTTATTAAACCTGACAGGGCACACCTGTGAAGTGAAAACCATTTCCGGTGACTACTTCTTGAAGCTCATCAAGAGAATGCCAAGAGTGTGCAAAGCAGTCATCAAAGCAAAAGGTGGCTACTTTGAAGAACCTAGAATATAAGACATATTTTCAGTTGTTTCACACTTTTTTGTTAAGTATATAATTCCACATGTGTTAATTCATAGTTTTGATGCCTTCAGTGTGAATGTACAATTTTCAAAGTCATGAAAATACAGAAAAATCTTTAAATGAGAAGGTGTGTCCAAACTTTTGGTCTGTACTGTATATAAAAGTTTAAATCACCCCCCTTTTGCCCCATTCAAAATAAAATATATAAAAAAAAAACCCTACATACACATATTTGGTATCGCCGCGTTCAGAATCGCCCGATCAATATAAAAAAAGAATTAATCCGAACGGTAAACGGCGTAACGAGAAAAAAATTCTAAACGCCAGAATTACGTTTTTTGGTCGCTGCAAAATTGCAATAAAATGCAATAACGGGCGATCAAAACATCGGATCTACCCCAAAATGTTATCAATAAAAACGTCAGCCCGGCGCGCAAAAAATAAGCCCTCACCCAGCCCCAGATCACGAAAAATGGAGAAGCTACAGGTCTTAGAAAATGGCGCTATTTTTTTTTTTTTTTACCAAATTTTGGAATTTTTTTTCACCACTTAAATATAAAAGAACCTATACATATTTGGTGTCTATGAACTCGTAATGACCTGTAGAATAAGAGGGGCAGGTCAGTTTTAGCATTCAGTGAACGTGGTAAAAAAAATAAATAAAAAACAACTGTGGTATTGCACTTTTTTTTGCAATTTTACCGCACTTGGAATTTTTTTCCCGTTTTCCCGTACAGGATATGGTAAAACTAGTAATGGCGTTGAAAAGTACAACTCGTCCCGCAAAAAATAAGCCCTCACATGGCCATATTGACCAAAAAAATAAAAACGCTATGGCTCTGGGAACAAGGGGAGCAAAAAACGAAAATGCAAAAACGGAAAATGCTCTGGGGCTTAAGGGGTTAATAAATTTCTTGAATGTGGTTTTGAGCACCTTGAGGGGTGCAGTTGTTAGAATGGTGTCACTTTTGGGTATTTTCTGTCATAAAGACCTCTCAAAGTCACTTCAAATAAGATGTGGTCCCTAAAAAAATGTTTTAGTAAATTTTGTTGGAAAAATGAGAAAATCGCTGGTCAACTTTTAACCCTTATAGCTTCCTAGCAAAAAAAAAATTTTGGTTCCAAAATTGTGCTGATGTGAAGTAGACATGTGGGAAATGTTATTTATTAACTATTTTGTGTGACATATCTCTCTGATTTAAGGGCATGAAAATTCAAAGTTTGAAAACTGCAAAATTTTCAAAATTTGACAAATTTCCGATTTTTTCACAAATAAACGCAAGTGATATCGAAGAAATTTTACCACTACCATGAAGTACAATATGTCACGAAAAAAACATTCTCAGAATCAGGGGGATCCGTTGAAGCGTTCCAGAGTAATAACCTCATAAAGTGACAGTGGTCAGAATTGAAAAAATTGGCCTGGTCACGAAGGCAAAAACAGGCTCTGGCGCGAAGTGGTTAAGCGCAAATCATATGTATTTAAATTTGTTTTTCTTACTGTAGACAAAAAACTGGGTCATCTCTGGAGTAATTAGAGCAGGCCCGCACAACATACAGTCTGTGGGTTGCATACGGCACACCAAAAGATGCTGTGCAAGCCCCGGAGCTGACCGGGAGATGCCGTTCCCTTCTTATATTCAAATGTATTTGTATCTTTTAGACGTGAATACATTTGAACACTGTGGCACTGCGACAGGAGAAGCTCAGCGCTCGTCAGCCCACACCCCAACCTGCCTTGTCTTGAAGAGGTCAGCACGCTACTGACCTCATCACACTGCTGATAGAACTAGGCCGGAGAGGTGATGAGGATGCAGAGGGCACCGCTAAGAGCTCCAGGAGGAGTCAAAGATGAAATGTGTTTGTTTAGTGTGACTTTCCAGAGGAGCAATGGGGGGGACACTATGGGAAACTTTATGGCACAATCAGGGACATTCTGGGATTTTATGAAGCGATGAAGAAAGTAATGGGGCAATGGAAAACATTATGTAGCAATTAAAGGAGGATTGCAAAAGGGGGAAAAGTATAGTGTACAGTGAGGGGAGACATTTCTGCAGGAAGCAAAGTGAGGGGACATTTATATATACAGTGGTGCAGCATGGGAGATATTTATATTAATGGGGCAGTATTGCTTTTATTTCTGAGAACACCGTGTCAAGAGGTGCTGTGGAATACAGTGAAGAAGGAAGTCTACAGAGACGAGCTCTGGGCGTAAAATCTCAGTATGGTGTCCGTACTACATGGAGAACAAAAGAATGGGAACGACTTGAATCAGAGAAGATGTCACCTATAAGGTACCTGGATGTAAATGTTTATTTGTGATCCTGCCTGCGTCTCAACAGTACTGTGACTCCTGTATGGTCCACAGTCTAATGATGGCTGTTAACAACAAATCCCAGCATTTTCTTACCATTGTTAAGGACATACTGGGAATTGTAGGTTCACGCAATACAATTATATATGGGGCTGACCTGAGACAATGAGGAGGATTTGGCAAGTTTCTGCTGCAAAAACTCAGTTTAAGTTTGCGTATGTTCATACTGATTTTTTGGGGGAGCACAAACTCTCCAAATCCTCAAAACTTGGTTCTAGTGATGTATTCATGTACATACTACACCACATTTTGGGATTGTTTAAGTATAGCAATGTTAACCAAAAAAAATGTTGTGCACCCCAAATTAGAGTATGTGACATGGTGGTACTTAGAAATCCAAACTATTGTAGGGGACAATATTTTTTCTTTGATGAGTTTCTTTAAGAAATATTAGACATATAGGGGGCATGGCCTGGTAGCCGACAAACACGGCTGTGTGAGTACTTAGCTCCCTCTCACCCAAAGACTGTTCAGCAATGTATGAATTATTCATTCTATTTTTTATGGCTCATCCCTCTCACACAACCCCTGGCATGATGACCCGAGGTAAAACAAATCAGAAGAACCAAGGAAAATTGGAGTTTTACTTCACAGAAGACCGGAGATAAAATGACACTGAGACCTCCATTCACAGCAGTGACTCTGCTGACGGCGTGCTGCCCCCTTTGACCCAGACACCTCCAGCAGAGTTGCACTCCCTACCCGCAGTGAGTTCAGGACCCCAGGTCCCTCCCCGCAACAAAATCACTCACCAGGTCCAAGATATAGTCCTCTGGCAGACATGGAGGTGTAGTCCCGTCGGCGAGGAGGGGGAGGGGGGGGGGATATTTCCTCTCCCACAGTTAACCCAGCATCACACAGACAGAGGCAGGAGGAGAAGCTGCAAGTGTCAGCAGGGGAATCAGCCAGCTCTGCTACATCTAGTACTTCAATAGCACTGGCCCAGTTCAGCACATCAGATGAACCAGCATCAGGCAACTTACTTGGAGAGATGCTGATGGCTTTCAGAAGTTCTATGCAAAAGGAATTTGCCACTCTATTATTGCCAATACAAACTCTAACTAAGGAACTAGGTAAGCGAGTATCTCACATGGAAAATAAAATGGGTGAATTTGCCAAGTCCCACAACAAGCTGATAGATGAACATAATGAACTCTCAGACGAATTGGAAGCCATACAAACTAAACTAGTGGATTTAGAGGATCGCTCTCAGCGAAACAATGTAAAATTGCAAGGGATACCAGAAGATGTCCCTCCTCAAGAACTGAGGGGGATTTCTTCAAAGTCTGATAAAAGCAGCTATCCCTAACTACTCCCCAATAGACACTATCAGTGACAGAATTCACAGGGTACAGCGCACAAAGCATCGACATGAATCAATGCCCAGAGATGTCTTGGTCTGCATCCATTTCTTTCATATAAAAGACCTACTACTCTTTTCGAGAAAAAAAGAACTCCCACACCCTTAAATTAAAATCTTTGCAGATGTCTCGGTAGTGACTCTGTTTCCGCAGATTATTGACTCCCATCACTTTGACTCACAGAAAAGGAAGTGGCATATAGATGGGGTTTCCCACTGAAGCTTCTCATAAATTACAGAGAGTGGCACACGGTTACCTCCTTTGAAGAGGGAGAAAACCTCATGCGTAACTGGACCTTTACACTAATAGAACCCACTCGCCCTAACAGGCCCCACCCAAAATTTGTGGAAACTGGCTGGCAACTTTCTTCAACTAAAAACAAGTCTAAGCGCTGAAGGATAGAATCGGCCTCGTCTGGGTAAAGAGGGAACCGTGTACCTTTTTCGACCAATCCGGCAGAGCTTTTTTTCCCCCTCTGGGTTACTGACTAGTCAGTCGCACAGAATAAGTAGATCCTTTTAGTTGATCTGCTACTTAAAAGTTAATGTTGGTCAAATTATTTGTAAAAATAGCTATTACAAAATATTGGAAATCCCCAGGTATTCCTGCCAAAGAGATAATACAATCGATAAATAAAACTTGTGCTTTGGAAAAAATTATAGCACAAAAATAAAGTTACAAGTTTTCAGTGTTAATTGGAAGGTTTGGTTGAATCATCCAGAAAATATTGTTCCAATTCAATAGTAGTCATTAATGTATGTAATCCTTGAAATTTGTGGAAACCAGCCCTGTATGTTGTTATGTTGTATTTTGTTTTCTGTAGGTTCATTTCCTATGTAGACTTCAATGTTTGTCAGTCTAAAGTATTGTATACACTGTTTGATATTTTTTTTTAAATCAAATAAAAAAATATTTATTTTTTAAACTATTAGACATTTAGAGAGAACTTTTCAATATAGTGCACTAAAGCGGAGTTGCACTCATTTATGATGGACCATTGGAGCTACTATAAGTCCTGACTAGAAAGGTATAAAAAGTATTAGTGCTCCCCATTTTAGGAGAGACTGTGCAGTGATTTTCATTCCTTAGGATCGAAAACATCATGAAACTCATGACATGGAGTCATTAGAGCCATCAACCACGCACAGCTTAGAAGTATATTATGCATAGATGCAGGGGCTGGCTGGCAAATTTTAGCCTGGGAGGAGAGCACACAGCAGTGGCCCATGAGCAGCGAACCATCCTTAAAAGAGGTTGTCCGGTCTCAAAAGAAGTTGTCCACTACTTATACACTGATGCCTTATGCATAGGATCAGCCGCGGTCCGGCACCTGGCATTCCTGCCAATCAGCTATCTGTGTCAGTGGCGACGGACGCTGGCCGGAAGTACTTACTTTCTGAACTTGGCCATCTAGCTGTAGTGGCCGCCGTGGGGTTCTGCACATCTGCCTCCCAATGAATTGAATAGGAGGTGCATGTGCAGTATCCTGCAGCGGCCACTACAACTAGACGGCCAAGCTTCACAAGTACGTACTTTCGGCCGGCAGCCGCTGATAACAGGTAATAGGCGGGGGTGCTGGACCCCTGCCGATCAGAAATTGATGCCCTATCATACAGATGGGGCATCAATGTATAAGTAGTGGACTACCTCTTTAAACCCTAGAACGCATGACCATAAAAATCTACACTTTCACATACATGGGGCCTTTTAGGCCCGTGTGCAAATAACATGGAATAACTCAAACAAAAATAATTTTCAAAGTTTATTTGAAAATTTCAAAGTAAAGATGCATTCCCACTAGCGCTGGTGTCTGCCAGGAGGAGATCTGTAATGGATCTGACCTCCTGGTGACCCCAGCTAAGGCTGGCGGAATCCCGGCATTCCAACAGCCTTAACTGGAGTTACCAAGAGATCAGATCCATTACGGATCACCTCCTGGCAGACCCCAGCGCCAGTGGGAACGCAGCCTAAGCTGTGAATAATTCAAAACATTATTATGTGCAAAAAAAAAAACAAAAAAGTAATTGAACGGGCTTAAAACGCCCAATATACGCATTCGATATAACTCTTTATAATAATGTTTTTTTGTCTAAAAGTTTTTTATATAAAAGTTGCAGTAAACATGCTGCAGGAATATCTCTTTTCAAAGGTTCCTTTTCTACTTTACTAATGACCGCAACAACTTTCACACGTTATCTGTTCGGAAGAATGCTCCTTGCAGACATTTTGTCCACAAGTAGTACAGACACGCTCGGATTTCCTGTCCTTCTTTGCTTGACAAATATAACATTGCTTTCTTTTTTTATCTCTAGGCTCTGGATGTTCCTGAAAACGTATACCACATCGGATCATAGCTTCTGTTTGCCTTTGTAAGCATTTTGTTCTGCTTCTCTCCATCATGGTAGGCATTAAAAGTTCATAGCAAAGTTCTGTCAAGTATAGACGTCTCTTGTCCTTTCTGTTGGCATGGAATTCTGGATGAGTATCACTATAAACAATATAGCTATTGAGGGCTGACACATCTAGCATATTATAAAAAAGAACTACAGACCAACGTTTTGTCTGCCTCTTGCACGTATACTCTCCAATCATTTCGTCCATCGTGTCCACTCCTCCTTTGGTTTTATTATAATGCAAGATGATTTAGGGTTTCTGTTTCCTGTTATTGGTGTCTATACTTCCATCACGGTGCATTGTACTCATTAATATCACAGACTTTTCTTTCTTAGCTTTATAAGTCACCATTGTCGCTTGATTGCAGAAACCAAAGACACTAATCATAAAGTTGTCGATGTTGATTGTGCTTCATGATTGGAGGAATTTCTCTGCGGTTTTGCTTCATTGTACCAACAAGTGTAAGTTGTTTCTGAAGCAAAAAATTGCCCAGTTCAAGATTGGTGAAGTAGTTGTCCATTGTTATATTTTTTCCAGAATGGAAAATTGGTTTCGCAAGTGTTTTTACTATGTCAGAACATAGGTCTTTCTGGACTGGAGCGTCAACATCTTTGCCACAGTAAATCAGACCATTCATTCCATAATAGCTTGTAGAATCAGACATCCAGAAAATTTTAATACCATATTTAGCAGGTTTGCTGGGCATATACTGAATGAAATTGCAACGTCCCCTAAATGCAAGAAGTTGCTCATCCACTGTCACATTGTCACTAGAATGGTAATGCTTAGTACAGTTCTTGATAAAAAGATTCCACATGTAGCTAATGGGGGCTAACTGATCTGTTTCCAACCTGACAGGACGAGTTCTCTTGTCATCAAAACGAAGGCTTCTCCGAATATCCTCAAATCTATAGACTGACATTGTAGCTTTGTAATGTGGATCTGAAAAAGGGTTTACAAAGAGTTCTCTGATAGGAATTTTGTACTCCCTGCCAGAATAGTAAGGCCAATATAAGCATACAGTTCCTCTTTTGTTATATTTTTCCATGTTTTTTTTTCTTCCTGAAGCGATACGTTTTCCTTCTAAGTTAGTACACAACACTACCTCATCTACAATATCATCTGAAAAAAATTTACAGAACATATCTCTTTTGGACAAGAATTGTGGAATTCCTACAGTTCCTTGAGCAACTCTTACAATATTATGTGATGGGGTTCGTCCAAGAACCTCAGCAGTACTGTTCCAAAAAACATTAGTTTTGGATGTTCTATTTGTATGTTCTGCTGGATCCATTACTTCTTCATCATCTGAAGAATCACTGGACGATGAAGTAGAGACATTAGCTGGTGGCATGTACTCGACATCAGACAAAGAAAGTTCACTATCAAAAAGTATTGCTTAGATTTCTTGATCAGTCAAACCCCTGGATGTAGACTATGCCATTGTAACCTTAGAAGTCACTAAAATGGAAAAAAAAAAAAAAAAAAAAGATTACAATCAGGGTTGTACACTCTTTGTTAGTGTGTGTGCTAGGGGTAACGTGCAGCCCCCCTCCTCTCACCTTCAGCAGGCACCACTTTCTTTTAGGTGCAGTAGAAGCTTTTGGATTTTTGGAACTCAAAGTTTCTTTTTCAAGAAACAAGAAAGCTGACTCCTTCTTCCAAAGTCTCTTCAGCAAGTAGCACACAATGAACAGTGTTCAGGACCTATGATGATGTCAGAGACGCATGATGTTGTGAGGGAGCCTCCTTCCCAAGATCACATGACCATGTAGTCAGGCAGAATTCACACTCTTCATAGCAACAACAGAGTCATAAAGACTGAGTCAAAGTCTTCCCCAGCAACAGTGAAGACAAAAAGACTTAGGATCACATGTAAACCTAGTACGGGCCTAAAAGGCCCCAGGTATGTGAATATGGGGTATTCACAAAAAAGAGTTGTTATACCGAAATGCCTGTAACATAAAAATAAATGAACAACTGGAAATGACAAACAACTATATACCTGAGGAATACCTAGAGTTTCAAAATTCTAACTAAAGTAATCTTGCAGAAAATAGAAAACAATTAACAGGCCTGCGAGGCCCCAGGTATGCGTTCTAGGGTTAAGCTACAAGTTTGCAGTCATTACAGTGTCTAACATCTATGACAGCTTGAAGTCTTTTGTGGTAGTTGTGGATGAGGTTATTTATATTCTCAGATGGTGAAGCTACCCATTCTTCTAGGCAAAAAGCCTCCAGTTCCTGTAAATTCCTGGGCTGTTTAGATTGAACTGTACGCTTGAGATCTCCCCAGAGTGGTTCAATGATATGGAGGTCAGGAGACTGAGATGGCCAATCCAGAACCTTCACTTTGTTCTGCTGTAGCCAATGACAGGTAGACTTGGCCTTGTGTTTTGGATGATTGTCATGTTGGAACGTCCAAATACGTCCCATGCGCAGCTTCTGGGCTGACGAAAGCAAATTTACCTCCAGTATTTGATGATACTGTGCTGCATTTATTTTACTCACTTATATAGTGCCATTTATTCCACAGCGCATCACAGACAATATCGGCACTGTCCCCATTGGGGCTCAAAATCTAGATCAGTAGGTCTTTGGAGTGTGGGAGGAAACCGGAGAACCCGGAGGAAACCCACGCAAACACGGAGAGCACATACAAACTCCTTGCAGATGTTGTCCTTGGTGGGTTTTGAACCCAGGACCCCAGCGCTGCAGTGCTAAACACTGAGCCACCGTGCTGCATTCATCTTCCCTTCAACTTCTACCAAGTTTCCTGTGCCTTTGTAGCTCACAAATCCCCAAAACATCAGCGATCTACCTCCGTGCTTGACTGTAGAATGGTGTTCCTTTCATCATAGGCCTTGTTGACCTCTCTCCAAATGTAAAGTTTGTGGTTGTAGCCAAAAAGTTAAATTTTGGTCTCATCATTCCAAATTACCTTGTACCAGAAGTTTTGAGGCTTGTTTCTGTGCTGTTTGGCGTATTGTAGGCGAGATACTTTGTGGCAATTGTGCAGTAATGGCTTTCTTCTGGAGACTCGACCAAGCAGCCCATTTTTCTTCAAGAGCCTCCTTATTGTGCATCTTGAAACAGCCAGACTGATAGTTTTCAGAGAGTTCTGAATTTCAGCTGATGTTATTTGTGAGTTTTTCTTTGCATCCCGAACAATTTTCCTGGCAGTTGTGGCCGAAATTTTTGTTGGTCTACCTGACCTTTACCTTTAGTAGCCATTCAAACCCATTTGTGTCAAATTCTGTGCATGTTATCAGGCCAAAATCACCAGGGTATGCAAACTTTTGATCAGGGTCATTTGGATGTTTTTGCTTGTCATTAAGATTAAAGAAAAAAAGAGAAAACACAGTAGTTTGACAATAAATGGCTTCACCCAACCAATAACCATGAGTGGAGAAAAAGTTTTTTATCATCATTCATATTCTCTGAAACAAGGCCAAGAAAGCAAAAATTCTGGCAGGGTATGTAAACTTTTGAGCACAACTGTGTGCAAATCACATACTTGCAGTCACGTACCCGCTGCTCCCGACATCAGAGAATCCTCACAGCATGCAGTACATGCAATGTAAGCAAACACGGCAGGTATGCAGATGGGTGGATACAGGCGAGTATGCAGGCAGGGAGGTACTGGCCGAAAGGACGGGCTGGAGCACAGAAAGGTTAAGACCCAGTACAGACTGGGTCACAGAACCGCAGATGCGGTAGACAACCACAGCAGAGAGGGAACGCCCGAAGCGGTGGGCAAGAACAGAGCAGGACGGGGCTGCAGGAGCAGCGAGCACAAGCAGGGCAGGACAGGACTGCCGGAGCAGCGGGCAGAAGCAGGGCAGGACAGGACTGCCGGAGCAGCGGGCAGAAGCAGGGCAGGACAGGACTGCCGGAGCAGCGGGCAGAAGCAGGGCAGGACAGGACTGCCGGAGCAGCGGGCAGAAGCAGGGCAGGACAGGACTGCCGGAGCAGCGGGCAGAAGCAGGGCAGGACAGGACTGCCGGAGCAGCGAGCAAAAGGGTCAGAGCGGAGCAAGGCTGCCGGAGCAGTGAGCAAAAGGGTCAGAGCGAAGCAAGGCTGCGGAGCAGTGAGCAAGGAGTCAGAGCAGGCTAGAACCGCCGGAGCGGTAAGCAAAGGAGTCAGAGCAGACTAGGACCGCCGGAGCGGTGAGCAAAGGAGTCAGAGCAGGCTAGAACCGCCGGAGCGGTGAGCAAAGGAGTCAGAGCAGGCTAGAACCGCCGGAGCGGTGAGCAAAGGAGTCAGAGCAGGCTAGGCTGAGTAGGGGGGACAGGGCTCTGTTCACACGGAACAGACAGGAAGGGAAAGGCAGAGCCAGACACCCACAGGGTACTAGCAGAGAAGTAGCGAGTGGACCACAAACTCACAAACGGGAGTACAGAGACAACAAGCAGGAGTTAGGTACGAGTTCAGACTGCAGAAAAAGGAAGGGAACGGACATAGAGGCAAAACAGGTAAAGGATAGGAGAGAGTTCAGACTGGAACTGAGTGTACGGAGGAGACCGACACTGCAGCGGAATACAGGAGCGGGTCTGGGAATACGGCCCCCAGAGAGGCAGGACGAACAGGCAAGGAGCGTGTTCAGACAGGACAGACAAGATACAGGAGCGGGTCTAGGTAATCAGCCCCTAGAAGGCGGGAGGAACAGGCTAGGAGCGTGTTCAGACAGGTCAGACAAGATACAGGAACGGGTCTAGGTAATCGGCCCCTAGAAGGCAGGAGGAACAGGCTAGGAGCGTGTTCAGACAGGCCTGGAAATACAGCCTCCAGGATAGGCAGACAAGAGAACACAGAACGGGACCTGGCACCTTCAGAGTGCAAGCACACACTGAATGAAACACTATGCTCAGGCAGGAATAGATGGGAGCAGCTGAGCTATATACCAGGTGACAGACAGCAATAGGCTGAGGACGCACAAGGGGTGTGACCCACAGCAGGTACAAAAAGCAGGAAGTGATCGGGCGCCGCCCTTAAGCAGCAGAAACAGACACAAACAGACAGCATGGAGGGAAGCCAGAGAGACATTCTGGACTGGAGATCAAGTGCGCGCTCTTGCACAGTGGGAGATGGACCACCATGCAAGGACGCCGCCAGGTATGTTACAATTGTGAACCTTAAGGGCCCGAGGATGCTCAAGACGAAACGCAGCTGGGTTAATGACGGCAGTTATTTTATAGGGACCAATAAACCTAGGTCCCAGCTTCAAAGAAGGAACTTTCAACCTGATATTCCTGGTAGACAACCACACAGTCATTCACATACAAGTCTGGACCTGGCAAAAATTTATACCTGTCTCCCATGATCTTTTACTCAGAACCCCCTACCACACCGAGGAGAGTGACGAAGCAAAACGTTCCTCCTCAGGAATTCCTGAAGCTTCTCCCCCACTAAAGGTACCAAACTGTGGATGGTAACAGTGTGCAACAAAGAACGGTGACCTGCCAGTGGATTCTTGACGATGATTATTAATGACAAATTCTGCCAGCGGTAAGTAGGATGCCCAATCCTCCGGATTTTCGGAGACGAAACATCGGAGGTAGGTGCTTGGTCAGTCCATTCGACTGAGCGTGGAAGGCAAAGGAAAAGGACAGCTGCACCCCCAGTCGAGTACAGAATGCTTTCCAGAACTGGAAACAAAACTGTATCCCCTGATCTGACACCACATCAGAGAGAACTCCGTGAAGCGAAAGAAGAGTACCAGACAGACGGGTATGCGAAACCTTAGAACGCACACAAATACTACAAGCAGATACGTGTTCACTCACATCCCGATGCAACCCTGGCCACCAAAAACGACGAAAGAGGAGATCCGCGGTTGCCTTACCACCTGGATGACCAGCAAGCATAGAGTTATATTGTTCCTTAATTACTTTGCGGCGCAGATTAGATGGTACAAATAACCTTCCTGAATGGCAGGAGGCTGGGGTGTCTCCCTGAGCCTTCAACACCTCACCCAGTCACCCTCCAGTTCAGGATATAATGCCGAAATGACTACTCCCTTCTGTAATATCGGGGCAGGGTTCTCATGGTCAACGCCACCAGGGAAGCTCACCCTTGACATTTTTGACCCCTGCATGAAAAGTGACAACAAAATTGAACCTAGTAAAAAACAGGGACCATCTGACTTGCCCAGGGTTGAGACGTTTAGCTGACTGGCGACATGACAGGTTATTATGGTCAGTAATAGGATGGACAGCCCCCTTCAACCATTCTTCGAACGCCAATTTGATTGCCAAAAGTTCCCTATTACCCACGTCATAATTTCTCTCAGCCGAAGACAATTTTTTAGAAAAGAAGGTGCGTGAGCGCTGTTATGTCCCATGATTGGGAATTTCATTGACAATAATGGACTTCTTACAGTTGTTATACATCACTGTTCTTTGTATAGCTGTAATGTTCACTTTCCTTGAAGTTTGTCCCTTCTCTCTCCCTGTCCCCCTCTCATGTGACTGTACCTAACCCCTCCCTTCTTCCCTCAGTCACCATCTTGTCACCATTAGAAGCTCATGTGCTTTCAGCCTGTCTCAGGAAAAGTTATTTTTACCTGCTCCTGTATGCATTATAACAAGGATTCTTAAAGAAAACAAAGCCTCTTCTGAATTCTTCACAACGAGCATTTGCAGCCTAGTTAAAGCCATCTGCAACCATCGCTTCCATGCAAGTAAGGTGAAGAGATAGTCTCAACAGCGCCCTATATTACAGCACAGCCATGGGGACAATAGACACCATTTACCAGGGGACGGACCCTGAGACAACACAGCCTCAACCCCAACAATAAAGGGTTGGGAAACATCGGGTTGATTGAGTATAGGAGCAGTGGCAAAATGATTCTTTAAGGAAGAAAAAGCATGGAGGGAGGCATCTGACCATTTGGAAAAATCAGACCCCATCTTAATATCATTAAGTGGTTTCATAATTACTGAGTGACAATTTTGGATGAATCAGTAAAGAAAATATTGTAGAGCCTTCAGGTTCTCGGGACGGTCCCAATCAAGGACTGCACGGATCTTCTCCGGATCCATCCGAAAACCTGACAATGACAAGTACCCCAAAAACACATTTTTCTAGTTTGGCATATAGTTTGTTATGCCTTAATATCCAGAGTACCTGTTTAACATGCCCCCAATGTGTCTCAAAATCAGGTGATAAAAACAAAATATCGTCCAGATAGACCACCACAAACTTCCCCATTAAATGATGGAAAATATCATTTATGAAATGCTGGAACACTGCAAGTGCATTGGTCAAACCAAAAGGCATAACCAGACTCTCGAAATGCCCTTCAGGGGTATTGAACGCTGTTTTCCATTCACCCCCTTCTCTTGTAGGCTCCCCTTAAATCCAATTTGGAGAATAACTTAGCTCCTACAACCTGGCTAAAAAAATCTGGAATCAGAGGAAGAGGGTATGGATCTCCGATGGCAAGTTGATTTAATTCCCAGAAATCTAAACAGGGAGGTAGACTGCCATCTATTTTCTTGACGAAGAACCCTGCTGCCACAGACGAGGATGAGGGCATAATGTGTCCCTTCTCCAGACTTTCCGCAATTAAATCCTTCATGGCTTGTCTCTCAGGGCCACAAAGATTATACAGTCTGGACTTCGGTAGTTTAGCTCCAGGGGTCACGTTAACAGGACAGTCATATGCATGATGAGGAGGCAAAACCTAACGCCCCCTCTCAGAAAAAACATCCTCAAAACCAGAAAGAAAAGCAGGTAATATTTCCATAGAGACAGTAGCAAGGGAAATATCTAAATAGTTCCCATGGCAGTAATCTCCCCATTCAATAATCTCCCCGGTTTGCCAATCCACCAACGGATTATGTTTCACCAGCCAGGGAAGACCCAGAACAATTGGGGTGGGAAAACAGTCCAGGACATAGCAAGGGATTATTTCACAATGAACCGACCCCATCCTCAGTTTTACATTATGTACAATCTGAGTAAATGCTTTCTGTGCAAATGGCACTAAGTATATGGCATAGATTGGAATAGGCTTAGCTAAAGTACAGCAAGCAAGACCATGAGTTTTCACAAACTCAGCATCAACCAGGCTGATTCCGGCTCCACTGTCAAACACAAATTTTCTCGGTTGTGCTTTCTAGCTCCACCTCTGCTGTCTGGACAAACCGGGAACTGCAGGTTGGCGACAAATGCACCCCTTGCTTATCCAACTCCAGACTACCAAGAGTTAAAAGACTCCTTTTGTTTAGGAATTGAACAGGTCCAAATAAAATGTCCCTTTTTTCCCCACCAAAAAAAAAAATGCGCTTTTTCTCTTGCGAATCTCCGGGGAAACTTATGATGTAAAGGCGTCTCCTAACTGCATGGGTCCTGCGGTAAAGAAAACGCCAAGGATTGAGGACCTCCCTGCAAGAGTGAGATCACAATTCCTGCTCGTTGCTCCTCACTTCTGGAGGAGTAAGGACAAAGTTTAAAATACAGGGCAACCTTGGGTTCAGGCTGGACAGGCCTACCTGCAGAGACCGCCACATTAGCGACCTGTAGCCGCTGATGCTATTGCTGAACCTCACAGCGGAGGTCATTCACCTCCAGAGACAGACCGCGCAGCCACTCTGCGAGCTCTGCAACTGAACCCACACCAATGAGAAAAAAAAAAAACACGATTAAACCCAAGTGTCAGGTTTTTTTTCTAAATGTGGACGGCCGGTGATCACGCAAGGTGTGGGAAAAACTAAGTGCAACATAAAGGGATGAGGTGAAGGGAGCCCAGACACCAGGGAAAGGGGGAGTGGAGACCTCCTAGGCTGATCTGATATCACCCTGTCTCCCCTAACATCCTTATATTGGTTTCTCACCAATCACCGCACAGGAACCTAAAATCCTTTATTTCCCTAGAGCTAGGTCCTGGCTAGGGAAGGGGAAAGGGTGGGGGGGGTGAATACTAGTTAGTCCCTACTAAACTAAAGACAACAAGGTAGACAGACATGGGGAGAGTAACTTAGCTTGAGCCGACTTCAGAGAGATCGCACACATGTAATTTAAGCACCAGAGAGGAAGAATCAACTGCACTAGTTCCAAGCCTTCTCAGGGGAAAATGTGAGTATCACCGGCACCTTCCTATTGTAAAGTAAAAGTAGTTAAACCCAGGCCAGAGAGTTAATAAACAAGAGGAAGGTAGCCGCTGGGTCCTAGAGTGAGACAGATCTAAGAAGGTGTCTGTAATGCCAAACGAAGAGATCTCCTGCAACCAATTGCAGGGCGACTGTCACATCTGACACAACCGTGACAGCCGCTGATGTGCCTAAAAAGTGAAAACAAAACAAAACAAAAAAAAAAAAACACACAAGTAACACCATTTTGGAAACTAGACCCTCAGGGAACTTGTATAGATGTGTAGTGAGCACCTTGATCCCACAGGTGCGTCACAGAAATTTATAATGTTGAGCCACGAAAATAAATAATAATATGGCTATGTGCCCACGATGCAGAAATGCTCAGGATTTTTTCCTGAGTGTTTCTGCATCTCCCTGGCAGAAAAAAACGCATGCAGATTGTACATGCGTTTTTCCTGCCAGGGACATGCAGAAATGAAGCGTTCTTCACTAGCATTTCCGCATGCGGGTTGTCAAGCGCTTTCCAAGCGATTTTAGCATCACTTGGAAAGTGCTTGACAACTTTGTCACACTATATAAATCCATGCAAAAGGCATGGATTTATATAGTGTGACCCGAGAGAATGTCAAAAAAAAAAAATATATATATACTTACCCTCCGATGGCCCGTGCTGTCTTGCTTCGCTCGGTCCCGGCTGCCGGCAGCGGTAGAGTGAAGGACCTGCCGACGTCAGCGTCGCGTGACCCGTCACATCACTCTGACCTCAGAGCAGGTCCTTCATTCCATCGTGAAGTGCCGGGAAGCAAGGAGGGGCGCAGTGCAGGCCGCCAGAAGGTAAGTATATATTTATTTTATTCTTTTTTTAACAGATTTTTTAATGGTACCTGGGTGTGGATGAGACTCTCCTCTCCTCTACACCCGGGTACCATCCGCACATTAGAACGTGCCAATTACGCAAGTACAGATGCACCTATTTCAGAGATTCAGATCAGGTTTTTTGCATCGCCATGTTTTGATAGCTATAATTTTTCAAGATTTCTGCCGACATAGTCAAGTGACAGCTTGATTTTTGCGGGTCGAGTTGACGTTTTTCATTGGTACCTTTTACGAGCACGTGACATTTTTTGATCGCTTTCTATTCCGTTTTTTGGGAGGCAAAATAAACAAAAGACAGCAATTCAGGAATTGTTTTCTGGGGATTTTTTTATGCCGTTCCGTGTGTGGTAAAATGGATAAGGCAGGTTTATTCTTCGGGTCAATACGATTATAGGGTTATCACAGTTATAGCATTGTTTTAGGCTTGGCGCTTTTGCACAATAAAAACTATTTTATAGAAAACAATTATTTTTGCATGACTATATTCTGAAAGCTGAACTTATTTTTCCGCTCATGGCAGCTTGTTTTTTTTGCAGGACAAGATGACATTTAAAGGGGACCATTTTTGTTTACATTTGTCTTCTTGACCGTGTTTTATTGCACTTTATGATCAGTGGTATGATGATAAAGCATTGTTTGTTTTGTTTTTTTTACAGTGTTCACTGAAGGGTTTAACTAGTGTCAGATCGTTCATCTGATGCTCTTCAATGCATCTACACTGCAATGCATCAGAGCAGCGTCTCACAGGCAGGAAGGAGGAGTCTTAGCTCTTGCTCTCTGAGCATGCGCTGAGTTGCCACAATCCTGAAGGCCCCCAGGGTTACCATGGAAACCAGCAGCAAACACGATCGCATCACGTTGTGCTGATGGAAGCGGCATCACAGGGGTTAAACGTTTGCGATCAGTGCTGCGGGTGTTAGCTCTAACATAGAGCCGACACCCGCATGTGATCACGGCGGTGCTCAGGGTGAGCCCGCGTGATCACTGCGCTGTACATATACTGCTATTTGCGATAACGCAGCTCCCACAGAGAAGTACATGTACGGTGCATATCGGGAAGGGGTTAACATTATTTGAATCACTTAATATTGAGCAGAATTAAAGGGGTTTTTCCCATGAAAAAAGTTACAATTTTAATCAACATATCTTTGAATAATAAGTTCCACCATTGGATGTGTTTAAATAAAATGTTCCTGTGCTGAGATAATCTTATAAATGTGCCCCTGCTGTGTAATGGCTGTGTCTGACCGAATAGGAACAGGTCGGATATACAGACAGGACAGCAGGGAATCACAGCTGATTCTTTCTTTGAGATAAAACATTGCTTAAAAACAGGCAGTGAGATGTTTTACCTCACAAAAATAATCAGTTGCAGCCCCATGCTGTAATGTCTGTATAGTCTTTTGCTTCCTCCCCTGCCCAGGAGATGTGGTATGATCAGACCATGCTCCTGTACGGTCAAAAACAGTTATTACACACAATACAGTAGGGAAAAAAAGTAATTTAGTCAGCCACCAATTGTGCAAGTTCTCCCACTTAAAAAGATGAGAGGCCTGTAATTGACATCATAGGTAGACCTTAACTATGAGAGACAACATGAAAAAAATCCTGAAAATCACATTGTCTGATTTGGAAAGAAATTATTTTCAGATTTTGGTGGAAAATAAGTATTTGGTCAATTACAAAAGTTCATCTCAATACTTTGTTATATATCCTTTGTTGGCAATAACAGAGGTCAAACGTTTTCTGTAATTCTTCACAAGGTTGGCACACACTGTTGCTGGTACGTTGGCCCATTCCTCCATGCAGATCTCCTATAGAGCAGTCATGTTTTGGGGCTGTCGTTGGGCAACACGGACTTTCAACTCCCTCCTATAGGGTTTAGATCGGGAGGCTGGCTAGGCCACTCCAGGACCTTGAAATGCTTCTTACAAAGCCACTCCTTCATTGCCCTGGCGGTGTGAGTGGGATCAATGTTGCTGAAAGACCCAGCCACATTTCATTTTCAATGCCCTTGCTGATGGAAGGAGGTTTGCACTCAAAATCTCACGATACATGGCCCCATTCATTCTTTCATGTACACAGATCAGTCGTTCTGGTCCCTTGGCAGAGAAGCAGCCCCAAAGCATGATGTTGCCACTCCCATGCTTCACAGTAGGTATGGTGTTCTTTGGATGCAACTCAGCATTCTTTCTCCTCCAAACACGCCAAGTTGTGTTTCTACCAAACAGGCCTCTCTCATCTTTTTAAAGTGGGAGAACTTGCACAATTGGTGGCTGACTAAATATCTTTTCCCTCCCCACTGTACATCACAGGAATATTATATATATATATATATATTTTTTAAACACATCCAATTGTGGAAATTATTATTATTCCAAGATCTATTGATTAAAATGTATTTTCTTCATGGGAAAACCCCTTTAAATATGCGGACATCCTCCTATATGAAGTATGAGCCTACACAGCCCCCTATATATCATAAGAGCCCATACAAAGCCCCAACATACAGTGTGAGCCTCCACATAGCCCACTGTATAGTTTGAGCCCCCACAGTTTCTCTATATAAGGCCTCGAATAGCCATTTGCATACAGTATGAGCCTCCACATAGGCCGCTGTATACAGTATGAGCCCGCATATACATGAAAACATCCCATATACAGACAGGAAAAAAATAAAAAAACACATACTCATCTTGCTCCTGGTTCCCCCGGCGCTCTGGTCTCTAGTGCGCTGTCTCTCCACATAGACACGATGAAGTGGCATCATTGAGTCTGCTGTCTCACACACTGATGGGTGGAAGATGGAGCCGGCAGCCCGTCCTCCACCAATGCAATCATCGCTGTCTGTATTCCAAAGATGTGGATAGCGGTGACAGCGGGTAGCAGAAGGACGGCGGGGTATGGTGCGGCCTGTGAGCCACTGTTTAGCCCTTTGGCTGTCTCAGCCTGCAGGCCGTACTTTGCCCAGCTCTATCATACACTAATCTGTATATTGGATGTGGTATACTGTAGTACGTACACAGCTATACAATACACTGTACTGATCACACCTATCTACAGGACCTCATATCTTATATATGGAGCAGTATTGTAAAATCTGTGATGTCCTGTAGGTTCAGGATTCTGTGTAGTGGTCTCTGCTGGGGATCAGTGCAAGTCTGAACTTCCATACAGATTGGGAGATGCTGAAGCCGAGCACCTGGCACTGACAGGACGACCTAATCTGCATCAACGCTCAGACAGTGACTCCTGCAATAACTCACACTGAGCCCCAGCAGAGCGGCCACCTTCCTGAGCTGACAATACAGCGTCCTGGAGTTATCAGCATCCTGTTCCCCCTCACTGGAGACCTCTGGCCCCGACACTATCACCTCATGCAGGGCTCCTGGCGCGCTGTGCTGTGGGACGTTTCTTCAGCAGACGCAGCCCACACAGCGAGCAGTGCAAGTTACTGTATCTCTGCCCTGTGGCAACCACCACAAGGCACAGTGCCCGTCCCCTGGCGGCCCTAAATAGCTGCTTAGGGACTGGCCCCAAGGGCATATTTCCCCCTGACCAGCCCTCCCCTGCATAGGTGTAATGTGTTTTCATGTAGTTTATCGTGAACTTCACTGAAGTTAGACAGGTCTTTTCTCACAGAAACTTAAATGTCAGGATAAAGGGAAACTCTGCTGTTATTGTACAGAAATTCACATTTGGCCAAGATTAAAAATTATTACATTTAATTTCCTCTACTAATAAGAGGAATTTTTACTTTCTGGCTTGCAGATTCAACAATGGATGGCTCCAGTATAATTTCTTATTTACATGCTCAAACTAATAGGGACAGTTTTGGGTGGAGGAGAATGCAGTGGGATAGAGGCAGAATGGTGACATTAAATTGTGATATGGTCAGGCTACACCGCCGATAAAGAAGTGACCGGCAGTGACGGAGGAGAATCTGACTTCTCTGCATTCAGTAGTTACTACTCACCTGGTCTGTTATCTGTAGGAATCTCCTCTTTACACCGCTCATAACCCCTCACATAAGTCTCTGTAGTATTAATATGGGTCAGATCTTTACCCTGAAACAAATATTGTAAAAGTCACAGACAGATGGAGAAGTCACATCTATGATCAGCTCTAATCCTGCCATCTCATTACTCAAGTATAAAACATATAATACTGGTGGATAAAACAAGACTGAACACAAGACCTTCACAGCCGTCTACACATCATAGGGAAGATCTCATGACACCTTCTCTCCACCTACCTGATGATCCTGAGGAACATTGGGATCTTCTTGTTTACAGTCCTGTGGAAGAAGAGGACGGGGACATCTATCTGGTGTTGTCCTCTTACTGCATAGAACTGGAGGAAACACATACAGGGACTGAATTCATTCTTTACATACAGATAATTATAGGCCATGTGTATTTAGTCCTATTACCTGGTGATGTGAGGGACTGGGGAACCTCCATCATGATGTCCTTGTACAGATCTTTGTGTCCTTCTAAATACTCCCACTCCTCCATGGAGAAATAGACCGCGACATCCTGACACCTTATAGGAACCTGACACATACACATTGATACTGTTATCCCCCCAATCCCTTCATAGCGTTACTGTATAATGTCCCAGCATTCCCAGCAGTGTCACCTCTCCAGTCAGCAGCTCAATCATCTTGTAGGTGAGTTCTAGGATCTTCTGGTCATTGATGTCCTCATGTATCAGGGGGTGAGGTGGAGGCGTCGTGATTGGACTTAGGGGTCTTCCCCATCTCTCAGACCCAGGGTCCTGACACAGCTCACTAGAGGTCTTCTTCACTACTGTGTAATCCTGGTTATGGAAATACACATTAATAAATCTCACTACAGACATTTCCAGAGTCCTCACCTCTCCAGTTCTGTCCATCTGTTATTCCCATAGATAAGAACGATGTAATGTGACGTCATCAGAATCTCTCACCTCTCCAGTAAGCCGGAAGAGGATCTCTAGGGTGAGGTGTAATATCTTCTCCACCATGTTGTCCCTGCCTCTATCCATCCTTAATGGGTCAATCAGGAAAATTTTCTTATATAGAAGATCTCCAGAGACAGGATCCAATATTGTAGGGACCTAAAAGGGAAGAAGATGAAGATGTAATATCATAAAGATCCCAAGTAATAACACAATTATATAGTTGGCACACTAAATCACGTGCACAGGTAACTTTTCAAGGCACCTGATAGGTACTTCTTGCACTTTGGCATACACTAGGTAAAAAAAAACAAGCTATACTTTTCCTCTTTGATGTGGGTACATTTACAACAGCAAGGAACAAACTTATTAAACGTTAGTTTTATTTACAAAAAAAATAAAGTACAGTGCTTAAAAAAAGTTACAAATAAAAGACATAAGATTTACATACAAGGAAAATACAGTACAAAAATAAACGGGTTAAATACAGAAATGTCTTATGGATTGAACCTTCTGGCGGAGGAGATGACTGCAGAAATTAGGACAGATCTACAATTCACGTTGTCTCTCCTGGATCTGACAATGAGTTTTTCTAGAGGAGATATTGTAAAGGGTCTCCGGTGAGAGAAGGATGGATAATTTTATGCACAGAAAGATGGTAGAAACACTTGATATCATATTCCTGTTTCCCGAGGCTGAAAATTCTGGCTGCTTTAACCCACAGAAGCAATTATGTCTCCTGATTACAGATATATCCGTGGATGCTGTTGATACCAGATTTCTGATAATATGGCATTGAAATATTGCATTTCCATTGTGCCATGTGATGCTAGGGACGTCCAGTCTGCCTCAGGGACAATTATCTTCACCTTTGATGTAGCACCCATTTGCGAATGAGGACGTACAGAGTAAAAGTTTGCTCTTCCAGAAACTGTCAGTTACTCGCTAATTTATTTATATGTTGGTCACTGCAGGAGCAGCGTTAGGGGCAGGCAAACTAGGCATTTGCCTAGGGCCCCCACTCCCCCAGGGACACCCAGCCATAGATGGCGATACAGTTGAAAGCAACGATGGAGGAGCGGGCACAATGACGTTACTCCATCGCGCGCCAAGCTGTGTCTGACAGTGGAGTTGCTCAGACGAGCTGAAGAGAACAGATAAATGGGAAACCGAGGAGAGGCGAGTATTGTATTTTCTTGTACAGCTCCTCATAGATCTATAGCCATACCTCCCAACCTCTGAAGAACAGAAAGAAGGAGAAAGTATGCGGCGCGCATAGCGTGCAGTGGCAAATTTTGGCCATGCCCCTGGCCACACCCCAATCCACGCCCATTTACCATTATCTTTCTCCCCTGGCAGGAGGAGTTGTCAGAGGGGAGCTGGCAGTGAGTGAAAATCTACTCCCAATCCAGGGGGCGGCAGAACGCGGCTGTCGGGGGAGACAATTCGAACCTCTGCGTTAAGCAGCCCAACTGCGCCGGGGCACATGCTCCAGCTGTCCCCCGAGATACGCCTCTGAAGGGGAGACAGAGGGGGCGTAGCCTAATATAAGAGGGGGCGTGTCAGCTGCTTCTCACTGCTGTGCGGGAGCAGTAACCTCCCGGCCGGGACTGTGAGGCGGAGGGCTCAAAATCTGGACTGTCCTGCAATATGCCAGACGGTTGGGAGCTATAGGATTAGATACACCGATGGGGTCTGACGGGCGGCCCGGCAGACTGCGTCACCCAGGAGAGGGTCTGACGGGCGGCCCGGCAGACTGTGTCACCCAGGAGAGGGTCTGACGGGCGGCCCGGCAGACTGCGTCACCCAGGAGAGGGTCTGACGGGCGGCCTGGCAGACTGCGTCACCCAGGAGAGGGTCTGACGGGTGGCCCGGCAGACTGCGTCACCCAGGAGAGGGTCTGACGGGCGGCCTGGCAGACTGCGTCACCCAGGAGAGGGTCTGACGGGCGGCCTGGCAGACTGCGTCACCCAGGAGAGGGTCTGACGGGCGGCCCGGCAGACTGCGTCACCCAGGAGAGGGTCTGACGGGCGGCCTGGCAGACTGCGTCACCCAGGAGAGGGTCTGACGGGCGGCCCGGCAGACTGCGTCACCCAGGAGAGGGTCTGACGGGCGGCCCGGCAGACTGCGTCACCCAGGAGAGGGTCTGACGCGCGGCCAAACAGTCAGCATCACACAAGAGGGGATTAGATACACAATTTAGAAGTCAGTATCACACATGAGGGGATTAGGTACACACACTGATGTGTCTTCTCGTCAGGATCCCCCCAGCAGCAGCTCAGCCTCCTGTGTGCTGCTAATGGCTGCTATCTTCAGTGCCACTATGGCTGCTGCAAGCACACAGACACATGGATTACGGTTACCTCAAGCCAGGAGACCGGCAGATACCAGTGAGTGACCTCTCTCCCTCTCTGAACAACCACACGGAAAAAGAGACGGGAGGGCGTGGCCTAATGCAAGGGGGCGTGTCTTCTGCGTCTCACTGCTGTGTGGAAAAAGTAGGGTCCCGGCCGGACTGCGAGGCGCACTCTCAAAATCGAAAAGGTCCCGCAGTACGAGGGAGGGTGGAGAGCTATGCTATAGCACCGGCCCGGGGCCACAATATGTGTTTCCTGACTTCCGGTGTTTCATAGTTGGGTCGTATGTATCTATCAGAGGAGAGGGAGGAAAGCGTTATAATTCTTAGTAATGGGGGATCTCCACATACCTCCACCTGCAGAGCCACCACCACATATATGGCAGAGGAGAAATCCAAGTGACTACAGGACCTTTGCTGACGTCATGACCATGTGACCAGGTGAGGGATGATGTCACTAGAAGGGGCGGGGACTCATTCTCCATTCCAAACCTAATACTAGGAAGGGTTGAGCCTGAAATGTATGGGCTGTAGTCAGGACCTGACAGGAGTCCATACATTCTCCTGCCTCCAATAATATATACCTGACAGGAGCCCATACATTCTCCTGCCTCCAATGATATATACCTGACAGGAGCCCATACATTCTCCTGCCTCCAATAATATATACCTGACAGCAGCACATACATTCTCCTGCCTCCTATAATATATACCTGACAGGAGCCCATACATTCTGCTGCCTCCAATAATATATACCTGACAGGAGCCCATACATTCTGCTGCCTCCAATAATATATACCTGACAGGAGCCCATACATTCTGCTGCCTCCAATAATATATACCTGACAGGAGCCCATACATTCTCCTGCCTCCAATAATATATACCTGACAGGAGCCCATACATTCTGCTGCCTCCAATAATATATACCTGACAGGAGCCCATACATTCTCCTGCCTCCAATAATATATACCTGACATGAGCCCATACATTCTCCTGCCTCCAATAATATATACCTGACAGGAGCCCATACATTCTGCTGCCTCCAATAATATATACCTGACAGGAGCCCATACATTCTGCTGCCTCCAATAATATATACCTGACAGGAGCCCATACATTCTCCTGCCTCCAATAATATATACCTGACAGGAGCCCATACATTCTGCTGCCTCCAATAATATATACCTGACAGGAGCCCATACATTCTCCTGCCTCCAATAATATATACCTGACAGGAGCCCATACATTCTCCTGCCTCCAATAATATATACCTGACAGGAGCCCATACATTCTCCTGCCTCCAATAATATATACCTGACAGGAGCCCATACATTCTGCTGCCTCCAATAATATATACCTGACAGGAGCCCATACATTCTCCTGCCTCCAATAATATATACCTGACAGGAGCCCATACATTCTGCTGCCTCCAATAATATATACCTGACAGGAGCCCATACATTCTCCTGCCTCCAATAATATATACCTGACAGGAGCCCATACATTCTGCTGCCTCCAATAATATATACCTGACAGGAGCCCATACATTCTCCTGCCTCCAATAATATATACCTGACATGAGCCCATACATTCTCCTGCCTCCAATAATATATACCTGACAGGAGCCCATACATTCTGCTGCCTCCAATAATATATACCTGACAGGAGCCCATACATTCTGCTGCCTCCAATAATATATACCTGACAGGAGCCCATACATTCTCCTGCCTCCAATAATATATACCTGACAGGAGCCCATACATTCTGCTGCCTCCAATAATATATACCTGACAGGAGCCCATACATTCTCCTGCCTCCAATAATATATACCTGACAGGAGCCCATACATTCTCCTGCCTCCAATAATATATACCTGACAGGAGCCCATACATTCTCCTGCCTCCAATAATATATACCTGACAGGAGCCCATACATTCTGCTGCCTCCAATAATATATACCTGACAGGAGCCCATACATTCTCCTGCCTCCAATAATATATACCTGACAGGAGCCCATACATTCTGCTGCCTCCAATAATATATACCTGACAGGAGCCCATACATTCTCCTGCCTCCAATAATATATACCTGACAGGAGCCCATACATTCTGCTGCCTCCAATAATATATACCTGACAGGAGCCCATACATTCTCCTGCCTCCAATAATATATACGTGACAGGAGCCCATACATTCTCCTGCCTCCAATAATATATACCCGACAGGAGCCCATACATTCTCCTGCCTCCAATAATATATACCTGACAGGAGCCCATACATTCTGCTGCCTCCAATAATATATACCTGATAGGACCTCATACATTCTGCTGCCTCCAATAATATATACCTGACAGGAGCCCATACATTCTCCTGCCTCCAATAATATATACCTGACAGGAGCCCATAGATTCTGCTGCCTCCAATAATATATACCTGACAGGAGCCCATAGATTCTGCTGGCTCCAATAATATATACCTGACAGGATCCCATACATTCTCCTGCCTCCAATAATATATACCTGACAGGGGTCCATACATTCTGCTGCCTCCAATAATATATACCTGACAGGAGCCCATACACTCTGCTGCCTCCAATAATATATACCTGACAGGAGCCCATACATTCTGCTGTCTCCAATAATATATACCTGACAGGAGCCCATACACTCTGCTGCCTCCAATAATATATACCTGACAGGAGCCCATACACTCTGCTGCCTCCAATAATATATACCTGACAGGATCCCATACATTCTCCTGCCTCCAATAATATATACCTGACAGGGGTCCATACATTCTGCTGCCTCCAATAATATATACCTGACAGGAGCCCATACACTCTGCTGCCTCCAATAATATATACCTGACAGGGGTCCATACATTCTCCTGCCTCCAATAATATATACCTGACAGGAGCCCATACATTCTGCTGCCTCCAATAATATATACCTGACAGGAGCCCATACATTCTCCTGCCTCCAATAATATATACCTGACAGGAGCCCATACATTCTTCTGCCTCCAATAATATATACCTGACAGGAGCCCATACATTCTCCTACCTCCAATAATATATACCTGACAGGAGCCCATAGATTCTGCTGCCTCCAATAATATATACCTGACAGGAGCCCATAGATTCTGCTGCCTCCAATAATATATACCTGACAGGAGCCCATACATTCTGCTGCCTCCAATAATATATACCTGACAGGAGCCCATACATTCTGCTGCCTCCAATAATATATACCTGACAGGAGCCCATACATTCTTCTGCCTCCAATAATATATACCTGACAGGAGCCCATACATTCTCCTACCTCCAATAATATATACCTGACAGGAGCCCATACATTCTCCTGCCTCCAATAATATATGCCTGACAGGAGCCCATACATTCTGCTGCCTCCAATAATATATACCTGAAAGGAGCCCATACATTCTCCTGCCTCCAATAATATATACCTGACAGGAGCTCATACATTCTCCTGCCTCCAATAATATATACCTGACAGGAGCCCATACATTCTCCTGCTTCCAATAATATATACCTGACAGGAGCCCATACATTCTCCTACCTCCAATAAAATATAACTGACAGGAGCCCATACATTCTGCTGCCTTCACTAATATATACCTGACAGAAGCCCATACATTCTGCTGTCTCCAATAATATATACCTGACAGGAGCCCATACATTCTGCTGACTCCATTAATATATACCTGACAGGAGCCCATACATTCTCCTGCCTCCAATAATATATACCTGACAGGAGCCCAATCCATTCTCCTGCCTCCAATAATATATACCTGACAGGAGCCCATACATTCTCCTGCCTCCAATAATATATACCTGACAGAAGCCCATAGATTCTGCTGTCTCCAATAATATATACCTGACAGGAGCCCATACATTCTCCTGCCTCCAATAATATATACCTGACAGAAGCCCATACATTCTGCTGTCTCCAATAATATATACCTGACAGGAGCCCATACATTCTGCTGACTCCATTAATATATACCTGACAGGAGCCCATACATTCTCCTGCCTCCAATAATATATACCTGACAGGAGCCCATACATTCTCCTGCCTCCAATAATATATACCTGACAGGAGCCCATACATTCTGCTGCCTCCAATAATATATACCTGACAGGAGCCCATAAATTCTCCTGCCTCCAATAATATATACCTGACAGGAGCCCATACATTCTCCTGCCTCCAATAATATATATCTGACAGGAGCCCATACATTCTCCTGCCTCCAATAATATATACCTGACAGAAGCCCATACATTCTCCTGCCTCCAATAATACATACCTGACAGGAGTCCATACATTCTCCTGCCTCCATAATATATACCTGACAGGAGCCCATACATTCTTCTGCCTCCAATAATATATACCTGATAGGAGCTCATACATTCTGCTGCCTCCAATAATATATACCTGACAGGAGCCCATACATTCTCCTGCCTCCAATAATATATACCCGACAGGAGCCCATACATTCTCCTGCCTCCAATAATATATACCTGACAGGAGCCCATACATTCTGCTGCCTCCAATAATATATACCTGATAGGAGCCCATACATTCTGCTGCCTCCAATAATATATACCTGACAGGAGCCCATAGATTCTGCTGCCTCCAATAATATATACCTGACAGGAGCCCATAGATTCTGCTGCCTCCAATAATATATACCTGATAGGAGCTCATACATTCTGCTGCCTCCAATAATATATACCTGACAGGAGCCCATACATTCTCCTGCCTCCAATAATATATACCTGACAGGAGCCCATAGATTCTGCTGCCTCCAATAATATATACCTGACAGGAGCCCATACATTCTGCTGCCTCCAATAATATATACCTGACAGGAGCCCATACATTCTCCTGCCTCCAATAATATATACCTGACAGGAGCCCATACATTCTTCTGCCTCCAATAATATATACCTGACAGGAGCCCATACATTCTCCTACCTCCAATAATATATACCTGACAGGAGCCCATACATTCTCCTGCCTCCAATAATATATACCTGACAGGAGCCCATAGATTCTGCTGCCTCCAATAATATATACCTGACAGGAGCCCATACATTCTGCTGCCTCCAATAATATATACCTGACAGGAGCCCATACATTCTCCTGCCTCCAATAATATATACCTGACAGGAGCCCATACATTCTTCTGCCTCCAATAATATATACCTGACAGGAGCCCATACATTCTCCTACCTCCAATAATATATACCTGACAGGAGCCCATACATTCTCCTGCCTCCAATAATATATACCTGACAGGAGCCCATACATTCTGCTGCCTCCAATAATATATACCTGAAAGGAGCCCATACATTCTCCTGCCTCCAATAATATATACCTGACAGGAGCCCATACATTCTGCTGCCTCCAATAATATATACCTGAAAGGAGCCCATACATTCTCCTGCCTCCAATAATATATACCTGACAGGAGCTCATACATTCTCCTGCCTCCAATAATATATACCTGACAGGAGCCCATACATTCTCCTGCTTCCAATAATATATACCTGACAGGAGCCCATACATTCTCCTACCTCCAATAAAATATAACTGACAGGAGCCCATACATTCTGCTGCCTTCAATAATATATACCTGACAGAAGCCCATACATTCTGCTGTCTCCAATAATATATACCTGACAGGAGCCCATACATTCTGCTGACTCCATTAATATATACCTGACAGGAGCCCATACATTCTCCTGCCTCCAATAATATATACCTGACAGGAGCCCAATCCATTCTCCTGCCTCCAATAATATATACCTGACAGGAGCCCATACATTCTCCTGCCTCCAATAATATATACCTGACAGAAGCCCATAGATTCTGCTGTCTCCAATAATATATACCTGACAGGAGCCCATACATTCTCCTGCCTCCAATAATATATACCTGACAGAAGCCCATACATTCTGCTGTCGCCAATAATATATACCTGACAGGAGCCCATACATTCTGCTGACTCCATTAATATATACCTGACAGGAGCCCATACATTCTCCTGCCTCCAATAATATATACCTGACAGGAGCCCATACATTCTGCTGCCTCCAATAATATATACCTGACAGGAGCCCATACATTCTCCTGCCTCCAATAATATATACCTGACAGAAGCCCATACATTCTGCTGTCTCCAATAATATATACCTGACAGGAGCCCATACATTCTGCTGACTCCATTAATATATACCTGACAGGAGCCCATACATTCTCCTGCCTCCAATAATATATACCTGACAGGAGCCCATACATTCTCCTGCCTCCAATAATATATACCTGACAGGAGCCCATACATTCTGCTGCCTCCAATAATATATACCTGACAGGAGCCCATAAATTCTCCTGCCTCCAATAATATATACCTGACAGGAGCCTATACATTCTCCTGCCTCCAATAATATATATCTGACAGGAGCCCATACATTCTCCTGCCTCCAATAATATATACCTGACAGAAGCCCATACATTCTCCTGCCTCCAATAATACATACCTGACAGGAGTCCATACATTCTCCTGCCTCCATAATATATACCTGACAGGAGCCCATACATTCTTCTGCCTCCAATAATACATACCTGACAGGAGTCCATACATTCTCCTGCCTCCAATAATATATACCCGACAGGAGCCCATACATTCTCCTGCCCCCAATAATATATACCCGACAGGAGCCCATACATTCTCCTGCCCCCAATAATATATACCTGACAGGAGCCCATACATTCTCCTGCCTCCAATAATATATACCTGACAGGAGAACATACATTCTGCTGCCTCCAATAATATATACCAGACAGGAGCCCATGCATTCTCCTGCCTCCAATAATATATACCTGACAGGAGCCCATACATTCTGCTACCTCCAATAATATATATCTGACAGGAGCCCATACATTCTCCTACCTCCGATAATATATACCTGACAGGAGCCCATACATTCTCCTGCCTCCAATAATATATACCTGACAGGAGCCCATACATTCTGCTGCCTCCAATAATATATACCTGACAGGAGCCCATACATTCTCCTGCCTCCAATAATATATATCTGACAGGAGCCCATACATTCTGCTGCCTCCAATAATATATACCTGACAGGAGCCCATACATTCTGATACCTCCAATAATAATAACCTGACAAGAGCCCATAGATTCTGCTGCCTCCAATAATATATACCAGACAGGAGCCCATACACTCTGCTGCCTCCAATAATATAAACCTGACAGGAGCCCATACATTCTCCTGCCTCCAATAATATATACCTGACAGGAGCTCATACATTCTCCTGCCTCCAATAATATATACCTGACAGGAGCCCATACATTCTCCTGCCTCCAATAATATATACCTGACAGGAGCCCATACATTCTCCTGCCTCCAATAATATATACCTGACAGGAGCCCATACATTCTGCTGCCTCCAATAATATATACCTGACAGGAGCCCATACATTCTGCTGCCTCCAATAATATATACCTGACAGGAGCCCATACATTCTCCTGCCTCCAATAATATATACCTGACAGGAGCCCATACATTCTCCTGCCTCCAATAATATATACCTGACAGGAGCCCATACATTCTCCTGCCTCCAATAATATATACCTGACAGGAGCCCATACATTCTCCTGCCTCCAATAATATATACCTGACAGGAGCCCATAGATTCTGCTGCCTCCAATAATATATACCTGACAGGAGCCCATACATTCTGCTGCCTCCAATAATATATACCTGACAGGAGCCCATACATTCTCCTGCCTCCAATAATATATACCTGACAGGAACCCATACATTCTTCTGCCTCCAATAATATATACCTGGCAGGAGCCCATACATTCTGCTGCCTCCAATAATATATACCTGACAGGAGTCCATACATTCTCCTGCCTCCAATAATATATACCTGACAGGAGCCCATACATTCTCCTACCTCCAATAATATATACCTGACAGGAGCCCATACATTCTGCTGCCTCCAATAATATATACCTGAAAGGAGCCCATACATTCTCCTGCCTCCAATAATATATACCTGACAGGAGCCCATACATTCTCCTGCTTCCAATAATATATACCTGACAGAAGCCCATACATTCTCCTACCTCCAATAAAATATAACTGACAGGAGCCCATACATTCTGCTGCCTTCAATAATATATACCTGACAGAAGCCCATACATTCTGCTGTCTCCAATAATATATACCTGACAGGAGCCCATACATTCTGCTGACTCCATTAATATATACCTGACAGGAGCCCATACATTCTCCTGCCTCCAATAATATATACCTGACAGGAGCCCATACATTCTCCTGCCTCCAATAATATATACCTGACAGGAGCCCATACATTCTGCTGCCTCCAATAATATATACCTGACAGGAGCCCATAAATTCTCCTGCCTCCAATAATATATACCTGACAGGAGCCCATACATTCTCCTGCCTCCAATAATATATATCTGACAGGAGCCCATACATTCTCCTGCCTCCAATAATATATACCTGACAGAAGCCCATACATTCTCCTGCCTCCAATAATACATACCTGACAGGAGTCCATACATTCTCCTGCCTCCATAATATATACCTGACAGGAGCCCATACATTCTTCTGCCTCCAATAATACATACCTGACAGGAGTCCATACATTCTCCTGCCTCCAATAATATATACCCGACAGGAGCCCATACATTCTCCTGCCCCCAATAATATATACCCGACAGGAGCCCATACATTCTCCTGCCCCCAATAATATATACCTGACAGGAGCCCATACATTCTCCTGCCTCCAATAATATATACCTGACAGGAGCCCATACATTCTGCTGCCTCCAATAATATATACCTGACAGGAGCCCATACATTCTGCTGCCTCCAATAATATATACCTGACAGGAGCCCATACATTCTCCTGCCTCCAATAATATATACCTGACAGGAGCCCATACATTCTGCTGCCTCCAATAATATATACCTGACAGGAGCCCATACATTCTCCTGCCTCCAATAATATATACCTGACAGGAGCCCATACATTCTGCTGCCTCCAATAATATATACCTGACAGGAGCCCATACATTCTCCTGCCTCCAATA
The DNA here is from genome assembly GCF_046119375.1 of Phyllobates terribilis. NCBI lineage: Eukaryota > Metazoa > Chordata > Amphibia > Anura > Dendrobatidae > Phyllobates > Phyllobates terribilis. Next base: position 45,402,935 of record NW_027362765.1, read on the forward strand.
ATATATACGTGACAGGAGCCCATACATTCTCCTGCCTCCAATAATATATACCCGACAGGAGCCCATACATTCTCCTGCCTCCAATAATATATACCTGACAGGAGCCCATACATTCTGCTGCCTCCAATAATATATACCTGATAGGAGCCCATACATTCTGCTGCCTCCAATAATATATACCTGACAGGAGCCCATAGATTCTGCTGCCTCCAATAATATATACCTGACAGGAGCCCATAGATTCTGCTGCCTCCAATAATATATACCTGATAGGACCTCATACATTCTGCTGCCTCCAATAATATATACCTGACAGGAGCCCATACATTCTCCTGCCTCCAATAATATATACCTGACAGGAGCCCATAGATTCTGCTGCCTCCAATAATATATACCTGACAGGAGCCCATAGATTCTGCTGGCTCCAATAATATATACCTGACAGGATCCCATACATTCTCCTGCCTCCAATAATATATACCTGACAGGGGTCCATACATTCTGCTGCCTCCAATAATATATACCTGACAGGAGCCCATACACTCTGCTGCCTCCAATAATATATACCTGACAGGAGCCCATACATTCTGCTGTCTCCAATAATATATACCTGACAGGAGCCCATACACTCTGCTGCCTCCAATAATATATACCTGACAGGAGCCCATACACTCTGCTGCCTCCAATAATATATACCTGACAGGATCCCATACATTCTCCTGCCTCCAATAATATATACCTGACAGGGGTCCATACATTCTGCTGCCTCCAATAATATATACCTGACAGGAGCCCATACACTCTGCTGCCTCCAATAATATATACCTGACAGGGGTGCATACATTCTCCTGCCTCCAATAATATATACCTGACAGGAGCCCATACATTCTGCTGCCTCCAATAATATATACCTGACAGGAGCCCATACATTCTCCTGCCTCCAATAATATATACCTGACAGGAGCCCATACATTCTTCTGCCTCCAATAATATATACCTGACAGGAGCCCATACATTCTCCTGCCTCCAATAATATATACCTGACAGGAGCCCATACATTCTCCTGCCTCCAATAATATATACCTGACAGGAGCCCATAGATTCTGCTGCCTCCAATAATATATACCTGACAGGAGCCCATACATTCTGCTGCCTCCAATAATATATACCTGACAGGAGCCCATACATTCTCCTGCCTCCAATAATATATACCTGACAGGAGCCCATACATTCTTCTGCCTCCAATAATATATACCTGACAGGAGCCCATACATTCTCCTACCTCCAATAATATATACCTGACAGGAGCCCATACATTCTCCTGCCTCCAATAATATATACCTGACAGGAGCCCATACATTCTGCTGCCTCCAATAATATATACCTGAAAGGAGCCCATACATTCTCCTGCCTCCAATAATATATACCTGACAGGAGCCCATACATTCTGCTGCCTCCAATAATATATACCTGAAAGGAGCCCATACATTCTCCTGCCTCCAATAATATATACCTGACAGGAGCTCATACATTCTCCTGCCTCCAATAATATATACCTGACAGGAGCCCATACATTCTCCTGCCTCCAATAATATATACCTGACAGGAGCTCATACATTCTCCTGCCTCCAATAATATATACCTGACAGGAGCCCATACATTCTCCTGCCTCCAATAATATATACCTGACAGGAGCCCATACATTCTCCTGCTTCCAATAATATATACCTGACAGGAGCCCATACATTCTCCTACCTCCAATAAAATATAACTGACAGGAGCCCATACATTCTGCTGCCTTCAATAATATATACCTGACAGAAGCCCATACATTCTGCTGTCTCCAATAATATATACCTGACAGGAGCCCATACATTCTGCTGACTCCATTAATATATACCTGACAGGAGCCCATACATTCTCCTGCCTCCAATAATATATACCTGACAGGAGCCCAATCCATTCTCCTGCCTCCAATAATATATACCTGACAGGAGCCCATACATTCTCCTGCCTCCAATAATATATACCTGACAGAAGCCCATAGATTCTGCTGTCTCCAATAATATATACCTGACAGGAGCCCATACATTCTCCTGCCTCCAATAATATATACCTGACAGAAGCCCATACATTCTGCTGTCTCCAATAATATATACCTGACAGGAGCCCATACATTCTGCTGCCTCCAATAATATATACCTGACAGGAGCCCATACATTCTGCTGCCTCCAATAATATATACCTGACAGGAGCCCATACATTCTCCTGCCTCCAATAATATATACCTGACAGGAGCCCATACATTCTGCTGCCTCCAATAATATATACCTGACAGGAGCCCATACATTCTCCTGCCTCCAATAATATATACCTGACAGGAGCCCATACATTCTGCTGCCTCCAATAATATATACCTGACAGGAGCCCATACATTCTCCTGCCTCCAATAATATATACGTGACAGGAGCCCATACATTCTCCTGCCTCCAATAATATATACCCGACAGGAGCCCATACATTCTCCTGCCTCCAATAATATATACCTGACAGGAGCCCATACATTCTGCTGCCTCCAATAATATATACCTGATAGGAGCCCATACATTCTGCTGCCTCCAATAATATATACGTGACAGGAGCCCATAGATTCTGCTGCCTCCAATAATATATACCTGACAGGAGCCCATAGATTCTGCTGCCTCCAATAATATATACCTGATAGGACCTCATACATTCTGCTGCCTCCAATAATATATACCTGACAGGAGCCCATACATTCTCCTGCCTCCAATAATATATACCTGACAGGAGCCCATAGATTCTGCTTCCTCCAATAATATATACCTGACAGGAGCCCATAGATTCTGCTGGCTCCAATAATATATACCTGACAGGATCCCATACATTCTCCTGCCTCCAATAATATATACCTGACAGGGGTCCATACATTCTGCTGCCTCCAATAATATATACCTGACAGGAGCCCATACACTCTGCTGCCTCCAATAATATATACCTGACAGGAGCCCATAGATTCTGCTGGCTCCAATAATATATACCTGACAGGATCCCATACATTCTCCTGCCTCCAATAATATATACCTGACAGGGGTCCATACATTCTGCTGCCTCCAATAATATATACCTGACAGGAGCCCATACACTCTGCTGCCTCCAATAATATATACCTGACAGGAGCCCATACATTCTGCTGTCTCCAATAATATATACCTGACAGGAGCCCATACACTCTGCTGCCTCCAATAATATATACCTGACAGGAGCCCATACACTCTGCTGCCTCCAATAATATATACCTGACAGGATCCCATACATTCTCCTGCCTCCAATAATATATACCTGACAGGGGTCCATACATTCTGCTGCCTCCAATAATATATACCTGACAGGAGCCCATACACTCTGCTGCCTCCAATAATATATACCTGACAGGGGTCCATACATTCTCCTGCCTCCAATAATATATACCTGACAGGAGCCCATACATTCTGCTGCCTCCAATAATATATACCTGACAGGAGCCCATACATTCTCCTGCCTCCAATAATATATACCTGACAGGAGCCCATACATTCTTCTGCCTCCAATAATATATACCTGACAGGAGCCCATACATTCTCCTACCTCCAATAATATATACCTGACAGGAGCCCATACATTCTCCTGCCTCCAATAATATATACCTGACAGGAGCCCATAGATTCTGCTGCCTCCAATAATATATACCTGACAGGAGCCCATACATTCTGCTGCCTCCAATAATATATACCTGACAGGAGCCCATACATTCTCCTGCCTCCAATAATATATACCTGACAGGAGCCCATACATTCTTCTGCCTCCAAAAATATATACCTGACAGGAGCCCATACATTCTCCTACCTCCAATAATATATACCTGACAGGAGCCCATACATTCTCCTGCCTCCAATAATATATACCTGACAGGAGCCCATACATTCTGCTGCCTCCAATAATATATACCTGAAAGGAGCCCATACATTCTCCTGCCTCCAATAATATATACCTGACAGGAGCCCATACATTCTGCTGCCTCCAATAATATATACCTGAAAGGAGCCCATACATTCTCCTGCCTCCAATAATATATACCTGACAGGAGCTCATACATTCTCCTGCCTCCAATAATATATACCTGACAGGAGCCCATACATTCTCCTGCTTCCAATAATATATACCTGACAGGAGCCCATACATTCTGCTGCCTTCAATAATATATACCTGACAGAAGCCCATACATTCTCCTGCCTCCAATAATATATACCTGACAAGAGCCCAATCCATTCTCCTGCCTCCAATAATATATACCTGACAGGAGCCCATACATTCTCCTGCCTCCAATAATATATACCTGACAGAAGCCCATAGATTCTGCTGTCTCCAGTAATATATACCTGACAGGAGCCCATACATTCTCCTGCCTCCAATAATATATACCTGACAGAAGCCCATACATTCTGCTGTCTCCAATAATATATACCTGACAGGAGCCCATACATTCTGCTGACTCCATTAATATATACCTGACAGGAGCCCATACATTCTCCTGCCTCCAATAATATATACCTGACAGGAGCCCATACATTCTCCTGCCTCCAATAATATATACCTGACAGGAGCCCATACATTCTGCTGCCTCCAATAATATATACCTGACAGGAGCCCATAAATTCTCCTGCCTCCAATAATATATACCTGACAGGAGCCCATACATTCTCCTGCCTCCAATAATATATATCTGACAGGAGCCCATACATTCTCCTGCCTCCAATAATATATACCTGACAGAAGCCCATACATTCTCCTGCCTCCAATAATACATACCTGACAGGAGTCCATACATTCTCCTGCCTCCATAATATATACCTGACAGGAGCCCATACATTCTTCTGCCTCCAATAATATATACCTGATAGGAGCTCATACATTCTGCTGCCTCCAATAATATATACCTGACAGGAGCCCATACATTCTCCTGCCTCCAATAATATATACCCGACAGGAGCCCATACATTCTCCTGCCTCCAATAATATATACCTGACAGGAGCCCATAGATTCTGCTGCCTCCAATAATATATACCTGACAGGAGCCCATAGATTCTGCTGCCTCCAATAATATATACCTGATAGGAGCTCATACATTCTGCTGCCTCCAATAATATATACCTGACTGGAGCCCATACATTCTCCTGCCTCCAATAATATATACCTGACAGGAGCCCATAGATTCTGCTGCCTCCAATAATATATACCTGACAGGAGCCCATACATTCTGCTGCCTCCAATAATATATACCTGACAGGAGCCCATACATTCTCCTGCCTCCAATAATATATACCTGACAGGAGCCCATACATTCTTCTGCCTCCAATAATATATACATGACAGGAGCCCATACATTCTCCTACCTCCAATAATATATACCTGACAGGAGCCCATACATTCTCCTGCCTCCAATAATATATACCTGACAGGAGCCCATAGATTCTGCTGCCTCCAATAATATATACCTGACAGGAGCCCATACATTCTGCTGCCTCCAATAATATATACCTGACAGGAGCCCATACATTCTCCTACCTCCAATAATATATACCTGACAGGAGCCCATACATTCTCCTGCCTCCAATAATATATACCTGACAGGAGCCCATACATTCTGCTGCCTCCAATAATATATACCTGAAAGGAGCCCATACATTCTCCTGCCTCCAATAATATATACCTGACAGGAGCCCATACATTCTGCTGCCTCCAATAATATATACCTGAAAGGAGCCCATACATTCTCCTGCCTCCAATAATATATACCTGACAGGAGCTCATACATTCTCCTGCCTCCAATAATATATACCTGACAGGAGCCCATACATTCTCCTGCTTCCAATAATATATACCTGACAGGAGCCCATACATTCTCCTACCTCCAATAAAATATAACTGACAGGAGCCCATACATTCTGCTGCCTTCAATAATATATACCTGACAGAAGCCCATACATTCTGCTGTCTCCAATAATATATACCTGACAGGAGCCCATACATTCTGCTGACTCCATTAATATATACCTGACAGGAGCCCATACATTCTCCTGCCTCCAATAATATATACCTGACAGGAGCCCAATCCATTCTCCTGCCTCCAATAATATATACCTGACAGGAGCCCATACATTCTCCTGCCTCCAATAATATATACCTGACAGAAGCCCATAGATTCTGCTGTCTCCAATAATATATACCTGACAGGAGCCCATACATTCTCCTGCCTCCAATAATATATACCTGACAGAAGCCCATACATTCTGCTGTCTCCAATAATATATACCTGACAGGAGCCCATACATTCTGCTGACTCCATTAATATATACCTGACAGGAGCCCATACATTCTCCTGCCTCCAATAATATATACCTGACAGGAGCCCATACATTCTCCTGCCTCCAATAATATATACCTGACAGGAGCCCATACATTCTGCTGCCTCCAATAATATATACCTGACAGGAGCCCATACATTCTCCTGCCTCCAATAATATATACCTGACAGAAGCCCATAGATTCTGCTGTCTCCAATAATATATATCTGACAGGAGCCCATACATTCTCCTGCCTCCAATAATATATACCTGACAGAAGCCCATACATTCTGCTGTCTCCAATAATATATACCTGACAGGAGCCCATACATTCTGCTGACTCCATTAATATATACCTGACAGGAGCCCATACATTCTCCTGCCTCCAATAATATATACCTGACAGGAGCCCATACATTCTCCTGCCTCCAATAATATATACCTGACAGGAGCCCATACATTCTGCTGCCTCCAATAATATATACCTGACAGGAGCCCATAAATTCTCCTGCCTCCAATAATATATACCTGACAGGAGCCCATACATTCTCCTGCCTCCAATAATATATATCTGACAGGAGCCCATACATTCTCCTGCCTCCAATAATATATACCTGACAGAAGCCCATACATTCTCCTGCCTCCAATAATACATACCTGACAGGAGTCCATACATTCTCCTGCCTCCATAATATATACCTGACAGGAGCCCATACATTCTTCTGCCTCCAATAATACATACCTGACAGGAGTCCATACATTCTCCTGCCTCCAATAATATATACCCGACAGGAGCCCATACATTCTCCTGCCCCCAATAATATATACCCGACAGGAGCCCATACATTCTCCTGCCCCCAATAATATATACCTGACAGGAGCCCATACATTCTCCTGCCTCCAATAATATATACCTGACAGGAGAACATACATTCTGCTGCCTCCAATAATATATACAAGACAGGAGCCCATGCATTCTCCTGCCTCCAATAATATATACCTGACAGGAGCCCATACATTCTGCTACCTCCAATAATATATACCTGACAGGAGCCCATACATTCTCCTACCTCCGATAATATATACCTGACAGGAGCCCATACATTCTCCTGCCTCCAATAATATATACCTGACAGGAGCCCATACATTCTGCTGCCTCCAATAATATATACCTGACAGGAGCCCATACATTCTCCTGCCTCCAATAATATATATCTGACAGGAGCCCATACATTCTGCTGCCTCCAATAATATATACCTGACAGGAGCCCATACATTCTGATACCTCCAATAATAATAACCTGACAGGAGCCCATAGATTCTGCTGCCTCCAATAATATATACCAGACAGGAGCCCATACACTCTGCTGCCTCCAATAATATAAACCTGACAGGAGCCCATACATTCTCCTGCCTCCAATAATATATACCTGACAGGAGCCCATACATTCTCCTGCCTCCAATAATATATACCTGACAGGAGCCCATACATTCTCCTGCCTCCAATAATATATACCTGACAGGAGCCCATACATTCTCCTGCCTCCAATAATATATACCTGACAGGAGCCCATAGATTCTGCTGCCTCCAATAATATATACCTGACAGGAGCCCATACATTCTGCTGCCTCCAATAATATATACCTGACAGGAGACCATACATTCTCCTGCCTCCAATAATATATACCTGACAGAAGCCCATACATTCTGCTGTCTCCAATAATATATACCTGACAGGAGCCCATACATTCTGCTGACTCCATTAATATATACCTGACAGGAGCCCATACATTCTCCTGCCTCCAATAATATATACCTGACAGGAGCCCATACATTCTCCTGCCTCCAATAATATATACCTGACAGGAGCCCATACATTCTGCTGCCTCCAATAATATATACCTGACAGGAGCCCATACATTCTCCTGCCTCCAATAATATATACCTGACAGAAGCCCATAGATTCTGCTGTCTCCAATAATATATACCTGACAGGAGCCCATACATTCTCCTGCCTCCAATAATATATACCTGACAGAAGCCCATACATTCTGCTGTCTCCAATAATATATACCTGACAGGAGCCCATACATTCTGCTGACTCCATTAATATATACCTGACAGAAGCCCATACATTCTCCTGCCTCCAATAATATATACCTGACAGGAGCCCATACATTCTCCTGCCTCCAATAATATATACCTGACAGGAGCCCATACATTCTGCTGCCTCCAATAATATATACCTGACAGGAGCCCATAAATTCTCCTGCCTCCAATAATATATACCTGACAGGAGCCCATACATTCTCCTGCCTCCAATAATATATATCTGACAGGAGCCCATACATTCTCCTGCCTCCAATAATATATACCTGACAGAAGCCCATACATTCTCCTGCCTCCAATAATACATACCTGACAGGAGTCCATACATTCTCCTGCCTCCATAATATATACCTGACAGGAGCCCATACATTCTTCTGCCTCCAATAATACATACCTGACAGGAGTCCATACATTCTCCTGCCTCCAATAATATATACCCGACAGGAGCCCATACATTCTCCTGCCCCCAATAATATATACCCGACAGGAGCCCATACATTCTCCTGCCCCCAATAATATATACCTGACAGGAGCCCATACATTCTCCTGCCTCCAATAATATATACCTGACAGGAGAACATACATTCTGCTGCCTCCAATAATATATACCAGACAGGAGCCCATGCATTCTCCTGCCTCCAATAATATATACCTGACAGGAGCCCATACATTCTGCTACCTCCAATAATATATACCTGACAGGAGCCCATACATTCTCCTACCTCCGATAATATATACCTGACAGGAGCCCATACATTCTCCTGCCTCCAATAATATATACCTGACAGGAGCCCATACATTCTGCTGCCTCCAATAATATATACCTGACAGGAGCCCATACATTCTCCTGCCTCCAATAATATATATCTGACAGGAGCCCATACATTCTGCTGCCTCCAATAATATATACCTGACAGGAGCCCATACATTCTGATACCTCCAATAATAATAACCTGACAGGAGCCCATAGATTCTGCTGCCTCCAATAATATATACCAGACAGGAGCCCATACACTCTGCTGCCTCCAATAATATAAACCTGACAGGAGCCCATACATTCTCCTGCCTCCAATAATATATACCTGACAGGAGCCCATACATTCTCCTGCCTCCAATAATATATACCTGACAGGAGCCCATACATACTCCTGCCTCCAATAATATATACCTGACAGGAGCCCATACATTCTCCTGCCTCCAATAATATATACCTGACAGGAGCCCATAGATTCTGCTGCCTCCAATAATATATACCTGACAGGAGCCCATACATTCTGCTGCCTCCAATAATATATACCTGACAGGAGCCCATACATTCTCCTGCCTCCAATAATATATACCTGACAGGAGCCCATACATTCTTCTGCCTCCAATAATATATACCTGGCAGGAGCCCATACATTCTGCTGCCTCCAATAATATATACCTGACAGGAGTCCATACATTCTCCTGCCTCCAATAATATATACCTGACAGGAGCCCATACATTCTCCTACCTCCAATAATATATACCTGACAGGAGCCCATACATTCTGCTGCCTCCAATAATATATACCTGAAAGGAGCCCATACATTCTCCTGCCTCCAATAATATATACCTGACAGGAGCCCATACATTCTCCTGCTTCCAATAATATATACCTGACAGGAGCCCATACATTCTCCTACCTCCAATAAAATATAACTGACAGGAGCCCATACATTCTGCTGCCTTCAATAATATATACCTGACAGAAGCCCATACATTCTGCTGTCTCCAATAATATATACCTGACAGGAGCCCATACATTCTGCTGACTCCATTAATATATACCTGACAGGAGCCCATACATTCTCCTGCCTCCAATAATATATACCTGACAGGAGCCCATACATTCTCCTGCCTCCAATAATATATACCTGACAGGAGCCCATACATTCTGCTGCCTCCAATAATATATACCTGACAGGAGCCCATAAATTCTCCTGCCTCCAATAATATATACCTGACAGGAGCCCATACATTCTCCTGCCTCCAATAATATATATCTGACAGGAGCCCATACATTCTCCTGCCTCCAATAATATATACCTGACAGAAGCCCATACATTCTCCTGCCTCCAATAATACATACCTGACAGGAGTCCATACATTCTCCTGCCTCCATAATATATACCTGACAGGAGCCCATACATTCTTCTGCCTCCAATAATACATACCTGACAGGAGTCCATACATTCTCCTGCCTCCAATAATATATACCCGACAGGAGCCCATACATTCTCCTGCCCCCAATAATATATACCCGACAGGAGCCCATACATTCTCCTGCCCCCAATAATATATACCTGACAGGAGCCCATACATTCTCCTGCCTCCAATAATATATACCTGACAGGAGAACATACATTCTGCTGCCTCCAATAATATATACCAGACAGGAGCCCATGCATTCTCCTGCCTCCAATAATATATACCTGACAGGAGCCCATACATTCTGCTACCTCCAGTAATATATACCTGACAGGAGCCCATACATTCTCCTACCTCCGATAATATATACCTGACAGGAGCCCATACATTCTCCTGCCTCCAATAATATATACCTGACAGGAGCCCATACATTCTGCTGCCTCCAATAATATATACCTGACAGGAGCCCATACATTCTCCTGCCTCCAATAATATATATCTGACAGGAGCCCATACATTCTGCTGCCTCCAATAATATATACCTGACAGGAGCCCATACATTCTGATACCTCCAATAATAATAACCTGACATGAGCCCATAGATTCTGCTGCCTCCAATAATATATACCAGACAGGAGCCCATACACTCTGCTGCCTCCAATAATATAAACCTGACAGGAGCCCATACATTCTCCTCCCTCCAATAATATATACCTGACAGGAGCCCATACATTCTCCTGCCTCCAATAATATATACCTGACAGGAGCCCATACATTCTCCTGCCTCCAATAATATATACCTGACAGGAGCCCATACATTCTCCTGCCTCCAATAATGTATACCTGACAGGAGCCCATACATTCTCCTGCCTCCAATAATATATATCTGACAGGAGCCCATACATTCTGCTGCCTCCAATAATATATACCTGACAGGATCCCATACATTCTCCTGCCTCCAATAATATATACCTGACAGGAGCCCATAAATTCTCCTGCCTCCAATAATATATACCTGACAGGAGCCCATACATTCTCCTGCCTCCAATAATATATACCTGACAGGAGCCCATACATTCTGCTGCCTCCAATAATATATACCTGAGAGGAGCCCATAGATTCTCCTGCCTCCAATAATATATACCTGACAGGAGCCCATACATTCTGCTGCCTCCAATAATATATACTACCTGACAGTAGCCCATACATTCTGCTGCCTCCAATAATATATACCTGACAGGATCCCATACATTCTCCTGCCTCCAATAATATATACCTGACAGGAGCCCATACATTCTGCTGCCTCCAATAATATATACCTGACAGGAGCCCATACATTCTGCTGCCTCCAATAATATATACCTGACAGGAGCCCATAAATTCTCCTGCCTCCAATAATATATACCTGACAGGAGCCCATACATTCTGCTGCCTCCAATAATATATACCTGACAGGAGCCCATACATTCTGCTGCCTCCAATAATATATACCTGACAGGAGCCCATACATTCTCCTGCCTCCAATAATATATACCTGACAGGAGCCCATACATTCTGCTGCCTCCAATGATATATACCTGACAGGAGCCCATACATTCTGCTGCTTCCAATAATATATACCTGACAGGAGCCCATACATTCTGCTGCCTCCAATAATATATACCTGACAGGAGCCCATACATTCTCCTGCCTCCAATAATATATACCTGACAGGAGCCCATACATTCTGCTGCCTCCAATAATATATACCTGACAGGAGCCCATACATTCTGCTGGCTCCAATAATATATACCTGACAGGAGCCCATACATTCTGCTGCCTCCAATAATATATACCTGACAGGAGCCCATACATTCTGCTGCCTCCAATAATATATACCTGACAGGAGCCCATACATTCTGCTGCCTCCAATAATATATACCTGACAGGAGCCCATACATTCTCCTGCCTCCAATAATATATACCTGACAGGAGCCCATACATTCTGCTGCCTCCAATAATATATACCTGACAGGAGCCCATACATTCTGCTGGCTCCAATAATATATACCTGACAGGAGCCCATACATTCTGCTGCCTCAAATAATATATACCTGACAGGAGCCCATACATTCTACTGCCTCCAATAATATATACCTGACAGGAGCCCATACATTCTCCTGCCTCCAATAATATATACCTGACAGGAGCCCATACATTCTCCTGCCTCCAATAATATACACCTGACAGGAGCCCATACATTCTCCTGCCTCCAATAATATATACCTGACAGGAGCCCATACATTCTCCTGCCTCCAATAATATATACCTGACAGGAGCCCATAAATTCTCCTGCCTCCAATAATATATACCTGACAGGAGCCCATACATTCTCCTGCCTCCAATAATATATACCTGACAGGAGCCCATACATTCTGCTGCCTCCAATAATATATACCTGAGAGGAGCCCATAGATTCTCCTGCCTCCAATAATATATACCTGACAGGAGCCCATACATTCTGCTGCCTCCAATAATATATACTACCTGACAGTAGCCCATACATTCTGCTGCCTCCAATAATATATACCTGACAGGAGCCCATGCATTCTCCTGCCTCCAATAATATATACCTGACAGGAGCCCATACATTCTGCTGCCTCCAATAATATATACCTGACAGGAGCCCATACATTCTGCTGCCTCCAATAATATATACCTGACAGGAGCCCATAAATTCTCCTGCCTCCAATAATATATACCTGACAGGAACCCATACATTCTGCTCCCTCCAATAATATATACCTGACAGGAGCCCATACATTCTGCTGCCTCCAATAATATATACCTGACAGGAGCCCATACATTCTCCTGCCTCCAATAATATATACCTGACAGGAGCCCATACATTCTGCTGCCTCCAATGATATATACCTGACAGGAGCCCATACATTCTGCTGCTTCCAATAATATATACCTGACAGGAGCCCATACATTCTGCTGCCTCCAATGATATATACCTGACAGGAGCCCATACATTCTCCTGCCTCCAATAATATATACCTGACAGGAACCCATACATTCTGCTGCCTCCAATAATATATACCTGACAGGAGCCCATACATTCTGCTGGCTCCAATAATATATACCTGACAGGGGCCCATACATTCTGCTGCCTCCAATAATATATACCTGACAGGAGCCCATATATTCTCCTGCCTCCAATAATATATACCTGACAGGAGCCCATACATTCTACTGCCTCCAATAATATATACCTGACAAGAGCCCATACATTCTCCTGCCTCCAATAATATATACCTGACAGGAGTCCATACATTCTCCTGCCTCCAATAATATATACCTGACAGGAGTCCATACATTCTGCTGCCTCCAATAATATATACCTGACAAGAGCCCATACATTCTCCTGCCTCCAATAATATATACCTGACAAGAGCCCATACATTCTCCTGCCTCCAATAATATATACCTGACAAGAGCCCATACATTCTCCTGCCTCCAATAATATATACCTGACAGGAGCCCATACATTCTCCTGCCTCCAATAATATATACCTGACAGGAGCCCATACATTCTCCTGCCTCCAATAATATATACCTGACAGGAGCCCATACATTCTCCTGCCTCCAATAATATATACCTAACAGGAGCCCATACATTCTCCTGCCTCCAATAATATATACCTGACAGGAGCCCATACATTCTACTGCCTCCAATAATATATACCTGACAGGAGCCCATACATTCTCCTGCCTCCAATAATATATACCTGACAGGAGCCCATACATTCTCCTGCCTCCAATAATATATACCTGACAGGAGCCCATACATTCTCCTGCCTCCAATAATATATACCTGACAGGAGCCCATACATTCTCCTGCCTCAAATAATATATACCTGACAGGAGCCCATACATTCTCCTGCCTCAAATAATATATACCTGACAGGAGCCCATACATTCTACTGCCTCCAATAATATATACCTGACAGGAGCCCATACATTCTGCTGCCTCCAGTAATATATACCTGACAGGAGCCCATTGATTCTGCTGCCTCCAATAATATATACCTGACAGGAGCCCATACATTCTGCTGCCTCCAATAATATATACCTGACAGGAGCCCATACATTCTGCTGCCTCCAATAATATATACCTGACAGGAGCCCATACATTCTGCTGCCTCCAATAATATATACCTGACAGGAGCTCATACATTCTACTGGCTCCAATAATATATACCTGACAGGAGCCCATACATTCTCCTGCCTGCAATAATATATACCTGACAGGAGCCCATACATTCTCCTGCCTGCAATAATATATACCTGACAGGAGCCCATACATTCTTCTGCCTCCAATAATATATACCTGACAGGAGCTCATACATTCTACTGGCTCCAATAATATATACCTGACAGGAGCCCATACATTCTCCTGCCTGCAATAATATATACCTGACAGGAGCCCATACATTCTCCTGCCTCCAATAATATATACCTGACAGGAGCCCATAGATTCTGCTGTCTCCAATAATATATACCTGACAGGAGCCCATACATTCTGCTGCCTCCAATAATATATACCTGACAGGAGCCCATACATTCTCCTGCCTCCAATAATATATACCTGACAGGAGCCCATACATTCTGCTGCCTCCAATAATATATACCTGACAGGAGCCCATACATTCTGCTGCCTCCAATAATATATACCTGACAGGAGCCCATACATTCTGCTGCCTCCAATAATATGTACCTGACAGGAGCCCATACATTCTTCTGCCTCCAATAATATATACCTGACAGGAGCCCATACATTCTCCTGCCTCCAATAATATATACCTGACAGGAGCCCATACATTCTTCTGCCTCCAATAATATATACCTGACAGGAGCCCACACATTCTCCTGCCTCCATAATATATACCTGACAGGAGCCCATACATTCTCCTGCCTCCAATAATATATACCTGACAGCAGCCCATAAATTCTTCTGCCTCCAATAATACATACCTGACAGGAGTCCATACATTCTCCTGCCTCCATAATATATACCTGACAGGAGCCCATACATTCTTCTGCCTCCAATAATACATACCTGACAGGAGTCCATACATTCTGCTGCCTCCAATAATATATACCTGACAGGAGCCCATACATTCTGCTGCCTCCAATAATATATACCTGACAGGAGCCCATAGATTCTGCTGCCTCCAATAATATATACCTGACAGGAGCCCATACATTCTTCTGCCTCCAATAATACATACCTGACAGGAGCCCATACATTCTCCTGCCTCCATAATATATACCTGACAGGAGCCCATACATTCTTCTGCCTCCAATAATACATACCTGACAGGAGTCCATACATTCTGCTGCCTCCAATAATATATACCTGACAGGAGCCCATACATTCTGCTGCCTCCAATAATATATACCTGGTAGGAGCCCATACATTCTGCTGCCTCCAATAATATATACCTGACAGGAGCCAATACATTCTCCTGCCTCCAATAATATATACCTGACAGGAGCCCATACATTCTCCAGCCTCCAATAATATATACCTGACAGGAGCCCATAGATTCTGCTGCCTCCAATAACATATACCTAACAGGAGCCCATACATTCTCCTGCCTCCAATAATATATACCTGACAGGAGCCCATAGATTCTGCTGCCTCCAATAATATATACCTGACAGGAGCCCATACATGCTCCTACCTCCAATAATATATACCTGACAGGAGCCCATACATTCTCCTGCCTCCAATAATATATACCTGACAGGAGTCCATACATTCTCCTGCCTCCAATAATATATACCTGGCAGGAGCCCATAGATTCTGCTGCCTCCAATTATATATACCTGACAGGAGCCCATACATTCTGCTGCCTCCAATAATATATACCTGACAGGAGCCCATACATTCTGCTGCCTCCAATAATATATACCTGACAGGAGTCCATACATTCTCCTGCCTCCAATAATATATACCTGGCAGGAGTCCATACATTCTGCTGCCTCCAATAATATATACCTGACAGGAGCCCATACATTCTGCTGCCTCCAATAATATATACCTGACAGGAGCCCATACATTCTGCTGCCTCCAATAATATATACCTGACAGGAGCCCATACATTCTCCTGCCTCCAATAATATATACCTGACAGGAGCCCATACATTCTCCTGCCTCCAATAATATATACCTGACAGGAGCCCATACATTCTCCTGCCTCCAATAATATATACCTGACAGGAGTCCATACATTCTCCTGCCTCCAATAATATATACCTGGCAGGAGCCCATACATTCTGCTGCCTCCAATAATATATACCTGACAGGAGCCCATACATTCTGCTGCCTCCAATAATATATACCTGACAGGAGCCCATACATTCTGCTGCCTCCAATAACATATACCTGACAGGAGCCCATACATTCTCCTGCCTCCAATAATATATACCTGACAGGAGCCCATACATTCTCCTGCCTCCAATAATATATACCTGACAGGAGCCCATACATTCTCCTGCCTCCAACAATATATACCTGACAGGAGACCATACATTCTGCTGCCTCCAATAATATATACCTGACAGGAGCTCATACATTCTGCTGCCTCCAATAATATATACCTGACAGGAGCCCATAGATTCTCCTGCCTCCAATAATATATACCTGACAGGAGCCCATACATTCTGCTGACTCCAATAATATATACCTGACAGAAGCCCATACATTCTTCTGCCTCCAATAATATATACCTGACAGGAGCCCATACATTCTTCTGCCTCCAATAATATTTACCTGACAGGAGCCCATACATTCTTCTGCCTCCAATAATATATACCTGACAGGAGCCCATACATTCTTCTGCCTCCAATAATATATACCTGACAGGAGCCCATACATTCTTCTGCCTCCAATAATATATACCTGACAGGAGCCCATACATTCTCCTGCCTCCATAATATATACCTGACAGGAGCCCATACATTCTTCTGCCTCCAATAATATATACCTGACAGGAGCCCATACATTCTTCTGCCTCCAATAATATATACCTGACAGGAGCCCATACATTCTTCTGCCTCCAATAATATATACCTGACAGGAGCCCATACATTCTTCTGCCTCCAATAATATATACCTGACAGGAGCCCATACATTCTCCAGCCTCCAATAATATATACCTGACAGGAGCCCATACATTCTTCTGCCTCCAATAATATATACCTGACAGGAGCCCATACATTCTTCTGCCTCCAATAATATATACCTGACAGGAGCCCATACATTCTTCTGCCTCCAATAATATATACCTGACAGGAGCCCATACATTCTCCTGCCTCAAATAATATATACCTGACAGGAGCCCATAGATTCTGCTGCCTCCAATAATATATACCTGACAGGAGCCCATAGATTCTGCTGCCTCCAATAATATATACCTGACAGGAGCCCATACATTCTCCTGCCTCCAATAATATATACCTGACAGGAGCCCATAGATTCTCCTGCCTCCAATAATATATACCTGACAGGAGCCCATAGATTCTGCTGCCTCCAATAATATATACCTGACAGGAGCCCATACATTCTCCTGCCTCCAATAATATATACCTGACAGGAGCCCATACATTCTCCTGCCTCCAATAATATATACCTGACAGGAGTCCATACATTCTCCTGCCTCCAATAATATTTACCTGGCAGGAGCCCATAGATTCTGCTGCCTCCAATAATATATACCTGACAGGAGCCCATACATTCTGCTGTCTCCAATAATATATACCTGACAGGAGCCCATACATTCTGCTGCCTCCAATAATATATACCTGACAGGAGTCCATACATTCTCCTGCCTCCAATAATATATACCTGGCAGGAGCCCATACATTCTGCTGCCTCCAATAATATATACCTGACAGGAGCCCATACATTCTGCTGCCTCCAATAATATATACCTGACAGGAGCCCATACATTCTGCTGCCTCCAATAATATATACCTGACAGGAGCCCATACATTCTCCTGCCTCCAATAATATATACCTGACAGGAGCCCATACATTCTCCTGCCTCCAATAATATATACCTGACAGCAGCCCATACATTCTCCTGCCTCCAACAATATATACCTGACAGGAGCCCATACATTCTGCTGCCTCCAATAATATATACCTGACAGGAGCTCATACATTCTGCTGCCTCCAATAATATATACCTGACAGGAGCCCATAGATTCTCCTGCCTCCAATAATATATACCTGACAGGAGCCCATACATTCTGCTGCCTCCAATAATATATACCTGACAGGAGCCCATACATTCTTCTGCCTCCAATAATATATACCTGACAGGAGCCCATACATTCTTCTGCCTCCAATAATATATACCTGACAGGCGCCCATACATTCTTCTGCCTCCAATAATATATACCTGACAGGAGCCCATACATTCTTCTGCCTCCAATAATATATACCTGACAGGAGCCCATACATTCTTCTGCCTCCAATAATATATACCTGACAGGAGCCCATACATTCTTCTGCCTCCAATAATATATACCTGACAGGAGCCCATACATTCTCCTGCCTCCATAATATATACCTGACAGGAGCCCATACATTCTTCTGCCTCCAATAATATATACCTGACAGGAGCCCATACATTCTTCTGCTCCAATAATATATACCTGACAGGAGCCCATACATTCTTCTGTCTCCAATAATATATACCTGACAGGAGCCCATACATTCTTCTGCCTCCAATAATATATACCTGACAGGAGCCCATACATTCTCCTGCCTCCAATAATATATACCTGACAGGAGCCCATAAATTCTCCTGCCTCCAATAATATATACCTGACAGGAGCCCATACATCTGCTGCCTCCAATAATATATACCTGACAGGAGCCCATACATTCTGCTGCCTCCAATAATATATACCTGACAGGAGCCCATACATTCTCCTGCCTCCAATAATATATACCTGACAGGAGCCCATACATTCTGCTGCCTCCAATAATATATACCTGACAGGAGCCCATACATTCTGCTGCCTCCAATAATATATACCTGACAGGAGCCCATAAATTCTCCTGCCTCCAATAATATATACCTGACAGGAGCCCATACATTCTGCTGCCTCCAATAATATATACCTGACAGGAGCCCATACATTCTGCTGCCTCCAATAATATATACCTGACAGGAGCCCATACATTCTCCTGCCTCCAATAATATATACCTGACAGGAGCCCATACATTCTGCTGCCTCCAATGATATATACCTGACAGGAGCCCATACATTCTGCTGCCTCCAATAATATATACCTGACAGGAGCCCATACATTCTGCTGCCTCCAATAATATATACCTGACAGGAGCCCATACATTCTCCTGCCTCCAATAATATATACCTGACAGGAGCCCATACATTCTGCTGCCTCCAATAATATATACCTGACAGGAGCCCATACATTCTGCTGGCTCCAATAATATATACCTGACAGGAGCCCATACATTCTGCTGCCTCCAATAATATATACCTGACAGGAGCCCATATATTCTCCTGCCTCCAATAATATATACCTGACAGGAGCCCATACATTCTACTGCCTCCAATAATATATACCTGACAAGAGCCCATACATTCTCCTGCCTCCAATAATATATACCTGACAGGAGTCCATACATTCTCCTGCCTCCAATAATATATACCTGACAGGAGTCCATACATTCTGCTGCCTCCAATAATATATACCTGACAAGAGCCCATACATTCTCCTGCCTCCAATAATATATACCTGACAAGAGCCCATACATTCTCCTGCCTCCAATAATATATACCTGACAAGAGCCCATACATTCTCCTGCCTCCAATAATATATACCTGACAGGAGTCCATACATTCTGCTGCCTCCAATAATATATACCTGACAGGAGCCCATACATTCTCCTGCCTCCAATAATATATACCTGACAGGAGCCCATACATTCTCCTGCCTCCAATAATATATACCTGACAGGAGCCCATACATTCTCCTGCCTCCAATAATATATACCTGACAGGAGCCCATACATTCTACTGCCTCCAATAATATATACCTGACAGGAGCCCATACATTCTCCTGCCTCCAATAATATATATCTGACAGGAGCCCATACATTCTCCTGCCTCCAATAATATATACCTGACAGGAGCCCATACATTCTCCTGCCTCCAATAATATATACCTGACAGGAGCCCATACATTCTCCTGCCTCCAATAATATATACCTGACAGGAGCCCATACATTCTCCTGCCTCAAATAATATATACCTGACAGGAGCCCATACATTCTCCTGCCTCAAGTAATATATACCTGACAGGAGCCCATACATTCTACTGCCTCCAATAATATATACCTGACAGGAGCCCATACATTCTGCTGCCTCCAATAATATATACCTGACAGGAGCCCATACATTCTGCTGCCTCCAATAATATATACCTGACAGGAGCCCATACATTCTGCTGCCTCCAATAATATATACCTGACAGGAGCCCATACATTCTGCTGCCTCCAATAATATATACCTGACAGGAGCTCATACATTCTACTGGCTCCAATAATATATACCTGACAGGAGCCCATACATTCTCCTACCTGCAATAATATATACCTGACAGGAGCCCATACATTCTCCTGCCTGCAATAATATATACCTGACAGGAGCCCATACATTCTTCTGCCTCCAATAATATATACCTGACAGGAGCTCATACATTCTACTGGCTCCAATAATATATACCTGACAGGAGCCCATACATTCTCCTGCCTGCAATAATATATACCTGACAGGAGCCCATACATTCTCCTGCCTGCAATAATATATACCTGACAGGAGCCCATACATTCTCCTGCCTCCAATAATATATACCTGACAGGAGCCCATAGATTCTACTGTCTCCAATAATATATACCTGACAGGAGCCCATACATTCTGCTGCCTCCAATAATATATACCTGACAGGAGCTCATACATTCTACTGGCTCCAATAATATATACCTGACAGGAGCCCATACATTCTCCTGCCTGCAATAATATATACCTGACAGGAGCCCATACATTCTCCTGCCTGCAATAATATATACCTGACAGGAGCCCATACATTCTTCTGCCTCCAATAATATATACCTGACAGGAGCTCATACATTCTACTGGCTCCAATAATATATACCTGACAGGAGCCCATACATTCTCCTGCCTGCAATAATATATACCTGACAGGAGCCCATACATTCTCCTGCCTGCAATAATATATACCTGACAGGAGCCCATACATTCTCCTGCCTCCAATAATATATACCTGACAGGAGCCCATAGATTCTACTGTCTCCAATAATATATACCTGACAGGAGCCCATACATTCTGCTGCCTCCAATAATATATACCTGACAGGAGCCCATACATTCTCCTGCCTCCAATAATATATACCTGGCAGGAGCCCATACATTCTGCTGCCTCCAATAATATATACCTGACAGGAGCCCATACATTCTGCTGCCTCCAATAATATATACCTGACAGGAGCCCATACATTCTGCTGCCTCCAATAATATATACCTGACAGGAGCCCATACATTCTTCTGCCTCCAATAATATATACCTGACAGGAGCCCATACATTCTCCTGCCTCCAATAATATATACCTGACAGGAGTCCATACATTCTGCTGCCTCCAATAATATATACCTGACAGGAGCCCATACATTCTCCTGCCTCCAATAATATATACCTGACAGGAGCCCATACATTCTCCTGCCTCCAATAATATATACCTGACAGGAGCCCATACATTCTCCTGCCTCCAATAATATATACCTGACAGGAGCCCATACATTCTGCTGCCTCCAATAATATATACCTGACAGGAGCCCATACATTCTCCTGCCTCCAATAATATATATCTGACAGGAGCCCATACATTCTCCTGCCTCCAATAATATATACCTGACAGGAGCCCATACATTCTCCTGCCTCCAATAATATATACCTGACAGGAGCCCATACATTCTCCTGCCTCAAATAATATATACCTGACAGGAGCCCATACATTCTCCTGCCTCAAGTAATATATACCTGACAGGAGCCCATACATTCTACTGCCTCCAATAATATATACCTGACAGGAGCCCATACATTCTGCTGCCTCCAGTAATATATACCTGACAGGAGCCCATAGATTCTGCTGCCTCCAATAATATATACCTGACAGGAGCCCATACATTCTGCTGCCTCCAATAATATATACCTGACAGGAGCCCATACATTCTGCTGCCTCCAATAATATATACCTGACAGGAGCCCATACATTCTGCTGCCTCCAATAATATATACCTGACAGGAGCTCATACATTCTACTGGCTCCAATAATATATACCTGACAGGAGCCCATACATTCTCCTGCCTTCAATAATATATACCTGACAGGAGCCCATACATTCTCCTGCCTGCAATAATATATACCTGACAGGAGCCCATACATTCTTCTGCCTCCAATAATATATACCTGACAGGAGCTCATACATTCTACTGGCTCCAATAATATATACCTGACAGGAGCCCATACATTCTCCTGCCTGCAATAATATATACCTGACAGGAGCCCATACATTCTCCTGCCTCCAATAATATATACCTGACAGGAGCCCATAGATTCTACTGTCTCCAATAATATATACCTGACAGGAGCCCATACATTCTGCTGCCTCCAATAATATATACCTGACAGGAGCCCATACATTCTCCTGCCTCCAATAATATATACCTGGCAGGAGCCCATACATTCTGCTGCCTCCAATAATATATACCTGACAGGAGCCCATACATTCTGCTGCCTCCAATAATATATACCTGACAGGAGCCCATACATTCTGCTGCCTCCAATAATATATACCTGACAGGAGCCCATACATTCTTCTGCCTCCAATAATATATACCTGACAGGAGCCCATACATTCTCCTGCCTCCATAATATATACCTGACAGGAGCCCATACATTCTCCAGCCTCCAATAATATATACCTGACAGGAGCCCATACATTCTTCTGCCTCCAATAATATATACCTGACAGGAGCCCATACATTCTTCTGCCTCCAATAATATATACCTGACAGGAGCCCATACATTCTCCTGCCTCAAATAATATATACCTGACAGGAGCCCATACATTCTCCTGCCTCAAATAATATATACCTGACAGGAGCCCATAGATTCTGCTGCCTCCAATAATATATACCTGACTGGAGCCCATAGATTCTGCTGCCTCCAATAATATATACCTGACAGGAGCCCATACATTCTCCTGCCTCCAATAATATATACCTGACAGGAGCCCATAGATTCTCCTGCCTCCAATAATATATACCTGACAGGAGCCCATAGATTCTGCTGCCTCCAATAATATATACCTGACAGGAGCCCATACATTCTCCTGCCTCCAATAATATATACCTGACAGGAGCCCATACATTCTCCTGCCTCCAATAATATATACCTGACAGGAGCCCATACATTCTTCTGCCTCCAATAATATATACCTGACAGGAGCCCATACATTCTCCTGCCTCCATAATATATACCTGACAGGAGCCCATACATTCTCCTGCCTCCAATAATATATACCTGACAGCAGCCCATAAATTCTTCTGCCTCCAATAATACATACCTGACAGGAGTCCATACATTCTCCTGCCTCCATAATATATACCTGACAGGAGCCCATACATTCTTCTGCCTCCAATAATACATACCTGACAGGAGTCCATACATTCTGCTGCCTCCAATAATATATACCTGACAGGAGCCCATACATTCTGCTGCCTCCAATAATATATACCTGACAGGAGCCCATAGATTCTGCTGCCTCCAATAATATATACCTGACAGGAGCCCATACATTCTTCTGCCTCCAATAATACATACCTGACAGGAGCCCATACATTCTCCTGCCTCCATAATATATACCTGACAGGAGCCCATACATTCTTCTGCCTCCAATAATACATACCTGACAGGAGTCCATAAATTCTGCTGCCTCCAATAATATATACCTGACAGGAGCCCATACATTCTGCTGCCTCCAATAATATATACCTGGTAGGAGCCCATACATTCTGCTGCCTCCAATAAAATATACCTGACAGGAGCCCATAGATTCTGCTGTCTCCAATAATATATACCTGACAGGAGCCCATAGATTCTTCTGCCTCCAATAATATATACCTGACAGGAGCCCATACATTCTCCTGCCTGCAATAATATATACCTGACAGGAGCCCATACATTCTGCTGCCTCCAATAATATATACCTGACAGGAGCCCATAGATTCTGCTGTCTCCAATAATATATACCTGACAAGATCCCATACATTCTACTGCCTCCAATAATATATACCTGACAGGAGCCCATACATTCTCCTGCCTCCAATAATATATACCTGTCAGGAGCCCATACATTCTGCTGCCTCCAATAATATATACCTGACAGGAGCCCATACATTCTGCTGCCTCCAATAATATATACCTGACAGGAGCCCATACATTCTGCTGCCTCCAATAATATATACCTGACAGGAGCCCATACATTCTTCTGCCTCCAATAATATATACCTGACAGGAGCCCATACATTCTTCTGCCTCCAATAATATATACCTGACAGGAGCCCATACATTCTCCTGCCTCCATAATATATACCTGACAGGGGCCCATACATTCTCCAGCCTCCAATAATATATACCTGACAGGAGCCCATACATTCTTCTGCCTCCAATAATATATACCTGACAGGAGCCCATACATTCTTCTGCCTCCAATAATATATACCTGACAGGAGCCCATACATTCTCCTGCCTCAAATAATATATACCTGACAGGAGCCCATAGATTCTGCTGCCTCCAATAATATATACCTGACAGGAGCCCATAGATTCTGCTGCCTCCAATAATATATACCTGACAGGAGCCCATACATTCTCCTGCCTCCAATAATATATACCTGACAGGAGCCCATAGATTCTCCTGCCTCCAATAATATATACCTGACAGTAGCACATAGATTCTGCTGCCTCCAATAATATATACCTGACAGGAGCCCATACATTCTCCTGCCTCCAATAATATATACCTGACAGGAGCCCATACATTCTCCTGCCTCCAATAATATATACCTGACAGGAGCCCATACATTCTTCTGCCTCCAATAATATATACCTGACAGGAGCCCATACATTCTCCTGCCTCCATAATATATACCTGACAGGAGCCCATACATTCTCCTGCCTCCAATAATATATACCTGACAGCAGCCCATAAATTCTTCTGCCTCCAATAATACATACCTGACAGGAGTCCATACATTCTCCTGCCTCCATAATATATACCTGACAGGAGCCCATACATTCTTCTGCCTCCAATAATACATACCTGACAGGAGTCCATACATTCTGCTGCCTCCAATAATATATACCTGACAGGAGCCCATACATTCTGCTGCCTCCAATAATATATACCTGACAGGAGCCCATAGATTCTGCTGCCTCCAATAATATATACCTGACAGGAGCCCATACATTCTTCTGCCTCCAATAATACATACCTGACAGGAGCCCATACATTCTCCTGCCTCCATAATATATACCTGACAGGAGCCCATACATTCTTCTGCCTCCAATAATACATACCTGAAAGGAGTCCATACATTCTGCTGCCTCCAATAATATATACCTGACAGGAGCCCATACATTCTGCTGCCTCCAATAATATATACCTGGTAGGAGCCCATACATTCTGCTGCCTCCAATAATATATACCTGACAGGAGCCCATACATTCTCCTGCCTCCAATAATATATACCTGACAGGAGCCCATACATTCTCCAGCCTCCAATAATATATACCTGACAGGAGCCCATAGATTCTGCTGCCTCCAATAATATATACCTGACAGGAGCCCATACATGCTCCTACCTCCAATAATATATACCTGACAGGAGCCCATACATTCTCCTGCCTCCAATAATATATACCTGACAGGAGTCCATACATTCTCCTGCCTCCAATAATATATACCTGGCAGGAGCCCATAGATTCTGCTGCCTCCAATAATATATACCTGACTGGAGCCCATACATTCTGCTGCCTCCAATAATATATACCTGACAGGAGCCCATAAATTCTGCTGCCTCCAATAATATATACCTGACAGGAGTCCATACATTCTCCTGCCTCCAATAATATATACCTGGCAGGAGTCCATACATTCTGCTGCCTCCAATAATATATACCTGACAGGAGCCCATACATTCTGCTGCCTCCAATAATATATACCTGACAGGAGCCCATACATTCTGCTGCCTCCAATAATATATACCTGACAGGAGCCCATACATTCTCCTGCCTCCAATAATATATACCTGACAGGAGCCCATACATTCTCCTGCCTCCAATAATATATACCTGACAGGAGCCCATACATTCTCCTGCCTCCAATAATATATACCTGGCAGGAGCCCATACATTCTGCTGCCTCCAATAATATATACCTGACAGGAGCCCATACATTCTGCTGCCTCCAATAATATATACCTGACAGGAGCCCATACATTCTGCTGCCTCCAATAATATATACCTGACAGGAGCCCATACATTCTCCTGCCTCCAATAATATATACCTGACAGGAGCCCATACATTCTCCTGCCTCCAATAATATATACCTGACAGGAGTCCATACATTCTCCTGCCTCCAATAATATATACCTGGCAGGAGCCCATACATTCTGCTGCCTCCAATAATATATACCTGACAGGAGCCCATACATTCTGCTGCCTCCAATAATATATACCTGACAGGAGCCCATACATTCTGCTGCCTCCAATAACATATACCTGACAGGAGCCCATACATTCTCCTGCCTCCAATAATATATACCTGACAGGAGCCCATACATTCTCCTGCCTCCAACAATATATACCTGACAGGAGCCCATACATTCTCCTGCCTCCAACAATATATACCTGACAGGAGCCCATACATTCTGCTGCCTCCAATAATATATACCTGACAGGAGCTCATACATTCTGCTGCCTCCAATAATATATACCTGACAGGAGCCCATAGATTCTCCTGCCTCCAATAATATATACCTGACAGGAGCCCATAGATTCTCCTGCCTCCAATAATATATACCTGACAGGAGCCCATACATTCTGCTGACTCCAATAATATATACCTGACAGGAGCCCATACATTCTTCTGCCTACAATAATATATACCTGACAGGAGCCCATACATTCTTCTGCCTCCAATAATATATACCTGACAGGAGCCCATACATTCTTCTGCCTCCAATAATATATACCTGACAGGAGTCCATACATTCTCCTGCCTCCAATAATATATACCTGGCAGGAGTCCATACATTCTGCTGCCTCCAATAATATATACCTGACAGGAGCCCATACATTCTGCTGCCTCCAATAATATATACCTGACAGGAGCCCATACATTCTGCTGCCTCCAATAATATATACCTGACAGGAGCCCATACATTCTCCTGCCTCCAATAATATATACCTGACAGGAGCCCATACATTCTCCTGCCTCCAATAATATATACCTGACAGGAGCCCATACATTCTCCTGCCTCCAATAATATATACCTGGCAGGAGCCCATACATTCTGCTGCCTCCAATAATATATACCTGACAGGAGCCCATACATTCTGCTGCCTCCAATAATATATACCTGACAGGAGCCCATACATTCTCCTGCCTCCAATAATATATACCTGACAGGAGCCCATACATTCTCCTGCCTCCAATAATATATACCTGACAGGAGTCCATACATTCTCCTGCCTCCAATAATATATACCTGGCAGGAGCCCATACATTCTGCTGCCTCCAATAATATATACCTGACAGGAGCCCATACATTCTGCTGCCTCCAATAATATATACCTGACAGGAGCCCATACATTCTGCTGCCTCCAATAACATATACCTGACAGGAGCCCATACATTCTCCTGCCTCCAATAATATATACCTGACAGGAGCCCATACATTCTCCTGCCTCCAATAATATATACCTGACAGGAGCCCATACATTCTCCTGCCTCCAACAATATATACCTGACAGGAGCCCATACATTCTGCTGCCTCCAATAATATATACCTGACAGGAGCTCATACATTCTGCTGCCTCCAATAATATATACCTGACAGGAGCCCATAGATTCTCCTGCCTCCAATAATATATACCTGACAGGAGCCCATACATTCTGCTGACTCCAATAATATATACCTGACAGGAGCCCATACATTCTTCTGCCTCCAATAATATATACCTGACAGGAGCTCATACATTCTTCTGCCTCCAATAATATATACCTGACAGGAGCCCATACATTCTTCTGCCTCCAATAATATATACCTGACAGGAGCCCATACATTCTTCTGCCTCCAATAATATATACCTGACAGGAGCCCATACATTCTCCTGCCTCCATAATATATACCTGACAGGAGCCCATACATTCTTCTGCCTCCAATAATATATACCTGACAGGAGCCCATACATTCTTCTGCCTCCAATAATATATACCTGACAGGAGCCCATAGATTCTCCTGCCTCCAATAATATATACCTGACAGGAGCCCATACATTCTGCTGCCTCCAATAATATATACCTGACAGGAGCCCATACATTCTGCTGCCTCCAATAATATATACCTGACAGGAGCCCATACATTCTGCTGCCTCCAATAATATATACCTGACAGGAGCTCATACACTCTACTGGCTCCAATAATATATACCTGACAGGAGCCCATACATTCTCCTGCCTGCAATAATATATACCTGACAGGAGCCCATACATTCTCCTGCCTGCAATAATGTATACCTGACAGGAGCCCATACATTCTTCTGCCTCCAATAATATATACCTGACAGGAGCTCATACATTCTACTGGCTCCAATAATATATACCTGACAGGAGCCCATACATTCTCCTGCCTGCAATAATATATACCTGACAGGAGCCCATACATTCTCCTGCCTCCAATAATATATACCTGACAGGAGCCCATAGATTCTGCTGTCTCCAATAATATATACCTGACAGGAGCCCATACATTCTGCTGCCTCCAATAATATATACCTGACAGGAGCCCATACATTCTCCTGCCTCCAATAATATATACCTGGCAGGAGCCCATACATTCTGCTGCCTCCAATAATATATACCTGACAGGAGCCCATACATTCTGCTGCCTCCAATAATATATACCTGACAGGAGCCCATACATTCTGCTGCCTCCAATAATATATACCTGACAGGAGCCCATACATTCTGCTGCCTCCAATAATATATACCTGACAGGAGCCCATACATTCTTCTGCCTCCAATAATATATACCTGACAGGAGCCCATACATTCTCCTGCCTCCATAATATATACCTGACAGGAGCCCATACATTCTCCAGCCTCCAATAATATATACCTGACAGGAGCCCATACATTCTTCTGCCTCCAATAATATATACCTGACAGGAGCCCATACATTCTTCTGCCTCCAATAATATATACCTGACAGGAGCCCATACATTCTCCTGCCTCAAATAATATATACCTGACAGGAGCCCATACATTCTCCTGCCTCAAATAATATATACCTGACAGGAGCCCATAGATTCTGCTGCCTCCAATAATATATACCTGACTGGAGCCCATAGATTCTGCTGCCTCCAATAATATATACCTGACAGGAGCCCATACATTCTCCTGCCTCCAATAATATATACCTGACAGGAGCCCATAGATTCTCCTGCCTCCAATAATATATACCTGACAGGAGCCCATAGATTCTGCTGCCTCCAATAATATATACCTGACAGGAGCCCATACATTCTCCTGCCTCCAATAATATATACCTGACAGGAGCCCATACATTCTCCTGCCTCCAATAATATATACCTGACAGGAGCCCATACATTCTTCTGCCTCCAATAATATATACCTGACAGGAGCCCATACATTCTCCTGCCTCCATAATATATACCTGACAGGAGCCCATACATTCTCCTGCCTCCAATAATATATACCTGACAGCAGCCCATAAATTCTTCTGCCTCCAATAATACATACCTGACAGGAGTCCATACATTCTCCTGCCTCCATAATATATACCTGACAGGAGCCCATACATTCTTCTGCCTCCAATAATACATACCTGACAGGAGTCCATACATTCTGCTGCCTCCAATAATATATACCTGACAGGAGCCCATACATTCTGCTGCCTCCAATAATATATACCTGACAGGAGCCCATAGATTCTGCTGCCTCCAATAATATATACCTGACAGGAGCCCATACATTCTTCTGCCTCCAATAATACATACCTGACAGGAGCCCATACATTCTCCTGCCTCCATAATATATACCTGACAGGAGCCCATACATTCTTCTGCCTCCAATAATACATACCTGACAGGAGTCCATAAATTCTGCTGCCTCCAATAATATATACCTGACAGGAGCCCATACATTCTGCTGCCTCCAATAATATATACCTGACAGGAGCCCATACATTCTGCTGCCTCCAATAATATATACCTGACAGGAGCCCATACATTCTGCTGCCTCCAATAACATATACCTGACAGGAGCCCATACATTCTCCTGCCTCCAATAATATATACCTGACAGGAGCCCATACATTCTCCTGCCTCCAATAATATATACCTGACAGGAGGCCATACATTCTCCTGCCTCCAACAATATATACCTGACAGGAGCCCATACATTCTGCTGCCTCCAATAATATATACCTGACAGGAGCTCATACATTCTGCTGCCTCCAATAATATATACCTGACAGGAGCCCATAGATTCTCCTGCCTCCAATAATATATACCTGACAGGAGCCCATACATTCTGCTGACTCCAATAATATATACCTGACAGGAGCCCATACATTCTTCTGCCTCCAATAATATATACCTGACAGGAGCCCATGCATTCTTCTGCCTCCAATAATATATACCTGACAGGAGCCCATACATTCTTCTGCCTCCAATAATATATACCTGACAGGAGCCCATACATTCTTCTGCCTCCAATAATATATACCTGACAGGAGCCCATACATTCTCTTGCCTCCATAATATATACCTGACAGGAGCCCATACATTCTTCTGCCTCCAATAATATATACCTGACAGGAGCCCATACATTCTTCTGCCTCCAATAATATATACCTGACAGGATCCCATACATTCTTCTGCCTCCAATAATATATACCTGACAGGAGCCCATACATTCTTCTGCCTCCAATAATATGTACCTGACAGGAGCCCATACATTCTCCAGCCTCCAATAATATATACCTGACAGGAGCCCATACATTCTTCTGCCTCCAATAATATATACCTGACAGGAGCCCATACATTCTTCTGCCTCCAATAATATATACCTGACAGGAGCCCATACATTCTTCTGCCTCCAATAATATATACCTGACAGGAGCCCATACATTCTCCTGCCTCAAATAATATATACCTGACAGGAGCCCATAGATTCTGCTGCCTCCAATAATATATACCTGACAGGAGCCCATAGATTCTGCTGTCTCCAATAATATATACCTGACAGGAGCCCATTCATTCTCCTGCCTCCAATAATATATACCTGACAGGAGCCCATAGATTCTCCTGCCTCCAATAATATATACCTGACAGGAGCCCATAGATTCTGCTGCCTCCAATAATATATACCTGACAGGAGCCCATACATTCTCCTGCCTCCAATAATATATACCTGACAGGAGCCCATACATTCTCCTGCCTCCAATAATATATACCTGACAGGAGTCCATACATTCTCCTGCCTCCAATAATATATACCTGGCAGGAGCCCATAGATTCTGCTGCCTCCAATAATATATACCTGGCAGGAGCCCATACATTCTGCTGCCTCCAATAATATATACCTGACAGGAGCCCATACATTCTGCTGCCTCCAATAATATATACCTGACAGGAGCCCATACATTCTGCTGCCTCCAATAATATATACCTGACAGGAGCCCATACATTCTCCTGCCTCCAATAATATATACCTGACAGGAGCCCATACATTCTCCTGCCTCCAATAATATATACCTGACAGGAGCCCATACATTCTCCTGCCTCCAACAATATATACCTGACAGGAGCCCATACATTCTGCTGCCTCCAATAATATATACCTGACAGGAGCTCATACATTCTGCTGCCTCCAATAATATATACCTGACAGGAGCCCATAGATTCTCCTGCCTCCAATAATATATACCTGACAGGAGCCCATACATTCTGCTGCCTCCAATAATATATACCTGACAGGAGCCCATACATTCTTCTGCCTCCAATAATATATACCTGACAGGAGCCCATACATTCTTCTGCCTCCAATAATATATACCTGACAGGAGCCCATACATTCTTCTGCCTCCAATAATATATACCTGACAGGAGCCCATACATTCTTCTGCCTCCAATAATATATACCTGACAGGAGCCCATACATTCTCCTGCCTCCATAATATATACCTGACAGGAGCCCATACATTCTTCTGCCTCCAATAATATATACCTGACAGGAGCCCATACATTCTTCTGCTCCAATAATATATACCTGACAGGAGCCCATACATTCTTCTGCCTCCAATAATATATACCTGACTGGAGCGCATACATTCTTCTGCCTCCAATAATATATACCTGACAGGAGCCCATACATTCTCCAGCCTCCAATAATATATACCTGACAGGAGCCCATACATTCTTCTGCCTCCAATAATATATACCTGACAGGAGCCCATAGATTCTGCTGCCTCCAATAATATATACCTGACAGGAGCCCATAGATTCTGCTGTCTCCAATAATATATACCTGACAGGAGCCCATTCATTCTCCTGCCTCCAATAATATATACCTGACAGGAGCCCATAGATTCTCCTGCCTCCAATAATATATACCTGACAGGAGCCCATAGATTCTGCTGCCTCCAATAATATATACCTGACAGGAGCCCATACATTCTCCTGCCTCCAATAATATATACCTGACAGGAGCCCATACATTCTCCTGCCTCCAATAATATATACCTGACAGGAGTCCATACATTCTCCTGCCTCCAATAATATATACCTGGCAGGAGCCCATAGATTCTGCTGCCTCCAATAATATATACCTGGCAGGAGCCCATACATTCTGCTGCCTCCAATAATATATACCTGACAGGAGCCCATACATTCTGCTGCCTCCAATAATATATACCTGACAGGAGCCCATACATTCTGCTGCCTCCAATAATATATACCTGACAGGAGCCCATACATTCTCCTGCCTCCAATAATATATACCTGACAGGAGCCCATACATTCTCCTGCCTCCAATAATATATACCTGACAGGAGCCCATACATTCTCCTGCCTCCAACAATATATACCTGACAGGAGCCCATACATTCTGCTGCCTCCAATAATATATACCTGACAGGAGCTCATACATTCTGCTGCCTCCAATAATATATACCTGACAGGAGCCCATAGATTCTCCTGGCTCCAATAATATATACCTGACAGGAGCCCATAGATTCTGCTGCCTCCAATAATATATACCTGACAGGAGCCCATACATTCTTCTGCCTCCAATAATATATACCTGACAGGAGCCCATACATTCTTCTGCCTCCAATAATATATACCTGACAGGAGCCCATACATTCTTCTGCCTCCAATAATATATACCTGACAGGAGCCCATACATTCTTCTGCCTCCAATAATATATACCTGACAGGAGCCCATACATTCTCCTGCCTCCATAATATATACCTGACAGGAGCCCATACATTCTTCTGCCTCCAATAATATATACCTGACAGGAGCCCATACATTCTTCTGCTCCAATAATATATACCTGACAGGAGCCCATACATTCTTCTGCCTCCAATAATATATACCTGACTGGAGCGCATACATTCTTCTGCCTCCAATAATATATACCTGACAGGAGCCCATACATTCTCCAGCCTCCAATAATATATACCTGACAGGAGCCCATACATTCTTCTGCCTCCAATAATATATACCTGACAGGAGCCCATACATTCTCCTGCCTCCAATAATATAAACCTGATAGGAGCCCATACATTCTTCTGCCTCCAATAATATATACCTGACAGGAGCCCATACATTCTTCTGCCTCCAATAATATATACCTGACAGTAGCCCATACATTCTCCTGCCTCAAATAATATATACCTGACAGGAGCCCATAGATTCTGCTGCCTCCAATAATATATACCTGACAGGAGCCCATAGATTCTGCTGCCTCCAATAATATATACCTGACAGGAGCCCATACATTCTCCTGCCTCCAATAATATATACCTGACAGGAGCCCATAGATTCTCCTGCCTCCAATAATATATACCTGACAGGAGCCCATAGATTCTGCTGCCTCCAATAATATATACCTGACAGGAGCCCATACATTCTCCTGCCTCCAATAATATATACCTGACAGGAGCCCATACATTCTGCTGCCTCCAATAATATATACCTGTCAGGAGCCCATACATTCTCCTGCCTCCAATAATATATACCTGACAGGAGCCCATAGATTCTCCTGGCTCCAATAATATATACCTGACAGGAGCCCATAGATTCTGCTGCCTCCAATAATATATACCTGACAGGAGCCCATACGTTCTCCTGCCTCCAATAATATATACCTGACAGCAGCCCATACATTCTGCTGCCTCCAATAATATATACCTGACAGGAGTCCTTAGATTCTGCTACCTCCAATAATATATACCTGACAGGAGCCCATACATTCTGCTGCCTCCAATAATATATACCTGACAGGAGCCCATACATTCTTCTGCCTCCAATAATATATACCTGACAGGAGCCCATACATTCTCCTGCCTCCAATAATATATACCTGACAGGAGCCCATACATTCTTCTGCCTCCAATAATATATACCTGACAGGAGCCCATAGATTCTGCTGCCTCCAATAACATATACCTGACAGGAGCCCATACATTCTCCTGCCTCCAATAATATATACCTGACAGGAGTCCATACATTCTCCTGCCTCCAATAATATATACCTGACAGGAGCCCATACATTCTCCTGCCTCCAATAATATATACCTGACAGGAGTCCATACATTCTCCTGCCTCCAATAATATATACCTGACAGGAGCCCACACATTCTACTGCCTCCAATAATATATACCTGACAGGAGCCCATACATTCTCCTGCCTCCAATAATATATACCTGACAGGAGCCCATACATTCTACTGCCTCCAATAATATATACCTGACAGGAGCCCATAGATTCTGCTGCCTCCAATAATATATACCTGACAGGAGCCCATACATTCTTCTGCCTCCAATAATATATACCTGACAGGAGCCCATACATTCTACTGCCTCCAATAATATATACCTGACAGGAGCCCATACATTCTCCTGCCTCCAATAATATATACCTGACAGGAGCCCATACATTCTGCTGCCTCCAATAATATATACCTGACAGGAGCCCATAGATTCTGCTGTCTCCAATAATATATACCTGACAGGAGCCCATTCATTCTCCTGCCTCCAATAATATATACCTGACAGGAGCCCATAGATTCTCCTGCCTCCAATAATATATACCTGACAGGAGCCCATAGATTCTGCTGCCTCCAATAATATATACCTGACAGGAGCCCATACATTCTCCTGCCTCCAATAATATATACCTGACAGGAGCCCATACATTCTCCTGCCTCCAATAATATATACCTGACAGGAGTCCATACATTCTCCTGCCTCCAATAATATATACCTGGCAGGAGCCCATAGATTCTGCTGCCTCCAATAATATATACCTGGCAGGAGCCCATACATTCTGCTGCCTCCAATAATATATACCTGACAGGAGCCCATACATTCTGCTGCCTCCAATAATATATACCTGACAGGAGCCCATACATTCTGCTGCCTCCAATAATATATACCTGACAGGAGCCCATACATTCTCCTGCCTCCAATAATATATACCTGACAGGAGCCCATACATTCTCCTGCCTCCAATAATATATACCTGACAGGAGCCCATACATTCTCCTGCCTCCAACAATATATACCTGACAGGAGCCCATACATTCTGCTGCCTCCAATAATATATACCTGACAGGAGCTCATACATTCTGCTGCCTCCAATAATATATACCTGACAGGAGCCCATAGATTCTCCTGCCTCCAATAATATATACCTGACAGGAGCCCATACATTCTGCTGCCTCCAATAATATATACCTGACAGGAGCCCATACATTCTTCTGCCTCCAATAATATATACCTGACAGGAGCCCATACATTCTTCTGCCTCCAATAATATATACCTGACAGGAGCCCATACATTCTTCTGCCTCCAATAATATATACCTGACAGGAGCCCATACATTCTTCTGCCTCCAATAATATATACCTGACAGGAGCCCATACATTCTCCTGCCTCCATAATATATACCTGACAGGAGCCCATACATTCTTCTGCCTCCAATAATATATACCTGACAGGAGCCCATACATTCTTCTGCTCCAATAATATATACCTGACAGGAGCCCATACATTCTTCTGCCTCCAATAATATATACCTGACTGGAGCGCATACATTCTTCTGCCTCCAATAATATATACCTGACAGGAGCCCATACATTCTCCAGCCCCCAATAATATATACCTGACAGGAGCCCATACATTCTTCTGCCTCCAATAATATATACCTGACAGGAGCCCATACATTCTCCTGCCTCCAATAATATAAACCTGATAGGAGCCCATACATTCTTCTGCCTCCAATAATATATACCTGACAGGAGCCCATACATTCTTCTGCCTCCAATAATATATACCTGACAGTAGCCCATACATTCTCCTGCCTCAAATAATATATACCTGACAGGAGCCCATAGATTCTGCTGCCTCCAATAATATATACCTGACAGGAGCCCATAGATTCTGCTGCCTCCAATAATATATACCTGACAGGAGCCCATACATTCTCCTGCCTCCAATAATATATACCTGACAGGAGCCCATAGATTCTCCTGCCTCCAATAATATATACCTGACAGGAGCCCATAGATTCTGCTGCCTCCAATAATATATACCTGACAGGAGCCCATACATTCTCCTGCCTCCAATAATATATACCTGACAGGAGCCCATACATTCTGCTGCCTCCAATAATATATACCTGTCAGGAGCCCATACATTCTCCTGCCTCCAATAATATATACCTGACAGGAGCCCATAGATTCTCCTGGCTCCAATAATATATACCTGACAGGAGCCCATAGATTCTGCTGCCTCCAATAATATATACCTGACAGGAGCCCATACGTTCTCCTGCCTCCAATAATATATACCTGACAGCAGCCCATACATTCTGCTGCCTCCAATAATATATACCTGACAGGAGTCCTTAGATTCTGCTACCTCCAATAATATATACCTGACAGGAGCCCATACATTCTGCTGCCTCCAATAATATATACCTTACAGGAGCCCATACATTCTTCTGCCTCCAATAATATATACCTGACAGGAGCCCATACATTCTCCTGCCTCCAATAATATATACCTGACAGGAGCCCATACATTCTTCTGCCTCCAATAATATATACCTGACAGGAGCCCATAGATTCTGCTGCCTCCAATAACATATACCTGACAGGAGCCCATACATTCTCCTGCCTCCAATAATATATACCTGACAGGAGTCCATACATTCTCCTGCCTCCAATAATATATACCTGACAGGAGCCCATACATTCTCCTGCCTCCAATAATATATACCTGACAGGAGTCCATACATTCTCCTGCCTCCAATAATATATACCTGACAGGAGCCCACACATTCTACTGCCTCCAATAATATATACCTGACAGGAGCCCATACATTCTCCTGCCTCCAATAATATATACCTGACAGGAGCCCATACATTCTACTGCCTCCAATAATATATACCTGACAGGAGCCCATAGATTCTGCTGCCTCCAATAATATATACCTGACAGGAGCCCATACATTCTTCTGCCTCCAATAATATATACCTGACAGGAGCCCATACATTCTACTGCCTCCAATAATATATACCTGACAGGAGCCCATACATTCTCCTGCCTCCAATAATATATACCTGACAGGAGCCCATACATTCTGCTGCCTCCAATAATATATACCTGACAGGAGCCCATACATTCTGCTGCCTCCAATAATATATACCTGACAGGAGCTCATACATTCTACTGGCTCCAATAATATATACCTGACAGGAGCCCATACATTCTCCTGCCTGCAATAATATATACCTGACAGGAGCCCATACATTCTCCTGCCTGCAATAATATATACCTGACAGGAGCCCATACATTCTTCTGCCTCCAATAATATATACCTGACAGGAGCTCATACATTCTACTGGCTCCAATAATATATACCTGACAGGAGCCCATACATTCTCCTACCTGCAATAATATATACCTGACAGGAGCCCATACATTCTGCTGCCTCCAATAATATATACCTGACAGGAGCCCATACATTCTCCTGCCTCCAATAATATATACCTGACAGGAGTCCATACATTCTGCTGCCTCCAATAATATATACCTGACAGGAGACCATACATTCTGCTGCCTCCAATAATATATACCTGACAGGAGCCCATACATTCTGCTGCCTCCAATAATATATACCTGACAGGAGCCCATACATTCTTCTGCCTCCAATAATATATACCTGACATGAGCCCATACATTCTCCTGCCTCCATAATATATACCTGACAGGAGCCCATACATTCTCCAGCCTCCAATAATATATACCTGACAGGAGCCCATACATTCTTCTGCCTCCAATAATATATACCTGACAGGAGCCCATACATTCTTCTGCCTCCAATAATATATACCTGACAGGAGCCCATACATTCTCCTGCCTCAAATAATATATACCTGACAGGAGCCCATACATTCTCCTGCCTCAAATAATATATACCTGACAGGAGCCCATAGATTCTGCTGCCTCCAATAATATATACCTGACAGGAGCCCATAGATTCTGCTGCCTCCAATAATATATACCTGACAGGAGCCCATACATTCTCCTGCCTCCAATAATATATACCTGACAGGAGCCCATAGATTCTCCTGCCTCCAATAATATATACCTGACAGGAGCCCATAGATTCTGCTGCCTCCAATAATATATACCTGACAGGAGCCCATACATTCTCCTGCCTCCAATAATATATACCTGACAGGAGCCCATACATTCTCCTGCCTCCAATAATATATACCTGACAGGAGCCCATACATTCTTCTGCCTCCAATAATATATACCTGACAGGAGCCCATACATTCTCCTGCCTCCATAATATATACCTGACAGCAGCCCATACATTCTTCTGCCTCCAATAATATATACCTGACAGGAGCCCATACATTCTACTGCCTCCAATAATATATACCTGACAGGAGCCCATACATTCTCCTGCCTCCAATAATATATACCTGACAGGAGCCCATACATTCTGCTGACTCAAATAATATATACCTGACAGGAGCCCATACATTCTGCTGCCTCCAATAATATATACCTGACAGGAGCTCATACATTCTGCTGGCTCCAATAATATATACCTGACAGGAGCCCATACATTCTCCTGCCTGCAATAATATATACCTGACAGGAGCCCATACATTCTCCTGCCTGCAATAATATATACCTGACAGGAGCCCATACATTCTTCTGCCTCCAATAATATATACCTGACAGGAGCTCATACATTCTACTGGCTCCAATAATATATACCTGACAGGAGCCCATACATTCTCCTGCCTGCAATAATATATACCTGACAGGAGCCCATACATTCTCCTGCCTCCAATAATATATACCTGACAGGAGCCCATAGATTCTGCTGTCTCCAATAATATATACCTGACAGGAGCCCATACATTCTGCTGCCTCCAATAATATATACCTGACAGGAGCCCATACATTCTGCTGCCTCCAATAATATATACCTGACAGGAGCCCATACATTCTGCTGCCTCCAATAATATATACCTGACAGGAGCCCATACATTCTTCTGCCTCCAATAATATATACCTGACAGGAGCCCATACATTCTCCTGCCTCCATAATATATACCTGACAGGAGCCCATACATTCTCCAGCCTCCAATAATATATACCTGACAGGAGCCCATACATTCTTCTGCCTCCAATAAAATATACCTGACAGGAGCCCATACATTCTTCTGCCTCCAATAATATATACCTGACAGGAGCCCATACATTCTCCTGCCTCAAATAATATATACCTGACAGGAGCCCATAGATTCTGCTGCCTCCAATAATATATACCTGACAGGAGCCCATAGATTCTGCTGCCTCCAATAATATATACCTGACAGGAGCCCATAGATTCTGCTGCCTCCAATAATATATACCTGACAGGAGCCCATACATTCTCCTGCCTCCAATAATATATACCTGACAGGAGCCCATAGATTCTCCTGCCTCCAATAATATATACCTGACAGGAGCCCATAGATTCTGCTGCCTCCAATAATATATACCTGACAGGAGCCCATACAATCTCCTGCCTCCAATAATATATACCTGACAGGAGCCCATACATTCTCCTGCCTCCAATAATATATACCTGACAGGAGCCCATACATTCTCCTGCCTCCAATAATATATACCTGACAGGAGCCCATACATTCTTCTGCCTCCAATAATATATACCTGACAGGAGCCCATACATTCTCCTGCCTCCATAATATATACCTGACAGGAGCCCATACATTCTCCTGCCTCCAATAATATATACCTGACAGCAGCCCATAAATTCTTCTGCCTCCAATAATACATACCTGACAGGAGTCCATACATTCTCCTGCCTCCATAATATATACCTGACAGGAGCCCATACATTCTTCTGCCTCCAATAATACATACCTGACAGGAGTCCATACATTCTGCTGCCTCCAATAATATATACCTGACAGGAGCCCATACATTCTGCTGCCTCCAATAATATATACCTGACAGGATCCCATAGATTCTGCTGCCTCCAATAATATATACCTGACAGGAGCCCATACATTCTTCTGCCTCCAATAATACATACCTGACAGGAGCCCATACATTCTCCTGCCTCCATAATATATACCTGACCGGAGCCCATACATTCTTCTGCCTCCAATAATACATACCTGACAGGAGCCCATACATTCTGCTGCCTCCAATAATATATACCTGACAGGAGCCCATACATTCTGCTGCCTCCAATAATATATACCTGGTAGGAGCCCATACATTCTGCTGCCTCCAATAATATATACCTGACAGGAGCCCATACATTCTCCTGCCTGCAATAATATATACCTGACAGGAGCCCATACATTCTGCTGCCTCCAATAATATATACCTGACAGGAGCCCATAGATTCTTCTGCCTCCAATAATATATACCTGACAGGAGCCCATACATTCTCCTGCCTGCAATAATATATACCTGACAGGAGCCCATACATTCTGCTGCCTCCAATAATATATACCTGACAGGAGCCCATAGATTCTGCTGTCTCCAATAATATATACCTGACAGGAGCCCATACATTCTGCTGCCTCCAATAATATATACCTGACAGGAGCCCATACATTCTCCTGCCTCCAATAATATATACCTGACAGGAGCCCATACATTCTGCTGCCTCCAATAATATATACCTGACAGGAGCCCATACATTCTGCTGCCTCCAATAATATATACCTGACAGGAGCCCATACATTCTGCTGCCTCCAATAATATATACCTGACAGGAGCCCATACATTCTTCTGCCTCCAATAATATATACCTGACAGGAGCCCATACATTCTCCTGCCTCCATAATATATACCTGACAGGAGCCCATACATTCTCCAGCCTCCAATAATATATAACTGACAGGAGCCCATACATTCTTCTGCCTCCAATAATATATACCTGACAGTAGCCCATACATTCTTCTGCCTCCAATATTATATACCTGACAGGAGCCCATACATTCTCCTGCCTCAAATAATATATACCTGACAGGAGCCCATAGATTCTGCTGCCTCCAATAATATATACCTGACAGGAGCCCATAGATTCTGCTGCCTCCAATAATATATACCTGACAGGAGCCCATACATTCTCCTGCCTCCAATAATATATACCTGACAGGAGCCCATAGATTCTCCTGCCTCCAATAATATATACCTGACAGGAGCCCATAGATTCTGCTGCCTCCAATAATATATACCTGACAGGAGCCCATACATTCTCCTGCCTCCAATAATATATACCTGACAGGAGCCCATACATTCTCCTGCCTCCAATAATATATACCTGACAGGAGCCCATACATTCTTCTGCCTCCAATAATATATACCTGACAGGAGCCCATACATTCTCCTGCCTCCATAATATATACCTGACAGGAGCCCATACATTCTCCTGCCTCCAATAATATATACCTGACAGCAGCCCATAAATTCTTCTGCCTCCAATAATACATACCTGACAGGAGTCCATACATTCTCCTGCCTCCATAATATATACCTGACAGGAGCCCATACATTCTTCTGCCTCCAATAATACATACCTGACAGGAGTCCATACATTCTGCTGCCTCCAATAATATATACCTGACAGGAGCCCATACATTCTGCTGCCTCCAATAATATATACCTGACAGGAGCCCATAGATTCTGCTGCCTCCAATAATATATACCTGACAGGAGCCCATACATTCTCCTGCCTCCAATAATATATACCTGACAGCAGCCCATACATTC
Source organism: Phyllobates terribilis (assembly GCF_046119375.1). Classification (NCBI taxonomy): domain Eukaryota; kingdom Metazoa; phylum Chordata; class Amphibia; order Anura; family Dendrobatidae; genus Phyllobates; species Phyllobates terribilis. The sequence goes on from NW_027362765.1 coordinate 45,446,664, forward strand.
TGCTGCCTCCAATAATATATACCTGACAGGAGCCCATAGATTCTGCTACCTCCAATAATATATACCTGACAGGAGCCCATACATTCTGCTGCCTCCAATAATATATACCTGACAGGAGCCCATACATTCTACTGCCTCCAATAATATATACCTGACAGGAGCCCATACATTCTCCTGCCTCCAATAATATATACCTGACTGGAGCCCATACATTCTACTGCCTCCAATAATATATACCTGACAGGAGCCCATAGATTCTGCTGCCTCCAATAATATATACCTGACAGGAGCCCATACATTCTCCTGCTTCCAATAATATATACCTGACAGGAGCCCATACATTCTACTGCCTCCAATAATATATACCTGACAGGAGCCCATACATTCTCCTGCCTCCAATAATATATACCTGACAGGAGCCCATACATTCTGCTGCCTCCAATAATATATACCTGACAGGAGCTCATACATTCTACTGGCTCCAATAATATATACCTGACAGGAGCCCATACATTCTCCTGCCTGCAATAATATATACCTGACAGGAGCCCATACATTCTCCTGCCTGCAATAATTTATACCTGACAGGAGCCCATACATTCTTCTGCCTCCAATAATATATACCTGACAGGAGCTCATACATTCTACTGGCTCCAATAATATATACCTGACAGGAGCCCATACATTCTCCTGCCTGCAATAATATATACCTGACAGGAGCCCATACATTCTCCTGCCTCCAATAATATATACCTGACAGGAGCCCATAGATTCTGCTGTCTCCAATAATATATACCTGACAGGAGCCCATACATTCTGCTGCCTCAAATAATATATACCTGACAGGAGCCCATACATTCTCCTGCCTCCAATAATATATACCTGACAGGAGCCCATACATTCTGCTGCCTCCAATAATATATACCTGACAGGAGCCCATACATTCTGCTGCCTCCAATAATATATACCTGACAGGAGCCCATACATTCTGCTGCCTCCAATAATATATACCTGACAGGAGCCCATACATTCTTCTGCCTCCAATAATATATACCTGACAGGAGCCCATACATTCTCCTGCCTCCATAATATATACCTGACAGGAGCCCATACATTCTCCAGCCTCCAATAATATATACCTGACAGGAGCCCATACATTCTTCTGCCTCCAATAATATATACTTGACAGGAGCCCATACATTCTTCTGCCTCCAATAATATATACCTGACAGGAGCCCATACATTCTCCTGCCTCAAATAATATATACCTGACAGGAGCCCATACATTCTCCTGCCTCAAATAATATATACCTGACAGGAGCCCATAGATTCTGCTGCCTCCAATAATATATACCTGACAGGAGCCCATACATTCTCCTGCCTCCAATAATATATACCTGACAGGAGCCCATACATTCTCCTGCCTCCAATAATATATACCTGACAGGAGCCCATAGATTCTGCTGCCTCCAATAATATATACCTGACAGGAGCCCATACATTCTCCTGCCTCCAATAATATATACCTGACAGGAGCCCATACATTCTCCTGCCTCCAATAATATATACCTGACAGGAGCCCATACATTCTTCTGCCTCCAATAATATATACCTGACAGGAGCCCATACATTCTCCTGCCTCCATAATATATACCTGACAGGAGCCCATACATTCTCCTGCCTCCAATAATATATACCTGACAGCAGCCCATAAATTCTTCTGCCTCCAATAATACATACCTGACAGGAGTCCATACATTCTCCTGCCTCCATAATATATACCTGACAGGAGCCCATACATTCTTCTGCCTCCAATAATACATACCTGACAGGAGTCCATACATTCTGCTGCCTCCAATAATATATACCTGACAGGAGCCCATAGATTCTGCTGCCTCCAATAATATATACCTGACAGGAGCCCATAGATTCTGCTGCCTCCAATAATATATACCTGACAGGAGCCCATAGATTCTGCTGCCTCCAATAATATATACCTGACAGGAGCCCATACATTCTTCTGCCTCCAATAATACATACCTGACAGGAGCACATACATTATCCTGCCTCCATAATATATACCTGACAGGAGCCCATACATTCTTCTGCCTCCAATAATACATACCTGACAGGAGTCCATACATTCTGCTGCCTCCAATAATATATACCTGACAGGAGCCCATACATTCTGCTGCCTCCAATAATATATACCTGGTAGGAGCCCATACATTCTGCTGCCTCCAATAATATATACCTGACAGGAGCCCATAGATTCTGCTGTCTCCAATAATATATACCTGACAGGAGCCCATAGATTCTGCTGTCTCCAATAATATATACCTGACAGGAGCCCATAGATTCTCCTGCCTCCAATAATATATACCTGACAGGAGCCCATACATTCTCCTGCCTGCAATAATATATACCTGACAGGAGCCCATACATTCTGCTGCCTCCAATAATATATACCTGACAGGAGCCCAGACATTCTGCTGCCTCCAATAATATATACCTGACAGGAGCCCAGACATTCTGCTGCCTCCAATAATATATACCTGACAGGAGCCCATACATTCTTCTGCCTCCAATAATATATACCTGACAGGAGCCCATACATTCTCCTGCCTCCATAATATATACCTGACAGGAGCCCATACATTCTCCAGCCTCCAATAATATATACCTGACAGGAGCCCATACATTCTTCTGCCTCCAATAATATATACCTGACAGGAGCCCATACATTCTTCTGCCTCCAATAATATATACCTGACAGGAGCCCATACATTCTCCTGCCTCAAATAATATATACCTGACAGGAGCCCATAGATTCTGCTGCCTCCAATAATATATACCTGACAGGAGCCCATAGATTCTGCTGCCTCCAATAATATATACCTGACGGGAGCCCATACATTCTCCTGCCTCCAATAATATATACCTGACAGGAGCCCATAGATTCTCCTGCCTCCAATAATATATACCTGACAGGAGCCCATATATTCTGCTGCCTCCAATAATATATACCTGACAGGAGCCCATACATTCTCCTGCCTCCAATAATATATACCTGACAGGAGCCCATACATTCTCCTGCCTCCAATAATATATACCTGACAGGAGCCCATACATTCTTCTGCCTCCAATAATATATACCTGACAGGAGCCCATACATTCTCCTGCCTCCATAATATATACCTGACAGGAGCCCATACATTCTCCTGCCTCCAATAATATATACCTGACAGCAGCCCATAAATTCTTCTGCCTCCAATAATATATACCTGACAGGAGCCTATACATTCTGCTGCCTCCAATAATATATACCTGACAGGAGCCCATACATTCTGCTGCCTCCAATAATATATACCTGACAGGAGCCCATACATTCTCCTGCCTCCAATAATATATACCTGGAAGGAGCCCATAGATTCTCCTGCCTCCAATAATATATACCTGACAGGAGCCCATACATTCTCCTGCCTCCAATAATATATACCTGACAGCAGCCCATAAATTCTTCTGCCTCCAATAATACATACCTGACAGGAGTCCATACATTCTCCTGCCTCCATAATATATACCTGACAGGAGCCCATACATTCTTCTGCCTCCAATAATACATACCTGACAGGAGTCCATACATTCTGCTGCCTCCAATAATATATACCTGACAGGAGCCCATAGATTCTGCTGCCTCCAATAATATATACCTGACAGGAGCCCATAGATTCTGCTGCCTCCAATAATATATACCTGACAGGAGCCCATAGATTCTGCTGCCTCCAATAATATATACCTGACAGGAGCCCATACATTCTTCTGCCTCCAATAATACATACCTGACAGGAGTCCATACATTCTGCTGCCTCCAATAATATATACCTGACAGGAGCCCATACATTCTGCTGCCTCCAATAATATATACCTGGTAGGAGCCCATACATTCTGCTGCCTCCAATAATATATACCTGACAGGAGCCCATAGATTCTGCTGTCTCCAATAATATATACCTGACAGGAGCCCATAGATTCTGCTGTCTCCAATAATATATACCTGACAGGAGCCCATAGATTCTTCTGCCTCCAATAATATATACCTGACAGGAGCCCATACATTCTCCTGCCTGCAATAATATATACCTGACAGGAGCCCATACATTCTGCTGCCTCCAATAATATATACCTGACAGGAGCCCATAGATTCTGCTGTCTCCAATAATATATACCTGACAGGAGCCCATAGATTCTGCTGCCTCCAATAATATATACCTGACAGGAGCCCATACATTCTTCTGCCTCCAATAATACATACCTGACAGGAGCACATACATTATCCTGCCTCCATAATATATACCTGACAGGAGCCCATACATTCTTCTGCCTCCAATAATACATACCTGACAGGAGTCCATACATTCTGCTGCCTCCAATAATATATACCTGACAGGAGCCCATACATTCTGCTGCCTCCAATAATATATACCTGGTAGGAGCCCATACATTCTGCTGCCTCCAATAATATATACCTGACAGGAGCCCATAGATTCTGCTGTCTCCAATAATATATACCTGACAGGAGCCCATAGATTCTGCTGTCTCCAATAATATATACCTGACAGGAGCCCATAGATTCTTCTGCCTCCAATAATATATACCTGACAGGAGCCCATACATTCTCCTGCCTGCAATAATATATACCTGACAGGAGCCCATACATTCTGCTGCCTCCAATAATATATACCTGACAGGAGCCCATAGATTCTGCTGTCTCCAATAATATATACCTGACAGGAGCCCATACATTCTCCTGCCTCCAATAATATATACCTGACAGCAGCCCATAAATTCTTCTGCCTCCAATAATATATACCTGACAGGAGCCTATACATTCTGCTGCCTCCAATAATATATACCTGACAGGAGCCCATACATTCTGCTGCCTCCAATAATATATACCTGACAGGAGCCCATACATTCTCCTGCCTCCAATAATATATACCTGGAAGGAGCCCATAGATTCTCCTGCCTCCAATAATATATACCTGACAGGAGCCCATACATTCTCCTGCCTCCAATAATATATACCTGACAGCAGCCCATAAATTCTTCTGCCTCCAATAATACATACCTGACAGGAGTCCATACATTCTCCTGCCTCCATAATATATACCTGACAGGAGCCCATACATTCTTCTGCCTCCAATAATACATACCTGACAGGAGTCCATACATTCTGCTGCCTCCAATAATATATACCTGACAGGAGCCCATAGATTCTGCTGCCTCCAATAATATATACCTGACAGGAGCCCATAGATTCTGCTGCCTCCAATAATATATACCTGACAGGAGCCCATAGATTCTGCTGCCTCCAATAATATATACCTGACAGGAGCCCATACATTCTTCTGCCTCCAATAATACATACCTGACAGGAGCACATACATTCTCCTGCCTCCATAATATATACCTGACAGGAGCCCATACATTCTTCTGCCTCCAATAATACATACCTGACAGGAGTCCATACATTCTGCTGCCTCCAATAATATATACCTGACAGGAGCCCATACATTCTGCTGCCTCCAATAATATATACCTGGTAGGAGCCCATACATTCTGCTGCCTCCAATAATATATACCTGACAGGAGCCCATAGATTCTGCTGTCTCCAATAATATATACCTGACAGGAGCCCATAGATTCTGCTGTCTCCAATAATATATACCTGACAGGAGCCCATAGATTCTTCTGCCTCCAATAATATATACCTGACAGGAGCCCATACATTCTCCTGCCTGCAATAATATATACCTGACAGGAGCCCATACATTCTGCTGCCTCCAATAATATATACCTGACAGGAGCCCATAGATTCTGCTGTCTCCAATAATATATACCTGACAGGAGCCCATACATTCTGCTGCCTCCAATAATATATACCTGACAGGAGCCCATACATTCTCCTGCCTCCAATAATATATACCTGACAGGAGCCCATACATTCTGCTGCCTCCAATAATATATACCTGACAGGAGCCCATACATTCTGCTGCCTCCAATAATATATACCTGACAGGAGCCCAGACATTCTGCTGCCTCCAATAATATATACCTGACAGGAGCCCATACATTCTTCTGCCTCCAATAATATATACCTGACAGGAGCCCATACATTCTCCTGCCTCCATAATATATACCTGACAGGAGCCCATACATTCTCCAGCCTCCAATAATATATACCTGACAGGAGCCCATACATTCTTCTGCCTCCAATAATATATACCTGACAGGAGCCCATACATTCTTCTGCCTCCAATAATATATACCTGACAGGATCCCATACATTCTCCTGCCTCAAATAATATATACCTGACAGGAGCCCATAGATTCTGCTGCCTCCAATAATATATACCTGACAGGAGCCCATAGATTCTGCTGCCTCCAATAATATATACCTGACAGGAGCCCATACATTCTCCTGCCTCCAATAATATATACCTGACAGGAGCCCATAGATTCTCCTGCCTCCAATAATATATACCTGACAGGAGCCCATATATTCTGCTGCCTCCAATAATATATACCTGACAGGAGCCCATACATTCTCCTGCCTCCAATAATATATACCTGACAGGAGCCCATACATTCTCCTGCCTCCAATAATATATACCTGACAGGAGCCCATACATTCTTCTGCCTCCAATAATATATACCTGACAGGAGCCCATACATTCTCCTGCCTCCATAATATATACCTGACAGGAGCCCATACATTCTCCTGCCTCCAATAATATATACCTGACAGCAGCCCATAAATTCTTCTGCCTCCAATAATATATACCTGACAGGAGCCTATACATTCTGCTGCCTCCAATAATATATACCTGACAGGAGCCCATACATTCTGCTGCCTCCAATAATATATACCTGACAGGAGCCTATACATTCTCCTGCCTCCAATAATATATACCTGGAAGGAGCCCATAGATTCTCCTGCCTCCAATAATATATACCTGACAGGAGCCCATACATTCTCCTGCCTCCAATAATATATACCTGACAGGAGCCCATACATTCTGCGGCCTCCAATAATATATACCTGACAGGAGCCCATACATTCTGCTGCCTCCAATAACATATACCTGACAGGAGCCCATACATTCTCCTGCCTCCAATAATATATATGTTATATTCTGCTACCAGAGCCAAGGAAAGAGAGGAGATCTGTCCCTACGATAGAACTCAGCTTGATCCCTACGATGTAACAGGGAACCTGATCCTGCGATCAGACCTGCTAAAGTCCTCAGCTAGTCTGTACGGAGACCTATAGATGTGGGGGAGGAATCCCTACAAGTACTAGGGACTGGGAGCAAAATGGACACCTCCTAACAGAAATAGTAGCAGACAGACGTACAAACAAACAATATAGAACACAGAGGTCCGAAGACCAAGCAAACTAACAGAGTTAGATACTGAGCACAGGCTAGCTAAAGAGTAGTAATACAATGAAGTCCAGCAAAGCCAGAAGGGCGGAGCAAGACTAAATAGGCCAACAAGGTCATGTGACCAGCAATAGAAAAAAACTAAGAGCAAGGTTCTAACAGTACCCCCCCTTCTAAGAGGATCCTCCGGATCCCCTAGGACCAGGCTTATCAGGAAATCTCCTGTCAAACGCTCTGATAAGTCTGGACGCGGAAACATCATCCGACCTCACCCATGAGTTATCCTCGGGTCCGAAACCTTTCCAGGCCACGAGATACTGCAAACTACCTCTATACCGTCTAGAATTAAGGATGCGAGAAATTTCATATTCCCCGTCCTCCACCACCGGAGGAACAGAGGCAGAGGCGTCACAATCCGACACAACAGCTTTTTTCAACAGAGAGACATGAAACACCGGATTAATTCTCCAGGAGGTAGGAACCTCCAACTTAACAGCAGATTGGTTGACAACCTGAAGCACCTTAAAGGGCCCTACAAACTTGGGACCCAATTTCTTAGAAGGAATCCTCAACCGCAGATTCCTAGAGGACAACCAAACCATGTCACCAACAGCGAACAAAACCTCCTGTCGTTTCCTATCAAAGTAGTCTTTAGATTTTCTGTTAGCTTCCTGAAGATTACCACGTACATCCGTCCAAACTCTCTCCAAATCGCCGGAAAAATTCTCCTCCTCAGGCACGGCAGATACCAACTTGGAGAACGACCCAAACGACGGATGTCTCCCAGAACAACAAAAAAAAGGCGAACAACCAGCAGAAGAAGATGTATGATTGTTCAGAGCAAATTCAGCAAGTGGCAGAAACTCAGACCACCCCTCTTGATTGTCTGCCACAAAACAACGCAAGAACTGCTCAACATCCTGGTTTTTCCTTTCTGTCTGGCCATTAGATTCAGGATGATATCCGGATAAGAACGACAAATGAACTCCCAACCTGTCACAAAAGGCGCGCCAAAAACGAGCCACGAACTGAGGTCCCCTATCAGAAACAATGTCAGTAGGAACGCCATGAAGTCTGACAATTTCCTTGACAAAGGCCTTAGCGAGAGTCTTAGCGCAGGGCAGTTTGACGAAGGGAACCAAGTGACACATCTTGCTAAAACGGTCCACGACCACCCAGATGACAGTAAAACTCTCAGAGGGGGGAAGGTCAGTTATAAAGTCCATAGCCAAATGTGTCCCAGGAGCACTGGGAACCTCCAGAGGGCAAAGTAACCCCGCAGCAGGAGTATGTGAGGACTTAGATCTAGCACATATAGTACATTGACGCACCCACTTAATGACTTCCTTCTGCCATCCAGGCCACCAAAAACTGCGACCCACCAGTCTCTTGGTCTCAGAGATTCCGGGATGACCTGCCAACCGAGATTCGTGACACTCAACAAACAAATCTCTCCTAAAGGTCCCAGGCACAAACAACCTCCCATGGGGAGTGTTAGATGGGGCATTCTCCTGTGCTTTAAGAATCTCATCTTCCAAAACGGAGTCCAAAGCAGCTATCACAACACCTTCTTGTAAAATGTTCTCCTCTTTCTCAGCACCGACTATGGGAGAAAAACTGCGAGACAAGGCATCCGCCTTAACATTCTTAGTACCTGGGATGTAAGTAACGGAAAAATTAAACCGCGAGAAAAACAGTGCCCACCTAGCCTGACGGGCATTCAGGCGCTTGGCAGCATCAAGATATATCAGATTTTTATGATCCGTAAAAACCTGAATGGGAAATTCAGCACCTTCCAAGAGGTGGCGCCAGTGTTCAAATGCGAGTTTAATAGCCAATAATTCCCGATTACCAATATCGTAATTCAGTTCAGTCTCTGAAAATTTTTTTGAAAAAATGGCACAGGGATGTACTCCATCCCCGTTATCCTGAGACAATACTGCGCCAACCCCCACAGAGGAAGCATCAACCTCAACCAAAAACGGCTTAGTCACATCAGGCTGCATAAGGATGGGAGCAGAGGTGAACCTCTCCTTGAGATACACAAAAGCTTCAATGGCCTCAGAAGTCCACTGAACCGCATCAGCACCTTTCCTGGTGAGATCGTTCAGAGGTTTGACAATAATAGAAAATTTTTTAATGAATTTTCTATAATAATTGGCGAAACCCAAAAACCTCTGTATCGATTTCAAACCAATAGGCCTAGGCCATTCCTTCACAGCTTGAACTTTAACCGGGTCCATCTCAAAACCTTCGCTGGAGATAATGTAGCCCAAAAAACTAATTCTCTGTACAGCGAACTCACATTTCTCCAGCTTAGCAAAAAGCGAATTGTCAAGTAATAACTGTAATACTTCACGTACGCTCCGCCAATGAGACTCCAGATCCGGTGAATAAATCAAAATGTCATCCAAATACACAACCACATTTTTGCCGATCAAAGGTCTAAGGATGTCATTAATAAGATTCTGAAAAAATGCAGGAGCATTAGTAAGACCAAAAGGCATAACCAAATTCTCAAAATGACCCACAGGAGTGTTAAAAGCAGTCTTCCATTTGTCACCCTCTTTCATGCGCAACAGATTGTATGCCCCCCGAAGGTCAATTTTAGAGAACCACTTGGCCCCCACTAACTGGTTAAACAGATCAGGAATCAATGGCAGTGGGTAAGGATTGCGTACAGTAATTTTGTTAATCTCACGAAAATCCAGACAAGGACGTAAACCGCCGTCCTTTTTTTTTTTACAAAAAAAAATCCAACCGCCACAGGAGACTTAGAGGGCCTAATGTGACCGGCGGCCAAACTTGTCTGTATGTATTCCTCCAAAGCCTTTCTCTCAGGAATAGTAAGGTTAAATAAACGACTTTTAGGAAGAGTCGCTCCAGGGACAAATTCAATAGTACAATCATAGTCTCTATGGGGAGGCAAAACCTGCGATTCCTTCTCAGAAAAAACTCTCCAAAAATCCTGAATAGGAACAGGCAATTCCCCCCTATCCACAGCTGCAATACGCCCGTTACAACACTTGTCATAACATTTATGGCTCCAGGATTTAATTTCATTGGTAGACCAATCCAGTACAGGATTGTGCAATTTTAACCAGGGCAATCCAAACACCACCGGAGAAGGCAAGTTATTCAAAACTACCAAATCCAATTTCTCATGGTGAACACCATTAATAGTGAGGGGAAATTCACAGACCTTGAGAGTAACATTCTTCAAAGGGGAGCCATCCACAGAAACCACAGCAATGGGGGATGACAAAGGTTCGGGTTTTAAATTGAGTTTTTCCAAGAATCCCCCATCAATTACATTCAGAGTAGACCCACAATCGACAAACACCCGAAATTCCATTAATTTTTCCTGAGCAATAGTGGAAGCAGCTAAAAATACACCCTTGGAATTTAAACAGGCAATACGGGCATGACTGACCATTTTTTTTTCTTTCTTCATACGAAGCACACAGCTTTTAATGAGATGACCAGAATTTCCACAATAGAAATACAAACCTTCAGAAAATCTGCGGTCCTTTTCTTGAGAGCGAGGTGCCATCGCTCCAATCTCCATCGGCTCTCCACTGTCAGTACACACATTCTCATGACCAGAAACTGACATAGCAGAGGATTTGCTCTCATTAACCCTTGCACGCAGTCTCCTATCCACCCGTATAGCTAATTGCATAGCCTGTTGCAAATCTTCAGGTGTGGGATAAGAAATTAGCAGGTCTTTAACCCTTTCACTAAGCCCAGCAAGAAACAGACTCTTCAGAGCAGAATCGTTCCACCCTATTTGAGTAGACCACCGACGGAAATGAGTACAATATTTTTCCACATTACCTGATCCCTGTCTCAAACGTCTCAACTCAGTCTCAGCAGATGAGACACGGTCAGGATCATCATATAATAGCCCCAAAGCAGAAAAAAAACTATCCACTGATCTAAAGCATGTATCACTAGGTTGCAAAGAAAAGGCCCACTCCTGAGGCTCTTTGCGCAAAAGTGACATTATGAACCCTACGCGCTGGGATTCATCCCCAGAGGACCTGGGTCTCAAACGAAAATACAATAAGCAAGCATTTTTAAATGAAAAAAATTCTTGGTGTTCACCAAAAAATAAATCAGGCAAGCGTACCTTAGGCTCCAAGAAATGTGCTCCAGGACAGTTACTCACGTGCTGACGGAGCTCGGCCACCTCCAGAGAGAGTCCCTACAGACGCTGAGCCAAACCCTGAACCGACACCATGATGGAACAGAAAAAACTTTCCTTAGAGAATTTGCAGGCTGGACTTACTGTTATATTCTGCTACCAGAGCTAAGGAAAGAGAGGAGATCTGTCCCTACGATAGAACTCAGCTTGATCCCTACGATGTAACAGGGAACCTGATCCTGCGATCAGACCTGCTAAAGTCCTCAGCTAGTCTGTATGGAGACCTATAGATGTGGGGAAGGAATCCCTACAAGTACTAGGGACTGGGAGCAAAATGGACACCTACTAACAGAAATAGTAGCAGACAGACGAACAAACAAACAATATAGAACACAGAGGTCCGAAGACCAAGCAAACTAACAGAGTTAGATACTGAGCACAGGCTAGCTAAAGAGTAGTAATACAATGAAGTCCAGCAAAGCCAGAAGGGCGGAGCAAGACTAAATAGGCCAACAAGGTCATGTGACCAGCAATAGAAAAAACCTAAGAGCAAGGTTCTAACAATATACCTGACAGGAGACCATACATTCTGCGGCCTCCAATAATATATACCTGACAGGAGCCCATACATTCTGCTGCCTCCAATAATATATACCTCACAGGAGCCCATACATTCTCCTGCCTCCAATAATATATACCTGACAGGAGCCCATACATTATCCTGCCTCCAATAATATATACCTGACAGGAGCCCATACATTCTCCTGCCTCCAATAATATATACCTGACAGGAGCCCATAGATTCTGCTGCCTCCAATAATATATACCTGACAGGAGCCCATACATTCTTCTGCCTCCAATAATATATACCTGACAGGGGCCCATACATTCTGCTGCCTCCAATAATATATACCTGACAGGAGCCCATACATTCTGCTGCCTCCAATAATATATACCTGACAGGAGCCCATACATTCTCCTGCCTCCAATAATATATACCTGACAGGAGCCCATACATTCTCCTGCCTCCAATAATATATACCTGACAGGAGCCCATACATTCTTCTGCCTCCAATAATATATACCTGACAGGAGCCCATACATTCTTCTGCCTCCAATAATATATACCTGACAGGGGCCCATACATTCTGCTGCCTCCAATAATATATACCTGACAGGAGCCCATACATTCTCCTGCCTCCAATAATATATAGCTGACAGGAGCCCATACATTCTGCTGCCTCCAATAATATATAGCTGACAGGAGCCCATACATTCTGCTGCCTCCAATAATATATACCTGACAGGAGCCCATAGATTCTGCTGCCTCCAATAATATAAACCTGACAGGAGCCCATACATTCTCCTGCCTCCAGTAATATATACCTGACAGGACCCCATACATTCTCCTGCCTCCAATAATATATAACTGACAGGAGCTCATACATTCTCCTGCCTCCAATAATATATACCTGACAGGAGCCCATACATTCTGCTGCTCCAATAATAGATACCTGACAGGAGCCCATAGATTCTGCTGCCTCCAATAATATATACCTGACAGGAGCCCATACATTCTGCTGCCTCCAATAATATATACCTGACAGGAGCCCATACATTCTCCTGTCTCCAATAATATATACCTGACAGGAGCCCATACATTCTGCTGACTCCATTAATATATACCTGACAGGACCCCATACATTCTACTGCCTCCAATAATATATACCTGACAGGAGCCCATACATTCTGCTGCCTCCAATAATATATACCTGACAGGAGCCCATACATTCTCCTGCCTCCAATAATATATACCTGACAGGAGCCCATACATTCTGCTGCCTCTAATAATATATACCTGACAGGAGCCCATACATTCTGCTGACTCCATTAATATATACCTGACAGGAGCCCATACATTCTACTGCCTCCAATAATATATACCTGACAGGAGCCCATACATTCTGCTGCCTCCAATAATATATACCTGACAGGAGCCCATACATTCTCCTGCCTCCAATAATATATACCTGACAGGAGCCCATACATTCTCCTGCCTCCAATAATATATACCTGACAGGAGCCCATACATTCTGCTGCCTCCAATAATATATACCTGACAGGAGCCCATACATTCTCCTGCCTCCAATAATATATACCTGACAGGAGCCCATACATTCTGCTGCCTCCAATAATATATACCTGACAGGAGCCCATAGATTCTCCTGCCTCCAATAATATATACCTGACAGGAGCCCATACATTCTGCTGCCTCCAATAATATATACCTGACAGGGGCCCATACATTCTCCTGCCTCCATTAATATATACCTGACAAGAGCCCATACATTCTCCTGCCTCCATTAATATATACCTGACAGGAGCCCATACATTCTCCTGCCTCCAATAACATATACCTGACAGGAGCCCATACATTCTGCTGCCTCCAATAATATATACCTGACAGTAGCCCATAGATTCTCCTGCCTTCAATAATATATACCTGACAGGAGCCCATAGATTCTCCTGCCTCCAATAATATATACCTGACAGGAGCCCATACATTCTGCTGCCTCCAATAATATATACCTGACAGGGGCCCATACATTCTGCTGCCTCCAATAATATATACCTGACAGGAGCCCATACATTCTCCTGCCTCCAATAATATATACCTGACATGAGCCCATACATTCTGCTGACTCCATTACTGTATACCTGACAGGAGCCCATACATTCTACTGCCTCCAATAATATATACCTGAGAGGAGCCCATACATTCTCCTGCCTCCAATAATATATACCTGACAGGAGCCCATACATTCTGCTGCCTCCATTAATATATACCTGACAGGAGCCCATACATTCTCCTGCCTCCATTAATATATACCTGACAGGAGCCCATACATTCTCCTGCCTCCAATAATATATACCTGATAGGAGCCCATACATTCTGCTGCCTCCAATAATATATACCTGACAGGAGCCCATACATTCTGCTGCCTCCAATAATATATACCTGACAGGAGCCCATACATTCTGCTGCCTCCAATAATATATACCTGACAGGAGCCCATACATTCTGCTGCCTCCAATAATATATACCTGACAGGAGCCCATACATTCTGCTGCCTCCAATAATATATACCTGATAGGAGCTCTTACATTCTCCTGCCTCCAATAATATATACCTGACAGGTGCCCATACATTCTGCTGCCTCCAATAATATATACCTGACATGAGCCCATACATTCTGCTGACTCCATTACTATATACCTGACAGGAGCCCATACATTCTACTGCCTCCAATAATATATACCTGACAGGAGCCCATACATTCTCCTGCCTCCAATAATATATACCTGACAGGAGCCCATACATTCTGCTGACTCCATTAATATATACCTGACAGGAGCCCATACATTCTACTGCCTCCAATAATATATACCTGACAGGAGCCTATACATTCTCCTGCCTCCAATAATATATACCTGACAGGAGCCCATATATTCTCCTGCTTCCAATAATATATACCTGACAGGAGCCCATACATTCTGCTGTCTCCAATAATATATACCTGACAGGAGCCCATACATTCTGCTGCCTCCAATAATATATACCTGACAGGGGCCCACACATTCTGCTGCCTCCAATAATATATACCTGACAGGAGCCCATACATTCTCCTGCCTCCATTAATATATACCTGACAGGAGCCCATACATTCTCCTGCCTCCAATAATATATACCTGACAGGAGCCCATAGATTTTGCTGCCTCCAATAATATAAACCTGACAGGAGCCCATACATTCTCCTGCCTCCAATAATATATACCTGACAGGAGCCCATACATTCTCCTGCCTCCAATAATATATACCTGACAGGAGCCCATACATTCTCCTGCCTCCAATAATATATACCTGACAGGAGCCCATACATTCTGCTGCCTCCAATAATATATACCTGACAGGAGCCCATAGATTCTGCTGCCTCAAATAATATATACCTGACAGGAGCCCATACATTCTGCTGCCTCCAATAATATATACCTGACAGGAGCCCATACATTCTCCTGTCTCCAATAATATATAACTGACAGGAGCCCATACATTCTGCTGACTCCATTAATATATACCTGACAGGAGCCCATACATTCTACTGCCTCCAATAATATATACCTGACAGGAGCCCATACATTCTGCTGCCTCCAATAATATATACCTGACAGGAGCCCATACATTCTGCTGCCTCCAATAATATATACCTGACAGGAGCCCATACATTCTGCTGCCTCTAATAATATATACCTGACAGAAGCCCATACATTCTGCTGACTCCATTAATATATACCTGACAGGAGCCCATACATTCTACTGCCTCCAATAATATATACCTGACAGGAGCCCATACATTCTCCTGCCTCCAATAATATATACCTGACAGGAGCCCATACATTCTGCTGCCTCTAATAATATATACCTGACAGGAGCCCATACATTCTACTGCCTCCAATAATATATACCTGACAGGAGCCCATACATTCTCCTGCCTCCAATAATATATACCTGACAGGAGCCCATACATTCTGCTGCCTCTAATAATATATACCTGACAGGAGCCCATACATTCTGCTGACTCCATTAATATATACCTGACAGGAGCCCATACATTCTACTGCCTTCAATAATATATACCTGACAGGAGCCCATACATTCTGCTGCCTCCAATAATAGATACCTGACAGGAGCCCATACATTCTCCTGCCTCCAATAATATATACCTGACAGGAGCCCATACATTCTCCTGCCTCCAATAATATATACCTGACAGGAGCCCATACATTCTGCTGCCTCCAATAATATATACCTGACAGGAGCCCATACATTCTCCTGCCTCCAATAATATATACCTGACAGGAGCCCATACATTCTGCTGCCTCCAATAATATATACCTGACAGGAGCCCATAGATTCTCCTGCCTTCAATAATATATACCCGACAGGAGCCCATAGATTCTCCTGCCTCCAATAATATATACCTGACAGGAGCCCATACATTCTGCTGCCTCCAATAATATATACCTGACAGGGGCCCATACATTCTGCTGCCTCCAATAATATATACCTGACAGGAGCCCATACATTCTCCTGCCTCCATTAATATGTACCTGACAGGAGCCCATACATTCTCATGCCTCCAATAATATATACCTGACAGGATCCCATAGATTCTGCTGCCTCCAATAATATATACTTGACAGGAGCCCATACATTCTCCTGCCTCCATTAATATATACCTGACAGGAGCCCATACATTCTCCTGCCTCCATTAATATATACCTGACAGGAGCCCATACATTCTCCTGCCTCCAATAATATATACCTGACAGGAGCCCATACATTCTGCTGCCTCCAATAATATATACCTGACAGGAGCCCATAGATTCTCCTGCCTTCAATAATATATACCTGACAGGAGCCCATACATTCTGCTGCCTCCAATAATATATACCTGACAGGGGCCCATACATTCTGCTGCCTCCAATAATATATACCTGACAGGAGCCCATACATTCTCCTGCCTCCATTAATATATACCTGACAGGAGCCCATACATTCTCCTGCCTCCAATAATATATACCTGACAGGAGCCCATAGATTCTGCTGCCTCCAATAATATATACCTGACAGGAGCCCATACATTCTCCTGCCTCCATTAATATATACCTGACAGGAGCCCATACATTCTCCTGCCTCCATTAATATATACCTGACAGGAGCCCATACATTCTCCTGCCTCCAATAATATATACCTAATAGGAGCCCATATATTCTGCTGCCTCCAATAATATATACCTGACAGGAGCCCATACATTCTGCTGCCTCCAATAATATATACCTGACCGGAGCCCATACATTCTGCTGCCTCCAATAATATATACCTGACAGGAGTCCATACATTCTGCTGCCTCCAATAATATATACCTGACAGGAGCCCATACATTATGCTGCCTCCAATAATATATACCTGATAGGAGCTCTTACATTCTCCTGCCTCCAATAATATATACCTGACAGGAGCCCATACATTCTGCTGCCTCCAATAATATATACCTGACATGAGCCCATACATTCTGCTGACTCCATTAATATATACCTGACAGGAGCCCATACATTCTACTGCCTCTAATAATATATACCTGACAGGAGACCATACATTCTCCTGCCTCCAATAATATATACCCGACAGGAGCCCATACATTCTGCTGACTCCATTAATATATACCTGACAGGAGCCCATACCTTCTACTGCCTCCAATAATATATACCTGACAGGAGCCCATACATTCTCCTGCCTCCAATAATATATACCTGACAGGAGCCCATACATTCTGCTGCCTCTAATAATATATACCTGACAGGAGCCCATACATTCTGCTGACTCCATTAATATATACCTGACAGGAGCCCATAGATTCTGTCTCCAATAATATATACCTGACAGGAGCCCATACATTCTCCTGCCTCCAATAATATATACCTGACAGGAGCCCATACATTCTGCTGCCTCCAATAATATATACCTGACAGGAGCCCATACATTCTGCTGTCTCCAATAATTTATACCACACAGGAGCCCATATATTCTCCTGCTTCCAATAATATATACCTGACAGGAGCCCATATATTCTCCTGCTTCCAATAATTTATACCTGACAGGAGCCCATACATTCTGCTGTCTCCAATAATATATACCTGACATGAGCCCATACATTCTGCTGACTCCATTAATATATACCTGACAGGAGCCCATACATTCTACTGCCTCCAATAATATATACCTGACAGGAGCCCATACATTCTACTGCCTCCAATAATATATACCTGACAGGAGCCCATACATTCTGCTGCCTCCAATAATATATACCTGACAGGAGCCCATACATTCTGCTGCCTCCAATAATATATACCTGACAGGAGCCCATAGATTCTCCTGCCTCCAATAATATATACCTGACAGGAGCCCATACATTCTCCTGCCTCCAATAATATATACCTGACAGGAGCCCATACATTCTCCTGCCTCCAATAATATATACCTGACAGGAGCCCATACATTCTCCTGCCTCCAATAATATATACCTGACAGGAGCCCAAACATTCTCCAGCCTCCAATAATATATACCTGACAGGAGCCCATACATTCTACTGCCTCCAATAATATATACCTAACAGGAGCCCATACATTCTGCTGCCTCCAATAACATATACTTGACAGGAGCCCATACATTCTGCTGCCTCCAATAATATATACCTGACAGGTGCCCATACATTCTGCTGCCTCCAATAATATATACCTGACAGGAGCCCATACATTCTGCTGCCTCCAATAATATATACCTGACAGGAGCCCATACATTCTCGTACCTCCATTAATATATACCTGACAGGAGCCCATAGATTCTCCTGCCTCCAATAATATATACCTGACAGGAGCCCATAGATTCTCCTGCCTCCAATAATATTTACCTGACAGGAGCCCATACATTCTCCTGCCTCCAATAATATATACCTGACAGGAGCCCATACATTCTGCTGCCTCCAATAATATATACCTGACAGGAGCCCATACATTCGCCTGCCTCCAATAATATATACCTGACAGGAGCCCATACACTCTGCTGCCTCCAATAATAGATACCAGACAGGAGCCCATACATTCTGCTGCCTCCAATAATATATACCTGACAGGAGCGCATACATTCTGCTGCCTCCAATAATATATACCTGACAGGAGCCCATACATTCTCCTGCCTCCAATAATATATAACTGACAGGAGCCCATACATTCTCCTGCCTTCAATAATATATACCTGACAGGAGCCCATACATTCTACTGCCTCCAATAATATATACCTGACAGGAGCTCATAGATTCTCCTGCCTCCAATAATATATACCTGACAGGAGCCCATACATTCTGCTACCTCCAATAATATATACCTGACAGGAGCCCATACATTCTGCTGCCTCAAATAATATATATTTGACAGGAGCCCATACATTCTCCTGCCTCCAATAAAATATAACTGACAGGAGCCCATACATTCTCCTGCCTTCAATAATATATACCTGACAGGAGCCCATACATTCTCCTGCCTCCAATAATATATACCTGACAGGAGCCCTTACATTCTGCTGCCTCAAATAATATATATCTGACAGGAGCCCATACATTCTGCTGCCTCCAATAATATATACCTGACAGGAGCCCATACATTCTGCTGCCTCCAATAATATATATCTGACATGAGCCCATACATTCTCATGTCTCCAATAATATATACCTGACAGATACCCATACATTCTCCTGTCTCCAATAATATATACCTGACAGAAGCCCATACATTCTGCTGCCTCCAATAATATATACCTGACAGAAGCCCATACATTCTGCTGCCTCCAATAATATATACCTGACAGGAGCCCATACATTCTGCTGCCTCCAATAATATATACCTGACAGGATCCCATACATTCTGCTGCCTCCAATAATATATACCTGACTGGAGCCCATACATTCTGCTGCCTCCAATAATATATACCTGACAGAAGGCCATACATTCTGTTGCCTCCAATAATATATACCTGACAGAAGCCCATACATTCTCCTGTCTCCAATAATATATACCTGACAGGAGCCCATACATTCTGCTGCCTCCAATAATATATACCTGACAGGATCCCATACATTCTGCTGCCTCCAATAATATATGCCTGACTGGAGCCCATACATTCTGCTGCCTCCAATAATATATACCTGACAGAAGCCCATACATTCTGTTGCCTCCAATAATATATACCTGACAGAAGCCCATACATTCTCCTGTCTCCAATAATATATACCTGACAGGAGCCCATACATTCTGCTGCCTCCAATAATATATACCTGACAGGAGTCCATACATTCTGCTGCCTCCAATAATATACACCTGACAGGAGCCCATACATTCTGCTGCCTACAATAATATATACGTAACAGGAGCCCATAGATTCTGCTGGCTCCAATAAAATATACCTGACAGGTGCCCATACATTCTGCTGCCTCCAATAATATATACCTGGCAGGAGCCCATACATTCTGCTGCCTCCAATAATATATACCTGACAGGAGCGCTTACAATTTGCTGCCTCCAATAATATATACCTGACAGGAGCCCATACATTCTGCTGCCTCCAATAATATATACCTGACAGGAGCCCATACATTCTCCTGCCTCCAATAATATCTACCTGACAGGAGCCCAAACATTCTCCAGCCTCCAATAATATATACCTGACAGGAGCCCATACATTCTGCTGCCTCCAATAATATATACCTGACAGGAGCCTCTACATTCGCCTGCCTCCAATAATATATACCTGACAGGAGCCCATACACTCTGCTATCTCCAATAATATATACCTGACAGGAGCCCATACATTCTACTGCCTCCAATAATATATACCTGACAGGAGCGCATACATTCTGCTGCCTCCAATAATATATACCTGACAGGAGCCCATACATTCTGCTGCCTCCAATAATATATACCTGACAGGAGCCCATACATTCTCCTGCCTCCAATAATATATAACTGACAGGAGCCCATACATTCTCCTGCCTCCAATAATATATACCTGACAGGAGCCCATACATTCTACTGCCTCCAATAATATAGACCTGACAGGAGGTCATAGATTTTCCTGCCTCCAATAATATATACCTGACAGGAGCCCATACATTCTCCTGCCTCCAATAATATATGCCTGAAAGGAGCCCATACATCCTCCTGCCTCCAATAATATATACCTGACAGGAGCCCATACTTTCTGCTGCCTCCAATAACATATACTTAACAGGAGCCCATACATTCTCCTGCCTCCAATAATAAATACCTGACAGGAGCCCATACATTCTCCTGCCTCCAATAATATATACCTGACAGGAGCCCAAACATTCTCCAGCCTCCAATAATATATACCTGACGGGAGCCCATAGATTCTCCTGCCTCCAATAATATATACCTGACGGGAGCCCATACATTCTCCTGCCTCCAATAATATATACCTGACAAGCGCCCATAGATTCTCCTGCCTCCAATAATATATACCTGACAGGAGCCGATACATTCTCCTGCCTCCAATAATATATACCTGACAGGAGCCCATAGATTCTGCTGCCTCCAATAATATATACCTGACAGGAGCCCATACATTCTGCTGCCTCCAATAATATATACCTGACAGGAGCCCATACATTCTGCTGCCTCCAATAACATATACTTGACAGGAGCCCATACATTCTGCTGCCTCCAATAATATTTACCTGACAGGAGCCCATACATTCTGCTGCCTCCAATAATATATACCTGACAGGAGCCCATACATTCTGCTGCCTCCAATAATATATACCTGACAGGAGCCCATACATTCTCGTGCCTCCATTAATATATACCTGACAGGAGCCCATACATTCTCGTGCGTCCATTAATATATACCTGACAGGAGCCCTTAGATTCTCCTGCCTCCAATAATATATACCTGACAGGAGCCCATAGATTCTCCTGCCTCCAATAATATATACCTGACAGGAGCCCATACATTCTCCTGCCTCCAATAATACATACCTGGCAGGAGCCCAAACATTCTCCAGCCTCCAATAATATATACCTGACAGGAGCCCATACATTCTCCTGCCTCCAATAATATATACCTGACAGGAGCCCATACATTCGCCTGCCTCCAATAATATATACCTGACAGGAGCCCATACACTCTGCTGCCTCCAATAATAGATAGCTGACAGGAGCCCATACATTCTGCTGCCTCCAATAATATATACCTGACAGGAGCGCATACATTCTGCTGCCTCCAATAATATATACCTGACAGGAGCCCATACATTCTGCTGCCTCCAATAATATATACCTGACAGGAGCCCATACATTCTCCTGCCTCCAATAATATATACCTGACAGGAGCCCAAACATTCTCCAGCCTCCAATAATGTATACCTGACAGGAGCCCATACATTCTACTGCCTCCAATAATATATACCTGACAGGAGCCCATACATTCGCCTGCCTCCAATAATATATACCTGACAGGAGCCCATACACTCTGCTGCCTTCAATAATATATACCTGACAGGAGCGCATACATTCTGCTGCCTCCAATAATATATACCTGACTGGAGCCCATACATTCTGCTGCCTCCAATAATATATACCTGACAGGAGCCCATACATTCTCCTGCCTCCAATAATATATAACTGACAGGAGCCCATACTTTCTCCTGCCTTCAATAATATATACCTGACAGGAGCCCATACATTCTACTGCCTCCAATAATATATGCCTGACAGGAGCTCATAGATTCTCCTGCCTCCAATAATATATACCTGACAGGAGCCCATACATTCTGCTACCTCCAATAATATATACCTGACAGGAGCCCATACATTCTACTGCCTCCAATAATATATAACTGACAGGAGCCCATACATTCTCCTGCCTTCAATAATCTATACCTGACAGGAACCCATACATTCTCCTGCCTCCAATAAAATATACCTGACAGGAGCCCATACATTCTCGTGCCTCCATTAATATATACCTGACAGGAGCCCATAGATTCTCCTGCCTCCAATAATATATACCTGACAGGAGCCCATACATTCTCCTGCCTCCAATAATATATAACTGACAGGAGCCCATACATTCTACTGCCTCCAATAATATGTACCTGAAAGGAGCCCATACATCCTCCTGCCTCCAATAATATATACCTGACAGGAGCCCATACATTCTGCTGCCTCCAATAACATATACTTGACAGGAGCCCATACATTCTCCTGCCTCCAATAATTTATACCTGACAGGAGCCCATACATTCTCCTGCCTCCAATAATATATGCCTGACAGGAGCCCAAACATTCTCCAGTCTCCAATAATGTATACCTGACAGGAGCCCATACATTCTACTGCCTCCAATAATATATACCTGACAGGAGCCCATACATTCTGCTGCCTCCAATAATATATGCCTGACAGGAGCTCATAGATTCTCCTGCCTCCAATAATATATGCCTGACAGGAGCCCATACATTCTCCTGCCTCCAATAATATATACCTGACAGGAGCCCAAACATTCTCCAGCCTCCAATAATGTATACCTGACAGGAGCCCATACATTCTACTGCCTCCAATAATATATACCTGACAGGAGCCCATACATTCGCCTGCCTCCAATAATATATACCTGACAGGAGCCCATACACTCTGCTGCCTCCAATAATATATACCTGACAGGAGCCCATACATTCTGCTGCCTCCAATAATATATACCTGACAGGAGCGCATACATTCTGCTGCCTCCAATAATATATACCTGACTGGAGCCCATACATTCTCCTGCCTCCAATAATATATAACTGACAGGAGCCCATACATTCTCCTGCCTTCAATAATATATACCTGACAGGAGCCCATACATTCTACTGCCTCCAATAATATATGCCTGACAGGAGCTCATAGATTCTCCTGCCTCCAATAATATATACCTGACAGGAGCCCATACATTCTGCTACCTCCAATAATATATACCTGACAGGAGCCCATACATTCTACTGCCTCCAATAATATATAACTGACAGGAGCCCATACATTCTCCTGCCTTCAATAATATATACCTGACAGGAGCCCATAAATTCTCCTGCCTCCAATAATATATACTTGACAGCAGCCCATACATTCTGCTGCCTCCAATAATATATACCTGACAGGAGCCCATACATTCTCGTGCCTCCATTAATATATGCCTGACAGGAGCCCATAGATTCTCCTGCCTCCAATAATATATACCTGACAGGAGCCCATACATTCTCCTGCCTCCAATAATATATAACTGACAGGAGCCCATACATTCTCCTGCCTCCAATAATATATACCTGACAGGAGCCCATACATTCTACTGCCTCCAATAATATACACCTGACAGGAGCTCATAGATTCTCCTGCCTCCAACAATATATACCTGACAGGAGCCCATACATTCTCCTGCCTCCAATAATATATACCTGAAAGGAGCCCATACATCCTCCTGCCTCCAATAATATATACCTGACAGGAGCCCATACATTCTGCTGCCTCCAATAACATATACTTGACAGGAGCCCATACATTCTCCTGCCTCCAATAATTTAAACCTGACAGGAGCCCATACATTCTCCTGCCTCCAATAATATATACCTGACAGGAGCCCAAACATTCTCCAGCCTCCAATAATGTATACCTGACAGGAGCCCATACATTCTACTGCCTCCAATAATATATACCTGACAGGAGCCCATACATTCGCCTGCCTCCAATAATATATACCTGACAGGAGCCCATACACTCTGCTGCCTCCAATAATATATACCTGACAGGAGCCATGCATTCTGCTGCCTACAATAATATATACCTGACAGGAGCGCATACATTCTGCTGCCTCCAATAATATATACCTGACTGGAGCCCATACATTCTGCTGCCTCCAATAATATATAGCTGACAGGAGCCCATACATTCTGCTGCCTCCAATAATATATAACTGACAGGAGCCCATACATTCTCCTTCCTTCAATAATATATACCTGACAGGAGCCCATACATTCTACTGCCTCCAATAATATATGCCTGACAGGAGTTCATAGATTCTCCTGCCTCCAATAATATATACCTGACAGGAGCCCATACATTCTGCTACCTCCAATAATATATACCTGACAGGAGCCCATACATTCTACTGCCTCCAATAATATATAACTGACAGGAGCCCATACATTCTCCTGCCTTCAATAATATATACCTGACAGGAGCCCATACATTCTCCTGCCTCCAATATGTAACGGGTCTGGGAGGCGGAACCTCTGAGCTACTATACAAGGGGGCAGCCCTTGTAAGGGAGCGGGTGGCAGTCTCTGGATGAACGGACAGGGAGATACGGCAAGTGATCAGGGCAGTCTCTGGGTAAAGGGTAGGTACGACCTGTGATGGCAGAGCCTCCGGGTAGGCTAGCAGGCAGATGGTAGATGTGTGCTCCCAGGTGAGCAAGCGAGAGTCTCTGGAATAACAGGTGGTCACGGCACGTGACGGCGGAACCTCCGGGCTGGCAAGCAGGCAGGTAACGGAGAAGCGCTCCCAGGTGAGCGGGCAAGAGTCTCTGAAGTAGCTGATGGTCACAGCACGTGACAACGGAGCCTCCGGGCTGGCAAGCAGGCAGGTAACGGAGAAGCGCTCCCAGGTGAGCGGACAAGAGTCTGAAGTAGCTGATGGTCACAGCACGTGACAACGGAGCCTCCAGGCTGGCAAGCAGGCAGGTAACGGAGAAGCGCTCCCAGGTGAGCGGGCAAGCTGGTCCATAGACAGACTGACCGGAGTTGTAAGGCAGACCGTCGGACCTCAGGAAAGTAGGCAGGTAGCTGATGTGCGCTCCCAGGTGAGCGGGCAGGCTGGTCCTTCAGACAGACTGACAGGAGTAGTAAGGCAGACCGTCGGACCTCAGACTGGCAGACAGGTAACAAGTATTCAGGCAGGAATCAGGCAGGTAACTGGCAGGAAACTGGCAGGTAACTGACAGGAAACTGGCAACGGGACCTGAGGGCTGAAGCACAGGTGAGACACAGGTGCAAACAACATTGCTCGGGCACCTCCATTTTGGAGGAGGTGCCTTATATATGATGAAGTCCTCCGGCCATTGGCCGGGGACTCCTTAGGACGGCGCGCGCGGCCCCTTTAAGAGGAGGGGAGCGCTCGCGCGCGCGCCCTAAGCACAGGGGCCGGGAAGGAGCGCGCGCTGAGAGCAGAGCGGGAGGAGGACGCCGGGAAGGAGCGCGCGCTGACAGCAGAGCGGGGAGAGGACGCCGGGCACGGAGCAGAGCGGTGAGGGGAGCAGCGTCCCTGCCTAGCAGAGGGCAGGGACGCCAGCGCTACAGTACCCCCCCCTTTAGGCCCCCCCTTTTTTAGGCCAGACAGAAATTTAGCTAGGATGAGAGGGGCATGGATGTTCTCCCGGGGCTCCCACGTTCTCTCCTCAGGACCAAACCCCTTCCAATCTACCAGAAAAAAGGTCTTTCCTCTTACCCTTTTGGTGGCAAGAATGTTCTCTACCTCAAACTCGTCCACAGCAGAAACCGGAGCAGGAGGCGTACCTGTAGACTTGGAAAAAGAGTTAAGTACCACAGGTTTGAGGAGAGATACATGGAAGGAGTTAGGGATCCGTAAGTTGGCCGGGAGTTTCAATTTATAGGCCACCGGGTTGATCTGACTGATGACCTCCAGTGGGCCGATGAACCGAGGCCCTAACTTATAGGAAGGGATCTTGAGCCGGACATATTTGGACGAGAGCCAGACTTTATCCCCAGGACGGAATTGAGGAGGGTCCAGACGTTTTTTGTCAGCGTGTCTTTTCATACGCTCGGAAGACTGAAGGAGTGCGGATCGGGTACTCTCCCAAATGGAGGAAAATTTGCTAACGAGAGATTCCGCAGCCGGGTTGTCCACCGAGGTGGAGACAGGAAAATGAATCCGAGGATGCTGACCAAAGACTACAAAAAACGGGGATTTGGAGGAGGATTCGCTCTCGTGATTATTGTAAGAGAACTCGGCCCATGGTAGGAGATCCACCCAGTCAGAATGGTGGGCATTAACGAAGTGTCGGAGGTAACTGGTCAGGTTCTGATTGATCCGCTCCACTTGACCATTGGACTGTGGGTGGTAAGCGGAAGAGAAGTCCAGGGAGACGTCTAGTAGTTTACAAGTGGCTCTCCAGAAGCGTGAGGTGAACTGTACCCCACGATCCGACACGATGTGGAGGGGCAGGCCATGAAAACGGAAGATGTGACGAATAAAGTCTCTAGCTAGCTCGGGTGCAGACGGGAGACCTGGCAGGGGAACGAAATGAGCCATCTTGGAGAAGCGGTCAGCGACCACCCAAATGACCGTACAACCGGCAGAGAGTGGGAGGTCGGTTATGAAGTCCATTGCAATATGCTGCCAGGGGGCAGCAGGTACTGGGAGCGGAAGGAGGCGACCGGCTGGCAGATGTCTCGGAACCTTGTTGCGGGCGCAGGACACACAGGCAGAAACAAAGTCTATTACATCCTTGTGCAGGGTAGGCCACCAGTAGTGCCGGGAAATAAGCTGGAGGGTCTTCTTCTGACCAGCGTGGCCAGCCAGTTTGGACGAGTGACCCCAGTGAAGGATCTTCTCCCGATCAGGTACTGATACGAACGTCTTTCCGGGAGGAAGACGATTTAGACTCACGGGAGCCACCTGCATTACTCTGGCGGGATCGATGATGTGTTTCGGATCTTCCTCGAGATCAGATACCAGAAAGGATCGAGACAAGGCGTCCGCCTTGACGTTTTTGTCAGCCGGGCGAAAATGAAGGACAAAATCAAAACGAGCAAAAAACAAGGACCACCGGGCTTGGCGCGGGTTAATTCTCTGGGCATGCTGGAGATAAGCCAAGTTCTTGTGGTCAGTGTAAATTATTACCGGGTGAAGAGCCCCCTCAAGCAGGTAACGCCACTCCTCCAATGCCAGTTTGATGGCCAATAACTCTCGATCTCCTATGGAATAATTGCGCTCTGAGGAGGAGAAGAGTTTAGAGAAGAAGCCGCAAGTTACCATCCTCCCGGAAGAAGATTTTTGAGTAAGTACCGCTCCAGCTCCAGAGGAGGAGGCGTCCACTTCCAGGAAGAACTGCTTGTTGCCGTCCGGGCGATGCAGCACCGGGGCGGAAGAGAAGGCCTGTTTTAAGGAAAGAAAGGCTTCTTCTGCTTCGGGCGGCCACTCTTTGGGATTAGTACCCTTACGGGTGAGCGCGGAAATTGGGGCAGTCCGGGAAGAGAAGTGTGGTATGAAGAGGCGGTAGTAGTTGGCGAAGCCCAGGAACCGCTGAATGGCCTTCAGCCCCTCCGGTCGAGGCCATTTCTCGATGGCAGACAGTTTCTCTGGATCCATTCGTAGGCCGGTCTGAGAAATAATGTAGCCCAAAAACGGAAGCGAGGTCTGCTCAAAGAGGCACTTCTCGTATTTAGCGAAGAGGTGATTCTGCCTGAGCCTGAGCAGGACCTGACGAACGTCCCTCCGGTGAGTCTGGAGATCCGGAGAGAAGACCAAGATGTCGTCCAGGTACACCACTACGCAGGAGTAGAGAAGGTCCCGGAAGATGTCATTGACCAACTCTTGAAAAACGGCAGGAGCGTTACAGAGACCAAAGGGCATTACCAGGTATTCATAGTGGCCGTCCCGGGTGTTGAATGCCGTCTTCCATTCATCCCCTTGACGAATACGAACCAGGTTGTACGCCCCACGGAGGTCTAGTTTGGTGAAGATTCTAGCCCCCCTCAGACGATCAAATAATTCTGGAATGAGCGGAAGGGGGTACTTATTCTTCACCGTGATCTGGTTTAGGCCTCTATAGTCTATACAGGGACGGAGAGAGCCGTCCTTCTTTTTAACGAAAAAGAAGCCTGCTCCCGCCGGGGAGGTAGATTTCCGGATGAATCCCCTGGCCAGATTCTCCTCAATATATTCGGACATCGACCGGGTCTCAGCAGCGGATAAAGGATAAATACGCCCACGGGGAGGAGTAGTACCGGGTAACAGGTCGATGGGACAGTCGTATGGTCTATGAGGGGGTAATGTCTCTGCCTCCTTTTTATTAAAGACATCAGCATAAGACCAATAAGGAATTGGAAGTCCAGGTAGATTAGCTGGGGTAGGAGAGGGACGGACGGGATGGACGGGAACCAGGCAGGTCTTATGACAGTCTTGTCCCCAGCGAAGGACTTCTCCGGTTTGCCAGTCAAGCACGGGTGCATGTCTCTGGAGCCAAGGCAGACCTAGCAAGAGGGCGTGAGAGAGTCCAGGCAGAACATGAAAGGAGATACTCTCAGAATGCAGCATTCCCACCTGCAGAGTAATGGATTCGGTGATGAGTTGGATGGGGCGTGGTAAGAGCCCCCCATCCACGGCAGCCACAGACAAGGGTACAGCCAGAGGTTTGGTGGGGATGCGGTATTTCTCTACCAGGGACTGTGAAATAAGATTCCCGGCTGCTCCAGAGTCCAGTTGGGCTAGTTCGAAATAACGGTTCTCCCCGTAGACGATTGAAACTGACAACAGCAGGGATGGAGAGGATTTATTCTTGTCTAGGTGGACCTCTCTGAGCGAACCTAGACACAGGCGTTTCCCGACCTTTCCGGGCAGGCACGGATCTGGTGCTCCTTACTGCCACAGTAGAAGCAGGTCCCCTCGGCACGGCGTAAGTCCTGACGGGTCTTGACTATCTTGGTCTGGTCGACCTGCATAGGCTCAGGAGGGTGTACCTGGTTAGAGACAGAAGGAGTGACGGGTTTCTGAAAAGTAGGAGCTAGACGTGGTAACCTCCTCTCACGGGTGACCTCTCTGGCACGCTCCTGGAACCGTAGGTCAATCCGGGTGGCAAGAGTTATTAAGTCATCGAGAGTGGTAGGAGTGTCCCGACCGGCAAGTTCATCTTTAATACGGCCGGACAGACCCTCCCAGAAGACGGAAACCAGAGCGTCGTTATCCCAGGTCAGCTCCGAGGCAAGGGTACGGAACCGTATGGCATATTGGCCCACGGTGAGACTCCCCTGACGGAGGCGTAGCAACGATGATGCAGATGAGGTCTTCCGTCCGGGTTCGTCGAAGACTTTCCGGAAAGCCGTGAGAAAAGCAGGCAAGTTGGACACCAGGGGGTCTCCTCTCTCCCATAGAGGATTTAGCCAGGCCAGGGCCTCCCCGGTGAGATGGGACATGATGAAGGCAATTTTGGCCCGGTCGGAGTTAAACTGGTAGGACAAAAGTTCAAAATGCAGGGTGCACTGATTTAAGAAGCCCCGAGCCTGGACGGAGTCGCCTCCGAAGCGAGGAGGTGCAGAAAGCCGGGGTCCGGGGTAGGATACCATGGTATTAGTGGGCAGCGGAGCTGCCGGATTGCAAGATATGGCACTGGCGGAGGTTGTTGGTGGATCAGACAGAGTGTTCAGGCGAGTATTAACATTCCGCAGGTGACCCAGGATGGCCTCCTGTTGGGACCTCTGACGGGACAGTTCAAGACAGAGGTCCGAGAGCGAGGGAGCTTGGGTGCCACCGGGTTCCATGGCCCGAGCAAACTGTAACGGGTCTGGGAGGCGGAACCTCTGAGCTACTATACAAGGGGGCAGCCCTTGTAAGGGAGCGGGTGGCAGTCTCTGGATGAACGGACAGGGAGATACGGCAAGTGATCAGGGCAGTCTCTGGGTAAAGGGTAGGTACGACCTGTGATGGCAGAGCCTCCGGGTAGGCTAGCAGGCAGATGGTAGATGTGTGCTCCCAGGTGAGCAAGCGAGAGTCTCTGGAATAACAGGTGGTCACGGCACGTGACGGCGGAACCTCCGGGCTGGCAAGCAGGCAGGTAACGGAGAAGCGCTCCCAGGTGAGCGGGCAAGAGTCTCTGAAGTAGCTGATGGTCACAGCACGTGACAACGGAGCCTCCGGGCTGGCAAGCAGGCAGGTAACGGAGAAGCGCTCCCAGGTGAGCGGACAAGAGTCTGAAGTAGCTGATGGTCACAGCACGTGACAACGGAGCCTCCGGGCTGGCAAGCAGGCAGGTAACGGAGAAGCGCTCCCAGGTGAGCGGGCAAGCTGGTCCATAGACAGACTGACCGGAGTTGTAAGGCAGACCGTCGGACCTCAGGAAAGTAGGCAGGTAGCTGATGTGCGCTCCCAGGTGAGCGGGCAGGCTGGTCCTTCAGACAGACTGACAGGAGTAGTAAGGCAGACCGTCGGACCTCAGACTGGCAGACAGGTAACAAGTATTCAGGCAGGAATCAGGCAGGTAACTGGCAGGAAACTGGCAGGTAACTGACAGGAAACTGGCAACGGGACCTGAGGGCTGAAGCACAGGTGAGACACAGGTGCAAACAACATTGCTCGGGCACCTCCATTTTGGAGGAGGTGCCTTATATATGATGAAGTCCTCCGGCCATTGGCCGGGGACTCCTTAGGACGGCGCGCGCGGCCCCTTTAAGAGGAGGGGAGCGCGCGCGCGCGCGCCCTAAGCACAGGGGCCGGGAAGGAGCGCGCGCTGAGAGCAGAGCGGGAGGAGGACGCCGGGAAGGAGCGCGCGCTGACAGCAGAGCGGGGAGAGGACGCCGGGCACGGAGCAGAGCGGTGAGGGGAGCAGCGTCCCTGCCTAGCAGAGGGCAGGGACGCCAGCGCTACACAATAATATATACCTGACAGGAGCCCATACATTCTGCTGCCTCCAATAATATATACCTGACAGGAGCCCATACATTCTCGTGCCTCCATTAATATATACCTGACAGGAACCCATAGATTCTCCTGCCTCCAATAATATATACCTGACAGGAGCCCATACATTCTCCTGCCTCCAATAATATATAACTGACAGGAGCCCATACATTCTCCTGCCTCCAATAATATATACCTGACAGGAGCCCATACATTCTGCTGCCTCCAATAACATATATTTGACAGGAGCCCATACATTCTCCTGCCTCCAATAATTTATACCTGACAGGAGCCCATACATTCTACTGCCTCCAATAATATATACCTGACAGGAGCCCAAACATTCTCCAGCCTCCAATAATATATACCTGACGGGAGCCCATAGATTCTCCTGCCTCCAATAATATATACCTGACAGGAGCCCATACATTCTCCTGCCTCCAATAATATATACCTGACAGGTGCCCATAGATTCTCCTGCCTCCAATAATATATACCTGACAGGAGCCCTTACATTCTCCTGCCTCCAATAATATATACCTGACAGGAGCCCATACATTCTCCTGCCTCCACTAATATATAGCTGACAGGAGCCCATACATTCTCCTGCCTCCAATAATATATACCTGACAGGAGCCCATACATCCTCCTGCCTCCAATAATATATACCTGACAGGAGCCCATACATTCTGCTGCCTCCAATAATATGTACCTGACAGGAGCCCATACATTCTGCTGCCTCCAATAATATATACCTGACAGGAGCCCATAGATTCTCCTGCCTCCAATAATATATACCTGACAGGAGCCCAAACATTCTCCAGCCTCCAATAATATATACCTGACTGGAGCCCATACATTCTCCTGCCTCCAATAATATATACCTGACATGAGCCCATACATTCTCCTGCCTCCAATAATATATACCTGACAGGAGCCCATAGATTCTCCTGCCTCCAATAATATATACCTGACAGGAGCCCATACATTCTCCTGCCTCCAATAATTAATACCTGACAGGAGCCCAAACATTCTCCAGCCTCCAATAATATGTACCTTACAGGAGCCCATACATTCTCCTGCCTCCAATAATATATACCTGACAGAAGCCCATACATTCTCCTGCCTACAATAATATATAGCTGACAAGAGCCCATACATTCTGCTGCCTCCAATAATATATACCTGACAGGAGCCCAGACATTCTCCAGCCTCCAATAATATATACCTGACTGGAACCCATACATTCTCCTGCCTCCAATAATATATACCTGACAGGAGCCCATATATAAAATGTATATCAAAGTTGAAGTAATGCATATAAAAGGGTAGACAAATAGGACCAGGTCCCAACTCCAGACCACCCAGGCCCGTGGTAAGCTACATATATACCAGTCAGCTCAACAAAGGGGATGCCACACCCTTAAATTGCACAGAATGCAAACAAGACAAAAAACCAGGCAATGTGAACTGAGGTCTAAGATGGTAGACATGCAAGAAATAGAAGCATGTTCACACTAGCAAAAAAGAAACAAAACCTACAAAAGACAAAAGACAAAAATATATCTCATACCCTACCATCATTATATATAAATGTAAAGCAAAGTTGCATAATAAATATAGGGTACTTAGTGAACTATTTTTGATCAAAAAAAGTATACAAGCCGTCCCACCAGCGGCAAGGTGACCCTAAATTGGGACGGTACCTATACTGCCTATATTAAAAACCTTACTGTATATCAAAGTTGAAGTAATGCATATAAAAGGGTAGACAAATAGGACCGGGTCCCAACTCCAGACCACCCAGGCCCGTGGTAAGCTACATATATACCAGTCAGCTCAACAAAGGGGATGCCACACCCTTAAATTGCACAGAATGCAAACAAGACAAAAAAACAGGCAATGTGAACTGAGGTCTAAGATGGTAGACATGCAAGAAATAGGAGCATGTTCACACTAGCAAAAAAGAAACAAAACCTACAAAAGACAAAAGACAAAAATATATCTCATACCCTACCATCATTATATATAAATGTAAAGCAAAGTTGCATAATAAATATAGGGTACTTAGTGAACTATTTTTGATCAAAAAAAGTATACAAGCCGTCCCACCAGCGGCAAGGTGACCCTAAATTGGGACGGTACCTATACTGCCTATATTAAAAACCTTACTGTATATCAAAGTTGAAGTAATGCATATAAAAGGGTAGACAAATAGGACCGGGTCCCAACTCCAGACCACCCAGGCCCGTGGTAAGCTACATATATACCAGTCAGCTCAACAAAGGGGATGCCACACCCTTAAATTGCACAGAATGCAAACAAGACAAAAAAACAGGCAATGTGAACTGAGGTCTAAGATGGTAGACATGCAAGAAATAGGAGCATGTTCACACTAGCAAAAAAGAAACAAAACCTACAAAAGACAAAAGACAAAAATATATCTCATACCCTACCATCATTATATATAAATGTAAAGCAAAGTTGCATAATAAATATAGGGTACTTAGTGAACTATTTTTGATCAAAAAAAGTATACAAGCCGTCCCACCAGCGGCAAGGTGACCCTAAATTGGGACGGTACCTATACTGCCTATATTAAAAACCTTACTGTATATCAAAGTTGAAGTAATGCATATAAAAGGGTAGACAAATAGGACCGGGTCCCAACTCCAGACCACCCAGGCCCGTGGTAAGCTACATATATACCAGTCAGCTCAACAAAGGGGATGCCACACCCTTAAATTGCACAGAATGCAAACAAGACAAAAAACCAGGCAATGTGAACTGAGGTCTAAGATGGTAGACATGCAAGAAATAGGAGCATGTTCACACTAGTAAAAAAGAAACAAAACCTACAAAAGACAAAAGACAAAAATATATCTCATACCCTACCATCATTATATATAAATGTAAAGCAAAGTTGCATAATAAATATAGGGTACTTAGTGAACTATTTTTGATCAAAAAAAGTATACAAGCCGTCCCACGAGCGGCAAGGTGACCCTAAATTGGGACGGTACCTATACTGCCTATATTAAAAACCTTACTGTATATCAAAGTTGAAGTAATGCATATAAAAGGGTAGACAAATAGGACCGGGTCCCAACTCCAGACCACCCAGGCCCGTGGTAAGCTACATATATACCAGTCAGCTCAACAAAGGGGATGCCACACCCTTAAATTGCACAGCATGCAAACAAGACAAAAAACCAGGCAATGTGAACTGAGGTCTAAGATGGTAGACATGCAAGAAATAGGAGCATGTTCACACTAGCAAAAAAGAAACAAAACCGACAAAAGACAAAAATATATCTCATACCCTACCATCATTATATATAAATGTAAAGCAAAGTTCCATAATAAATATAGGGTGCTTAGTGAACTATTTTTGATCAAAAAAAGTATACAAGCCGTCCCACCAGCGGCAAGGTGACCCTAAATTGGGACTGTACCTATACTGCCTATATTAAAAACCTTACTGTATATCAAAGTTGAAGTAATGCATATAAAAGGGTAGACAAATAGGACCGGGTCCCAACTCCAGACCACCCAGGCCCGTGGTAAGCTACATATATACCAGTCAGCTCAACAAAGGGGATGCCACACCCTTAAATTGCACAGAATGCAAACAAGACAAAAAAACAGGCAATGTGAACTGAGGTCTAAGATGGTAGACATGCAAGAAATAGGAGCATGTTCACACTAGCAAAAAAGAAACAAAACCTACAAAAGACAAAAGACAAAAATATATCTCATACCCTACCATCATTATATATAAATGTAAAGCAAAGTTGCATAATAAATATAGGGTACTTAGTGAACTATTTTTGATCAAAAAAAGTATACAAGCCGTCCCACCAGCGGCAAGGTGACCCTAAATTGGGACGGTACCTATACTGCCTATATTAAAAACCTTACTGTATATCAAAGTTGAAGTAATGCATATAAAAGGGTAGACAAATAGGACCGGGTCCCAACTCCAGACCACCCAGGCCCGTGGTAAGCTACATATATACCAGTCAGCTCAACAAAGGGGATGCCACACCCTTAAATTGCACAGAATGCAAACAAGACAAAAAACCAGGCAATGTGAACTGAGGTCTAAGATGGTAGACATGCAAGAAATAGGAGCATGTTCACACTAGTAAAAAAGAAACAAAACCTACAAAAGACAAAAGACAAAAATATATCTCATACCCTACCATCATTATATATAAATGTAAAGCAAAGTTGCATAATAAATATAGGGTACTTAGTGAACTATTTTTGATCAAAAAAAGTATACAAGCCGTCCCACGAGCGGCAAGGTGACCCTAAATTGGGACGGTACCTATACTGCCTATATTAAAAACCTTACTGTATATCAAAGTTGAAGTAATGCATATAAAAGGGTAGACAAATAGGACCGGGTCCCAACTCCAGACCACCCAGGCCCGTGGTAAGCTACATATATACCAGTCAGCTCAACAAAGGGGATGCCACACCCTTAAATTGCACAGAATGCAAACAAGACAAAAAACCAGGCAATGTGAACTGAGGTCTAAGATGGTAGACATGCAAGAAATAGGAGCATGTTCACACTAGCAAAAAAGAAACAAAACCGACAAAAGACAAAAATATATCTCATACCCTACCATCATTATATATAAATGTAAAGCAAAGTTCCATAATAAATATAGGGTGCTTAGTGAACTATTTTTGATCAAAAAAAGTATACAAGCCGTCCCACCAGCGGCAAGGTGACCCTAAATTGGGACGGTACCTATACTGCCTATATTAAAAACCTTACTGTATATCAAAGTTGAAGTAATGCATATAAAAGGGTAGACAAATAGGACCGGGTCCCAACTCCAGACCACCCAGGCCCGTGGTAAGCTACATATATACCAGTCAGCTCAACAAAGGGGATGCCACACCCTTAAATTGCACAGAATGCAAACAAGACAAAAAAACAGGCAATGTGAACTGAGGTCTAAGATGGTAGACATGCAAGAAATAGGAGCATGTTCACACTAGCAAAAAAGAAACAAAACCTACAAAAGACAAAAGACAAAAATATATCTCATACCCTACCATCATTATATATAAATGTAAAGCAAAGTTGCATAATAAATATAGGGTACTTAGTGAACTATTTTTGATCAAAAAAAGTATACAAGCCGTCCCACCAGCGGCAAGGTGACCCTAAATTGGGACGGTACCTATACTGCCTATATTAAAAACCTTACTGTATATCAAAGTTGAAGTAATGCATATAAAAGGGTAGACAAATAGGACCGGGTCCCAACTCCAGACCACCCAGGCCCGTGGTAAGCTACATATATACCAGTCAGCTCAACAAAGGGGATGCCACACCCTTAAATTGCACAGAATGCAAACAAGACAAAAAACCAGGCAATGTGAACTGAGGTCTAAGATGGTAGACATGCAAGAAATAGGAGCATGTTCACACTAGCAAAAAAGAAACAAAACCTACAAAAGACAAAAGACAAAAATATATCTCATACCCTACCATCATTATATATAAATGTAAAGCAAAGTTGCATAATAAATATAGGGTACATACATTCTGCTGCCCATACATTCTGCTGCCTCCAATAATACATACTTGACAGGAGCCCATACATTCTCCTGCCTCCAATAATATATACCTGACTGGAGCCCATACATTCTCCAACCTCCAATAATATATACCTGACAGGAGCCCATACATTATGCTGCCTCCAATAATATATACCTGACAGGAGCCCATACATTCTGATACCTCCAATAATAATAACCTGACAGGAGCCCATACATTCTGCTGCCTCCAATAATATATACCTGACAGGAGCCCATACATTCTGCTGCCTCCAATAATATATACCTGACAGGAGCCCATAGATTCTCCTGCCTCCAATAATATATACCTGACAGGAGCCCATACATTCTGCTGCCTCCAATAATATATACCTGTAGGAGCCCATACATTCTCCTGTCTCCAATAATATATACCTGAGAGGAGCCCATAGATTCTGCTGCCTCCAATAATATATACCTGACAGGAGCCCATACATTCTGCTGCCTCTAATAATATATACCTGACAGGAACCCATAGATTCTCCTGCCTCCAATAATATATATCTGAAAGGAGTCCATACATTCTGATACCTCCAATAATAATAACCTGACAGGAGCCCATACATTCTCCTGCTTCCAATAATATATACCTGACAGGAGCCCATACATTCTGCTGCTTCCAATAATATATACCTGACAGGAGCCCATAGATTCTCCTGCCTCCAATAATATATACCTGACAGGAGCCCATACATTCTGCTGCCTCCAATAATATATACCTGACAGGAGCCCATACACTCTGCGGCCTCCAATAATATATACCTGACAGGAGCCCATACATTCTGCTGCCTCCAATAATATATACCTGACAGGACCCCATACATTCTGCTGCCTCCAAAATATATACCTGACAGGAGCCCATAGATTCTGCAGCCTCCAATAATATATACCTGACAGGAGCCCATACATTCTCCTGCCTCTAATAATATATACCTGACAGGAGCCCATAAATTCTGCTGCCTCCAATAATATATACCTGACAGGAGCCCATAGATTCTGCTGCCTCCAATGATATATACCTGACAGGAGCACATACATTCTCCTGCCTCCAATAATATATACCTGACAGGAGCCCATACATTCTGCTGCCTCCAATAATATATACCTGACAGGAGCCCATACATTCTGCTGCCTCCAATAATATATACCTGACAGGAGCCCATACATTCTGCTGCCTCCAATAATATATACTTGACAGGAGCCCATACATTCTGCTGCCTCCAATAATATATACCTGACAGGAGACCATACATTCTCCTGCCTCCAATAATATATACCTGGCAGGAGCACATGCATTCTGCTGCCTCCAATAATATATGCCTGACAGGAGCCCATACATTCTCCTGCCTCCAATAATATATACCTGACAGGAGTCCATAGATTCTGCTGCCTTCAAAAATATATACCTGACAGGAGCCCATACATTCTCATGCCTCCAATAATATATACCGGACAGGAGCCCATATATTCTCCTGCCTCCAATAATATATACCTGACAGGAGCCCATAGATTCTCCTACCTCCAATAATATATACCTGACAGGAGCCCATACATTCTCCTGCCTCCAATAATATATACCGGACAGGAGCCCATATATTCTGCTGCCTCCAATAATATATACCTGACAGGAGCTCATACATT
The DNA here is from genome assembly GCF_046119375.1 of Phyllobates terribilis. Classification (NCBI taxonomy): domain Eukaryota; kingdom Metazoa; phylum Chordata; class Amphibia; order Anura; family Dendrobatidae; genus Phyllobates; species Phyllobates terribilis. Next base: position 45,485,877 of record NW_027362765.1, read on the forward strand.
CTCCTGCCTCCAATAATATATACCTGACAGGAGCCCATACATTCTCCTGCCTCCAATAATATATACCTGACAGGAGCCCATACATTCTCCTGCCTCCAATAATATATATCTGACAGGAGCCCATAGATTCTGCTGCCTCCAATAATATATACCTGACAGGAGCCCATACATTCTCCTGCCTCCAATAATATATACCTGACAGGAGCACATACATTCTCCTGCCTCCAATAATATATACCTGACAGGAGCCCATACATTCTGCTGCCTCCAATAATATATACCTGACAGGAGCCCATACATTCTCCTGCCTCCAATAATATATACCTGATAGGAGCCCATACATTCTCCTGCCTCCAATAATATATACCTGACAGGAGCCCATACATTCTGCTGCCTCCAATAATATATACCTGACAGGAGCCCATACATTCTGCTGCCTCCAATAATATATACCTGACAGGAGCCCATACATTCTCCTGCCTCCAATAATATATACCTGACAGCAGCCCATAAATTCTTCTGCCTCCAATAATACATACCTGACAGGAGTCCATACATTCTCCTGCCTCCAATAATATATACCTGACAGGAGCCCATACATTCTGCTGCCTCAAATAATATATACCTGACAGCAGCCCATACTTTCTGCTGCCTCCAATAATATATACCTGACAGGAGCCCATACATTCTGCTGCCTCCAATAATATATGCCTGACAGGAGCCCATACATTCTCCTGCCTCCAAAAATATATACCTGACAGGAGCACTTACATTCTGCTGCCTCCAATAATATATGCCTGACAGGAGCCCATACATTCTCCTGCCTCCCATAATATATACCTGACAGGAGCCCATAGATTCTGCTACCTCCAATAGTATATAACTGACAGGAGCCCATATATTCTCCTGCCTCCAATAATATATACCTGACAGGAGCCCATACATTCTGCTGCCTCCAATAATATGTACCCGACAGGAGCCCATACATTCTGCTGCCTCCCATAATATATACCTGACAGGAGCCCATACATTCTCCTGCCTCCAATAATATATACCTGACAGGAGCCCATACATTCTGCTGCCTCCAATAATATATATCTGACAGGAGCCCATACATTCTGCTGCCTCCAATAATATATACCTGACAGGAGCACATACATTCTGCTGCCTCCAATAATATATACCTGACAGGAGCCCATACATTCTCATGCCTCCAATAATATATACCTGACAGGAGCCCATAGATTCTCCTGCCTCCTATAATATATACCTGACAGGAGCCCATACATTCTGCTGCCTCCAATAATATATACCTGACAGGAGCCCATACATTCTCCTGCCTCCAATAATATATACCTGACATGAGCTCATACATTCTGCTGCCTCCAATAATATATACCTGACAGGAGCCCATACATTCTCCTGCCTCCAATAATATATACCTGACAGGAGCCCATAGATTCTGCTACCTCCAATAGTATATAACTGACAGGAGCCCATATATTCTCCTGCCTCCAATAATATATACCTGACAGGAGCCCATACATTCTGTTGCCTCCAATAATATATACCTGACAGGAGCCCATACATTCTCCTGCCTCTAATAACATATACCTGACAGGAGCCCATACATTCTGCTGCCTCCAATAATATATAGCTGACAGGAGCCCATACATTCTACTGCCTCCAATAATATATACCTGACAGGAGCCCATACATTCTGCTGCCTCCAATAATATATACCTGACAGGATCCCATACATTCTGCTGCCTCCAATAATATATACCTGACAGGAGCCCATACATTCTCCTGCCTCCAATAATATATACCTGACAGGAGCCCATACATTCTCCTGCCTCCAATAATATATACCTGACAGGAGCCCGTACACTCTCCTGCCTCCAATAATATATACCGGACAGGAGCCCATATATTCTGCTGCCTCCAACAATATATACCTGACAGGAGCCCATACATTCTGCTGCCTCCAATAATATATATCTAACAGGAGCCCATACATTCTCCTGCCTCCAATAATATATACCGGACAGGAGCCCATATATTCTGCTGCCTCCAACTATATATACCTGGCAGGAGCCCATACATTCTCCAGCCTCCAATAATATATACCTGACAGGAGCCGATACATTCTCCTGCCTCCAATAATATATACCTGACAGGAGCCCATACATTCTGCTGCCTCCAATAATATATACCTGACAGGAGCCCATAAATTCTCCTGCCTCCAATAATATATACCTGACAGGAGCCCATACATTCTCCTGCCTCCAATAATATATACCTGACAGGAGCCCATACATTCTGCTGCCTCCTATAATATATACCTGACAGGAGCCCATACATTCTGCTGCCTCCAATAATATATACCTGACAGGAGCCCATACATTCTGTTGCCTTCAATAATATATACCTGACAGGAGCCCATACATTCTCCTGCCTCCAGTAATATATACCTGACAGCAGCCCATACATTCTGCTTCCTCCAATAATATATACCTGACAGGAGCCCATACATTCTGCTGCCTCCAATAATATATACCTGAAAGGAGCCCATAGATTCTGCTGCCTCCAATAATATATACCTGACAGGAGCCCATACATTCTCCTGCCTCCAATAATATATACCTGACAGGAGCCCATAGATTCTGCTGCCTCCAATAATATATACCTGGCAGGAGCCCATACATTCTCCTGCCTCCAATAATATATACCTGACAGGAGCACATACATTCTCCTGCCTCCAATAATATATACCTGACAGGAGCCCATACATTCTGCTGCCTCCAATAATATATACCTGACAGGGGCCCATACATTCTGCTGCCTCCAATAATATATACCTGACAGGAGCCCATACATTCTGCTGCCTCCAATAATATATACCTGACAGGAGCCCATACATTCTGCTGCCTCCAATAATATATACCTGACAGGAGCCCATACATTCTGCTGCCTCCAATAATATATACCTGAAAGGAGCCCATACATTCTCCTGCCTCTAATAATATATACCTGACAGGAGCCCATAGATTCTACTGCCTCCAATAATATATATCTGACAGGAGCCCATACATTCTGCTGACTCCAATAATATATATCTGACAGGAGCCCATACATTCTGCTGCCTCCAATAATATATACCTGACAGGAGCCCATACATTCTCCTGCCTCCAATAATATATACCTGACAGGGGCTCATACATTCTGCTGCCTCCAATAATATATACCTGACAGGAGCCCATAGATTCTCCTGCCTCCAATAATATATACCTGACAGAAGCCCATACATTCTCCTGCCTCCAATAATATATACCTGACAGGAGCCCATACATTCTCCTGCCTCCAATAATATATACCTGACAGGAGCCCATACATTCTCCTGCCTCCAATAATATATACCTGAAAGGAGCCCATAGATTCTGCTGCCTAAAATAATATATACCTGACAGGAGCCCATACATTCTGCTGCCTCCAATAATATATACCTGACAGGAGTCCATACATTCTCCTGCCTCCAATAATATATACCTGACAAGAGCCCATACATTCTGCTGCCTCCAATAATATATACCTGACAGGAGCCCATAAATTCTCCTGCCTCCAATAATATATACCTGACAGGAGCCCATACATTCTCCTGCCTCCAATAATATATACCTGACAGGAGCCCATACATTCTGCTGCCTCCTATAATATATACCTGACAGGAGCCCATACATTCTGCTGCCTCCAATAATATATACCTGACAGGAGCCCATACATTCTGTTGCCTTCAATAATATATACCTGACAGGAGCCCATACATTCTCCTGCCTCCAATAATATATACCTGACAGCAGCCCATACATTCTGCTGCCTCCAATAATATATACCTGACAGGAGCCCATACATTCTGCTGCCTCCAATAATATATACCTGACAGGAGCCCATAGATTCTGCTGCCTCCAATAATATATACCTGACAGGAGCCCATACATTCTCCTGCCTTCAATAATATATACCTGACAGGAGCCCATAGATTCTGCTGCCTCCAATAATATATACCTGACAGGAGCCCATACATTCTCCTGCCTCCAATAATATATACCTGACAGCAGCACATACATTCTCCTGCCTCCTATAATATATACCTGACAGGAGCCCATACATTCTGCTGCCTCCAATAATATATACCTGACAGGAGCCCATACATTCTGTTGCCTTCAATAATATATACCTGACAGGAGCCCATACATTCTCCTGCCTCCAGTAATATATACCTGACAGCAGCCCATACATTCTGCTTCCTCCAATAATATATACCTGACAGGAGCCCATACATTCTGCTGCCTCCAATAATATATACCTGAAAGGAGCCCATAGATTCTGCTGCCTCCAATAATATATACCTGACAGGAGCCCATACATTCTCCTGCCTCCAATAATATATACCTGACAGGAGCCCATAGATTCTGCTGCCTCCAATAATATATACCTGACAGGAGCCCATACATTCTCCTGCCTCCAATAATATATACCTGACAGGAGCACATACATTCTCCTGCCTCCAATAATATATACCTGACAGGAGCCCATACATTCTGCTGCCTCCAATAATATATACCTGACAGGGGCCCATACATTCTGCTGCCTCCAATAATATATACCTGACAGGAGCCCATACATTCTGCTGCCTCCAATAATATATACCTGACAGGAGCCCATACATTCTGCTGCCTCCAATAATATATACCTGACAGGAGCCCATACATTCTGCTGCCTCCAATAATATATACCTGAAAGGAGCCCATACATTCTCCTGCCTCTAATAATATATACCTGACAGGAGCCCATAGATTCTACTGCCTCCAATAATATATATCTGACAGGAGCCCATACATTCTGCTGACTCCAATAATATATATCTGACAGGAGCCCATACATTCTGCTGCCTCCAATAATATATACCTGACAGGAGCCCATACATTCTCCTGCCTCCAATAATATATACCTGACAGGGGCTCATACATTCTGCTGCCTCCAATAATATATACCTGACAGGAGCCTATAGATTCTCCTGCCTCCAATAATATATACCTGACAGAAGCCCATACATTCTCCTGCCTCCAATAATATATACCTGACAGGAGCCCATACATTCTCCTGCCTCCAATAATATATACCTGACAGGAGCCCATACATTCTCCTGCCTCCAATAATATATACCTGAAAGGAGCCCATAGATTCTGCTGCCTAAAATAATATATACCTGACAGGAGCCCATACATTCTGCTGCCTCCAATAATATATACCTGACAGGAGTCCATACATTCTCCTGCCTCCAATAATATATACCTGACAAGAGCCCATACATTCTGCTGCCTCCAATAATATATACCTGACAGGAGCCCATAAATTCTCCTGCCTCCAATAATATATACCTGACAGGAGCCCATACATTCTCCTGCCTCCAATAATATATACCTGACAGGAGCCCATACATTCTGCTGCCTCCTATAATATATACCTGACAGGAGCCCATACATTCTGCTGCCTCCAATAATATATACCTGACAGGAGCCCATACATTCTGTTGCCTTCAATAATATATACCTGACAGGAGCCCATACATTCTCCTGCCTCCAATAATATATACCTGACAGCAGCCCATACATTCTGCTGCCTCCAATAATATATACCTGACAGGAGCCCATACATTCTGCTGCCTCCAATAATATATACCTGACAGGAGCCCATAGATTCTGCTGCCTCCAATAATATATACCTGACAGGAGCCCATACATTCTCCTGCCTTCAATAATATATACCTGACAGGAGCCCATAGATTCTGCTGCCTCCAATAATATATACCTGACAGGAGCCCATACATTCTCCTGCCTCCAATAATATATACCTGACAGGAGCACATACATTCTCCTGCCTCCAATAATATATACCTGACAGGAGCCCATACATTCTGCTGCCTCCAATAATATATACCTGACAGGAGCCCATACATTCTGCTGCCTCCAATAATATATACCTGACAGGAGCCCATACATTCTGCTGCCTCCAATAATATATACCTGAAAGGGGCCCATACATTCTGCTGCCTCCAATAATATATACCTGACAGGAGCCCATACATTCTGCTGCCTCCAATAATATATACCTGACAGGAGCCCATACATTCTGCTGCCTCCAGTAATATATATCTGACAGGAGCCCATACATTCTGCTGCCTCCAATAATATATACCTGAAAGGAGCCCATACATTCTCCTGCCTCTAATAATATATACCTGACAGGAGCCCATAGATTCTACTGCCTCCAATAATATATATCTGACAGGAGCCCATACATTCTGCTGACTCCAATAATATATATCTGACAGGAGCCCATACATTCTGCTGCCTCTAATAATATATACCTGACAAGAGCCCATACATTCTCCTGCCTCCAATAATATATACCTGACAGGGGCTCATACATTCTGCTGCCTCCAATAATATATACCTGACAGGAGCCCATAGATTCTCCTGCCTCCAATAATATATACCTGACAGAAGCCCATACATTCTCCTGCCTCCAATAATATATACCTGACAGGAGCCCATACATTCTCCTGCCTCCAATAATATATACCTGACAGGAGCCCATACATTCTCCTGCCTCCAATAATATATACCTGAAAGGAGGCCATAGATTCTGCTGCCTAAAATAATATATACCTGACAGGAGCCCATACATTCTGCTGCCTCCAATAATATATACCTGACAGGAGCCCATACATTCTCCTGCCTCCAATAATATATACCTGACAAGAGCCCATACATTCTGCTACCTCCAATAATATATGCCTGACAGGAGCCCATACATTCTCCTGCCTCCAATAATATAAACCTGACAGGAGCCCATACATTCTGCTGCCTCCAATAATATATGCCTGACAGGAGCCCATACATTCTCCTACCTCCAATAATATATACCTGACAGGAGGCCATATATTCTCCTGCCTCCAATAATATATACCCGACAGGAGCCCATAGATTGTGCTACCGCCAATAATATATACCTGACAGGAGCCCATACATTCTGCTACCTCCAATAATATATACCTGACAGGAGCCCATACATTCTCCTGCCTCCAATAATATATACCTGACAGGAGCCCATACATCCTGCTGCCTCCAATAATATATGCCTGACAGGAGCCCATACATTCTCCTGCCTCCAATAATATATACCTCACAGGAGCCCATACATTCTGCTGCCTCCAATAATATATACCTGACAGGAGCCCATACATTCTGCTGCCTCCAATAATATATGCCTGACAGGATCCCATACATTCTGCTGCCTCCAATAATATATACCTGACAGGAGCCCATACATTCTCCTGCCTCCAATAATATATACCTGACAGGAGCCCATAGATTCTGCTTCCTCCAATAATATATACCTGACAGGAGCCCATACATTCTCCTGCCTCGAATAATATATACCTGACAGGAGCACATACATTCTCCTGCCTCCAATAATATATACCTGACAGGAGCCCATACATTCTGCTGCCTCCAATAATATATACCTGACAGGAGCCCATACATTCTGCTGCTTCCAATAATATATACCTGACAGGAGCCCATACTTTCTGCTGCCTCCAATAATATATACCTGACAGGGGCCCATACATTCTGCTGCCTCCAATAATATATACCTGACAGGAGCCCATAGATTCTGCTTCCTCCAATTATATATACCTGACAGGAGCCCATACATTCTCCTGCCTCGAATAATATATACCTGACAGGAGCACATACATTCTCCTGCCTCCAATAATATATACCTGACAGGAGCCCATACATTCTGCTGCCTCCAATAATATATACCTGACAGGAGCCCATACATTCTGCTGCTTCCAATAATATATACCTGACAGGAGCCCATACATTCTGCTGCCTCCAATAATATATACCTGACAGAGGCCCATACATTCTGCTGCCTCCAATAATATATACCTGACAGGAGCCCATACATTCTGCTGTCTCCAATAATATATACCTGACAGGAGCCCATACATTCTGCTGCCTCCAATAATATATACCTGACAGGAGCCCATACATTCTGCTGCCTCCAATAATATATACCTGAAAGGAGCCCATATATTCTCCTGCCTCCAATAATATATATCTCACAGGAGCCCATACATTCTACTGCCTCCAATAATATATACCTGACAGGAGCCCATACATTCTGCTGCCTCCAATAATATATACCTGACAGGATCCCATACATTCTGCTGCCTCCAATAATATATACCTGACAGGAGCCCATACATTCTCCTGCCTCCAATAATATATACCTGACAGGAGCCCATACATTCTCCTGCCTCTAATAATATATACCTGACAGGAGCCCGTACATTCTCCTGCCTCCAATAATATATACCTGACAGGACCCCATATATTCTGCTGCCTCCAACAATATATACCTGACAGGAGCCCATACATTCTGCTGCCTCCAATAATATATACCTAACAGGAGCCCATACATTCTCCTGCCTCCAATAATGTATACCGGACAGGAGCCCATATATTCTGCTGCCTCCAACAATATATACCTGGCAGGAGCCCATACATTCTCCAGCCTCCAATAATATATACCTGACAGGAGCCCATACATTCTCCTGCCTCCAATAATATATACCTGACAGGAGCCCATACATTCTGCTGCCTCCAATAATATATACCTGACAGGAGCCCATAAATTCTCCTGCCTCCAATAATATATACCTGACAGGAGCCCATACATTCTCCTGCCTCCAATAATATATACCTGACAGGAGCCCATACATTCTGCTGCCTCCTATAATATATACCTGACAGGAGCCCATACATTCTGCTGCCTCCAATAATATATACCTGACATGAGCCCATACATTCTGTTGCCTTCAATAATATATACCTGACAGGAGCCCATACATTCTCCTGCCTCCAGTAATATATACCTGACAGCAGCCCATACATTCTGCTGCCTCCAATAATGTATACCTGACAGGAGCCCATACATTCTGCTGCCTCCAATAATATATACCTGACAGGAGCCCATAGATTCTGCTGCCTCCAATAATATATACCTGACAGGAGCCCATACATTCTCCTGCCTCCAATAATATATACCTGACAGGAGCCCATAGATTCTGCTGCCTCCAATAATATATACCTGACAGGAGCCCATACATTCTCCTGCCTCCAATAATATATACCTGACAGGAGCACATATATTCTCCTGCCTCCAATAATATATACCTGACAGGAGCCCATACATTCTGCTGCCTCCAATAATATATACCTGACAGGAGCCCATACATTCTGCTGCCTCCAATAATATATACCTGACAGGAGCCCATACATTCTGCTGCCTCCAATAATATATACCTGACAGTGGCCCATACATTCTGCTGCCTCCAATAATATAGACCTGACAGGAGCCCATACATTCTGCCGCCTCCAATAATATATACCTGACAGGAGCCCATACATTCTGCTGCCTCCAATAATATATACCTGACAGGAGCCCATACATTCTGCTGCCTCCAATAATATATACCTGACAGGGGCCCATACATTCTGCTGCCTCCAATAATATATACCTGACAGGAGCCCATAGATTCTGCTTCCTCCAATAATATATACCTGACAGGAGCCCATACATTCTCCTGCCTCGAATAATATATACCTGACAGGAGCACAGACATTCTCCTGCCTCCAATAATATATACCTGACAGGAGCCCATACATTCTGCTGCCTCCAATAATATATACCTGACAGGAGCCCATACATTCTGCTGCTTCCAATAATATATACCTGACAGGAGCCCATACATTCTGCTGCCTCCAATGATATATACCTGACAGGGGCCCATACATTCTGCTGCCTCCAATAATATATACCTGACAGGAGCCCATACATTCTGCTGTCTCCAATAATATATACCTGACAGGAGCCCATACATTCTGCTGCCTCCAATAATATATACCTGACAGGAGCCCATACATTCTGCTGCCTCCAATAATATATACCTGAAAGGAGCCCATATATTCTCCTGCCTCCAATAATATATATCTGACAGGAGCCCATACATTCTACTGCCTCCAATAATATATACCTGACAGGAGCCCATACATTCTGCTGCCTCCAATAATATATACCTGACAGGATCCCATACATTCTGCTGCCTCCAATAATATATACCTGACAGGAGCCCATACATTCTCCTGCCTCCAATAATATATACCTGACAGGAGCCCATACATTCTCCTGCCTCCAATAATATATACCTGACAGGAGCCCGTACATTCTCCTGCCTCCAATAATATATACCTGACAGGACCCCATATATTCTGCTGCCTCCAACAATATATACCTGACAGGAGCCCATACATTCTGCTGCCTCCAATAATATATACCTAACAGGAGCCCATACATTCTCCTGCCTCCAATAATATATACCGGAAAGGAGCCCATATATTCTGCTGCCTCCAACAATATATACCTGGCAGGAGCCCATACATTCTCCAGCCTCCAATAATATATACCTGACAGGAGCCCATACATTCTCCTGCCTCCAATAATATATACCTGACAGGAGCCCATACATTCTGCTGCCTCCAATAATATATACCTAACAGGAGCCCATAAATTCTCCTGCCTCCAATAATATATACCTGACAGGAGCCCATACATTCTCCTGCCTCCAATAATATATACCTGACAGGAGCCCATACATTCTGCTGCCTCCTATAATATATACCTGACAGGAGCCCATACATTCTGCTGCCTCCAATAATATATACCTGACATGAGCCCATACATTCTGTTGCCTTCAATAATATATACCTGACAGGAGCCCATACATTCTCCTGCCTCCAGTAATATATACCTGACAGCAGCCCATACATTCTGCTGCCTCCAATAATATATACCTGACAGGAGCCCATACATTCTGCTGCCTCCAATAATATATACCTGACAGGAGCCCATAGATTCTGCTGCCTCCAATAATATATACCTGACAGGAGCCCATACATTCTCCTGCCTCCAATAATATATACCTGACAGGAGCCCATAGATTCTGCTGCCTCCAATAATATATACCTGACAGGAGCCCATACATTCTCCTGCCTCCAATAATATATACCTGACAGGAGCACATACATTCTCCTGCCTCCAATAATATATACCTGACAGGAGCCCATACATTCTGCTGCCTCCAATAATATATTCCTGACAGGAGCCCATACATTCTGCTGCCTCCAATAATATATACCTGACAGGAGCCCATACATTCTGCTGCCTCCAATAATATATACCTGACAGGGGCCCATACATTCTGCTGCCTCCAATAATATAGACCTGACAGGAGCCCATACATTCTGCTGCCTCCAATAATATATACCTGACAGGAGCCCATACATTCTGCTGCCTCCAATAATATATACCTGACAGGAGCCCTTACATTCTGCTGCCTCTAATAATATATACCTGAAAGGAGCCCATACATTCTCCTGCCTCTAATAATATATACCTGACAGGAGCCCATAGATTCTACTGCCTCCAATAATATATACCTAACAGGAGCCCATACATTCTCCTGCCTCCAATAATATATACCGGACAGGAGCCCATATATTCTGCTGCCTCCAACAATATATACCTGGCAGGAGCCCATACATTGTCCAGCCTCCAATAATATATACCTGACAGGAGCCCATACATTCTCCTGCCTCCAATAATATATACCTGACAGGAGCCCATACATTCTGCTGCCTCCAATAATATATACCTGACAGGAGCCCATAAATTCTCCTGCCTCCAATAATATATACCTGACAGGAGCCCATACATTCTCCTGCCTCCAATAATATATACCTGACAGGAGCCCATACATTCTGCTGCCTCCTATAATATATACCTGACAGGAGCCCATACATTCTGCTGCCTCCAATAATATATACCTGACAGGAGCCCATACATTCTGTTGCCTTCAATAATATATACCTGACAGGAGCCCATACATTCTCCTGCCTCCAGTAATATATACCTGACAGCAGCCCATACATTCTGCTGCCTCCAATAATATATACCTGACAGGAGCCCATAGATTCTGCTGCCTCCAATAATATATACCTGACAGGAGCCCATAGATTCTGCTGCCTCCAATAATATATACCTGACAGGAGCCCATACATTCTCCTGCCTCCAATAATATATACCTGACAGGAGCCCATAGATTCTGCTGCCTACAATAATATATACCTGACAGGAGCCCATACATTCTCCTGCCTCCAATAATATATACCTGACAGGAGCACATACATTCTCCTGCCTCCAATAATATATACCTGACAGGAGCCCATACATTCTGCTGCCTCCAATAATATATACCTGACAGGAGCCCATACATTCTGCTGCCTCCAATAATATATACCTGACAGGAGCCCATACATTCTGCTGCCTCCAATAATATATACCTGACAGGGGCCCATACATTCTGCTGCCTCCAATAATATATACCTGACAGGAGCCCATACATTCTGCTGCCTCCAATAATATATACCTGACAGGAGCCCATACATTCTGCTGCCTCCAATAATATATACCTGACAGGAGCCCATACATTCTGCTGCCTCCAATAATATATACCTGACAGGAGCCCATACATTCTGCTGCCTCCAATAATATATACCTGAAAGGAGCCCATACATTCTCCTGCCTCTAATAATATATACCTGACAGGAGCCCATAGATTCTACTGCCTCCAATAATATATATCTGACAGGAGCCCATACATTCTGCTGACTCCAATAATATATATCTGACAGGAGCCCATACATTCTGCTGCCTCCAATAATATATACCTGACAGGAGCCCATACTTTCTCCTGCCTCCAATAATATATACCTGACAGTGGCTCATACATTCTGATGCCTCCAATAATATATACCTGACAGGAGCCCATAGATTCTCCTGCCTCCAATAATATATACCTGACAGAAGCCCATACATTCTCCTGCCTCCAATAATATATACCTGACAGGAGCCCATACATTCTCCTGCCTCCAATAATATATACCTGACAGGAGCCCATACATTCTCCTGCCTCCAACAATATATACCTGAAAGGAGCCCATAGATTCTGCTGCCTAAAATAATATATACCTGACAGGAGCCCATACATTCTGCTGCCTCCAATAATATATACCTAACAGGAGCCCATACATTCTCCTGCCTCCAATAATATATACCGGACAGGAGCCCATATATTCTGCTGCCTCCAACAATATATACTTGGCAGGAGCCCATACATTCTCCAGCCTCCAATAATATATACCTGACAGGAGCCCATACATTCTCCTGCCTCCAATAATATATACCTGACAGGATCCCATACATTCTGCTGCCTCCAATAATATATACCTGACAGGAGCCCATAAATTCTCCTGTCTCCAATAATATATACCTGACAGGAGCCCATACATTCTCCTGCCTCCAATAATATATACCTGACAGGAGCCCATACATTCTGCTGCCTCCTATAATATATACCTGACAGGAGCCCATGCATTCTGCTGCCTCCAATAATATATACCTGACAGGAGCCCATACATTCTGTTGCCTTCAATAATATATACCTGACAGGAGCCCATACATTCTCCTGCCTCCAATAATATATACCTGACAGCAGCCCATACATTCTGCTGCCTCCAATAATATATACCTGACAGGAGCCCATACATTCTGCTGCCTCCAATAATATGTACCTGACAGGAGCCCATAGATTCTGCTGCCTCCAATAATATATACCTGACAGGAGCCCATACATTCTCCTGCCTTCAATAATATATACCTGACAGCAGCCCATAGATTCTGCTGCCTCCAATAATATATACCTGACAGGAGCCCATACATTCTCCTGCCTCCAATAATATATACCTGACAGGAGCACATACATTCTCCTGCCTCCAATAATATATACCTGACAGGAGCCCATACATTCTGCTGCCTCCAATAATATATACCTGACAGGAGCCCATACATTCTGCTGCCTCCAATAATATATACCTGACAGGAGCCCATACATTCTGCTGCCTCCAATAATATATACCTGACAGGGGCCCATACATTCTGCTGCCTCCAATAATATATACCTGACAGGAGCCCATACATTCTGCTGCCTCCAATAATATATACCTGACAGGAGCCCATACATTCTGCTGCCTCCAGTAATATATACCTGACAGGAGCCCATACATTCTGCTGCCTCCAATAATATATACCTGAAAGGAGCACATACATTCTCCTGCCTCTAATAATATATACCTGACAGGAGCCCATAGATTCTACTGCCTCCAATAATATATATCTGACAGGAGCCCATACATTCTGCTGACTCCAATAAAATATATCTGACAGGAGCCCATACATTCTGCTGCCTCTAATAATATATACCTGACAGGAGCCCATACATTCTCCTGCCTCCAATAATATATACCTGACAGGGGCTCATACATTCTGCTGCCTCCAATAATATATACCTGACAGGAGCCCATAGATTCTCCTGCCTCCAATAATATATACCTGACAGGAGCCCATACATTCTCCTGCCTTCAATAATATATACCTGACAGGAGCCCATACATTCTCCTGCCTCCAATAATATATACCTGACAGGAGCCCATACATTCTCCTGCCTCCAATAATATATACCTGAAAGGAGCCCATAGATTCTGCTGCCTAAAATAATATATACCTGACAGGAGCCCATATATTCTGCTGCCTCCAATAATATATACCTGACAGGAGCCCATACATTCTCCTGCCTCCAATAATATATACCTGACAAGAGCCCATACATTCTGCTGCCTCCAATAATATATGCCTGACAGGAGCCCATACATTCTCCTGCCTCCAATAATATAAACCTGACAGGAGCCCATACATTCTGCTGCCTCCAATAATATATGCCTGACAGGAGCCCATACATTCTCCTACCTCCAATAATATATACCTGACAGGAGCCCATATATTCTCCTGCCTCCAATAATATATACCCGACAGGAGCCCATAGATTGTGCTACCGCCAATAATATATACCTGACAGGAGCCCATACATTCTGCTACCTCCAATAATATATACCTGACAGGAGCCCATACATTTTGCTGCCTCCAATAATATATACCTGACAGGAGCCCATACATTCTGCTGCCTCCAATAATATATACCTGACAGGAGCCCATACATTCTCCTGCCTCCAATAATATATACCTGACAGGAGCCCATAGATTCTGCTGCCTCCAATAATATATACCTGACAGGAGCCCATAGATTCTGCTGCCTAAAATAATATATACCTGACAGGAGCCCATATATTCTGCTGCCTCCAATAATATATACCTGACAGGAGCCCATACATTCTCCTGCCTCCAATAATATATACCTGACAAGAGCCCATACATTCTGCTGCCTCCAATAATATATGCCTGACAGGAGCCCATACATTCTCCTGCCTCCAATAATATAAACCTGACAGGAGCCCATACATTCTGCTGCATCCAATAATATATGCCTGACAGGAGCCCATACATTCTCCTACCTCCAATAATATATACCTGACAGGAGCCCATATATTCTCCTGCCTCCAATAATATATACCCGACAGGAGCCCATAGATTGTGCTACCGCCAATAATATATACCTGACAGGAGCCCATACATTCTGCTACCTCCAATAATATATACCTGACAGGAGCCCATACATTCTCCTGCCTCCAATAATATATACCTGACAGGAGCCCATACTTCCTGCTGCCTCCAATAATATATGCCTGACAGGAGCCCATACATTCTCCTGCCTCCAATAATATATACCTGACAGGAGCCCATACATTCTGCTGCCTCCAATAATATATACCTGACAGGAGCCCATACATTTTGCTGCCTCCAATAATATATACCTGACAGGAACCCATACATTCTGCTGCCTCCAATAATATATACCTGACAGGAGCCCATACATTCTCCTGCCTCCAATAATATATACCTGACAGGAGCCCATACATTCTGCTGCCTCCAATAATATATGCCTGACAGGAGCCCATACATTCTTCTGCCTCCAATAATATATACCTGACAGGAGCCCATACATTCTGCTGCCTCCAATAATATATACCTGACAGGAGCCCATACATTCTGCTGCCTCCAATAATATATACCTGACAGGAGCCCATACATTCTGCTGCCTCCAATAATATATACCTGACAGGAGCCCATACATTCTCCTGCCTCCAATAATATATACCTGACAGGAGCCCATACATTCTGCTGCCTCCAATAATATATACCTGACAGGAGCCCATACATTCTGCTGCCTCCAATAATATATACCTGACAGGAGCCCATACATTCTGCTGCCTCCAATAATATATAACTGACAGGAGCCCATAGATTCTCCTGCCTCCAATAATATATAACTGACAGGAGCCCATAGATTCTCCTGCCTCCAATAATATATACCTGACTGAAGCCCATACATTCTGCTGCCTCCAATAATATATACCTGACAGGAGCCCATACATTTTCCTGCCTCCAATAATATATACCGGACAGGAGCTCATACATTCTGCTGCCTCCAATAATATATAACTGACAGGAGCCCATAGATTCTCCTGCCTCCAATAATATATACCTGACTGAAGCCCATACATTCTGCTGCCTCCAATAATATATACCTGACAGGAGCCCATACATTTTCCTGCCTCCAATAATATATACCGGACAGGAGCTCATACATTCTGCTGCCTCCAATAATATATACCTGACAGGAGCCCATAGATTCTGCTGCCTCCAATAATATATACCTGACAGGAGCCCATACATTCTCCTGCTTCCAATAATATATACCCGACAGGAGCCCATACATTCTGCTGCCTCCAATAATATATTCCTGACAGGAGCCCATACATTCTCCTGCCTCCAATAATATATACCTGACAGGAGCCCATGCATTCTCCTGCCTCCAATAATATATACCTGGCAGGAGCCCATACATTCTGTTGCCTACATTAATATATACCTGGCATCAGCCCATAGATTCTGCTGCCTCCAATAATATATACCTGACAGGAGGCCATAGATTCTGCTGCCTCCAATAATATATACCTGACAGGAGCCCATACATTCTGCTGCCTCCAATAATATATACCTGACAGGAGCCCATAGATTCTGCTGCCTCCAATAATATATACCTGACAGGAGCCCATACATTCTGCTGCCTCCAATAATATATACCTGACAGGAGCCCATACATTCTCCTGCCTCCAATAATATATACCTGACAGGAGCCCATACATTCTCCTCTCTCCAATAATATATACCTGACAGGAGCCCATACATTCTCCTCTCTCCACTAATATATACCTGACAGGAGCCCATACATTCTCCTGCCTGCAATAATATATACCTGACAGGAGCCCATACATTCTCCTGCCTCCAATAATATATACCTGACAGGAGCCCATACATTCTGCTGCCTCCAATAATATATACCTGACAGTAGCCCATACATTCTCCTGCCTCCAATAATATATACCTGACAGGAGCCCATACATTCTCCTGCCTCCAATAATATATACCTGACAGGAGCCCATACATTCTCCTGCCTCCAATAATATATACCTGACAGAAGCCTATAGATTCTGCTGCCTCCAATAATATATACCTGACAGGAGCCCATACATTCTGCTGCCTCCAATGATATATACATGACAGGAGCCCATACATTCTACTGCCTCCAAAAATATATACCTGACAGGAGCTCATACATTCTCCTGCCTCCAATAATATATACCTGACAGGAGCCCATACATTCTCCTGCCGCCAATAATATATACCTGACAGGAGCCCATACATTCTGCTGCCTCCAATAATATATACCTGACAGGAGCCCATATATTCTGCTGCCTCCAATAATATATACCTGACAGGAGCCCATACATTCTGCTGCCTCCAATAATATATACCTAACAGGAGCCCATAGATTCTCCTGCCTCCAATAATATATACCTGACAGGAACCCATAGATTCTGCAGCCTCCAATAATATATACCTGAAAGGAGCCCATACATTCTGCTGCCTCCAATAATATATACCTGACAGGAGCCCATACATTCTCCTTCCTCCAATAATATATACCTGACAGGAGCCCATACATTCTCCTGCCTCCAATAATATATACCTGATACCCCTGGTGGATGTCCATTGTCTACTCCTCTGTGCCCTACCTGTCTGCGTGAGCTACCAGTCAGTTTGGTGAGTGCCCCGACTTTATTGTTTACTCCGACATTGCGGAACTATATGTAAGGGGTACCTTATTCCTCATACTTGATTGTGACTGCATGCGCTCTTTGTGATTCCACCGTCTTTTATGTTTTCCTTCTTTACCTTTCCCCCCGGTCTCTTCTTTCCCGCTTGACTTCTCCTTATGTGGAATTTATTTGCACTGATACAATTTGCAATATATTTCTATGGGAGATTTTGAAGATGTCATGGGGGCTATCTTTTCTTTCCTTTTTTTGTGATCCAATACTCAACTATTGTCTGTATAGCTACATTTGTTTATATATTGTGTATTATTACTTCTGTACATTTTTAATTGACTAATAAACTTTAACATTTTTATGCCATTTATACTCTATCTCGCGGTTTTTCCCTCCAATAATATATACCTGACAGGAGCCCATAGATTCTGCTGCCTCCAATAATATATACCTGACAGGAGCCCATAGATTCTGCTGCCTCCAATAATATATACCTGACAGGAGCCCATACATTCTCCTGCCTCCAATAATATATACCTGACAGCAGCACATACATTCTCCTGCCTCCAATAATATATACCTGACAGGAGCCCATACATTCTGCTGCCTCCAATAATATATACCTGACAGGAGCCCATACATTCTGCTGCCTCCAATAATATATACCTGACAGGAGCCCATACATTCTGCTGCCTCCAATAATATATACCTGACAGGGGCCCATACATTCTGCTGCCTCCAATAATATATACCTGACAGGAGCCCATACATTCTGCTGCCTCCAATAATATATACCTGACAGGAGCCCATACATTCTGCTTCCTCCAATAATATATACCTGACAGGAGCCCATACATTCTGCTGCCTCCAATAATATATACCTGACAGGAGCCCATACATTCTGCTGCCTCCAATAATATATACCTGACAGGAGCCCATACATTCTGCTGCCTCCAATAATATATACCTGACAGGGGCCCATACATTCTGCTGCCTCCAATAATATATACCTGACAGGAGCCCATACATTCTGCTGCCTCCAATAATATATACCTGACAGGAGCCCATACATTCTGCTTCCTCCAATAATATATACCTGACAGGAGCCCATACATTCTGCTGTCTCCAATAATATATACCTGACAGGAGCCCACACATTCTCCTGCCTCCAATAATATATACCTGACAGGAGCCCATAGATTCTACTGCCTCCAATAATATATATCTGACAGGAGCCCATACATTCTGCTGCCTCCAATAATATTTATCTGACAGGAGCCCATACATTCTCCTACCTCCAATAATATATACCCGACAGGAGCCCATAGATTGTGCTACCTCCAATAATATATACCTGACAGGAGCCCATACATTCTGCTGCCTCCAATAATATATACCTGACAGGAGCCCATACATTCTCCTGCCTCCAATAATATATACCTGACAGGAGCCCATACATTCTGCTGCCTCCAATAATATATGCCAGACAGGAGCCCATACATTCTCCTGCCTCCAATAATATATACCTGACAGGAGCACATACATTCTGCTGCCTCCAATAATATATACCTGACAGGAGCCCATACATTCTGCTGCCTCCAATAATATATACCTGACAGGAGCCCATACATTCTGCTGCCTCCAATAATATATACCTGACAGGAGCCCATAGATTCTGCTGCCTCCAATAATATATACCTGACAGGAGCCCATAAATTCTCCTGCCTCCAATAATATATACCTGACAGGAGCACATACATTCTCCTGCCTCCAATAATATATACCTGACAGGAGCCCATACATTCTGCTGCCTCCAATAATATATACCTGACAGGACGCCATACATTCTGCTGCCTCCAATAATATATACCTGACAGGAGCCCATACATTCTGCTGCCTCCAATAATATATACCTGACAGGGGCCCATACATTCTGCTGCCTCCAATAATATATACCTGACAGAGGCCCATACATTCTGCTGCCTCCAATAATATATACCTGACAGGAGCCCATACATTCTGCTGCCTCCAATAATATATACCTGACAGGAGCCCATACATTCTCCTGCCTCCAATAATATATACCTGAAAGGAGCCCATAGATTCTCCTGCCTCCAATAATATATACCTGACAGGAGCCCATACATTCTGCTGCCTCCAATAATATATATCTGACAGGAGCCCATACATTCTGCTGCCTCCAATAATATATACCTGACAGGAGCCCATACATTCTCCTGCCTCCAATAATATATACCTGACAGGGGCTCATACATTCTGCTGCCTCCAATAATATATACCTGACAGGAGCCCATAGATTCTCCTGCCTCCCATAATATATACCTGACAGAAGCCCATACATTCTCCTGCCTCCAATAATATATACCTGACAGGAGCCCATACATTCTCTTGCCTCCAATAATATATACCTGACAGGAGCCCATACATTCTCCTGCCTCCAATAATATATACCTGACAGGAGCCCATAGATTCTGCTGCCTAAAATAATATATACCTGACAGGAGCCCATACATTCTCCTGCCTCCAATAATATATACCTGACAGGAGCCCATACATTCTGCTGCCTCCAATAATATATACCTGACAGGAGCCCATACATTCTCCTGCCTCCAATAATATATACCTGACAGGAGCCCATACATTCTGCTGCCTCCAATAATACATTCCTGACAGGAGCCCATACATTCTCCTGCCTCCAATAATATGTACCTGACAGGAGCCCATGCATTCTCCTGCCTCCAATAAGATATACCTGGCAGGAGCCCATACATTCTGTTGCCTACATTAATATATACCTGACATCAGCCAATAGATTCTGCTGCCTCCAATAATATATACCTGACAGGAGCCCATACATTCTGCTGCCTCCAATAATATATACCTGACAGGAGCCCATACATTCTGCTGCCTCCAATAATATATACCTGACAGGAGCCCATACATTCTCCTGCCTCCAATAATATATACCTGACAGGAGCCCATACATTCTCCTCTCTCCAATAATATATACCTGACAGGAGCCCATACATTCTCCTCTCTCCAATAATATATACCTGACAGGAGCCCATACATTCTCCTGCCTCCAATAATATATACCTGACAGGAGCCCATACATTCTCCTGCCTCCAATAATATATACCTGACAGAAGCCTATAGATTCTGCTGCCTCCAATAATATATACCTGACAGGAGCCCATACATTCTGCTGCCTCCAATGATATATACATGACAGGAGCCCATACATTCTACTGCCTCCAAAAATATATACCTGACAGGAGCTCATACATTCTCCTGCCTCCAATAATATATACCTGACAGGAGCCCATACATTCTCCTGCCGCCAATAATATATACCTGACAGGAGCCCATACATTCTGCTGCCTCCAATAATATATACCTGACAGGAGCCCATATATTCTGCTGCCTCCAATAATATATACCTGACAGGAGCCCATACATTCTGCTGCCTCCAATAATATATACCTAACAGGAGCCCATAGATTCTTCTGCCTCCAATAATATATACCTGACAGGAACCCATAGATTCTGCAGCCTCCAATAATATATACCTGACAGGAGCCCATACATTCTCCTGCCTCCAATAATATATACCTGACAGGAGCCCATACATTCTCCTGCCTCCAATAATATATACCTGATACCCCTGGTGGATGTCCATTGTCTACCCCTCTGTGCCCTACCTGTCTGCGTGAGCTACCAGTCAGTTTAGTGAGTGCCCCGACTTTATTGTTTACTCCGAAATTACCGAACTATATGTAAGGGGTACCTTATTCCTCATACTTGATTGTGACTGCATGCGCTCTTTGTGATTCCACCGTCTTTTATGTTTTCCTTCTTTACCTTTCCCCCCGGTCTCTTCTTTCCCGCTTGACTTCTCCTTATGTGGAATTTATTTGCACTGATACAATTTGCAATATATTTCTATGGGAGATTTTGAAGATGTCATGGGGGCTATCTTTTCTTTCCTTTTTTTTGTGATCCAATACTCAACTATTGTCTGTATAACTACATTTGTTTATATATTGTGTATTATTACTTCTGTACATTTTTAATTGACTAATAAACTATAACATTTTTATGCCATTTATACTCTATCTCGCGGTTTTTCCCTCCAATAATATATACCTGACAGGAGCCCATAGATTCTGCTGCCTCCAATAATATATACCTGACAGGAGCCCATAGATTCTGCTGCCTCCAATAATATATACCTGACAGGAGCCCATACATTCTCCTGCCTCCAATAATATATACCTGACAGCAGCACATACATTCTCCTGCCTCCAATAATATATACCTGACAGGAGCCCATACATTCTGCTGCCTCCAATAATATATACCTGACAGGAGCCCATACATTCTGCTGCCTCCAATAATATATACCTGACAGGAGCCCATACATTCTGCTGCCTCCAATAATATATACCTGACAGGGGCCCATACATTCTGCTGCCTCCAATAATATATACCTGACAGGAGCCCATACATTCTGCTGCCTCCAATAATATATACCTGACAGGAGTCCATACATTCTGCTTCCTCCAATAATATATACCTGACAGGAGCCCATACATTCTGCTGTCTCCAATAATATATACCTGACAGGAGCCCATACATTCTCCTGCCTCCAATAATATATACCTGACAGGAGCCCATAGATTCTACTGACTCCAATAATATATATCTGACAGGAGCCCATACATTCTGCTGCCTCCAATAATATATATCTGACAGGAGCCCATACATTCTCCTACCTCCAATAATATATACCCGACAGGAGCCCATAGATTGTGCTACCTCCAATAATATATACCTGACAGGAGCCCATACATTCTGCTGCCTCCAATAATATATACCTGACAGGAGCCCATACATTCTCCTGCCTCCAATAATATATACCTGACAGGAGCCCATACATTCTGCTGCCTCCAATAATATATGCCTGACAGGAGCCCATACATTCTCCTGCCTCCAATAATATATACCTGACAGGAGCCCATACATTCTGCTGCCTCCAATAATATATACCTGACAGGAGCCCATACATTCTGCTGCCTCCAATAATATATACCTGACAGGAGCCCATACATTCTGCTGCCTCCAATAATATATACCTGACAGGAGCCCATAAATTCTCCTGCCTCCAGTAATATATACCTGAAAGGAGCACATACATTCTCCTGCCTCCAATAATATATACCTGACAGGAGCCCATACATTCTGCTGCCTCCAATAATATATACCTGACAGGACGCCATACATTCTGCTGCCTCCAATAATATATACCTGACAGGAGCCCATACATTCTGCTGCCTCCAATAATATATACCTGACAGGGGCCCATACATTCTGCTGCCTCCAATAATATATACCTGACAGAGGCCCATACATTCTGCTGCCTCCAATAATATATACCTGACAGGAGCCCATACATTCTGCTGCCTCCAATAATATATACCTGACAGGAGCCCATACATTCTCCTGCCTCCAATAATATATACCTGAAAGGAGCCCATACATTCTCCTGCCTCCAATAATATATACCTGACAGGAGCCCATACATTCTGCTGCCTCCAATAATATATATCTGACAGGAGCCCATACATTCTGCTGCCTCCAATAATATATACCTGACAGGAGCCCATACATTCTCCTGCCTCCAATAATATATACCTGACAGGGGCTCATACATTCTGCTGCCTCCAATAATATATACCTGACAGGAGCCCATAGATTCTCCTGCCTCCAATAATATATACCTGACAGAAGCCCATACATTCTCCTGCCTCCAATAATATATACCTGACAGGAGCCCATACATTCTCTTGCCTCCAATAATATATACCTGACAGGAGCCCATACATTCTCCTGCCTCCAATAATATATACCTGACAGGAGCCCATAGATTCTTCTGCCTAAAATAATATATACCTGACAGGAGCCCATACATTCTCCTGCCTCCAATAATATATAACTGACAGGAGCCCATACATTCTCCGCTTCCAATAATATATACCTGACAGGAGCCCATACATTCTCCTGGCTCCAATAATATATACTTGACAGGAGCCCATACATTCTGCTGGCTCCAATAATATATACCTGACAGGAGCCCATACATTCTGCTGTCTCCAATAATATATACCTGACAGGAGCCCATACATTCTGCTGCCTCCAATAATATATAACTGACAGGAGCCCATACATTCTGCTGCCTCCAATAATATATACCTGAAAGGAGCCCATATATTCTCCTGCCTCCAATAATATATATCTGACAGGAGCCCATAGATTCTACTGCCTCCAATAATATATATCTGACAGGAGCCCATACATTCTGCTGCCTCCAATAATATATATCTGACAGGAGCCCATACATTCTGCTGCCTCCAATAATATATACCTGACAGGAGCCCATACATTCTCCTGCCTCCAATAATATATACCTGACAGGGGCTCATACATTCTGCTGCCTCCAATAATATATACCTGACAGGAGCCCATACATTCTCCTGCCTCCAATAATATATACCTGACAGAAGCCCATACATTCTCCTGCCTCCAATAATATATACCTGACAGGAGCCCATACATTCTCCTGCCTCCAATAATATATACCTGACAGGAGCCCATACATTCTCATGCCTCCAATAATATATACCTGACAGGAGCCCATAGATTCTGCTGCCTAAAATAATATATGCCTGACAGGAGCCCATACATTCTCCTGCCTCCAATAATATATACCTGACAGGAGCCCATACATTCTGCTGCCTCCAATAATATATGCCTGACAGGAGCCCATACATTCTCCTGCCTCCAATAATATATACCTGACAGGAGCCCATATATTCTCCTGCCTCCAATAATATATACCTGACAGGAGCCCATACATTCTCCTACCTCCAATAATATATACCTGACATGAGCCCATAGATTGTGCTACCTCCAATAATATATACCTGACAGGAGCCCATACATTCTGCTGCCTCCAATAATATATACCTGACAGGAGCCCATACATTCTCCTGCCTCCAATAATATATACCTGACAGGAGCCCATACATTCTGCTGCCTCCAATAATATATGCCTGACAGGAGCCCATACATTCTTCTGCCTCCAATAATATATACCTGACAGGAGCCCATACATTCTGCTGCCTCCAATAATATATACCTGACAGGAGCCCATACATTCTGCTGCCTCCAATAATATATACCTGACAGGAGCCCATACATTCTGCTGCCTCCAATAATATATACCTGACAGGAGCCCATACATTCTCCTGCCTCCAATAATATATACCTGACAGGAGCCCATACATTCTGCTGCCTCCAATAATATATACCTGACAGGAGCCCATACATTCTGCTGCCTCCAATAATATATACCTGACAGGAGCCCATACATTCTGCTGCCTCCAATAATATATAACTGACAGGAGCCCATAGATTCTCCTGCCTCCAATAATATATAACTGACAGGAGCCCATAGATTCTGCTGCCTCCAATAATATATACCTGACTGAAGCCCATACATTCTGCTGCCTCCAATAATATATACCTGACAGGAGCCCATACATTTTCCTGCCTCCAATAATATATACCGGACAGGAGCTCATACATTCTGCTGCCTCCAATAATATATAACTGACAGGAGCCCA
The DNA here is from genome assembly GCF_046119375.1 of Phyllobates terribilis. NCBI lineage: Eukaryota > Metazoa > Chordata > Amphibia > Anura > Dendrobatidae > Phyllobates > Phyllobates terribilis. Next base: position 45,511,963 of record NW_027362765.1, read on the forward strand.
TAGATTCTCCTGCCTCCAATAATATATACCTGACTGAAGCCCATACATTCTGCTGCCTCCAATAATATATACCTGACAGGAGCCCATACATTTTCCTGCCTCCAATAATATATACCGGACAGGAGCTCATACATTCTGCTGCCTCCAATAATATATACCTGACAGGAGCCCATAGATTCTGCTGCCTCCAATAATATATACCTGACAGGAGCCCATATATTCTCCTGCCTCCAATAATATATACCTGACAGGAGCCCATACATTCTCCTACTTCCAATAATATATACCTGACATGAGCCCATAGATTGTGCTACCTCCAATAATATATACCTGACAGGAGCCCATACATTCTGCTGCCTCCAATAATATATACCTGACAGGAGCCCATACATTCTCCTGCCTCCAATAATATATACCTGACAGGAGCCCATACATTCTGCTGCCTCCAATAATATATGCCTGACAGGAGCCCATACATTCTTCTGCCTCCAATAATATATACCTGACAGGAGCCCATACATTCTGCTGCCTCCAATAATATATACCTGACAGGAGCCCATACATTCTGCTGCCTCCAATAATATATACCTGACAGGAGCCCATACATTCTGCTGCCTCCAATAATATATACCTGACAGGAGCCCATACATTCTCCTGCCTCCAATAATATATACCTGACAGGAGCCCATACATTCTGCTGCCTCCAATAATGTATACCTGACAGGAGCCCATACATTCTGCTGCCTCCAATAATATATACCTGACAGGAGCCCATACATTCTGCTGCCTCCAATAATATATAACTGACAGGAGCCCATAGATTCTCCTGCCTCCAATAATATATAACTGACAGGAGCCCATAGATTCTCCTGCCTCCAATAATATATACCTGACTGAAGCCCATACATTCTGCTGCCTCCAATAATATATACCTGACAGGAGCCCATACATTTTCCTGCCTCCAATAATATATACCGGACAGGAGCTCATACATTCTGCTGCCTCCAATAATATATAACTGACAGGAGCCCATAGATTCTCCTGCCTCCAATAATATATACCTGACTGAAGCCCATACATTCTGCTGCCTCCAATAATATATACCTGACAGGAGCCCATACATTTTCCTGCCTCCAATAATATATACCGGACAGGAGCTCATACATTCTGCTGCCTCCAATAATATATACCTGACAGGAGCCCATAGATTCTGCTGCCTCCAATAATATATACCTGACAGGAGCCCATACATTCTCCTGCTTCCAATAATATATACCCGACAGGAGCCCATACATTCTGCTGCCTCCAATAATATATTCCTGACAGGAGCCCATACATTCTCCTGCCTCCAATAATATATACCTGACAGGAGCCCATGCATTCTCCTGCCTCCAATAATATATACCTGGCAGGAGCCCATACATTCTGTTGCCTACATTAATATATACCTGGCATCAGCCCATAGATTCTGCTGCCTCCAATAATATATACCTGACAGGAGGCCATAGATTCTGCTGCCTCCAATAATATATACCTGACAGGAGCCCATACATTCTGCTGCCTCCAATAATATATACCTGACAGGAGCCCATAGATTCTGCTGCCTCCAATAATATATACCTGACAGGAGCCCATACATTCTGCTGCCTCCAATAATATATACCTGACAGGAGCCCATACATTCTCCTGCCTCCAATAATATATACCTGACAGGAGCCCATACATTCTCCTCTCTCCAATAATATATACCTGACAGGAGCCCATACATTCTCCTCTCTCCAATAATATATACCTGACAGGAGCCCATACATTCTCCTGCCTGCAATAATATATACCTGACAGGAGCCCATACATTCTCCTGCCTCCAATAATATATACCTGACAGGAGCCCATACATTCTGCTGCCTCCAATAATATATACCTGACAGTAGCCCATACATTCTCCTGCCTCCAATAATATATACCTGACAGGAGCCCATACATTCTCCTGCCTCCAATAATATATACCTGACAGGAGCCCATACATTCTCCTGCCTCCAATAATATATACCTGACAGAAGCCTATAGATTCTGCTGCCTCCAATAATATATACCTGACAGGAGCCCATACATTCTGCTGCCTCCAATGATATATACATGACAGGAGCCCATACATTCTACTGCCTCCAAAAATATATACCTGACAGGAGCTCATACATTCTCCTGCCTCCAATAATATATACCTGACAGGAGCCCATACATTCTCCTGCCGCCAATAATATATACCTGACAGGAGCCCATACATTCTGCTGCCTCCAATAATATATACCTGACAGGAGCCCATATATTCTGCTGCCTCCAATAATATATACCTGACAGGAGCCCATACATTCTGCTGCCTCCAATAATATATACCTAACAGGAGCCCATAGATTCTCCTGCCTCCAATAATATATACCTGACAGGAACCCATAGATTCTGCAGCCTCCAATAATATATACCTGACAGGAGCCCATACATTCTGCTGCCTCCAATAATATATACCTGACAGGAGCCCATACATTCTCCTGCCTCCAATAATATATACCTGACAGGAGCCCATACATTCTCCTGCCTCCAATAATATATACCTGATACCCCTGGTGGATGTCCATTGTCTACTCCTCTGTGCCCTACCTGTCTGCGTGAGCTACCAGTCAGTTTGGTGAGTGCCCCGACTTTATTGTTTACTCCGACATTGCGGAACTATATGTAAGGGGTACCTTATTCCTCATACTTGATTGTGACTGCATGCGCTCTTTGTGATTCCACCGTCTTTTATGTTTTCCTTCTTTACCTTTCCCCCCGGTCTCTTCTTTCCCGCTTGACTTCTCCTTATGTGGAATTTATTTGCACTGATACAATTTGCAATATATTTCTATGGGAGATTTTGAAGATGTCATGGGGGCTATCTTTTCTTTCCTTTTTTTGTGATCCAATACTCAACTATTGTCTGTATAGCTACATTTGTTTATATATTGTGTATTATTACTTCTGTACATTTTTAATTGACTAATAAACTTTAACATTTTTATGCCATTTATACTCTATCTCGCGGTTTTTCCCTCCAATAATATATACCTGACAGGAGCCCATAGATTCTGCTGCCTCCAATAATATATACCTGACAGGAGCCCATAGATTCTGCTGCCTCCAATAATATATACCTGACAGGAGCCCATACATTCTCCTGCCTCCAATAATATATACCTGACAGCAGCACATACATTCTCCTGCCTCCAATAATATATACCTGACAGGAGCCCATACATTCTGCTGCCTCCAATAATATATACCTGACAGGAGCCCATACATTCTGCTGCCTCCAATAATATATACCTGACAGGAGCCCATACATTCTGCTGCCTCCAATAATATATACCTGACAGGGGCCCATACATTCTGCTGCCTCCAATAATATATACCTGACAGGAGCCCATACATTCTGCTGCCTCCAATAATATATACCTGACAGGAGCCCATACATTCTGCTTCCTCCAATAATATATACCTGACAGGAGCCCATACATTCTGCTGCCTCCAATAATATATACCTGACAGGAGCCCATACATTCTGCTGCCTCCAATAATATATACCTGACAGGAGCCCATACATTCTGCTGCCTCCAATAATATATACCTGACAGGGGCCCATACATTCTGCTGCCTCCAATAATATATACCTGACAGGAGCCCATACATTCTGCTGCCTCCAATAATATATACCTGACAGGAGCCCATACATTCTGCTTCCTCCAATAATATATACCTGACAGGAGCCCATACATTCTGCTGTCTCCAATAATATATACCTGACAGGAGCCCATACATTCTCCTGCCTCCAATAATATATACCTGACAGGAGCCCATAGATTCTACTGCCTCCAATAATATATATCTGACAGGAGCCCATACATTCTGCTGCCTCCAATAATATATATCTGACAGGAGCCCATACATTCTCCTACCTCCAATAATATATACCCGACAGGAGCCCATAGATTGTGCTACCTCCAATAATATATACCTGACAGGAGCCCATACATTCTGCTGCCTCCAATAATATATACCTGACAGGAGCCCATACATTCTCCTGCCTCCAATAATATATATCTGACAGGAGCCCATACATTCTGCTGCCTCCAATAATATATATCTGACAGGAGCCCATACATTCTCCTGCCTCCAATAATATATACCTGACAGGAGCACATACATTCTGCTGCCTCCAATAATATATACCTGACAGGAGCCCATACATTCTGCTGCCTCCAATAATATATACCTGACAGGAGCCCATACATTCTGCTTCCTCCAATAATATATACCTGACAGGAGCCCATACATTCTGCTGCCTCCAATAATATATACCTGACAGGAGCCCATACATTCTGCTGCCTCCAATAATATATACCTGACAGGAGCCCATACATTCTGCTGCCTCCAATAATATATACCTGACAGGGGCCCATACATTCTGCTGCCTCCAATAATATATACCTGACAGGAGCCCATACATTCTGCTGCCTCCAATAATATATACCTGACAGGAGCCCATACATTCTGCTTCCTCCAATAATATATACCTGACAGGAGCCCATACATTCTGCTGTCTCCAATAATATATACCTGACAGGAGCCCATACATTCTCCTGCCTCCAATAATATATACCTGACAGGAGCCCATAGATTCTACTGCCTCCAATAATATATATCTGACAGGAGCCCATACATTCTGCTGCCTCCAATAATATATATCTGACAGGAGCCCATACATTCTCCTACCTCCAATAATATATACCCGACAGGAGCCCATAGATTGTGCTACCTCCAATAATATATACCTGACAGGAGCCCATACATTCTGCTGCCTCCAATAATATATACCTGACAGGAGCCCATGCATTCTCCTGCCTCCAATAATATATACCTGACAGGAGCCCATACATTCTGCTGCCTCCAATAATATATGCCAGACAGGAGCCCATACATTCTCCTGCCTCCAATAATATATACCTGACAGGAGCACATACATTCTGCTGCCTCCAATAATATATACCTGACAGGAGCCCATACATTCTGCTGCCTCCAATAATATATACCTGACAGGAGCCCATACATTCTGCTGCCTCCAATAATATATACCTGACAGGAGCCCATAGATTCTGCTGCCTCCAATAATATATACCTGACAGGAGCCCATAAATTCTCCTGCCTCCAATAATATATACCTGACAGGAGCACATACATTCTCCTGCCTCCAATAATATATACCTGACAGGAGCCCATACATTCTGCTGCCTCCAATAATATATACCTGACAGGACGCCATACATTCTGCTGCCTCCAATAATATATACCTGACAGGAGCCCATACATTCTGCTGCCTCCAATAATATATACCTGACAGGGGCCCATACATTCTGCTGCCTCCAATAATATATACCTGACAGAGGCCCATACATTCTGCTGCCTCCAATAATATATACCTGACAGGAGCCCATACATTCTGCTGCCTCCAATAATATATACCTCACAGGAGCCCATACATTCTCCTGCCTCCAATAATATATACCTGAAAGGAGCCCATAGATTCTCCTGCCTCCAATAATATATACCTGACAGGAGCCCATACATTCTGCTGCCTCCAATAATATATATCTGACAGGAGCCCATACATTCTGCTGCCTCCAATAATATATACCTGACAGGAGCCCATACATTCTCCTGCCTCCAATAATATATACCTGACAGGGGCTCATACATTCTGCTGCCTCCAATAATATATACCTGACAGGAGCCCATAGATTCTCCTGCCTCGCATAATATATACCTGACAGAAGCCCATACATTCTCCTGCCTCCAATAATATATACCTGACAGGAGCCCATACATTCTCTTGCCTCCAATAATATATACCTGACAGGAGCCCATACATTCTCCTGCCTCCAATAATATATACCTGACAGGAGCCCATAGATTCTGCTGCCTAAAATAATATATACCTGACAGGAGCCCATACATTCTCCTGCCTCCAATAATATATACCTGACAGGAGCCCATACATTCTGCTGCCTCCAATAATATATACCTGACAGGAGCCCATACATTCTCCTGCCTCCAATAATATATACCTGACAGGAGCCCATACATTCTGCTGCCTCCAATAATATATTCCTGACAGGAGCCCATACATTCTCCTGCCTCCAATAATATATACCTGACAGGAGCCCATGCATTCTCCTGCCTCCAATAATATATACCTGGCAGGAGCCCATACATTCTGTTGCCTACATTAATATATACCTGACATCAGCCAATAGATTCTGCTGCCTCCAATAATATATACCTGACAGGAGCCCATAGATTCTGCTGCCTCCAATAATATATACCTGACAGGAGCCCATACATTCTGCTGCCTCCAATAATATATACCTGACAGGAGCCCATACATTCTCCTGCCTCCAATAATATATACCTGACAGGAGCCCATACATTCTCCTCTCTCCAATAATATATACCTGACAGGAGCCCATACATTCTCCTCTCTCCAATAATATATACCTGACAGGAGCCCATACATTCTCCTGCCTGCAATAATATATACCTGACAGGAGCCCATACATTCTCCTGCCTCCAATAATATATACCTGACAGGAGCCCATACATTCTGCTGCCTCCAATAATATATACCTGACAGTAGCCGATACATTCTCCTGCCTCCAATAATATATACTTGACAGGAGCCCATACATTCTCCTGCCTCCAATAATATATACCTGACAGGAGCCCATACATTCTCCTGCCTCCAATAATATATACCTGACAGAAGCCTATAGATTCTGCTGCCTCCAATAATATATACCTGACAGGAGCCCATACATTCTGCTGCCTCCAATGATATATACATGACAGGAGCCCATACATTCTACTGCCTCCAAAAATATATACCTGACAGGAGCTCATACATTCTCCTGCCTCCAATAATATATACCTGACAGGAGCCCATACATTCTCCTGCCGCCAATAATATATACCTGACAGGAGCCCATACATTCTGCTGCCTCCAAAAATATATACCTGACAGGAGCCCATATATTCTGCTGCCTCCAATAATATATACCTGACAGGAGCCCATACATTCTGCTGCCTCCAATAATATATACCTAACAGGAGCCCATAGATTCTTCTGCCTCCAATAATATATACCTGACAGGAACCCATAGATTCTGCAGCCTCCAATAATATATACCTGACAGGAGCCCATACATTCTCCTGCCTCCAATAATATATACCTGACAGGAGCCCATACATTCTCCTGCCTCCAATAATATATACCTGATACCCCTGGTGGATGTCCATTGTCTACCCCTCTGTGCCCTACCTGTCTGCGTGAGCTACCAGTCAGTTTAGTGAGTGCCCCGACTTTATTGTTTACTCCGAAATTACCGAACTATATGTAAGGGGTACCTTATTCCTCATACTTGATTGTGACTGCATGCGCTCTTTGTGATTCCACCGTCTTTTATGTTTTCCTTCTTTACCTTTCCCCCCGGTCTCTTCTTTCCCGCTTGACTTCTCCTTATGTGGAATTTATTTGCACTGATACAATTTGCAATATATTTCTATGGGAGATTTTGAAGATGTCATGGGGGCTATCTTTTCTTTCCTTTTTTTTGTGATCCAATACTCAACTATTGTCTGTATAACTACATTTGTTTATATATTGTGTATTATTACTTCTGTACATTTTTAATTGACTAATAAACTATAACATTTTTATGCCATTTATACTCTATCTCGCGGTTTTTCCCTCCAATAATATATACCTGACAGGAGCCCATAGATTCTGCTGCCTCCAATAATATATACCTGACAGGAGCCCATAGATTCTGCTGCCTCCAATAATATATACCTGACAGGAGCCCATACATTCTCCTGCCTCCAATAATATATACCTGACAGCAGCACATACATTCTCCTGCCTCCAATAATATATACCTGACAGGAGCCCATACATTCTGCTGCCTCCAATAATATATACCTGACAGGAGCCCATACATTCTGCTGCCTCCAATAATATATACCTGACAGGAGCCCATACATTCTGCTGCCTCCAATAATATATACCTGACAGGGGCCCATACATTCTGCTGCCTCCAATAATATATACCTGACAGGAGCCCATACATTCTGCTGCCTCCAATAATATATACCTGACAGGAGTCCATACATTCTGCTTCCTCCAATAATATATACCTGACAGGAGCCCATACATTCTGCTGTCTCCAATAATATATACCTGACAGGAGCCCATACATTCTCCTGCCTCCAATAATATATACCTGACAGGAGCCCATAGATTCTACTGACTCCAATAATATATATCTGACAGGAGCCCATACATTCTGCTGCCTCCAATAATATATATCTGACAGGAGCCCATACATTCTCCTACCTCCAATAATATATACCCGACAGGAGCCCATAGATTGTGCTACCTCCAATAATATATACCTGACAGGAGCCCATACATTCTGCTGCCTCCAATAATATATACCTGACAGGAGCCCATACATTCTCCTGCCTCCAATAATATATACCTGACAGGAGCCCATACATTCTGCTGCCTCCAATAATATATGCCTGACAGGAGCCCATACATTCTCCTGCCTCCAATAATATATACCTGACAGGAGCCCATACATTCTGCTGCCTCCAATAATATATACCTGACAGGAGCCCATACATTCTGCTGCCTCCAATAATATATACCTGACAGGAGCCCATACATTCTGCTGCCTCCAATAATATATACCTGACAGGAGCCCATAAATTCTCCTGCCTCCAATAATATATACCTGAAAGGAGCACATACATTCTCCTGCCTCCAATAATATATACCTGACAGGAGCCCATACATTCTGCTGCCTCCAATAATATATACCTGACAGGACGCCATACATTCTGCTGCCTCCAATAATATATACCTGACAGGAGCCCATACATTCTGCTGCCTCCAATAATATATACCTGACAGGGGCCCATACATTCTGCTGCCTCCAATAATATATACCTGACAGAGGCCCATACATTCTGCTGCCTCCAATAATATATACCTGACAGGAGCCCATACATTCTGCTGCCTCCAATAATATATACCTGACAGGAGCCCATACATTCTCCTGCCTCCAATAATATATACCTGAAAGGAGCCCATACATTCTCCTGCCTCCAATAATATATACCTGACAGGAGCCCATACATTCTGCTGCCTCCAATAATATATATCTGACAGGAGCCCATACATTCTGCTGCCTCCAATAATATATACCTGACAGGAGCCCATACATTCTCCTGCCTCCAATAATATATACCTGACAGGGGCTCATACATTCTGCTGCCTCCAATAATATATACCTGACAGGAGCCCATAGATTCTCCTGCCTCCAATAATATATACCTGACAGAAGCCCATACATTCTCCTGCCTCCAATAATATATACCTGACAGGAGCCCATACATTCTCTTGCCTCCAATAATATATACCTGACAGGAGCCCATACATTCTCCTGCCTCCAATAATATATACCTGACAGGAGCCCATAGATTCTTCTGCCTAAAATAATATATACCTGACAGGAGCCCATACATTCTCCTGCCTCCAATAATATATAACTGACAGGAGCCCATACATTCTCCGCTTCCAATAATATATACCTGACAGGAGCCCATACATTCTGCTGGCTCCAATAATATATACTTGACAGGAGCCCATACATTCTGCTGGCTCCAATAATATATACCTGACAGGAGCCCATACATTCTGCTGGCTTCAATAATATATACCTGACAGGAGCCCATACATTCTGCTGCCTCCAATAATATATACCTGACAGGAGCCCATACATTCTCCTGCCTCCAATAATATATACCTGACAGGAGCCCATACATTCTGCTGTCTCCAATAATATATGCCTGACAGGAGCCCATGCATTCTCCTGCCTCCAATAATATATACCTGACAGGAGCCCATACATTCTGCTGCCTCCAATAATATATGCCTGACAGGAGCCCATACCTTCTCCTGCCTCCAATAATATATACCTGACAGGAGCCCATACATTCTGCTGCCTCCAATAATATATACCTGACAGGAGCCCATACATTCTCCTGCTTCCAATAATATATACCCCACAGGAGCCCATACATTCTGCTGCCTCCAATAATATATTCCTGACAGGAGCCCATACATTCTCCTGCCTCCAATAATATATACCTGACAGGAGCCCATGCATTCTCCTGCCTCCAATAATATATACCTGTCAGGAGCCCATACATTCTGTTGCCTACATTAATATATACCTGACATCAGCCCATAGATTCTGCTGCCTCCAATAATATATACCTGACAGGAGCCCATAGATTCTGCTGCCTCCAATAATATATACCTGACAGGAGCCCATACATTCTGCTGCCTCCAATTATATATACCTGACAGGAGCCCATACATTCTCCTGCCTCCAATAATATATACCTGACAGGAGCCCATACATTCTCCTCTCTCCAATAATATATACCTGACAGGAGCCCATACATTCTCCTCTCTCCAATAATATATACCTGACAGGAGCCCATACATTCTCCTGCCTGCAATAATATATACCTGACAGGAGCCCATACATTCTCCTGCCTCCAATAATATACACCTGACAGGAGCCCATACATTCTGCTGCCTCAAATAATATATACCTGACAGTAGCTCATACATTCTCCTGCCGCCAATAATATATACCTGACAGGAGCCCATACATTCTCCTGCCTCCAATAATATATACCTGACAGGAGCCCATACATTCTCCTGCCTCCAATAATATATACCTGACAGAAGCCTATAGATTCTGCTGCCTCCAATAATATATACCTGACAGGAGCCCATACATTCTGCTGCCTCCAATGATATATACATGACAGGAGCCCATACATTCTACTGCCTCCAAAAATATATACCTGACAGGAGCTCATACATTCTCCTGCCTCCAATAATATATACCTGACAGGAGCCCATACATTCTCCTGCCGCCAATAATATATACCTGACAGGAGCCCATACATTCTGCTGCCTCCAATAATATATACCTGACAGGAGCCCATATATTCTGCTGCCTCCAATAATATATACCTGACAGGAGCCCATACATTCTGCTGCCTCCAATAATATATACCTAACAGGAGCCCATAGATTCTCCTGCCTCCAATAATATATACCTGACAGGAACCCATAGATTCTGCAGCCTCCAATAATATATACCTGACAGGAGCCCATACATTCTCCTGCCTCCAATAATATATACCTGACAGGAGCCCATACATTCTCCTGCCTCCAATAATATATACCTCATACCCCTGGTTGATGTCCATTGTCTACCCCTCTGTGCCCTACCTGTCTGCGTGAGCTACCAGTCAGTTTGGTGAGTGCCCCGACTTTATTGTTTACTCCGACATTGCGGAACTATATGTAAGGGGTACCTTATTCCTCATACTTGATTGTGACTGCATGCCCTCTTTGTGATTCCTCCGTCTTTTATGTTTTCCTTCTTTACCTTTCCCCCCGGTCTCTTCTTTCCCGCTTGACTTCTCCTTATGTGGAATTTATTTGCACTAATACAATTTGCAATATATTTCTATGGGAGATTTTGAAGATGTCATGGGGGCTATCTTTTCTTTCCTTTTTTTTTGTGATCCAATACTCAACTATTGTCTGTATAACTACATTTGTTTATATATTGTGTATTATTACTTCTGTACATTTTTAATTGACTAATAAACTATAACATTTTTATGCCATTTATACTCTATCTCGCGGTTTTTCCCTCCAATAATATATACCTGACAGGAGCCCATAGATTCTGCTGCCTCCAATAATATATACCTGACAGGAGCCCATAGATTCTGCTGCCTCCAATAATATATACCTGACAGGAGCCCATACATTCTCCTGCCTCCAATAATATATACCTGACAGCAGCACATACATTCTCCTGCCTCCAATAATATATACCTGACAGGAGCCCATACATTCTGCTGCCTCCAATAATATATACCTGACAGGAGCCCATACATTCTGCTGCCTCCAATAATATATACCTGACAGGAGCCCATACATTCTGCTGCCTCCAATAATATATACCTGACAGGGGCCCATACATTCTGCTGCCTCCAATAATATATACCTGACAGGAGCCCATACATTCTGCTGCCTCCAATAATATATACCTGACAGGAGTCCATACATTCTGCTTCCTCCAATAATATATACCTGACAGGAGCCCATACATTCTGCTGTCTCCAATAATATATACCTGACAGGAGCCCATACATTCTCCTGCCTCCAATAATATATACCTGACAGGAGCCCATAGATTCTACTGACTCCAATAATATATATCTGACAGGAGCCCATACATTCTGCTGCCTCCAATAATATATATCTGACAGGAGCCCATACATTCTCCTACCTCCAATAATATATACCCGACAGGAGCCCATAGATTGTGCTACCTCCAATAATATATACCTGACAGGAGCCCATACATTCTGCTGCCTCCAATAATATATACCTGACAGGAGCCCATACATTCTCCTGCCTCCAATAATATATACCTGACAGGAGCCCATACATTCTGCTGCCTCCAATAATATATGCCTGACAGGAGCCCATACATTCTCCTGCCTCCAATAATATATACCTGACAGGAGCCCATACATCCTGCTGCCTCCAATAATATATACCTGACAGGAGCCCATACATTCTGCTGCCTCCAATAATATATACCTGACAGGAGCCCATACATTCTGCTGCCTCCAATAATATATACCTGACAGGAGCCCATAAATTCTCCTGCCTCCAATAATATATACCTGAAAGGAGCACATACATTCTCCTGCCTCCAATAATATATACCTGACAGGAGCCCATACATTCTGCTGCCTCCAATAATATATACCTGACAGGACGCCATACATTCTGCTGCCTCCAATAATATATACCTGACAGGAGCCCATACATTCTGCTGCCTCCAATAATATATACCTGACAGGGGCCCATACATTCTGCTGCCTCCAATAATATATACCTGACAGAGGCCCATACATTCTGCTGCCTCCAATAATATATACCTGACAGGAGCCCATACATTCTGCTGCCTCCAATAATATATACCTGACAGGAGCCCATACATTCTCCTGCCTCCAATAATATATACCTGAAAGGAGCCCATACATTCTCCTGCCTCCAATAATATATACCTGACAGGAGCCCATACATTCTGCTGCCTCCAATAATATATATCTGACAGGAGCCCATACATTCTGCTGCCTCCAATAATATATACCTGACAGGAGCCCATACATTCTCCTGCCTCCAATAATATATACCTGACAGGGGCTCATACATTCTGCTGCCTCCAATAATATATACCTGACAGGAGCCCATAGATTCTCCTGCCTCCAATAATATATACCTGACAGAAGCCCATACATTCTCCTGCCTCCAATAATATATACCTGACAGGAGCCCATACATTCTCTTGCCTCCAATAATATATACCTGACAGGAGCCCATACATTCTCCTACCTCCAATAATATATACCTGACAGGAGCCCATAGATTCTTCTGCCTAAAATAATATATACCTGACACTAGCCCATACATTCTCCTGCCTCCAATAATATATAACTGACAGGAGCCCATACATTCTCCGCTTCCAATAATATATACCTGACAGGAGCCCATACATTCTGCTGGCTCCAATAATATATACTTGACAGGAGCCCATACATTCTGCTGGCTCCAATAATATATACCTGACAGGAGCCCATACATTCTGCTGGCTTCAATAATATATACCTGACAGGAGCCCATACATTCTGCTGCCTCCAATAATATATACCTGACAGGAGCCCATACATTCTCCTGCCTCCAATAATATATACCTGACAGGAGCCCATACATTCTGCTGTCTCCAATAATATATGCCTGACAGGAGCCCATGCATTCTCCTGCCTCCAATAATATATACCTGACAGGAGCCCATACATTCTGCTGCCTCCAATAATATATGCCTGACAGGAGCCCATACCTTCTCCTGCCTCCAATAATATATACCTGACAGGAGCCCATACATTCTGCTGCCTCCAATAATATATACCTGACAGGAGCCCATACATTCTCCTGCTTCCAATAATATATACCCCACAGGAGCCCATACATTCTGCTGCCTCCAATAATATATTCCTGACAGGAGCCCATACATTCTCCTGCCTCCAATAATATATACCTGACAGGAGCCCATGCATTCTCCTGCCTCCAATAATATATACCTGTCAGGAGCCCATACATTCTGTTGCCTACATTAATATATACCTGACATCAGCCCATAGATTCTGCTGCCTCCAATAATATATACCTGACAGGAGCCCATAGATTCTGCTGCCTCCAATAATATATACCTGACAGGAGCCCATACATTCTGCTGCCTCCAATTATATATACCTGACAGGAGCCATACATTCTCCTGCCTCCAATAATATATACCTGACAGGAGCCCATACATTCTCCTCTCTCCAATAATATATACCTGACAGGAGCCCATACATTCTCCTCTCTCCAATAATATATACCTGACAGGAGCCCATACATTCTCCTGCCTGCAATAATATATACCTGACAGGAGCCAATACATTCTCCTGCCTCCAATAATATACACCTGACAGGAGCCCATACATTCTGCTGCCTCAAATAATATATACCTGACAGTAGCTCATACATTCTCCTGCCGCCAATAATATATACCTGACAGGAGCCCATACATTCTCCTGCCTCCAATAATATATACCTGACAGGAGCCCATACATTCTCCTGCCTCCAATAATATATACCTGACAGAAGCCTATAGATTCTGCTGCCTCCAATAATATATACCTGACAGGAGCCCATACATTCTGCTGCCTCCAATGATATATACATGACAGGAGCCCATACATTCTACTGCCTCCAAAAATATATACCTGACAGGAGCTCATACATTCTCCTGCCTCCAATAATATATACCTGACAGGAGCCCATACATTCTCCTGCCGCCAATAATATATACCTGACAGGAGCCCATACATTCTGCTGCCTCCAATAATATATACCTGACAGGAGCCCATATATTCTGCTGCCTCCAATAATATATACCTGACAGGAGCCCATACATTCTGCTGCCTCCAATAATATATACCTAACAGGAGCCCATAGATTCTCCTGCCTCCAATAATATATACCTGACAGGAACCCATAGATTCTGCAGCCTCCAATAATATATACCTGACAGGAGCCCATACATTCTCCTGCCTCCAATAATATATACCTGACAGGAGCCCATACATTCTCCTGCCTCCAATAATATATACCTCATACCCCTGGTTGATGTCCATTGTCTACCCCTCTGTGCCCTACCTGTCTGCGTGAGCTACCAGTCAGTTTGGTGAGTGCCCCGACTTTATTGTTTACTCCGACATTGCGGAACTATATGTAAGGGGTACCTTATTCCTCATACTTGATTGTGACTGCATGCGCTCTTTGTGATTCCTCCGTCTTTTATGTTTTCCTTCTTTACCTTTCCCCCCGGTCTCTTCTTTCCCGCTTGACTTCTCCTTATGTGGAATTTATTTGCACTAATACAATTTGCAATATATTTCTATGGGAGATTTTGAAGATGTCATGGGGGCTATCTTTTCTTTCCTTTTTTTGTGATCCAATACTCAACTATTGTCTGTATAGCTACATTTGTTTATATATTGTGTATTATTACTTCTGTACATTTTTAATTGACTAATAAACTTTAACATTTTTATGCCATTTATACTCTATCTCGCGGTTTTTCCCTCCAATAATATATACCTGACAGGAGCCCATAGATTCTGCTGCCTCCAATAATATATACCTGACAGGAGCCCATAGATTCTGCTGCCTCCAATAATATATACCTGACAGGAGACCATACATTCTCCTGCCTCCAATAATATATACCTGACAGCAGCACATACATTCTCCTGCCTCCAATAATATATACCTGACAGGAGCCCATATATTCTGCTGCCTCCAATAATATATACCTGACAGGAGCCCATACATTCTGCTGCCTCCAATAATATATACCTGACAGGAGCCCATACATTCTGCTGCCTCCAATAATATATACCTGACAGGGGCCCATACATTCTGCTGCCTCCAATAATATATACCTGACAGGAGCCCATACATTCTGCTGCCTCCAATAATATATACCTGACAGGAGCCCATACATTCTGCTTCCTCCAATAATATATACCTGACAGGAGCCCATACATTCTGCTGTCTCCAATAATATATACCTGACAGGAGCCCATACATTCTCCTGCCTCCAATAATATATACCTGACAGGAGCCCATAGATTCTACTGCCTCCAATAATATATATCTGACAGGAGCCCATACATTCTGCTGCCTCCAATAATATATATCTGACAGGAGCCCATACATTCTCCTACCTCCAATAATATATACCCGACAGGAGCCCATAGATTGTGCTACCTCCAATAATATATACCTGACAGGAGCCCATACATTCTGCTGCCTCCAATAATATATACCTGACAGGAGCCCATACATTCTCCTGCCTCCAATAATATATACCTGACAGGAGCCCATACATTCTGCTGCCTCCAATAATATATGCCTGACAGGAGCCCATACATTCTCCTGCCTCCAATAATATATACCTGACAGGAGCCCATACATTCTGCTGCCTCCAATAATATATACCTGACAGGAGCCCATACATTCTGCTGCCTCCAATAATATATACCTGACAGGAGCCCATACATTCTGCTGCCTCCAATAATATATACCTGACAGGAGCCCATAGATTCTGCTGCCTCCAATAATATATACCTGACAGGAGCCCATAAATTCTCCTGCCTCCAATAATATATACCTGACAGGAGCACATACATTCTCCTGCCTCCAATAATATATACCTGACAGGAGCCCATACATTCTGCTGCCTCCAATAATATATACCTGACAGGACGCCATACATTCTGCTGCCTCCAATAATATATACCTGACAGGAGCCCATACATTCTGCTGCCTCCAATAATATATACCTGACAGGGGCCCATACATTCTGCTGCCTCCAATAATATATACCTGACAGAGGCCCATACATTCTGCTGCCTCCAATAATATATACCTGACAGGAGCCCATACATTCTGCTGCCTCCAATAATATATACCTGACAGGAGCCCATACATTCTCCTGCCTCCAATAATATATACCTGAAAGGAGCCCATACATTCTCCTGCCTCCAATAATATATACCTGACAGGAGCCCATACATTCTGCTGCCTCCAATAATATATATCTGACAGGAGCCCATACATTCTGCTGCCTCCAATAATATATACCTGACAGGAGCCCATACATTCTCCTGCCTCCAATAATATATACCTGACAGGGGCTCATACATTCTGCTGCCTCCAATAATATATACCTGACAGGAGCCCATAGATTCTCCTGCCTCCAATAATATATACCTGACAGAAGCCCATACATTCTCCTGCCTCCAATAATATATACCTGACAGGAGCCCATACATTCTCTTGCCTCCAATAATATATACCTGACAGGAGCCCATACATTCTCCTGCCTCCAATAATATATACCTGACAGGAGCCCATAGATTCTGCTGCCTAAAATAATATATACCTGACAGGAGCCCATACATTCTCCTGCCTCCAATAATATATACCTGACAGGAGCCCATACATTCTGCTGCCTCCAATAATATATACCTGACAGGAGCCCATACATTCTCCTGCCTCCAATAATATATACCTGACAGGAGCCCATACATTCTCCTGCTTCCAATAATATATACCTGACAGGAGTCCATACATTCTGCTGGCTCCAATAATATATACCTGACAGGAGCCCATACATTCTGCTGGCTCCAATAATATATACCTGACAGGAGCCCATACATTCTGCTGGCTTTAATAATATATACCTGACAGGAGCCCATACATTCTGCTGCCTCCAATAATATATACCTGACAGGAGCCCATACATTCTCCTGCCTCCAATAATATATACCTGACAGGAGCCCATACATTCTGCTGTCTCCAATAATATATGCCTGACAGGAGCCCATACATTCTCCTGCCTCCAATAATATATACCTGACAGGAGCCCATACATTCTGCTGCCTCCAATAATATATGCCTGACAGGAGCCCATACATTCTCCTGCCTCCAATAATATATACCTGACAGGAGCCCATATATTCTCCTGCCTCCAATAATATATACCTGACAGGAGCCCATACATTCTCCTACCTCCAATAATATATACCTGACATGAGCCCATAGATTGTGCTACCTCCAATAATATATACCTGACAGGAGCCCATACATTCTGCTGCCTCCAATAATATATACCTGACAGGAGCCCATACATTCTCCTGCCTCCAATAATATATACCTGACAGGAGCCCATACATTCTGCTGCCTCCAATAATATATGCCTGACAGGAGCCCATACATTCTCCTGCCTCCAATAATATATACCTGACAGGAGCCCATACATTCTGCTGCCTTCAATAATATATAACTGACAGGAGCCCATAGATTCTCCTGCCTCCAATAATATATAACTGACAGGAGCCCATAGATTCTCCTGCCTCCAATAATATATACCTGACTGAAGCCCATACATTCTGCTGCCTCCAATAATATATACCTGACAGGAGCCCATACATTTTCCTGCCTCCAATAATATATACCGGACAGGAGCTCATACATTCTGCTGCCTCCAATAATATATAACTGACAGGAGCCCATAGATTCTCCTGCCTCTAATAATATATACCTGACAGAAGCCCATACATTCTCCTGCCTCCAATAATATATACCTGACAGGAGCCCATACATTCTCCTGCCTCCAATAATATATACCTGACAGGAGCCCATAGATTCTGCTGCCTCCAATAATATATACCTGACAGGAGCCCATACATTCTCCTGCTTCCAATAATATATACCCGACAGGAGCCCATACATTCTGCTGCCTCCAATAATATATTCCTGACAGGAGCCCATACATTCTCCTGCCTCCAATAATATATACCTGACAGGAGCCCATGCATTCTCCTGCCTCCAATAATATATACCTGGCAGGAGCCCATACATTCTGTTGCCTACATTAATATATACCTGACATCAGCCCATAGATTCTGCTGCCTCCAATAATATATACCTGACAGGAGCCCATAGATTCTGCTGCCTCCAATAATATATACCTGACAGGAGCCCATACATTCTGCTGCCTCCAATAATATATACCTGACAGGAGCCCATACATTCTCCTGCCTCCAATAATATATACCTGACAGGAGCCCATACATTCTCCTCTCTCCAATAATATATACCTGACAGGAGCCCATACATTCTCCTCTCTCCAATAATATATACCTGACAGGAGCCCATACATTCTCCTGCCTGCAATAATATATACCTGACAGGAGCCTATACATTCTCCTGCCTCCAATAATATATACCTGACAGGAGCCCATACATTCTGCTGCCTCCAATAATATATACCTGACAGGAGCCCATACATTCTCCTGCCTCCAATAATATATACCTGACAGGAGCCCATACATTCTTCTCTCTCCAATAATATATACCTGACAGGAGCTCATACATTCTCCTGCCTGCAATAATATATACCTGACAGGAGCCCATACATTCTCCTGCCTCCAATAATATATACCTGACAGGAGCCCATACATTCTCCTGCCTCCAATAATATATACCTGACAGGAGCTCATACATTATCCTGCCTCCAATAATATATACCTGACAGGAGCCCATACATTCTCCTGCCGTCAATAATATATACCTGACAGGAGCCCATACATTCTGCTGCCTCCAATAATATATACCTGACAGGAGCCCATACATTCTCCTGCCTCCAATAATATATACCTGATACCCCTGGTGGATGTCCATTGTCTACCCCTCTGTGCCCTACCTGTCTGCGTGAGCTACCAGTCAGTTTGGTGAGTGCCCCGACTTTATTGTTTACTCCGACATTGCAGAACTATATGTAAGGGGTACCTTATTCCTCATACTTGATTGTGACTGCATGCGCTCTTTGTGATTCCACCGTCTTTTATGTTTTCCTTCTTTACCTTTCCCCCCGGTCTCTTCTTTCCCGCTTGACTTCTCCTTATGTGGAATTTATTTGCACTAATACAATTTGCAATATATTTCTATGGGAGATTTTGAAGATGTCATGGGGGCTATCTTTTCTTTCCTTTTTTTGTGATCCAATACTCAACTATTGTCTGTATAGCTACATTTGTTTATATATTGTGTATTATTACTTCTGTACATTTTTAATTGACTAATAAACTTTAACATTTTTATGCCATTTATACTCTATCTCGCGGTTTTTCCCTCCAATAATATATACCTGACAGGAGCCCATAGATTCTGCTGCCTCCAATAATATATACCTGACAGGAGCCCATACATTCTCCTGCCTCCAATAATATATACCTGACAGGAGCCCATACATTCTCCTGCCTCCAATAATATATACCTGACAGTAGCACATACATTCTCCTGCCTCCAATAATATATACCTGACAGGAGCCCATACATTCTGCTGCCTCCAATAATATATACCTGACAGGAGCCCATACATTCTGCTGCCTCCAATAATATATACCTGACAGGAGCCCATACATTCTGCTGCCTCCAAAAATATATACCTGACAGGGGCCCATACATTCTGCTGCCTCCAATAATATATACCTGACAGGAGCCCATACATTCTGCTGCCTCCAATAATATATACTTGACAGGAGCCCATACATTCTGCTTCCTCCAATAATATATACCTGACAGGAGCCCATACATTCTGCTGTCTCCAATAATATATACCTGACAGGAGCCCATACATTCTCCTGCCTCCAATAATATATACCTGACAGGAGCCCATAGATTCTACTGCCTCCAATAATATATATCTGACAGGAGCCCATACATTCTGCTGCCTCCAATAATATATACCTGACAGGAGCCCATACATTCTGCTGTCTCCAATAATATATACCTGACAGGGGCCCATACATTCTGCTGCCTCCAAAAATATATACCTGACAGGGGCCCATACATTCTGCTGCCTCCAATAATATATACCTGACAGGAGCCCATACATTCTGCTGCCTCCAATAATATATACCTGACAGGGGCCCATACATTCTGCTGCCTCCAATAATATATACCTGACAGGAGCCCATACATTCTGCTGCCTCCAATAATATATACCTGACAGGAGCCCATACATTCTGCTTCCTCCAATAATATATACCTGACAGGAGCCCATACATTCTGCTGTCTCCAATAATATATACCTGACAGGAGCCCATACATTCTGCTGCCTCCAAAAATATATACCTGACAGGGGCCCATACATTCTGCTGCCTCCAATAATATATACCTGACAGGAGCCCATACATTCTGCTGCCTCCAATAATATATACCTGACAGGAGCCCATACATTCTGCTTCCTCCAATAATATATACCTGACAGGAGCCCATACATTCTGCTGTCTCCAATAATATATACCTGACAGGAGCCCATACATTCTCCTGGCTCCAATAATATATACCTGACAGGAGCCCATACATTCTCCTGGCTCCAATAATATATACCTGACAGGAGCCCATAGATTCTGCTGCCTAAAATAATATATACCTGACAGGAGCCCATACATTATGCTGCCTCCAATAATATATACCTGACAGGAGCCCATACATTCTGCTGACTCCAATAATATATACCTGACAGGAGCCCATACATTCTGCTGCCTCCAATAATATATGCCTGACAGGAGCCCATACATTCTCCTGCCTCCAATAATATATACCTGACAGGAGCCCATACATTCTCCTGCCTCCAATAATATATACCTGACAGGAGCCCATAGATTCTCCTGCCTCCAATAATATATACCTGACAGAAGCCCATACATTCTGCTGACTCCAATAATATATACCTGTCAGGAGCCCATACATTCTCCTGCCTCCAATAATATATACCTGACAGGAGCCCATACATTCTCCTGCCTCCAATAATATATACCTGACAGGAGCCCATACATTCTCCTGCCTCCAATAATATATACCTGACTGGAGCCCATAGACTCTGCTACCTCCAATAGTATATACCTGACAGGAGCCCATACATTCTCCTGCCTCCAATAATATATACCTGACAGGAGCCCATACATTCTGCTGCCTCCAATAATTTATACCCGACAGGAGCCCATACATTCTGCTGCCCCAAATAATATATACCTGACAGGAGCCCATACATTCTCCTGCCTCCAATAATATATACCTGACAGGAGCCCATACATTCTCCTGCCTCAATAATATATACCTGACAGGAGCCCATACATTCTGCTGCCTACATTAATATATACCTGACAGGAGCCCATAGATTCTGCTGCCTCCAATAATATATACCTGAGAGGAGCCTATAGATTCTGCTGCCTCCAATAATATATACCTGACAGGAGCCCATACATTCTGCTGCCTCCAATAATATATACCTGACAGGAGCCCATACATTCTGCTACCTCCAATAATATATACCTGACAGGAGCCCATACATTCTCCTGCCTCCAATAATATATACCTGACAGAAGCCCATACATTCTCCTGCCTCCAATAATATATAACTGACAGGAGCCCATACATTCTGCTGCCTCCAATATTATATACCTGACAGGAGCCCATACATTCTGCTGCCACCAATAATATATACCTGACAGGAGCCCATAGATTTTCATGCCTCCAATAATATATACCTGACAGAAGCCCATACATTCTGCTGCCTCCAATAATATATACCTGACAGGAGCCTATACATTCTGCTGCCTCCAATAATATATACCCGACAGGAGCTCATACATTCTGCTGCCTCCAATAATATATTCCTGACAGGAACCCATACATTCTCCTGCCTCCAATAATATATACCTGACAGGAGCCCATGCATTCTCCTGCCTCCAATAATATATACCTGGCAGGAGCCCATACATTCTGTTGCCTACATTAATATATACCTGAGATCAGCCCATAGATTCTGCTGCCTCCAATAATATATACCTGACAGGAGCCCATACATTCTCCTGCCTCCAATAATATATACCTGACAGGAGCCCATACATTCTGCTGCCTCCAATAATATATACCTGACAGGAGCCCATAGATTCTGCTGCCTCCAATAATATATACCTGACAGGAGCCCATACATTCTCCTGCCTCCAATAATATATACCTGACAGCAGCACATACATTCTCCTGCCTCCAATAATATATACCTGACAGGAGCCCATACATTCTGCTGCCTCCAATAATATATACCCGACAGGAGCCCATACATTCTGCTGCCTCCAATAATATATACCTGACAGGAGCCCATACATTCTGCTGCCTCCAATAATATATACCTGACAGGGGCCCATACATTCTGCTGCCTCCAATAATATATACCTGACAGGAGCCCATACATTCTGCTGCCTCCAATAATATATACCTGACAGGAGCCCATACATTCTGCTGCCTCCAATAATATATACCTGACAGGAGCCCATACATTCTGCTGCCTCCAATAATATATACCTGACAGGATCCCATAGATTCTGCTGCCTCCAATAATATATACCCGACAGGAGCCCATACATTCTCCTGCCTCCAATAATATATACCTGACAGGAGCCCATAGATTCTCCTGCCTCCAATAATATATACCTGACAGGAGTCCATAGATTCTGCTTCCTCCAATAATATATACCTGACAGGAGCCCATACATTTTCCTGCCTCCAATAATATATACCTGACAGGAGCCTATAGATTCTCCTGCCTCCAATAATATATACCTGACAGGAGCCCATACATTCTGCTGCCTCCAATAATATATACCTGATAGGAGCCCATACATTCTGCTGCCTCCAATAATATATACCTGACAGGAGCCCATACATTCTGCTTCCTCCAATAATATATACCTGACAGGAGCCCATACATTCTGCTGTCTCCAATAATATATACCTGACAGTAGCCCATACATTCTGCTGCCTCCAAAAATATATACCTGACAGGGGTCCATACATTCTGCTGCCTCCAAAAATATATACCTGACAGGAGCCCATACATTCTGCTGCCTCCAATAATATATACCTGACAGGAGCCCATACATTCTGCTTCCTCCAATATTATATACCTGACAGGAGCCCATACATTCTGCTGTCTTCAATAATATATACCTGACAGGAGCCCATACATTCTCCTGGCTCCAATAATATATACCTGACAGGAGCCCATACATTCTCCTGGCTCCAATAATATATACCTGACAGGAGCCCATAGATTCTGCTGCCTAAAATAATATATACCTGACAGGAGCCCATACATTATGCTGCCTCCAATAATATATACCTGACAGGAGCCCATACATTCTGCTGACTCCAATAATATATACCTGACAGGAGCCCATACATTCTGCTGCCTCCAATAATATATGCCTGACAGGAGCCCATACATTCTCCTGCCTCCAATAATATATACCTGACAGGAGCCCATACATTCTCCTGCCTCCAATAATATATACCTGACAGGAGCCCATAGATTCTCCTGCCTCCAATAATATATACCTGACAGAAGCCCATACATTCTGCTGACTCCAATAATATATACCTGTCAGGAGCCCATACATTCTCCTGCCTCCAATAATATATACCTGACAGGAGCCCATACATTCTCCTGCCTCCAATAATATATACCTGACAGGAGCCCATACATTCTCCTGCCTCCAATAATATATACCTGACTGGAGCCCATAGACTCTGCTACCTCCAATAGTATATACCTGACAGGAGCCCATACATTCTCCTGCCTCCAATAATATATACCTGACAGGAGCCCATACATTCTGCTGCCTCCAATAATTTATACCCGACAGGAGCCCATACATTCTGCTGCCCCAAATAATATATACCTGACAGGAGCCCATACATTCTCCTGCCTCCAATAATATATACCTGACAGGAGCCCATACATTCTCCTGCCTCAATAATATATACCTGACAGGAGCCCATACATTCTGCTGCCTACATTAATATATACCTGACAGGAGCCCATAGATTCTGCTGCCTCCAATAATATATACCTGAGAGGAGCCTATAGATTCTGCTGCCTCCAATAATATATACCTGACAGGAGCCCATACATTCTGCTGCCTCCAATAATATATACCTGACAGGAGCCCATACATTCTGCTACCTCCAATAATATATACCTGACAGGAGCCCATACATTCTCCTGCCTCCAATAATATATACCTGACAGAAGCCCATACATTCTCCTGCCTCCAATAATATATAACTGACAGGAGCCCATACATTCTGCTTCCTCCAATATTATATACCTGACAGGAGCCCATACATTCTGCTGCCACCAATAATATATACCTGACAGGAGCCCATAGATTCTCATGCCTCCAATAATATATACCTGACAGAAGCCCATACATTCTGCTGCCTCCAATAATATATACCTGACAGGAGCCTATACATTCTGCTGCCTCCAATAATATATACCCGACAGGAGCTCATACATTCTGCTGCCTCCAATAATATATTCCTGACAGGAGCCCATACATTCTCCTGCCTCCAATAATATATACCTGACAGGAGCCCATGCATTCTCCTGCCTCCAATAATATATACCTGGCAGGAGCCCATACATTCTGTTGCCTACATTAATATATACCTGAGATCAGCCCATAGATTCTGCTGCCTCCAATAATATATACCTGACAGGAGCCCATACATTCTCCTGCCTCCAATAATATATACCTGACAGGAGCCCATACATTCTGCTGCCTCCAATAATATATACCTGACAGGAGCCCATAGATTCTGCTGCCTCCAATAATATATACCTGACAGGAGCCCATACATTCTCCTGCCTCCAATAATATATACCTGACAGCAGCACATACATTCTCCTGCCTCCAATAATATATACCTGACAGGAGCCCATACATTCTGCTGCCTCCAATAATATATACCCGACAGGAGCCCATACATTCTGCTGCCTCCAATAATATATACCTGATAGGAGCCCATACATTCTGCTGCCTCCAATAATATATACCTGACAGGGGCCCATACATTCTGCTGCCTCCAATAATATATACCTGACAGGAGCCCATACATTCTGCTGCCTCCAATAATATATACCTGACAGGAGCCCATACATTCTGCTGCCTCCAATAATATATACCTGACAGGAGCCCATACATTCTGCTGCCTCCAATAATATATACCTGACAGGATCCCATAGATTCTGCTGCCTCCAATAATATATACCCGACAGGAGCCCATACATTCTCCTGCCTCCAATAATATATACCTGACAGGAGCCCATAGATTCTCCTGCCTCCAATAATATATACCTGACAGGAGTCCATAGATTCTGCTTCCTCCAATAATATATACCTGACAGGAGCCCATACATTTTCCTGCCTCCAATAATATATACCTGACAGGAGCCTATAGATTCTCCTGCCTCCAATAATATATACCTGACAGGAGCCCATACATTCTGCTGCCTCCAATAATATATACCTGACAGGAGCCCATACATTCTCCTGCCTCCAATAATATATACCTGACAGGAGCCCATACATTCTCCTGCCTTCAATAATATATACCTGACAGGAGCCCATACATTCTCCTGCCTCCAATAATATATATACTTGACAGGAGCCCATAGATTCTGCTGCCTCCAATAATAAAAACCTGACAGGAGCCCATACATTCTGCTGCCTCCAATAATATATACCTGACAGGAGCCCGTACATTCTCCTGCCTCCAATAATATATACCTGACAGGAGCCCATAGATTCTCCTGCCTCCAATAATATATACCTGACAGGAGCCCATAGATTCTGCTGCCTCCAATAGTAAAAACCTGACAGGAGCCCATACATTCTGCTGCCTCCAAGAATAAATACCTGAAAGGAGCCCATACATTCTCCTGCCTCCAATAATATATACCTGACAGGAGCCCATAGATTCTCCTGCCTCCAATAATATATACCGGACAGGAGCCGATACATTCTGCTGCCTCCAATAATATATACCTGGCAGGAGCCCATACATTCTCCTGCCTCCAATAATATATACCTGACAGGAGCCCATACATTCTCCTGCTTCCAATAATATATACCTGAAAGGAGCCCATAGATTCTGCTGCCTCCAATAGTAAAAATCTGACAGGAGCCCATACATTCTGCTGCCTGCAATAATATATACCTGACAGGAGCCTATACATTCTGCTGCCTCCAATAATATATACCCGACAGGAGCTCATACATTCTGCTGCCTCCAATAATATATTCCTGACAGGAGCCCATACATTCTCCTGCCTCCAATAATATATACCTGACAGGAGCCCATAGATTATGCTGCCTCCAATAATATATACCTGACAGGATCCCATAGATTCTGCTGCCTCCAATAATAGATACCTGACAGGAGCCCATACATTCTCCTGCCTCCTATAATATATACCTGACAGAAGCCCATAGATTATGCTGCCTCCAATAATATATACCTGACAGGATCCCATAGATTCTGCTGCCTCCAATAATATATACCTGACAGGAGCCCATACATTCCCCTGCCTCCAATAATATATACCTGACAGGAGCCCATACATTCTCCTGCCTCCAATAATATATACCTGACAGGAGCCCATACATTCTCCTGCCTCAATAATATATACCTGACAGGAGCCCATACATTCTGCTGCCTACATTAATATATACCTGACAGGAGCCCATAGATTCTGCTGCCTCCAATAATATATACCTGAGAGGAGCCTATAGATTCTGCTGCCTCCAATAATATATACCTGACAGGAGCCCATACATTCTGCTGCCTCCAATAATATATACCTGACAGGAGCCCATACATTCTGCTACCTCCAATAATATATACCTGACAGGAGCCCATACATTCTCCTGCCTCCAATAATATATACCTGACAGAAGCCCATACATTCTCCTGCCTCCAATAATATATAACTGACAGGAGCCCATACATTCTGCTTCCTCCAATATTATATACCTGACAGGAGCCCATACATTCTGCTGCCACCAATAATATATACCTGACAGGAGCCCATAGATTCTCATGCCTCCAATAATATATACCTGACAGAAGCCCATACATTCTGCTGCCTCCAATAATATATACCTGACAGGAGCCTATACATTCTGCTGCCTCCAATAATATATACCCGACAGGAGCTCATACATTCTGCTGCCTCCAATAATATATTCCTGACAGGAGCCCATACATTCTCCTGCCTCCAATAATATATACCTGACAGGAGCCCATGCATTCTCCTGCCTCCAATAATATATACCTGGCAGGAGCCCATACATTCTGTTGCCTACATTAATATATACCTGAGATCAGCCCATAGATTCTGCTGCCTCCAATAATATATACCTGACAGGAGCCCATACATTCTCCTGCCTCCAATAATATATACCTGACAGGAGCCCATACATTCTGCTGCCTCCAATAATATATACCTGACAGGAGCCCATAGATTCTGCTGCCTCCAATAATATATACCTGACAGGAGCCCATACATTCTCCTGCCTCCAATAATATATACCTGACAGCAGCACATACATTCTCCTGCCTCCAATAATATATACCTGACAGGAGCCCATACATTCTGCTGCCTCCAATAATATATACCCGACAGGAGCCCATACATTCTGCTGCCTCCAATAATATATACCTGATAGGAGCCCATACATTCTGCTGCCTCCAATAATATATACCTGACAGGGGCCCATACATTCTGCTGCCTCCAATAATATATACCTGACAGGAGCCCATACATTCTGCTGCCTCCAATAATATATACCTGACAGGAGCCCATACATTCTGCTGCCTCCAATAATATATACCTGACAGGAGCCCATACATTCTGCTGCCTCCAATAATATATACCTGACAGGATCCCATAGATTCTGCTGCCTCCAATAATATATACCCGACAGGAGCCCATACATTCTCCTGCCTCCAATAATATATACCTGACAGGAGCCTATAGATTCTCCTGCCTCCAATAATATATACCTGACAGGAGCCCATACATTCTGCTGCCTCCAATAATATATACCTGACAGGAGCCCATACATTCTCCTGCCTCCAATAATATATACCTGACAGGAGCCCATACATTCTCCTGCCTTCAATAATATATACCTGACAGGAGCCCATACATTCTCCTGCCTCCAATAATATATATACTTGACAGGAGCCCATAGATTCTGCTGCCTCCAATAATAAAAACCTGACAGGAGCCCATACATTCTGCTGCCTCCAATAATATATACCTGACAGGAGCCCGTACATTCTCCTGCCTCCAATAATATATACCTGACAGGAGCCCATAGATTCTCCTGCCTCCAATAATATATACCTGACAGGAGCCCATAGATTCTGCTGCCTCCAATAGTAAAAACCTGACAGGAGCCCATACATTCTGCTGCCTCCAAGAATAAATACCTGAAAGGAGCCCATACATTCTCCTGCCTCCAATAATATATACCTGACAGGAGCCCATAGATTCTCCTGCCTCCAATAATATATACCGGACAGGAGCCGATACATTCTGCTGCCTCCAATAATATATACCTGGCAGGAGCCCATACATTCTCCTGCCTCCAATAATATATACCTGACAGGAGCCCATACATTCTCCTGCTTCCAATAATATATACCTGAAAGGAGCCCATAGATTCTGCTGCCTCCAATAGTAAAAATCTGACAGGAGCCCATACATTCTGCTGCCTCCAATAATATATACCTGACAGGAGCCTATACATTCTGCTGCCTCCAATAATATATACCCGACAGGAGCTCATACATTCTGCTGCCTCCAATAATATATTCCTGACAGGAGCCCATACATTCTCCTGCCTCCAATAATATATACCTGACAGGAGCCCATAGATTATGCTGCCTCCAATAATATATACCTGACAGGATCCCATAGATTCTGCTGCCTCCAATAATAGATACCTGACAGGAGCCCATACATTCTCCTGCCTCCTATAATATATACCTGACAGAAGCCCATAGATTATGCTGCCTCCAATAATATATACCTGACAGGATCCCATAGATTCTGCTGCCTCCAATAATATATACCTGACAGGAGCCCATACATTCCCCTGCCTCCAATAATATATACCTGACAGGAGCCCATACATTCTCCTTCCTCCAATAATATATACCTGACAGGAGCCCATACATTCTCCTGCCTTCAGTAATATATACCTGACAGGAGCCCATAGATTCTCCTGCCTCCAATAATATATACCGGACAGGAGCCCATACATTCTGCTGCCTCCAATAATATATACCTGACAGGAGCCCATACATTCTCCTACCTCCAATAATATATACCTGACAGGAGCCCATACATTTTCCTGCCTCCAATAATATATACCTGACAGGAGCCCATAGATTCTGCTGCCTCCAATAATATATACCTGACAGGATCCCATAGATTCTGCTGCCTCCAATAATATGGACCTGACAGGAGCCCATACATTCTGCTGGCTCCAAAAATATATACCTGACAGGAGCCCATAGATTCTGCTGCCCCCAATAATAGATACCTAACAGGAGCCCATACATCCTCCTGCCTCCAATGATATATACCTGACAGGAGCCCATACATTCTGCTGCCTCCAATAATATATACCTGACAGGAGCCCATACATTCTCCTGCCTCCAATAATATATACCTGACAGGAGCCCATACTTTCTCCTGCCTCCAATAATATATACCTGACAGGATCCCATAGATTCTGCTGCCTCCAATAATATATACCCGACAGGAGCCCATACATTCTGCTGGCTCCAATAATATATACCTGACAGGAGCCCATACATTCTCCTGCCTCCAATAATATATACCTGACATGAGCCCATAGATTCTGCTGCCCCAAATAATATATACCTAACAGGAGCCCATACATCCTCCTGCCTCCAATAATATATACCTGACAGGAGCCCATACATTCTGCTGCCTCCAATAATATATACCTGACAGGAGCCCATACATTCTGCTGCCTCCAATAATATATACCTGACAGGAGCCCATACATTCTCCTGCCTCCAATAATATATACCTGACAGGAGCCCAATCCATTCTCCTGCCTCCAATAATATATACCTGACAGGAGCCCATACATTCTCCTGCCTCCAATAATATATACCTGACAGAAGCCCATAGATTCTGCTGCCTCCAATAATATATACCTGACAGGATCCCATAGATTCTGCTGCCTCCAATAATATATACCTGACAGGAGCCCATACATTCCCCTGCCTCCAATAATATATACCTGACAGGAGCCCATACATTCTCCTGCCTCCAATAATATATACCTGACAGGAGCCCATACATTCTCTTGCCTCCAATAATATATACCTGACAGAAGCCTATACATTCTCCTGTCTTCAATAATATATACCTGACAGGAGCCCATACATTCTCCTGCCTCCAATAATATATACCTGACAGGAGCCCATACATTCTCCTGCCTCCAATAATATATACCTGACAGGAGCCCATACATTCTCCTGCCTCCAATAATATATACCTGACAGGAGCCCATAGATTCTGCTGCCCCCAATAATATATACCTGACAGGAGCCCATAGATTCTGCTGCCTCCAATAATATATACCTAACAGGAGCCCATACATCCTCCTGCCTCCAGTGATATATACCTGACAGGATCCCATACATTCTGCTGCCTCCAATAATATATACCTGACAGGAGCCCATACATTCTCCTGCCTCCAATAATATATACCTGACAGGAGCCCATACATTCTCCTGCCTCCAATAATATATACCTGACAGGAGCCCATACTTTCTCCTGCCTCCAATAATATATACCTGACAGGAGCCCATAGATTCTGCTGCCTCCAATAATATATACATGACAGGAGCCCATACATCCTCCTGCCTCCAGAAATATATACCTGACAGGAGCCCATACATTCTGCTGCCTCCAATAATATATACCTGACAGGAGCCCATACATTCTCCTGCCTCCAATAATATATACCTGACAGGAGCCCATACATTCTCCTGCCTCCAATAATATATACCTGACAGGAGCCCATACTTTCTCCTGCCTCCAATAATATATACCTGACAGGAGCCCATAGATTCTGCTGCCTCCAATAATATATACCTAACAGGAGCCCATACATCCTCCTGCCTCCAAAAATATATACCTGACAGGAGCCCATACATTCTCCTGCCTCCAATAATATATACCTGACAGGAGCCCATACATTCTCCTCCCTCCAATAATATGTACCTGACAGAAGCCCATATATTCTGCTGCCTCCAATAATATATACCTGACAGGAGCCCATACATTCTCCTGCCTCCAATAATATATACCTGACAGAAGCCCATAGATTCTGCTGCCACCAATAATATATACCTGACAGGATCCCATAGATTCTGCTGCCTCCAATAATATATACCTGACAGGAGCCCATACATTCCCCTGCCTCCAATAATATATACCTGACAGGAGCCCATACATTCTCCTGCCTCCAATAATATATACCTGACAGGAGCCCATACATTCTCTTGCCTCCAATAATATATACCTGACATGAGCCCATAGATTCTCCTGCCTCCAATAATATATACCGGACAGGAGCCCATACATTCTTCTGCCTCCAATAATATATACCTGACAGGAGCCCATACATTCTCCTGCCTCCAATAATATATACCTGACAGGAGCCCATAGATTCTGCTGCCTCCAATAATATATACCTGACAGGAGCCCATACATTCTCCTGCCTCCAATAATATATACCTGACAGGAGCCCATACATTCTGCTGCCTCCAATAATATATACCTGACAGGAGCCCATACATACTCCTGCTTCCAATAATATATACCTGACAGGAGCCCATAGATTCTGCTGCCTCCAATAATATATACCTGACAGGAGTCCATACATTCTCCTGCCTCCAATAATATATACCTGACAGGAGCCCATACATTCTGCTGCCTCCAATAATATATACCTGACAGGAGCCCATACATTCTCCAGCCTCCAATAATATATACCTGACAGGAGCCCATGCATTCTCCTGCCTCCAATAATATATACAGAAAGGAGAAGAAATGGAGTGATTATATCAAAAAGTAATTCTTTATTGTTACATAATTATCAAAGATAGGTACATATATTTGTATCAGAATCATCACATTTAAAAGATGGGGAACAGAAGGGAAATCAGGGAATACCAGCACTAAAACACCTGTGACTTCCCCCACATGTTCATACCATATCTATGGGTTATAAAGTGGGGGCTCCTGAGGTAGGGGACTGACATCAAATCGAGTGAAAGGAGGGAGAGAAGGGGAAACGGAAGATATACATATAAGCATCATAGTGAAGCCGTAACCCATACATATGCTACCCCCAATCAACAAATAGAGAGAGGCACCTTACCAGAGGATGAGGCACAGGTTGAAAACTGATGAGTGCAAAAGCCCATGAGGGGAACCGCCTCGACGCGCGTCTCGCCTCCAACCTTATGGCTTTCTCGAGAGGCAGGAACAATAATGTGTGCAAGGACCTTAAATATGGTAATTGCGGTGGTCATGCGACGCATCACATGACCATCCTGAATGTCCGGACTTCCGCATAGCGGCGCATGCGCCGTGGGCCTTCTGTCAGGCGCGCGTGACCAAGCCGTCATGCCCCCCACAACTGCGTGCCCGTATAGTGCAGGAGACGACAGACTGCGGGGCACGCGCGCCCGAGGGAGGTCAAACGGTACGCATGCGCACAGTGTCTGTCAGTCAGATAATCGCAATGTGAGTACATAAAAGATAGAAATAACCATACAGTTCCTCTTGTATCATTATTATGAGCATCCATTATCCGTTAGCCATTTTCAAACATCATTTACAATACCCGCACATATATCATAAATAAGAGCAGAGTGCACATCCGCATCTCACAAAAACAGCAGATACCATATTATCATGTATAAATTAAAATGGCTACAAACAAGGAGCAAAAAAATAATAAAAGAATAAACCATAGTCATAGACAAGCATAGCGTTCATAAACACTGCAAATCGTATTATTCTTGCGCCGATTGGCAGTAAGTAGTTGTCACATTCGATGCGGCAGATATTCATCAGACTGACAAAAAGCGGACATTGTCCTCGATAAATTCAATAGGGTTATGCAGCACATTATTGCTGAAATAAAAAGACAATGAAAAAGTGACAATTAGCAATAAAAACGGAATCATAAAAACAAAATTAAGACCCATGGAAATAAATTTCAGAGATAACAGGAGAATAGAACCAAGAACCAATAGCAATTATAAGAATGCCGCAAAAGTAAGGGTCTCATTCAAGCCGCGTGGGCTAACCGTGTCCAGATTCACGATCCACCGCGCCTCCCTCTGAGCCAGGCGTAGTTTTATGTTACCCCCCCCGGGAGCCGAGACGCACCACTTCAATCCCTCGTATCTGTAGTGTTTTGGGATCGCAGTCATAGACTGCCTTGAAATGTCGTGGAAGTGTCTTCAGCTCCCGGAGATCGGTAGCCGTCCTGGCCGCGCCAATGTCCCGCACATGCTCACGTACTCTGACACGAAGCTCCCGGGAAGTGAGGCCTATATAGATCAAATTACATCCACAAGTAGCATAGTATATAACATTACTAGTGCTACATGAGATATAATGCAAGATCCTAAATTCACGGGAGCCGTCCGAGGACGCGAAAACAGCACTGCGCAGGACATTAGCGCAGGCAAGGCAGCGACCGCACGGGAAGCACATCACAGCGGGACCACGAGAACCAAATGGGTTTGATGCAGGGGGAACGTAGTGGCTAGAGACTAACAGATCCCTCAAATTCCCCCCACAACGAGCAGTCATTGACGGGAAGGGTGCGAGATGATCTCGTAATACAGGCTCAGTGCCTAAAACGGCCCAGTGGCGACTGAGAACTTGTCGCATCCCTTCCCATTCGTGGTTAAACGAAGAGATGAATCTAATTGTCTCATCCACATCCCTCCCCTGCCCAGCCCGATCCGGATATAGCAGGCCGCTGCGGAAAGTACCTCGTGCCCTCTCATAGCCACGTCTGATGCTTCGGTTGCTATAACCACAGTGTTGAAACCATCTGGTTAGGTCGGCAGCCTGGGCCTCGAACCTGGAATTGGTTGAGCAGATCCGCCTCATCCTCAGGAACTGTCCAACCGGCACAGCCCGAATCGTGGGTAGATCGTGAGCTGAATTCGCGTGGATCAGAGAATTTACCGATGTAGACTTCCTGAAAACGTCAGTCTGGATAGCAGAAAGATCATCCACCTCCAAAGTCACGTCCAGGAAGTCTATACGTTTGGCATGATAGGTATAGGTAAGTCTGATACCACGCGAATTGGCATTCAAATATGCCATAAACTCCTCGAGCTCCCCCACCGTTCCCCGCCAAAAAAACTAAATATCGTCAATATATCTCATCCATGACACGACGTGGTCCACGGCAGGCGCGCCGTCGTCACCAAAAATGTCCCTCTCCCATGCGCCCAGGAAGAGATTGGCGTACGACGGCGCGCAAGCCGCCCACATCGCCGTGCCACGGCATTGGAGGTATATGACATCTTTAAATAAAAAAAATAATTATGCGAGAGAAGAAAGTGGAGTAGCTCGAGGAGAAACTCACGAGATGGGCGGTCCAGATTGGAGGTCCCGAGGAAGAGGCGGACTGCCTCGAGGCCCAGGTCATGCTGAATACAAATATATAAACCCTCCACATCAGCCGTGACCATGAGGGTGCCTGGCTCAACAAGGACACCATCAACCCGGGTGAGGACATCCGTCGTGTCTTTTACGAACGAGGGGAGAGTTTCGACCAATGGTTTTAAATAACTGTCAATATATCTACAGATAGGTTCACATAAACTCCCCTGTCCAGACAATATCGGACGTCCCGGTGGGCTGACGGCGTCCTTGTGGATCTTAGGGAGGAGATAGAGTGTAGCTGTACGAGGATGACGAACTGTCAAGGCTTCTACAGTCTTCTTATCAATTATTCCCTGGTCGCATGCATGACCCAGAATCCCCTGAAGTGCCACAGAAAAGGATAATGTAGGATTGTATGGTAATTTCATATACGTGTCGGAGTCCCTTAATTGTCGAAGGGCCTCCTTCTCGTATTTTTTACAGGGCCACACGACAATGTTCCCTCCCTTGTCCGCTGGTTTAATGACTATATCCTTATACGACTGAAGTTGTTTTATAGCCGTACGTTGACGGCTGGTTAGATTATCATATTTTCTTCGTGAAGATAATTTTTTAAAATCTTCAGTTACCAGCCGTACAAAAATTTCCACAGCCGGACACAGGGACAGGGGAGGGAAGCGTGTGGACCTTGAACTAACACTCCGAAGAGACCCACCTGATGTTGTTGGTCCCTGTTCGGAGAGAAGTTCTTCGAGATTATGCAGAGCCTCTCTCTCCATGGCACCAAGGGATCCCGGGTCACCATGCGACCTAAGGTACAATTTTTTTAGAATTAACTTTCTAGCAAACAGGTGGAGGTCCTTGAGTGCTGTAAAAAAATCAAAGGAGTTTGTTGGCGAAAAGGACAAGCCTCTCTCAAGGACCTCCACCTGAGCATGAGTCAATATATATGTAGACAAGTTTATAACCCGTGGTCCATCCCCCAAAACACCAACCTGCTGAGAAGCAACATGCTTCTTCTTGTTGCTTGTTCTAGTCTGAATCCTGGTGGACAGATTGGCGGCTGGTCTATCTTGGGGAGATGGAACCACGGGAGAAGGCTGATCATCTGTTGAAGCGACTGATACAGAAGAGGCTGATCTTGAACGGGAATTTGAGTGGAATCTATGACGTGGTCGAGATCTATCAGTAGGTGTCCTCAATCTATATACATGTTTTGTTTGTTTGTCTTGAATGTCTCTTTGGAATTTTTTTGTTTTATTTCTAAAGATTTCTTTTACCCACCTCTGTGACTCAACCTCTACCTCATCGTTCAATTTACGCTGCTGGTCATTAGACATATCCCGTCTAAAAATCGATTTCAAGTTGTTCAATTTCTGTTTCTATTTCTTTAATGGATTTCTCATTCAGCTGCCTCAGCAATCTCAAAAAGCCGAGGGAGCATGTATCTGCCAGAGACTCCCACTCATTTTTAAATTCGTCATCCTCGATGCTGAAGGAAGGGAAAATCTGGACCCGCAGGCCCCTTGGGATGAGGCCCTTATCAATATATTTAACTAAAAATGCGTGGTTTCCACCATATACGTGTGCGATGTTTCAAAAGGTTCTTAAATTTGGTAACATTCTCCAATAATATATACCTGACAGGAGCCCATACATTCTGCTGCCTCCAATAATATATACTTGACAGGAGCCCATACATTCTACTGCCTCCAATAATATATACCTGACAGGAGCCCATACATTCTGCTGCCTCCAATAATATATACCTGACAGGAGCACATACATTCTCCTGCCTCCAATCATATATACCTGACAGGAACCCATACATTCTCCTGCCTCCAATAATATATACCTGACAGGAACCCATACATTCTCCTGCCTCCAATAATATATACCTGACAGGAGCCCATACATTCTCCTGCCTCCAATAATATATACCTGACAGGAGCCCATACATTCTGCTGCCTCCAATAATATATACCTGACAGGAGCCCATACATTCTCCTGCCTCCAATAATATATACCTGACAGGAGCCCATACATTCTGCTGCCTCCAATAATATATACCTGACAGGAGCCCATAGATTCTCCTGCCTCCAATAATATATACCTGACAGGAACCCATAGATTCTCCTGCCTCCAATAATATATACCTGACAGGAGCCCATACATTCTGCTGCCTCCAATAATATATACCTGACAAGAGCCCATACATTCTCCTGCCTCCAATAATATATACCTGACAGGAGCCCATACATTCTGCTGCCTGCAATAATATATACCTGGAAGGAGCCCATACATTCTCCTACCTCCAATAATATATACCTGACAGGAGCCCATACATTCTCCTACCTCCAATAATATATACCTGACAGGAGCCCATAGATTCTGCTGCCTCCAATAATATATACCTGACAGGAGCCCATACATTCTCCTGCCTCCAATAATATACACCGCGTGCAGAATTATTAGGCAAATGCATATTTTGATCACTTTGATACTTTTTATACTTATTGTCCTACTCCAAGCTGCATAGGCTTGAGAGCCAACTACCAATTAAGTAAATCTGGTGATGTGCATCTCTGTAATGAGGAGAGGTGTTGACTAATGACATCAACACCCTATATAAGGTGTGCTTAATTATTAGGCAACTTCCTTTCCTTTGGCAAAATGGGTCAGAACAGAGATTTGACGGGCTCTGAAAAGTCCAAAATTGTGAGATGTCTTGCAGAGGGATGCAGAAGTCTTGAAATTTCCAAACTTTTGAAACGTGATCACCGAACAATCAAGCGTTTCATGGCAAATAGCCAACAGGGTCGCAAAAAGCGTGTTGGCCGAAAAAGGCGCAAAATAACTGCCCATGAATTGAGGAAAATCAAGCGTGAAGCTGCCAAGATGCCATTCGCCACCAGTTTTCCCATATTTCAGTGCTGCAACGTTACTGGAGTATCAAAAAGCACAAGGTGTGCGATACTCAGGGACATGGCCAAGGTAAGGAAGGCTGAAAAACGACCACCTTTGAACAAGAAACATAAGATAAAACGTCAAGAATGGGACTAGAAATATCTTAAGACTGATTTTTCAAAGGTTTTATGGACTGATGAAATGAGAGTGACTCTTGATGGGCCAGATGGATGGGCCAGAGGCTGGATCAGTAAAGGGGAGAGAGCTACACTCCGACTCAGACGCCAGCAAGGTGGAGGTGGGGTACTGGTATGTGCTGGTATCATCAAAGATGAACTTGTGGGACCTTTTCGGGTGGAAGATGGAGTGAAGCTCAACTCCCAGACCTACTGCCAGTTTCTGGAAGACAACTTCTTCAACTAGTGGTAAAGGAAGAAGTCGGTATCGTTCAAGAAAAACATGATTTTCATGCAAGACAATGCTCCATCACATGCATCCAACTACTCCACAGCGTGGCTGGCCAGTAAAGGTCTGAAAGAAGAAAAAATAATGACATGGCCCCCTTGTTCACCTGATCTGAACCCCATAGAGAACCTGTGGTCCATCATAAAATGTGAGATCTACAGGGAGGGAAAACAGTACACCTCTCGGAACAGTGTCTGGGAGGCTGTGGTGGCTGCTACACTCAATGTTGATCGAAAACAGATCAAGCAACTGACAGAATCTATGGATGGAAGGCTGTTGAGTGTCATCATAAAGAAAGGTGGCTATATTGATCACTCATTTTTTTATTTTTGTTTTTGCATGTCAGAAATGTTTATTTCTAAATTTTGTGCACTGATATTGGTTTACCTGGTGAAAATAAACAAGTGAGAGGGGATTATATTTGGTTTTTATTAAGTTGCCTAATAATTCTGCACAGTAATAGTTACCTGCACAAACAGATATCCTCCTAAGATAGCCAAATAAAAAAAAAGCCCACTCCAACTTCCAAAAATATTAAGCTTGGATTTTTATGAGTCTTTTGGGTTGATTGAGAACATAGTTGTTGATCAATAATAAAAATAATCCTCTAAAATACAACTTGCCTAATAATTCTGCACACAGTGTATACCTGACAGGAGCCCATACATTCTCCTGCCTCCAATAATATATACCTCACAGGAGCCCATACATTCTGCTGCCTCCAATAATATATACCTGACAGGAGCCCATACATTCTTCTGCCTCCAATAATATATACCTGACAGGAGCCCGTACATTCTCCTGCCTCCAATAATATATACTTGACAGAAGCCCATACATTCTCCTGCCTCCAATAATATATACCTGACAGGAGCCCATACATTCTGCTGACTCCAAAAATATATACCTGACAGGAGCCCAAACATTCTGCTGCTTCCAATAATATATACCTGACAGGAGCCCATATATTCTCCAGCCTCCAAAAATATATACCTGACAGGACCCCATACACTCTGCTGCCTCCATTAATATATACCTGACAGGAGCCCATACATTCTCCTACCTTCAATAATATATACCTGACAGGAGCCCATACATTCTCCTGCCTCCAATAATATATACCTGACAGGAGCCCATACATTTTGCTGCCTCTAATAATGTATACCTGACAGGAACCCATAGATTCTCCTGCCTCCAATAATATATACCTGACAGGAGCCCATACATTCTCCTGCCTCCAATAATATATAACTGACAGGAGCCCATACATTCTGCTGACTCCAATAATATATACCTGACAGGAACCCATACATTCTCCTGCCTCCAATAATATATACCTGACAGGAGCCCATACATTCTCCTGCCTCCAATAATATATACCTGACAGGAGCCCATACATTCTCCTGCCTCCAATAATATATACCTGACAGGAGCCCATACATTCTCCTGCCTCCAATAATATATACCTGACAGGAGCCCATACATTCTCCTGCCTCCAATAATATATACCTGACAGGAGCCCATACATTTTCCTGCCTCCAATAATATATACCTGACAGGAGCCCATACATTTTCCTGCCTCCAATAATATATACCTGACAGGAGCCCATACATTCTCCTGCCTCCAATAATATATACCTGACAGGAGCCCATACATTCTCCTGCCTCCAATAATATATACCTGACAAGAGCCCATACATTCTGCTGCCTCCAATAATATATACCTGACAGGAGCCCATACATTCTGCTGCCTCCAATAATATATACCTGACAGGAGCCCATACATTCTGCTGCCTCCAATAATATATACCTGGAAGGAGCCCATACATTCTCCTGCCTCCAGTAATATATACCTGACAGAAGCCCATAGATTCTCCTACCTCCAATAATATATACCTGACAGGAGCCCATACATTCTTCTGCCTCCAATAATATATACCTGACAGGAGCCCATAAATTCTGCTGCCTCCAATAATATATACCTGACAGGAGCCCATACATTCTCCTGCCTCCAATAATATATACCTGACAGGAGCCCATAGATTCTGCTGCCTCCAATAATATATACCTAACAGGAGCCCATACATTTTGCTGCCTCTAATAATGTATACCTGACAGGAACCCATAGATTCTCCTGCCTCCAATAATATATACCTGACAGGAGCCCATACATTCTCCTGCCTCCACTAATATATACATGACAGGAGCCCATACATTCTGCTGCCTCCAATAATATATACCTGACAGGAGCCCATACATTCTCCTGCCTCAAATAATATATACCTGACAGGAGCCCATACATTCTCCTGCCTCCAATAATATATACCTGACAGGAACCCACAGATTCTCCTGCCTCCAATAATATATACCTGACAGGAGCCCATACATTCTCCTGCCTCCAATAATATATACCTGACAGGAGCCTATACATTCTCTTGCCTTCAATAATATATACCTGACAGGAGCCCATACACTCTGCTGCCTCCAATAATATATACCTGACAGGAGCCCATACATTCTCCTACCTCCAATAATATATAAAACCTACAAAAGACAAAAATATATCTCATACCCTACCATCATTATATATAAATGTAAAGCAAAGTTGCATAATAAATATAGGGTACTTAGTGAACTATTTTTGATCAAAAAAAGTATACAAGCCGTCCCACCAGTGGCAAGGTGACCCTAAATTGGGACGGTACCTATACTGTCTATATTAAAAACCTTACTGTATATCAAAGTTGAAGTAATGCATATAAAAGGGTAGACAAATAGGACCGGGTCCCAACTCCAGACCACCTAGGCCCGTGGTAAGCTACATATATACTAATCAGCTCAACAAAGGGGATGCCACACCCTTAAATTGCACAGAATGCAAACAAGACAGAAAACCAAGCAATGTGAACTGAGGTCTAAGATGGTAGACATGCAAGAAATAGGAGCATGTTCACACTAGCAAAAAGAAGCAAAACCTACAAAAGACAAAAATATATCTCATAGCCTACCATCATTATATATAAATGTAAAGCAAAGTTGCATAATAAATATAGGGTACTTAGTGAACTATTTTTGATCAAAAAAAGTATACAAGCCGTCCCACCAGCGGCAAGGTGACCCTAAATTGGGACGGTACCTATACTGTCTATATTAAAAACCTTACTGTATATCAAAGTTGAAGTAATGCATATAAAAGGGTAGACAAATAGGACCGGGTCCCAACTCCAGACCACCTAGGCCCGTGGTAAGCTACATATATACTAATCAGCTCAACAAAGGGGATGCCACACCCTTAAATTGCACAGAATGCAAACAAGACAGAAAACCAAGCAATGTGAACTGAGGTCTAAGATGGTAGACATGCAAGAAATAGGAGCATGTTCACACTAGCAAAAAGAAGCAAAACCTACAAAAGACAAACATATATCTCATACCCTACCATCATTATATATAAATGTAAAGCAAAGTTGCATAATAAATATAGGGTACTTAGTGAACTATTTTTGATCAAAAAAAGTATACAAGCCGTCCCACCAGCGGCAAGGTGACCCTAAATTGGGACGGTACCTATACTGTCTATATTAAAAACCTTACTGTATATCAAAGTTGAAGTAATGCATATAAAAGGGTAGACAAATAGGACCGGGTCCCAACTCCAGACCACCTAGGCCCGTGGTAAGCTACATATATACTAATCAGCTCAACAAAGGGGATGCCACACCCTTAAATTGCACAGAATGCAAACAAGACAGAAAACCAAGCAATGTGAACTGAGGTCTAAGATGGTAGACATGCAAGAAATAGGAGCATGTTCACACTAGCAAAAAGAAGCAAAACCTACAAAAGACAAAAATATATCTCATACCCTACCATCATTATATATAAATGTAAAGCAAAGTTGCATAATAAATATAGGGTACTTAGTGAACTTGGTTCACTAAGTTTTCTTGGTTTTTGCTTGGTTTTCTTGGCTTGGTGTTCTGTCTTGTTTGCATTCTGTGCAATTTAAGGGTGTGGCATCCCCTTTGTTGAGCTGATTAGTTTATATGTAGCTTACCACGGGCCTAGGTGGTCTGGAGTTGGGACCCGGTCCTATTTGTCTACCCTTTTATATGCATTACTTCAACTTTGATATACAGTAAGGTTTTTAATATAGACAGTATAGGTACCGTCCCAATTTAGGGTCACCTTCCCGCTGGTGGGACGGCTTGTATACTTTTTTTGATCAAAAATAGTTCACTAAGTACCCTATATTTATTATGCAACTTTGCTTTACATTTATATATAATGATGGTAGGGTATGAGATATATTTTTGTCTTTTGTAGGTTTTGCTTCTTTTTGCTAGTGTGAACATGCTCCTATTTCTTGCATGTCTACCATCTTAGACCTCAGTTCACATTGCTTGGTTTTCTGTCTTGTTTGCATTCTGTGCAATTTAAGGGTGTGGCATCCCCTTTGTTGAGCTGATTAGTA
The DNA here is from genome assembly GCF_046119375.1 of Phyllobates terribilis. Lineage (NCBI taxonomy): Eukaryota > Metazoa > Chordata > Amphibia > Anura > Dendrobatidae > Phyllobates > Phyllobates terribilis. The sequence continues at coordinate 45,555,853 of NW_027362765.1, forward strand.
TATATGTAGCTTACCACGGGCCTAGGTGGTCTGGAGTTGGGACCCGGTCCTATTTGTCTACCCTTTTATATGCATTACTTCAACTTTGATATACAGTAAGGTTTTTAATATAGACAGTATAGGTACCGTCCCAATTTAGGGTCACCTTGCCGCTGGTGGGACGGCTTGTATACTTTTTTTGATCAAAAATAGTTCACTAAGTACCCTATATTTATTATGCAACTTTGCTTTACATTTATATATAATGATGGTAGGGTATGAGATATATTTTTGTCTTTTGTAGGTTTTGCTTCTTTTTGCTAGTGTGAACATGCTCCTATTTCTTGCATGTCTACCATCTTAGACCTCAGTTCACATTGCTTGGTTTTCTGTCTTGTTTGCATTCTGTGCAATTTAAGGGTGTGGCATCCCCTTTGTTGAGCTGATTAGTATATATGTAGCTTACCACGGGCCTAGGTGGTCTGGAGTTGGGACCCGGTCCTATTTGTCTACCCTTTTATATGCATTACTTCAACTTTGATATACAGTAAGGTTTTTAATATAGACAGTATAGGTACCGTCCCAATTTAGGGTCACCTTGCCGCTGGTGGGACGGCTTGTATACTTTTTTTGATCAAAAATAGTTCACTAAGTACCCTATATTTATTATGCAACTTTGCTTTACATTTATATATAATGATGGTAGGGTATGAGATATATTTTTGTCTTTTGTAGGTTTTGCTTCTTTTTGCTAGTGTGAACATGCTCCTATTTCTTGCATGTCTACCATCTTAGACCTCAGTTCACATTGCTTGGTTTTCTGTCTTGTTTGCATTCTGTGCAATTTAAGGGTGTGGCATCCCCTTTGTTGAGCTGATTAGTATATATGTAGCTTACCACGGGCCTAGGTGGTCTGGAGTTGGGACCCGGTCCTATTTGTCTACCCTTTTATATGCATTACTTCAACTTTGATATACAGTAAGGTTTTTAATATAGACAGTATAGGTACCGTCCCAATTTAGGGTCACCTTGCCGCTGGTGGGACGGCTTGTATACTTTTTTTGATCAAAAATAGTTCACTAAGTACCCTATATTTATTATGCAACTTTGCTTTACATTTATATATAATGATGGTAGGGTATGAAATATATTTTTGTCTTTTGTAGGTTTTGCTTCTTTTTGCTAGTGTGAACATGCTCCTATTTCTTGCATGTCTACCATCTTAGACCTCAGTTCACATTGCTTGGTTTTCTGTCTTGTTTGCATTCTGTGCAATTTAAGGGTGTGGCATCCCCTTTGTTGAGCTGATTAGTATATATGTAGCTTACCACGGGCCTAGGTGGTCTGGAGTTGGGACCCGTTCCTATTTGTCTACCCTTTTATATGCATTACTTCAACTTTGATATACAGTAAGGTTTTTAATATAGACAGTATAGTTACCGTCCCAATTTAGGGTCACCTTGCCGCTGGTGGGACGGCTTGTATACTTTTTTTGATCAAAAATAGTTCACTAAGTACCCTATATTTATTATGCAACTTTGCTTTACATTTATATATAATGATGGTAGGGTATGAGATATATTTTTGTCTTTTGTAGGTTTTGCTTCTTTTTGCTAGTGTGAACATGCTCCTATTTCTTGCATGTCTACCATCTTAGACCTCAGTTCACATTGCTTGGTCTCCAATAATATATACCTGACAGGAGCCCATACATTCTGCTGCCTCCAATAATATATACCTGACAGGAGCCCGTACATTCTCCTGCCTCCAATAATATATACCTGACAGGAACCCATACATTCTCCTGCCTCCAATAATGTATACTTGACAGGAGCCCATACATTCTCCTGCCTCCAATAATATATACCTGACAGGAGCCCATACATTCTCCTGCCTCCAATAATATATACCTGACAGGAGCCCATACATTCTCCTGCCTCCAATAATATATACCTGACAGGTGCCCATACATTCTGCTGCCTTCAATAATATATACCTGACAGGAGCCCATAGATTCTGCTGCCTCCAATAATATATACCTAACTGGAGCCCATAGATTCTGCTGTCTCCAATAATATATACCTGACAGGAACCCATAGATTCTCCTGCCTCCAATAATATATAACTGACAGGAACCCATACATTCTCCTGCCTCCAAAAATATATACCTGACAGGAGCCCAAACATTCTGCTGCTTCCAATAATATATACCTGACAGGAGCCCATATATTCTCCAGCCTCCAAAAATATATACCTGACAGGACCCCATACACTCTGTTGCCTCCATTAATATATACCTGACAGGAGCCCATACATTCTCCTACCTTCAATAATATATACCTGACAGGAGCCCATACATTCTCCTGCCTCCAATAATATATACCTGACAGGAGCCCATAGATTCTGCTGCCTCCAATAATATATACCTGACAGGAGCCCATACATTTTGCTGCCTCTAATAATGTATACCTGACAGGAACCCATAGATTCTCCTGCCTCCAATAATATATACCTGACAGGAGCCCATACATTCTCCTGCCTCCAATAATATATACCTGACAGGAGCCCATACATTCTCCTGCCTCCAATAATATAAACCTGACAGGAGCCCATACATTCTCCTGCCTCCAATAATATATAACTGACAGGAGCCCATACATTCTGCTGCCTCCAATAATATATACCTGACAGGAACCCATACATTCTCCTGCCTCCAATAATATCTACCTGACAGAAGCCCATATATTCTGCTGCCTCCAATAATATCTACCTGACAGGAGCCCATACATTCTCCTGCCTCCAATAATATCTACCTGACAGGAGCCCATACATTCTCCTGCCTCCAATAATATATACCTGACAGGAGCCCATAGATTCTGCTGCCTCCAATAATATATACCTGACAGGAGCCCCCCATACATTCTCCTGCCTCCAATAATATATACCTGACAGGAGCCCATAGATTCTGCTGCCTCCAATAATATATACCTGACAGGAGCCCATACATTCTCCTGCCTCCAATACTATATACCTGACAGGAGCCCATACATTCTTCTGCCTCCAATACTATATACCTGACAGGAGCCCATACATTCTCCTGCCTCCAATAATATATACCTGACAGGAGCCCATAGATTCTGCTGCCTCCAATAATATATACCTGACAGGAGCTCATAGATTCTGCGGCCTCCAATAATATATACCTGACAGGAGCCCATACATTCTGCTGCCTCCAATAATATATACCTGACAGGAGCCCATACATTCTGCTGCCTCCAATAATATATACCTGACAGGAGCCCATACATTCTCCTGCCTCCAATAATATATACCTGACAGGAGCTCATAGATTCTGCTGCCTCCAATAATATATACCTGACAGGAGCCCATACATTCTCCTGCCTCCAATAATATATACCTGACAGGAGCCCATACATTCTGCTGCCTCCAATAATATATACCTGACAGGAGCCCATACATTCTCCTGCCTCCAATAATATATACCTGACAGGAGCCCATACATTCTGCTGCCTCCAGTAATATATACCTGACAGGAGCCCATAGATTCTCCTGCCTCCAATAATATATACCTGACAGGAGCCCATACATTCTCCTGCCTCCAATAATATATACCTGACAGGAGCCCATACATTCTGCTGCCTCCAATAATATACACCTGACAGGAGCCCATACATTCTGCTGCCTCCAATAATATACACCTGACAGGAGCCCATACATTCTGCTGCCTCCAATAATATATACCTGACAGGAGCCCATACATTCTCCTGCCTCCAATAATATATACCTGACAGGAGCCCATACATTCTGCTGCCTCCAGTAATATATACCTGACAGGAGCCCATAGATTCTCCTGCCTCCAATAATATATACCTGACAGGAGCCCATACATTCTCCTGCCTCCAATAATATATACCTGACAGGAGCCCATACATTCTCCTGCCTCCAATAATATATACCTGACAGGAGCCCATACATTCTCCTGCCTTCAATAATATATACCTGACAGGAGCCCATAGATTCTCCTGCCTCCAATAATATATACCTGACAGGAGCCCATATATTCTGCTGCCTCCAGTAATATATACCTGACAGGAGCCCATACATTCTGCTGCCTCCAGTAATATATACCTGACAGGAGCCCATACATTCTGCTGCCTCCAGTAATATATACCTGACAGGAGTCCATACATTCTCCTGCCTCCAATAATATATACCTGACAGGAGCCCATAGATTCTCCTGCCTCCAATAATATATACCTGACAGGAGCCGATACATTCTGCTGCCTCCAATAATATATACCTGACAGGAGCCCATAGATTCTGCTGCCTCCAATAATATATACCTGACAGGAGCCCATAGATTCTGCTGCCTCCAATAATATATACCTGACAGGAGCCCATACATTCTCCTGCCTCCAATAATATATACCTGACAGGAGCCCATACATTCTGCTGCCTCCAATAATATATACCTTACAGGAGCCCATAGATTCTGCTGCCTCCAATAATATATACCTGACAGGAGCCCATAGATTCTGCTGCCTCCAATAATATATACCTGACAGGAGCCCATAGATTCTGCTGCCTCCAATAATGTATACCTGACAGGAGCCCATACATTCTGCTGCCTCCAATAATATATACCTGACAGGAGCCCATACATTCTCCTGCATCCAATAATATATACCTGACAGGAGCCCATACACTCTCCTGCCTCCAATAATATATACCTGACAGGAGCCCATACATTCTCCTGCCTCCAATAATATATATCTGACAGGAGCCCATACATTCTCCTGCCTCCAATAATATATATCTGACAGGAGCCCATACATTCTCCTGCCTCCAATAATATATATCTGACAGGAGCCCATACATTCTCCTGCCTCCAATAATATATACCTGACAGGGGCCCATACATTCTGCTGCCTCCAATAATATATACCTGACAGGAGCCCATACATTCTGCTGCCTCCAGTAATATATACCTGACAGGAGCCCATAGATTCTCCTGCCTCCAATAATATATACCTGACAGGAGCCCATAGATTCTCCTGCCTCCAATAATATATACCTGACAGGAGCCCATACATTCTCCTGCCTCCAATAATATATACCTGACAGGAGCCCATACATTCTGCTGCCTCCAATAATATATACCTGACAGGAGCCCATACATTCTGCTGCCTCCAATAATATATACCTGACAGGAGCCCATACATTCTCCTGCCTCCAATAATATATACCTGACAGGAGCCCATAGATTCTCCTGCCTCCAATAATATATACCTGACAGGAGCCCTTAGATTCTCCTGCCTCCAGTAATATATACCTGACAGGAGCCCATAGATTCTCCTGCCTCCAATAATATACACCTGACAGGAGCCCATACATTCTCCTGCCTCCAATAATATATACCTGACAGGAGCCCATAGATTCTTCTGCCTCCAATAATATATACCTGACAGAAGCCCATATATTCTCCTGCCTCCAATAATATATACCTGACAGGAGCCCATAGATTCTCCTGCCTCCAATAATATATACCTGACAGGAGCCCATAGATTCTCCTGCCTCCAATAATATATACCTGACAGGAGCCCATACATTCTCCTGCCTCCAATAATATATACCTGACAGGAGCCCATACACTCTCCTGCCTCCAATAATATATACCTGACAGGAGCCCATACATTCTCCTGCCTCCAATAATATATACCTGACAGGAGCCCATACATTCTGCTGCCTCCAATAATATATACCTGACAGGAGCCCATACATTCTCCTGCCTCCAATAATATATACCTGACAGGAGCCCATACATTCTGCTGCCTCCAGTAATATATACCTGACAGGAGCCCATAGATTCTCCAGCCTCCAATAATATATACCTGACAGGAGCCCATACATTCTCCTGCCTCCAATAATATATACCTGACAGGAGCCCATACATTCTGCTGCCTCCAATAATATACACCTGACAGGAGCCCATACATTCTGCTGCCTCCAATAATATACACCTGACAGGAGCCCATACATTCTGCTGCCTCCAATAATATACACCTGACAGGAGCCCATACATTCTGCTGCCTCCAATAATATATACCTGACAGGAGCCCATAGATTCTCCTGCCTCCAATAATATATACCTGACAGGAGCCCATACATTCTGCTGCCTCCAGTAATATATACCTGACAGGAGCCCAGAGATTCTCCTGCCTCCAATAATATATACCTGACAGGAGCCCATACATTCTCCTGCCTCCAATAATATATACCTGACAGGAGCCCATACATTCTCCTGCCTCCAATAATATATACCTGACAGGAGCCCATACATTCTCCTGCCTCCAATAATATATACCTGACAGGAGCCCATAGATTCTCCTGCCTCCAATAATATATACCTGACAGGAGCCCATACATTCTGCTGCCTCCAGTAATATATACCTGACAGGAGCCCATACATTCTGCTGCCTCCAGTAATATATACCTGACAGGAGCCCATACATTCTGCTGCCTCCAGTAATATATACCTGACAAGAGCCCATACATTCTCCTGCCTCCAATAATATATACCTGACAGGAGCCCATACATTCTCCTGCCTCCAATAATATATACCTGACAGGAGCCCATACATTCTCCTGCCTCCAATAATATATACCTGACAGGAGCCCATACATTCTCCTGCCTCCAATAATATATACCTGACAGGAGCCCATACATTCTCCTGCCTCCAATAATATATACCTGACAGGAGCCCATACATTCTGCTGCCTCCAATAATATATACCTGACAGGAGCCCATACATTCTGCTGCCTCCAATAATATATACCTGACAGGAGCCCATACATTCTCCTGCCTCCAATAATATATACCTGACAGGAGCCCATACATTCTCCTGCCTCCAATAATATATACCTGACAGGAGCCCCCCATACTTTCTCCTGCCTCCAATAATATATACCTGACAGGAGCCCATAGATTCTGCTGCCTCCAATAATATATACCTGACAGGAGCCCATACATTCTCCTGCCTCCAATAATATATACCTGACAGGAGCCCATAGATTCTGCTGCCTCCAATAATATATACCTGACAGGAGCCCATACATTCTGCTGCCTCCAATAATATATACCTGACAGGAGCCCATACATTCTTCTGCATCCAATAACATATACCTGACAGGAGCCCATACATTCTCCTGCCTCCAATAATATATACCTGACAGGAGTCCATACATTCTCCTGCCTCCAATAATATATACCTGACAGGAGCCCATAGATTCTCCTGCCTCCAATAATATATACCTGACAGGAGCCCATACATTCTCCTGCCTCCAATAATATATACCTGAAAGGAGCCCATAGATTCTCCTGCCTCCAATAATATATACCTGACAGGAGCCCATACACTCTCCTGCCTCCAATAATATATACCTGACAGGAGCCCATACATTCTCCTGCCTCCAATAATATATACCTGACAGGAGCTCATACATTCTGCTGCCTCCAATAATATACACCTGACAGGAGCCCATAGATTCTGCTGCCTCCAATAATATATACCTGACAGGAGCCCATAGATTCTGCTGCCTCCAATAATATATACCTGACAGGAGCCCATAGATTCTGCTGCCTCCAATAATATATTCCTGACAGGAGCCCATAGATTCTGCTGCCTCCAATAATATATACCTGACAGGAGCCCATACATTCTGCTGCCTCCAATAATATATACCTGACAGGAGCCCATACATTCTCCTGCCTCCAATAATATATACCTGACAGGAGCCCATACATTCTCCTGCCTCCAATAATATATACCTGACAGGAGCCCATACATTCTCCTGCCTCCAATAATATATACCTGACAGGAGCCCATACATTCTCCTGCCTCCAATAATATATACCTGACAGGAGCCCATTCATTCTCCTGCCTCCAATAATATATACCTGACAGGAGCCCATACATTCTCCTGCCTCCAATAATATATACCTGACAGGAGCCCATACATTCTGCTGCCTCCAATAATATATACCTGACAGGAGCCCATACATTCTGCTGCCTCCAATAATATATACCTGACAGGAGCCCATACATTCTGCAGCCTTCAATAATATATACCTGACAGGAGCCCATACATTCTCCTGCCTCCAATAATATATACCTGACAGGAGCCCATACATTCTCCTGCCTCCAATAATATATACCTGACAGGAGCCCATACATTCTCCTGCCTCCAATAATATATACCTGACAGGAGTCCATACATTCTCCTGCCTCCAATAATATATACCTGACAGGAGCCCATAGATTCTCCTGCCTCCAATAATATATACCTGACAGGAGCCGATACATTCTGCTGCCTCCAATAATATATACCTGACAGGAGCCCATAGATTCTGCTGCCTCCAATAATATATACCTGACAGGAGCCCATAGATTCTGCTGCCTCCAATAATATATACCTGACAGGAGCCCATACATTCTCCTGCCTCCAATAATATATACCTGACAGGAGCCCATACATTCTGCTGCCTCCAATAATATATACCTGACAGGAGCCCATAGATTCTGCTGCCTCCAATAATATATACCTGACAGGAGCCCATAGATTCTGCTGCCTCCAATAATATATACCTGACAGGAGCCCATAGATTCTGCTGCCTCCAATAATATATACCTGACAGGAGCCCATACATTCTGCTGCCTCCAATAATATATACCTGACAGGAGCCCATACATTCTCCTGCATCCAATAATATATACCTGACAGGAGCCCATACACTCTCCTGCCTCCAATAATATATACCTGACAGGAGCCCATACATTCTCCTGCCTCCAATAATATATATCTGACAGGAGCCCATACATTCTCCTGCCTCCAATAATATATATCTGACAGGAGCCCATACATTCTCCTGCCTCCAATAATATATATCTGACAGGAGACCATACATTCTCCTGCCTCCAATAATATATACCTGACAGGGGCCCATACATTCTGCTGCCTCCAATAATATTTACCTGACAGGAGCCCATACATTCTGCTGCCTCCAGTAATATATACCTGACAGGAGCCCATAGATTCTCCTGCCTCCAATAATATATACCTGACAGGAGCCCATAGATTCATAGATTCTCCTGCCTCCAATAATATATACCTGACAGGAGCCCATACATTCTCCTGCCTCCAATAATATATACCTGACAGGAGCCCATACATTCTGCTGCCTCCAATAATATACACCTGACAGGAGCCCATACATTCTGCTGCCTCCAATAATATATACCTGACAGGAGCCCATAGATTCTGCTGCCTCCAATAATATATACCTGACAGGAGCCCATACATTCTGCTGCCTCCAGTAATATATACCTGACAGGAGCCCATAGATTCTCCTGCCTCCAATAATATATACCTGACAGGAGCCCATACATTCTCCTGCCTCCAATAATATATACCTGACAGGAGCCCATACATTCTCCTGCCTCCAATAATATATACCTGACAGGAGCCCATACATTCTCCTGCCTCCAATAATATATACCTGACAGGAGCCCATAGATTCTCCTGCCTCCAATAATATATACCTGACAGGAGCCCATAGATTCTCCTGCCCCCAATAATATATACCTGACAGGAGCCCATAGATTCTCCTGCCTCCAATAATATATACCTGACAGGAGCCCATACATTCTGCTGCCTCCAATAATATATACCTGACAGGAGCCCATACATTCTCCTGCCTCCAATAATATATACCTGACAGGAGCCCATACATTCTCCTGCCTCCAATAATATATACCTGACAGGAGCCCATACATTCTCCTGCCTCCAATAATATATACCTGACAGGAGCCCATACATTCTCCTGCCTCCAATAATATATACCTGACAGGAGCCCATACATTCTCCTGCCTCCAATAATATATACCTGACAGGAGCCCATACATTCTCCTGCCTCCAATAATATATACCTGACAGGAGCCCATACATTCTCCTGCCTCCAATAATATATACCTGACAGGAGCCCATACATTCTCCTGCCTCCAATAATATATACCTGACAGGAGCCCATACATTCTGCTGCCTCCAATAATATATACCTGACAGGAGCCCATACATTCTCCTGCCTCCAATAATATATACCTGACAGGAGCCCATACATTCTCCTGCCTCCAATAATATATACCTGACAGGAGCCCATACATTCTCCTGCCTCCAATAATATATACCTGACAGGAGTCCATACATTCTCCTGCCTCCAATAATATATACCTGACAGGAGCCCATAGATTCTCCTGCCTCCAATAATATATACCTGACAGGAGCTCATACATTCTCCTGCCTCCAATAATATATACCTGACAGGAGCCCATACATTCTCCTGCCTCCAATAATATATACCTGACAGGAGCCCATACATTCTGCTGCCTCCAATAATATATACCTGACAGGAGCCCATAGATTCTCCTGCCTCCAATAATATATACCTGACAGGAGCCCATAGATTCTCCTGCCTCCAATAATATATACCTGACAGGAGTCCATACATTCTCCTGCCTCCAATAATATATACCTGCAGGAGTCCATACATTCTCCTGCCTCCAATAATATATACCTGACAGGAGCCCATACATTCTCCTGCCTCCAATAATATATACCTGACAGGAGCTCATACATTCTCCTGCCTCCAATAATATATACCTGACAGGAGCCCATACATTCTCCTGCCTCCAATAATATATACCTGACAGGAGCCCATACATTCTCCTGCCTCCAATAATATATACCTGACAGGAGCCCATACATTCTCCTGCCTCCAATAATATATACCTGACAGGAGCCCATACATTCTCCTGCCTCCAATAATATATACCTGACAGGAGCCTATACATTCTGCTGCCTCCAATAATATATACCTGACAGGAGCCCATACATTCTCCTGCTTCCAATAATATATACCTGACAGGAGCCCATAGATTCTCCTGCCTTCAATAATATATAGCTGACAGGAGCCCATAGATTCTGCTGGCTCCAATAATATATACCTGACAGAAGCCTATACATTCTCCTGCCTCCAATAATATATACCTGACAGGAGCCCATACATTCTGCTGCCTCCAATAATATATACCTGACAGGAGCCCATACATTCTGATGCCTCCAATAATATATACCTGACAGGAGCCCATACATTCTGCTGCCTCCAATAATATATACCTGACAGGAGCCCATACATTCTGCTGGCTCCAATAATATATACCTGACAGTAGCCCATAGATTCTGCTGGCTCTAATAATATATACCTGACAGGAGCCCATAGATTCTGCTGCCTCCAATAATATATACTTGACAGGAGCCCATACATTCTGCTGCCTCCAATAATATATACCTGACAGGAGCCCATACATTCTCCTGCCTCCAATAATATATACCTGCAGGAGCCCATACATTCTCCTGCCTCCAATAATATATACCTGACAGTAGCTCATAGATTCTGCTTCCTCCAATAATATATACCTGACAGGAGCCCATACATTCTCCTGCCTCCAATAATATATACCTGACAGGAGCCCATACATTCGTCTGCTTCCAATAATATATACCTGACAGGAGCTCTTACATCCTCCTGCCTCCAATAATATATACCTGACAGGAGCCCATACATTCTCCTGCCTCCAATAATATATACCTGACAGGAGCCCATACATTCTGCTGCCTCCGATAATATATACCTGACAGGAGCCCATACATTCTGCTGCCTCCAATAATATATACCTGACAGGAGCCCATACATTCTCCTGCCTCCAATAATATATACCTGACAGGAGCCCATAGATTCTGCTGCCTCCAATAATATATACCTGACAGGAGCCCATACATTCTGCTGCCTCCAATAATATATACCTGACAGGAGCCCCCCATACATTCTCCTGCCTCCAATAATATATACCTGACAGGAGCCCATAGATTCTGCTGCCTCCAATAATATATACCTGACAGGAGCCCATACATTCTCCTGCCTCCAATACTATATACCTGACAGGAGCCCATACATTCTTCTGCCTCCAATACTATATACCTGAAAGGAGCCCATACATTCTCCTGCCTCCAATAATATATACCTGACAGGAGCCCATAGATTCTGCTGCCTCCAATAATATATACCTGACAGGAGCTCATAGATTCTGCGGCCTCCAATAATATATACCTGACAGGAGCCCATACATTCTGCTGCCTCCAATAATATATACCTGACAGGAGCCCATACATTCTGCTGCCTCCAATAATATATACCTGACAGGAGCCCATACATTCTCCTGCCTCCAATAATATATACCTGACAGGAGCTCATAGATTCTGCTGCCTCCAATAATATATACCTGACAGGAGCCCATACATTCTCCTGCCTCCAATAATATATACCTGACAGGAGCCCATACATTCTGCTGCCTCCAATAATATATACCTGACAGGAGCCCATACATTCTCCTGCCTCCAATAATATATACCTGACAGGAGCCCATACATTCTGCTGCCTCCAATAATATACACCTGACAGGAGCCCATACATTCTGCTGCCTCCAATAATATACACCTGACAGGAGCCCATACATTCTGCTGCCTCCAATAATATATACCTGACAGGAGCCCATACATTCTCCTGCCTCCAATAATATATACCTGACAGGAGCCCATACATTCTGCTGCCTCCAGTAATATATACCTGACAGGAGCCCATAGATTCTCCTGCCTCCAATAATATATACCTGACAGGAGCCCATACATTCTCCTGCCTCCAATAATATATACCTGACAGGAGCCCATACATTCTCCTGCCTCCAATAATATATACCTGACAGGAGCCCATACATTCTCCTGCCTCCAATAATATATACCTGACAGGAGCCCATAGATTCTCCTGCCTCCAATAATATATACCTGACAGGAGCCCATACATTCTGCTGCCTCCAGTAATATATACCTGACAGGAGCCCATACATTCTGCTGCCTCCAGTAATATATACCTGACAGGAGCCCATACATTCTGCTGCCTCCAGTAATATATACCTGACAGGAGTCCATACATTCTCCTGCCTCCAATAATATATACCTGACAGGAGCCCATAGATTCTCCTGCCTCCAATAATATATACCTGACAGGAGCCGATACATTCTGCTGCCTCCAATAATATATACCTGACAGGAGCCCATAGATTCTGCTGCCTCCAATAATATATACCTGACAGGAGCCCATAGATTCTGCTGCCTCCAATAATATATACCTGACAGGAGCGCATACATTCTCCTGCCTCCAATAATATATACCTGACAGGAGCCCATACATTCTGCTGCCTCCAATAATATATACCTTACAGGAGCCCATAGATTCTGCTGCCTCCAATAATATATACCTGACAGGAGCCCATAGATTCTGCTGCCTCCAATAATATATACCTGACAGGAGCCCATAGATTCTGCTGCCTCCAATAATATATACCTGACAGGAGCCCATAGATTCTGCTGCCTCCAATAATATATACCTGACAGGAGCCCATACATTCTGCTGCCTCCAATAATATATACCTGACAGGAGCCCATACATTCTCCTGCATCCAATAATATATACCTGACAGGAGCCCATACACTCTCCTGCCTCCAATAATATATACCTGACAGGAGCCCATACATTCTCCTGCCTCCAATAATATATATCTGACAGGAGCCCATACATTCTCCTGCCTCCAATAATATATATCTGACAGGAGCCCATACATTCTCCTGCCTCCAATAATATATATCTGACAGGAGACCATACATTCTCCTGCCTCCAATAATATATACCTGACAGGGGCCCATACATTCTGCTGCCTCCAATAATATTTACCTGACAGGAGCCCATACATTCTGCTGCCTCCAGTAATATATACCTGACAGGAGCCCATAGATTCTCCTGCCTCCAATAATATATACCTGACAGGAGCCCATAGATTCATAGATTCTCCTGCCTCCAATAATATATACCTGACAGGAGCCCATACATTCTCCTGCCTCCAATAATATATACCTGAGAGGAGCCCATACATTCTGCTGCCTCCAATAATATACACCTGACAGGAGCCCATACATTCTGCTGCCTCCAATAATATATACCTGACAGGAGCCCATAGATTCTGCTGCCTCCAATAATATATACCTGACAGGAGCCCATACATTCTGCTGCCTCCAGTAATATATACCTGACAGGAGCCCATAGATTCTCCTGCCTCCAATAATATATACCTGACAGGAGCCCATACATTCTCCTGCCTCCAATAATATATACCTGACAGGAGCCCATACATTCTCCTGCCTCCAATAATATATACCTGACAGGAGCCCATACATTCTCCTGCCTCCAATAATATATACCTGACAGGAGCCCATAGATTCTCCTGCCTCCAATAATATATACCTGACAGGAGCCCATAGATTCTCCTGCCCCCAATAATATATACCTGACAGGAGCCCATAGATTCTCCTGCCTCCAATAATATATACCTGACAGGAGCCCATACATTCTGCTGCCTCCAATAATATATACCTGACAGGAGCCCATACATTCTCCTGCCTCCAATAATATATACCTGACAGGAGCCCATACATTCTCCTGCCTCCAATAATATATACCTGACAGGAGCCCATACATTCTCCTGCCTCCAATAATATATACCTGACAGGAGCCCATACATTCTCCTGCCTCCAATAATATATACCTGACAGGAGCCCATACATTCTCCTGCCTCCAATAATATATACCTGACAGGAGCCCATACATTCTCCTGCCTCCAATAATATATACCTGACAGGAGCCCATACATTCTCCTGCCTCCAATAATATATACCTGACAGGAGCCCATACATTCTCCTGCCTCCAATAATATATACCTGACAGGAGCCCATACATTCTGCTGCCTCCAATAATATATACCTGACAGGAGCCCATACATTCTCCTGCCTCCAATAATATATACCTGACAGGAGCCCATACATTCTCCTGCCTCCAATAATATATACCTGACAGGAGCCCATACATTCTCCTGCCTCCAATAATATATACCTGACAGGAGTCCATACATTCTCCTGCCTCCAATAATATATACCTGACAGGAGCCCATAGATTCTCCTGCCTCCAATAATATATACCTGACAGGAGCTCATACATTCTCCTGCCTCCAATAATATATACCTGACAGGAGCCCATACATTCTCCTGCCTCCAATAATATATACCTGACAGGAGCCCATACATTCTGCTGCCTCCAATAATATATACCTGACAGGAGCCCATAGATTCTCCTGCCTCCAATAATATATACCTGACAGGAGCCCATAGATTCTCCTGCCTCCAATAATATATACCTGACAGGAGTCCATACATTCTCCTGCCTCCAATAATATATACCTGCAGGAGTCCATACATTCTCCTGCCTCCAATAATATATACCTGACAGGAGCCCATACATTCTCCTGCCTCCAATAATATATACCTGACAGGAGCTCATACATTCTCCTGCCTCCAATAATATATACCTGACAGGAGCCCATACATTCTCCTGCCTCCAATAATATATACCTGACAGGAGCCCATACATTCTCCTGCCTCCAATAATATATACCTGACAGGAGCCCATACATTCTCCTGCCTCCAATAATATATACCTGACAGGAGCCCATACATTCTCCTGCCTCCAATAATATATACCTGACAGGAGCCTATACATTCTGCTGCCTCCAATAATATATACCTGACAGGAGCCCATACATTCTCCTGCTTCCAATAATATATACCTGACAGGAGCCCATAGATTCTCCTGCCTTCAATAATATATAGCTGACAGGAGCCCATAGATTCTGCTGGCTCCAATAATATATACCTGACAGAAGCCTATACATTCTCCTGCCTCCAATAATATATACCTGACAGGAGCCCATACATTCTGCTGCCTCCAATAATATATACCTGACAGGAGCCCATACATTCTGATGCCTCCAATAATATATACCTGACAGGAGCCCATACATTCTGCTGCCTCCAATAATATATACCTGACAGGAGCCCATACATTCTGCTGGCTCCAATAATATATACCTGACAGTAGCCCATAGATTCTGCTGGCTCTAATAATATATACCTGACAGGAGCCCATAGATTCTGCTGCCTCCAATAATATATACTTGACAGGAGCCCATACATTCTGCTGCCTCCAATAATATATACCTGACAGGAGCCCATACATTCTCCTGCCTCCAATAATATATACCTGCAGGAGCCCATACATTCTCCTGCCTCCAATAATATATACCTGACAGTAGCTCATAGATTCTGCTTCCTCCAATAATATATACCTGACAGGAGCCCATACATTCTCCTGCCTCCAATAATATATACCTGACAGGAGCCCATACATTCGTCTGCTTCCAATAATATATACCTGACAGGAGCTCTTACATCCTCCTGCCTCCAATAATATATACCTGACAGGAGCCCATACATTCTCCTGCCTCCAATAATATATACCTGACAGGAGCCCATACATTCTGCTGCCTCCGATAATATATACCTGACAGGAGCCCATACATTCTGCTGCCTCCAATAATATATACCTGACAGGAGCCCATACATTCTCCTGCCTCCAATAATATATACCTGACAGGAGCCCATAGATTCTGCTGCCTCCAATAATATATACCTGACAGGAGCCCATACATTCTGCTGCCTCCAATAATATATACCTGACAGGAGCCCCCCATACATTCTCCTGCCTCCAATAATATATACCTGACAGGAGCCCATAGATTCTGCTGCCTCCAATAATATATACCTGACAGGAGCCCATACATTCTCCTGCCTCCAATACTATATACCTGACAGGAGCCCATACATTCTTCTGCCTCCAATACTATATACCTGACAGGAGCCCATACATTCTCCTGCCTCCAATAATATATACCTGACAGGAGCCCATAGATTCTGCTGCCTCCAATAATATATACCTGACAGGAGCTCATAGATTCTGCGGCCTCCAATAATATATACCTGACAGGAGCCCATACATTCTGCTGCCTCCAATAATATATACCTGACAGGAGCCCATACATTCTGCTGCCTCCAATAATATATACCTGACAGGAGCCCATACATTCTCCTGCCTCCAATAATATATACCTGACAGGAGCTCATAGATTCTGCTGCCTCCAATAATATATACCTGACAGGAGCCCATACATTCTCCTGCCTCCAATAATATATACCTGACAGGAGCCCATACATTCTGCTGCCTCCAATAATATATACCTGACAGGAGCCCATACATTCTCCTGCCTCCAATAATATATACCTGACAGGAGCCCATACATTCTGCTGCCTCCAATAATATACACCTGACAGGAGCCCATACATTCTGCTGCCTCCAATAATATACACCTGACAGGAGCCCATACATTCTGCTGCCTCCAATAATATATACCTGACAGGAGCCCATACATTCTCCTGCCTCCAATAATATATACCTGACAGGAGCCCATACATTCTGCTGCCTCCAGTAATATATACCTGACAGGAGCCCATAGATTCTCCTGCCTCCAATAATATATACCTGACAGGAGCCCATACATTCTCCTGCCTCCAATAATATATACCTGACAGGAGCCCATACATTCTCCTGCCTCCAATAATATATACCTGACAGGAGCCCATACATTCTCCTGCCTCCAATAATATATACCTGACAGGAGCCCATAGATTCTCCTGCCTCCAATAATATATACCTGACAGGAGCCCATACATTCTGCTGCCTCCAGTAATATATACCTGACAGGAGCCCATACATTCTGCTGCCTCCAGTAATATATACCTGACAGGAGCCCATACATTCTGCTGCCTCCAGTAATATATACCTGACAGGAGTCCATACATTCTCCTGCCTCCAATAATATATACCTGACAGGAGCCCATAGATTCTCCTGCCTCCAATAATATATACCTGACAGGAGCCGATACATTCTGCTGCCTCCAATAATATATACCTGACAGGAGCCCATAGATTCTGCTGCCTCCAATAATATATACCTGACAGGAGCCCATAGATTCTGCTGCCTCCAATAATATATACCTGACAGGAGCGCATACATTCTCCTGCCTCCAATAATATATACCTGACAGGAGCCCATACATTCTGCTGCCTCCAATAATATATACCTTACAGGAGCCCATAGATTCTGCTGCCTCCAATAATATATACCTGACAGGAGCCCATAGATTCTGCTGCCTCCAATAATATATACCTGACAGGAGCCCATAGATTCTGCTGCCTCCAATAATGTATACCTGACAGGAGCCCATACATTCTGCTGCCTCCAATAATATATACCTGACAGGAGCCCATACATTCTCCTGCATCCAATAATATATACCTGACAGGAGCCCATACACTCTCCTGCCTCCAATAATATATACCTGACAGGAGCCCATACATTCTCCTGCCTCCAATAATATATATCTGACAGGAGCCCATACATTCTCCTGCCTCCAATAATATATATCTGACAGGAGCCCATACATTCTCCTGCCTCCAATAATATATATCTGACAGGAGCCCATACATTCTCCTGCCTCCAATAATATATACCTGACAGGGGCCCATACATTCTGCTGCCTCCAATAATATATACCTGACAGGAGCCCATACATTCTGCTGCCTCCAGTAATATATACCTGACAGGAGCCCATAGATTCTCCTGCCTCCAATAATATATACCTGACAGGAGCCCATAGATTCTCCTGCCTCCAATAATATATACCTGACAGGAGCCCATACATTCTCCTGCCTCCAATAATATATACCTGACAGGAGCCCATACATTCTGCTGCCTCCAATAATATATACCTGACAGGAGCCCATACATTCTGCTGCCTCCAATAATATATACCTGACAGGAGCCCATACATTCTCCTGCCTCCAATAATATATACCTGACAGGAGCCCATAGATTCTCCTGCCTCCAATAATATATACCTGACAGGAGCCCATAGATTCTCCTGCCTCCAGTAATATATACCTGACAGGAGCCCATAGATTCTCCTGCCTCCAATAATATACACCTGACAGGAGCCCATACATTCTCCTGCCTCCAATAATATATACCTGACAGGAGCCCATAGATTCTTCTGCCTCCAATAATATATACCTGACAGAAGCCCATATATTCTCCTGCCTCCAATAATATATACCTGACAGGAGCCCATAGATTCTCCTGCCTCCAATAATATATACCTGACAGGAGCCCATAGATTCTCCTGCCTCCAATAATATATACCTGACAGGAGCCCATACATTCTCCTGCCTCCAATAATATATACCTGACAGGAGCCCATACACTCTCCTGCCTCCAATAATATATACCTGACAGGAGCCCATACATTCTCCTGCCTCCAATAATATATACCTGACAGGAGCCCATACATTCTGCTGCCTGCAATAATATATACCTGACAGGAGCCCATACATTCTCCTGCCTCCAATAATATATACCTGACAGGAGCCCATACATTCTGCTGCCTCCAGTAATATATACCTGACAGGAGCCCATAGATTCTCCAGCCTCCAATAATATATACCTGACAGGAGCCCATACATTTTCCTGCCTCCAATAATATATACCTGACAGGAGCCCATACATTCTGCTGCCTCCAATAATATACACCTGACAGGAGCCCATACATTCTGCTGCCTCCAATAATATACACCTGACAGGAGCCCATACATTCTGCTGCCTCCAATAATATACACCTGACAGGAGCCCATACATTCTGCTGCCTCCAATAATATATACCTGACAGGAGCCCATAGATTCTCCTGCCTCCAATAATATATACCTGACAGGAGCCCATACATTCTGCTGCCTCCAGTAATATATACCTGACAGGAGCCCATAGATTCTCCTGCCTCCAATAATATATACCTGACAGGAGCCCATACATTCTCCTGCCTCCAATAATATATACCTGACAGGAGCCCATACATTCTCCTGCCTCCAATAATATATACCTGACAGGAGCCCATAGATTCTCCTGCCTCCAATAATATATACCTGACAGGAGCCCATAGATTCTCCTGCCTCCAATAATATATACCTGACAGGAGCCCATACATTCTGCTGCCTCCAGTAAAATATACCTGACAGGAGCCCATACATTCTGCTGCCTCCAGTAATATATACCTGACAGGAGCCCATACATTCTGCTGCCTCCAGTAATATATACCTGACAGGAGCCCATACATTCTCCTGCCTCCAATAATATATACCTGACAGGAGCCCATACATTCTCCTGCCTCCAATAATATATACCTGACAGGAGCCCATACATTCTCCTGCCTCCAATAATATATACCTGACAGGAGCCCATACATTCTCCTGCCTCCAATAATATATACCTGACAGGAGCCCATACATTCTCCTGCCTCCAATAATATATACCTGACAGGAGCCCATACATTCTGCTGCCTCCAATAATATATACCTGACAGGAGCCCATACATTCTGCTGCCTCCAATAATATATACCTGACAGGAGCCCATACATTCTCCTGCCTCCAATAATATATACCTGACAGGAGCCCATACATTCTCCTGCCTCCAATAATATATACCTGACAGGAGCCCCCCATACTTTCTCCTGCCTCCAATAATATATACCTGACAGGAGCCCATAGATTCTGCTGCCTCCAATAATATATACCTGACAGGAGCCCATACATTCTCCTGCCTCCAATAATATATACCTGACAGGAGCCCATAGATTCTGCTGCCTCCAATAATATATACCTGACAGGAGCCCATACATTCTGCTGCCTCCAATAATATATACCTGACAGGAGCCCATACATTCTTCTGCATCCAATAACATATACCTGACAGGAGCCCATACATTCTCCTGCCTCCAATAATATATACCTGACAAGAGTCCATACATTCTCCTGCCTCCAATAATATATACCTGACAGGAGCCCATAGATTCTCCTGCCTCCAATAATATATACCTGACAGGAGCCCATACATTCTCCTGCCTCCAATAATATATACCTGAAAGGAGCCCATAGATTCTCCTGCCTCCAATAATATATACCTGACAGGAGCCCATACACTCTCCTGCTTCCAATAATATATACCTGACAGGAGCCCATACATTCTCTTGCCTCCAATAATATATACCTGACAGGAGCCCATACATTCTGCTGCCTCCAATAATATATACCTGACAGGAGCCCATACATTCTCCTGCCTCCAATAATATATACCTGACAGGAGCTCATACATTCTGCTGCCTCCAATAATATACACCTGACAGGAGCCCATAGATTCTGCTGCCTCCAATAATATATACCTGACAGGAGCCCATACATTCTGCTGCCTCCAATAATATATACCTGACAGGAGCCCATAGATTCTGCTGCCTCCAATAATATATTCCTGACAGGAGCCCATAGATTCTGCTGCCTCCAATAATATATACCTGACAGGAGCCCATACATTCTGCTACCTCCAATAATATATACCTGACAGGAGCCCATACATTCTCCTGCCTCCAATAATATATACCTGACAGGAGCCCATACATTCTCCTGCCTCCAATAATATATACCTGACAGGAGCCCATACATTCTCCTGCCTCCAAAAATATATACCTGACAGGAGCCCATACATTCTCCTGCCTCCAATAATATATACCTGACAGGAGCCCATACATTCTCCTGCCTCCAATAATATATACCTGACAGGAGCCCATACATTCTGCTGCCTCCAATAATATATACCTGACAGGAGCCCATACATTCTGCTGCCTCCAATAATATATACCTGACAGGAGCCCATACATTCTGCTGCCTCCAATAATATATACCTGACAGGAGCCCATACATTCTGCAGCCTCCAATAATATATACCTGACAGGAGCCCATACATTCTCCTGCCTCCAATAATATATACCTGACAGGAGCCCATACATTCTCCTGCCTCCAATAATATATACCTGACAGGAGCCCATACATTCTCCTGCCTCCAATAATATATACCTGACAGGAGTCCATACATTCTCCTGCCTCCAATAATATATACCTGACAGGAGCCCATAGATTCTCCTGCCTCCAATAATATATACCTGACAGGAGCCGATACATTCTGCTGCCTCCAATAATATATACCTGACAGGAGCCCATAGATTCTGCTGCCTCCAATAATATATACCTGACTGGAGCCCATAGATTCTGCTGCCTCCAATAATATATACCTGACAGGAGCCCATACATTCTCCTGCCTCCAATAATATATACCTGACAGGAGCCCATACATTCTCCTGCCTCCAATAATATATACCTGACAGGAGCCCATACATTCTGCTGCCTCCAATAATATATACCTGACAGGAGCCCATACATTCTGCTGCCTCCAGTAATATATACCTGACAGGAGCCCATAGATTCTCCTGCCTCCAATAATATATACCTGACAGGAGCCCATACATTCTCCTGCCTCCAATAATATATACCTGACAGGAGCCCATACATTCTCCTGCCTCCAATAATATATACCTGACAGGAGCCCATACATTCTCCTGCCTCCAATAATATATACCTGACAGGAGCCCATAGATTCTCCTGCCTCCAATAATATATACCTGACAGGAGCCCATAGATTCTCCTGCCCCCAATAATATATACCTGACAGGAGCCCATAGATTCTCCTGCCTCCAATAATATATACCTGACAGGAGCCCATACATTCTGCTGCCTCCAATAATATATACCTGACAGGAGCCCATACATTCTCCTGCCTCCAATAATATATACGTGACAGGAGCCCATACATTCTCCTGCCTCCAATAATATATACCTGACAGGAGCCCATACATTCTCCTGCCTCCAATAATATATACCTGACAGGAGCCCATACATTCTCCTGCCTCCAATAATATATACCTGACAGGAGCCCATACATTCTCCTGCCTCCAATAATATATACCTGACAGAAGCCCATACATTCTCCTGCCTTCAATAATATATACCTGACAGGAGCCCATACATTCTCCTGCCTCCAATAATATATACCTGACAGGAGCCCATACATTCTCCTGCCTCCAATAATATATACCTGACAGGAGCCCATACATTCTGCTGCCTCCAATAATATATACCTGACAGGAGCCCATACATTCTCCTGCCTCCAATAATATATACCTGACAGGAGCCCATACATTCTCCTGCCTCCAATAATATATACCTGACAGGAGCCCATACATTCTCCTGCCTCCAATAATATATACCTGACAGGAGTCCATACATTCTCCTGCCTCCAATAATATATACCTGACAGGAGCCCATAGATTCTCCTGCCTCCAATAATATATACCTGACAGGAGCCCATACATTCTCCTGCCTCCAATAATATATACCTGACAAGAGCCCATACATTCTGCTGCCTCCAATAATATATACCTGACAGGAGCCCATACATTCTGCTGCCTCCAATAATATATACCTGACAGGAGCCCATAGATTCTCCTGCCTCCAATAATATATACCTGACAGGAGCCCATACATTCTCCTGCCTCCAATAATATATACCTGACAGGAGTCCATACATTCTGCTGCCTCCAATAATATATACCTGACAGGAGCTCATAGATTCTGCTGTCTCCAATAATATATACCTGACAGGAGCCCATAGATTCTGCTGCCTCCAATAATATATACCTGACAGGAGCCCATACATTCTGCTGCCTCCAATAATATATACCTGACAGGAGCCCATACATTCTATTGCCTCCAATAATATATACCTGACAGGAGCCCATACATTCTGCTGCCTCCAATAATATATACCTGACAGGAGCCCATACATTCTCCTGCCTCCAATAATATATACCTGACAGGAGTCCATACATTCTGCTGCCTCCAATAATATATACCTGACAGGAGCTCATAGATTCTGCTGTCTCCAATAATATATACCTGACAGGAGTCCATAAATTCTGCTGCCTCCAATAATATATACCTGACAGGAGCCCATACATTCTGCTGCCTCCAATAATATATACCTGACAGGAGCCCATACATTCTGTTGCCTCCAATAATATATACCTGACAGGAGCCCATACATTCTGCTGCCTCCAATAATATATACCTGACAGGAGCCCATACATTCTGCTGCCTCCAATAATATATACCTGACAGGAGCCCATACATTCTCCTGCCTCCAATAATATATACCTGACAGGAGTCCATACATTCTGCTCCCTCCAATAATATATACCTGACAGGAGCTCATAGATTCTGCTGTCTCCAATAATATATACCTGACAGGAGCCCATAGATTCTGCTGCCTCCAATAATATATACCTGACAGAAGCCCATACATTCTGCTGCCTCCAATAATATATACCTGACAGGAGCCCATACATTCTGTTGCCTCCAATAATATATACCTGACAGGAGCCCATACATTCTGCTGCCTCCAATAATATATACTTGACAGGAGCCCATACATTCTCCTGCCTCCAATAATATATACCTGACAGGAGCCCATACATTTTGCTGCCTCCAATAATATATACCTGACAGGAGCCCATACATTCTGCTGCCTCCAATAATATATACCTGACAGGAGCCCATACACTCTGCTGCCTCCAATAATATATACCTGACAGGAGCCCATACATTC
Organism: Phyllobates terribilis; assembly: GCF_046119375.1. Lineage (NCBI taxonomy): Eukaryota > Metazoa > Chordata > Amphibia > Anura > Dendrobatidae > Phyllobates > Phyllobates terribilis. Next base: position 45,580,623 of record NW_027362765.1, read on the forward strand.
TCCTGCCTCCAATAATATATACCTGACAGGAGCACATACATTCTCCTGCCTCCAATAATATATACCTGACAGGAGCCCATATACATTCTGCTGCCTCCAATAATATATACCTGACAGGAGCCCATACATTCTCCTGCCTCCAATAATATATACCTGACAAGAGCCCATACATTCTCCTGCCTCCAATAATATATACCTGACAGGAGCCCATACATTCTGCTGCCTCCAATAATATATACCTGACAGGAGCCCATACATTCTCCTGCCTCCAATAATATATACCTGACAGGAGTCCATACATTCTCCTGCCTCCAATAATATATACCTGACAGGAGCCCATAGATTCTCCTGCCTCCAATAATATATACCTGACAGGAGCCCATACATTCTCCTGCCTCCAATAATATATACCTGACAGGAGCCCATACATTCTGCTGCCTCCAATAATATATACCTGACAGGAGCCCATACATTCTGCTGCCTCCAATAATATATACCTGACAGGAGCCCATACATTCTGCTGCCTCCAATAATATATACCTGACAGGAGCCCATACATTCTGCTGCCTCCAATCATATATACCTGACAGGAGCCCATACATTCTCCTGCCTCCAATAATATATACCTAACAGGAGCCCATACATTCTGCTGCCTCCAATAATATATACCTGACAGGAGCCCATACATTCTCCTGCCTCCAATAATATATACCTGACAGGAGCCCATACATTCTCCTGCCTCCAATAATATATACCTGACAGGAGCCCATAGATTCTGCTGCCTCCAATAATATATACCTGACAGGAGCCCATACATTCTGCTGCCTCCAATAATATATACCTGACAGGAGCCCATACATTCTCCTGCCTCCAATAATATATACCTGACAGGAGCCCATACATTCTCCTGCCTCCAATAATATATACCTGACAGGAGCCCATACATTCTCCTGCCTCCAATAATATATACCTGACAGGAGCCCATACATTCTCCTGCCTCCAATAATATATACCTGACAGGAGCCCATACATTCTCCTGCCTCCAATCATATATACCTGACAGGAGCCCATACATTCTGCTGCCTCCAATAATATATACCTGACAGGAGCCCATACATTCTCCTGCCTCCAATAATATATACGTGACAGGAGCCCATACATTCTCCTACCTCCAATAATATATACCTGACAGGAGCCCATACATTCTCCTGCCTCCAATCATATATACCTGACAGGAGCCCATACATTCTCCTGCCTCCAATCATATATACCTGACAGGAGCCCATACATTCTGCTGCCTCCAATCATATATACCTGACAGGAGCCCATACATTCTTCTGCCTCCAATAATATATACCTGACAGGAGCCCATACATTCTCCTGCCTCCAATAATATATACCTGACAGGAGCCCATACATTCTGCTGCCTCCGATAATATATACCTGACAGGAGCCCATACATTCTGCTGCCTCCAATAATATATACCTGACAGGAGCCCATACATTCTCCTGCCTCCAATAATATATACCTGACAGGAGTCCATACATTCTGCTGCCTCCAATAATATATACCTGACAGGAGCTCATAGATTCTGCTGTCTCCAATAATATATACCTTACAGGAGCCCATAGATTCTGCTGCCTCCAATAATATATACCTGACAGGAGCCCATACATTCTGCTGCCTCCAATAATATATACCTGACAGGAACCCATACATTCTGTTGCCTCCAATAATATATACCTGACAGGAGCCCATACATTCTGCTGCCTCCAATAATATATACCTGACAGGAGCCCATACATTCTCCTGCCTCCAATAATATATACCTGACAGGAGCCCATACATTTTGCTGCCTCCAATAATATATACCTGACAGGAGCCCATACATTCTGCTGCCTCCAATAATATATACCTGACAGGAGCCCATACACTCTGCTGCCTCCAATAATATATACCTGACAGGAGCCCATACATTCTCCTGCCTCCCATAATATATACCTGACAGGAGCACATACATTCTCCTGCCTCCAATAATATATACCTGACAGGAGCCCATATACATTCTGCTGCCTCCAATAATATATACCTGACAGGAGCCCATACATTCTCCTGCCTCCAATAATATATACCTGACAGGAGCCCATACATTCTCCTGCCTCCAATAATATATACCTGACAGGAGCCCATACATTCTGCTGCCTCCAATAATATATACCTGACAGGAGCCCATACATTCTCCTGCCTCCAATAATATATACCTGACAGGAGCCCATACATTCTGCTGGCTCCAATAATATATACCTGACAGGAGCCCATACATTCTCCTGCCTCCAATAATATATACCTGACAGGAGCCCATACATTCTCCTGCCTCCAATAATATATACCTGACAGGAGCCCATACATTCTGCTGCCTCCAATAATATATACCTGACAGGAGCCCATACATTCTGCTGCCTCCAATAATATATACCTGACAGTAGCTCATAGATTCTGCTTCCTCCAATAATATATACCTGACAGGAGCCCATACATTCGTCTGCCTCCAATAATATATACCTGACAGGAGCTCTTACATCCTCCTGCCTCCAATAATATATACCTGACAGGAGCCCATACATTCTCCTGCCTCCAATAATATATACCTGACAGGAGCCCATACATTCTGCTGCCTCCAATAATATACACCTGACAGGAGCCCATAGATTCTGCTGCCTCCAATAATATATACCTGACAGGAGCCCATAGATTCTGCTGCCTCCAATAATATATACCTGACAGGAGCTCATAGATTCTGCTGCCTCCAATAATATATTCCTGACAGGAGCCCATAGATTCTGCTGCCTCCAATAATAAATACCTGACAGGAGCCCATACATTCTGCTGCCTCCAATAATATATACCTGACAGGAGCCCATACATTCTCCTGCCTCCAATAATATATACCTGACAGGAGCCCATACATTCTCCTGCCTCCAATAATATATACCTGACAGGAGCCCATACATTCTCCTGCCTCCAATAATATATACCTGACAGGAGCCCATACATTCTCCTGCCTCCAATAATATATACCTGACAGGAGCCCATACATTCTCCTGCCTCCAATAATAAATACCTGACAGGAGCCCATACATTCTCCTGCCTCCAATAATATATACCTGACAGGAGCCCATACATTCTCCTGCCTCCAATAATATATACCTGACAGGAGCCCATACATTCTGCTGCCTCCAATAATATATACCTGACAGGAGCCCATACATTCTGCTGCCTCCAATAATATATACCTGACAGGAGCCCATACATTCTGCTGCCTCCAATAATATATACCTGACAGGAGCCCATACATTCTGCAGCCTCCAATAATATATACCTGACAGGAGCCCATACATTCTCCTGCCTCCAATAATATATACCTGACAGGAGCCCATACATTCTCCTGCCTCCAATAATACATACCTGACAGGAGCCCATACATTCTCCTGCCTCCAATAATATATACCTGACAGGAGTCCATACATTCTCCTGCCTCCAATAATATATACCTGACAGGAGCCCATAGATTCTCCTGCCTCCAATAATATATACCTGACAGGAGCCGATACATTCTGCTGCCTCCAATAATATATACCTGACAGGAGCCCATAGATTCTGCTGCCTCCAATAATATATACCTGACAGGAGCCCATAGAATCTGCTGCCTCCAATAATATATACCTGACAGGAGCCCATACATTCTCCTGCCTCCAATAATATATACCTGACAGGAGCCCATACATTATGCTGCCTCCAATAATATATACCTGACAGGAGCCCATAGATTCTGCTGCCTCCAATAATATATACCTGACAGGAGCCCATAGATTCTGCTGCCTCCAATAATATATTCCTGACAGGAGCCCATAGATTCTGCTGCCTCCAATAATAAATACCTGACAGGAGCCCATACATTCTGCTGCCTCCAATAATATATACCTGACAGGAGCCCATACATTCTCCTGCCTCCAATAATATATACCTGACAGGAGCCCATACATTCTCCTGCCTCCAATAATATATACCTGACAGGAGCCCATACATTCTCCTGCCTCCAATAATATATACCTGACAGGAGCCCATACATTCTCCTGCCTCCAATAATATATACCTGACAGGAGCCCATACATTCTCCTGCCTCCAATAATATATACCTGACAGGAGCCCATACATTCTCCTGCCTCCAATAATATATACCTGACAGGAGCCCATACATTCTGCTGCCTCCAACAATATATACCTGACAGGAGCCCATACATTCTGCTGCCTCCAATAATAAATACCTGACAGGAGCCCATACATTCTGCTGCCTCCAATAATATATACCTGACAGGAGCCCATACATTCTCCTGCCTCCAATAATATATACCTGACAGGAGCCCATACATTCTCCTGCCTCCAATAATATATACCTGACAGGAGCCCATACATTCTCCTGCCTCCAATAATATATACCTGACAGGAGCCCATACATTCTCCTGCCTCCAATAATATATACCTGACAGGAGCCCATACATTCTCCTGCGTCCAATAATATATACCTGACAGGAGCCCATACATTCTGCTGCCTCCAATAATATATACCTGACAGGAGCCCATACATTCTGCTGCCTCCAATAATATATACCTGACAGGAGCCCATACATTCTGCTGCCTCCAATAATATATACCTGACAGGAGCCCATACATTCTGCAGCCTCCAATAATATATACCTGACAGGAGCCCATACATTCTCCTGCCTCCAATAATATATACCTGACAGGAGCCCATACATTCTCCTGCCTCCAATAATATATACCTGACAGGAGCCCATACATTCTCCTGCCTCCAATAATATATACCTGACAGGAGTCCATACATTCTCCTGCCTCCAATAATATATACCTGACAGGAGCCCATAGATTCTCCTGCCTCCAATAATATATACCTGACAGGACCCGATACATTCTGCTGCCTCCAATAATATACACCTGACAGGAGCCCATAGATTCTGCTGCCTCCAATAATATATACCTGACAGGAGCCCATAGATTCTGCTGCCTCCAATAATATATACCTGACAGGAGCCCATAGATTCTGCTGCCTCCAATAATATATACCTGACAGGAGCCCATACATTCTCCTGCCTCCAATCATATATACCTGACAGGAGCCCATACATTCTGCTGCCTCCAATCATATATACCTGACAGGAGCCCATACATTCTTCTGCCTCCAATAATATATACCTGACAGGAGCCCATACATTCTCCTGCCTCCAATAATATATACCTGACAGGAGCCCATACATTCTGCTGCCTCCGATAATATATAGCTGACAGGAGCCCATACATTCTGCTGCCTCCAATAATATATACCTGACAGGAGCCCATACATTCTCCTGCCTCCAATAATATATACCTGACAGGAGTCCATACATTCTGCTGCCTCCAATAATATATACCTGACAGGAGCTCATAGATTCTGCTGTCTCCAATAATATATACCTTACAGGAGCCCATAGATTCTGCTGCCTCCAATAATATATACCTGACAGGAGCCCATACATTCTGCTGCCTCCAATAATATATACCTGACAGGAACCCATACATTCTGTTGCCTCCAATAATATATACCTGACAGGAGCCCATACATTCTGCTGCCTCCAATAATATATACCTGACAGGAGCCCATACATTCTCCTGCCTCCAATAATATATACCTGACAGGAGCCCATACATTTTGCTGCCTCCAATAATATATACCTGACAGGAGCCCATACATTCTGCTGCCTCCAATAATATATACCTGACAGGAGCCCATACACTCTGCTGCCTCCAATAATATATACCTGACAGGAGCCCATACATTCTCCTGCCTCCCATAATATATACCTGACAGGAGCACATACATTCTCCTGCCTCCAATAATATATACCTGACAGGAGCCCATATACATTCTGCTGCCTCCAATAATATATACCTGACAGGAGCCCATACATTCTCCTGCCTCCAATAATATATACCTGACAGGAGCCCATACATTCTCCTGCCTCCAATAATATATACCTGACAGGAGCCCATACATTCTGCTGCCTCCAATAATATATACCTGACAGGAGCCCATACATTCTCCTGCCTCCAATAATATATACCTGACAGGAGCCCATACATTCTGCTGGCTCCAATAATATATACCTGACAGGAGCCCATACATTCTCCTGCCTCCAATAATATATACCTGACAGGAGCCCATACATTCTCCTGCCTCCAATAATATATACCTGACAGGAGCCCATACATTCTGCTGCCTCCAATAATATATACCTGACAGGAGCCCATACATTCTGCTGCCTCCAATAATATATACCTGACAGTAGCTCATAGATTCTGCTTCCTCCAATAATATATACCTGACAGGAGCCCATACATTCGTCTGCCTCCAATAATATATACCTGACAGGAGCCCATACATTCTGCTGCCTCCAATAATATACACCTGACAGGAGCCCATAGATTCTGCTGCCTCCAATAATATATACCTGACAGGAGCCCATAGATTCTGCTGCCTCCAATAATATATACCTGACAGGAGCTCATAGATTCTGCTGCCTCCAATAATATATTCCTGACAGGAGCCCATAGATTCTGCTGCCTCCAATAATAAATACCTGACAGGAGCCCATACATTCTGCTGCCTCCAATAATATATACCTGACAGGAGCCCATACATTCTCCTGCCTCCAATAATATATACCTGACAGGAGCCCATACATTCTCCTGCCTCCAATAATATATACCTGACAGGAGCCCATACATTCTCCTGCCTCCAATAATATATACCTGACAGGAGCCCATACATTCTCCTGCCTCCAATAATATATACCTGACAGGAGCCCATACATTCTCCTGCCTCCAATAATATATACCTGACAGGAGCCCATACATTCTCCTGCCTCCAATAATATATACCTGACAGGAGCCCATACATTCTCCTGCCTCCAATAATATATACCTGACAGGAGCCCATACATTCTGCTGCCTCCAATAATATATACCTGACAGGAGCCCATACATTCTGCTGCCTCCAATAATATATACCTGACAGGAGCCCATACATTCTGCTGCCTCCAATAATATATACCTGACAGGAGCCCATACATTCTGCAGCCTCCAATAATATATACCTGACAGGAGCCCATACATTCTCCTGCCTCCAATAATATATACCTGACAGGAGCCCATACATTCTCCTGCCTCCAATAATACATACCTGACAGGAGCCCATACATTCTCCTGCCTCCAATAATATATACCTGACAGGAGTCCATACATTCTCCTGCCTCCAATAATATATACCTGACAGGAGCCCATAGATTCTCCTGCCTCCAATAATATATACCTGACAGGAGCCGATACATTCTGCTGCCTCCAATAATATATACCTGACAGGAGCCCATAGATTCTGCTGCCTCCAATAATATATACCTGACAGGAGCCCATAGATTCTGCTGCCTCCAATAATATATACCTGACAGGAGCCCATACATTCTCCTGCCTCCAATAATATATACCTGACAGGAGCCCATACATTCTGCTGCCTCCAATAATATATACCTGACAGGAGCCCATAGATTCTGCTGCCTCCAATAATATATACCTGACAGGAGCCCATAGATTCTGCTGCCTCCAATAATATATTCCTGACAGGAGCCCATAGATTCTGCTGCCTCCAATAATAAATACCTGACAGGAGCCCATACATTCTGCTGCCTCCAATAATATATACCTGACAGGAGCCCATACATTCTCCTGCCTCCAATAATATATACCTGACAGGAGCCCATACATTCTCCTGCCTCCAATAATATATACCTGACAGGAGCCCATACATTCTCCTGCCTCCAATAATATATACCTGACAGGAGCCCATACATTCTCCTGCCTCCAATAATATATACCTGACAGGAGCCCATACATTCTCCTGCCTTCAATAATATATACCTGACAGGAGCCCATACATTCTCCTGCCTCCAATAATATATACCTGACAGGAGCCCATACATTCTGCTGCCTCCAATAATATATACCTGACAGGAGCCCATACATTCTGCTGCCTCCAATAATAAATACCTGACAGGAGCCCATACATTCTGCTGCCTCCAATAATATATACCTGACAGGAGCCCATACATTCTCCTGCCTCCAATAATATATACCTGACAGGAGCCCATACATTCTCCTGCCTCCAATAATATATACCTGACAGGAGCCCATACATTCTCCTGCCTCCAATAATATATACCTGACAGGAGCCCATACATTCTCCTGCCTCCAATAATATATACCTGACAGGAGCCCATACATTCTCCTGCCTCCAATAATATATACCTGACAGGAGCCCATACATTCTGCTGCCTCCAATAATATATACCTGACAGGAGCCCATACATTCTGCTGCCTCCAATAATATATACCTGACAGGAGCCCATACATTCTGCTGCCTCCAATAATATATACCTGACAGGAGCCCATACATTCTGCAGCCTCCAATAATATATACCTGACAGGAGCCCATACATTCTCCTGCCTCCAATAATATATACCTGACAGGAGCCCATACATTCTCCTGCCTCCAATAATATATACCTGACAGGAGCCCATACACTCTCCTGCCTCCAATAATATATACCTGACAGGAGTCCATACATTCTCCTGCCTCCAATAATATATACCTGACAGGAGCCCATAGATTCTCCTGCCTCCAATAATATATACCTGACAGGAGCCCATACATTCTCCTGCCTCCAATAATATATACCTGACAGGAGCCCATACATTCTCCTGCCTCCAATAATATATACCTGACAGGAGCCCATAGATTCTGCTGCCTCCAATAATATATACCTGACAGGAGCCCATAGATTCTGCTGCCTCCAATAATATATACCTGACAGGAGCCCATACATTCTGCTGCCTCCAATAATATATACCTGACAGGAGCCCATACATTCTCCTGCATCCAATAATATATACCTGACAGGAGCCCATACACTCTCCTGCCTCCAATAATATATACCTGACAGGAGCCCATACATTCTCCTGCCTCCAATAATATATACCTGACAGGAGCCCATACATTCTCCTGCCTCCAATAATATATATCTGACAGGAGCCCATACATTCTCCTGCCTCCAATAATATATATCTGACAGGAGCCCATACATTCTCCTGCCTCCAATAATATATACCTGACAGGAGCCCATACATTCTGCTGCCTCCAATAATATATACCTGACAGGAGCCCATACATTCTGCTGCCTCCAATAATATATACCTGACAGGAGCCCATAGATTCTGCTGCCTCCAATAATATATACCTGACAGGAGCCCATAGATTCTGCTGCCTCCAATAATATATTCCTGACAGGAGCCCATAGATTCTGCTGCCTCCAATAATAAATACCTGACAGGAGCCCATACATTCTGCTGCCTCCAATAATATATACCTGACAGGAGCCCATACATTCTCCTGCCTCCAATAATATATACCTGACAGGAGCCCATACATTCTCCTGCCTCCAATAATATATACCTGACAGGAGCCCATACATTCTCCTGCCTCCAATAATATATACCTGACAGGAGCCCATACATTCTCCTGCCTCCAATAATATATACCTGACAGGAGCCCATACATTCTCCTGCCTCCAATAATATATACCTGACAGGAGCCCATACATTCTCCTGCCTCCAATAATATATACCTGACAGGAGCCCATACATTCTGCTGCCTCCAATAATATATACCTGACAGGAGCCCATACATTCTGCTGCCTCCAATAATAAATACCTGACAGGAGCCCATACATTCTGCTGCCTCCAATAATATATACCTGACAGGAGCCCATACATTCTCCTGCCTCCAATAATATATACCTGACAGGAGCCCATACATTCTCCTGCCTCCAATAATATATACCTGACAGGAGCCCATACATTCTCCTGCCTCCAATAATATATACCTGACAGGAGCCCATACATTCTCCTGCCTCCAATAATATATACCTGACAGGAGCCCATACATTCTCCTGCCTCCAATAATATATACCTGACAGGAGCCCATACATTCTGCTGCCTCCAATAATATATACCTGACAGGAGCCCATACATTCTGCTGCCTCCAATAATATATACCTGACAGGAGCCCATACATTCTGCTGCCTCCAATAATATATACCTGACAGGAGCCCATACATTCTGCAGCCTCCAATAATATATACCTGACAGGAGCCCATACATTCTCCTGCCTCCAATAATATATACCTGACAGGAGCCCATACATTCTCCTGCCTCCAATAATATATACCTGACAGGAGCCCATACATTCTCCTGCCTCCAATAATATATACCTGACAGGAGTCCATACATTCTCCTGCCTCCAATAATATATACCTGACAGGAGCCCATAGATTCTCCTGCCTCCAATAATATATACCTGACAGGAGCCCATACATTCTCCTGCCTCCAATAATATATACCTGACAGGAGCCCATACATTCTCCTGCCTCCAATAATATATACCTGACAGGAGCCCATAGATTCTGCTGCCTCCAATAATATATACCTGACAGGAGCCCATAGATTCTGCTGCCTCCAATAATATATACCTGACAGGAGCCCATACATTCTGCTGCCTCCAATAATATATACCTGACAGGAGCCCATACATTCTCCTGCATCCAATAATATATACCTGACAGGAGCCCATACACTCTCCTGCCACCAATAATATATACCTGACAGGAGCCCATACATTCTCCTGCCTCCAATAATATATACCTGACAGGAGCCCATACATTCTCCTGCCTCCAATAATATATATCTGACAGGAGCCCATACATTCTCCTGCCTCCAATAATATATATCTGACAGGAGCCCATACATTCTCCTGCCTCCAATAATATATACCTGACAGGAGCCCATACATTCTGCTGCCTCCAATAATATATACCTGACAGGAGCCCATACATTCTGCTGCCTCCAGTAATATATACCTGACAGGAGCCCATACATTCTGCTGCCTCCAATAATATATACCTGACAGGAGCCCATACATTCTGCTGCCTCCAATCATATATACCTGACAGGAGCCCATACATTCTCCTGCCTCCAATAATATATACCTGACAGGAGCCCATACATTCTGCTGCCTCCAATAATATACACCTGACAGGAGCCCATAGATTCTCCTGCCTCCAATAATATATACCTGACAGGAGCCCATACATTCTCCTGCCTCCAATAATATATACCTGACAGGAGCCCATAGATTCTGCTGCCTCCAATAATATATACCTGACAGGAGCCCATACATTCTGCTGCCTCCAATAATATATACCTGACAGGAGCCCATACATTCTCCTGCCTCCAATAATATATACCTGACAGGAGCCCATACATTCTCCTGCCTCCAATAATATATACCTGACAGGAGCCCATACATTCTCCTGCCTCCAATAATATATACCTGACAGGAGCCCATACATTCTCCTGCCTCCAATAATATATACCTGACAGGAGCCCATACATTCTCCTGCCTCCAATCATATATACCTGACAGGAGCCCATACATTCTGCTGCCTCCAATAATATATACCTGACAGGAGCCCATACATTCTCCTGCCTCCAATAATATATACCTGACAGGAGCCCATACATTCTCCTGCCTCCAATAATATATACCTGACAGGAGCCCATACATTCTCCTGCCTCCAATAATATATACCTGACAGGAACCCATACATTCTGCTGCCTCCAATCATATATACCTGACAGGAGCCCATACATTCTTCTGCCTCCAATAATATATACCTGACAGGAGCCCATACATTCTCCTGCCTCCAATAATATATACCTGACAGGAGCCCATACATTCTGCTGCCTCCGATAATATATACCTGACAGGAGCCCATACATTCTGCTGCCTCCAATAATATATACCTGACAGGAGCCCATACATTCTCCTGCCTCCAATAATATATACCTGACAGGAGTCCATACATTCTGCTGCCTCCAATAATATATACCTGACAGGAGCTCATAGATTCTGCTGTCTCCAATAATATATACCTGACAGGAGCCCATAGATTCTGCTGCCTCCAATAATATATACCTGACAGGAGCCCATACATTCTGCTGCCTCCAATAATATATACCTGACAGGAGCCCATACATTCTGTTGCCTCCAATAATATATACCTGACAGGAGCCCATACATTCTGCTGCCTCCAATAATATATACCTGACAGGAGCCCATACATTCTCCTGCCTCCAATAATATATACCTGACAGGAGCCCATACATTTTGCTGCCTCCAATAATATATACCTGACAGGAGCCCATACATTCTGCTGCCTCCAATAATATATACCTGACAGGAGTCCATACATTCTCCTGCCTCCAATAATATATACCTGACAGGAGCCCATAGATTCTCCTGCCTCCAATAATATATACCTGACAGGAGCCCATACATTCTCCTGCCTCCAATAATATATACCTGACAGGAGCCCATACATTCTCCTGCCTCCAATAATATATACCTGACAGGAGCCCATAGATTCTGCTGCCTCCAATAATATATACCTGACAGGAGCCCATAGATTCTGCTGCCTCCAATAATATATACCTGACAGGAGCCCATACATTCTGCTGCCTCCAATAATATATACCTGACAGGAGCCCATACATTCTCCTGCATCCAATAATATATACCTGACAGGAGCCCATACACTCTCCTGCCACCAATAATATATACCTGACAGGAGCCCATACATTCTCCTGCCTCCAATAATATATACCTGACAGGAGCCCATACATTCTCCTGCCTCCAATAATATATATCTGACAGGAGCCCATACATTCTCCTGCCTCCAATAATATATATCTGACAGGAGCCCATACATTCTCCTGCCTCCAATAATATATACCTGACAGGAGCCCATACATTCTGCTGCCTCCAATAATATATACCTGACAGGAGCCCATACATTCTGCTGCCTCCAGTAATATATACCTGACAGGAGCCCATACATTCTGCTGCCTCCAATAATATATACCTGACAGGAGCCCATACATTCTGCTGCCTCCAATCATATATACCTGACAGGAGCCCATACATTCTCCTGCCTCCAATAATATATACCTGACAGGAGCCCATACATTCTGCTGCCTCCAATAATATACACCTGACAGGAGCCCATAGATTCTCCTGCCTCCAATAATATATACCTGACAGGAGCCCATACATTCTCCTGCCTCCAATAATATATACCTGACAGGAGCCCATAGATTCTGCTGCCTCCAATAATATATACCTGACAGGAGCCCATACATTCTGCTGCCTCCAATAATATATACCTGACAGGAGCCCATACATTCTCCTGCCTCCAATAATATATACCTGACAGGAGCCCATACATTCTCCTGCCTCCAATAATATATACCTGACAGGAGCCCATACATTCTCCTGCCTCCAATAATATATACCTGACAGGAGCCCATACATTCTCCTGCCTCCAATAATATATACCTGACAGGAGCCCATACATTCTCCTGCCTCCAATCATATATACCTGACAGGAGCCCATACATTCTGCTGCCTCCAATAATATATACCTGACAGGAGCCCATACATTCTCCTGCCTCCAATAATATATACCTGACAGGAGCCCATACATTCTCCTGCCTCCAATAATATATACCTGACAGGAGCCCATACATTCTCCTGCCTCCAATAATATATACCTGACAGGAACCCATACATTCTGCTGCCTCCAATCATATATACCTGACAGGAGCCCATACATTCTTCTGCCTCCAATAATATATACCTGACAGGAGCCCATACATTCTCCTGCCTCCAATAATATATACCTGACAGGAGCCCATACATTCTGCTGCCTCCGATAATATATACCTGACAGGAGCCCATACATTCTGCTGCCTCCAATAATATATACCTGACAGGAGCCCATACATTCTCCTGCCTCCAATAATATATACCTGACAGGAGTCCATACATTCTGCTGCCTCCAATAATATATACCTGACAGGAGCTCATAGATTCTGCTGTCTCCAATAATATATACCTGACAGGAGCCCATAGATTCTGCTGCCTCCAATAATATATACCTGACAGGAGCCCATACATTCTGCTGCCTCCAATAATATATACCTGACAGGAGCCCATACATTCTGTTGCCTCCAATAATATATACCTGACAGGAGCCCATACATTCTGCTGCCTCCAATAATATATACCTGACAGGAGCCCATACATTCTCCTGCCTCCAATAATATATACCTGACAGGAGCCCATACATTTTGCTGCCTCCAATAATATATACCTGACAGGAGCCCATACATTCTGCTGCCTCCAATAATATATACCTGACAGGAGCCCATACACTCTGCTGCCTCCAATAATATATACCTGACAGGAGCCCATACATTCTCCTGCCTCCAATAATATATACCTGACAGAAGCACATACATTCTCCTGCCTCCAATAATATATACCTGACAGGAGCACATACACATTCTGCTGCCTCCAATAATATATACCTGACAGGAGCCCATACATTCTCCTGCCTCCAATAATATATACCTGACAGGAGCCCATACATTCTCCTGCCTCCAATAATATATACCTGACAGGAGCCCATACATTCTGCTGCCTCCAATAATATATACCTGACAGGAGCCCATACATTCTCCTGCCTCCAATAATATATACCTGACAGGAGCCCATACATTCTGCTGGCTCCAATAATATATACCTGACAGGAGCCCATACATTCTCCTGCCTCCAATAATATATACCTGACAGGAGCCCATACATTCTCCTGCCTCCAATAATATATACCTGACAGGAGCCCATACATTCTGCTGCCTCCAATAATATATACCTGACAGGAGCCCATACATTCTGCTGCCTCCAATAATGTATACCTGACAGTAGCTCATAGATTCTGCTTCCTCCAATAATATATACCTGACAGGAGCCCATACATTCTCCTGCCTCCAATAATATATACCTGACAGGAGCCCATACATTCGTCTGCCTCCAATAATATATACCTGACAGGAGCTCTTACATCCTCCTGCCTCCAATAATATATACCTGACAGGAGCCCATACATTCTCCTGCCTCCAATAATATATACCTGACAGGAGCCCATACATTCTGCTGCCTCCAATAATATACACCTGACAGGAGCCGATAGATTCTGCTGCCTCCAATAATATATACCTGACAGGAGCCCATAGATTCTGCTGCCTCCAATAATATATACCTGACAGGAGCCCATAGATTCTGCTGCCTCCAATAATATATTCCTGACAGGAGCCCATAGATTCTGCTGCCTCCAATAATATATACCTGACAGGAGCCCATACATTCTGCTGCCTCCAATAATATATACCTGACAGGAGCCCATACATTCTCCTGCCTCCAATAATATATACCTGACAGGAGCCCATACATTCTCCTGCCTCCAATAATATATACCTGACAGGAGCCCAAACATTCTCCTGCCTCCAATAATATATACCTGACAGGAGCCCATACATTCTCCTGCCTCCAATAATATATACCTGACAGGAGCCCATACATTCTCCTGCCTCCAATAATATATACCTGACAGGAGCCCATACATTCTCCTGCCTCCAATAATATATACCTGACAGGAGCCCATACATTCTGCTGCCTCCAATAATATATACCTGACAGGAGCCCATACATTCTGCTGCCTCCAATAATATATACCTGACAGGAGCCCATACATTCTGCTGCCTCCAATAATATATACCTGACAGGAGCCCATACATTCTGCAGCCTCCAATAATATATACCTGACAGGAGCCCATACATTCTCCTGCCTCCAATAATATATACCTGACAGGAGCCCATACATTCTCCTGCCTCCAATAATATATACCTGACAGGAGCCCATACATTCTCCTGCCTCCAATAATATATACCTGACAGGAGTCCATACATTCTCCTGCCTCCAATAATATATACCTGACAGGAGCCCATAGATTCTCCTGCCTCCAATAATATATACCTGACAGGAGCCGATACATTCTGCTGCCTCCAATAATATATACCTGACAGGAGCCCATAGATTCTGCTGCCTCCAATAATATATACCTGACAGGAGCCGATAGATTCTGCTGCCTCCAATAATATATACCTGACAGGAGCCCATACATTCTCCTGCCTCCAATAATATATACCTGACAGGAGCCCATACATTCTGCTGCCTCCAATAATATATACCTGACAGGAGCCCATAGATTCTGCTGCCTCCAATAATATATACCTGACAGGAGCCCATAGATTCTGCTGCCTCCAATAATATATACCTGACAGGAGCCCATAGATTCTGCTGCCTCCAATAATATATACCTGACAGGAGCCCATACATTCTGCTGCCTCCAATAATATATACCTGACAGGAGCCCATACATTCTCCTGCATCCAATAATATATACCTGACAGGAGCCCATACACTCTCCTGCCTCCAATAATATATACCTGACAGGAGCCCATACATTCTCCTGCCTCCAATAATATATATCTGACAGGAGCCCATACATTCTCCTGCCTCCAATAATATATATCTGACAGGAGCCCATACATTCTCCTGCCTCCAATAATATATATCTGACAGGAGCCCATACATTCTCCTGCCTCCAATAATATATACCTGACAGGGGCCCATACATTCTGCTGCCTCCAATAATATATACCTGACAGGAGCCCATACATTCTGCTGCCTCCAGTAATATATACCTGACAGGAGCCCATAGATTCTCCTGCCTCCAATAATATATACCTGACAGGAGCCCATAGATTCTCCTGCCTCCAATAATATATACCTGACAGGAGCCCATACATTCTCCTGCCTCCAATAATATATACCTGACAGGAGCCCATACATTCTGCTGCCTCCAATAATATACACCTGACAGGAGCCCATAGATTCTGCTGCCTCCAATAATATATACCTGACAGGAGCCCATAGATTCTGCTGCCTCCAATAATATATACCTGACAGGAGCCCATACATTCTGCTGCCTCCAGTAATATATACCTGACAGGAGCCCATAGATTCTCCTGCCTCCAATAATATATACCTGACAGGAGCCCATAGATTCTCCTGCCTCCAATAATATATACCTGACAGGAGCCCATACATTCTCCTGCCTCCAATAATATATACCTGACAGGAGCCCATACATTCTCCTGCCTCCAATAATATATACCTGACAGGAGCCCATACATTCTCCTGCCTCCAATAATATATACCTGACAGGAGCCCATAGATTCTCCTGCCTCCAATAATATATACCTGACAGGAGCCCATAGATTCTCCTGCCTCCAATAATATATACCTGACAGGAGCCCATACATTCTGCTGCCTCCAATAATATATACCTGAAAGGAGCCCATACATTCTCCTGCCTCCAATAATATATACCTGACAGGAGCCCATACATTCTCCTGCCTCCAATAATATATACCTGACAGGAGCCCATACATTCTCCTGCCTCCAATAATATATACCTGACAGGAGCCCATACATTCTGCTGCCTCCAATAATATATACCTGACAGGAGCCCATACATTCTGCTGCCTCCAATAATATATACCTGACAGGAGCCCATACATTCTCCTGCCTCCAATAATATATACCTGACAGGAGCCCATACATTCTCCTGCCTCCAATAATATATACCTGACAGGAGCCCATACATTCTGCTGCCTCCAATAATATATACCTGACAGGAGCCCATACATTCTGCTGCCTCCAATAATATATACCTGACAGGAGCCCATACATTCTGCAGCCTCCAATAATATATACCTGACAGGAGCCCATACATTCTCCTGCCTCCAATAATATATACCTGACAGGAGCCCATACATTCTCCTGCCTCCAATAATATATACCTGACAGAAGCCCATACATTCTCCTGCCTCCAATAATATATACCTGACAGGAGTCCATACATTCTCCTGCCTCCAATAATATATACCTGACAGGAGCCCATAGATTCTCCTGCCTCCAATAATATATACCTGACAGGAGCCGATACATTCTGCTGCCTCCAATAATATATACCTGACAGGAGCCCATAGATTCTGCTGCCTCCAATAATATATACCTGACAGGAGCCCATACATTCTGCTGCCTCCAATAATATATACCTGACAGGAGCCCATACATTCTCCTGCATCCAATAATATATACCTGACAGGAGCCCATACACTCTCCTGCCTCCAATAATATATACCTGACAGGAGCCCATACATTCTCCTGCCTCCAATAATATATACCTGACAGGAGCCCATACATTCTCCTGCCTCCAATAATATATATCTGACAGGAGCCCATACATTCTCCTGCCTCCAATAATATATATCTGACAGGAGCCCATACATTCTCCTGCCTCCAATAATATATACCTGACAGGAGCCCATACATTCTGCTGCCTCCAATAATATATACCTGACAGGAGCCCATACATTCTGCTGCCTCCAGTAATATATACCTGACAGGAGCCCATACATTCTGCTGCCTCCAATAATATATACCTGACAGGAGCCCATACATTCTGCTGCCTCCAATCATATATACCTGACAGGAGCCCATACATTCTCCTGCCTCCAATAATATATACCTGACAGGAGCCCATACATTCTGCTGCCTCCAATAATATACACCTGACAGGAGCCCATAGATTCTCCTGCCTCCAATAATATATACCTGACAGGAGCCCATACATTCTCCTGCCTCCAATAATATATACCTGACAGGAGCCCATAGATTCTGCTGCCTCCAATAATATATACCTGACAGGAGCCCATACATTCTGCTGCCTCCAATAATATATACCTAACAGGAGCCCATACATTCTCCTGCCTCCAATAATATATACCTGACAGGAGCCCATACATTCTCCTGCCTCCAATAATATATACCTGACAGGAGCCCATAGATTCTGCTGCCTCCAATAATATATACCTGACAGGAGCCCATAGATTCTGCTGCCTCCAATAATATATTCCTGACAGGAGCCCATAGATTCTGCTGCCTCCAATAATATATACCTGACAGGAGCCCATACATTCTGCTGCCTCCAATAATATATACCTGACAGGAGCCCATACATTCTCCTGCCTCCAATAATATATACCTGACAGGAGCCCATACATTCTCCTGCCTCCAATAATATATACCTGACAGGAGCCCAAACATTCTCCTGCCTCCAATAATGTATACCTGACAGGAGCCCATACATTCTCCTGCCTCCAATAATATATACCTGACAGGAGCCCATACATTCTCCTGCCTCCAATAATATATACCTGACAGGAGCCCATACATTCTCCTGCCTCCAATAATATATACCTGACAGGAGCCCATACATTCTGCTGCCTCCAATAATATATACCTGACAGGAGCCCATACATTCTGCTGCCTCCAATAATATATACCTGACAGGAGCCCATACATTCTGCTGCCTCCAATAATATATACCTGACAGGAGCCCATACATTCTGCAGCCTCCAATAATATATACCTGACAGGAGCCCATACATTCTCCTGCCTCCAATAATATATACCTGACAGGAGCCCATACATTCTCCTGCCTCCAATAATATATACCTGACAGGAGCCCATACATTCTCCTGCCTCCAATAATATATACCTGACAGGAGTCCATACATTCTCCTGCCTCCAATAATATATACCTGACAGGAGCCCATAGATTCTCCTGCCTCCAATAATATATACCTGACAGGAGCCGATACATTCTGCTGCCTCCAATAATATATACCTGACAGGAGCCCATAGATTCTGCTGCCTCCAATAATATATACCTGACAGGAGCCCATAGATTCTGCTGCCTCCAATAATATATACCTGACAGGAGCCCATACATTCTCCTGCCTCCAATAATATATACCTGACAGGAGCCCATACATTCTGCTGCCTCCAATAATATATACCTGACAGGAGCCCATAGATTCTGCTGCCTCCAATAATATATACCTGACAGGAGCCCATAGATTCTGCTGCCTCCAATAATATATACCTGACAGGAGCCCATAGATTCTGCTGCCTCCAATAATATATACCTGACAGGAGCCCATACATTCTGCTGCCTCCAATAATATATACCTGACAGGAGCCCATACATTCTCCTGCATCCAATAATATATACCTGACAGGAGCCCATACACTCTCCTGCCTCCAATAATATATACCTGACAGGAGCCCATACATTCTCCTGCCTCCAATAATATATATCTGACAGGAGCCCATACATTCTCCTGCCTCCAATAATATATATCTGACAGGAGCCCATACATTCTCCTGCCTCCAATAATATATATCTGACAGGAGCCCATACATTCTCCTGCCTCCAATAATATATACCTGACAGGGGCCCATACATTCTGCTGCCTCCAATAATATATACCTGACAGGAGCCCATACATTCTGCTGCCTCCAGTAATATATACCTGACAGGAGCCCATAGATTCTCCTGCCTCCAATAATATATACCTGACAGGAGCCCATAGATTCTCCTGCCTCCAATAATATATACCTGACAGGAGCCCATACATTCTCCTGCCTCCAATAATATATACCTGACAGGAGCCGATACATTCTGCTGCCTCCAATAATATACACCTGACAGGAGCCCATAGATTCTGCTGCCTCCAATAATATATACCTGACAGGAGCCCATAGATTCTGCTGCCTCCAATAATATATACCTGACAGGAGCCCATACATTCTGCTGCCTCCAGTAATATATACCTGACAGGAGCCCATAGATTCTCCTGCCTCCAATAATATATACCTGACAGGAGCCCATACATTCTCCTGCCTCCAATAATATATACCTGACAGGAGCCCATACATTCTCCTGCCTCCAATAATATATACCTGACAGGAGCCCATACATTCTCCTGCCTCCAATAATATATACCTGACAGGAGCCCATACATTCTCCTGCCTCCAATAATATATACCTGACAGGAGCCCATAGATTCTCCTGCCTCCAATAATATATACCTGACAGGAGCCCATAGATTCTCCTGCCTCCAATAATATATACCTGACAGGAGCCCATACATTCTGCTGCCTCCAATAATATATACCTGAAAGGAGCCCATACATTCTCCTGCCTCCAATAATATATACCTGACAGGAGCCCATACATTCTCCTGCCTCCAATAATATATACCTGACAGGAGCCCATACATTCTCCTGCCTCCAATAATATATACCTGACAGGAGCCCATACATTCTCCTGCCTCCAATAATATATACCTGACAGGAGCCCATACATTCTCCTGCCTCCAATAATATATACCTGACAGTAGCCCATACATTCTCCTGCCTCCAATAATATATACCTGACAGGAGCCCATACATTCTCCTGCCTCCAATAATATATACCTGACAGGAGCCCATACATTCTGCTGCCTCCAATAATATATACCTGACAGGAGCCCATACATTCTGCTGCCTCCAATAATATATACCTGACAGGAGCCCATACATTCTCCTGCCTCCAATAATATATACCTGACAGGAGCCCATACATTCTCCTGCCTCCAATAATATATACCTGACAGGAGCCCATACATTCTGCTGCCTCCAATAATATATACCTGACAGGAGCCCATACATTCTGCTGCCTCCAATAATATATACCTGACAGGAGCCCATACATTCTGCAGCCTCCAATAATATATACCTGACAGGAGCCCATACATTCTCCTGCCTCCAATAATATATACCTGACAGGAGCCCATACATTCTCCTGCCTCCAATAATATATACCTGACAGGAGCCCATACATTCTCCTGCCTCCAATAATATATACCTGACAGGAGTCCATACATTCTCCTGCCTCCAATAATATATACCTGACAGGAGCCCATAGATTCTCCTGCCTCCAATAATATATACCTGACAGGAGCCGATACATTCTGCTGCCTCCAATAATATATACCTGACAGGAGCCCATAGATTCTGCTGCCTCCAATAATATATACCTGACAGGAGCCCATAGATTCTGCTGCCTCCAATAATATATACCTGACAGGAGCCCATACATTCTCCTGCCTCCAATAATATATAAATGATAGGAGCCCATACATTCTGCTGCCTCCAATAATATATACCTGACAGGAGCCCATAGATTCTGCTGCCTCCAATAATATATACCTGACAGGAGCCCATAGATTCTGCTGCCTCCAATAATATATACCTGACAGGAGCCCATAGATTCTGCTGCCTCCAATAATATATACCTGACAGGAGCCCATACATTCTGCTGCCTCCAATAATATATACCTGACAGGAGCCCATACATTCTCCTGCATCCAATAATATATACCTGACAGGAGCCCATACACTCTCCTGCCTCCAATAATATATACCTGACAGGAGCCCATACATTCTCCTGCCTCCAATAATATATATCTGACAGGAGCCCATACATTCTCCTGCCTCCAATAATATATATCTGACAGGAGCCCATACATTCTCCTGCCTCCAATAATATATATCTGACAGGAGCCCATACATTCTCCTGCCTCCAATAATATATACCTGACAGGGGCCCATACATTCTGCTGCCTCCAATAATATATACCTGACAGGAGCCCATACATTCTGCTGCCTCCAGTAATATATACCTGACAGGAGCCCATACATTCTCCTGCCTCCAATAATATATACCTGACAGGAGCCCATACATTCTGCTGCCTCCAATAATATACACCTGACAGGAGCCCATAGATTCTGCTGCCTCCAATAATATATACCTGACAGGAGCCCATACATTCTGCTGCCTCCAATAATATACACCTGACAGGAGCCCATAGATTCTGCTGCCTCCAATAATATATACCTGACAGGAGCCCATAGATTCTGCTGCCTCCAATAATATATACCTGACAGGAGCCCATAGATTCTGCTGCCTCCAATAATATATACCTGACAGGAGCCCATAGATTCTGCTGCCTCCAGTAATATATACCTGACAGGAGCCCATAGATTCTCCTGCCTCCAATAATATATACCTGACAGGAGCCCATACATTCTCCTGCCTCCAATAATATATACCTGACAGGAGCCCATACATTCTCCTGCCTCCAATAATATATACCTGACAGGAGCCCATACATTCTCCTGCCTCCAATAATATATACCTGACAGGAGCCCATACATTCTCCTGCCTCCAATAATATATACCTGACAGGAGCCCATAGATTCTCCTGCCTCCAATAATATATACCTGACAGGAGCCCATAGATTCTCCTGCCTCCAATAATATATACCTGACAGGAGCCCATAGATTCTCCTGCCTCCAATAATATATACCTGACAGGAGCCCATAGATTCTCCTGCCTCCAATAATATATACCTGACAGGAGCCCATACATTCTGCTGCCTCCAATAATATATACCTGACAGGAGCCCATACATTCTGCTGCCTCCAATAATATATACCTGACAGGAGCCCATACATTCTCCTGCCTCCAATAATATATACCTGACAGGAGCCCATACATTCTCCTGCCTCCAATAATATATACCTGACAGGAGCCCATACATTCTCCTGCCTCCAATAATATATACCTGACAGGAGTCCATACATTCTCCTGCCTCCAATAATATATACCTGACAGGAGCCCATAGATTCTCCTGCCTCCAATAATATATACCTGACAGGAGCCCATACATTCTCCAGCCTCCAATAATATATACCTGACAGGAGCCCATACATTCTGCTGCCTCCAATAATATATACCTGACAGGAGCCCATACATTCTGCTGCCTCCAATAATATATACCTGACAGGAGCCCATAGATTCTCCTGCCTCCAATAATATATACCTGACAGGAGCCCATAGATTCTCCTGCCTCCAATAATATATACCTGACAGGAGTCCATACATTCTCCTGCCTCCAATAATATACACCTGCAGGAGTCCATACATTCTCCTGCCTCCAATAATATATACCTGACAGGAGCCCATACATTCTCCTGCCTCCAATAATATATACCTGACAGGAGCTCATACATTCTACTGCCTCCAATAATATATACCTGACAGGAGCCCATACATTCTCCTGCCTCCAATAATATATACCTGACAGGAGCCCATACATTCTCCTGCCTCCAATAATATATACCTGACAGGAGCCCATACATTCTCCTGCCTCCAATAATAAATACCTGACAGGAGCCCATACATTCTCCTGCCTCCAATAATATATACCTGACAGGAGCCCATACATTCTCCTGCCTCCAATAATATATACCTGACAGGAGCCCATACATTCTCCTGCCTCCAATAATATATACCTGACAGGAGCCCATACATTCTCCTGCCTCCAATAATATACACCTGACAGGAGCCCATACATTCTCCTGCCTCCAATAATATACACCTGACAGGAGCCCATACATTCTGCTGCCTCCAATAATATATACCTGACAGGAGCCCATACATTCTGCTGCCTCCAATAATATATACCTGACAGGAGCCCATACATTTTGCTGCCTCCAATAATATATACCTGACAGGAGCCCATACATTCTCCTGCCTCCAATAATATATACCTGACAGGAGCCCATAGATTCTCCTGCCTCCAATAATATATACCTGACAGGAGTCCATACATTCTCCTGCCTCCAATAATATATACCTGACAGGAGTCCATAGATTCTCCTGCCTCCAATAATATATACCTGACAGGAGCCCTTACATTCTCCTGCCTCCAATAATATATACCTGACAGGAGCCTATACATTCTGCTGCCTCCAATAATATATACCTGACAGGAGCCCATACATTCTCCTGCCTCCAATAATATATACCTGACAGGAGCCCATAGATTCTCCTGCCTCCAATAATATATACCTGACAGGAGCCCATAGATTCTGCTGGCTCCAATAATATATACCTGACAGAAGCCCATACATTCTCCTGCCTCCAATAATATATACCTGACAGGAGCCCATACATTCTGCTGCCTCCAATAATATATACCTGACAGGAGCCCATACATTCTGATGCCTCCAATAATATATACCTGACAGGAGCCCATAGATTCTGCTGGCTCCAATTATATATACCTGACAGGAGCCCATAGATTCTGCTGCCTCCAATAATATATACTTGACAGGAGCCCATACATTCTGCTGCCTCCAATAATATATACCTGACAGGAGCCCATACATTCTCCTGCCTCCAATAATATATACCTGCAGGAGCCCATACATTCTCCTGCCTCCAATAATATATACCTGACAGTAGCTCATAGATTCTGCTTCCTCCAATAATATATACCTGACAGGAGCCCATACATTCTCCTGCCTCCAATAATATATACCTGACAGGAGCCCATACATTCGTCTGCCTCCAATAATATATACCTGACAGTAGCTCTTACATCCTCCTGCCTCCAATAATATATACCTGACAGGAGCCCATACATTCTCCTGCCTCCAATAATATATACCTGACAGGAGCCCATACATTCTGCTGCCTCCGATAATATATACCTGACAGGAGCCCATACATTCTGCTGCCTCCAATAATATATACCTGACAGGAGCCCATACATTCTCCTGCCTCCAATAATATATACCTGACAGGAGTCCATACATTCTGCTGCCTCCAATAATATATACCTGACAGGAGCTCATAGATTCTGCTGTCTCCAATAATATATACCTGACAGGAGCCCATAGATTCTGCTGCCTCCAATAATATATACCTGACAGGAGCCCATACATTCTGCTGCCTCCAATAATATATACCTGACAGGAGCCCATACATTCTGTTGCCTCCAATAATATATACCTGACAGGAGCCCATACATTCTGCTGCCTCCAATAATATATACCTGACAGGAGCCCATACATTCTCCTGCCTCCAATAATATATACCTGACAGGAGCCCATACATTTTGCTGCCTCCAATAATATATACCTGACAGGAGCCCATACATTCTGCTGCCTCCAATAATATATACCTGACAGGAGCCCATACACTCTGCTGCCTCCAATAATATATACCTGACAGGAGCCCATACATTCTCCTGCCTCCAATAATATATACCTTACAGGAGCACATACATTCTCCTGCCTCCAATAATATATACCTGACAGGAGCCCATATACATTCTGCTGCCTCCAATAATATATACCTGACAGGAGCCCATACATTCTCCTGCCTCCAATAATATATACCTGACAGGAGCCCATACATTCTCCTGCCTCCAATAATATATACCTGACAGGAGCCCATACATTCTGCTGCCTCCAATAATATATACCTGACAGGAGCCCATACATTCTCCTGCCTCCAATAATATATACCTGACAGGAGCCCATACATTCTGCTGGCTCCAATAATATATACCTGACAGGAGCCCATACATTCTCCTGCCTCCAATAATATATACCTGACAGGAGCTCATACATTCTCCTGCCTCCAATAATATATACCTGACAGGAGCCCATACATTCTGCTGCCTCCAATAATATATACCTGACAGGAGCCCATACATTCTGCTGCCTCCAATAATATATACCTGACAGGAGCCCATACATTCTGCTGCCTCCAATAATATATACTTGACAGGAGCCCATACATTCTGCTGCCTCCAATAATATATACCTGACAGGAGCCCATACATTCTGCTGCCTCCAATCATATATACCTGACAGGAGCCCATACATTCTCCTGCCTCCAATAATATATACCTAACAGGAGCCCATACATTCTGCTGCCTCCAATAATATATACCTGACAGGAGCCCATACATTCTTCTGCCTCCAATAATATATACCTGACAGGAGCCCATACATTCTCCTGCCTCCAATAATATATACCTGACAGGAGCCCATAGATTCTGCTGCCTCCAATAATATATACCTGACAGGAGCACATACATTCTGCTGCCTCCAATAATATATACCTGACAGGAGCCCATACATTCTCCTGCCTCCAATAATATATACCTGACAGGAGCCCATACATTCTCCTGCCTCCAATAATATATACCTGACAGGAGCCCATACATTCTCCTGCCTCCAATAATATATACCTGACAGGAGCCCATACATTCTCCTGCCTCCAATAATATATACCTGACAGGAACCCATACATTCTCCTGCCTCCAATCATATATACCTGACAGGAGCCCATACATTCTGCTGCCTCCAATAATATATACCTGACAGGAGCCCATACATTCTCCTGCCTCCAATAATATATACCTGACAGGAGCCCATACATTCTCCTACCTCCAATAATATATACCTGACAGGAGCCCATACATTCTCCTGCCTCCAATAATATATACCTGACAGGAGCCCATACATTCTCCTGCCTCCAATCATATATACCTGACAGGAGCCCATACATTCTGCTGCCTCCAATCATATATACCTGACAGGAGCCCATACATTCTTCTGCCTCCAATAATATATACCTGACAGGAGCCCATACATTCTCCTGCCTCCAATAATATATACCTGACAGGAGCCCATACATTCTGCTGCCTCCGATAATATATACCTGACAGGAGCCCATACATTCTGCTGCCTCCAATAATATATACCTGACAGGAGCCCATACATTCTCCTGCCTCCAATAATATATACCTGACAGGAGTCCATACATTCTGCTGCCTTCAATAATATATACCTGACAGGAGCTCATAGATTCTGCTGTCTCCAATAATATATACCTGACAGGAGCCCATAGATTCTGCTGCCTCCAATAATATATACCTGACAGGAGCCCATACATTCTGCTGCCTCCAATAATATATACCTGACAGGAACCCATACATTCTGTTGCCTCCAATAATATATACCTGACAGGAGCCCATACATTCTGCTGCCTCCAATAATATATACCTGACAGGAGCCCATACATTCTCCTGCCTCCAATAATATATACCTGACAGGAGCCCATACATTTTGCTGCCTCCAATAATATATACCTGACAGGAGCCCATACATTCTGCTGCCTCCAATAATATATACCTGACAGGAGCCCATACACTCTGCTGCCTCCAATAATATATACCTGACAGGAGCCCATACATTCTCCTGCCTCCCATAATATATACCTGACAGGAGCACATACATTCTCCTGCCTCCAATAATATATACCTGACAGGAGCCCATATACATTCTGCTGCCTCCAATAATATATACCTGACAGGAGCCCATACATTCTCCTGCCTCCAATAATATATACCTGACAGGAGCCCATACATTCTCCTGCCTCCAATAATATATACCTGACAGGAGCCCATACATTCTGCTGCCTCCAATAATACATACCTGACAGGAGCCCATACATTCTCCTGCCTCCAATAATATATACCTGACAGGAGCCCATACATTCTGCTGGCTCCAATAATATATACCTGACAGGAGCCAATACATTCTCCTGCCTCCAATAATATATACCTGACAGGAGCCCATACATTCTCCTGCCTCCAATAATATATACCTGACAGGAGCCCATACATTCTGCTGCCTCCAATAATATATACCTGACAGGAGCCCATACATTCTGCTGCGTCCAATAATATATACCTGACAGGAGCCCATACATTCTGCTGGCTCCAATAACATATACCTGACAGGAGCCCATAGATTCTGCTGGCTCCAATTATATATACCTGACAGGAGCCCATAGATTCTGCTGCCTCCAATAATATATACTTGACAGGAGCCCATACATTCTGCTGCCTCCAATAATATATACCTGACAGGAGCCCATACATTCTCCTGCCTCCAATAATATATACCTGCAGGAGCCCATACATTCTCCTGCCTCCAATAATATATACCTGACAGTAGCTCATAGATTCTGCTTCCTCCAATAATATATACCTGACAGGAGCCCATACATTCTCCTGCCTCCAATAATATATACCTGACAGGAGCCCATACATTCTGCTGCCTCCGATAATATATACCTGACAGGAGCCCATACAATCTGCTGCCTCCAATAATATATACCTGACAGGAGCCCATACATTCTCCTGCCTCCAATAATATATACCTGACAGGAGTCCATACATTCTGCTGCCTCCAATAATATATACCTGACAGGAGCTCATAGATTCTGCTGTCTCCAATAATATATACCTGACAGGAGCCCATAGATTCTGCTGCCTCCAATAATATATACCTGACAGGAGCCCATACATTCTGCTGCCTCCAATAATATATACCTGACAGGAGCCCATACATTCTGTTGCCTCCAATAATATATACCTGACAGGAGCCCATACATTCTGCTGCCTCCAATAATATATACCTGACAGGAGCCCATACATTCTCCTGCCTCCAATAATATATACCTGACAGGAGCCCATACATTTTGCTGCCTCCAATAATATATACCTGACAGGAGCCCATACATTCTGCTGCCTCCAATAATATATACCTGACAGGAGCCCATACACTCTGCTGCCTCCAATAATATATACCTGACAGGAGCCCATACATTCTCCTGCCTCCAATAATATATACCTTACAGGAGCACATACATTCTCCTGCCTCCAATAATATATACCTGACAGGAGCCCATATACATTCTGCTGCCTCCAATAATATATACCTGACAGGAGCCCATACATTCTCCTGCCTCCAATAATATATACCTGACAGGAGCCCATACATTCTCCTGCCTCCAATAATATATACCTGACAGGAGCCCATACATTCTGCTGCCTCCAATAATATATACCTGACAGGAGCCCATACATTCTCCTGCCTCCAATAATATATACCTGACAGGAGCCCATACATTCTGCTGGCTCCAATAATATATACCTGACAGGAGCCCATACATTCTCCTGCCTCCAATAATATATACCTGACAGGAGCTCATACATTCTCCTGCCTCCAATAATATATACCTGACAGGAGCCCATACATTCTGCTGCCTCCAATAATATATACCTGACAGGAGCCCATACATTCTGCTGCCTCCAATAATATATACCTGACAGGAGCCCATACATTCTGCTGCCTCCAATAATATATACCTGACAGGAGCCCATACATTCTGCTGCCTCCAATAATATATACCTGACAGGAGCCCATACATTCTGCTGCCTCCAATCATATATACCTGACAGGAGCCCATACATTCTCCTGCCTCCAATAATATATACCTAACAGGAGCCCATACATTCTGCTGCCTCCAATAATATATACCTGACAGGAGCCCATACATTCTTCTGCCTCCAATAATATATACCTGACAGGAGCCCATACATTCTCCTGCCTCCAATAATATATACCTGACAGGAGCCCATAGATTCTGCTGCCTCCAATAATATATACCTGACAGGAGCCCATACATTCTGCTGCCTCCAATAATATATACCTGACAGGAGCCCATACATTCTCCTGCCTCCAATAATATATACCTGACAGGAGCCCATACATTTTGCTGCCTCCAATAATATATACCTGACAGGAGCCCATACATTCTGCTGCCTCCAATAATATATACCTGACAGGAGCCCATACACTCTGCTGCCTCCAATAATATATACCTGACAGGAGCCCATACATTCTCCTGCCTCCCATAATATATACCTGACAGGAGCACATACATTCTCCTGCCTCCAATAATATATACCTGACAGGAGCCCATATACATTCTGCTGCCTCCAATAATATATACCTGACAGGAGCCCATACATTCTCCTGCCTCCAATAATATATACCTGACAGGAGCCCATACATTCTCCTGCCTCCAATAATATATACCTGACAGGAGCCCATACATTCTGCTGCCTCCAATAATACATACCTGACAGGAGCCCATACATTCTCCTGCCTCCAATAATATATACCTGACAGGAGCCCATACATTCTGCTGGCTCCAATAATATATACCTGACAGGAGCCAATACATTCTCCTGCCTCCAATAATATATACCTGACAGGAGCCCATACATTCTCCTGCCTCCAATAATATATACCTGACAGGAGCCCATACATTCTGCTGCCTCCAATAATATATACCTGACAGGAGCCCATACATTCTGCTGCCTCCAATAATATATACCTGACAGTAGCTCATAGATTCTGCTTCCTCCAATAATATATACCTGACAGGAGCCCATACATTCTCCTGCCTCCAATAATATATACCTGACAGGAGCCCATACATTCGTCTGCCTCCAATAATATATACCTGACAGGAGCTCTTACATCCTCCTGCCTCCAATAATATATACCTGACAGGAGCCCATACATTCTCCTGCCTCCAATAATATATACCTGACAGGAGCCCATACATTCTGCTGCCTCCAATAATATACACCTGACAGGAGCCCATAGATTCTGCTGCCTCCAATAATATATACCTGACAGGAGCCCATAGATTCTGCTGCCTCCAAAAATATATACCTGACAGGAGCCCATAGATTCTGCTGCCTCCAATAATATATTCCTGACAGGAGCCCATAGATTCTGCTGCCTCCAATAATAAATACCTGACAGGAGCCCATACATTCTGCTGCCTCCAATAATATATACCTGACAGGAGCCCATACATTCTCCTGCCTCCAATAATATATACCTGACAGGAGCCCATACATTCTCCTGCCTCCAATAATATATACCTGACAGGAGCCCATACATTCTCCTGCCTCCAATAATATATACCTGACAGGAGCCCATACATTCTGCTGCCTCCAATAATATACACCTGACAGGAGCCCATAGATTCTGCTGCCTCCAATAATATATACCTGACAGGAGCCCATAGATTCTGCTGCCTCCAATAATATATACCTGACAGGAGCCCATAGATTCTGCTGCCTCCAATAATATATTCCTGACAGGAGCCCATAGATTCTGCTGCCTCCAATAATAAATACCTGACAGGAGCCCATACATTCTGCTGCCTCCAATAATATATACCTGACAGGAGCCCATACATTCTCCTGCCTCCAATAATATATACCTGACAGGAGCCCATACATTCTCCTGCCTCCAATAATATATACCTGACAGGAGCCCATACATTCTCCTGCCTCCAATAATATATACCTGACAGGAGCCCATACATTCTCCTGCCCCCAATAATATATACCTGACAGGAGCCCATACATTCTCCTGCCTCCAATAATATATACCTGACAGGAGCCCATACATTCTCCTGCCTCCAATAATATATACCTGACAGGAGCCCATACATTCTGCTGCCTCCAATAATATATACCTGACAGGAGCCCATACATTCTGCTGCCTCCAATAATATATACCTGACAGGAGCCCATACATTCTGCTGCCTCCAATAATATATACCTGACAGGAGCCCATACATTCTGCAGCCTCCAATAATATATACCTGACAGGAGCCCATACATTCTCCTGCCTCCAATAATATATACCTGACAGGAGTCCATACATTCTCCTGCCTCCAATAATATATACCTGACAGGAGCCCATAGATTCTCCTGCCTCCAATAATATATACCTGACAGGAGCCGATACATTCTGCTGCCTCCAATAATATATAGCTGATAGGAGCCCATAGATTCTGCTGCCTCCAATAATATATACCTGACAGGAGCCCATACATTCTCCTGCCTCCAATAATATATACCTGACAGGAGCCCATACATTCTGCTGCCTCCAATAATATATACCTGACAGGAGCCCATAGATTCTGCTGCCTCCAATAATATATACCTGACAGGAGCCCATAGATTCTGCTGCCTCCAATAATATATTCCTGACAGGAGCCCATAGATTCTGCTGCCTCCAATAATAAATACCTGACAGGAGCCCATACATTCTGCTGCCTCCAATAATATATACCTGACAGGAGCCCATACATTCTCCTGCCTCCAATAATATATACCTGACAGGAGCCCATACATTCTCCTGCCTCCAATAATATATACCTGACAGGAGCCCATACATTCTCCTGCCTCCAATAATATATACCTGACAGGAGCCCATACATTCTCCTGCCTCTAATAATATATACCTGACAGGAGCCCATACATTCTCCTGCCTCCAATAATATATACCTGACAGGAGCCCATACATTCTCCTGCCTCCAATAATATATACCTGACAGGAGCCCATACATTCTGCTGCCTCCAATAATATATACCTGACAGGAGCCCATACATTCTGCTGCCTCCAATAATAAATACCTGACAGGAGCCCATACATTCTGCTGCCTCCAATAATATATACCTGACAGGAGCCCATACATTCTCCTGCCTCCAATAATATATACCTGACAGGAGCCCATACATTCTCCTGCCTCCAATAATATATACCTGACAGGAGCCCATACATTCTCCTGCCTCCAATAATATATACCTGACAGGAGCCCATACATTCTGCTGCCTCCAATAATATATACCTGACAGGAGCCCATACATTCTGCTGCCTCCAATAATATATACCTGACAGGAGCCCATACATTCTGCTGCCTCCAATAATATATACCTGACAGGAGCCCATACATTCTGCAGCCTCCAATAATATATACCTGACAGGAGCCCATACATTCTCCTGCCTCCAATAATATATACCTGACAGGAGCCCATACATTCTCCTGCCTCCAATAATATATACCTGACAGGAGTCCATACATTCTCCTGCCTCTAATAATATATACCTGACAGGAGCCCATAGATTCTCCTGCCTCCAATAATATATACCTGACAGGAGCCGATACATTCTGCTGCCTCCAATAATATATACCTGACAGTAGCCCATAGATTCTGCTGCCTCCAATAATATATACATGACAGGAGCACATAGATTCTGCTGCCTCCAATAATATATACCTGACAGGAGCCCATAGATTCTGCTGCCTCCAATAATATATACCTGACAGGAGCCCATACATTCTCCTGCCTCCAATAATATATACCTGACAGGAGCCCATACATTCTCCTGCCTCCAATAATATATACCTGACAGGAGCCCATACATTCTCCTGCCTCCAATAATATATACCTGACAGGAGCCCATAGATTCTGCTGCCTCCAATAATATATACCTGACAGGAGCCCATAGATTCTGCTGCCTCCAATAATATATACCTGACAGGAGCCCATACATTCTGCTGCGTCCAATAATATATACCTGACAGGAGCCCATACATTCTCCTGCATCCAATAATATATACCTGACAGGAGCCCATACACTCTCCTGCCTCCAATAATATATACCTGACAGGAGCCCATACATTCTCCTGCCTCCAATAATATATACCTGACAGGAGCCCATACATTCTCCTGCCTCCAATAATATATATCTGATAGGAGCCCATACATTCTCCTGCCTCCAATAATATATATCTGACAGGAGCCCATACATTCTCCTGCCTCCAATAATATATACCTGACAGGAGCCCATACATTCTGCTGCCTCCAATAATATATACCTGACAGGAGCCCATACATTCTGCTGCCTCCAGTAATATATACCTGACAGGAGCCCATACATTCTGCTGCCTCCAATAATATATACCTGACAGGAGCCCATACATTCTGCTGCCTCCAATAATATATACCTGACAGGAGCCCATACATTCTGCTGCCTCCAATAATATATACCTGACAGGAGCCCATACATTCTGCTGCCTCCAATAATATACACCTGACAGGAGCCCATAGATTCTCCTGCCTCCAATAATATATACCTGACAGGAGCCCATAGATTCTGCTGCCTCCAATAATATATACCTGACAGGAGCCCATACATTCTGCTGCCTCCAATAATATATAGCTGACAGGAGCCCATACATTCTGCTGCCTCCAATAATATACACCTGACAGGAGCCCATAGATTCTCCTGCCTCCAATAATATATGCCTGACAGGAGCCCATAGATTCTGTTGCCTCCAATAATATATACCTGACAGGAGCCCATACATTCTGCTGCCTCCAATAATATATACCTGACAGGAGCCCATACATTCTCCTGCCTCCAATAATATATACCTGACAGGAGCCCATACATTCTCCTGCCTCCAATAATATATACCTGACAGGAGCCCATACATTCTCCTGCCTCCAATAATATATACCTGACAGGAGCCCATACATTCTCCTGCCTCCAATAATATATACCTGACAGGAGCCCATACATTCTCCTGCCTCCAATCATATATACCTGACAGGAGCCCATACATTCTGCTGCCTCCAATAATATATACCTGACAGGAGCCCATACATTCTGCTGCCTCCAATAATATATACCTGACAGGAGCCCATACATTCTCCTGCCTCCAATAATATATACCTGACAGGAGCCCATACATTCTCCTGCCTCCAATAATATATACCTGACAGGAGCCCATACATTCTCCTGCCTCCAATCATATATACCTGACAGGAGCCCATACATTCTCCTGCCTCCAATAATATATACCTGACAGGAGTCCATACATTCTGCTGCCTCCAATAATATATACCTGACAGGAGCTCATAGATTCTGCTGTCTCCAATAATATATACCTGACAGGAGCCCATAGATTCTGCTGCCTCCAATAATATATACCTGACAGGAGCCCATACATTCTGCTGCCTCCAATAATATATACCTGACAGGAGCCCATACATTCTGTTGCCTCCAATAATATATACCTGACAGGAGCCCATACATTCTGCTGCCTCCAATAATATATACCTGACAGGAGCCCATACATTCTCCTGCCTCCAATAATATATACCTGACAGGAGCCCATACATTTTGCTGCCTCCAATAATATATACCTGACAGGAGCCCATACATTCTGCTGCCTCCAATAATATATACCTGACAGGAGCCCATACACTCTGCTGCCTCCAATAATATATACCTGACAGGAGCCCATACATTCTCCTGCCTCCAATAATATATACCTGACAGGAGCCCATAGATTCTGCTGCCTCCAATAATATATACCTGACAGGAGCCCATAGATTCTGCTGCCTCCAATAATATATACCTGACAGGAGCCCATACATTCTGCTGCCTCCAATAATATATACCTGACAGGAGCCCATACATTCTGCAGCCTCCAATAATATATACCTGACAGGAGCCCATACATTCTCCTGCCTCCAATAATATATACCTGACAGGAGCCCATAGATTCTGCTGCCTCCAAAAATATATACCTGACAGGAGCCCATAGATTCTCCTGCCTCCAATAATATATACCTGACAGGAGCCCATACATTCTCCTGCCTCCAATAATATATACCTGACAGGAGCCCATACATTCTGCTGCCTCCAATAATATATACCTGACAGGAGCCCATAGATTCTGCTGCCTCCAATAATATATACCTGACAGGAGCCCATAGATTCTGCTGCCTCCAATAATATATACCTGACAGGAGCCCATACATTCTGCTGCCTCCAAT
Source organism: Phyllobates terribilis (assembly GCF_046119375.1). Classification (NCBI taxonomy): domain Eukaryota; kingdom Metazoa; phylum Chordata; class Amphibia; order Anura; family Dendrobatidae; genus Phyllobates; species Phyllobates terribilis. Next base: position 45,617,199 of record NW_027362765.1, read on the forward strand.
AATATATACCTGACAGGAGCCCATACATTCTCCTGCATCCAATAATATATACCTGACAGGAGCCCATACACTCTCCTGCCTCCAATAATATATACCTGACAGGAGCCCATACATTCTCCTGCCTCCAATAATATATATCTGACAGGAGCCCATACATTCTCCTGCCTCCAATAATATATATCTGACAGGAGCCCATACATTCTCCTGCCTCCAATAATATATATCTGACAGGAGCCCATACATTCTCCTGCCTCCAATAATATATACCTGACAGGGGCCCATACATTCTGCTGCCTCCAATAATATATACCTGACAGGAGCCCATAGATTCTGCTGCCTCCAATAATATATACCTGACAGGAGCCCATACATTCTCCTGCCTCCAATAATATATACCTGATAGGAGCCTATACATTCTGCTGCCTCCAATAATATGTACCTGACAGGAGCCCATACATTCTCCTGCCTCCAGTAATATATACCTGACAGGAGCCCATAGATTCTCCTGCCTCCAATAATATATACCTGACAGGAGCCCATAGATTCTGCTGGCTCCAATAATATATACCTGACAGAAGCCCATACATTCTCCTGCCTCCAATAATATATACCTGACAGGAGCCCATACATTCTGCTGCCTCCAATAATATATACCTGACAGGAGCCCATACATTCTGATGCCTCCAATAATATATACCTGACAGGAGCCCATACATTCTGCTGCCTCCAATAATATATACCTGACAGGAGCCCATACATTCTGCTGGCTCCAATAATATATACCTGACAGGAGCCCATAGATTCTGCTGGCTCCAATTATATATACCTGACAGGAGCCCATAGATTCTGCTGCCTCCAATAATATATACTTGACAGGAGCCCATACATTCTGCTGCCTCCAATAATATATACCTGACAGGAGCCCATACATTCTCCTGCCTCCAATAATATATACCTGCAGGAGCCCATACATTCTCCTGCCTCCAATAATATATACCTGACAGTAGCTCATAGATTCTGCTTCCTCCAATAATATATACCTGACAGGAGCCCATACATTCTCCTGCCTCCAATAATATATACCTGACAGGAGCCCATACATTCGTCTGCCTCCAATAATATATACCTGACAGTAGCTCTTACATCCTCCTGCCTCCAATAATATATACCTGACAGGAGCCCATACATTCTCCTGCCTCCAATAATATATACCTGACAGGAGCCCATACATTCTGCTGCCTCCGATAATATATACCTTACAGGAGCCCATACATTCTGCTGCCTCCAATAATATATACCTGACAGGAGCCCATACATTCTCCTGCCTCCAATAATATATACCTGACAGGAGTCCATACATTCTGCTGCCTCCAATAATATATACCTGACAGGAGCTAATAGATTCTGCTGTCTCCAATAATATATACCTGACAGGAGCCCATAGATTCTGCTGCCTCCAATAATATATACCTGACAGGAGCCCATACATTCTGCTGCCTCCAATAATATATACCTGACAGGAGCCCATACATTCTGTTGCCTCCAATAATATATACCTGACAGGAGCCCATACATTCTGCTGCCTCCAATAATATATACCTGACAGGAGCCCATACATTCTCCTGCCTCCAATAATATATACCTGACAGGAGCCCATACATTTTGCTGCCTCCAATAATATATACCTGACAGGAGCCCATACATTCTGCTGCCTCCAATAATATATACCTGACAGGAGCCCATACACTCTGCTGCCTCCAATAATATATACCTGACAGGAGCCCATACATTCTCCTGCCTCCAATAATATATACCTTACAGGAGCACATACATTCTCCTGCCTCCAATAATATATACCTGACAGGAGCCCATATACATTCTGCTGCCTCCAATAATATATACCTGACAGGAGCCCATACATTCTCCTGCCTCCAATAATATATACCTGACAGGAGCCCATACATTCTCCTGCCTCCAATAATATATACCTGACAGGAGCCCATACATTCTGCTGGCTCCAATAATATATACCTGACAGGAGCCCATACATTCTCCTGCCTCCAATAATATATACCTGACAGGAGCCCATACATTCTCCTGCCTCCAATAATATATACCTGACAGGAGCCCATACATTCTGCTGCCTCCAATAATATATACCTGACAGGAGCCCATACATTCTGCTGCCTCCAATAATATATACCTGACAGGAGCCCATACATTCTGCTGCCTCCAATAATATATACCTGACAGGAGCCCATACATTCTGCTGCCTCCAATAATATATACCTGACAGGAGCCCATACATTCTGCTGCCTCCAATCATATATACCTGACAGGAGCCCATACATTCTCCTGCCTCCAATAATATATACCTGACAGGAGCCCATACATTCTGCTGCCTCCAATAATATATACCTGACAGGAGCCCATACATTCTCCTGCCTCCAATAATATATACCTGACAGGAGCCCATACATTCTCCTGCCTCCAATAATATATACCTGACAGGAGCCCATAGATTCTGCTGCCTCCAATAATATATACCTGACAGGAGCCCATACATTCTGCTGCCTCCAATAATATATACCTGACAGGAGCCCATACATTCTCCTGCCTCCAATAATATATACCTGACAGGAGCCCATACATTCTCCTGCCTCCAATAATATATACCTGACAGGAGTCCATACATTCTCCTGCCTCCAATAATATATACCTGACAGGAGCCCATACATTCTCCTGCCTCCAATAATATATACCTGACAGGAGCCCATACATTCTCCTGCCTCCAATCATATATACCTGACAGGAGCCCATACATTCTGCTGCCTCCAATAATATATACCTGACAGGAGCCCATACATTCTCCTGCCTCCAATAATATATACCTGACAGGAGCCCATACATTCTCCTGCCTCCAATAATATATACCTGACAGGAGCCCATACATTCTCCTGCCTCCAATAATATATACCTGACAGGAGCCCATACATTCTCCTGCCTCCAATCATATATACCTGACAGGAGCCCATACATTCTGCTGCCTCCAATCATATATACCTGACAGGAGCCCATACATTCTTCTGCCTCCAATAATATATACCTGACAGGAGCCCATACATTCTTCTGCCTCCAATAATATATACCTGACAGGAGCCCATAGATTCTCCTGCCTCCAATAATATATACCTGACAGGAGCCCATACATTCTGCTGCCTCCAATAATATATACCTGACAGGAGCCCATACATTCTCCTGCCTCCAATAATATATACCTGACAGGAGCCCATAGATTCTGCTGCCTCCAATAATATATATCTGACAGGAGCCCATACATTCTGCTGCCTCCAATAATATATACCTGACAGGAGCCCATACATTCTGCTGCCTCCAATACTATATATCTGATAGGATCCCATACATTCTGCTGCCTCCAATAATATATACCTGACTGTAGCCCATATATTCTCCTGCCTCCAATAATATATACCTGACAGGAGCCCATAGATTCTGCTGCCTCCAATAATATATACCTGACAGGAGCCCATAGATTCTGCTGCCTCCAATAATATATACCTGACAGGAGCCCATAGATTCTGCTGCCTCCAATAATATATACCTGACAGGAGCCCATACATTCTCCTGCCTCCAATAATATATACCTGACAGGAGCCCATACATTCTGCTGCCTCCAATAATATATACCTGACAGGAGCCCATACATTCTCCTGCCTCCAATAATATATACCTGACAGGAGCCCATACATTCTGCTGCCTCCAATAATATATACCTGACAGGAGCCCATACATTCTGCTGCCTCCTATAATATATACCTGACAGGAGCCCATACATTCTCCTGCCTCCAATAATATATACCTGACAGGAGCTCATAGATTCTAGTGGCTTTACTAGTGAGCCAGCTAGAATGTATGGGCTGTAGGAAGGAGACCATAGATTCTAGCCTCAACCTTGTGGAGAGATGACACTGAGCAGCTGAGGGGTTTGGGGCTGCACAGGGAACAGGGGGATTTTTTATGTGTGGGGCTGTGTGGAGAATGGGGGAATCCTGTTATTTACCTGGGGCTGTGTGCTGGGGGTCTGTGTGGAGAAGGAGGGGGTGCTGTTACTTGCGTGAGGCTAGGGGTTACTGGAGGGGCTCCTGTTATTTCCGTGGGGCTGAGGGTCACGTGGGGATGGAGGGGGTGCTGGTATTTGCATGTAGCTGCTTGCTGGGTGGGGGGTGATGTTACATGGTGCTGCGCAGGATAATGTCTAATGTTCCCCTTGCGTTGGGCTGCATGTGGGGGGTGGGGCTGAACAGGGAAGGGGGTGATGTTGGGGAATCTGAAGGGAGGATTGATAATTATTTACATGAGCCTCTTCCTGGGGGGGCTGCACTGAGGACTGGCTCCTGTTTTGCACATAACTGTTTTCTCATTAATAGTATTGGGTGACACAGGACTGCAGGTTTGCATCCGGCCACCAGGAGGCTCCAAGCTGCGAAAAAAAATATCCAATGTCTCCACATAACGGGCTATATCCTCTCATCAGACAAGTGGGGTGTTGGTGTCCGCACAGTCTGTGCGAGTCCACCGAAGGGGTGGCACTGCGGATGTGTGCTGAGTATAATTCCGCCAAAACCCGCTCCCCATTTCTGTTGGCTTGCTAGTTACTATCCCCACCTTTTTATTTCCTTTTGGATACGTCTTTCTCCTTCTCATCTCCCCTTTCTGTATTTTCTTGATGTTTCTCTATGGCTTTTTTTCTACGCCATCCTAGGAAGCATTATCTGGTATGGGACCCTCCCAGGTCTCATTCCTTCTGACTGGTGGCCTTTTTTTTTTTTCTAGGCTCTGGTCAACCTCAACTGGCTTCTGTTCCAAGAATGCTGAGTTGCCGGGTAGTTTCGCAAAATAAGGCTTTTATCGCATATAGATTACAAATTTTATACTACCTATAGGGTGCCATGGTACCACTCCAACCTCCCCCACCCAGCTTGGGGTCAGTGGGTGATGGGTTGAAGAGTGGGATTTGTGTCTCCCCTCAAGTAGTTTTCACAGTACTTATTTTCCTTGGCTCCCGCTGGTGTTGGCATTGCTGCGGGCTCCCTTGCTTCCTCTTTTCGCCTATCCTTGCACTATTTCTTTCCTCGGCAAACATCCAGACAGAAGACCCAGGTGCCTTCTGTTACCATTGCCATTTCTGGACACCGCGTGATTTCACAGCTCCTGAATCTTTCTGGTTAGCAATGGGCGCCCTCCTGGGCCTATTTTCATGTTTTCCAGGCACCTTGTCAGGGAGCCCCTCAGTAGGCCACATCCTTTGGTCATTTCAGCTTGTGGGGACATCTCTCCTTCAGGGAGATCTGGATGGCTCACATAGACACCACCTCCCTGACCCTGGTATATTTCAGAGTTACAAGATGGAATGCCCTCTAGTGGCCGGGCATGTACTCACGCTCTTTTGTCCGCCAATGTATTAAACCAGAAAGGAATTTTATGGTAAATACAAAAATCACATTTTTCAACAATTTTTACAACTAAAGCTCCGCGGACTCGGGTACAAACGGTTTTTGTTTTCCTTGGCCCTAATGTCCAGCGAGGCTTAATTCTACTTATTGATTTGTAAAGTTGATTGTTCTACATTTATATGTAGAAATATATTTATATATTTCTCCTTTTTGTTAGAATTATTTATGTGTTTTAATAAAACTGTTTGAGAACTATGGGCTGAATTCTCATTTCTATATTTATAAATCATGGTGTGATATTAGTGAGGAGAAACTGCAGGTGGATCTGCACCAGGGCGTGTTCACACATTGCGATTTGTTGGGGAAACCATCTGCTGCAAAGTCCTCACATGTAGACCCGCACCAAATCCTTCAGATCTCACCGACCATTTCTTTTGTCTTCAGCAGCAACTTTTTTTTTTTTTTTTAAAAAAAAAAACATACTCGCTTATGTGACTTGGCTTTCCATGTGGCCCATACAGTCTGATTAGTCGTCCAAGTCATATTTGGGGCAAAACATTTTTTTGACAGATTTTTTTTTTGTAAAGAGGCATAAGTTGCTTTTCGCTGAGGGTCTGACTGCTGGTGCTGCCGCTGTTCCATAGGACAGAATCTGATAGAAGTCACATTACATATTTTATAGGGGTAAAAGTTTTCCTTTTACAAACTGAGTATTTTTAGCCAAGAAGGACATCATTTGCAGTAACTCAAATCCACAGTGGGTACGGAAAGTATTCAGACCCCTTTAAATGTTTCACTCTTTGTTTCATTGCAGCCATTTGGCAAATTCTAAAAAGTTCATTTTTTTTCTCATTAAAGTACACTCTGCACCCCATCTTGACTGAAAAAAATCAGAAATGTAGAAATTTTTGCAAATTTATTAAAAAAAACCCTGAAATATCACATGGTTATAAGTATTCAGACCCTTTGCTCAGACACTCATATTTAAGTCACATGCTGTCCATTTCCTTGTGATCCTCCTTGAGATGGTTATACTCCTTCATTGGAGTCCAGCTCTGTTTAATTAAACTGATAGGACTTGATTTGGAAAGGCACACACCTGTCTATACAAGACCTCACAGCTCACAGTGCATGTTAGACCAAATGAGAATCATGAGCTCAAAAGGAACTGCCCAAGGAGCTCAGAGACAGAATTGTGGCAAGGCACAGATGTGGTCAAGGTTACGAAAAAAATTCTGCATTACTCAAGGTTCCTAAGAGCACAGTGGCCTCCATAATCCTTAAATGGAAGAAGTTTGGAACCACCAGAAGTCTTCCTAGACCTGGCCATCCAGCCAAACTGAGCAATCGTGGGAGAAGAGCCTTGGTGAGAGAGGTAAAGAACAACCTCAAGATTACTGTGGCTATGCTCCAGAGATGCAGTAGGGAGATGGGAGAAAGTTCCACAAAGTCAACTATCACTGCAGCCCTCCACCAGTCAGGCCTTTATGGCAGAGTGGCCCGACGGAAGCCTCTCCTCAGTGCAAGACATATGAAAGCCCGCACAGAGTTTGCTCAAAAACACATGAAGGACTCCCAGACTATGAGAAATAAGATTCTCTGGTCTGATGAGACAAAGAGAGAACTTTTTGGTGATAATTTTAAGTGGTAATAACAAAGGAGTGGCTTCAGAACAACTCTGTGACCATTCTTGACTGGCCCAGCCAGAGCCCTGACCTAAACCCAATTGAGCATCTCTGGAGAGACCAGAAAATGGCTGTCCACCAACGTTCACCATCCAACCTGACGGAACTGGAGAGGATCTGCAAGGAAGAATAGCAGAGGATCCCCAAATCCAGGTGTGAAAAACGTGTTGCATCATTCCCAAGAAGACTCATGGCTGTACTAGCTCAAAAGGGTGCTTCTACTCAATACTGAGAAAAGGGTCTGAATACTTATGACCATGTGATATTTCAGTTTTTCCTTTTTAATAAATTTGCAAAAATTTCTACATTTCTGATTTTTTTCAGTCAAGATGGGGTGCAGAGTGTACTTTAATGAGAAAAAAATGAATTTTTTAGAATTTACCAAATGGCTGCAATGATACAAAGAGTGAAAAAATTAAAGGGGTCTGAATACTTTCCGTACCCACTGTAGAGTACATGGATAGGCATACATAATACTGTTTCATATCATCGATAGTATCTTATAACAATGCTATCAAGCATGAGTAGAGAGAACTTGTTTTCACCGGATAACCCCCTTATCGCCCATCGTATCCGGCAGAATGCAGCACTTTTATCTCATGTAGAATTGAGCAGCAGTGCACATGCTCAGTCTGAGCTCCATTATCACCCTATGGGGGTCTCAAGCGATGCTGTTTTTTCCCGGCAGACACACAGATTGCGTAGAGCAATGGTCAGACAGCCAACCTACTGCTTAATTTTGTAACAGGGATAAAAATTCCCCATTTTCCCAGTACGTGTGGTGAAAACAAGTTAAGGCCCATAAACACCCAATCCCTACAATCCTATGGTTGACATCTCTCTCATGACTATATACAGGAGTGCTTAGCCAAACATTCTTGTGTTCTCTATTAGAGAGCAGGTGTCGAGCTCCACTGGTGGCAGCTTATCTTCAGCAAGAACAAGAGGATCAATTACTGAAATTCCAACACTTCGGATACTTCTCTCCTCTTACAACAATTATCGAGGAAGAGGCGGGAAGCCCCAATACACATTAGATCGCTGGCTGATCCGGATGACTTTAGGTTTATGTGTATGGAAGCCTTAGTATGATCCGTATAAGGGCTCATTTAGACGTTTCAGCCTCTCATACGGCCTTAATCATTATGTCGCTACTGTAAGGGAGAAAGGATACAAGATGTCAAAGAAGGTAACAAAGTTCATTACATACAACAGTAATAATCCAGGGTGTACCTAGGGAAAGCATGATTGAAGGAGGAGTAGGGGAAGGGGTCTATAGGGCAAGGGAATAGAGGAAGAGGGGCAGGGGGAGAGGGGAGGAGGGAAAGGGGTCACAGAGCGTTATATATATATATAAAGTATATGTACATATTTCATGTCCATTTATTTACATAGATATCATAGTACCAAAAAGCAGAATAGTACCAGGGATTGTCTTACTTGTTATGTGGTTCGAGGGCATGCTAGTGCTTAATATATGGATCAAGGAAAAGAAGTTCCAGGTACATGGCTGTGATTAAGTATGTTGTGCATGTTGTATCCGGGTATACTGGTGTTACCAGGAGTTTTATATATACGGCGGTTACTTTCAACAGGTTCCCAGTAGATGTGGGGTCACAGGAATCTACAAAATATAGTGCAGTTGGTTATGGTTACGGTTACATATTAAGACAAGCTGTTAGCATGGGGACACTGACCTGACACGACTATACCTTTCATTGGATGCCTGCATCAGGTGTGGTATCACTGTGGCGTTCCTTGGTGTAGTGGGCCAAACGGTGGTGGTCTTGAGGGATAAAGCAGCGCTCCCGCGCCTTGCTGTAGCCGTCAGTGGTGGGAGTGTGCAAGGGCTGTGTTTTAAATGTCAGCCGGCGGCGCCAGACCAGAAGTACATCACAGGTGGGGGGTGTCACCGAATGTAATGTTCCGCTGGCGCCGTACTGTGGGCAGCGCTGACTGGGGATGTGGGCAAACTGCAAAATAAAAACAAAAACTCAGAGGTCCAGAAAGAGAAATTTACATGTTGCCGGTTTTAAAAAACACAACGCAGATTATTGCACAGTGTATGGAAAAGCCCAGTGTGTATGAGTATTCTATAAATGTCATCCATTTTGCTGGAATTGTAAGACGATGCGTTTTTACAGTCGAGGATGTAAAGTTTTAACGTTGATTTCGACCACAGGACTCCAATAAAACCAGTGTGTACTCGCCTCTTACAGCAGCGCCATTCCAGCTAGGTCAGCACCACTGTCTCCAGAGAGTGACGTGACATTGCTGTGTAATGTGCTGCTGCCACCACTGAGCAGCCGCTATTTGCCTGCAGCTTATCAGTATTCCATAAGGGCAGACATCCGCTTGGGCTGGGAGAGAAAGATGAATATGCGCTGAGCATTATTTTGTATAACAGAAGTAAATGGGAAAGTCAGCTCACCATGTTTAGATGCACATTGCTTCACCTGACAAGCACCGCACAGAGCCGTCCCAATCTGTGATGTAGAAATCAGAAATGCAAGAAAAAAAGGCAGTTTCCTCCAGCGACAGATCCGTTAAAAAATAGAAAAATCATCTTTATTGATCCAATAGTAAAAGTAAAAAAATAGTAAATACACCGGTCACCATAAGATATCTATAGTACACACCGACGCGTTTCAGCTGAGCCTTTTAGAGATCATTTAATCTTCAACTTGCTTAACTGTTCACAAGAACAATCATTTTGACCAACAGTGCCCAAACTTTTACAAGCAACTGAATAAGCCAAAATCAAGAGTGGGTGAAGAATACAGAAGTGGAGCATGTGTTTCTATTATGCTTCTCCTCTGATTGTTCCTCTCTGATGTAAAATACTGGATGTGTTAATGTAACCAAAATCTGTCTCCAGTACAAACATATTTTCACATTATTAAGGGTGGAGATAACGCTGCTAATATATGACAGTCGAAAGAGGATGAAGATGGAGATGCTAGAGGCAGGTACAGTCAGGCTGCTGCAAGTTCATCTGAAAGTGGAGAAAGAGGCTCTGCTATAAGATGTCACCTCTGCTCTGGACTGTAAATCAAGAAGTGGAAGTCACTGCCAGTGGGGAGTAGGTAGGAATTGCAGAGGACTGTGCATTAATGCCTCCACCAGGGCCTTTGTGAGCCTAATTTGCATATGAATAAACTATGAATTTCTGAGCCACAGGGCACCAGATACGAGATTGGTTTGGAAAGCTTTCCAAGCTGGCAATGCACTGGCATAAGTAGGTCCTGTTACAAGGTTTTATTGGTGAGGTGGCTGAACCTAATAAAAATTTTACTAGTTCATCTTGAAATGTAACCTTCGCCTATGCATCTTACTCCCCCACCTTCTGTTTACTTTCCAGTGTTTATCCTTGGTTCTTAGTCTATAGCTCGACTGTTGTCAATTCCTAGGACTTACTTGGACAAGTTCCTCCACCTGTTGGACTATACACAATGCATTTGCTTATATCCTACGGAGTCCTTTTTGAAGGCAAAAAGGCAAAGTAACAATGTTTCTGTTTGTTTTCACTCTCTCCCCTATAGTTCTTAACTTTCTACTAACCTCACTAATCCCTACACCTAGCAAGGAACTCTTCATCTCTACTTCCATCCTCCCCATTCATCTCACCGCCTCCTCAGAACTATTCCTCAATATTCACTCTTGTGTCTCCAAACACAGACAGCCACCTAATGGCCTCTCCTTCTCCCACCTGCTCCTTCTGACTGCTGGCGATATCTCTCCAAATCCTGGCCCTCCTCAGCACATCCCCACAGTCACTTCCACCTCTTATCTACGATCTGTTACAAACTTTTGCAACCTTTCTAACCTTATACCCATCCATCCAGCCCCCACTTCCCCAGTCCCACTAACAGGAGCTCTATGGAACGCTTGCTCCGTCTGCAACAAACTTTCCTACATCCATGATCTTTTCATTACTAACAAATTATCCTCACCGAAACCCGGCTCACCCCCTCTGACACGGCCTCCCCAGCTGCACTTTTGTATGGTGGATTCCATCTTTCTCACACACCCCGCTCCAATGGCAAGCATGGTGGAGGAGTAGGTTTTCTCCTGTCAGGTAACTGCTCCTTCACCCATATCCCACTGCCACCCTCCATTACTCTCCCCTCTTTTGAGGTGCACTGTGTGCGCCTCTACTCCCCCTCCAACTGGCCATCATTTACCGCCCCCCAGGACCAGCCACCACCTTCTTTGACCACTTCACCACCTGGCTGCTTCATTTCCTTTCCGCTGACATCCCCACTATCATCATGGCTGACTTCAACATCCCCATTGACACTTCCCACTCATCTGTCTCCAAACTTCTATCTCTCACTTCCTCTTTCAGCCTTGCTCAATGGTCTTCTGCCCCCACTCACAAAGATGGTAACACACTGGACCTCATCTTCGCCCGCCTCTGTTCCCTATCTAACCTCTCTAGCTCACCTATCCCTCTTTCTGACCACAATCTACTTACATTCTCTTCCCTCTCCTCTCCAGGTGCACAAGCCCCACTCCAAAAACTCCTAGCAGAAATCTCAAACACCTTGACCTACACTCACTCTCTGAATCCCTTCTCCCTCTCACAGGCAAAAGTTCATTACACGATGCAGATGCTGCTGCCACTTTATATAACACCACAACAGCTGCAGCTCTCAATTCGGTCGCCCCCCCTCAGACATATCACAGCTCACCTACTCAATAGGTAACCTTGGCACACCAACCTGTCTAAAGAACTGAAAAGGGCCTCCAGGGTTGCTGAGTGGAAATGGAAAATGTCCCACTCCAACGAGCATTTCATCGCATTAAAACAGTCCCTCACTTCTTTCAAGTCCATACTTACTGCAGCAAAACAAACCTACTTCTCATCCCTCATATCCTCCCTGTCTCAACCCTAAACAGCTATTCAACACTTTCAATTCTCTCCTCCGTCCTCCAGCACCTCCTGCCTCTCATCTCAGCCGAAGTCTTTGCCTCATTCTTCAAGCTGAAGATTGACACCATCAGACAAAGCTTTTGCCTAAAGTCCCCACAGCCCCTCCTCATAACTACTCATCTGTCCTCCTCCAAAACCAGCTTCTCCCCCACTACGGACAATAAAGTTTCCTCTTTACTCTCCAAATCACACCTCACCACCTGCTAACTTGACCCAATCCCATCCCACCTCATCCCTAACCTCACCAGTCTTCATCCCAACCCTAACCCATCTTTTCAACCTGTTACTAACAACTGGTGTCTTGCCCTCATGCTTCAAACATGCCTCGATCACACCCATCCTCTCTGTCTAGATATCGCCCCATATCACTTCTCCCCTACGCCTCAAAACTACTGGAACAACACGTCCTACCTCTCCTTCTGTTCCCTCTTTGACCACTTACAATCTGGCTTCCGACCACACCACTCCACTGAAACTGCCCTGACTAAAGTCACCAATGACCTACTAACTACCGAATCCAAGCGACACTACTCTGTCCTCCTCCTCGTGGACCTGTCATCTGCCTTTGACACAGTGGACCATTCCCTCTTTCTACAGACACTCATCTCTTGGCATCAAAGACTTGGCACTATCTTGGATCTCCTCATATTTAACAGACAGGACATTCAGTGTCTCCCACTCACACATCACCTCCTCACCTCAACCCTATCTCTTGGTGTCCCCCAAGTTTCAGTCCTAGGACCCCTGTTGTTCTCCAGCTACACTTTCGGCCTGGGACAGCTCATAGAGTCCCATGGCTTTCAGTATAACCTCTATGCTGATGACACACAGATCTACCTCTCTGGATCCGATATCTCCTCCCTACTGACCAGAATCCCACAATGCCTGTCTGCTATTTCATCCTTCTCTGACAGATTTCTAAAACTTAACATGGATAAAACGGAATTCATCATCTTTCCACCATCTCACTCAACCCCACCAACTGAGCTATCCATCAAAGTCAATGGCTGCCCACTCTCCATAGTCCCGCAAGCTCGCTGCCTCGGGGGAACCCTGGGCTCTAATCTCTCCTTCAAACCAACTATCCAAGCCCTTTCCACTTCCTACCGACTCCAACTCAAAAATATCTCCCGGATCCGCACATTCCTCAACCACGAATCTGAAAAACACTGGTGCACACCCTCATCATCGCCAACCTCGACTACTGCAACCTCCTGCTCTGTGGCCTCCCTTCTACCACTCTAGCTCCCCTCCAATATATCCTAAACTCTGCTGCCAAACTAATCCACCTGTCCCTTCACTGGCTCCCCATTGCCCAGAGACTCCAGTTCAAACCCCTAACCATCACATACAAAGCCATCCACAACCTGTCTCTTCCATATATCTGTGACCTAGCCTCCTGGTACATACCTACATGCAACCTTCCATCCTCACAAGATCTCCTTCTCTACTCCTCTCTTATCTCCTCTTCCCACAATCGCATGCAAGATTTCTCCCGTGCATCTTCCCTACTCAGGAACTCTCTACCCCAACACATCAGACTCTCGTTTACCGTGGAAACCTTCAAAAGGAAATTGAAGACCCACCTCTTCTGACAAGCCTACAACCTGCAGTAACCCTTGCTCCACCATAGCTGCACGACCAGCTCTACCCCCACCTACTGTATCCTCACCCATCCCCTTTAGATTGTGAGCCCTCTGGGCAGGGTCCTCGCTCGTTCTGTACCAGTCGACAACTTGTATTGTTCAAAATTTATTGTAATTGTTTGTGCTATGTTTATCTCTTTCACATGTAAAGCGCCATGGAATAAATGACGCTATTATAATAAATAATAATAATGTACCTATTTGTTTACTTTGTTTTTATCGTGTTCAAATTCTCTAGCTTTTGCTGAATAAACTTTAAATTAAAAAAAAAAAAAATGTTACTAGTTAAGCAGTTGCTGAGCATACTAGATAATTTGACTTCCACTTAAAGGAGTTGTCCCGTCAAACCAATTAGTCTGCAGTCACTCTGTGTGACTGCAGACTTTTGAATCCTCCCAATGCACGCACTGGGTGCCACAGGGATTCGCTGGTTTCAGACAGGGGAACGGAGGGTATCTATAAGTTATACATATTCCTGGCCAGTGGGCGCGGCCTCGCTCTTTATAAACTTGTATGGAGTGAGGCCACGTCCCTTAGTCAGCCATGACCACTGGCCATCAGCGTCACTTGTCAGGGCAAGGCCTAGGCTCAATATAAGTGTATGGAGTGAGACCACGCCCACTGGCTGCGGGTATGTAAAACTAATACATACCCTCGGTTTCCCAGTCTGAAAGTCAACATTTAAAGGGGTATTCCAGGGAGATAAAGAACTCTCATGGACAAATCATCATAAACTATTGAGCGGACATCCATAGTGCTGTTTCTAATCCTGACAGTATCTCCTATCTCCTGTTACGTGACAGATCAAGGGCCATGGTCTGCTCCTGGCTTCTAGCAACGTAACACAAAGCATCACAGAAAAAGAAATAGCCTCACCAATACTAGGTCAGATTACCAATACACTAGCAGGATGCAACAGAACCCATAATAAAGGCAGGAGCGGCACAGGTGCAAAATACTGATGGGGCAACCACTCCCAAACCTACCAATTCATGGAGGCGGTGGTTGCCTAGTAATTACTACAGGACTGTACAAGAAAGTGATTTATTCTAAAAGAAATGCTAGAGCCAAAAATGAGAGAATTCAGTCATCATGGCTGGATATTCGGGCCTGGCTTCTAGGGTGTTTGTTCTAGACGGGGTCTTTGTCCCTGGAGCTTCTCTACCCAGTATAATGAGACTCACTGATCTTGTTGATATACAGAGCATTTGAGTAAAATAGAAACTGCTTAAATACGAGGACCTTGTCTAATCTATATGTAAGAATATGAAGAACAATGGAGATAGCGCTATTCTTCTATATAAAATATGTGATGTTGCAGTAGCCCTATAATTTCCATACATGAGATCTCTGAATAGCTAATCTTACCCCAGCATTACAAATTTAGATGAGAGGTGAGGAGAGGGAGACATTTTATTTTAATAGGAATGGATAACACCAGATGTTCCAACAAAGAAGGAATGGATCGTACATGTAAATAATAATTTGAACATATTTATTATTGTAGTATTCAAAAGTTATAGAATTTGTTCACACACGGAGATTGGAGATTGAAAGAGACTGATGAATGGCAGATTGCTGAGATTGAGAGTTAGGAAGTGTTACGCTCACGCCCGGACTGACTGGCGTGAGCGTGGTTAATGATCCCACTGGACCATGAACCGAGGAGTGCCTGGAGGGGCGTGACTAAGTATCAACCCGGTCCGTCCAAGGTCGCACGGCGGCTCAGTCGACTCCGTGAACTAGGGAGGAACCGAGCAGAGGGACCAGGTGCTACTCCAGGTCAGACCCCGGTCACAGCTGTTGACCCACACCGGGGAATGCAGGAACAGGCAGGTTAGACTGGCATATAAACAGGTGGGTACTGGCAGGCACGGCTGGTATGCAGACAGGTGGGTATTGGCAGGCACGGCTGGTATGCAGACAGGTGGGCACTGGCAGGCACGGCTGGCATGCAGACAGGTGAGCACTGGCAGGCACGGCTGGCATGCAGACAGGCGGGTACTGGCAGGTAGGAACGCAGGCAGGATAGGGAGCAGTACTGACTGGAATACAGGAACGGAGCCGCAGGTGCGGTAGACCAGCAGAGCAGAGCAAAACCCGCAGGTGAGGTAGACAAGCAGAGCAAAAGCAAAACCCGCAGGTGCGGTAGACAAGCAGAGCAGAGCAAAATCCGCAGGTGCGGTAGACAAGCAGAGCAAAGCAAAACCCGCAGGTGCGATAGACAAGCAGAGCAGAGCAAAATCCGCAGGTGCGGTAGACAAGCAGAGCAGAGAAAAACTGCAGGTGCGGTAGACAAGCAGAGCAGAGCAAAACCAGCAGGTGCGGTAAACAAGCAGAGCAGAGCAAAACCCGCAGGTGCGTTGAACAAGCATAGCAGAGCGAAACCGCAAGTGGGGTGAACAAGCAGAGCAGAGCGAAACCGCAGGTGCGGTGAACAAGCAGAGCAGAGCGAAACCGCAGGTGCGGTGAACAAGCAGAGCAGAGCGAAACCGCAGGTGCGGTGAACAAGCAGAGCAGAGCGAAACCGCAGGTGCGGTGAACAAGCAGAGCAGAGCGAAACCGCAGGTGCGGTGAACAAGCAGAGCGAAACCGCAGGTGCGGTGAACAAGCAGAGCAGAGCAAAAAGCCGGTGCGGTGAACAAGCAGGGCAGAGCAAAATCGACGGTGCGGTGAACAAGCAGAGCGAAACCGCCGATGCGGTGGACAAGCAGAGCAGAGCAAAACCGCAGGTGCGGTGAACAAGCAGAACCAGATACACACAAGGTACTTACAATGAAGTAGCGAGTGTACACAAAACTCACAAACAGAAGTTCAGAGACAACGAGTTGGAGTTAGGTGCAAGTTCAGACACTGCAGGAAAAGGGAAGGTTCGGACATAGAGACAAACAGGTAACGGGCTAGGACACAGTTCAGACAGGAACTGAACCAGGAACAAGATACAGGAACGAGCCTGGGAACTCAGCCCCCAGGGTGGCGGAGACAGACTAGAAGTCACAGATACAGGTAACAGGCCTGGGTATACAGCCCCCAGGGGCGAAACAGACAAGATACAGGACAGGACCTGGCATCTCAGTTGCAAGGAACACACTGAAGAAAAGTGTTGCTCAGGCCCCTCCTACTGGGTGGAGGGGGTTTAATTATCCAGTGACTCACAGCAATAGGCTGGGGACGCATTAGGACTGTGCGCACAGTAACTATAAGAATCAGGCAGTAACCGCGCCGCAGCCCTAAGCAATCAGACAAAAGACACAGCAGGTACTGGAGCAAAGTGTGCAGCCTGGACTGATAGGTAAGATAGCGGTCTTGCATGGTGGGAGGTGGTAAGCCATGCCAGCACACCGCCAGGGATGTTACAGGAAGAAGATGGAGGAGGAACTATTGGGTATTTTTTGGCGGTTCAAGGGGAGGTGTTGCAATACTCTTGTCCAATAGTGAATAGATGAAATATGTAAGTGTGAAATATTCAAAGGAATATTGCATTTAATTTGATTTTTAGATAACAGATGTATATTAATAACTTGATATGCTTTAATTAAAATATAGGTTCTAACTTACTTTCTCGGTTATTTCTTTGTCGTTACTTTAACTCTCTGGCATGTGTTTTCTGGCACGGTTTCTCAAAAATGTATGGTTTATACCTGTGTGAGTTTTACTTTGTGATCAATAAAATACGATTTTCAAGTAAAACATTTCCCACCTTCTAGGTATGATAATGGCTTTTCTCTTTGTGAGATATTTGATGTCTAGTAAGACTTTTTTTGTTGGTAAAATATTTCTCACATTCTAAACATGAATACGGCTTTTCTCCTGTGTGAGTTCTCTGATGTTTAACAAGATCTGTTTTCTGTGCAAAACATTTCTCACATTCTGAACATGAAAATAGCTTCTCCCCTGTGTGAGTTCTCTGATGTATAACAAAATTTGATTTATTTGCAAAACATTTCCCACATTCTGAACATGAAAACTGCTTTTCCCCTGTGTGTGCTCTCTGATGTGTAACACATTGTGATTTCTTTGCAAAACATTTCCCACATTCTGAAAATGAAAATGGCTTTTCCCCTGTATGAGTTCTCTGATGTATAACAAGCTGTGATTTATCTGCAAAACATTTCTCACATTCTGAACATGAAAATGGCTTCTCCCCTGTGTGAACTCTTTTTTGTCTAACAAGCTCTAATTTCGGTTTAAAATATTTCCCACACTGTGAAGAAGAAAATCTTTTCTCCTCTATGTGATTTTTTGGATGTGTAACAAAAGATGTTTTGAGGGAAAAACTTTTTTCACATTCTACAGTTGAAAATGGCTTGTTTGCTGTAAGAGCAGTTCGATTTTTAATGCCTCTTTTGTGAGTTTTTTTTTCTTCTTAATAGTCTGTGATGAATCAGAAGATGGGACCTATTTAAAAGTATCAGATTATAAATCTTTGCTGTGAAAAGATGACTGTATTTCTGAATTAGTGGCAAAGACGTCAGTAATATCTTGAGTGATATCAAGGTCATCTGATTTAACAATTGAAGCCTCTGATCTCTTGGTGCAGTCACCTGCCAAGAATAAACATTATGTTTGAATAAATTATGCTGAATTATATATTTATAACATTTTTAAAATATCTAAAGAAATTGCAAGTTATGTACCAAAATGAAATAATTTACTAAGACAAAAACAGTTAATTTAACAGTAGACTTTGAAAAGCACCACGGCTTCCATGAAACACTCCAGCAAAATCTGTGCTCCAAAGTCAAATATTCCTCTTGCTTCCCTCGCCTGGTGAAGAGAATCTGGATTTTTGGTCCAAGCAGCTATCCGTACTAGTCTGACAGGGTGACGTCACAAATGCTTTGACTCTCTGCGAGTCTCTGCCAGCTTTCATTCCGAGGAGGATCTACTTCAAGAGCGTGTGCCACCAGCTGGGGCACCACCCAAACACTTTGAAGCTACACGCTGAATTTACACATCCGGACCTCAGACTAGCAGCATGAAGCACATCTCTCATATTCACCGCTCTGCAAGCGAAATTAACTCTTTGTGAGGTACAATTAAACAAGTCTGTGCTAATTACCACTCTTGCATGTACCCACCTTTTATAACATCTACCTCGTGTCCTCTGAGGATCCATTACTGACTCACTAACTCTATGCACATTAAGGGAAACTGCTTCATATTTATTAATATTTATGCAAATTGGCACAACTAGATATAATTAGTGTTGAGCGAGCATGCTCGACACTGCTCGGTACTCGCCCGAGCATCTCACTACTCGGCATGTTCGGCAAGCACCGAGCATTTCCGGGTTACTCGGGCAGGAGCTTGGGTCTCCGCCCTGCACGTTTGGCGCTCTTTACAGAGCCAATGAACATGCAGGGATTGCCAGCCAGTCACTGTAATGCCGCAGCCATGTTGTTTGTGGGCATTACAGTGATTGGCTGGCCACACAGCGTCACCTCGAGTATTTAAAACCGGGTGCCGCCATCTTGGACACAGTCGCTCCGGATCAGACAGTGTAGGGAGAGTGCTGCTGAGTTAGGGAGAGATTTATACAGCAAAATAGGTAGTTTAGGGTCTCTAAAGCCTGCCAAATCAAACAAACAGTCCCTCTCAGGACTAATATCCATCCCAGATATCAGGCAGGCTGTATAGGAGACGCAGTGGTTATACCAACAAACACTGCATTACAGTCCTGTGTGCTCCTGCTGGTCAAAATGCTAGACTTATCCCCTGGTCTCAGGGGCCAAGAAAAATCCTTTTTTTTTCATCTAAATCCTGTATTTTTTTTCCCCCTCAGTCAGACTGTACAAATACGCGTCTTATTAACCTTTTGGTATTCCCCCCCCCCAAAAAAAAATAATTGAGTGTGTCTGTGACTGTTCAGACACCAATATATCTGTTTAAAATATTCTGGTGTAGGCCAGCTAACTAGAAGTTTGGTTTCGTAGTTCCACGGTTCAAATCTCTGTATTATGCAGCTTTTGGCCTTTTTTACATAAAAAACAGTAATAGTGTCTCCCTGACTGTTCAGACACAAATATATCTGTTTAAAATATTCTGGTGTAGGCCAGATAACTAGAAGTTTGGTTTTGCAGTTCCATGGTTCAAATCTCAGTATTATCCAGCTTTTGGCCTTTTTTACATAAAAAAACAGTAATAGTGTCTCACTGACTGTTCAGACACAAATATATCTGTTTAAAATATTCTGGTGTAGGCCATATAACTAGAAGTTTGGTTTTGCAGTTGCACAGTTCAAATCTCTGTATTATCCAGCTTTTGGCCTTTTTTACATAAAAAAAACAGTAATAGTGTCTCCCTGACTGTTCAGACACAAATATATCTGTTTAAAATATTCTGGTGTAGGCCAGATAACTAGAAGTTTGGTTTTGCAGTTCCATGGTTCAAATCTCAGTATTTTCCAGCTTTTGGCCTTTTTTACATAAAAAAAACAGTAATAGTGTCTCCCTGACTGTTCAGACACAAATATATCTGTTTAAAAGATTCTGGTGTAGGCCAGAGAAACCTAACTGTGGTTTTCCTCTTCCACGGTTCTAATCTCCTTTTTATTACCCTTTTTCCATTGATAGTGCGAGTGTAAGCTATTTTACTTCATTTACAATGGGCAAGGCGCGTGGCAAGGGACGTGGAACTGGACGTTCTGGTGATGGTGCGTGTAGAGGACAGGGCCGTGGCCAAGGTGAAAATGTGCCACAACCAACAGCCACATCTTCTCGCTCCCACTTCTTGACCGAATTACTAGGAAAGCACACTACAACACCAGTATTACGAACTGATCAGTGTGAACAGGTTATTAATTGGATAGCAGATAATACTTCCAGTTACCTGGGCACCACCACCTCCGGTCTGTCTTCCACACGGTCAAGTTTTAGTAGCCGTGAGTCTCGACCGCATACTCCTCCCCACCCTGATGCTCCTTCCTCCCACCATGCCAAGTGTCATCAGACAGCAAGTGATCCCACAGTTGGACACTCTGAAGAGCTGTTCACTGTTCCATTTCCATATTTGTGCCCCTCGCCTGCTCCGCTTGAAGTGGTGGAAGAGGAGATCCCATGTAGCGCTGCCCAAATATTTGAACAGCCACGGCCAGAGGAAGTAGACACTGGCAATTTGTCACAAGAGGAGGATGATGACGAGACACAATTGCCACGAAGTGAGGAGGAGGATCGTGGTGTGCAAGTGGAAGAGGAGGAGGTGGTGGATGATCTAGTAACTGACCCAATGTGGCAGGAGGACATACAGAGCGAGGCCAGCAGCACTCAGGGGGAGGGAGGCAGAGCACCCCAACAGGCAGGAAGAAGCAGTGTGGTGGCCGCACACAGAAGGCGGGCAACAGTTCCCCGTAACACCAACACGAGGGACGTTGCCAGTACAACCAGTAGGTCTTCCAGAGTCTGGAATTTTATTTAAAGACTCTGCTGATAACCCCAAAAAGGCCATTTGTACCACCTGCCATGCCAGCATCAGCAGGGGTGACAAAACTGCCAGCCTGACCACCACCAGCATGATCAGGCACATGTCAGCAAAGCACCCGACTTTGTGGTGCAAACCCCAGGGTCCAAGACCAGTGTCAGCGGGTGTCACCACTGCTTCTTCCGCTGTTGTGCTTGTAAGAGAACCCCCTGTTGTGCGTGCAAGGCAATCCCCTGTCCATACTGCATGCAAAGTTGCCCCCTCCTCTCAGTCTTCACTTGTTATGGCAGTTTCTCAAGAAACAGCATCAACGTCTACGTCCCACCGCAGTGTTCAATTATCCATATCCCAGAGCTTTGAACGAAAGCGCAAATTCACAGCCAATGCCCCACAGGCCACAGTCCTAAATTCGCACATTTCACGACTGCTTGCGTTGGAAATGCTGCCTTTTAGGCTAGTGGAGACGGAATCCTTCCGCAACCTTATGGCGGTGGCCGTCCCTCGGTACTCGGTCCCCAGCCGACACTATTTTGCCCAGTGTGCCATCCCCGCACTACACAAGCACGTGTCCCAAAACATCTGCCATGCCCTCAACAACGCAGTTACTGGGAGAGTCTACCTGACAACGGACACGTGCACAAGTGCTTGTGGCCAGGGACGGTACATCTCCCTGACGGCACACTGGGTAAACATAGTGGAAGCCGGGACCCAGTAGGACCTTGGGAAGGAATACATCCTCCCCACACCGAGGATTGCGGGCTCTATGTCAGTCAGAGTTGCCCACACAGTGTACAGCTCCTGCGCATCATCCTCCTCCTCCTCATGTTCAGCCTCCATCTCAGATATCACCACATCAGTTACAAGCTAGAAGCACTGCAGTACTGCCTCAGCCAAGCGACAACAGGCTGTGCTGAAACTCATAAGCTTAAGTGATAAACCTCACACTGCTTGTGAGTTGTGGACCGCTGTGAAAGAGCAGGCAGATCTGTGTCTGAGACCGCTGTAGATCCAGGCATGGTCGTGTGTGACAATGGCCGTAACCTGGTGGCGGCTCTGAGGCGAGGCGAGATCACACACGTACCATGCCTGGCTCATGTGCTTAACCTCGTGTTTCAGAGGTTTCTGAAATCGTACCCAGAGTTGCCAGATCTGCTCGTCAAAGTACGCCGCCTGTCAGCTCATTTTCGGAAGTTGGCTACAGCTTCCACCGCCCTTGCTGTGTTGCAGCAGCATTTGCAGCTTCTGGCACACTGACTGGTGTGTGATGTCCCCACACGTTGGAACTCTACCCTCCACATGTTGCAACTCTACCCTCCACATGTTGCAAAGGATTTGTGAGCAAAAGAGAGCAGTTGTGGAGTACCAGCTGCAACAAGGCCGTCGATATACAGGTCAGACTCCACACATAAGACCTCAGGAGTGGACCTGGATATCTGACATATGTACCATCCTGACAAACTTTGAGGAGTCCACCAAGATGGTGAGTGGCGATGACGCCATCATTAGCGTCAGCATCCCACTTGTCTGTCTTTTGCAACGCTCTCTGCAGAGAATTAAAGAGGAGGCATTGCAGCCATAGTATGATGAGATGGATCAAGAAGCCGTAATGGGCGATTACACACAGCCCAGCCTCATCTCATCCCAACGTGCAATGGGGGACAATGAGGCGCTGTAGACGGTAGTACCTGTACAACTATCATACCGTCGGTTCAGCGTGGGTGGCCTGAGGACAGCGGGGAGGAGGAGGAGGAGCAGAGCATGGTCAGTCGTCATCTTGGTGAGGACACAGAAGTCTTGCCCGTTACCAGTCTGGCACGCATGGCTGACTTTATGTTACGCTGCCTTAACCGTGAACCTCGCGTTGTCAAAATGTTGGGTGACAGTCATTACTGGTTGGTGACACTTTTAGACCCCCGCTACAAGGAGAACTTTCACTCTCTTATTCCTGAGGTGGAGAGGTCTACAAAAATGTGGCAGTACCAGAAGGCCCTTGCTGCAGAACTGTTAAAAAAATTCCCATCTGATCACGCTAGCGGCAGAGGTCACAGTTCGTTGACCAACCAAGGCGTACAGGCGAGAGAGACGCAACTCCAATCCAGCAGAGGCAGGGGAACACTGTCAACATTCTGGGACAGTTTTCTGAGACCAGCCCAGCTTACAGGCCCTGAGGCGCGGGGTACTCTCACAAGGAGTGAAAAGTTTCAAAAGATGGTGAGGGAGTACCTTGCCGACCGTACCAGCATCCTCCATGATTCCTCTGTGCCTTTTAATTATTGGGTATCCAAGCTGGACACTTGGAATGAACTCGCTCTGTACGCCTTGGAGGTCCTGGCCTGCCCTGCCGGTAGCGTGTTATCGGAGCGTGTTTTTAGTGCCGTTGGGGGAATTATAACTGATAAGCGCACTCGCCTGTCAACTGACAATGCTGACAAGGTGACCCTTATCAAAATGAAGAAGGGCCAGACTTCTCACCACCAAATGACAGCAGAGTAAAATAAAGTCAAATCCACTGCGTTATTTCGGGAGGTGTATTCCCAAGCACCGCTTCACACCCACACATGGGTATACGCTTCCTCATTTTGGCTGTATTTTGCTCTTCTCCTTATCCTCAGCCTCCACCACCACTATGCCACCAAGGAGACCGTGGTCCTTGTTGCCAGCATTGCAAGTTCCTCCGTCCTGCTTGGATGGCATAGGCAAAGACTATGGGAGACCCACTCCCCAATAATGGGAATAATGTTTTGAATATGCTGTACTGCATGGTTCTTGTTTGCCAGCATTGCAAGTTCCTACGTCCTAATTTTTGGCAGCTTTTGCTTGGAAGGCATAGGCAAAGACTATGGGAGACCCACTCCCCAATAATGGGAATAATGTTTTTAATATGCTGTACTGCATGGCTCTTGTAAGGGGCATGAAAACTGTCTTGTTAAGCTACTCTGAACTCCACCTCTCTTCCAAGGGGCATTAAAACCGTCTTGTTAAACCACTCTGACCTCCACGTCTCTGCCAAGGGGCATTAAAACCGTCTTAAGTTACTGTGACCTCCATGTCTCTTCCAAGGGGCATTAAAACAGTCTTGTTAAACCACTCTGACCTTCACGTCTCTTCCAAGGGGCATTAAAACCGTCTTTTTAAGTTACTGTGACCTCCTTGTCTCTTCCAAGGGGCATTAAAACAGTCTTGTTAAGTTACTGTGACCTCCACCGCTCTTCCTAGGGGCATTAGAACCGTCTTGTTAAGCTACTGTGACCTCCACCACTCTTCCAAGGTGCATTGATATTGTCTTTTTATTCCACTGTGACCTCCACCACTCTTCCAAGGGGCATTAAAACCGTCTTGTTAAACCACTCTGAACTCCACAGCTCTTCCAACGGGCATGAAATTTTGTTTTTAATTAACTCAAACCTCCACGACTCTTCCAACGGGCATTGCATTTCCTCCTAATTTTAGTCAGCTTTTGCTTTTCAATGCATAGGCGAACACTAAGGGAGACCCACTCCCCAATAAAGGGTAGAAGGTTTTTAGTACGCTGCAATCCACGTCTGTTTCAAGAGGCATTGCAGTTCCTCATAATTTTTGGAAAGCCTTCCATTCACTGCTTAGGCCAACAGTGTACAGGAGATCCAGTTGCTATAAATGGAAAAAACGGTTTAGTTAAGGCCCTCTGACCTCCATGTCACTTCCAAGGGGCATTGGAGTGCCTCGAAATTTTTGGTAGGCATTGCACTCACTGTATGCCCTATAACTGTGAAGCCGAACAGCTCCTTTTGGTACAGAAACATATCCTACAAGACATGTGTGGTTGACTGGCCTGATATTGATGTGAATGGTCCCTGTTCCTCCTGCTCTTTCTCCTTTGCCACCACCTCATCCATCATTCATCACCTGAAGCTTTGTTTTAACAGGAGTCATAGAACTGGGATAGTAGCCGGAAAACATCCAGCAATCCTCGGAGGAGGTAGGATATGCGCCAAAACGCTGACCACCTCAGGCCTAGCCGCTACTACATACATGCGCTTGCATTCCAAGGAACAAAAAGCTAAGGAGATGGATGGTCTCATGATCATGAATAATTTACTCGTTGTGTAGGAGGCCGACCACTGCTGCTGTCTACCTTCTGAACTTTGTGTTGAAGCCTGATTGTCCCAGGACCCGCAATCCTCTATGTCTGGAGCACGTGTTGCATCCCGGTGTCCAACTGTGTCCCAGCTTCCACAATATTAACCCAGTGTGAAGGCGTCAGTGAGATGGACCATCCCTGGTCACATTCACTTGTCCACGTGTTTGTGGTTAGTCTGTCCTTCAGATAGGGGCGGCTGGGGACCGTTTATCGACACCCGGCCGCCCCCTGGTGACTGGGGACCAAGCGGACACCCGGCCGCCGGGCGGCTGGGGACTGAGCATGGATACCAGGCCGCCGACGCAGCCATGACGTGGTGGCCAGATTCCGCCTCCATATGCCTAAAAGGCCCAATTTCAAGTGCAAGCAAGCAAGCAGTATGGTATTGCAGCCTGGGGGTGGGTGGGAGGCAGGCTGCATACTTGCACTTGCATTGCAAGGAATGGGGGAGGTACAATTGAACACTGCCCTGGGACAAAGACTTGCATGGGGATAGTTGCAAGTCTGCATCTTCTGATGCGACAAGGATCACTTCTAATGGGCACACTTTTAGGCAGTGACCTGGGTGTCAGAGATGCTTCCAGGGGTTTTCCCCATGCTATTCCCATGTCTTTTCAGCACTGTACGCATGTGTCACACAGCACATGGCCAGATAAGATTGTAAAATGTTAAAATGACATTTCCCGGTGAATGCATTTGTCACGGTTGAAAGCAATACAAAAGTGCAAAAACACATAAAAAATGCTACTTGTGAACATAGCCCAAGGTGTGGAGGAGTATTTTTGTTTTTGGTTATTTATTTTACCTTATACACAAGTCTTTACCCTGGAAAGGAAATTCCTTAACATATTTCACAGGAAAACCGTTTCAGTTTCGTTTTTGAACGTTTTCTTGTGAGCCCGTAAAAGTGGCTTAATACAGTACCTCTGACCACGTTGTTGACAGCAGTGACCTGGGGGTCATAAATGCTTCCTGGGGCGATCCCCATGCTGTTCCCTGTAATTTGAACCCTGTCACTATCGTTTTGGGCACTTTTTAGGCTTTCTACAGACTGCCGGGGGGTGCCGCCGAAAAATGCTCAGGTCTCCCATAGACTAACATTGGGCTCGTTGCTCGGGTCGAGCTCAGCCCGAGCTTTGAGCACCCGAGCATTTTAGTGCTCGCTCAACACTAGATTTAACAAATAAATGACTCCTTAATCGCCCGCAGCACTGCTGGTCCTTTTAAGCGCAAATCATATGTATTTATATTTGTTTTTCTTACTGTAGACAAAAAAACTGGGTCATCTCTGGAGTAATTAGAGCAGGCCCGCACAACATAAGGCATGTGGGTGCATCCAGCACACCAAAAGATGCTATGCAAGCCCCGGAGCTGACCGGGAGATGCCGCTCCCATCTTATATTCAAATGTATTTGTATCTTTTAGACGTGAATACATTTGAACTCTGTGGCACTGGGACAGGAGAAGCCCAGCGCTTGTCAGCCCACACCCCAGCATGCTACTGATCTTATCACACTGCTGCTGGAGCTAGGCCTCAGAGGTGATGAGGGTGCACATAGAATAGCACATATAGTAAACAGGATAATATGTAATTAATATATATTATGCTGTGGTACATCAGATATTATATACAGGATAATATGTGATGGTATATATTATACGATCGCTACACACATCAGTCACATATTATACTGAACATAACTTGATGTCTGTGCACATAGTATACCACATACAGTATACAGGAGAATATGTGACTGGCATATGATATACTGTGACTACAGACATCTGATAGTATACTGTATAATAAGATGTATTTTGTAAAACATCTGATGTATCAGAGTATATCATAGACCAATGATGGGCAATTCATTTCTCGAGGGGCCACATGAAAAACCATGACTGTTGTGGAGGGCCAAACCAATTAATTATGCTCAATATTAATATAACCCTTTCACCCCGAAGCCTGTTTTCACCTTCTTGACCAGGCCAATTTTGTTGAATGGTGACCAGTGACACTTTATGAGATAACTCTGGAACGCTTCAACGGATCCCACTGATTCTGTTTTTTCGTGACATATTGTAGTTCATGATAGCGGTAAAATTGATTCGATATGACTTGTGTTTATTTGTACAAAAATAGGAAATTTGGTGAAAATTGTGCAATTTTCAAACTTTTAATTTTTATGCCCTTAAATCAGAGAGATATGTCACACAAAATAGTTAAGAAATAACATTTCCCACATGTCTACTTTACATCAGCACAATTTTGGAGACAATTATTTTTTGTTAGGAAGCTATAAGGGTTAAAAGTTGACCAGAGATTTCTAATTTTGACAACAAAATTTACAAAACCATTGTTTTAGGGACCACATCACATTTGAAATGACTTCGAGGGGTCTATATGACAGGAAATACGCAAAAGTGACACCATTCTAAAAACTGCACCCCTCAAGGTGCTCAAAACCACATTCAAGAAGTTTATTAACCCTTCAGGTGCTTCACAGTAATTAATGGAATGTGTAAGGAAAAAATAAACATTTAACTTTTTTCCAATAAAATTTTACTTTACACCCATTTTGTTTTACTTTCATAAGGGTAACAGGAGAAAATGGACCCCAAAATTTGCTGTGCAATTTCTCCTGAGCACACCGATACCCAATATGTTGAGGAAAACCACTGTTTGGGCGCATGGTAGGGCTTGGAAGGGGAGGAGCGCCATTTGACTTTTTGAATGTAAAATTTGCTGAGATAATTAGTGGACGTCATGTCGCATTTGGAGAGCCCCTGATGTGCCTAAACAGTGGAAAACCCCCACAAGTGACACCATTCTGGAAACTAGACCACCAGGGAACTTATGTAGATGTGTAGTGAGTACTTTGAACCCCCAGGTGCTTCACAGAAGTTTATAATGTTGAGCCATGAAAATAAAAATAAAAAATCACATTTTTCCCACACAAATGTTTTTAGCCACATATTTTGCATTTTCACAAGGATAATAGGAGAAATTGCACCATGCAATTTGTTGTGCAATTTCTCCTGAGTACGCTGATACCTTATATGTGGAGGAAAACTAGTGTCTGGGCGGATGGCAGGGCTTGAAAGTGAAGCAGCATTTGACTTTTTGAATGCAAAATTTGCTGGAATAATTAGCGGACGCCATGTCGCGTGTGGAGAGCCTCTGATGTGCCTAAACAGTGGAAACCCCCTACAAGTGACATTTTGGAAACTAGGCCCCTCGGGCAACTTATCTAGTTGTGTGGTGAGCACCTTGAAACCACAGGTGCTTCACAGCAGTTTATAACGTTGAGCCGTGGAAAAAAAAAAAATTTTTTTCCTGTGAGAATATTTTTTAGCCCATATTTTGCATTTTCACAAGGGTAAAAGGTGAATATGGACCCCATAATTTGTTGTGCAATTTCTCCTGAGTACGCAGATACCCCATATGTGGTCAAAAACTACTTTGAGGCATCACCATCTCACTCAACTCCCCCATCTATCCTATCTATCAAAGTCAATGGCTGTCCACTCTCCCCAGTCACACAAGCTCGCTGCCTCTGGGTAACCCTTGACTCTGATCTCTCCTTTAAACTTCATATCCAAGCCCTTTCCACTTCCTGCCGACTCCAACTCAAAAATATTTCCCGTATCCGCACATTCCTCAACCATGAATCTGCAGAAACACTAGTGCACGCCCTTATCATCTCCCGCCTCAACTACTGCAACCTCCTGCTATGTGGCCTCACTTCTAACACTCTCGCATCCCTTTAATCTATCCTAAACTCTGCTGCCCGACTAATCCTATCACCCTGCTATTCCCCAGCCTTTCCCCTCTATCAATCCCTGAACTGGCTCCCCATTGCCAGGAAACTCAAATTCAAGACCCTAACTTGGCATACAAAGCCATCCACCAATTGTCTCCTCCATACAGTTGTGACCTAGTCTCCCGGTACTTACCTGCATGCAACCTCTGATCCTCATAAGATCTCCTTCTCTACTCCCCTCTTCACACAATCGCATACAAGATTTCTCCTGTGCATTCCCCCTACTCTGGAACTCTCTACCCCAACACATTAGACTCTTGCCTATCGTGGAAACCTTCAAAAGGAACCTGAAGACCTACCTCTTCTGACAAGCCTACAAATCGCAGTAACCCTCACTCCACCATATCACTGCACGACCAGCTGTACCTTCACCTTCTGTATCCCCACCCATCCCTTGTAGATTGTGAGCCCTCGCGAGCAGGGTCCTCTCTCCTGGGGAAGCTAACTGCAGTTTAGGCACACTGTGGGACTCAGAAGGGAGGGTGACATTTGGACTTGGGAGGGGGTCATTCCACGTCAAGTGATCCAAATCTGAATTGTTTTTTACCCGATGTCTTCAGATTTTTTTTGTAAGTGCTACTTTACTGAATCACAAAAAAAAGGTTTTTCATTTTTATCTTCATTGGTTAATTTTTTATAGATTTCTAGTTTTGAAAAAGTCTGAATTTTGAGCTTGTATTATGTTACATTTTTGATCATATCTCGGGTTGGATTTAAGATAAAAAGATGGGAGAGGAACAGGTACAAACTTTAATTTGATATGTCAAAAGATTATGTTTGTTGATATTTTGATTTTGAGGAGTCAAATTCAAAATTTTGATGTGCAATTTTGAAAAAAACAATATGTTGTAAAATTTTCAAGAAAGGCATATGTGTTAGTTGAGTCCTTGGTTACATTTGAACAAGGATTCAAGTTGGGCTCTCCTTGGGATCATATTTTTAAGTGTGATTTTATAAATACAGTTTCATCCTTTTCATATGTTTAATAGTAAAGTAAAAGAAGCAATATTCAATATTTAAATATATGTAAATCAATTTTTTTATTATTATTCCGACACTAGACATGTTCTTTTTCAAGTTTTTAAACAGTATAGTAGTTAAATCATCAAACTTCAAAATACAACCAAATGAACCAGTCTGAACAATTAATAGTAAGTCTTTACACTGAGCATTTATCATCAATGTGTCCCTTCTACTGGGTGAGATAAAGTCTTGTCCACAATCTCTTACTAACAATGGCCGTTTCCTTTTGTGTCAGTATGTATGGCCTGTTATGGGGTTTGGGGCCACCTGAGTTATATCTGATTTTTGGTTAGTTTTAATATGTCTGGTTTTCTTGGATACACAAAGGATGGTGATGGACCAGAGGGTGCAAAAAAGTCACTTCAACTTCTTGATTAGCATAATCTTTGGAGAGTCCATTAGCCATCAGCCATCAGTGCCGATCATATTCACAGGTCACATAACCAGTTATGCCATCCATTGCCAATCTTGTGCCATCCTCAATCACTTCACTGTCATTGATGAATGAAAAAAAATCTTGTTTTATTTCTGTTTCACTCAATGGAATGAAAGTGTGGTATTGCTTAGTCCCTTTAATAGGTTCTGCTTCTGTAGCACCCTGAGGATTCGGCTGCTACAGGGGTATTGCACCTCAACCCAGAGGTGTGGTATTCCACTCCCGGGTAAGGATGGAGTGTGGAACTGAGCTCGGTAGGCTGCATGCACTACATACATCCCATTTCCGAGGAACAGGCCGACGGTACTCCCACTTAGAAATGTGCAGGTACGACCGAGTCTGTTCCTGGCTGGAGTGGGAGGGGGGTGGTACATCCCAAGTAGTGTAGGGGCAGATAGGGGGAGCAGCCTGGGTAAAGATAGGAGCTCATTGGGTGCTGGTCACCTGAGCTCACACATAGAGGGTGTATATAAGGTGGGCACCATCAAAGAACAGGGTCAGTCAGTCTTTGCAGAGAAGTAAGAAGCAGAGGAGCAGAGCAGCCCCAGAGAGAGAGAGAGGAGAAAGCAAGAGAGACCCAGAGGGGGAAACAGAAAAGGAACTCTGAGAACCCAAAGTCCATCAGCGGGTGAAGAGTCGGCATCAGGGTACCGGAACCCAAGCTGGTGGGGGCAAAAACACACCCCAGCCAGAGACCGGAGGCCGTGGGCAGCGTCTGCCACGGCCACCCACCACATCCACCCCGAAGGCATACCACGTGGAGGGTCAGGGAACCCAAGGCCAAGGGTCTCCCAACAGAAGGCCCGAGGGAGCTGGACCTGGGTGGATCACTAGTGGGGACGGCCAGAGAAAGGACAGAAGGAGAGCTCAGGGTCACGCTCCGGACTCGCTTGGGGGTTGGCTGGATCCAGGACCTGGTGGATGCAGCACGGCTCGGGAGGTCACTTGAAGCTGGAGTGACCGGAACATCAGCAGTGAGTAAATACCCTAAACTGCATAACCCGACTCTGTCTTCATTTAACACCTATGCTGCACCACCACAACCCCCATCCTCTGCACCTGACCCCCTGAGGCTATACCCCACCCGTTGGGGGTTATACCACCAAAAGCTGCACCAACACCATCAGCCTCAGCGGACCCTGCTGCAGCGGCGGCCATAGTGACCGCAATACAACGGGTGGCGTAGTCGACATTAAGAACTTAATAACATCTGTAGGACTGCCACATACAACTGAGTTTGACACCCTGGGCACGGACCGGGTCACAGCCACTCGGAAGACTACAACTCCCATCTGATCCGGCTCCGGATATTCCCCCTAAAGAATATGGCCCAGGGGGCGCGTCAACTTTGGCGTAGTCGGCAGGATTACGTGCCCGCAACACCCGGGTACTGCGTGCCTGAAGAAAAGTGCAAGTTTACCTCAAAAAGAAGTCTCCTGCCGGTTCCGGAGGGTCCCCGCCATCGGACCCCATCACCAGTCGATTCCAGCCGGTTGTCCGCCATTAACAGCGTTTTCCCGCCATCTGCAGAGTTTCCCGCCACTGGGAAGCGATTCCCGCCATTTCCAAAGGTTTCCCGCCTTGGAAGAGCGGACGCCATTATGGGCGTGCCAGAGGGTGGCAAGAGGCCACCTCCCATCGTGGGCCAGGACCGAAAATGGCGCCAAAAGTGGAAACCGCCCCCACCAACAGAGACTGTGATGCTAGAGGTGTCTGTCAGCGTGAAAGAACTCCCCCTGGAGCTGACAGTCACCAAGTGGCCCCGGGACCGCCCTCGAGGTGGGAGGAGACGAAAGGAGAGAACAAAGATGGGTGTCGCTTGGAGCAGTCTAGAGCGAGCGCACCCGGAGGCAAGAAGCCTGGA
The DNA here is from genome assembly GCF_046119375.1 of Phyllobates terribilis. Lineage (NCBI taxonomy): Eukaryota > Metazoa > Chordata > Amphibia > Anura > Dendrobatidae > Phyllobates > Phyllobates terribilis. The sequence continues at coordinate 45,649,623 of NW_027362765.1, forward strand.
GAAGAGTATCGGAGGAGCTTACCCGGAGATGGCGAGAAAGCAGAGCAGCACCGGCCCGTTGGCCAGGAGCCTGCTAGAAACCGAGGAGGGAGAGCAGAGCAGCACCGGCCCGCTGGCCAGGAGCCTGCTGGAGACGACTGTAGGAGAGCAGAGCAGCACCGACCCGTTGGTCAGGAGCCTGCTGGAAACAACGACCCCACTAGGACTAGTGGAGGTCCTAGCACAGCTCCCCCGAGACCGGGAGTGTGCACAGACCGCTCTGGAGGGCCTCGCAAGGAGGATGGCCCGGGTGCAGCGAGAGACGTTGGCGGAGTGGAGCCGTGAGATGGCCCAGCAGACCGAGACCTGTCAGCGGAGCACGCCACCCGAGACGAGGAGACAGACCGCCTCTGAGGATGGCGCGGGAGGATTGAAGGCCGGAGACGGCGCCGAGAAGGGAGCCGAACGAGTGGAGGCAGGTAAAGGGGACGTCTATACCCCAGACCGGGAAACCGCGTACCTGCCCCAGCTCCCCGTCGCAGAGCCCGAAGTCTATCCTGCCGTGCCCGTCGCTGCAACGTCACCGCCGCAGACTAGGCCTCAAACGGGAGCCGCGACCCCTGTGACGTCACACGCCTCGACCCCGAGCGTGACCAAGCAGGAAGTACCACCAGCCTGGTCGCAAGGCCTAGTACCCCCGGGCGCCGCAATACCAACAGCGCCCCCTACCTCCGCGGAGCCCCCGGCCTGGTCGCAGGGCCAAGTAGCCCAGGGCGCCGCCGTCCTTACGGTGCCCTTCACCTTCCAGATACCCCAGGCCTGGCCGCAAGGCCCGGGCAACCCGGGCGCTAACACCACCGCGCCCATAAGACCAAGAGTGCCGCATCTGGGAGAGGACCTGTACGCCCAGCATACGTGCCCGGATGGGCAGCCATTTATATGGCCACCGGAGTTCCACCATCCCCGACTCCGGAGAGAGAGACCCCTGGATGAACCCCTGATCCCGGCTCCAAAGCCCGTAAAGAGGATCTCGCCCCCGCTAGCGGAAGCACAGTTTGAGTGGGACCCCACCGGAGAAGATCTTATGGGATTCACTCAAGAGACTCGGGCAGCTGCAGCGGAGCGTGCTGAGTGCTGCCGCCAACAGCTCGAGGACTTCGAGAGGGAGCGGAGAGAGAGGCGGGTCCGGGAACAGCAAGCTCAAATAAGGAGCGCGGAGCAGAAGAGCCGGGCCAGGAGAGACCCCCGTGCAGCGCATAGTCCCCGCACCACCGGGACTGTGATAAAGTTTAACCTGCAGCATGGGTGGGGCTTCATCCAAGACCACCACACCCTAGGCGACGTCTTTGTGACCAGAAGAGACGTTGAGTCCCACCTGCCGGAGGGACACAGAGGTCGTGACCTTTACATCGGGGACGAGGTCACCTTCACCCGGCACAAGTGTGCCAAAGGTCCCTACGCCCTCCATGTGCATCGCCTGACGGAGGAAGAGCTGCGGTGTGAGGAGGAAGAACAAGAGGACCCGGACGGGTCTGAAACTAGAGCCAAAGGTAACCAAAAAGCAAGAGCAGGAGGACGCCGTCGCTAAGGACAGCGAAGCAGAAGCTGTATATAGTTGCCCGTCGGGGCACAGTAAACTGAAACCGTGAACTGAAACTGAAACTGTTGCTGTTGCTAATATAGTCCCCGTTGGGACCAGCATGTGTGAACTGTTACCCGTATTTCCCTAAATCCCACTGACCGAGGACTGAGAGCGGTCATTCCTCCCTAATACCTGGCCGAGGACTGAGAGCGGCCATATCCTTGTATATAGTTGCGCGTCCTAAAGCGCCCCCTACCGGTTTTATAGGAAAACCAGTTTTCTTGAGAGACTGTCGCACTTTACCCGGTCACACGTTGCACAGTGACCGGAGGAGGAGCCAGAGGCGACGAGAATGTTTTATATTGATATATATATATATAATGTTTTATATGTTTATGCAAAAATTTGTATGTTTTTGGTGTTATGTCTTACAGCCCGAGGACGTGCTGTGATTTACCAGGGGGGAATGTAGCACCCTGAGGATTCGGCTGCTACAGGGGTATTGCACCTCAACCCAGAGGTGTGGTATTCCACTCCCGGGTAAGGATGGAGTGTGGAACTGAGCTCGGTAGGCTGCATGCACTACATACATCCCATTTCCGAGGAACAGGCCGACGGTACTCCCACTTAGAAATGTGCAGGTACGACCGAGTCTGTTCCTGGCTGGAGTGGGAGGGGGGTGGTACATCCCAAGTAGTGTAGGGGCAGATAGGGGGAGCAGCCTGGGTAAAGATAGGAGCTCATTGGGTGCTGGTCACCTGAGCTCACACATAGAGGGTGTATATAAGGTGGGCACCATCAAAGAACAGGGTCAGTCAGTCTTTGCAGAGAAGTAAGAAGCAGAGGAGCAGAGCAGCCCCAGAGAGAGAGAGAGGAGAAAGCAAGAGAGACCCAGAGGGGGAAACAGAAAAGGAACTCTGAGAACCCAAAGTCCATCAGCGGGTGAAGAGTCGGCATCAGGGTACCGGAACCCAAGCTGGTGGGGGCAAAAACACACCCCAGCCAGAGACCGGAGGCCGTGGGCAGCGTCTGCCACGGCCACCCACCACATCCACCCCGAAGGCATACCACGTGGAGGGTCAGGGAACCCAAGGCCAAGGGTCTCCCAACAGAAGGCCCGAGGGAGCTGGACCTGGGTGGATCACTAGTGGGGACGGCCAGAGAAAGGACAGAAGGAGAGCTCAGGGTCACGCTCCGGACTCGCTTGGGGGTTGGCTGGATCCAGGACCTGGTGGATGCAGCACGGCTCGGGAGGTCACTTGAAGCTGGAGTGACCGGAACATCAGCAGTGAGTAAATACCCTAAACTGCATAACCCGACTCTGTCTTCATTTAACACCTATGCTGCACCACCACAACCCCCATCCTCTGCACCTGACCCCCTGAGGCTATACCCCACCCGTTGGGGGTTATACCACCAAAAGCTGCACCAACACCATCAGCCTCAGCGGACCCTGCTGCAGCGGCGGCCATAGTGACCGCAATACAACGGGTGGCGTAGTCGACATTAAGAACTTAATAACATCTGTAGGACTGCCACATACAACTGAGTTTGACACCCTGGGCACGGACCGGGTCACAGCCACTCGGAAGACTACAACTCCCATCTGATCCGGCTCCGGATATTCCCCCTAAAGAATATGGCCCAGGGGGTGCGTCACTTCCAGAAACCGATGTTTTAACAAACTCTCCTCTTCTTCGTAATCCTAGTTTTTACAGTACATTATTTGGAAAACATAGACCCTGCTCTTTTAGACCACAGGCTGAACAAATCTGAATTCAAGGTTTTCGAATTGACACTGTTTATATAGGGGTTTCCTTTTATTACTTTTTTTTATATTTTTTTTTACACAGATAAATGTATTTCTCGGATTAATATTTTTTAATTTTTTTTCTTTATTTTGTGATTATTTTTATATTTTTATTAACTTTTTTTTACTTTTTTACATTGATGATGGGACATCATCTTCAAACTGTCAAATCGTTCATCTGATGCTCTGCAATGCATCTACACTGCAGAGCATCAGAGCAGCGTCTGACAGGCAGGAGGTAGGCGTCTCAGCTCTTGCTCTCTGAGCAGGCGCTGATTTGCCACAATCCTGAAACCCCTGAAGGACCCCCGGGCCATCTTGGGACCAAGGGGTCACCATGGAAACCATCAGCGCAACGCAATTGCATCACGTGTGCCGATGGAAGAAGAGAGTCCGCTCCCTCTGCCATGCCCTGCGATGTCGCTGTCACTTTTGACAGCGGCATCACTGGGGTTAAACATCTATGATTGGTGCTAGCAGCGTAGTGTATCAACCACAATCAAAGGGACAGTGCTGGTCCCCTGGCGGCCCTAAACAGTTGCTTGGAGACCGGCCCCAAGGGCATATTTCCCCCTGACCACCCCTCCCCTGCATAGGTGTAATGTGTGTTACTGTAGTTTATTGTGAACTTCTTTGAAGTTAGACAGATCTTTTCTCACAGAAACTGAAAAGTCAGGATAAAGGGAAACTCTGCTGTTATTGTACAGAAATTCACATTTGGCCAAGATTAAAAATTATTACATTTTATTTCCTCTACTAATAAGAGGAATTTTTATATTCTGGCCTTGCAGATTCAACAATGGATGGCACCAGTACAAATTATTATATAAATGCTCAAACTAATAGGGACAGTTTTGGGTGGAGGAGAATGCAGTGGGATAGAGGCAGAATGGTGACATTAAATTGTGATATGGTCAGGCTACACCGCCGATAAAGAAGTGACCGGCAGTGACTGAGGAGAATCTGTGACTTCTCTGCATTCAGTAGACTTCTCTGCATTCACCTGGGTAGTCATATGTAGGAATCTCCTCTTTACATCGCTCATTAACCCTCACATAAGTCTGTGGAGTATTAATATGGGTCAGATCTTTACCCTGAAACAAATATTGTAAAAGTCACAGACAGATGGAGAAGTCACATCTATGATCAGCTCTAATCCTGCCATCTCCACCGTTCTCATTAAACAAGTATAAAACATATAATACTGGTGGATAAAACAAGACTGAGCACAAGACCTTCACAGCCATCTACACATCATAGGGGAGATCTCATGACACCTTACCTCCATCTACCTGATGATCCTGAGGAACATTGGGATCTTCTTGTTTACAGTCCTGTGGAAGAAGAGGACGGGGACATCTATCTGGTGTTGTCCTCTTACTGGATAGAACTGGAGGAAACACATACAAGGACTGAATTCATTCTTCCCATACAGATAATTATAGGCCGTCTGTATTTAGTACTGTCTATTACCTGGTAATGTGAGGGACTGGGGAACCTCCATCATGACGTCCTTGTACAGATCTTTGTGTCCTTCTAAATACTCCCACTCCTCCATGGAGAAATAGACGGTGACATCCTGACACCTTACAGGAACCTGACACACACAATGATACCGTCATCCCCCCGATCCCTTCACAGCGTTACTGTATAATTTCCCAGCATTCCCAGCAGTGTCACCTCTCCAGTCAGCAGCTCAATCATCTTGTAGGTGAGTTCTAGGATCTTCTGGTCATTGATGTCCTCATGTATCAGGGGGTGAGGTGGAAGCCCCGTGACTGGGCTCAGGGATCTTCCCCATCCCTCAGACACAGGGGTCTGACAGCGCTCACTAGAGGTCTTCTTCACTACTATGTAATCCTGGTTATGGAGAGACACATTAGTAAATCTCACTACAGACATTTCCAGAGTCCTCATCTCTCCACTTCTGTCCATCTGTTATTCCCATAGAGAAGAATGATGACGTCATCAGAATCTCTCACCTCTCCATTAAGCTGGAAGAGGATCTCTAGGGTGAGGTGTAATATTTTCTCTGCCATCTTATCCTTGTCCATATCCATCCTCGACGGATCAATCATGAAAATTCTCTTACATAGAAGATCTCCACTGAGAGGATTCACTATTGTAGGGACCTGAATGGGGAGAATATGACGATGTAACATCATACAGATGTCATGTAATAACACAATTACAGGAGATAATAAGAAGAACATATGAGGAGATAGAACGTGTAAATGTTGCATTCTCAGGTCGTATAAACTGGAATGTCAAACATCACACACAAGCTGCACTTGTGACTTGGTTGTGACTGTAAAGGGGGACTCTGCTTCTCTGGGCCCTTCACAGGAATCCCCTGCCCCGGGCGCCTGCAGCAACAGCTTGCTCCTGGGCCCCCTACAGGAACCTCCTTTCCCCACACCCGCATGGGTGTACGGGCGCCCTGCATGGGACTGGTCAGCAAAGTTTGAGGACCAACAGAGAGCCACTCTTCTACCCATGCCCGCGTCCCCGGTTGCCTGCCAAGGAGGATAAGTGTACCGGTGGGACAACCCAGAGGGTAACCTCATGGGGTTTCCGAGGGAGACAGAGACCGAGGCCCTCAGGAGGGAGGAACAGGAGCTCCGGAAGCTGATCGCAGAGCGCCGGGAGCGGCAAGAAAGGTGGGAAAGGATGGAGGCCCGCAACATGGCAGCCAAAATCCGGGCCAGCAAGATCAAGCTGGCCACACCCAGTCCCCGGGCAGAAGGGACTGTCGTGAAGTTCGACCTGGAAGCCAGGTGGGGCTTCATCAGAGAACTACAATTGGCGAAGGATCTCTTTGCTAACAGGAGGGACGTGGAGTCCCACCTCCAGCAGAGGGACATCCCAGCCGAGACCTATACCCTGGTGACCGGCATAAGGGGGAGCGCGGATGGTATGCCCTCCATGTGAAAAGGGTAGTGGAGGAGGAAGAGGACATGCCCCTGCAGTCCGAGGCTGACGACCCGGCTGGGCCAGCCTATGCCGGTCAGGTGTTTCCCAGGTGGGAGCACCTGTTACAGCTCTCCTGTTAGGTTTTTTCTATTTTGCTGGTCACATGACCTTTTCGCCTATTTAATCCTGCTCCGCCCTTCTGGCCATGCTGGACTTCATTGTATTTTCTACTCTTAAGCTAGCCAGGTGCTTTGTAACCTTTCTCAGTAAGTTTAGCTAGGTCTTTTGACCTTTATGCTCTATGTTGTGTGTTTGTCTTTTTACTGCTACAATTTCTGCTAGGAGGTGTCCATCTTTCTCCCAGTCCCTAGTTCTTGTAGGGATCCCTCCCTCACATCTTTAGGTCTTCGTTCAGACTAGCTGAGGACTTTAGCGGGTCTGATCACAGGATCAGGTTCCCCGTTACATCTTAGGGATCTAGCTTAGTTCTATTGTAGGGACAGATCTCCTGTCTTTCCTTAGTGCTTGTAGCCTATCATAACAGTCCAGCCCAAAAATATCTCTAAGGAAAGACCTCCAGTTTCCATCATGGTGTCAGTTCAGGATTTGGCTCAACGCCTGCAGGGACTCACTCTGGAGGTGGCCAAGCTCCAACAACATGTGAGTAGCTGTTCTGGAGCGCATTTTGTGGAGCCAAAGGTACGATTGCCTGATTTATTTTTTGGTGAACAACAAGATTTTTTTTCCTTTAAAAATGCTTGTTTATTGTATTTTCGTTTGAGACCCAGATCCTCTGGGGATGAATCACAGCGCATAGGGTTCATAATGTCACTTTTGCGCAAAGAACCTCAGGGATGGGCCTTTTCTCTCCAACCTAGTGATCCGTGCTTTAGATCAGTGGATAGTTTTTTTTCTGCTTTGGGGTTGTTGTATGATGATCCTGATCGTGTCTCATCAGCTGAGATGGAATTGAGACTTTTGAGACAGGGATCAGGTAATGTGGAAAATTATTGTACTCACTTCCGTCGGTGGTCTGCTCAGGTGGGGTGGAACGATTCAGCTCTGAAAAGTTTGTTTCTTGCTGGGCTAGGTGAAAGGGTTAAAGATCTGCTTATTGCTTATCCTACACCTGGGAACTTGCAGACTGCGTGCAAGGGTTAATGAGAGTAAATCCTTTGCCATGTCAGCTCCTAGTCTTGAGAGGGTCTGTACTGACATTGGAGAGCCGATGGAGATTGGGGCGATGTCACCCCGCTCTCAGGAAAAAGACCGCAGGTTTTCTGAAGGTTTGTGCTTTTATTGCGGAAAATCTGACCACTTTATTAAGAACTGTGAGCTTCGTTTGAACAAAGAAAAAAAAAGGTCAGTTACGCCTGTATTGCCTGTTTAAATTCTAAGGGGGTATTTCTTTCTGGAAGCACCTCAGTCCAGGAGGAATTGATTGAATTTCGGGTATTTGTGGATTGTGGTTCTACACTCAATGTGATTGACAAGGGATTTTAGGAAAAACTTAAATTAAAACCCAAACCTTTGTCATCCCCTATTGCCGTGGTTTCTGTCGATGGCTATCCCTTGAAATGTGTTACTCACAAGGTTTATGAATTTCCCCTCATTATTAATGGTATTCACCAAGAAAATTTGGATTTGGTAATATTAAATAATTTGCCTTCTCCAGTAATTTTGGGGTTACCCTGGTTAAAATTGCACAATCCTGTACTGGATTGGTCTACTAATGAAATTAAGTCCAGGAGCTCTAAGTGTTATGACAAGTGTTGTAACGGGCGCATTGCTGCTGTGGATAAAGGGGAATTACCTGTACCTAGTCAGGATTTTTGGAAAGTTTTTTCTGAGGAGGAGTCGCAAATTTTTTCCTCCCCATTGAATTTGTCCCTGGAGCGACTCTTCCTAAAAGTCATTTATTTACTCTTACTATTCCTGAGAGAAAGGCTTTGGAGGAATACATACAGACGAGTTTGGCCGCCGGTCATATCAGACCCTCTAAGTCACCTGTGGCTGTTGGATTTTTTTTTGTTAAAAAAAAGGACGGAGGTTTACGTCCTTGTCTGGACTTTCGCGAGATTAATAAAATTACTGTACGTAATCCCTAGCCACTGCCATTGATTCCTGATTTGTTTAACCAGTTAGTGGGGGCCAAGTGGTTCTCTAAAATTGATCTCCGGGGGGCATACAATTTGTTGCGCATGAAGGAGGGTGATGAAAGGAAGACTGCTTTTAACACTCCTGTGGGTCATTTTGAGAATCTGGTTATGCCTTTTGGTCTTACCAATGCACCAGCATTTTTTTCAGAATCTTATTAATGACATCCTTAGACCTTTGATTGGCAAAAATGTGGTTGTGTATTTGGATGACATTTTGATTTATTCGCCTGATCTGGAGCCTCATTGGCGGAGCGTACGTGAGGTATTACAGTTATTAATTGACAATTCGCTTTTTGCTAAGCTAGAGAAATGTGAGTTCGCTGTAGAGAGAATTAGTTTTTTGGGCTACATTATCTCCAGTGAGGGCTTTGAGATGGACCCGGTGAAGGTTCAAGCTGTGCAGGAATGGCCTAGGCCTATTGGTTTGAAATCGATACAGAGGTTTTTGGGTTTCGCCAATTATTACAGAAAATTCATTAAAAATTTTTCTATTATTGTTAAACCACTGACCGATCTCACCAGGAAAGGTGCTAATATGGTTCAGTGGACTACTGAGGCCATTGAGGCGTTTGTGTTTCTAAAGGAGAGGTTCAGCTCTGCCCCCATCCTTATGCAGCCTGATGTGACTAAGCCGTTTTTGGTTGAGGTTGATGCTTCTTCTGTGGGGGTCGGTGCGGTGTTGTCTCAGGAAAACAAGGATGGAGTACATCCCTGTGCCTTTTTTTCAAAAAAAATTTCTGAGACTGAACTTAATTACGATGTTGGTAATCGGGAGTTGCTGACTATTAACCTCGCATTTGAACACTGGCGTCATCTCTTGGAAGGTGCTGAATTTCCCATTCAGGTTTTCACTGATCATAAAAATCTGATCTATCTTGATGCTGCCAAGCGCTTGAATGCCCGTCAGGCTAGGTGGGCACTTTTTTTTTTGCGGTTTAATTTTTCCGTTACTTACATCCCGGGTACCAAGAATGTTAAAGCTGATGCGTTGTCTCGCAGCTTTTCTCCCATGGTCGGTGCTGAGGAGGAGGAAAGCATTTTACAAGAAGGTGTTGTGATTGCTGCAATGGACTCCGTTTTGGAAGATGAGATTCTTAAAGCACAGGAGAATGCCCCATCTAACACTCCACAAGGGAGGTTGTTTGTGCCTAGGACCTTTAGGAGAGATTTGTTTGTTGAGTGTCATGAGTCTCGGTTGGCAGGTCATCCAGGAATTTTTGAGACCAAGAGACTTGTGGGTCGCAGTTTTTGGTGGCCTGGATGGCAGAAGGAAGTCATTAAGTGGGTGCGTCAATGTACTGTGTGTGCTAGATCTAAGTCTTCTCATACTCCTGCTGCGGGGTTGCTTTGCCCTCTGGAGGTTCCTAGTGCACCTTGGACACATCTGGCTATGGACTTTATTACTGACCTTCCCTCCTCTGAGGGTTTCACGGTCATCTGGGTGGTAGTGGACCGTTTTAGCAAGATGTGTCACTTGGTTCCCTTCATCAAACTGCCCTGCGCTAAGACACTCGCTAAGGCCTTTGTCAAGGAAATTGTCAGACTCCATGGTGTTCCTACTGACATTGTTTCTGATAGGGGACCTCAGTTCGTGGCTCGTTTTTGGCGTGCCTTTTGTGACAGGTTGGGAGTTCATTTGTCGCTTTCATCTGGATATCATCCTGAGTCTAATGGCCAGACAGAAAGGAAGAATCAGGATGTTGAGCAGTTCTTGCGTTGTTTTGTGGCAGACAATCAAGAGGGGTGGTCTGAGTTTCTGCCGCTTGCTGAATTTGCTCTTAACAACCATACATCCTCTTCTGCTGGGTGTTCGCCTTTTTTTTGTTGTTCTGGGAGACATCCGTCTTTTGGGTCATTCTCCAAATTGGTATCGGCTGTGCCTTAGGAGGAGAGCTTTTCCGGTGATTTGGAGAGAGTTTGGACGGATGTGCGTGATAATCTTCAGGAGGCTAACAAAAAATCTAAGAGGTACTTTGACAGGAAACGTCAAGAGGTTTTGTTTACGGTTGGTGACATGGTTTGGTTGTCCTCTAAGAATCTGCGGTTGAGGATTCCTTCTAAAAAATTGGGCCCCAAGTTTGTAGGGCCCTTTAAGGTGCTTCAGGTAGTTAACCAATCTGCTGTTAGGTTGGAGGTTCCTACCTCCTGGAAGATTAATCCGGTGTTTCATGTTTCTCTATTGAAAAAAGCTGATGTATCAGAAAGAGACGCCACTGCCACTGTTCCTCCGGTGGTGGAGGACGGGGAATATGAAATTTCCCGCATCCTTAATTCTAGACGGTATAGGGGGAGTTTGCAGTATCTCGTCGCTTGGAAGGGTTTCGGTCCCGAGGATAACTCATGGGTGAGGGCGGATGATGTTTCTGCTTCCAGACTTGTCAGAGCGTTTCACGGGAGGTTTCCTGATAGGCCTGGTCCTAGGGGATCCGGAGGATCCTCTTAGAAGAGGGGGTACTGTTAGAACTCTCCTGCTAGTTTTTTTTCTATTTTGCTGGTCACATGACCTTTTTGCCTGTTTAATCCTGCTCCGCCCTTCTGGCCATGCTTGACTTCATTGTATTTTCTACTCTTAAGCTAGCCAGATGCTTTGTAACCTTTCTCAGTAAGTTTAGCTAGGTCTTTTGACCTTTATGTTCTATGTTGTGTGTTTGTCTTTTTACTGCTACAATTTCTGCTAGGAGGTGTCCATCTTTCTCCCAGTCCCTAGTTCTTGTAGGGATCCCTCCCTCAGATCTATAGGTCTTCGTTCAGACTAGCTGAGGACTTTAGCGGGTCTGATCGCAGGATCAGGTTCCCCGTTACATCGTAGGGATCTAGCTTAGTTCTATTGTAGGGACAGATCTCCTGTCTTTCCTTAGTGCTTGTAGCCTATCATAACAGCACCACTATTGAACTCCCTGTTTAAAAATGTGTATATAGTTACCCAGAAGGGTACAGCAAAAATGTAAAGTTAAAAGTGTGTGTTTGAAAAGTTTTATAGTGTACCCGGTAAAGGTACAAGGACACTTAGCCTGTGGACGGTGAGCAGCTAAAAACTTTCCGTTGTAAATAGTTTGCACTTCTTAAGGTGCTTCTTATTGGTTTTATATGAAAAGACCATTGAACAAAAACCTGTTTGGCGTGGCCGAAGACGTGGTCCAACCACTGGATCACCTATGTTCTGCAGTCATGCCCAGGGACTACGCTGAGGGTTTTCGGACAGGTCCCTCATGTTGCACCTTATCCAGTGAGATGGACACCCGGTTACAGATCTCACTACAGTTTGCTGAACTTACTTGAAAGGTGATAAAAATGTTTTATATGTGAAGACAATGTTATTAAAAGTGCTTTTATAATGTTTTGATAAGAAACCTGTAACGTTTAAGAAAATGTGCCTCCCATAAAGGGAAGAAAAGTTATGATTGTTCTTCTAAGTGAATGCATTCTAAAAATGTTTGTATGTCTAAAACACCTGTGTTTTTACTCTGTTCCAACCCGCGGACGTGCTGTGTTTTACCAGGGGGGTATGTGGTGCCCCTGAGGGTTCTGTCACAACAGAGGTACTGCATCTCACCCAGAGGTGTGGTATCCCACTCTCAGGTAAGGATGGAGTACTGCCCGGGAACCATCCACCTGCATCCAACATTACACCATTCCAGACCAGCAGTCGGGGCAAGATGCACTGGCTTTTGCTGAGCCCTGTCCCTGGTTGGAATTGGGGGGAACCGAGAGAGGGGGAACCATGTAGTGGGTGTCGGTGGAGGAAGCTGCTCAGGGGAACACTTTGAGTAGGAGTACAAAAAGGGAACCATCTTGTAGGACACAAGTCAGTCTGAGAGGAGAAAGAGTGGGAGTAGGAGCTCTGCTCAGAAAGAGAGGTGAGAGGAGTGGGCCTTGACTGAGAGGCCCAGGAGGACAGGCTGGAAGAGGACGGGAGCAGAGGGAAGGCTCCAGGAACAGAGGGGATCCCAGGGGCACGGTGAGTGCGGAAGCCACCCGTGCGCCCGAATCTACAAGGTCGTGGAGGGATCAGGCCGCAAAGGGGACCGGCCCCTAACTAGTGGAGAACAACCAGGCTCAGCTAGGAACCGGAGGCTACTGTACTTTCAGGGTGCAGCTGCTCACTACCGCAACTATATCGCCAAAAAGGTGGCCGCATAGGATTCAGGAGACTGCACGTTGCCCGCCAAAATCTGAGACTACCGGCTTGGGACACTGGTTGCGAGGCGCAGGGCAGGAGGGTGAGAGCCAGTGCAGGAAGACGACCGAGGAAGGCACACAGAATGGGGTCCCGTTAAGTATTCCTGAGATACCTGGGAGATTGCTGAACCCCTCCCTTGGTGAACACAGGACAACGTGGGAGGTTACCCTGGCGCTGGTAACCTTGAGTCTGACAACTGTGAGTAAATCTGAAGACTGCACCCCCACTGTGTCTTAGAATAATTATCTGCGCCATCACCTGCATTACACCGCACCAACCACAGCTACCTCTTAGTAATAATAATAATAATTTTTATTTTTATAGCGCCAACATATTCCACAGCACTTTACAGTTTTAGGGGGGACTTATACAATTAATACAGAATAAGTATATCTCATATCAAAAGGAGTGAGGGCCCTGCTCGCAAGCTTACAGTCTATTACTACATCCTGCCCTGGAGCTAAGCTCTACCTGTGGAGAGCTGAACCAACTCTGCTGCGTCACCACCAGCTCCAGAGGATCTGAACCGCAGCGGCAGCTCCATATAGCCGCATACCACAGGTGGCGTCACGAACAATATATATATATAAAAACATTATTCCTTTTATTTTATTCCCCTTTTATTGACCGCCCTGGGTCACGGACCGGGTCACTGCCATCGTGACACCCCCCAGCACCGACCGGCCCGGCTACTGAGTACCCCACGGCCCAGGGGGCGTGTCATTTACACACAAGGAAAAACAGCACAAAAAAAATCTGGTTAAATACAGAAACGTCTTATGGATTGAACCTTCTGGCGGAGGAGATGACTGCAGAAATTAGGACAGATCTACAATTCACGTTGTCTCTCCTGGATCTGACAATGAGTTTTTCTAGAGGAGATATTGTAAAGGGTCTCAGGTGAGAGAAGGATGGATAATTTTATGCACAGAAAGATGGTAGAAACACTTGATATCATATTCCTGTTTCCCGAGGCTGAAAATTCTGGCTGCTTTAACCCACAGAAGCAATTATGTCTCCTGATTACAGATATATCCGGGGATGCTGTTGATACCAGATTTCTGATAATATGGCATTGAAATATTGCATTTCCATTGCGCCATGTGATGCTAGAGACGTCCAGTCTGCCTCAGGGACAATTATCTTCACCATTGATGGAGCACCTATTTGTTATATGGAGGACTATGGGGAGTGTATTACACTACATGGAGGACTATGGGGAGTGTATTACACTACATGGAGGACTATGGGGAGTGTATTACACTACATGGAGGACTATGGGGAGTGTATTACACTACATGGAGGACTATGGGGAGTGTATTAAACTACATGGAGGACTATGGAGAGTGTATTACACTACATGGAGGACTATGGGGAGTGTATTATACTACATGGAGGACTATGGGAAGTGTATTATACTACATGGAGGACTATGGGGAGTGTATTATACTACATGGAGGACTATGGGGAGTGTATTATACTACATGGAGGACTATGGGGAGTGTATTATACTACATGGAGGACTATGGGGAGTGTATTATACTACATGGAGGACTATTGGGAGTGTATTATACTACATGGAGGACTATGGGGGTGTATTATACTACATGGAGGACTATGGGGAGTGTATTAAACTACATGGAGGACTATGGGAAGTGTATTATACTACATGGAGGACTATGGGAAGTGTATTATACTACATGGATGACTATGGGGAGTGTATTATACTACATGGAGGACTATGGGGAGTGTATTATACTACATGGAGGACTATGGGAAGTGTATTATACTACATGGAGGACTATGGGGAGTGTATTATACTACATGGATAAATATAGGGAGTGTATTATACTACATGGAGGACTATGGGAAGTGTATTATACTACATGGAGGAGTATTGGGAGTGTATTATACTACATGGAGGACTATTGGGAGTGTATTATACTACATGGAGGACTATGGGGTGTATTATACTACATGGAGGACTATGGGGAGTGTATTATACTACATGGAGGACTATGGGAAGTGTATTATACTACATGGAGGAGTATTGGGAGTGTATTATACTACATGGAGGACTATTGGGAGTGTATTATACTACATGGAGGACTATGGGGTGTATTATACTACATGGAGGACTATGGGGAGTGTATTAAACTACATGGAGGACTATGGGAAGTGTATTATACTACATGGAGGACTATGGGAAGTGTATTATACTACATGGATGACTATGGGGAGTGTATTATACTACATGGAGGACTATGGGGAGTGTATTATACTACATGGAGCACTATGGGGAGTGTATTATACTACATGGAGGACTATGGGGAGTGTATTATACTACATGGAGAACTATGGGGAGTGTATTATACTACATGGAGGACTATGGGGAGTGTATTATACTACATGGAGGACTATGGGGAGTGTATTATACTACATGGAGCACTATGGGGAGTGTATTATACTACATGGAGGACTATGGGGAGTGTATTATACTACATGGAGAACTATGGGGAGTGCATTATACTACATGGAGGACTATGGGGAGTGTATTATACTACATGGAGGACTATGGGGAGTGTATTACACTACATGGAGGACTATGGGGAGTGTATTACACTACATGGAGGAATATGGGGAGTGTATTACACTACATGGAGGACTATGGGGAGTGTATTACACTACATGGAGGACTATGGAGAGTGTATTACACTACATGGAGGACTATGGGGAGTGTATTATACTACATGGAGGACTATGGGAAGTGTATTATACTACATGGAGGACTATGGGGAGTGTATTATACTACATGGAGGACTATGGGGAGTGTATTATACTACATGGAGGACTATGGGGAGTGTATTATACTACATGGAGGACTATGGGGAGTGTATTATACTACATGGAGGACTATTGGGAGTGTATTATACTACATGGAGGACTATGGGGGTGTATTATACTACATGGAGGACTATGGGGAGTGTATTAAACTACATGGAGGACTATGGGAAGTGTATTATACTACATGGAGGACTATGGGAAGTGTATTATACTACATGGATGACTATGGGGAGTGTATTATACTACATGGATGACTATGGGGAGTGTATTATACTACATGGAGGACTATGGGAAGTGTATTATACTACATGGAGGACTATGGAGAGTGTATTATACTACATGGAGAAATATAGGGAGTGTATTATACTACATGGAGGACTATGGGAAGTGTATTATACTACATGGAGGACTATTGGGAGTGTATTATACTACATGGAGGACTATTGGGAGTGTATTATACTACATGGAGGACTATGGGGAGTGTATTATACTACATGGAGGACTATGGGGAGTGTATTATACTACATGGAGAACTATGGGGAGTGTATTATACTACATGGAGGACTATGGGGAGTGTATTATACTACATGAAGGACTATGGGGAGTGTATTATACTACATGGAGAACTATGGGGAGTGTTTTATACTACATGGAGGACTATGGGGAGTGTATTATACTACATGGAGGACTATGGGGAGTGTATTATACTACATGGAGCACTATTGGGAGTGTATTATACTACATGGAGGACTATGGGGAGTGTATTATACTACATGGAGAACTATGGGGAGTGTATTATACTACATGGAGGACTATGGGGAGTGTATTATACTACATGAAGGACTATGGGGAGTGTATTATACTACATGGAGAACTATGGGGAGTGTTTTATACTACATGGAGGACTATGGGGAGTGTATTATACTACATGAAGGACTATGGGGAGTGTATTATACTACATGGAGGACTATGGGGAGTGTATTATACTACATGGAGGATTATGGGGAGTGCATTATACTACATGGGAGACTATGGGGAGTGTATTATACTACATGGGGGACTAAGGGGAGTGTATTATACTTTATGGAGGATTATGGGGAGTGTAGACAGGGGGCGCTGTACTATAGGAGCAATATGTGTGTTCCGGTGTTTCATAGTTGGGTCGTATGCATCTATCAGAGGAGAGGGAGGAAAGCGTTATAATTCTTAGTACTGGGGAATCTCCACATACCTCCACCTGCAGAGCCGCCACCACATATATGGCTGTTCTGTGCGCACAGGACCTGTGATGAGGTCACAGGAGGGGAGGAGTCAGGGGTCACATGATCAGGGGCCTCAGTGGATGCAGGACTCTGCTGTGCTGGTTGTCATGGTGCTGGATGAGGTGAAGTTTATGTGTGGGGTCAGGAGGAGAGAGGGCACAGGCAAGATATGTAATAACCCTGTATTATAAATCCCAACTGATGACAAACTACCACAATGCATAATACACCCTGTTATAACCAGACATGTACGGCCACAGCCAGTGTATTAAATAAGCAGATCACTAACAATGAAAGAGATGCTGCAGGTAGACAGACCATACAAGCCCAGAGGAAATACACATCGTCTTACAATTCCAGCCAAGTGGATGGGATTTATAGAATACTCATGCACACTGGGCTTTTCTGTACACTGTGTAATAACCTGCGCTGTGGGTTTTTGAAACCGGCAACATGTACATTTCTCTTTCTGGAACTCTGAGTTTTTGTTTTTGACGCGCCCCTGGGCCTGTGTCGCGCTGCGTTGCGCACGCGGGAGCTTACCCGGAGCCGGATCTCTTGAGGGTTGTAGTCTCGTGGCGGTGATCCGGTCCGTGCCCAGGGAGTCAGACTAAGTGGCGCTGTATTAGCGGTAGATGTTGGACGACTACGCCACCCGTTGAGTACAGCTAAGGAGCTGCCGCTGCAGGGCAGACCGCTGAGGCCGGTGGTAGGATTGTGCAGCGTGATAGTATAACCCCCAACGGGAGGGGTATGGCCTCAGGGCAGCCGACGTGGATGATGGGGGTAGCAGGAACCACTCGGAGACGGTACGGTGTAGTTCAGGGTCTTTACTGGTGACAAAGATAGACCCTCCCGGAGTACTGGCTAGCGATTGGGGCCTGGTCAGTCCTTGAGCAGATGGGATCTCCCCTGGCCAGGCGGAGTTGTAGGCCTCCCAAACTAACGATACTCTTCCGGCTACCTTGCTAGAGGCGGGTATAAGTAGCCCACGTCCCTGAGTGTACCGTGTGGTGCTCACCCGTATGGCCGGTGACTCGGGGCCTTCTAGTAGCTTCCGCTCCACGACGGCGGTGCTGGTCCCACGCGTGTGACCGTGCCTTCGG
Source organism: Phyllobates terribilis (assembly GCF_046119375.1). Taxonomy (NCBI): domain Eukaryota; kingdom Metazoa; phylum Chordata; class Amphibia; order Anura; family Dendrobatidae; genus Phyllobates; species Phyllobates terribilis. The sequence continues at coordinate 45,667,458 of NW_027362765.1, forward strand.
GTTTCTGGGCCAGAGGACCTGCAATCCCCTGCCGGTCGGTTTCTGCTGCTGGATAGGAGTTAGTCCCCACAGCCTCGGACTCCGGGTCCGGTGATAACTTTCCAGTCAGGGCGAGCTCTGCAGCTGCCAGCCCCTGACTCCTTGTAGTACTGCTCCCACAGAGCTCCTGATGTTCTTTTCCTATATCTGCTTCTCTGTCTCTACTTCTTCTCTACTCACTCACCCTGCCTCAGCCCTAGGTTTATATAGGGGAAGTTCTTCCCCTCCCAGGACTGGGCAGGAGGTGTGGCATGCACAGGATCCCTGACCAAGAGACCTCCCACCTGCCCTCAGACATAACATTGCTTGTTACTGTGGAAACCAGACCCCTGGGGTGCCACATTCCCCCCTAGTGAAATTTAGTACTCCGGGACTAAACATATTTTTAGAAAAACATAACAAGGTATAAACAATAATAATACAATAAGAAAAACACATAAAGATGGTTACGGCGTGTCCGCAACCGGGTGCAGTCTTTGAAGAAAACAAAGGTGTCCATTTCACCAAAACAGGGAGACGTAACCAGGTAGGGGTCTGTCCTGCCCCGAGTCCTTAACAGTCTTTTAGTCCATTCCTGGGTTACGCTCCAACCAATTGTACAAGGATTCCCGGTAAATCCACCAAGGACTCCTAAAAATAACTAGAAACACATAATTATTTACAAGTAACAGACAGGTGACCACAAATAAAACAATTTAAACACTTCAAATCCTCCAACGTGCGGGTAACTGGCCTCTAGTGGCCCTAGTGGACCTACGGAGCTGACTGTCTGGCCCTGAACTACAGGGTGTAGGAGCTATCAAGGATAAACTGGGCAGCTGTCTACGGGCTCTTTGGCTCACTAGGGGTATGGCAGGCTCACTATGAGCAGAGGGTTGATCCTCCTGTTCTGCTTGTGTGGAGTCTGCTGCCTCCTGGACCGGCTGCTCTTCCAGCTCTACCTGTTGCTCCGTAGGCACTTGGGATGCTGGTTGGAGGAACGTGAGGACGGGTACCACAACTGCACCATTGACTTGAGTCCAGGATCGAGGGAAGTCTCCGAGCACAGTACTAACCATATCTTCCCTTTCCTCTACGGGTCGAGGGTCTTCTTGCTCTCCTTCTGGGTTCCGTAGCTGTTCGGGACACTTCTTCAGTTGATCCCGGGATACAATGGCTGTGGTTTCCCCTCCGTCTTTACTGATGGTACAAACCTTTGGGTTGTCGTGGCTTGAGGGCAGTACTGTGTACGGGTCCTTCTCCCACTGGTCGTCCAACTTGTGGAGCCGTCTCTTCCTCTTCAAGACCTGCTCTCCGGGTACCAGGGGAACAGCGGGAGCATACTGGTTGTAATTTTTCTCTTGTCTTTCCCTAGCGAGACAGAGACTTCGCTCCACGCTCTCTTGTACTTTCCGGTACTGCTGCTGCCTCTCTGTGTCCCAGTCTGTTTCCGGTGAAGTGTCCTCGGGTGTCAGGACTCCCATTTCCAGGTCAACAGGTAACTTACCAGGTCTCGCCCTCATTAGGTAAGCCGGGGTACAGTTGGTGGAACCTACCGGGATGTGGTTGTATAGGTCCACCAGATCGGGCAGCTTCTCAGGCCACAGACTGCGTTCTTCCAGGGGCAACGTTTTCAGGAGATCCATTACCACCTGGTTCATTTTCTCACAAAGTCCATTAGTTTGCGGATGATAGGGTGTCGTCCTTATCTTCCGGCAGCCATACAGATTGCAGAATTCTTGGAAGATCTCCGCTTCAAAGGCAGGTCCCTGGTCCGTCAGCACTTGGTCCGGGTATCCGTGTGGACGGCAGAAGTGCTGCTGGAAGGCTCTAGCTGCTGTTTGAGCCGTTAAGTCCTTAACGGGGACGACAACCAAGAACCGGGAGTAATGATCCACAATGGTTAACGCGTAGACGTAGCCACTTCTGCTTGGGGTCAGTTTTACATGATCCAAGGCTACCAGTTCCAACGGCTGCCGGGTGACGATGGACTGCAGGGGAGTCTTCTGGCTGGCACGGTCCTTCCTTCTTAGGTTGCACGGGCCACAGTCTCTGCACCACCTCTCGATGGTTCCCCTCATGCCTACCCAGTGGAACCGCCCACGCAGCAGGAACTCCAGCTTCTTCCATCCGAAGTGTCCAGCCCCGTCGTGGTATGCTTCCATCACCATGGCTGCGTCTCTCCGTGGCACCACTACTTTCCAGATTAGTTCATGCGTCCGGGAGTTAACCATTCTGCGGCACAACTTCCCCTTGTAAAGGAACAGTCGACTCTTCTCAGCCCACAGTTGCTTGGCTTCCTCCGGAGCGTCTGGGTCAAGGCGAGCCTCTGGCCGAGTCAGCATCTCCTTCACCAGCCGGACGGCAGGGTCACTGTCTTGCGTTTCCTCCCAGTTGTAGTGAGGCAAGGGGTTAAACGTAGCGGCTTGCTTACTCCTTACCCGATGGGAATACTGGATAGTCCCATGACGGTGGAACGCGGGGAGTTCGACTTCTTCCAGTCCCTCTGGATCTTCTCCTTCGTCCGGTAGGTTTGGCATCCTGGACAGGGCGTCCGCGTTGGTATTGGAGCGTCCTGCCCGGTATTTGATTGTGAACTCGTAGTTGGACAGACGGGCCATCCATCTCTGCTCTAGGGCACCGAGTCTTGCCGTGTCCAGGTGTGTCAACGGGTTGTTATCCGTGTACACGGTGAACCGGGAAGAAGCGAGGTAGTGCTTATAGCGTTCGGTGACTGCCCACACCACTGCCAGGAACTCTAGCTTAAATGAGCTGTAATTCTCAGGGTTTCTTTCGGTGGGTCGCAGTTTTCGGCTAGCGTAAGCGATTACTCGTTCTTTCCCCTGCTGGATCTGGGACAGTACGGCTCCTAGCCCGATGTTACTTGCGTCGGTGTAGAGGATAAAGGGCTGGCTGTAATCAGGGTACGCCAGGATTTCATCCCCCGTGAGGGCCATCTTCAGCTGGCGGAAGGACTCTTCTTCTAACTTCTCCCATTTGAAGGGCGGCTTCTGGTTCTTGGCCTTCCGGGACTAGCCTATCAGGAGGTCCTGCATAGGAGCTGCCTTTTTGGTGAAACCGGGGATGAATCTGCGGTAATAGCCTACCAACCCGAGGAACTGCCGCACTTCCTTTACACTGGAGGGACTTGGCCATTCCTTAATTGCGGTGATCTTATCAGGGTCGGGAGCCACTCCATCAGCGCTCACCACGTGTCCCAGGTACTGCACCTTTGGTTTCAGGAGGTGACACTTGGAGGGTTTCACCTTTAGGCCGTAGCTTGCCAGAGCTTCGAACACTTCCGCCAGGTGTTTCAGGTGGTCCTCATACGTCTTGGAATATACGATGACATCGTCCAGGTACAGCAGGACCGTCTCGAAGTTTCTGTGGCCCAGACAGCACTCCATTAATCGTTGGAAGGTTCCTGGTGCGTTGCAGAGTCCGAACGGCATGCAGGTAAACTCGCTAAGTCCCATCGGGGTGGTGAATGCGGTCTTCTCCCGGTCCGCCTCTGCTACAGGAACCTGCCAGTACCCACTAGTGAGATCCAAGGTAGAGAAGAAGTTAGCAGATCTTAAAGCAGCCAAAGACTCCTCTATCCTTGGTAAGGGGTACGCATCCTTGTGTGTGATACGGTTGATTCTCCGGTAATCTACACACATCCTCATGGTGTTGTCTTTCTTTTTGACTAAGACTAGTGGAGCTGCCCAGGGGCTACAGCTATCCCTGATCACCCCAGCCTCCTTCATGTCTCTAAGCATCCCCTTGGCGTGTTGGTAGTGTGCAGGGGGTACGGGTCGATACCTCTCTTTTATGGGAGGATGGTCTCCCGTGGGGATGTGGTGTTCTACCCCCTTGACTCGCCCGAAGTCTAACGGGTGTTTACTAAACACTCTCTCGTACTCTTGAACCACCCGATAGACTCCCTGTTTCTGGTGTGAGGGAGTGGAGTCAGTACCCAAATGTAGTTGCTGACACCAGTCCTCCATTGTTTTCTGAGAGCCGTTACCTTCCTCCGGGGAAGATGGAGGCAAGGGTTCTACGGACTGTATGGAATCTTGATTGATGGTATACAATTTGGCTAGCGTGGCATACCGGGGCAGGTACACTTCCCTCTTCCCGATATTTATTATGAGAATGGGCACCCTCCCATGGCGTACATTGACCACCCCCCGTGCTGTCAAAATGGTGGGCCTACTGTCTGAGTAAACTGGTTCTACCATTGCCTGGTAATCTCTACCTCTCAGACCAATAGCTGCCCGGCACCAAATCATCATTTCACTTTTCGGGGGCATGGCAATAGGGAAAGGGTCACACATTCGCACGCTACCAATCTCACCACCGGAGAGTTCTAGCTGTTGCCGTCGCATCAGTGCCCGGATCTCTTTCTGGAGCACTCGCTGCTGGCCGGAGCTGGCGTTCTTGGCAACCTGCTGTAAAAGGAAAATCACCTCTGCAAGACAATTTTCAATTACATTAGTTCCTAGAGTTATCTTTGGGTGACTCTCGTGTTTGTCAATGTCTACAATGATCAGTCCCTGTGCTGCCAGTTCGACTCTACCGATTTTAATGGTCACCTCTTTAAATCCAATCTGTGGCACGGGCTGACCATTGCTGGCGATGATACTCAAGTCGTCGTCAGGGTAGCGGGTGATATCCGAGTCATTCCAGTACTGCTTGAAGAGCACGTACGGGATGGTGGTGACCTGTGACCCGGTGTCCAGTAGGGCACTCATAGGAATGCCATCCAGTACCACGGGTAAGACTGGACGTCCTCCCACATATTTGTCGCGCCAGTTCGATGGGCCTGGTGATCTTTTTCCTGGGGGTTGGCCCTCTACCCCAGGTTGTGCCAGTTTAAAGGACAGTACCTTGCCATATGTCCGGGTTGATTGCAGCGGCGGCAGATGGGTCGTCCGTCCTCGTTGTATCGGTCGCTGGGTCTTCCTCTGGCCGGTGGGGTCCTCCTTGGTCGACGCCACGGGATGTCCTCCGGTCCGGATGCCAGCTGGATCTTCCCTGGAGTGGAAACCAGTAAAGACTGCACAGTTCGGGTTAGCGCAGCAACGCTTTTAGCTAGCTCTTGGACCTGATGGTGCAGGTCTGGAGCCGGGTCATTGTTCAAAGCCTGCGCATCAGCCCCCACAGGCCCTGCCGACAAGGGCGCCGCCTCCTGGTGGTAAGTGGCAGTGGGGCGTCTGGGGGTCACAACGCCACCTGGTGCCGGTTCTCGAAGCACCCGGATGGCTCTGTCCTTGAACTGTGCAAATCCCAGATGAGGGTCCTGTAAGGCCATTGCCCGCAACTGGGTTCGGTGGGCATTGCAATATAAACCCTCTATAAATTGTTCAGTCAACAGCCTGTCCTCGTCTCCCACGCCGTCAGGGTCGGTCTGCTTAATGGCTCTCAGGGCCTCTTGTAGGTTCAGGGCATAGTCCCTTATACTCTCATGTGCCCGCTGTTTGCACCCGTAGAATCTAAGCTTGATCTCGGCTGAGGTGCGGGTATCAAAGGTGTCCCTCAGCCGGGTTAGTATCCCTGCGACAGTCCTCCCCCCAGGTGGCCAGGACTTTACCTCCCTTTGGGCTGCCCCGGTTAATTGGGCCACCAGGATGCTCACTTTTTGCTCCTCTGTGAGGGGGTACACCTGGAAGAGGCTATCCAGCTTTTCTCTAAAGTCATGCAGGGTATGTGACTCCCCTGAGTACTGGGGTAGCCAGGCTGCCCCCGGGATATAGGGCATGGTGAAAGGCATGACCGCAACAGCGGTGGCGCTGGCGGGGGTTGAAGCGGTGAAGCTCTCCTCCATATCCGACATCCTTCTCCCCCCTAGTGGACCGTGGCCTACCTTGCGATGATCCTCTTCCGTAGGCCGCGGCTCCGCAGTGGATCGTCAGGGTTGAGGACCTTCCGTCGCGCTCCTGTGACGTCGGCGTCTGCTGGGCTCCTTCCAGGACCTTACGCAACGTCCGGACGTGAGGCGGGGATTCAGTTCTCGCGCGCTTTCGGAGTCCACGCCCCTCTTCTTCCCGCGCGGCGTCTTCAAGATGGCATCCAACGGCGGGAAAACTCCACGGAAGGCGGGAAGAAGGCTGAAAATGGCGCCGGATGGCGGGAATCTTCACCGATGGCGGGAAGAAGGCTGAAGATGGCGCCGGATGGCGGGAATCTTCACCGATGGTAAGTTTAAAAGTCTCTTTTTTTTTTTTTTTCCAGGCACGCAGTACCCGGTGGTTGCGGGCACGGAATCCTGCCGACTACGCCAAAAGTTGACGCGCCCCTGGGCCTGTGTCGCGCTGCGTTGCGCACGCGGGAGCTCACCCGGAGCCGGATCTCTTGAGGGTTGTAGTCTCGTGGCGGTGATCCGGTCCGTGCCCAGGGAGTCAGACTAAGTGGCGCTGTATTAGCGGTAGATGTTGGACGACTACGCCACCCGTTGAGTACAGCTAAGGAGCTGCTGCTGCAGGGCAGACCGCTGAGGCCGGTGGTAGGATTGTGCAGCGTGATAGTATAACCCCCAACGGGAGGGGTATGGCCTCAGGGCAGCTGACGTGGATGATGGGGGTAGCAGGAACCACTCGGAGACGGTACGGTGTAGTTCAGGGTCTTTACTGGTGACAAAGATAGACCCTCCCGGAGTACTGGCTAGCGATTGGGGCCTGGTCAGTCCTTGAGCAGATGGGATCTCCCCTGGCCAGGCGGAGTTGTAGGCCTCCCAAACTAACGATACTCTTCCGGCTACCTTGCTAGAGGCGGGTATAAGTAGCCCACGTCCCTGAGTGTATCGTGTGGTGCTCACCCGTATGGCCGGTGACTCGGGGCCTTCTAGTAGCTTCCGCTCCACGACGGCGGTGCTGGTCCCACGCGTGTGACCGTGCCTTCGGGTTTCTGGGCCAGAGGACCTGCAATCCCCTGCCGGTCGGTTTCTGCTGCTGGATAGGAGTTAGTCCCCACAGCCTCGGACTCCGAGTCCGGTGATAACTTTCCAGTCAGGGCGAGCTCTGCAGCTGCCAGCCCCTGACTCCTTGTAGTACTGCTCCCACAGAGCTCCTGATGTTCTTTTCCTATATCTGCTTCTCTGTCTCTACTTCTTCTCTACTCACTCACCCTGCCTCAGCCCTAGGTTTATATAGGGGAAGTTCTTCCCCTCCCAGGACTGGGCAGGAGGTGTGGCATGCACAGGATCCCTGACCAAGAGACCTCCCACCTGCCCTCAGACATAACATTGCTTGTTACTGTGGAAACCAGACCCCTGGGGTGCCACATTTTTCTTTGCAGTTTTTCTCCAAAAAATTGCAATAGATGCAGAAAATGCACAGGGTAAAAAATGCACATGTATTTTCAGTGACGAAGCTGCCCTCAGCAGCGACGCGCGTTGGGTCCTGGTACCTGCAGGTAATACTGTCTCTTAGGGCCCTATATTATGCCTATGTTTAAAGGGGTTGTCCACTACTATTGAAAATAGCCCAATGTATTTTTATGATGAATAGAAGCTGCTTTATAAATACCTTCCTCTGCTGTTTCTGCCTGTGAGTGGCGCTATCACTGGCCGCTCACAGGCATCACGTGACCCCCTGCTGCAGCCGGCTCTGACATCTGCTGATGTCACGTCATGGTTTCCGGATGCAGCCAGGGGTCTCTCTCTTCTGCGTTCCACGGTGGATGCTGGGTTGTGGGCGGGGTTACACCCGGCATCCAACGCGCGCTCTCCCTCTCCCCATTCATTGGGAAAGTGCGTGGTGGATGCGGGGTGTGACATGCGGGGTAACCCCACCCACAACCCAGCAGCCACCGCGGGGACCCCAGTGCTGAGTCACGCCTCACTTGACTTGGGGGTCACGTGCTGCCTGTGAGCAGCCAGTGATAGCGCCGTTCACAGGCAGAAACAGCAGAGGAAGGTATTTACAAAGAAGCTTCTTTTCATTGGGCTATTTTCAATAGTAGTGGACAACCCCTTTAATGTCTACTTGCCATAACTTGGTTACAGCTACAGGCGCATCTCACTAAATTAGAATATTATCAAAAAGTTTATTTATTTCAGTTCTTCAATACAAAAAGTGAAAACTCATATTATATAGAGTCATTACAAACAGAGTGATCTATTTCAAGTGTTTATTTCTGTTAATGTTGATGATTATGGCTTACAGCCAATGAAATCACAAAAGTCATTATCTCAGTAAATTTAAATAATTAACAAAAACACATGCAAAGGCTTCCTAAGCATTTAAAAAGGTCCCTTAGTCTGTTTCAGTAGACTCCACAATCATGGGGAAGACTGCTGACTTGACAGATGTCCAGAAGGCAGTCAGTGACACACGCCACAAGGTCCCAGAATTCCAATTTTCATGTGGAAATCAACGTCCCAGAGTCATGAGGAAGAGTGGAGAGACACACAATCCAAGCTGCTTGAGGTCTAGTGTGAAGTTTCCACAATCAGTGATGGTTTGGGGAGCCATGTCATCTGCTGGTGTAGGTCCACTGTGTTTTATCAAGACCAAAGTCAGTGCAGCCGTCTACCAGGAAATTTTAGAGCACTAAGTATCAGTAAGAATATAAAGTGAAGAAAAAGCTAAAATCCAGCGACATGTAAAAATTAACAAGTTCTATTTCTGGGATAATCTGTCCCCAGAATGTCTCCATTAGAATGTACAGCTCCTGCCGCAGATAACAGCCCCTCATACATCTATAGCACCTTTATCTCTGTAATCGTGCCCTTCCGTGAAGCCATACACGCCACCGTTCTGGCCGGCAAGCGTCCGGCCAGGCCTGTTGTATATTTCAAACTCGGCCGGAAGTGGCAGCGACTAATCATAGGTGGGCTATCGTGAAGTTGGCAGCGACCGTACGGGGCATATACACATATTCCACGCGTTGGAATCCGGAGGTGTGTATGTCATATGCTCACTGTGCGCTTGCCGAAAGCTATGTAGTGAGTAATCAGGATCGTGTGCTCGCAAATCCCTGCTCAATCCTGTGAACGAGTGACGTCAACGGTGAGATATTGTGTGATCTCCCCGGTGTCGTCCCTGTAGAACCCTGACAGTGGAGAATGAGGGAATGAGGCTGCGTGCTGGGGGTCTGTGTGGGGAAGGAGAGGGTGCTGTTACTTGAGTGAGGCTGTGTGCTGGAGGGGTTTGTGTGTGTGGAAGGGGGTGATGTTACATGGTGCTGTGCAGGATGTGTGATGTCCCTTGTGTTGGGCTGCATGTGGAGGGGTTCGCACACTGCGTAGGGAAGTGTAGTTTTATCTGTGGGGGTGGGGCTGAACAGGGAAGGGGGTGATGTTGAGGAATCTGAAGGGAAGGATTCATATTATTTACATGAGACTCTTCCTGATGGGCTGCACGCTGAGCACTGAGTCCTGTTTTGTACATAAATCTATTTTTCTCATTAATAGTATTGGGCGACACAGGACTGCAGGTTTACGCCTGGCCACCAGGAGGCTCCAAACTGCGTAAAAATAAAAAAAATAAAAATGTCTCCACATAACGGGCTATATAGTCTCCTCAGACAAGTGGAGTGTCGGTGTCCCCACAATCCGTGCGAGGCCACTGAAGGGGTGACATTGCAGACATCTGAAGTCAGATGAGTATAACTCCTCCAAAACCCTCCCCCTCTCCATTTCTGTTGGCTTGCTAGCTACTGTCCCCACCTTTTTTATTCTCCCCACCACGCCTCCTTTCTGTACTTTCTTGATGTTTCTCTATGGCCTTTTTACTGTGCATAATCTGGTATGGGGCCCACCCAGGTCTCCTTCCTTCTGACCGGTGGCCTCTTCTTTCTTTTCTTTTCCAGGCTCTGGTCAACCTCCACTGGCTTCTGCTCCAAGGATGCCGAGCTGCCAGATAGTCTCGCAAAATAAGGCTTTTATCGCAACTAGATTGCAAATTTAGTTCTGCCTATAGGGTGCCATGATGCCACTCCAACCTCCCCCACCCAGGTACAAAAGGTCTTTGTTTTCATTGGCCTTAATGTCCAATATGGCTTAATCCTACTTATTGGTTTGTAAAGTTCATTGTTCTACATTTGTATGTATAAATATATTTATATCTGTCTCCTTTTTGTTACATAAATAATTCTGTGTTTTAATAAAACTGTTTGAGAACTATGGGCTGAATTTTCATTTCTGTATTGATAAGGGCTCTTTCACATGACAGTTTTGACGCGTACCGGAGACACTGACACACGCCGACCCATTAAAATCAGTGGGTCTTTGCACATGTCAGTGTTTTCATGGACCATGTGTCCGTGTGCTCCACATGCTGACATGTCCGTTTTTTTACGGATACACGGTCTGCAAAATGTACAAACATGGATGACATCGTGTGACACGTACCGGCGCCTGGGAATGTTGCTGTTCCCAAGTGCCGGTGCTTAACGCTGCCCTCATCATGGTTCCTAGCCGGTGCTGTGATTAGCAGTGTCAATGATGAGGGTAGTAATTGTCTGATCCCGCAGTGTCCCTGTGTAAAAATAAGAATAAAATCCATATACTCACCTGTCCAAAGTGTCCCCCGCTGTATCCATGAGACCGATCAACAGAGGAGCCGGGGAGAATGAGCAACTCCGGAGCTGCGTTCAGTGAGTGACAGGACACTGCTCCGGAGCCGCTCATTCTCCCCTGCTCTTCTGTGTCAACGGATTGCAGTGGGGGACATTTAGATCAGGTGAGTATATGGATTTTATTTTTTTATTCTCATTTTACACAGGGACAATGCGGGATCACACTACTACTACCCTCATCATTGTCCCTGCTGGTGCTGATCACAGCGCCGGCAGGGAACCAGGAGTAGGTCAGCGTTCAGCACTGGCGCTTGGGAACAGCGCTACCTGTAGCGCTGATTCCCAGGCGCCAGTCCGTGTAATCCTGATGCGGCACACGGTTGCCACACAGGATCAGAGATATATGGACGTGTGAAACCGGCCTAAATCATGGTGTGACATTAGTGAAGAGAAACTGCAGGTGAATCTGTATCAGGGTGTGTTTACATATTGCGATTTGTTGGGGAAATGATCTGCTGCAACGTCCTCACATGTAGACCCGCACTAAATCCTTCCGATCTCACCGACAATTTCTTTTATCTTCAGCAGCAGCCTTTTAAAAAAAAAAAAAAAACATACTCGCTTATATGACTTGGCTTTTTGTGTGGCCCATACAGCCTGATTAGTCGTCCATGTCATATATGGGGCAAAGCATTTTTTTAAATTTATTTATTTATTTATTTTTTTTTTGTAAAGAGGCATAAGTTGCTTTTCGCTGGGTCTGACTGTTGGTGCTGCCGTTATTCCCTAGGACAGAATCTGACAGAGGTCACATTACATATTTTATAGAGGGGTAACTCCTTTTACAATTTTTTTAGGAGTATTTTTAGCCAAGGAGTACATGGATAGGTATACATAATACTGTTTCATCTCATCAATAGTATCTTATAACAATGCTATCAAGCAGGTGAAGAGAGAACTAGTTTTCAGCGGATAACCCCCTTATCACCTATCCAGCACAATGCAGAACTTTTATCTCTTGTAGAATTGAGCAGCAGTGCACATTCTCAGTCTGACCTCCATTACCACCCTATGGAGCTCTCAAGTGATGCTGTTTTTTTCCGGCAGCCACACAGATTGCGTGGAGCAATGGTCAGACATCCAACCTACTGTTTAAGGCCACAGCCCCACTATCAGTTTTTGATCAGTATTCGGTCAGTATTTTTTCTCAGGAGTGGGAGCCAAAACCAGGTGAGAAACAATCATAGAAAAGGTATAATAGAAACAAGTCACCAATTCTGCATTTATCACCCACTCCTGGTTTTGGCTCCCACTCTTGAGAAAAAAAAAAGACCAAATACTGATAGTGGGGCCGTAGCCTAATTCTGTAACAGGGAAAAAAATTCCCCATGTTCCCAGTCCGTGTTGGTTGGACACTCACTGATCAGCAAGTTATCATCTATCTCATGGATCTGTGATAACTTGTTTTCAATACACAAAAGGCCCATAAACACCCATCCCTACAATTCTTTGGTTGACAGCCCCCTTATGAATATCACATACAGGCGTACTTAGCCAAACGTTCTTGTGCTCTCTACTAAAGAGAAGGTGTTGAGCTCCCCTGGTTGTGGCTTATCATCACAGAGAACAAGAAGATCAATTACTGAAATTCCAACACGCCGGATCTTTCTCTCCCCTGACAGCAATTATCGAGGAAGAGACGGGAAGCCCCAATACACGTCAGATTGTTGGCTGATCCTGATGACTTTAGCTTTATGTGTGTGAAAGCCTTAGTGTAATCTATATAAGGGCTCATTCAGTCATCCATGCACATCGGTCTGATATCAGAATGCAATGCATGGACTAGCCAAGGCTCTGCCAACCAGAGTGTGATAGCCTCATAGAAATATATGCAGCTTCATGCTCAGGTCAGGAGACCCGCGGCCAGTATATGCATTGCATTCCGAGATGTGAATGAATGTCTGAATGAGCCATGATAAACATTACTGGCGATGCAGACATCATGAACCTCAGTGCAGCAACTCCGATCTAGTCATCTCTGTAGTGAGACAGCTAGAATGGAGTTGCTCAATGGTAGATGTCCTTATAGACTGTACTGTGCGCCCAAAAAGAATGAGCCTCCGTGCAGCAACTCCGAATTAGTCATGTCTGTAGTGAGGCGGCTAGTCTACAGTTGCTATACAGTGGACATCCTTAGACTACAGCCCCACTATCAGTATTTGGTCAATATTTTTTCTCAGATATAGGAGCCAAAACCAGGTGAGGAACAATCAGAGAAAAGTTATAATAGAAACAAGTCAGCAATTCTGCATTTATCACCCACTCCTGATTTTGGCTCCCACTCCTGAGAAAAAATACTGACCAAATACGGATAGTGGGGCCGTGGTCTTATAGACAGTACTGTGTGAACAGAAATCATGAACCTCGGTGCAGCAACTCAGATCTAGTCATCTCAGTAGTGAGACAAAACCCAAGAAAAAAAACAAATTGGGCATGTACCCTACACTGTGTGCAGAATTATTAGGCAAGTTGTATTTTAGAGGATTATTTTTATTATTGATCAACAACTATGTTCTCAATCAACCCAAAAGACTCATAAACATCCAAGCTTAATATTTTTGGAAGTTGGAGTGTTTTTTTTTTTAGATTTGGCTATCTTAGGAGGATATCTGTTTGAGCAGGTAACTATTACTGTGCAGAATTATTAGGTAACTTAATAAAAACCAAATATAATCCCCTCTCACTTGTTTATTTTCACCAGTTAAACCAATATCAGTGCACAAAATTTAGAAATAAACATTTCTGACATGCAAAATCAAAGACCAAAAAAATTAGTGATCAATATAGCCACCTTTCTTTATGATGACACTCAACAGCCTTCCGTCCATAGATTCTGCAGTTGCTTGATCTGTTTTCGATCAACATTGCGTGCAGCAGCCACCACAGCCTCCCAGACACTGTTCCGAGAGGTGTACTGTTTTCCCTCCCTGTAGATCTCACATTTTATGATGGACCACAGGTTCTCTATGGGGTTCAGATCAGGTGAACAAGGAGGCCATGTCATTATTTTTTCTTCTTTCAGAACTTTACTGGCCAGCCACGCTGTGGAGTAGTTGGATGCATGTGATGGAGCATTGTGCTGCATGAAAATCATGTTTTTCTTGAACGATACCGACTTCTTCCTGTACCACTGCTTGAAGAAGTTGTCTTCCAGAAACTGGCAGTAGGTCTGGGAGTTGAGCTTCACTCCATCCTCAACCCGAAAAGGTCCAACAAGTTCATCTTTGATGATACCAGCCCATACCAGTACCCCACCTCCACCTTGCTGGCGTCTGAGTCGGAGTGGAGCTCTCTGCCCTTTACTGATCCAGCCTCTGGTCCATCCATCTGGCCCATCAAGAGTCACTCTCATTTCATCAGTCCATAAAACCTTTGAAAAATCAGTCTTAAGATATTTCTTGGCCCATTCTTGCCGTTTTAGCTTATGTTTCTTGTTCCAATGTGGTGGTTTTTCAGCCTTCCTTACCTTGGCCATGTCCCTGAGTATCGCACACCTTGTGCATTTTGATACTCCAGTAATGTTGCAGCTCTGATATATGGCAAAACTGGTGGCGAATCGCATCTTGGCAGCTTCATACTTTATTTTCCTCAATTCATGGGCAGTTATTTTGCGCCTTTTTTGGCCAACACGCTTCCTGCGACCCTGTTGGCTATTTGCCATGAAACGCTTGATTGTTAGGTGATCACGCTTCAAAAGTTTGGAAATTTCAAGACTGCTGCATCCCTCTGCAAGACATCTCACAATTTTGGACTTTTCAGAGCTCGTCAAATCTCTCTTCTGACCCATTTTGCCAAAGGAAAGGAAGTTGCCTAATAATTAAGCACACCTTATATAGGGTGTTGATGTCATTAGTCAACACCCCTCCTCATTACAGAGATGCACATCACCAGATTTACTTAATTGGTAGTTGGCTCTCAAGCCTATGCAGCTTGGAGTAGGACAACATGTATAAAAAGTATCAAAGTGATCAAAATACGCATTTGCCTAATAATTCTGCACACAGTGTATAATAAGTAAATAAATAATTAGTAATGGCACACTATTTAGTTACAGAAGATGAAAAAAGACCTAGGTCCATCTAGTCCAACGTTTCTCCACCAATTATTCATTTTTTGTCACTAAATAGGGTACACAAGTAAAAAAGAAAAGAACCACATGCACGGAGCAGCACACTTCTATATATACAGTTAGGTCCATATATATTTGGACAGAGACAACATTTTTCTAATTTTGGTTCTAGACATTACCACAATGAATTGTAAACAAAACAATTCTGATGCAATTGAAGTTCAGACTTTCAGCTTTCATTTGAGGGTATCCACATTAAAATTGGATGAAGGGTTTAGGAGTTTCATCTCCTTAACATGAGCCACCGTGTTTTTAAAGGGACCAAAAGTAATTGGAAAATTGACTCCAAGGCTATTTCATAGACAGGTGTGGGCAATCCCTTAGTTATGTCAATCTCAATTAAGCAGATAAAAGGCCTGGAGTTGATTTGAGGTGTGGTGCTTGCATTTGGAAGGTTTTGCTGTGAAGTAAATATGCGGTCAAAGGAGCTCTCCATGCAGGTGAAACAAGCCATCTTTAAGCTGCAAAAACAGAAAAACCCATCCGAGAAATTGCTACAATATTAGGAGTGGCAAAATCTACAGTTTGGTACATCCTGAGAAAGAAAGAAAGCACTGGTGAACTCATCAATGCAAAAAGACCTGGGCGCCCACGGAAGACAACAGTGGTGGATAATCGTAGAATAATCTCCATGGTGAAAAGAAACCCCTTCACAACAGCCAACCAAGTGAACAACACTCTCCAGGAGGTAGGTGTATCAATATTTAAATCTACCATAAAGAGAAGACTGCATGAAAGTAAATACAGAGGGTTCACGGCACGGTGCAAGCCACTCATAAGCATCAAGAATAAAAAGCTAGACTGGACTTTGCTAAAAAACATCTAAAAAACCAGCACAGTTCTGGAAGAACATTCTTTGGACAGATGAAACCAAGATCAACCTCTACCAGAATGATGAAAAGAGAAAAGTATGGCGAAGGCGTGGTACAGATCATGATCCAAAGCATACCACATCATCTGTAAAACACGGCGGAGACCGTGTGATGGCTTGGGCATACATGGCTGCCAGTGGCACTGGGTCACTAGTGTTTATTGATGATGTGACACAGGACAGAAGCAGCCGAATGAATTCTGATGTATTCAGGGCCATACTGTGTGCTCAGATCCAGCCAAATGCAGCCAAACTGATTGGTCGTCGTTTCATACTACAGATGGACAATGTCCCAAAATATAAAGCCAAAGCAACCCAGGAGTTTATTAAAGCAAAGAAGTGGAATATTCTTGAATGGCCAAGTCAGTCACCTGATCTCAACCCAATTGAGCATGCATTTCACTTGTTAAAGACTAAACTTCAGACAGAAAGGCCCACAAACAAACAGCAACTGAAAACCACTGCAGTGAAGGCCTGGCAGAGCATCAAAAAGGAGGAAACACAGCGTCTGGTGATGTCCATGAGTTCAAGACTTCAGGCAGTCATTGCCAACAAAGGGTTTTCAACCAAGTACTAGAAATGAACATTTTATGTACAAGTATTTAATCGGTCCCATTACTTTTGGTCCCTTTAAAAACAGAGTGGCACATGTTAAGGAGCTGAAACTCCTAAACCCTTCATCCAATTTTAATGTGGATACCCTCAAATGAAAGTTGAAAGTCTGAACTTCAACTGAATCTGAATTGTTTTGTTTAAAATTCATTGTGGTAATGTCTAGAATCAAAATTAGAAAAATGTTGTCTCTGTCCAAATATATATGGACCTAACTGTAAAAGGTATAATTTTATTCCAGAAACCTCATAGACAAAACATTTAAAACGTATATAGACAAAAAGGGGTCTGGCCCTCATGACTGCTCAAGTTAATAGATGGTCATCAATACAGATAGTGCAATAAATAGACAATGCTCTGTATATCATGCAATAAATGCATGCGTATATAACATATCAAAATACACATAGAATTTACAGAAGAGAGACCATGAACACAGTAAAGGATAAACCAAAAAAGCAATAGCCACAACGTGATTTTTTTTGACACCTAATCATCAAGGTTTGTGCAATATAAGAGCCTAATGTCTAATATAAATAAACGGGTAATATCAAATCCTTAATGCTCCTGCAAAATGGCACAATAGTCTTACAAGGTATTCTTATATAAAATCTCAATAATGCAAAAGGTCTCTTATTATCAATATACAGGGATAAATGTCCGATATAAATTGTTATGCACACGCCCGGGCTGAGCGGCGTGTGCGTGTGATTGTAGTGATTCCACTGGACCATGAACCGGAGAGTGCCTGGAGGGGCGTGACTAAGTATCTGGCCGATCCGACCAAGATGGCACGACGGCATACGACGCCAGTGCACCAGGGAGAAACCGGGCAGAGGGACCAGGTGCTACTCCAGGTCAAACTCCGGACACGGGGGTTGACCCACACAGGGATTACTGGATCAGGCTGGTTAGGCTGGCGTACAGACTGGAGGGTATAGGCAGGCACGACTGGTATGCAGGCAGGCGGGTAAAGGCAAGCGCAGCTAGAGTGCAGACAGGGAGGCACTAGCAGGTAGGAACACAGGCGGGATAGGACCCAGTACACACTGGGGCTCAGGAACAATACAGGTAGAGGGGTACAGGCAAGCACAGCTAGAGTGCAGACAGGGAGGCACTAGCAGGTAGGAACACAGGCGGGATAGGACCCAGTACACACTGGGACTCAGGAACAGGCAGGTTAGGCTGGCACAGACTGGTGGATATGAGCAAACACGGCAGGTATGCAGATGGGTGGATACAGGCGAGTATGCAGGCAGGGAGGTACTGGCCGAAAGGACGGGCTGGAGCACAGAAAGGTTAAGACCCAGTACAGACTGGGTCACAGAACCGCAGATGCGGTAGACAACCACAGCAGAGAGGGAACGCCCGAAGCGGTGGGCAAGAACAGAGCAGGACGGGGCTGCAGGAGCAGCGAGCACAAGCAGGGCAGGACAGGACTGCCGGAACAGCGGGCAGAAGCAGGGCAGGACAGGACTGCCGGAACAGCGGGCAGAAGCAGGGCAGGACAGGACTGCCGGAGCAGCGGGCAGAAGCAGGGCAGGACAGGACTGCCGGAGCAGCGGGCAGAAACGGGGCAGGACAGGACTGCCGGAGCAGCGGGCAGAAGCAGGGCAGGACAGGACTGCCGGAGCAGCGGGCAGAAGCAGGGCAGGACAGGACTGCCGGAGCAGCGGGCAGAAGCAGGGCAGGACAGGACTGCCGGAGCAGCGGGCAGAAGCAGGGCAGGACAGGACTGCCGGAGCAGTGGGCAGAAGCAGGGCAGGACAGGACTGCCGGAGCAGTGAGCAAGGAGTCAGAGCAGGCTAGAACCGCCGGAGCGGTAAGCAAAGGAGTCAGAGCAGACTAGAACCGCCGGAGCGGTGAGCAAAGGAGTCAGAGCAGGCTAGGCAGAGTAGGGGGGACAGGGCTCTGTTCACACGGAACAGACAGGAAGGGAAAGGCAGAGCCAGACACCCACAGGGTACTTGCAGTGAAGTAGCGAGTGGACCACAAACTCACAAACGGGAGTACAGAGACAACAAGCAGGAGTTAGGTACGAGTTCAGACTCTGCAGAAAAAGGAAGGGAACGGACATAGAGGCAAAACAGGTAAAGGATAGGAGAGAGTTCAGACTGGAACTGAGTGTACGGAGGAGACCGACACTGCAGCGGGATACAGGAGCGGGTCTGGGAATACGGCCCCCAGAGAGGCAGGACGAACAGGCAAGGAGCGTGTTCAGACAGGACAGACAAGATACAGGAGCGGGTCTAGGTAATCAGCCCCTAGAAGGCGAGAGGAACAGGCTAGGAGCGTGTTCAGACAGGTCAGACAAGATACAGGAACAGGTCTAGGTAATCGGCCCCTAGAAGGCAGGAGGAACAGGCTAGAAGCGTGTTCAGACAGGCCTGGAAATACAGCCTCCAGGATAGGCAGACAAGAGAACACAGAACGGGACCTGGCACCTTCAGAGTGCAAGCACACACTGAATGAAACACTATGCTCAGGCAGGGATAGATGGGCGCAGCTGAGCTATATACCAGGTGACAGACAGCAATAGGCTGAGGACGCACAAGAGGTGTGACCCACAGCAGGTACAAAAAGCAGGAAGTGATCGGGCGCCGCCCTTAAGCAGCAGAAAGACACAAACAGACAGCATGGAGGGAAGCCAGAGAGACATTCTGGACAGGAGATCAAGTGCGCGCTCTTGCACAGTGGGAGATGGACCACTATGCAAGGACGCCGCCAGGTATGTTACAGTACCCCCCCCCTTACGCCCCCTCTTCTTCAGGCCTGCCAGAATCTTCCGCAGGGAATTCGAGGGCCAATTCTTCACTTCGAAGAGATCACTTCCACTGTCCACCGGAAAAACTGGTCTCCTCTGGGTAGCTAGGATGCTACCTCCCATCCAGCCACCCTTAGCAACAGACGAAACGGGTGGAGTACCAGGAACAGCACACAAGGAAGTCTCTCTCCACATATTTTCAGGTGGCACCCCAGAGGGTACAGGAGACAACTGGAAGTCATCCACCGGGTTGGAGGGGGACAGAGACTTGGGGGTAATCTCTGCTTCGAGGTACATCTTGTCAAGCTCACAGGAAGAAATAGACGGGTTATCAGGTACATAATGAGGAAAAGTCACTGTCTCTTTGTTTTCTGGTGGTACCCCGGAGGATTCAGGAAACAACTGGAGGTCCTCCGCCGGGTCAGAAGAGTGCAGAGGCTCAGAGAAAACATCTGCTTCAGAGTACACTAGGTCGGACTCACTGGACGAAGCAGGCGAGGTATCGGGTACCGAGTATAGGAAAGTCTCTGTCCATTCTCCACCAGGTGGCACCCCGAAGGGTTCTGGAGACAACTGGCGGTCCTCCGCCTGGTCAGAGGGGTGTAGAGACTCACGGGTAACCTCTGCTTCAGAGTACACTAGGTCGGACTCACTGGACGAAGCAAGCGAGGTATCAGATCCAGGATATAGGAAAGTCTCTGTCCATTTACCACCAGGTGGCACCCCGAAGGGTTCTGGAGACAACTGGAGGTCCTCCGCCTGGTCAGAGGAGTGTAGAGACTCGGGAGTAACCACTGCTTCAGAGTACACTAGGTTGGACTCACTGGACGAAGCGAGCGAGGTATCAGGTACAGAGTATAGGAGAGTCTCTGTCCTTTCGCTACCAGGTAGCACCCCGAAGGGTTCAGGAGACAACTGGAGGTCCTCCGCCTGGTCGGAGGGGTGTAGAGACTCGGGGGTAACTACCACTTTGGGGTACCCATTGTTAGGCTCACAGGACGAAGCGGACAAAGTATTGAGTACCGGGTGTAGAGAAGTCTCTCTCCATTTGTCATCGAGTGGTATCCCGGAGGATTCAGGAGGCAACAGGGGGTCCTCCACCAGGTAGTAGAGGTGCACAGACTCTGAGGTAACCACAGCTTTGGAGCATCCTTGGACATGCACACCGGTTAAAGTGGGTGAAGCATCTGATGCCGGGTGCAGGAAGTTCTCCTGTGTGGAGTCTGGATGGGCAGAAGTCTCTTCGGGCAGGAGAACTGGTGCACTACCCACGCACATTACCCATTGGGACTTCTCCGGGATACAGGGAGATGAAGCTTCAGTAGGGACTTCAAGGTTGGGGTCAGGAGGTCTCAGGGAGGACAGACCCTGGCGTGACGGCTTGCCTCTACGTCTAGCACGTCTGGACTGCCTCTTGAGGTTGGGAGAAGTATTCCGGAAAGCGTAGTCACCCTGTGAGGATTCTGGGTGGGCAGTAGTCTCATTGGGCTGGAGGACTATTGCGCTACCCACACACATTACCCATCGGGGCTGCTCCGGGATATTGGGAAGTGAAGCTTCAGCAGGGGCTTCAGGGTTAGGGTCCTCGAAGACCATACGAAAGGCCACCAGGAAGGCCTGCAGGTCAAGGACGACAGGATCCCATGCTTCCCATAGGGGGGTGACCCATTTCAAGGCATCACCCGCTAGGTAGTCAATCATAAAGGCCACTTTAGCCCAATCGGAAGGAAAATAGAGAGGGTAGGCCTTAAAGTGTAGCATGCATTGCTCCACAAATGCACGACACTGTCTTGGATCCCCATAGTAACGTGGCGGATCCGCAGGAACGAGAGCTGATAGATCCATCTGGACGGTGCGTAATTCGCCTGGAACTCAGCTAAGGAAAAAAAAAATTTATTTATTTATTTTAATGCATGTATTCGCTGGAAAACTTCTCAGAGAGCGAAGGCCGTGGGGCTCAACGGGAACCATGGCCTGAGCATGCTGTTATGCACACGCCCGGGCTGAGCGGCGTGTGCGTGTGATTGTAGTGATTCCACTGGACCATGAACCGGAGAGTGCCTGGAGGGGCGTGACTAAGTATCTGGCCGATCCGACCAAGATGGCACGACGGCATACGACGCCAGTGCACCAGGGAGAAACCGGGCAGAGGGACCAGGTGCTACTCCAGGTCAAACTCCGGACACGGGGGTTGACCCACACAGGGATTACTGGATCAGGCTGGTTAGGCTGGCGTACAGACTGGAGGGTATAGGCAGGCACGACTGGTATGCAGGCAGGCGGGTAAAGGCAAGCGCAGCTAGAGTGCAGACAGGGAGGCACTAGCAGGTAGGAACACAGGCGGGATAGGACCCAGTACACACTGGGGCTCAGGAACAATACAGGTAGAGGGGTACAGGCAAGCACAGCTAGAGTGCAGACAGGGAGGCACTAGCAGGTAGGAACACAGGCGGGATAGGACCCAGTACACACTGGGACTCAGGAACAGGCAGGTTAGGCTGGCACAGACTGGTGGATATGAGCAAACACGGCAGGTATGCAGATGGGTGGATACAGGCGAGTATGCAGGCAGGGAGGTACTGGCCGAAAGGACGGGCTGGAGCACAGAAAGGTTAAGACCCAGTACAGACTGGGTCACAGAACCGCAGATGCGGTAGACAACCACAGCAGAGAGGGAACGCCCGAAGCGGTGGGCAAGAACAGAGCAGGACGGGGCTGCAGGAGCAGCGAGCACAAGCAGGGCAGGACAGGACTGCCGGAACAGCGGGCAGAAGCAGGGCAGGACAGGACTGCCGGAACAGCGGGCAGAAGCAGGGCAGGACAGGACTGCCGGAGCAGCGGGCAGAAGCAGGGCAGGACAGGACTGCCGGAGCAGCGGGCAGAAACGGGGCAGGACAGGACTGCCGGAGCAGCGGGCAGAAGCAGGGCAGGACAGGACTGCCGGAGCAGCGGGCAGAAGCAGGGCAGGACAGGACTGCCGGAGCAGCGGGCAGAAGCAGGGCAGGACAGGACTGCCGGAGCAGCGGGCAGAAGCAGGGCAGGACAGGACTGCCGGAGCAGTGGGCAGAAGCAGGGCAGGACAGGACTGCCAGAGCAGTGAGCAAGGAGTCAGAGCAGGCTAGAACCGCCGGAGCGGTAAGCAAAGGAGTCAGAGCAGACTAGAACCGCCGGAGCGGTGAGCAAAGGAGTCAGAGCAGGCTAGGCAGAGTAGGGGGGACAGGGCTCTGTTCACACGGAACAGACAGGAAGGGAAAGGCAGAGCCAGACACCCACAGGGTACTTGCAGTGAAGTAGCGAGTGGACCACAAACTCACAAACGGGAGTACAGAGACAACAAGCAGGAGTTAGGTACGAGTTCAGACTCTGCAGAAAAAGGAAGGGAACGGACATAGAGGCAAAACAGGTAAAGGATAGGAGAGAGTTCAGACTGGAACTGAGTGTACGGAGGAGACCGACACTGCAGCGGGATACAGGAGCGGGTCTGGGAATACGGCCCCCAGAGAGGCAGGACGAACAGGCAAGGAGCGTGTTCAGACAGGACAGACAAGATACAGGAGCGGGTCTAGGTAATCAGCCCCTAGAAGGCGAGAGGAACAGGCTAGGAGCGTGTTCAGACAGGTCAGACAAGATACAGGAACAGGTCTAGGTAATCGGCCCCTAGAAGGCAGGAGGAACAGGCTAGGAGCGTGTTCAGACAGGCCTGGAAATACAGCCTCCAGGATAGGCAGACAAGAGAACACAGAACGGGACCTGGTACCTTCAGAGTGCAAGCACACACTGAATGAAACACTATGCTCAGGCAGGGATAGATGGGCGCAGCTGAGCTATATACCAGGTGACAGACAGCAATAGGCTGAGGACGCACAAGAGGTGTGACCCACAGCAGGTACAAAAAGCAGGAAGTGATCGGGCGCCGCCCTTAAGCAGCAGAAACAGACACAAACAGACAGCATGGAGGGAAGCCAGAGAGACATTCTGGACAGGAGATCAAGTGCGCGCTCTTGCACAGTGGGAGATGGACCACTATGCAAGGACGCCGCCAGGTATGTTACATAAATATTATCTATAGCCTATATTCAGCGTAAGGTAAGTATATCACTTGATCCGACCCATCTGCATATATCTAGATATAACACATCTGCATATACAGGATATAATTCCCGGGCAGAAAGAGATGTAGATGGGTGTGCCCCGTCAGTGTGGCTAGTGCTAAAGTATAGCAGTCATGTGGAAAGGATGAAGGACCAGAACCCCTCGCCCCACGCGTATCGCCGCGTCTCCGCGCAGCTTCGTCAGGGGAATATTGTATATTGATAATAAGAGACCTTTTGCATTATTGGGATTTTATAGAAGAATACCTTGCAAGACTATTGTGCCATTTTGCAGGAGCATTAAGGATTTGATATTACCCGTTTATTTATATTAGACATTGGGCTGCAGACATTATTAGACATTATCCTGCAGTGCCCATTATTAGACATTATCCTGCAGCGCCCACAAGGTCCCCCTGCTCAAGAAGGCACATCTGCAGGCCCATCTGAAGTTTGCCAATGAGCACATGGATGATTCTGTAAGTTATTAGGAGAAAGTGCGATGGTCAAATGAGACAAAAATTTAGCTCTTTGACATTAACTCAAGTCGCCATATTTGGAGGAAGAAGAAGGATGAGTACAACCCTAAGAACATCGACCCAACTGTGAAGCATGGTGGGGGAAACATTATACTTTGAGGGTGCTTTTCTGCAAAGGGGACATGACTACACCGTACTGAAGGGAAGATGGATAGGGTCATGTCACTCGTCCCCTGGGCCGTGGGGCACTCGGATCCGGGCAATAGGGAACGATGGGGGTAGTAGTGGCAACCCGGTTCCGTGGCTCAGGGTGGTCAGGCCAGTGGTAGTCCGTTATATTGATTATGTCCGACTACGCCACCCGTGGATTGCGGTTATTAGGAACCGCCGCTGCATGCAGACCGCTGGGGCTGATGAGGTGTGCAGCTATGGTAGTGTGACTCCCCACGGGAAGAGTGCGGCCCCAGGGCAGTATAGTGGATGGTGGGAGTGATGGTAGTGCTGGAGGAGCAAGGAGCACACAGACAACAGGTTGCAGTCCAGGGTCTTTACTAACAGGTAAACTGACCCACAAACAGTCCCAGCTAGGAGGGGACCTGGATGTCTGAGAGCAACGGGGAAATTGGCCCTGGTCAGGGTGAGGGTGTAGGCCTACCGTGCTTTCTGCGCTCCTTCTGACTATCTCCTCCTGATAGGATAACAGCCCACGTTTCCGAGCTTCCGTGCTTTCTCGCCTGTATGGCCTGCGACGTGGGTTCCTTTCTGCTCCCAGCCTGGTACGGCTTTACTGGTCCCTTCGGTTGTGGCAGGGCCTCCAGGCTTCTTAGGCCAAGGAAAGTACAGTCCCTTGCGAACTGGTTCTCTGCTGGGGGATGTGGAATCCTTCCAGCCTCAGACACCAAAGTCTGGTAAAGTTAAGTCTTTTCTCTGCCAAGACAGGCTCTCTTCGCCTCTTGTCTCTGGCTTGTGGCTCTCCTCCTGCTGCCACACTTCCTCTTAGGTGCAATCAACTTTCTGTCCCTGCTCCACTCTGGGACACGTCTCAGAGCTGAGACAGGCAATCCAGTTCTCTCTAACCCTGCCCTCAGTACCAGCTTTTATAGGGGCAACCAGCTCCCCCGACTGGCCTGAGACAGGAGGCATTGCATGCTAATGTTCCCCTGACCAGAGAACCTCCCCCTTGCTCTCAGACACAGCTTTAATTGCACTTGTGGCATCCAGGTCAGGGTGACACATTCCCCCCTAGTGAAATTTAGTACTCCGGGACTAAACAATAAACAAAGACAATATGCACAACAATAAAACATTAACAGACAGACGACGCACAGTTTGAGTTCTTAAGGTCACAGTGTGGTCTGTGACCGGGTGTCCATATCACCAAAAACAAAGGGGAGCCTTAACCAGGTGGGGGTCTGTCCTACCCCAAGTCCTTCACAGTCTTAGTTCATTCCTTGGTTAGGCTCAGAATGCAGTCCACACAAGGTCCCGGTTATAAAAAGTCCATAACCTGTGAGTCCTTACGGTTGCTGCAAGAGACTGAAACACACTATCAATAAACATGCAGGTAACTTTGGCAAACAATTCAACATTTGGCAGCAAGGTCATTTACAATTTTTAGTACATCCTATATTCTCCAGCGAGCGGGTATCTGTCCCTTTGTGCTCCTGGTTGACCTACGTAGCCCACTGTCTGGTGGTGGACCAACCTGGCTTTCCCCGCTAGCGTTAGGGGTACAGCTACCAGCTGGGTGTACAGGTAGGGCAGGCAGCCGTCTGCGGGTTCTTTGGCTTACCGCAGGCATGGCAGGCTCACTGTCAGCAGAGGGTTGACTCTCCTGGGCTGCTGGTACAGGCTCTTCTGCCTCTGGAACCGCTTGCTCCTCTTCACATTCCGGCTCTGGCGTTGGTTGTTGCTGTGCCGGTTGCAGGAAATGCAGGACAGGTACCACTATGGCATCATTTATGCGAGTCCAGGCCTGAGGGAACTCTCCCGAGAACGGTGCTGATCATTTCTTCCTTGTCCTCTGCGGGTTCAAGGTCACTCTGATCCTCTTCTGCACTACGGAGTTGCTCGGGGCACCTTTTGAGGTGGTCTCTGGAGACGACACTAGTGGTTTCTCCTCCGTCCTTGGTGATCACGCACACCTTTGGGTTGTCGTGGTCAGACTGCAGTACGGTGTAGGGTTCCCTTTCCCACTGGTCGTCCAACTTATGTAACCTTCTTTTTCGCTTTAGGACTTGCTCACCAGGTTCTAGGGGACTAGCAGGGGCGTGTTGATTGAAGAGTCTTTCTTGCTTCTCTCTCACCTGGGTCAGGCTCTTCTCCACACTCTCCTGTACCTTCTTGTACTGCAGTTGCCTTTCCGTATCCCAGTCCGCATCTGGGGAGGTGTCCTCAGGTATTAGGACTCCCATCTCCAGGTCTACGGGCAGCTTACCCGGTCTGGCTCGCATCAGGTAAGCCGGGGTGCAGTTTGTAGCGTTCACCGGGATATTGTTGTACATGTCTACCAGGTCCGGCAACTTTTCTGGCCACAGGCTGCGTTCCTCCAGGGGCAACGTCTTCAGGAGATCAATGACTATATTGTTCATCTTCTCACACATCCCGTTGGTTTGGGGGTGGTAAGGCGTTGTCCGAATCTTCTTACAGCCATAGAGGTTGCAGAACTCCTGGAAGATTTCAGCCTCGAACGCTGGACCCTGGTCTGTCAGGACCTGTTCCGGATACCCGTGTGGAAGGCAGAAGTATTGCTGGAAGGCTCTGGCCGCTGTTTGGGCTCTCAAGTCCTTTACCGGGACCACCACTAGAAAACGGGAATAGTGGTCCACGATTGTCAGGGCGTAGATGTATCCGGACCGGCTTGGAGCCAATTTGACGTGGTCCAGAGCTACCAGCTCAAGAGGCTGCGTGGTGACGATGGGCCTCAAGGGTGTCTTCTGGCTGGTGCGGTCCTTCCTCCTCAGGTGACAAGGGCCACAGTCTCTGCACCACTTTTCTACAGCTCCTCTCACGCCAACCCAAAAGAATCTTCCTCTTAGCAGGAACTCCAGTTTCTTCCAACCAAAGTGTCCCGCTCTGTCATGGTAAGCCCCCAGGACCATAGCTGCATCCCGCCTTGGGACCACGACTTGCCAGGTCAGCTCGTGCGTCCGGTGGTTGACAATCCTTCTGCACAACTTGCCTTCGTAGAGGAACAGCTTGCTCTTCTCCTTCCATAGCTGCTTGGCTTCCTCTGGGGCATCTGGATCTAGGCGGGCGTCTTCCCGGGTCAGCAGTTCTTTCACCAGGCGGACAGCAGGGTCACTATCTTGGGTTTCGGCCCAGCTGTGGTGAGGTAGGGGATTCATCATCACAGTTGTTAGATCCTCCTCCTTCACGCGGTGAGAGTGTTGAGCGGCTCCATACCGGTGAAACGCGGGGAGTTCTACCTCTTCCAGCTCTTCTGGGTCTTCGTCACCTTCAGGTAAGTGAGGCATCCTTGATAGGGCGTCTGCATTGGCGTTGTTTTTGCCTGCCCGGTACTTGATCACGAAGTCATAGTTGGAGAGACGGGCCATCCACCGCTGTTCCAGGGCACCCAGTCTTGCATTGTCCAGGTGTGTCAACGGGTTGTTGTCCGTGTACACGGTGAACTTTGCGGAGGCCAGGTAATGCTTGAAGCGTTCCGTCACGGCCCACACCACTGCCAAGAATTCTAGCTTGAAGGAGCTGTAATTCTCCGGGTTCCTCTCGGTGGGCCTCAGCTTCCGGCTGGCGTATGCGATCACCCGTTCTCTGCCCTGTTGGTTTTGGGACAGTACGGCTCCCAGTCCCACATTACTGGCATCTGTGTGGAGAATGAAAGGCTGGCCATAATCAGGGTAGGCCAGGATCTAATCCCCAGTGAGGGCCAACTTTAGCTGGCGGAGGGACTCCTCTTCCGGTTTATCCCACTTGAAGGGTGGCTTTTGACTTCTGGACTTGGACTGTCCGATCAGGAGGTCCTGCATAGGAGCTGCCATCTTAGTGAACCCGGGGATGAACCTTCGGTAGTAGCCTACCAACCCGAGAAACTGTCTCACCTCTTTGATGTTCGAGGGGCTTGGCCAGCTCTTGATTGCCGTGACCTTGTCAGGGTCGGGGGCCACTCCTTCCGCGCTTACCACGTGCCCTAGGTACTGGACCTTTGGTTTCAGCAGGTGACACTTCGATGGTTTTACCTTCAGGCCATAGCCTGCCAGGGCTTCGAACACCTCGGCCAGGTGCTTTAGGTGGTCCTCGTAGGTTTTCGAATAGACGATCACGTCGTCCAGGTAAAGGAGGACCGTCTCGAAGTTTCGGTGCCCTAGACAGCATTCCATCAGCCGCTGGAAGGTCCCTGGTGCGTTGCAGAGCCCGAAAGGCATACAGTTGAACTCACTCAGTCCCATCGGGGTGGTGAAGGCGGTCTTCTCCTTGTGAGCCTCTGCCACAGGAACCTGCCAGTACCCGCTAGTAAGGTCCAAAGTAGAAAAGAAGTTAGCAGATTTTAGTGCGGCTAAAGACTCTTCTATTCTAGGCAGCGGATATGCGTCTTTGTGAGTGATACGGTTGATTTGTCTATAGTCCACGCACATTCTCATGGTGCCGTCTTTCTTTTTGACCAGAACCAAGGGGGCTGCCCAGGGGCTACAGCTATCTCTAATAACCCCAGCTTCTTTCATCTCCCTTAGCATACCCTTGGCGTTCTGATAATGTGCAGGGGGTACAGGTCTGTGCCTCTCTTTTATTGTTGGGTGGCTCCCTGTGGGGATGTAGTGCTCTATCTCTTTTACTCTGCCGAAGTCTAGCGGGTGCTTACTAAAGACTCTCTCGTACTCCTGTACCACCCGGTAGACTCCTTGTTTTTGGTGCAGGGGAGTGGAGTCAGCACCCACGTGGAGTTTCTGGCACCAGTCCTCCTTTTGTTTCTGGGAGCCATTACCCTCCGCCTGTGGAGATGGATGCAAGGGTTCCACGGCCCTGATAGCTTGGTGTTCGACAACAAACAGTTTGGCGAGTGTAGCGTACCTGGGTAAGTGTACTTCCCTCTCCCCAATGTTGAGGATGCGGACGGGCACCCTCCCATGACGGACATCAACCACCCCCCGGGCTGTCAAAATGGTGGGCCTGCTGTCTGAGTACACGGGTTCTACCATGGCTTGGTAGTCTCTACCTCTCAACCCGATTGCAGTCCGACACCAGATCATCATTTCACTTTTGGGAGGCATGGAAATGGGGAATGGATCACTGAGTCTTACGCTACCGATCTCACCACCAGACAGTTCTACCTGCTGCCGTCTCATCAGGGCTTTTATCTCCTTGTTGAGGACTCTCTGTTGGCTGGAACTAGCATTCACCGCCACCTGTTGTAGAATTACAATTACTTCTGAAAGACAATTTTCAATTATGTTAGTACCCACAGTTATTTTAGGGTGACTTTCATGACGGTCAATGTCCACAATAATCAC
Organism: Phyllobates terribilis; assembly: GCF_046119375.1. Taxonomy (NCBI): domain Eukaryota; kingdom Metazoa; phylum Chordata; class Amphibia; order Anura; family Dendrobatidae; genus Phyllobates; species Phyllobates terribilis. The sequence goes on from NW_027362765.1 coordinate 45,696,453, forward strand.
TCCCTGTGTCGGCAGTTCAACTTTACCAATTTTAATGGTCATCTCCTTGAACCCCATCTGCGGCACGGGTAAGCCATTACTGGCGATGATGCTCAAGTTACTGTCTGGATACCGTGTGATATCAGCATCAGTCCAATACTGCTTAAAAAGTACATAAGGGATTGTGGTTACTTGTGACCCAGTATCCAGCAAGGCGCTCATGGGGATACCGTCCAGCACCACGGGTAAAACCGGGCGCCCCCCAACGTACTTATTACGCCAATTGTAAGGGCCTGGTGATCTTATGCCTGGGGGTTGGCCCTCTGCCCCAGGTTGGACCCGTTTAAATTACAGTACCTGGAAATGTGTCCGGGCTGGTTGCATCGACGGCAAATGGGCTGTCCATCCTCTGCGTAGCGGTCTGTGGGCCTCCCTCGGAACGACGGGATCCTCCTTTGTCGACGCCACGGGACATCCTCCGGACTTGAAGCCAGCTCGATGGGTCTTGACGGGTCCACTTGCAACGCCTGGACGGTCCTGGTCAACGCCGCGACGCTCCTGGTCAGCTCCTGGACTTGGTGGTGCAGGCCTTTCGATGGGGCTTGGTTCAGGGCCTGTGCATCAGCCTCCACGGAGTCCATAGAGGAGGGCGCCGCCTCCTGGTGGTAGGTGATAGCAGGGCGCCGGGGGTTTATAGCGCCACTGGTTGCAGATTCACGAGCACACTTATGGCCCTGTCCTTAAATTGGGCAAAGGTCAGGTCGGGGTTCTGGAAGATCATGAGGCGCAGCTGGGCCCTGTGGGCGCTGGACAGCAGACCCTCTATGAATTGTTCTGTTAGCAGCTTATCGGTTTCCTGCACACTGCCAGGGTCAGTTTGTTGAATAGCCCTCAAGGCTTCCTGCAGATTTAGGGCATAGTCTCTGATGCTGTCCTGTGCCCGCTGCCTACATCCATAGAACCTCATTTTAATCTCAGCGGAGGTACGTGTATCAAAGGTACCCCGCAGCCGGGCCAGAATACCCTTCACAGTCCCTTTCTCCTCAATGGGCCATGATTTTACCTCCCTTTGGGCTGCGCCAGTTAACTGCCCTGTCAATATGCTGACCTTCTGTTCCTCTGTCAGGGGGTAAACTTGGAACAAACTATACAGTCTTTCCTTGAAGTCAGTTAGGGCATGGGGCTCCCCTGAGTATTTGGGCAGCCAGGCCGCTCCAGGGATGTAGGGCAGGGAAAAGGGCATCACCGCTGCTGCAGCTGCGTTGGTGGTAGTGGGCGCCTCTGTGTCCGACATCTTTCTACCCCCCTAGTGGACCGTGGCCTACCTTCCGACGATCCTCTTCTGTAGGCCGCGGCTCCGCTGCTGCTGCTATGGACGAGGACCTGGCGTCGCGTCCTGATGACGTCAGCGTCGCTCTCTCTCCCTTCCAGGACCTTGCGCAGCGTCGGTGCGTGGGCGGAGCTTCGGATCTCGCGCGGTTTTGACGTCCACGCCCCTCTTCTTCCCGCGCGGCGTCCTGAAGATGGCGTCCGATGGCGGGAAGCAGCCGCGGATGGCGGAAAGAAGGCAGAAGACGGCGGGAAACGGTCCAAGATGGCGTCTGATGGCGGGAATCGGCTCCGGATGGCGGGAAACGACTCCGGACGGCGGGAAATGGTCCGAGATGGTGTCTGATGGTGGGAAACTTCTCCACAGGTAAGTTTACAACAGTCTTTTTCAGGCACGCAGTACCCGGTGGTTGCGGGCACGAAATCCTGCCGACTACGCCAAAGCTGACTCGCCCCCTGGGCCGTGGGGCACTCGGATCCGGGCAATAGGGAACGATGGGGGTAGTAGTGGCAACCCGGTGCCGTGGCTCAGGGTGGTCAGGCCAGTGGTAGTCCGTTATATTGATTATGTCCGACTACGCCACCCGTGGATTGCGGTTATTAGGAACCGCCGCTGCATGCAGACCGCTGGGGCTGATGAGGTGTGCAGCTATGGTAGTGTGACTCCCCACGGGAAGAGTGCGGCCCCAGGGCAGTATAGTGGATGGTGGGAGTGATGGTAGTGCTGGAGGAGCAAGGAGCACACAGACAACAGGTTGCAGTCCAGGGTCTTTACTAACAGGTAAACTGACCCACAAACAGTCCCAGCTAGGAGGGGACCTGGATGTCTGAGAGCAACGGGGAAATTGGCCCTGGTCAGGGTGAGGGTGTAGGCCTACCGTGCTTTCTGCGCTCCTTCTGACTATCTCCTCCTGATAGGATAACAGCCCACGTTTCCGAGCTTCCGTGCTTTCTCGCCTGTATGGCCTGCGACGTGGGTTCCTTTCTGCTCCCAGCCTGGTACGGCTTTACTGGTCCCTTCGGTTGTGGCAGGGCCTCCAGGCTTCTTAGGCCAAGGAAAGTACAGTCCCTTGCGAACTGGTTCTCTGCTGGGGGATGTGGAATCCTTCCAGCCTCAGACACCAAAGTCTGGTAAAGTTAAGTCTTTTCTCTGCCAAGACAGGCTCTCTTCGCCTCTTGTCTCTGGCTTGTGGCTCTCTTCCTGCTGCCACACTTCCTCTTAGGTGCAATCAACTTTCTGTCCCTGCTCCACTCTGGGACACCTCTCAGAGCTGAGACAGGCAATCCAGTTCTCTCTAACCCTGCCCTCAGTACCAGCTTTTATAGGGGCAGCCAGCTCCCCCGACTGGCCTGAGACAGGAGGCATTGCATGCTAATGTTCCCCTGACCAGAGAACCTCCCCCTTGCTCTCAGACACAGCTTTAATTGCACTTGTGGCATCCAGGTCAGGGTGACACACATGTATCGCGAGATTTTGGCCAACAACCTCCTTCCCTCAGTAAGAGCATTGAAGATGGGTCGTGGCTGGGGCTTCCAGCAAGACAATGACACAAAACATACAGCCAAGGCAACAAAAGAGTGGCTCAAAAAGAAGCACAGTAAGGTCATGGAGTGGCCTAGCCTAATCCCATAGAAAACTTATGGAGGGAGTTGACGCTCTGAGTTGCCAAGCGACAGCCTCAAAATCGTAATGATTTACAGATGATCTACAAAGAGGAGTGGACCAAAATTCCTCCTGACATGTGTGCAAACCTCATCATCAGCTACAAAAAAACGTTGACTGCTGTGCTTGCCAACAAGGGTTTTTCCACCAAGTATTAAGTGTTCAGCATACATTCTCTGCCCTTGAGAAAGCGGCTTGAGACGCTGCGAAACATGCATCAGGCAACCACTCTCTTCACCCCCATACTCCCCGTGTGACACGCTGTGCCTTCTTGGTAGGTGACCTTTCCTCTTGCTACATACCATTTGATGAATGGGTTTGAATGAGCTATATGCTGTGATCATTACTACTTTTTGACGTGTCTTCTTCCCTTCATCCTTTATGTAGCCATTGTGGAGGGTATTCTTCTTTATCAATACTCTGGGGTATTTATGGCACAATTAGCGATTCCAGCCCTCCTTTCTGATTTTTTGTAAGTTAACACTTACAGTGAGGCTTTCTTGGGCATTGTGCAATTGTGTCATTTCTCAGTGTTATTATGAATATACTGTACTACTTAGTTTATCCTACCTTGATGCATTATACCATTTGGCACTACCTCTATGTCTGTAACTTATTAACCTTGAGAGTTTTAGGTTTAATAAAACATTGTTATTTGTATGCAATATTCTGCTGTGTATTACTCCTCTTTTCATGGTTTGTTCGTTCAGCTTGCATGTGGATAGCAGTCTGTTTAATTTTATAGGGTACTGTCCACTTCTTTTGATAACTGATATTTCTGGCAATATTCTTTTGTTATTCCAGTATTAAGTGTTGTTTGCCAGAGGGATCAAATACATTTTTTTGCATTTTGCAGTGAGAAATAAGTATCTAATTTATACAATGTGATTTTCTTAATTTGTTTTTTGGATATTCTATCTCTCAATGTTAAAATTAACCTACCCTTAAAATTATAGGCTGTTCATGTCTTTGTCTGTGGACAAAATTACAAAAACAACAAGGGATCAAATACTTATTTCCCCCACTGTACTTTCCTGCAGTCTCTATTTCTTGATGATTGCTTGCCCCTCTCACCCTCCTTCTTGCTGCAGGGTTCTAATTAACTCTTCCTTTGACATGCTTTGTACTTCAGCACCAAGGGCTGAATCCTTCAGATCAACCTATTGCGCCACTCCTGGTGACTAGTGTGTCCTACAGTTTGGACTATATGTCTAAGACCATTCATGAATCACAGCAGCAATAGTAAGGAGTCACTGTAAAATGACTGAGACGAGATTATCCCATGTGGCCCGATATGCCTTCTCAACACCATGGAGAAGCATTATAAATGTTAGGGGGTCCAGGAGCTAGGTACAAAAAGTGATGACCTCACTGGGGGACCAGGACCATTATTCTATTGGCTATACCTATGGTGCATCATGTACCAGCAGTTTATTTTCTATCCTATAAGTTAGAAAGTGTACATGACTCATGGTGGCAGAGGCACCTTGGGTATCCATGGACATGGGGACCCACAGGACACAGTAATTAACCCCACAGGGATTCTGTACACAATATCTGCAATCTTGCATAAGGAAGGGTGTCACAAAGGATGCAAGTTTTACATAAAGTACAGAGACTACAGGGATCTCTGTGTTTTCATACTATCATAGATTACATACACAGTTCTATGTCTATTTTCCCAGATTTATGTTCACTCATTGAGAGACGCTTTGAATACTTCTAACCAATACACTTCTCTTATTCCTTCTTAGTCTTTTTATTATATCACATGCATGGACAAAGGTGGTACCTCTCAGATTGATTATTTTCTTTCAGTTGCCAGTCCTCATGACTGCAACCTAAATGGGCTTGTAGAGTTGTATCCGTAGAAGACTCTACTCTTATCCCAATTAGCTCGCAAGAGAAGGAATTCAACTCCCAAATATTCTCGAAAAAGAAGAATTTTGGGAAATATCAAGATCAGGTAACCAGTCGTATGTACCCATGCAACTTTGATACATAACCAAACAAATAACAATCCAAAAAACTATACTACCAATAGTTATTGCAATTACTTCCACTAGGCAAAATAACATGTCATGGGAGAATAAGTTCTTTTTCTACAAAACCTTTATCCATCTCCTCTGATTCAGACAGATTACAACCATGGCAAAAGAGGAGGGGTTACCTAGATCAGAGCATAATGGCAGGTTTTAAGTACTCCGAACAAGGAGTTCCCTTCAACATCCTGCAGGGGGCACAGCTTGACAAAGAAATCTGTGTTAAGTCTCCCCTCACTGGATATACTGGCTGGATAGACTATAACTGCTATTATCTTTCCTCTCTTGAGTTCACATAGCATGGACACCAAGGATGATGATTCATTAGAACTAGTTCACATAAAACAGAGCACACTGAGGACAACTATTCCTATTCATCAACACAATTTTACAATACGTAAGTCACTCAATCCACACTCCACAATCGCTGGTGAGAGTGTTGAGCGGCTCCATACCGGTGAAACGCGGGGAGTTCTACCTCTTCCAGCTCTTCTGGGTCTTCGTCACCTTCAGGTAAGTGAGGCATCCTTGATAGGGCGTCTGCGTTGGCGTTGTTTTTGCCTGCCCGGTACTTGATCACGAAGTCATAGTTGGAGAGACGGGCCATCCACCGCTGTTCCAGGGCACCCAGTCTTGCATTGTCCAGGTGTGTCAACGGGTTGTTGTCCGTGTACACGGTGAACTTTGCGGAGGCCAGGTAATGCTTGAAGCGTTCCGTCACGGCCCACACCACTGCCAAGAATTCTAGCTTGAAGGAGCTGTAATTCTCCGGGTTCCTCTCGGTGGGCCTCAGCTTCCGGCTGGCATATGCGATCACCCGTTCTCTGCCCTGTTGGTTTTGGGACAGTACGGCTCCCAGTCCCACATTACTGGCATCTGTGTGGAGAATGAAAGGCTGGCCATAATCAGGGTAGGCCAGGATCTAATCCCCAGTGAGGGCCAACTTTAGCTGGCGGAGGGACTCCTCTTCCGGTTTATCCCACTTGAAGGGTGGCTTTTGACTTCTGGACTTGGACTGTCCGATCAGGAGGTCCTGCATAGGAGCTGCCATCTTAGTGAACCCGGGGATGAACCTTCGGTAGTAGCCTACCAACCCGAGAAACTGTCTCACCTCTTTGATGTTCGAGGGGCTTGGCCAGCTCTTGATTGCCGTGACCTTGTCAGGGTCGGGGGCCACTCCTTCCGCGCTTACCACGTGCCCTAGGTACTGGACCTTTGGTTTCAGCAGGTGACACTTCGATGGTTTTACCTTCAGGCCATAGCCTGCCAGGGCTTCGAACACCTCGGCCAGGTGCTTTAGGTGGTCCTCGTAGGTTTTCGAATAGACGATCACGTCGTCCAGGTAAAGGAGGACCGTCTCGAAGTTTCGGTGCCCTAGACAGCATTCCATCAGCCGCTGGAAGGTCCCTGGTGCGTTGCAGAGCCCGAAAGGCATACAGTTGAACTCACTCAGTCCCATCGGGGTGGTGAAGGCGGTCTTCTCCTTGTGAGCCTCTGCCACAGGAACCTGCCAGTACCCGCTAGTAAGGTCCAAAGTAGAAAAGAAGTTAGCAGATTTTAGTGCGGCTAAAGACTCTTCTATTCTAGGCAGCGGATATGCGTCTTTGTGAGTGATACGGTTGATTTGTCTATAGTCCACGCACATTCTCATGGTGCCGTCTTTCTTTTTGACCAGAACCAAGGGGGCTGCCCAGGGGCTACAGCTATCTCTAATAACCCCAGCTTCTTTCATCTCCCTTAGCATACCCTTGGCGTTCTGATAATGTGCAGGGGGTACAGGTCTGTGCCTCTCTTTTATTGTTGGGTGGCTCCCTGTGGGGATGTAGTGCTCTATCCCTTTTACTCTGCCGAAGTCTAGCGGGTGCTTACTAAAGACTCTCTCGTACTCCTGTACCACCCGGTAGACTCCTTGTTTTTGGTGCAGGGGAGTGGAGTCAGCACCCACGTGGAGTTTCTGGCACCAGTCCTCCTTTTGTTTCTGGGAGCCATTACCCTCCGCCTGTGGAGATGGATGCAAGGGTTCCACGGCCCTGATAGCTTGGTGTTCGACAACAAACAGTTTGGCGAGTGTAGCGTACCTGGGTAAGTGTACTTCCCTCTCCCCAATGTTGAGGATGCGGACGGGCACCCTCCCATGACGGACATCAACCACCCCCCGGGCTGTCAAAATGGTGGGCCTGCTGTCTGAGTACACGGGTTCTACCATGGCTTGGTAGTCTCTACCTCTCAACCCGATTGCAGTCCGACACCAGATCATCATTTCACTTTTGGGAGGCATGGAAATGGGGAATGGATCACTGAGTCTTACGCTACCGATCTCACCACCAGACAGTTCTACCTGCTGCCGTCTCATCAGGGCTTTTATCTCCTTGTTGAGGACTCTCTGTTGGCTGGAACTAGCATTCACCGCCACCTGTTGTAGAATTACAATTACTTCTGAAAGACAATTTTCAATTATGTTAGTACCCACAGTTATTTTAGGGTGACTTTCATGACGGTCAATGTCCACAATAATCACTCCCTGTGTCGGCAGTTCAACTTTACCAATTTTAATGGTCATCTCCTTGAACCCCATCTGCGGCACGGGTAAGCCATTACTGGCGATGATGCTCAAGTTACTGTCTGGATACCGTGTGATATCAGCATCAGTCCAATACTGCTTAAAAAGTACATAAGGGATTGTGGTTACTTGTGACCCAGTATCCAGCAAGGCGCTCATGGGGATACCGTCCAGCACCACGGGTAAAACCGGGCGCCCCCCAACGTACTTATTACGCCAATTGTAAGGGCCTGGTGATCTTATGCCTGGGGGTTGGCCCTCTGCCCCAGGTTGGACCCGTTTAAATTACAGTACCTGGAAATGTGTCCGGGCTGGTTGCATCGACGGCAAATGGGCTGTCCATCCTCTGCGTAGCGGTCTGTGGGCCTCCCTCGGAACGACGGGATCCTCCTTTGTCGACGCCACGGGACATCCTCCGGACTTGAAGCCAGCTCGATGGGTCTTGACGGGTCCACTTGCAACGCCTGGACGGTCCTGGTCAACGCCGCGACGCTCCTGGTCAGCTCCTGGACTTGGTGGTGCAGGCCTTTCGATGGGGCTTGGTTCAGGGCCTGTGCATCAGCCTCCACGGAGTCCATAGAGGAGGGCGCCGCCTCCTGGTGGTAGGTGATAGCAGGGCGCCGGGGGTTTATAGCGCCACTGGTTGCAGATTCACGAGCACACTTATGGCCCTGTCCTTAAATTGGGCAAAGGTCAGGTCGGGGTTCTGGAAGATCATGAGGCGCAGCTGGGCCCTGTGGGCGCTGGACAGCAGACCCTCTATGAATTGTTCTGTTAGCAGCTTATCGGTTTCCTGCACACTGCCAGGGTCAGTTTGTTGAATAGCCCTCAAGGCTTCCTGCAGATTTAGGGCATAGTCTCTGATGCTGTCCTGTGCCCGCTGCCTACATCCATAGAACCTCATTTTAATCTCAGCGGAGGTACGTTTATCAAAGGTACCCCGCAGCCGGGCCAGAATACCCTTCACAGTCCCTTTCTCCTCAATGGGCCATGATTTTACCTCCCTTTGGGCTGCGCCAGTTAACTGCCCTGTCAATATGCTGACCTTCTGTTCCTCTGTCAGGGGGTAAACTTGGAACAAACTATACAGTCTTTCCTTGAAGTCAGTTAGGGCATGGGGCTCCCCTGAGTATTTGGGCAGCCAGGCCGCTCCAGGGATGTAGGGCAGGGAAAAGGGCATCACCGCTGCTGCAGCTGCGTTGGTGGTAGTGGGCGCCTCTGTGTCCGACATCTTTCTACCCCCCTAGTGGACCGTGGCCTACCTTCCGACGATCCTCTTCTGTAGGCCGCGGCTCCGCTGCTGCTGCTATGGACGAGGACCTGGCGTCGCGTCCTGATGACGTCAGCGTCGCTCTCTCTCCCTTCCAGGACCTTGCGCAGCGTCGGTGCGTGGGCGGAGCTTCGGATCTCGCGCGGTTTTGACGTCCACGCCCCTCTTCTTCCCGCGCGGCGTCCTGAAGATGGCGTCCGATGGCGGGAAGCAGCCGCGGATGGCGGAAAGAAGGCAGAAGACGGCGGGAAACGGTCCAAGATGGCGTCTGATGGCGGGAATCGGCTCCGGATGGCGGGAAACGACTCCGGACGGCGGGAAATGGTCCGAGATGGTGTCTGATGGTGGGAAACTTCTCCACAGGTAAGTTTACAACAGTCTTTTTCAGGCACGCAGTACCCGGTGGTTGCGGGCACGAAATCCTGCCGACTACGCCAAAGCTGACTCGCCCCCTGGGCCGTGGGGCACTCGGATCCGGGCAATAGGGAACGATGGGGGTAGTAGTGGCAACCCGGTGCCGTGGCTCAGGGTGGTCAGGCCAGTGGTAGTCCGTTATATTGATTATGTCCGACTACGCCACCCGTGGATTGCGGTTATTAGGAACCGCCGCTGCATGCAGACCGCTGGGGCTGATGAGGTGTGCAGCTATGGTAGTGTGACTCCCCACGGGAAGAGTGCGGCCCCAGGGCAGTATAGTGGATGGTGGGAGTGATGGTAGTGCTGGAGGAGCAAGGAGCACACAGACAACAGGTTGCAGTCCAGGGTCTTTACTAACAGGTAAACTGACCCACAAACAGTCCCAGCTAGGAGGGGACCTGGATGTCTGAGAGCAACGGGGAAATTGGCCCTGGTCAGGGTGAGGGTGTAGGCCTACCGTGCTTTCTGCGCTCCTTCTGACTATCTCCTCCTGATAGGATAACAGCCCACGTTTCCGAGCTTCCGTGCTTTCTCGCCTGTATGGCCTGCGACGTGGGTTCCTTTCTGCTCCCAGCCTGGTACGGCTTTACTGGTCCCTTCGGTTGTGGCAGGGCCTCCAGGCTTCTTAGGCCAAGGAAAGTACAGTCCCTTGCGAACTGGTTCTCTGCTGGGGGATGTGGAATCCTTCCAGCCTCAGACACCAAAGTCTGGTAAAGTTAAGTCTTTTCTCTGCCAAGACAGGCTCTCTTCGCCTCTTGTCTCTGGCTTGTGGCTCTCTTCCTGCTGCCACACTTCCTCTTAGGTGCAATCAACTTTCTGTCCCTGCTCCACTCTGGGACACCTCTCAGAGCTGAGACAGGCAATCCAGTTCTCTCTAACCCTGCCCTCAGTACCAGCTTTTATAGGGGCAGCCAGCTCCCCCGACTGGCCTGAGACAGGAGGCATTGCATGCTAATGTTCCCCTGACCAGAGAACCTCCCCCTTGCTCTCAGACACAGCTTTAATTGCACTTGTGGCATCCAGGTCAGGGTGACACACATGTATCGCGAGATTTTGGCCAACAACCTCCTTCCCTCAGTAAGAGCATTGAAGATGGGTCGTGGCTGGGGCTTCCAGCAAGACAATGACACAAAACATACAGCCAAGGCAACAAAAGAGTGGCTCAAAAAGAAGCACAGTAAGGTCATGGAGTGGCCTAGCCTAATCCCATAGAAAACTTATGGAGGGAGTTGACGCTCTGAGTTGCCAAGCGACAGCCTCAAAATCGTAATGATTTACAGATGATCTACAAAGAGGAGTGGACCAAAATTCCTCCTGACATGTGTGCAAACCTCATCATCAGCTACAAAAAAACGTTGACTGCTGTGCTTGCCAACAAGGGTTTTTCCACCAAGTATTAAGTGTTCAGCATACATTCTCTGCCCTTGAGAAAGCGGCTTGAGACGCTGCGAAACATGCATCAGGCAACCACTCTCTTCACCCCCATACTCCCCGTGTGACACGCTGTGCCTTCTTGGTAGGTGACCTTTCCTCTTGCTACATACCATTTGATGAATGGGTTTGAATGAGCTATATGCTGTGATCATTACTACTTTTTGACGTGTCTTCTTCCCTTCATCCTTTATGTAGCCATTGTGGAGGGTATTCTTCTTTATCAATACTCTGGGGTATTTATGGCACAATTAGCGATTCCAGCCCTCCTTTCTGATTTTTTGTAAGTTAACACTTACAGTGAGGCTTTCTTGGGCATTGTGCAATTGTGTCATTTCTCAGTGTTATTATGAATATACTGTACTACTTAGTTTATCCTACCTTGATGCATTATACCATTTGGCACTACCTCTATGTCTGTAACTTATTAACCTTGAGAGTTTTAGGTTTAATAAAACATTGTTATTTGTATGCAATATTCTGCTGTGTATTACTCCTCTTTTCATGGTTTGTTCGTTCAGCTTGCATGTGGATAGCAGTCTGTTTAATTTTATAGGGTACTGTCCACTTCTTTTGATAACTGATATTTCTGGCAATATTCTTTTGTTATTCCAGTATTAAGTGTTGTTTGCCAGAGGGATCAAATACATTTTTTTGCATTTTGCAGTGAGAAATAAGTACCGTATATTCCGGCGTATAAGACGACCTGGTGTATAAGACGACCCCCCTACTTTCCTGTTAAAATATAGAGTTTAGGATATATTCACCGTATAAGACTACCCCTTTTCCAACGCATACCAAACACCGGTAAAAATTAAAAAAAAACAGATTTGAATTTAACATGGTCCTTTTTTAATTTAAATTCTTATGACATGCAGGTATATAGCAGGAAAACTGTCACTCATAAACATATTAAAATAGGGGGGACCCCACGTCATTTTTTGGGGGGGTCCCCCATTCTAATAGCTAGTAAAGGCTAGGTATTCAGCTGGGGGCTGATATTAGTAGCCTGGGAAGCTCCGTGGGTATTACCCCCTTCCCAGACTTCAAACATCTGCCCCAGCCGTCTGCTTAACCTCCGCTAGAGACTATAATGATGGTGGATCCCACGCCAATTTTCTTTTTAAAAAATCCTTTATTTTAACACTAAATGACAATTGAGGGGTTAATAAAGATGCAGTCCCTAAATTATTATTAATTTTGTAATTAATTTTTCCCAAAAATGTTGACGTGGGCTTCGCCATATTTTTGTGTCCAGCCAGGTACAGCAGGCAGGAACGGGCTGCCCCCAACCACCAGCTGCCTATTTGTACCTGGCCGGACACAACAATATAGGGAAGCCCTTTTTTTTTTAATTATTTCATGAAATAATTAAAAAAAAAAAGACGTGGGGCTTCGCCCTATTTTTGTGTCCAGCCAGGTACAACTAGGCAGCTGGGGGCTGGAATCTGCAGCGCAGGGAGACCCAAGCTTTCTGGGCCCCCCCCGCTGCAAATTGCAGTCCGCAGCCACCCCGGAAAATGGCGCGTTCATAGAAGCGCCATCTTCTGGCGCTGTACCCAACTCATCCAGGGCCCTGGTGCGGTGGCTCACTGGGTAATAAAGGGGTTAGGGCCAGCTTGGCATTATCAGCTGGCCCTAAGCCCGAAATTCATGGGGTCACGCCAATATTAGACATGACCACCATGAATTTCTAGTAAAGTAATTAAAAAAAACACAACACCCAGAATAAAGTCCTTTAATTGAAATAAAGACACAATTTTTTAATGTTCTAAATTAAACCATACTTACCATCACACCCATTCCAGCTGAAGCCAACGATCTCCTGCAATAAAAGTAAAATAATAAAGCAACCTCATCCTTACCTCTCCATGGTTCCCAGGACCGGTCCAGCTCTGCTACATTCACATGACAGGCTGGACCGCAGCAGAACGCTGCCGTTCAGCTTGCCATGCGGCAGACACTGAGAAGCGCAGGCTTGCTTGTGCTCCTCAGTGTCTGACTGTGACGGCATCCAGATGAGCCGAGATCATGTCCAATGAACTCGGCTCACCTCATGCACGTCACTGACAGCGTGGGAAAATTCTCCTGCTCCCCGCATGCGCAGTAGAAGTTTCCCACGCTGTCAGTGACGGACGTCCAGGAGGTGAGCTGAGTTCATTGTCGGCTCATCTGGATGCCGTCACAGCCAGACACTGCAGAGCGCAAGCATGCCTGCTCTTCTCAGTGTCTGCGGGATGAGAGGCTGGATGGCAGCGTTCTGCTGCGGTCCAGCCTGTCATCTCGATGTAGCAGAGCTGGACCGGTCCTGGGAGCCATGGAAAGGTAAGGATGAGGTTGGTTTATTATTTTTCTTTTATTGCAGGAGATCGTTGGCTTCAGCTGGAATGGGCGTGATGGTAAGTATGGTTTAATTTAGAACAATAAAGAATTGTGTGTTTATTTCAATTAAAGGACTTTACTCTGGGTGTTTGTGTTTTTTTTAACTTTGACTATGGGGTTAGTAATGGGGGTGTCTTATAGACGCCTCTCCATTACTAACCTGGGCTTGATGTCAGCTGGCATTATAAGCTGACATCAACCCCAACCCTATTACCCCCTGCCACCGCACCAGGGCAGCGTGGAAGAGCGAGGCTAAGTGCCAGAATTGGCGCATCCTATGGATGCGCCATTTCTGGGGCGGCTGACGGCTGGTGTTTCTAGCCTGGGAGGGGGCCAATATTCATGGCTCCCTTCCTGGGCTATTAATATCAGCCCCCAGCTGTCTGCCTAGCCTTTGCTAGCTATTAAATTAGGGGGGACCCCACGTCATTTTTTTGGGGGGTCCCCCATTTTAATAGCTAGTAAAGGCTATGTATTCAGCTAGGGGCTGATATTAGTAGCCTGGGAAGCTCCGTGGGTATTACCCCCTTCCCAGGCTTCAAACATCTGCCCCAGCCGTCTGCTTAACCTCCGCTAGAGACTAAAATTAAGGGGAACCCCACGCCAATTTTTTTAATAATAAATCCTTTATTTTAATACTAAATGACAAGTACAGTAACCAACACTATCACTGTACTTCATATATATGTGACTGACATGTTTCTATCTATCTAATCTATGTGTGAAGCTCTATTCTGTCTGTTATAAATTGTCGGGTACAGATGCTGAATTGCCGGCCGGCTTTTTTAAAGAGACGGTGCATGAAAACACTATTATTTGTTTTAATAAATCCTTTACACTAAATGACAAGTACAGTAACCAACACTGTCACTGTACTTCATATATATGTGACTGACATGTTTCTATCTATCTAATCTATGTGTGAAGCTCTATTCTTTCTATTCTAAATTGTTGGGTGCCGGCTTATGCCGCTGCTGAATTGCCGGCTTTTCATATATTGTCACAGAAGCGATGCGAACTTCCCTGCTCCGGACACAGCGCAGCGCTTCTGTGACAAGTGAAAGCTGTCGGCACAGAAGCCCTGCGCTGTGTCCGGAGCTGGGAATACGCAGCGATGTGTCAGTTTCAGCACAGAAGCGCTGACTGTCTGGACCTACCGCCGCCGTATTTTAACTCCCTCCACCTTATATTAACTCCGACATGGCAGGGATACGGCCACGGCAGCTTATTAACACCCCCAGAGTATCCCCGCATGTCAATTTCTGAAAGTTTAAAAGCATTACCGGCGTATAAGACGACCCCAGACTAGACAGAAGATTTTTCAGTCTTCAAAAGTCGTCTTATACGCCGGAATATACGGTATCTAATTTATACAATGTGATTTTCTTAATTTGTTTTTTGGATATTCTATCTCTCAATGTTAAAATTAACCTACCCTTAAAATTATAGGCTGTTCATGTCTTTGTCTGTGGACAAAATTACAAAAACAACAAGGGATCAAATACTTATTTCCCCCACTGTACTTTCCTGCAGTCTCTATTTCTTGATGATTGCTTGCCCCTCTCACCCTCCTTCTTGCTGCAGGGTTCTAATTAACTCTTCCTTTGACATGCTTTGTACTTCAGCACCAAGGGCTGAATCCTTCAGATCAACCTATTGCGCCACTCCTGGTGACTAGTGTGTCCTACAGTTTGGACTATATGTCTAAGACCATTCATGAATCACAGCAGCAATAGTAAGGAGTCACTGTAAAATGACTGAGACGAGATTATCCCATGTGGCCCGATATGCCTTCTCAACACCATGGAGAAGCATTATAAATGTTAGGGGGTCCAGGAGCTAGGTACAAAAAGTGATGACCTCACTGGGGGACCAGGACCATTATTCTATTGGCTATACCTATGGTGCATCATGTACCAGCAGTTTATTTTCTATCCTATAAGTTAGAAAGTGTACATGACTCATGGTGGCAGAGGCACCTTGGGTATCCATGGACATGGGGACCCACAGGACACAGTAATTAACCCCACAGGGATTCTGTACACAATATCTGCAATCTTGCATAAGGAAGGGTGTCACAAAGGATGCAAGTTTTACATAAAGTACAGAGACTACAGGGATCTCTGTGTTTTCATACTATCATAGATTACATACACAGTTCTATGTCTATTTTCCCAGATTTATGTTCACTCATTGAGAGACGCTTTGAATACTTCTAACCAATACACTTCTCTTATTCCTTCTTAGTCTTTTTATTATATCACATGCATGGACAAAGGTGGTACCTCTCAGATTGATTATTTTCTTTCAGTTGCCAGTCCTCATGACTGCAACCTAAATGGGCTTGTAGAGTTGTATCCGTAGAAGACTCTACTCTTATCCCAATTAGCTCGCAAGAGAAGGAATTCAACTCCCAAATATTCTCGAAAAAGAAGAATTTTGGGAAATATCAAGATCAGGTAACCAGTCGTATGTACCCATGCAACTTTGATACATAACCAAACAAATAACAATCCAAAAAACTATACTACCAATAGTTATTGCAATTACTTCCACTAGGCAAAATAACATGTCATGGGAGAATAAGTTCTTTTTCTACAAAACCTTTATCCATCTCCTCTGATTCAGACAGATTACAACCATGGCAAAAGAGGAGGGGTTACCTAGATCAGAGCATAATGGCAGGTTTTAAGTACTCCGAACAAGGAGTTCCCTTCAACATCCTGCAGGGGGCACAGCTTGACAAAGAAATCTGTGTTAAGTCTCCCCTCACTGGATATACTGGCTGGATAGACTATAACTGCTATTATCTTTCCTCTCTTGAGTTCACATAGCATGGACACCAAGGATGATGATTCATTAGAACTAGTTCACATAAAACAGAGCACACTGAGGACAACTATTCCTATTCATCAACACAATTTTACAATACGTAAGTCACTCAATCCACACTCCACAATCGCTGGTGAGAGTGTTGAGCGGCTCCATACCGGTGAAACGCGGGGAGTTCTACCTCTTCCAGCTCTTCTGGGTCTTCGTCACCTTCAGGTAAGTGAGGCATCCTTGATAGGGCGTCTGCATTGGCGTTGTTTTTGCCTGCCCGGTACTTGATCACGAAGTCATAGTTGGAGAGACGGGCCATCCACCGCTGTTCCAGGGCACCCAGTCTTGCATTGTCCAGGTGTGTCAACGGGTTGTTGTCCGTGTACACGGTGAACTTTGCGGAGGCCAGGTAATGCTTGAAGCGTTCCGTCACGGCCCACACCACTGCCAAGAATTCTAGCTTGAAGGAGCTGTAATTCTCCGGGTTCCTCTCGGTGGGCCTCAGCTTCCGGCTGGCGTATGCGATCACCCGTTCTCTGCCCTGTTGGTTTTGGGACAGTACGGCTCCCAGTCCCACATTACTGGCATCTGTGTGGAGAATGAAAGGCTGGCCATAATCAGGGTAGGCCAGGATCTAATCCCCAGTGAGGGCCAACTTTAGCTGGCGGAGGGACTCCTCTTCCGGTTTATCCCACTTGAAGGGTGGCTTTTGACTTCTGGACTTGGACTGTCCGATCAGGAGGTCCTGCATAGGAGCTGCCATCTTAGTGAACCCGGGGATGAACCTTCGGTAGTAGCCTACCAACCCGAGAAACTGTCTCACCTCTTTGATGTTCGAGGGGCTTGGCCAGCTCTTGATTGCCGTGACCTTGTCAGGGTCGGGGGCCACTCCTTCTGCGCTTACCACGTGCCCTAGGTACTGGACCTTTGGTTTCAGCAGGTGACACTTCGATGGTTTTACCTTCAGGCCATAGCCTGCCAGGGCTTCGAACACCTCGGCCAGGTGCTTTAGGTGGTCCTCGTAGGTTTTCGAATAGACGATAACGTCGTCCAGGTAAAGGAGGACCGTCTCGAAGTTTCGGTGCCCTAGACAGCATTCCATCAGCCGCTGGAAGGTCCCTGGTGCGTTGCAGAGCCCGAAAGGCATACAGTTGAACTCACTCAGTCCCATCGGGGTGGTGAAGGCGGTCTTCTCCTTGTGAGCCTCTGCCACAGGAACCTGCCAGTACCCGCTAGTAAGGTCCAAAGTAGAAAAGAAGTTAGCAGATTTTAGTGCGGCTAAAGACTCTTCTATTCTAGGCAGCGGATATGCGTCTTTGTGAGTGATACGGTTGATTTGTCTATAGTCCACGCACATTCTCATGGTGCCGTCTTTCTTTTTGACCAGAACCAAGGGGGCTGCCCAGGGGCTACAGCTATCTCTAATAACCCCAGCTTCTTTCATCTCCCTTAGCATACCCTTGGCGTTCTGATAATGTGCAGGGGGTACAGGTCTGTGCCTCTCTTTTATTGTTGGGTGGCTCCCTGTGGGGATGTAGTGCTCTATCCCTTTTACTCTGCCGAAGTCTAGCGGGTGCTTACTAAAGACTCTCTCGTACTCCTGTACCACCCGGTAGACTCCTTGTTTTTGGTGCAGGGGAGTGGAGTCAGCACCCACGTGGAGTTTCTGGCACCAGTCCTCCTTTTGTTTCTGGGAGCCATTACCCTCCGCCTGTGGAGATGGATGCAAGGGTTCCACGGCCCTGATAGCTTGGTGTTCGACAACAAACAGTTTGGCGAGTGTAGCGTACCTGGGTAAGTGTACTTCCCTCTCCCCAATGTTGAGGATGCGGACGGGCACCCTCCCATGACGGACATCAACCACCCCCCGGGCTGTCAAAATGGTGGGCCTGCTGTCTGAGTACACGGGTTCTACCATGGCTTGGTAGTCTCTACCTCTCAACCCGATTGCAGTCCGACACCAGATCATCATTTCACTTTTGGGAGGCATGGAAATGGGGAATGGATCACTGAGTCTTACGCTACCGATCTCACCACCAGACAGTTTTACCTGCTGCCGTCTCATCAGGGCTTTTATCTCCTTGTTGAGGACTCTCTGTTGGCTGGAACTAGCATTCACCGCCACCTGTTGTAGAATTACAATTACTTCTGAAAGACAATTTTCAATTATGTTAGTACCCACAGTTATTTTAGGGTGACTTTCATGACGGTCAATGTCCACAATAATCACTCCCTGTGTCGGCAGTTCAACTTTACCAATTTTAATGGTCATCTCCTTGAACCCCATCTGCGGCACGGGTAAGCCATTACTGGCGATGATGCTCAAGTTACTGTCTGGATACCGTGTGATATCAGCATCAGTCCAATACTGCTTAAAAAGTACATAAGGGATTGTGGTTACTTGTGACCCAGTATCCAGCAAGGCGCTCATGGGGATACCGTCCAGCACCACGGGTAAAACCGGGCGCCCCCCAACGTACTTATTACGCCAATTGTAAGGGCCTGGTGATCTTATGCCTGGGGGTTGGCCCTCTGCCCCAGGTTGGACCCGTTTAAATTACAGTACCTGGAAATGTGTCCGGGCTGGTTGCATCGACGGCAAATGGGCTGTCCATCCTCTGCGTAGCGGTCTGTGGGCCTCCCTCGGAACGACGGGATCCTCCTTTGTCGACGCCACGGGACATCCTCCGGACTTGAAGCCAGCTCGATGGGTCTTGACGGGTCCACTTGCAACGCCTGGACGGTCCTGGTCAACGCCGCGACGCTCCTGGTCAGCTCCTGGACTTGGTGGTGCAGGCCTTTCGATGGGGCTTGGTTCAGGGCCTGTGCATCAGCCTCCACGGAGTCCATTGAGGAGGGCGCCGCCTCCTGGTGGTAGGTGATAGCAGGGCGCCGGGGGTTTATAGCGCCACTGGTTGCAGATTCACGAGCACACTTATGGCCCTGTCCTTAAATTGGGCAAAGGTCAGGTCGGGGTTCTGGAAGATCATGAGGCGCAGCTGGGCCCTGTGGGCGCTGGACAGCAGACCCTCTATGAATTGTTCTGTTAGCAGCTTATCGGTTTCCTGCACACTGCCAGGGTCAGTTTGTTGAATAGCCCTCAAGGCTTCCTGCAGATTTAGGGCATAGTCTCTGATGCTGTCCTGTGCCCGCTGCCTACATCCATAGAACCTCATTTTAATCTCAGCGGAGGTACGTTTATCAAAGGTACCCCGCAGCCGGGCCAGAATACCCTTCACAGTCCCTTTCTCCTCAATGGGCCATGATTTTACCTCCCTTTGGGCTGCGCCAGTTAACTGCCCTGTCAATATGCTGACCTTCTGTTCCTCTGTCAGGGGGTAAACTTGGAACAAACTATACAGTCTTTCCTTGAAGTCAGTTAGGGCATGGGGCTCCCCTGAGTATTTGGGCAGCCAGGCCGCTCCAGGGATGTAGGGCAGGGAAAAGGGCATCACCGCTGCTGCAGCTGCGTTGGTGGTAGTGGGCGCCTCTGTGTCCGACATCTTTCTACCCCCCTAGTGGACCGTGGCCTACCTTCCGACGATCCTCTTCTGTAGGCCGCGGCTCCGCTGCTGCTGCTATGGACGAGGACCTGGCGTCGCGTCCTGATGACGTCAGCGTCGCTCTCTCTCCCTTCCAGGACCTTGCGCAGCGTCGGTGCGTGGGCGGAGCTTCGGATCTCGCGCGGTTTTGACGTCCACGCCCCTCTTCTTCCCGCGCGGCGTCCTGAAGATGGCGTCCGATGGCGGGAAGCAGCCGCGGATGGCGGAAAGAAGGCAGAAGACGGCGGGAAACGGTCCAAGATGGCGTCTGATGGCGGGAATCGGCTCCGGATGGCGGGAAACGACTCCGGACGGCGGGAAATGGTCCGAGATGGTGTCTGATGGTGGGAAACTTCTCCACAGGTAAGTTTACAACAGTCTTTTTCAGGCACGCAGTACCCGGTGGTTGCGGGCACGAAATCCTGCCGACTACGCCAAAGCTGACTCGCCCCCTGGGCCGTGGGGCACTCGGATCCGGGCAATAGGGAACGATGGGGGTAGTAGTGGCAACCCGGTGCCGTGGCTCAGGGTGGTCAGGCCAGTGGTAGTCCGTTATATTATGTCCGACTACGCCACCCGTGGATTGCGGTTATTAGGAACCGCCGCTGCATGCAGACCGCTGGGGCTGATGAGGTGTGCAGCTATGGTAGTGTGACTCCCCACGGGAAGAGTGCGGCCCCAGGGCAGTATAGTGGATGGTGGGAGTGATGGTAGTGCTGGAGGAGCAAGGAGCACACAGACAACAGGTTGCAGTCCAGGGTCTTTACTAACAGGTAAACTGACCCACAAACAGTCCCAGCTAGGAGGGGACCTGGATGTCTGAGAGCAACGGGGAAATTGGCCCTGGTCAGGGTGAGGGTGTAGGCCTACCGTGCTTTCTGCGCTCCTTCTGACTATCTCCTCCTGATAGGATAACAGCCCACGTTTCCGAGCTTCCGTGCTTTCTCGCCTGTATGGCCTGCGACGTGGGTTCCTTTCTGCTCCCAGCCTGGTACGGCTTTACTGGTCCCTTCGGTTGTGGCAGGGCCTCCAGGCTTCTTAGGCCAAGGAAAGTACAGTCCCTTGCGAACTGGTTCTCTGCTGGGGGATGTGGAATCCTTCCAGCCTCAGACACCAAAGTCTGGTAAAGTTAAGTCTTTTCTCTGCCAAGACAGGCTCTCTTCGCCTCTTGTCTCTGGCTTGTGGCTCTCTTCCTGCTGCCACACTTCCTCTTAGGTGCAATCAACTTTCTGTCCCTGCTCCACTCTGGGACACCTCTCAGAGCTGAGACAGGCAATCCAGTTCTCTCTAACCCTGCCCTCAGTACCAGCTTTTATAGGGGCAGCCAGCTCCCCCGACTGGCCTGAGACAGGAGGCATTGCATGCTAATGTTCCCCTGACCAGAGAACCTCCCCCTTGCTCTCAGACACAGCTTTAATTGCACTTGTGGCATCCAGGTCAGGGTGACACACATGTATCGCGAGATTTTGGCCAACAACCTCCTTCCCTCAGTAAGAGCATTGAAGATGGGTCGTGGCTGGGGCTTCCAGCAAGACAATGACACAAAACATACAGCCAAGGCAACAAAAGAGTGGCTCAAAAAGAAGCACAGTAAGGTCATGGAGTGGCCTAGCCTAATCCCATAGAAAACTTATGGAGGGAGTTGACGCTCTGAGTTGCCAAGCGACAGCCTCAAAATCGTAATGATTTACAGATGATCTACAAAGAGGAGTGGACCAAAATTCCTCCTGACATGTGTGCAAACCTCATCATCAGCTACAAAAAAACGTTGACTGCTGTGCTTGCCAACAAGGGTTTTTCCACCAAGTATTAAGTGTTCAGCATACATTCTCTGCCCTTGAGAAAGCGGCTTGAGACGCTGCGAAACATGCATCAGGCAACCACTCTCTTCACCCCCATACTCCCCGTGTGACACGCTGTGCCTTCTTGGTAGGTGACCTTTCCTCTTGCTACATACCATTTGATGAATGGGTTTGAATGAGCTATATGCTGTGATCATTACTACTTTTTGACGTGTCTTCTTCCCTTCATCCTTTATGTAGCCATTGTGGAGGGTATTCTTCTTTATCAATACTCTGGGGTATTTATGGCACAATTAGCGATTCCAGCCCTCCTTTCTGATTTTTTGTAAGTTAACACTTACAGTGAGGCTTTCTTGGGCATTGTGCAATTGTGTCATTTCTCAGTGTTATTATGAATATACTGTACTACTTAGTTTATCCTACCTTGATGCATTATACCATTTGGCACTACCTCTATGTCTGTAACTTATTAACCTTGAGAGTTTTAGGTTTAATAAAACATTGTTATTTGTATGCAATATTCTGCTGTGTATTACTCCTCTTTTCATGGTTTGTTCGTTCAGCTTGCATGTGGATAGCAGTCTGTTTAATTTTATAGGGTACTGTCCACTTCTTTTGATAACTGATATTTCTGGCAATATTCTTTTGTTATTCCAGTATTAAGTGTTGTTTGCCAGAGGGATCAAATACATTTTTTTGCATTTTGCAGTGAGAAATAAGTATCTAATTTATACAATGTGATTTTCTTAATTTGTTTTTTGGATATTCTATCTCTCAATGTTAAAATTAACCTACCCTTAAAATTATAGGCTGTTCATGTCTTTGTCTGTGGACAAAATTACAAAAACAACAAGGGATCAAATACTTATTTCCCCCACTGTACTTTCCTGCAGTCTCTATTTCTTGATGATTGCTTGCCCCTCTCACCCTCCTTCTTGCTGCAGGGTTCTAATTAACTCTTCCTTTGACATGCTTTGTACTTCAGCACCAAGGGCTGAATCCTTCAGATCAACCTATTGCGCCACTCCTGGTGACTAGTGTGTCCTACAGTTTGGACTATATGTCTAAGACCATTCATGAATCACAGCAGCAATAGTAAGGAGTCACTGTAAAATGACTGAGACGAGATTATCCCATGTGGCCCGATATGCCTTCTCAACACCATGGAGAAGCATTATAAATGTTAGGGGGTCCAGGAGCTAGGTACAAAAAGTGATGACCTCACTGGGGGACCAGGACCATTATTCTATTGGCTATACCTATGGTGCATCATGTACCAGCAGTTTATTTTCTATCCTATAAGTTAGAAAGTGTACATGACTCATGGTGGCAGAGGCACCTTGGGTATCCATGGACATGGGGACCCACAGGACACAGTAATTAACCCCACAGGGATTCTGTACACAATATCTGCAATCTTGCATAAGGAAGGGTGTCACAAAGGATGCAAGTTTTACATAAAGTACAGAGACTACAGGGATCTCTGTGTTTTCATACTATCATAGATTACATACACAGTTCTATGTCTATTTTCCCAGATTTATGTTCACTCATTGAGAGACGCTTTGAATACTTCTAACCAATACACTTCTCTTATTCCTTCTTAGTCTTTTTATTATATCACATGCATGGACAAAGGTGGTACCTCTCAGATTGATTATTTTCTTTCAGTTGCCAGTCCTCATGACTGCAACCTAAATGGGCTTGTAGAGTTGTATCCGTAGAAGACTCTACTCTTATCCCAATTAGCTCGCAAGAGAAGGAATTCAACTCCCAAATATTCTCGAAAAAGAAGAATTTTGGGAAATATCAAGATCAGGTAACCAGTCGTATGTACCCATGCAACTTTGATACATAACCAAACAAATAACAATCCAAAAAACTATACTACCAATAGTTATTGCAATTACTTCCACTAGGCAAAATAACATGTCATGGGAGAATAAGTTCTTTTTCTACAAAACCTTTATCCATCTCCTCTGATTCAGACAGATTACAACCATGGCAAAAGAGGAGGGGTTACCTAGATCAGAGCATAATGGCAGGTTTTAAGTACTCCGAACAAGGAGTTCCCTTCAACATCCTGCAGGGGGCACAGCTTGACAAAGAAATCTGTGTTAAGTCTCCCCTCACTGGATATACTGGCTGGATAGACTATAACTGCTATTATCTTTCCTCTCTTGAGTTCACATAGCATGGACACCAAGGATGATGATTCATTAGAACTAGTTCACATAAAACAGAGCACACTGAGGACAACTATTCCTATTCATCAACACAATTTTACAATACGTAAGTCACTCAATCCACACTCCACAATCGCTGGTATAAATCCTCCTGCTGTATTCGGGCTAAGGCTGCATTCAGCGACTCTTTCAAGAGAGTGCCCTTATCAATTAACAGGGGACAATTAATACCCTCAGGCTACTACCTTACCGTGAAAGATTCCTCTGTTATGAACAATCACATTTCCCTGATCCTGTTGGGGACCAATTTTTCACTTCACCACATGTGAAGGAACACACCTAACGAATCCCTTATCAGAGACCGTAGTCCCTTATTGGTCACTCAAAAATCATTCAGTCCCACATACAAGGATCCTCATAGTTTACAACAATATCACTCCAGACTTTACAATCACATAGATAATGAGGCCAACATACAGTGGGTAGGAATTGCAGCCATTTGGTAAATTCTAAAAAGTTCATTTTTTTTCTCATTAAAGTACCCCATCTTGACTGAAACCCCCCCCCCCAGAAATGTAGAAATTTTTGTAAATGTATTAAAAAAGAAAAACTGAAATATCACATGGTAATAAGAATTCAGACCCTTTGCTCAGTTTTGAGTAGAAGAACCCTTTTGAGCTAGTACAGCCATGAGTCTTCTTGAGAATGATGCAACCAGTTTTTCACACCTGGATTTGGGGATCCTCTGCCATTCTTTCTTGCAAATCCTCTCCAGTTCCGTCAGGTTGGATGGTGAACGTTGGTGGACAGCTATTTTCAGGTCTCTCCAGAGATGCTCAACTGGGCTTAGGTCAGGGCTCTGGCTGGGCCAGTCAAAAATGGTGAGACAGTTGTTCTGAAGCCACTCCTTTGTTATTTTAGCTGTGTGCTTAGGGTCATTGTCTTGTTGGAAGGTGAACCTTCGGCCAAGTCTGAGGTCCAAAGCACTCTGGAAGAGGTTTTCATCCAGGATATTTCTGTACTTGACCACATTCATGTTTCCTTCAATTGCAACCAGTCGTCCTGTCCTTGAAGCTGAAAAACAGCCCCATAGCATGATGCTGCCACCACCATGTTTCACTGTTGGGATTGTATTGGGCAGGTGATGAGCAGGGCCTGGTTTTCTCCACACATACCACTTAGAATTATCACCAAAAAGTTTTATCTTCATCTCATCAGACTAGAGAATCTTATTTCTCATAGTTTGTTCTTCATGTTTTTTTGAGCAAACTCTATGCGGGTTTTCATATGGCTAGCACTGAGGAGAGGCCTCCGTTGGGCCACTCTGCCATGAAGGCCCAACTGGTGGAGGGCTGCAGTGATAGTTGACTTTGTGGAACTTTCTCCCATCTCCCTACTGCATCTTTGGAGCTCAGCCACAGTGATTTTGGGGTTCTTCTTTACCTCTCTCACCAAGGCTCTTCTCCTGCAATTGCTCAGTTTGGCTGGACGGCCAAGTCTAGGAAGACTTCTGGTGGTCTCAAACTTCTTCCATTTAAGGATTATGGAGGCCACTGTGCTCTGAGGAACCTTGAGTATTGCAGAAATTCTTTAGTAACCTTGGCCAGATCTGTGCCTTGCCACAATTCTGTCTTCGAGCTCTTTGGGCAGTTCCAGCCTTTCATCAATGAGAAGCAAAGGAGAGCCAGGCTGGAGTTTGCCAAAGACCATAAGGATTGGACCATAGAGGACTGGAGTAAGGTAATCTTCTCTTCTGAGTCTAATTTTCAGCTTTGCCCAACACCTGGCCGTCTAATGGTTAGACAGAGACCTGGAGAGGCATACAAGCTACAGTGTCTTGCACCCACTGTGAAATTTGGTGGAGGATCAGTGATGATCTGGGGATGCTTCAGCAAGGCTGGAATTGGGCAGGTTAATCTTTGCGAAGGACGTGTGAATCAAGCCGCATACAAGGTTATGAAGGAGCACCACATCAAGACCCTGTAATGGCTGCCCAATCTCCAGACCTGAACCCCATTGAAAACCTCTGGAATGTAATCAGGAGGAAGCCATCAAACAAAGAACTGCTTAAATTTTTGTGCCAGGAGTGGCAAAAGGTCACCCAAAAGCAGTGTGAAAGATTGGTGGAAAGCATTCCAGGACGCATGAAAGCTGTGATTAAAAATCATGGTTATTCCACCAAATATTGATTTCTGAACTCTTCCTGAGTTAAAACACGAGTAGTGTTGTCTCTAAATGAATAAGAACGTGTTTTCTTTGCATTATTTGAGGTCTGAAAGCACTGTTTCTTCTTTACTATTTTGACAATTTCTCATTTGCTACAAATAAATACAACATTTTTAGCTTTGAATTTCGGAGATATGTTGTCAGTAGTTTATAGAATAAAACAATGTACATTTTACTCAAATATACATAGATTATATGTATATATATATATATATATATATATATATCTTCTGTGGTAAAGTGGCTTGCTCGGCTGTACACAGCTCTGATTGCTCTCATAAAACATGCCCTTTTAAATATGGCTGATTAACCCTCTTTTTGGAGGCCAGTTGTGGACAACTTTTGGATTGCCTTATCTATCTTCTGTAGGCGATTTTCCCAATCTGGGCTTTAGACAGGGCCGGAGTCAGCACCCGGCGCACCCGGGCAAATGCCGGGGCCCTGAGCAGGCAGAGGGGCCCACTGGCGGTCGCGCACCCCGCCGGGCTATGGGCGGAGGAGAGGGGAGCGGTGTCAGTGCCCGCCCTTCTCCCCTGCTTGCTCAGGGCCCCGGCAGCCGGATACTTACCTCTCCCTGTGCCTCCGCAGATCAGCTGTCTTCCTGCTCTGCGCTCCCTGTGACGTCTCAGGTCAGAGGGCGCGGTGACGCCTTTACACCGCGCCCTCCCCTGAGCCGTCACAGGGAGCGCTGAGCGGGAAGACGCCGACAACGCTGGAGTTCGGACCCGAGCAGCGGGTAGCAGGTGAGGAGAAGGGAGGTGAGTATTTGATTTTTTTTTTTAATGTATGGAGGCATGGGGCAGTATAAAGAGAGGGGGGGACATCCTGCATGGGGCATTATAAAGAGGGGGGGACATCCTGCATGGGGCATTATAAAGAGGAGGGGTGACAGCCTGCATGGGGCATTATAAGGTGAGGAACAGCCTGCATGGGGCATTATAAAGAGAAGGGGGGGGGGACATCCTGCATGGGGCATTATAAAGAGGAGGGGTGACAGCCTGCATGGGGCATTATAAGGTGAGGAACAGCCTGCATGGGGCATTATAAAGAGGGGGGGGGATTCCTGCATGGGGCATTATAAAGAGAGGGGGGGACATCCTGCATGGGGCATTATAAAGA
Source organism: Phyllobates terribilis (assembly GCF_046119375.1). NCBI lineage: Eukaryota > Metazoa > Chordata > Amphibia > Anura > Dendrobatidae > Phyllobates > Phyllobates terribilis. The sequence continues at coordinate 45,723,224 of NW_027362765.1, forward strand.
GGAGGGGTGACAGCCTGCATGGGGCATTATAAGGTGAGGAACAGCCTGCATGGGGCATTATAAAGAGGAGGGGTGACAGCCTGCATGGGGCATTATAAGGTGAGGAACAGCCTGCATGGGGCATTATAAAGAGGAGGGGGGGATTCCTGCATGGGGCATTATAAAGAGGGGAGGGGGATTCCTGCATGGGGCATTATAAAGAGGAGGGGTGACAGCCTGCATGGGGCATTATAAGGTGGGGAACAGCCTGCATGGGGCATTATAAAGAGGGGGGGGCATCCTGCATGGGGCATTATAAAGAGAGGGGGGGACATCCTGCATGGGGCATTATAAAGAGGAGGGGTGACAGCCTGCATGGGGCATTATAAGGGGGGGACAGCCTGTATGGGGCATTATGTGGGGGGTAACAGCCTGCATGCAGCATTGTATGGGGCCAGTATCCTGTATGGAGCGTTATAAGGGGACTGGTATCCTGTATGGAGCGTTATATGGGGGCCAGTATCCTGTATGGAGCTTTGTAAGGGGACCAGTATCCTGTATGGAGCGTTATATGGGGGCCAGTATTCTGTATGGAGCCTTATATGGGGGCCAGTATTCCGCATGGAGCCTTATATGGGGGTCAGTATTCCGCATGGAGCCTTATATGGGGGTCAGTATTCCGCATGGAGCCTTATATGGGGGTCAGTATTCCGCATGGAGCCTTATATGGGGGTCAGTATTCCGCATGGAGCCTTATATGGGGGTCAGTATTCCGCATGGAGCCTTATATGGGGGTCAGTATTCCGCATGGGGCCTTATATGGGGGCCAGTATTCCTTATGGGGCCTTATATGGGGGCCAGTATTCCGTATGAAGCGTTATATGGGGGCCAGTATTCCGTATGGAGCCTTATATGGGGGCCACTATTCTGTGTGGAGCGATTCACCGGTTTCTGAGCTATTGTGGAATTTACAATAGATATCACTCATGTAATGTAAGAAGTGAAATCTTTGCATTGTACTATATATATATATATATATATATATATATATATATATATATATATAATATTTCTCCGCCGTATCTCTGCATCATGAATCGTGGTATGTGTTAAATGTTAAAGGGGCCCACTGAGACTCTTTCGCCCAGGGCCCAGAAAAACCTGGAGCCGGCCCTGGCTTTAGATCATGATGTCGTCTAGGTAAGAGGAGGCGTACTCCCTGTGTTAGGCTAGGATCCAGTCCAAGACCCTCTGGAAGGTAGCTGGGGATACCTGCAGACCGAAAGGCATCCTGGTGTACTGAAAACACCCGTCTGATGTAGAGAAGGCAGTCTTCTCCTTGGCACTTGGAGACAGGAGAATTTGCCATTACCCTTCTGTTAGGTCCAGGGTGGTGATGTATCTGGCTGGCCCTAGCCTTTCAATAAGTTCATCTACCCGGGGCACCGGGTACGCGTCGAATTCAGACACTTCATTTAGTGTTCTGTAATCGTTACCAAACCGCAATTCTCTGGTTAGATGAGCGATCTAGCTTTCGGGGGAAGGGCTGCTACATGGGAGGCTTGCGGGGCCCTCTCTCTTTGTTGCAGGACTTTTCCCACACGACCTGACGTCACAACCTCCCCATGAAAAAGACACTGGACTCTGGCAGCAGGGACTGTTAAGCTCTCTGGGTCACTCCCACATCTCCACCCCTGGTCTAAACGCCCAAAAACTACAATGAGCTATACCTCCTTACTGGACTCTCCTAGGGAGCCAGTTCTGGTGTCATCGGATTCATCCGGGCCCAAGCTACGCGTGGATACCAAGAACCAGGGCCCTAGGGGCCCCTGCAAGGCTGTGTCAGGTATCTCCAATTCCTTGCATGCTGGACTGTGTTTAAAGCTAGGATGACATTCCCCATTCCCTCAGGTTCCCAAAAATCTGTTTGGTTTATCGCTGAGATGTATCGTATTCCCATAACTCGGTGTTGAATTATAGTATCTTACACAAAGGAAGCACATGGCTGGGGGAGGGGCCGCTCTGTGCCACTCACAGCTGCTGGAAGGAATGTCACTCCCCTGCCTCTAGACCCCCCGTCCCTTGCAGCTGCAGTGTCTCAGATTTGCATATGTAGACGTCTATAACAGTGATTTACAGGGGATTATCTTGAATATTCTTCATACCTCCCCCCTTTAGGGAGTAGCCCCACCCAGTGTTTCCATGAGCACCCATTCGCAACTTCCCCTTGTCGGGAAAAGCCAAATGGCGAAGTGGTACGGCTGGAGGCTCCATCTAAGCACCCTCCAGTTCATTCCGGATACGGTGTGTAACCAGCTGAGGGGGTTGTGGTGAATTGGAGTCTTTACAAGTATGGCTGCAGGGCCCACACAATTGCCAGACATTCCTTCTCCATCATGTAATAGGTCACCTTCCTCGGCAGGAGCTTCCGGCTCAGGTACAAAACGGGGTGTTCATGGCCTGTAGTGCCAACCTTGCTGAGCACAGCACCGAGGCCAAAGTCACTGGCGTCGGTCTGCACTACAAATTGCCGCGTGAAGTCGGCTGCCTGTAGTATCGGGAGCTAGAAAGGGCGGCCTCACAGTCGTTTGTCCAATCGACTGCGGAGGGCAGCTTCTTCTATGTGAGGTCCGTCAGGGGCTTCGCCAGACTACTATAGTGAGGGACGAACCTCCTATAGTACCCGGCGGTGTCCAGGAAGGACATCACCTGTTTCTTGGTCCTGGGGGTGGGCCAGGATGCGATTGCATCCACCTTCCCTGGCTCTGGCTTCAGAGCTCCCCCAACTACCCGGTATCCCAAGCAGTGGGCCTCACTCATACCCAGCTGGCACTTTTCAGGCTTAAAAGGTCAAGGCTGCCCGTTGGATCCGCCCAAGCACCTGCACCAGATGCTCCAGGTGATCCTCCCAGGTGAGACTGAAGATGGCAATGTCATCAAGCCGGATACTATTCGAGTCCCTTGAGCAGCATGTTGACCATCTGCTGAAAAGTGGCAGGGGCATTCTTCATGCCGAATGGCATCACCGTGGACTCGTACAGTCCGAATGAGGTGATAAAGGCAGAGCGTTCCCATGCCTCGGGGGGGTCAGGGGAATGTGACAATATTCCCGGCTCAGATCCATGATGGTCAGATACTTGACCCCGGCTAACTGATCGAGAAGGCCATTGATGTGTGGCATGGAGTACGCATCGGTGACCATGACAGAGTTGAGCCCCCTGTAGTCCACGCAGAACTGGGTTTTCTGGTCCTTCTTTGGGACGAGGACCACAGGCGAGGCCCAAGAACTGCTGGAGGGTTGAATGACCCCCAGCTTCAGCATCTTGTCAATCTCCTGGTGCATGTGCTGCTGCAGTTCTAGGGAGACCAGATATGCTGAACGCCGGGTAGGGGAGTGATCCCCGATGTTCATGTGGTGGACGGCCGGCTCGGTCCTTCCGGGTTTGTTGCTGAACACGTCCCGGAAGGGGTGTAGAGTTACCCACAGCTGGGACCGTTGGTCTGACAACAGCTGGTGGCAAACATCCACGTCCTCGATGGTCACACGCACTCTAGCCTGGGCGAGCATGTCCTCTCCCTCCTCGGCCAGATTGCACACAGGGAGGGCGCAGGCCTCCTGATCATGATGTGCCTTCATCATGTTTACGTGGAAGGCCTGCTGCCTTCCCCGGGGGTGGTCCAGGGTGACTAGGTACGTCACGGCATTGAGCTGCTGGTGCACGAAGTACGGGCCTTCCCAGGCCGCCTGAAGCTTGTCCTGGGGTACGGTGACCTGTACCCACACCTTTTGACCCACCTGGTCGGTCCTCTCACAAGCATTCTGGTCGTACCATCGCTTCTGGTCGGCCTGGGCTTGCGTCATATTGTCTTGCACCAGCTGCGCCAAGACCTGCATTTTGTCACAGCGCACAACATATTTAATGACCGACACTCCAGGGGTTGCCAAGTCCCCTTCCCAGACCTCCTTCACCAGAGCTAGGTGGCCCTGCACACGCCGGCCATACGGGAGCTCAAATGGTGAGAACCCCGTTGAGGCCTGTGGAACCTCCCGGTAGGCAAATAGCAGGTATGGGAGGTAACGCTCCCAGTCGCGCCCGTGAGAGTCAATCAACATTTTAAGTATCTGCTTCAGGGTGTCATTGAACAGATAGCACAGGCCATTGGTCTGTGGGTGGTATGGGCTGGTCACCAGATGTTGCACCTGTACTTGCTTAAAGAGGGACTCCATGAGCTGTGACATGAACTGGGTACGCCGGTCGGTGAGCATTTCCTGGGGAAAACCCACTAGGGGGAAATCTCCAGCAAGGCGGTGGCCACCTTGTGGGCCCGAATGGACGACAAGGCTACCGCTTCCAGGTGGCATAGCCTGCTACCATCAGTATGAAGCCTTTCCCCAGAGCTGCTGGGAGTGGCCATCGGGCCAACCAAATCCATAGCCACCCTCCTGAAAAGCTCTTCAATGATGGGCAGAGTTACTAGTTGGGTTTTGGGGCACAGCAACCCTTCCCCAACGTCTGACAGGTGTCACACAACAGGCAGTAGGCAGTCACCTCGGCTCCCATCCTTGGCCAGTAGAAATGCTGGGCTAGTCAGGCCTTGGTCTTAGTGATCCCTAGATGTCCGGCCAACAGAATCTCATGCGCCATCCGCAACAACTCAGCCCTGAATGGATAGGGTACCACTAACTGTCGGTCCCTGGGCCACACCTCCGGTGAACCTCGCTGAACTGTTACCCGGTACAGGTGTCCTTGGTCCCAGACCACCAGCTCGAGGTCTGACTCCGAGGGAGGCTGTGCCGCTTGCTCCTTAAGAGCTTTCAGGCTGTCGTCAGTCTCTAATGCCGCCCGAAATCCCTGACTGGACGTGGCCAGAAAAGACGAAACTGCCACGTCTTCCATCAGTTTCCCGAGACCTGTTTCCTGGCCTCCGTCTGACCCGGTAGCACCTCCTCCGCTTCTGACCATGCCTCCGGTCTAAATGGACTACTCTGGCCCTCTGACATCCTGGTTTTGGGGGAACCCTGCCATGCGGCCTTACCTGGGAGCCCTACCTCTCCAGGGACTGCCCCGCCCTCTATGGCATGCTCCTCCTCCGCAGCTGTTTGCCCAGTTTGTACCCTCTGTGACAACCTCACAAGACAAACTGTTCCAGCCTGCCGGCTGGCCACGCTGTAGGGCCGCATTACCGCCAACTAGATTAATTTCCTCCCAAGCCCCCGAGAGAAGTGGGACACCGTACATCACCCACATCCCCATCAGTAGGCATGTTAATAACATTAGCAGCAATAGGGGCGGACATGACATTGTCTGGAGTTAGGCCTTGGGGGCTCAGTGGCCAGATAGTGGGACACTAGCCGCCCTGAGTCTCTCCCAAGTAAAACACTCGTGGGAATGTTCAGAGTTACCCCCACCTCCCTCCTGGTGCCCCAGTCCAAATACACCTTGGCGACGGGCAGTGCCGGCTTGACGCCTCCAATCCCTGAGACGCAAGAGTTTTCCTAGGTGTCAAATCCTGGGGTGACACCAGTTCAAACCACACAAGAGTCATCTCAGCGCCGGTGTCTCGCAGTCCCATGATCCTGGCGTATCCTATGGTGACAGTCTGAAGGTTGTCAAGGGACCTCCCACCACCCCATCTCACACACAAAACAGTGGACGGTTCCTGGGGTGTGGACGGGTCCTTCTTGCGCTGGGGACACATGGCTTTGAAGTGGCCTGGCTGTCTGCAAAGGTGATGCAGACAGGGTTTCCCTACTGGCGTGGAGAGGAAAGCATGGGTAGGTGGCCACTTGGGCATTGGGGGCAGCAGGCACCGCGCGTTCATCTTACTCCCTCTCCAGCCGGCAAGTTTCTTGGCCTCTCGAGTCCTGTTGTTGGAGTACTCGTCGGCAAGTGTCGCTGTTGCAGAGGCCCCCTTTGGCTTACGGTCAAGGAGGTACTGTTGGAGGTCCTCTGGTCAGTTCCACAGAAACTGCTCAGTCGGGATGAGCTCCTTCAGCTGCTGGATGGTGTTGAGCTCCAGTCCCGTGGTTCATTGATCAATCGCTCTCAGTAGGGCCCGCATGTGATACACCCAGCTGTCTGCCAGACCCAGCTGCAGACTCCAGAGTTTCTTCCGGTACGTTTCAGGAGTCAGGTTGTACTGCCGGACCAGAGCCTGCTTGATGTCCTCATAGCTCAGGGTGGTTTAACTGGGCAGATACCTAAAGATTTCTAGGGCCTTACTACTAAGGCGAGGGGTTAAGAAACGGACCCACTGGTCCTCAGGCAGATGGTACTGATGGCAAGTTTTTTCAAATGCCAGCAAGAACGTGTCCAAGTCCCTTTCTTTGTCCAGCAGGGGGAAGTCTTCCACCCGTAGCTTCGGGACTCTGATCTCAGGGGACTCGCAACTGGCTGGGGCCTGCAGCTGGAGCATTTTCTCCTGGGGCTCACGCTCCCGCTGACGTTCTGCTGCGGCGGCCCTACCAATGTGAAGAAATGCCACCAGAGGGCCCCGCAGAATCCCACTGTTGCCACCACTTGTGATGGATCCACACCCCGCCACCCGCCTGACATCACAATTGTCAGAAGAAGCACGTGGTATGGATCACCAATGTGACGTTCCGCACCCCCTCAAGGATGCGACAGATTGGTACAGTTCTGCACAGACACCCCCTGTCCACACAGGTACAGGAAGGATCCAAGGAGTGAGAAGAGGTGGCCCTCTCAGTCACTGGCATCACACTCGCTCACACCCCTGAGAGGTTGAGAGGCTCCTTCACTAGCACCAGTGACTGAGAGCCTCGTCGGCCTGGGAGAGCTGTCACAAGTTTCTATTAAATATAACGGACTTTTATCGGGCTAGAAACCCACCCGGTAGCGTGTTTGTGGGTCGAACAACGGACGTGAGAGTTGTGGATCAAGATAACAGAACAGCCTAAGGTTAAATTATATAATCGCCTTAAGGGCACACTAGACAAAAACTATATTCATAAGTGTTATACAGTTGTGCTCAAAAGTTTACATACCCCGGCAGAATTTTTCCTTTCTTGGCCTTGTTTCCAAGAATATGAATGATAACAAAAAAACTTTTTCTCCACTTGTGGCTATTGGTTGGGCTAAGCCATTTATTGTAAAACTACTTTGTTTTCTCATTTTAAATCTTAATGACAACCAAAAACATCCAAATGACTCTGATCAAAAGTTCACATATCCCAGTTCTTAATACCATGTATTGACCCCTCTAACATCAATGACATCTGGAAGTCTTTTATGGTAGTTGTGGATGAAGTTCTTTATTTTCTCAGGTGGTAAAGCTGCCCATTCTTCTTGGCAAAAAGCCTCCAGTTCCTGTAAATTCCTGGGCTGCTTAGCATGAACTGCGCACTTGAGATCTCCCCAGAGTGGCTCAATGATATTGAGGTCAGGAGACTGAGATAGCCACTGCAGAACCTTCACTTTGTTCTGCTGTAGCCAATGACAGGTCGACTTGGCTTTGTGTTTTGGATCGTTGTCATGTTGGAACGTCCAAGTAGGTTCCAATGCGCAGCTTCCGGGCAAAACTTCAGCGATCCACCTCCATGCTTAACAGTAGGAATGGTGTTCCTTTCATTATAGGCCTTGTTGACCTCTCTCCAAATGTAACATTTATGGTTGTGGCCAATTTTGGTCTCATCACTCCAAATTACCTTGTTCCAGAAGTTTTGAGGCATGTCTCTGTGCTGTTTGGTGTATTGTAGGCGAGATACTTCGTGGCATTTGCGCAGTAATGGCTTTCTTCTGGCGACTCGACCATGCAGACAATTTTTCTTCAAGTGACTCCTTATTGTGCATCTTGAAACAGCCACACCGCCAGTTTTCAGAGAGTCCTGAATTTCAGCTGATGTTTGTGGGTTTTTCTTTGCATCCCGAACTATTTTCCTGGCAGTTGTGGCCGAAATTTTTGTTGGTCTACCTGACCGTGGTTTGGTTTTTACAGAGACCCTGATTTTCCATTTGTTAACCACAACTTGAACGCTGCTGACTGGCATTATCAATTCCTTGGATATCTTTTTGTATCCCTTTCCTGTGTTATACAGTTAAGCTACCTTTTCCCGTAGATCCGTTGACAATTCTTTTGCTTTCCCCATGACTCACAATCCAGAAACGTCAGTGCCTGGATTGTGAGATGCAAGAGTCTGTCTGGATTCCAAAAACTCACTCAGCTTTTATGCACACACACTGATTACAAGCAAACAGGTCACAGGTGAGGATGTTACATTTAGTAGCCATACAAATCCATTTGTGTCAAATTGTGTAATTGTTATCAGGCCAAAATCACCAGGGTATGTAAACTTTTAATCAGGGTCATTTGGTTATTTTTGGTTGTCATTAAGAGTTAAAAAGAGACAACAGAGTAGTTTGACAATAAATGGCTTCACCCAACCAATAACCATGAGTGGAGTAAAGTTTTTTTTTGGCATCATTCATATTCTCTGGAACAAGGCCAAGAAAGCAAGAATTCTGCCGGGGTATGTAAACTTTTGAGCACAACTGTACATACACAATGGTCATAGTATGGGTCCAAAAGATATAAAACAATTATTATGAGTCAATTACTGGTTAGATGGGCGACCTGGCTTTCAGGGGAAGGGCTGCCACATGGGAGACCTCTTTTTGTTGCAGGACTTTTCCCACCCAAGGTGACCTCACAACCTCCCCAGGAAAAAAACAATGGGCTCCGGTAGCACAGACTGTTAACCCCTTCATGACCGGAGCATTTTCCGTTTTCATTTTTTGCTCCCCTTGTTCCCAGAGCTATAACGTTTTTATTTTTCAGTCAATATGGCCGTGTGAGGGCTTATTTTTTGCGGGACAAGTTGTACTTTTGAAGGACATCACTGGATTTACCATATAGTGTACTGGATTTACCATATAGTGTACTGGAAAACAAGAAAAAAATTCCAAGTGCGGTGAAATTGCAAAAAAAAGTGCAATACCACAGTTGTTTTTTGGTTTGTTTTTTTTACCACGTTCACTGAATGCTAAAACTGACCTGCCATTATTATTCTCCAGGTCATTACGAGTTCGTAGACACCAAACATGTATAAGTTCTTTTTTATTTAAGTGGCTAAGTAGTGATCCAAAATTTGCTATAAAAAAAAAAAGTCGCCATTTTCCGAGACCTGTAGGGCCACTATTTTTCAGGATCTGGGGCTGGGTGAGGGCTTAATTTTTGCGTGCCAAGCTAACTTTTTTTTTATACCATTTTGGGGTAGATCCGATGTTTTGATCGCCCATTATTGCAATGCTATGGCGACCAAAAAAACGTAACTGGCGTTTTTATTTTTTTTCTCGTTACACCGTTTATTGATCGGATTAATTCTTTTTTTATATTGATAAGATTGGGAGATTCTGAACGTGGCAATACCAAATATTTGTATGTGTTTTTTTTTATTGTTTTATTTTGAATGGGGCGAAAGGGGGGTGATTGAAACTTTTATGTTTTGCTTATTTTTTTATATTTTTAAAAACATTTTTTTTTACACTTTATGCCTGCTTCAATAGTCTCCATGGGAGACTAGAAGCAGCACTTGCCTGATCAGCTTTGCTGCATACAGGCGACAAGAAGATCACCTGTATGCAGTAGATTTGCTCACTTGCTATGAGCGTCGACCACTGGGCGGCACACACAGCAATCTAGACATGACAACGACAGGGTTCTGCTGCAGACCCGGGGTTGTCATGTCAACCCATCGGTGACCCGCGAAAACGTGACAGGGTCACCAATGGGCGGAGTCAGTGACGCGCTTCCCGAAAGCACGAGTTAAATGCTGCTGTCAGAGATCGACAGTGGCATTTAACTGGTTAACAGCCGCGGGTGGATCGCGATTCCATCTGCAGCTGTTGTGGGCACATGTTAGCTGTATAAATCAGAACCGGGGATACTGACGTGGTGCGTACTAGTACGTACCACGTCGGAAAGGGGTTAAACTCTCTGGGTCACTCCCACTACTGCCCCCTGGTTGAGCCCAAGTCTCCACCCTCAGTCTAAATGCCCAAAAACTACAATGGGCTATACGTCCTTACTGGACACGCCTAGGGAGCTGTTTCTGGTGTCATCGGATCCAGCCGGGCCTCAGCTACATGTGGATACCAAGCACCAGGGCCCTAGAGGCCCCACAAGGCCGTGTTGGTTATCTCCCTTTCCTTACGCGTTGGATGGTTTTTAAAGCTAGGGTGACATTCCCCCAGGTTCCCAAAAATCTGTTTGATTTATCACTGAGATGTATCATATTCCCATAACTCTGTTTTGAATTATAGTATCTTACACAAAGGAAGCACATGGCCGGGGGAGGGGCTACCCTGTGCCACTCACAGCTGCTGGAAGGAATGTCACTCCCTGCCTCTGCAGTGTCTCAGATTTGCATAAGTAGACATCCACCAAAACAGTGCACAGTGATTTACAGGGGATTATCTTGAATATTCTTCACACCCCACCACACCGAGGAGAGCGACGAAGCAAAATGTTCCTCCTCAGGAACTCCCAAAGCCCCTCCCACACTAAAAGTACCAAACTGTGGATGGTAACCGTATGCACCAAAGAACGATGACCAGCCAGTAGATTCTTGACGATGATTAATAGCAAATTCTGCGGTAAGTAGGATGCCCAATCCTCCTAATTTTCGGAGACAAAAACACCTGAGGTAAGTCTCCAAATTCTGATTAACGTGCTCGGTCTGTCTATTGGACTGAGGATGGAAAGCAGAGGAAAAGGACAGCTGCACCCCCGGTCAAGGACAGAACGTGTTCCAAAACTTGGAAACAAATTGGGTCCCCCCCCATCTGACACCACATCGGAGGGAATCCCATGAAACTTCGCAATCTCATTTATAAACACCTGAGCAAGAGTCTTGGCATTCGGAAGTGCCGGTAATGCGACAAAGTGAAACATTTTACTGAACCTACCTACAACCACCAAAACCACAGTTTTGCCTGCAGATACCGGTAAGTCAGTAATAACATCCATGGACAAGTATGTCTGTGGCCTGCTAGGAATAGGTAGTGGAAGAAGAGGACCAGAAGGACGAGTATGCGATACTTTATAACGCGCACAAATACTACAAGCAGATACGTGTTCAACCACATCCCGATGCAGCCTCAGGCACCAAAAACAACGAGGAAGGAGGTCGACAGTTGCCTTACCACTTGGATGACCTGCAAGCACAGAATTATGATCTTCCTTAATTACTTTGCGGTGCAGATTAGATGGTACAAATAACCTTCCTGAAGGGCAAGAGGCAGGGGCGTCCCCCTGGGCCTCCAACACCTCACCTCAATTTGATTTAATTCCCGGAAATCTAAACAGGGACGTAGACCGCCATCTTTTTTCTTCACGAAGAAGAACCCTGCTGCCACGGGTGAAGATGAGGGTCTTATATGTCCCTTCTCCAGACTTTCCCCAATGAAATCCTTCATGGCTTTTCTCTCAGGGCCAGAAACATTATACAGTCTGCACTTTGGTAGTTTAGCTCCGGGGTTTAGGTTGATAGGATAGTCATATGCACGATGAGGAGGCAAATCCTGACACGCCCTCTCAGAAAAAACATCCTCAAAACCCGACAAAAATGCAGGTAAGGTCTCTGTAGAAAGGGAAATATTTAAACAGTTGTCCTGGCTGTAATCTCCCCACTCAATGATCTCTCTAGATTGCCAATCCACCAACAGATTATGTTTCACCAACAAGGGTAGACCCAAAACAATTGGGGTGGGAAGACCGTCCCGGACATAGCAAGGAATTATCTCACAATTCACCGACCCCACCCTCAGTTTTACACCATGCACAATCTGAGTCAGAGCTCTCTGTGCAAGTGGCACTGAGTCAATAGCAAAGATGGGAATGGGCTTAGCTAAAGTATAGCAAGCAAGACCACGAGTTCTCACAAACTCAGCATCACCAAGCTGACTCCAGTTCCACTATCAAACAAACACAGAAATTTGCTTGGTTTTGCTCTCTAGTACCACCTCTGCTGTCAGGACAAACCGGGAACTGCAGGTTGACAATAAATGCACCCCTTGCTTATCCAACTCCAGACACCCCCCCCCCCGCCCCGGAAAAGGAGCATTACCCTGAAAAGAAGGCTTTGGAGAAGGTGGTCTCATCCACCTATCCAAAAAGTTGCTATCAACACGTATAGCCAATGACATGGCAGCCTCCAAGGACTCTGGGGTTTCATACACTGCCAAAGCATCTTTAATCTTTTCAGTAAGGCCCTGACAAAATTGGCTTCTAAGAGCTGGGTTATTCCATTTTGTATCAGTGGCCCATCTGCAGAATGCGGAGCTGTATGTCTCCACTGACCGATTCCCCTGATGAAGGCGACGCAACCTGGACTCAGCCCAGCAGATTCAGCCCAGGTCATCATAAATGAGGGCTAGAGCCCCGAAAAACCCTTCCACAGACTGGAGACAAACCAAACCCTGTGGCAAAGAGAAAGCCCAGGATTGAGGATCACCATTCCCACTTGTTGCTCCTCATTTCCAGAGGAGTAAGTATGAAGTTTAAAATACAGTTTGCAAGCTTCCTTGAACACAAAAAACTTGTGCCTCCCTCCTGAAAACCAGTCCGTGAGGGCAACCTTGGGTTCAAGCTGGACTGGCCTACCTGCAGAGACCCCAACGTTTGGGAACAGCAGCCGCTGTTGCTGAACCTCATAGCGGAGGTCAGTCACCTCCATAGACAGCTTGTGCAGCTGCTCTGACAGCTCAGCAATGGGATCCATGAACCAAGCTAAAAAAAAACCCCCACAAAAAAAACAGACACTAAGGAAAGGGGGAGTGGAGATCCGTAGGCAAATCTAATAACACCCTGCCTAACCTACTGTCTCTATATTGGTTCCACACCAATTGCCGAACAGGAAACCTAAGCTTTGTATATTCCTAGAGATAGGCCCGGGATTGGGAGGGGAGAGATGAACACTGGTCAGTCCCCACTATAAACTAAAACACAACAAGGGAGACAAACAAAGGTGGGAAACTTGGCTTGAGCAGACACCAGAGAGATAACACCAAACATCCTCCAAGGCAGCAGAGAGGAATCTAGCTGACTGCTATAGCCCCAAGTAATCACAAGGGAAAATCAGAATATCACCGGCAACTCCCTGAAGCAGACAGAGTTTAACACCCAGACCAAGGTGTGTCAAACAGAGCAGGAGGAAGGTTGCCACTGGGTCCAAAAGCCAGAAGGATTAAGAAGGCGTCTGCAATACCAAACACAGAGACCTTCTGCAGCCAGCTGCAGAGCGAATGTCTGTTACATCTGACACACCCGTGACACCACCAAATCCTGGCACATTCTCAAAAGACCTGCATCTGGTCAGTAAGCTGCTTGACAGGATCCATTTTTTAATATATATGGCTGCTTATCCTGTTATGCGTTTTGCAGAGGGACCCAGCAAGACCGGCACGAAACCAGCAAAGGCGTAGTCACAGACGCACTTAGAACTACCTTCCCAGCTAGGTGAGCCCTTGAGGGCCAGGAATACTTTTCACCCAGCTCTCAGTAAATGGAAGGGGGACTTTGGAAGAGTCCTTTCCAAGTCCGCTGTCGCCGGACAGCAGGTGTCTGTTGACGCGACCGATGCCTAGTCGAGAACCATGTGAGTACTTCTGCAAAAACCCAAGGAAGTGAAACCAGAAGACAAAATGAAAAAACCTCTGAAAAGATAGCAAAACCTAATGCTAGCACCACTCACCACCAAGCACATAAGGAACTGCAATAAACAGCAAAGGGCTGAGCAGGGAGTGGGGTTAAATAGCCCGCCTAATGATCAGGCGTTGATTACCTCCCAATGATCCACAGACAGCCACTCATGCAGCTTCAGCAGCAGACTGAACATATTCCCACCACTGCTCAGTACCAAACACAACAGTGTCCTGCGTCCTCACACATCCCACAACACCAAAACGTGACGCTCCACAAGACTGTGATAGTTTCCCTGCACGCATAGTAGCTCAGCCTCCAGGGTCAGGACAATAGCGGCACTTGCGACCGCAGTAGCGTAGCACCAGACCTGCGCCATTCCCAGGTGGGAGCACAGAACCACGATTTGTAACAATCGCCCCCACCCATCCTGGGCCCCTATGTATCCCCCACACACATCCTGGGCCCCAATGTATCCCCCCACACCCATCCCAGGTCCCTTTGTCCACTCATTATCCTGCCCATTCATATAAAAAAAAATTCTCACCTTTCTGCATTTCCTCTGTGGCGTGTCCTCTTGCAGCTTCATATTGGCGTGTCTTCGACATGGCTGCCGACCCATCAGAGGCAGTCATGCAGTGCATAGCAGTGACTCTAAAAGGCCGCTGGCCACTTGACATCGCTACTATACGCCGCGCACTGACGTCAGCGACAGGCGCACAGCAGCAATGTTAAATGGCCACCAGGCCTATCAGATGGTGCACGTTAACGAGCACAGCCTCAGATTGACCGGCGGCCTTTAAACGTCACTGCTATGCGGCACATGACGATGTCAGCGTGCAGTGTATAGCAAACAGTGACATTCCCTGCAGTCATAATGAAAAAGGTATGCGCCGCACACAGAGGCCTCTGATTGGCCCATGGTTAGAAAGACCCCCAATATATCTGCCATGGGTGCCCACCGAAAACACGGGGCCCACCGGCAGGCCAGTCCGATGCTGGAGGTGGGAGAGAGAGATATTTTATTTTAATTGGAATGGATAACACCAGATGTTCCAACAAACAAGAAATGGATCGTACATGTAAATAGTAATTTACAATATGAACATGTTTATTATCGTAGTATAGAAAAGTTAAAAACTTTGTTCACACATGGAGATTGTGGATTGAAAGAGACTGATGAATGGCAGATCGCAGAGATCTGGAGTTAGGAAGAAGAGGGAGGAGGAAATATTGGTTATTTTTTGAGCGATTTAAGGGGAGGTTTTGCAATACTCTTGTCCATATAGTGAAAATTGCCTTTAATTTGATTTTAGATAACATAAGTATATTAATAACTTTATATGCTTTCATTCAAATGTAAGTTCTAACCTTCATTCTCGTTTACTTCGACTTATGGATTTTCTTGTACAGTTTGTCAAAAACATGATTTATACCTGTAAGTTTTTCTTTGTGGTCAACAAAATGTGATTTTCAAGTAAAACATTTCCCATCTTCTAAGTATGATAATGGCTTCTCCCTTTGTGAGATATTTGATGTCTAGTAAGATTCCTTTTACTGGTAAAATATTTCTCACATTCTAAACATGAAAACGGCTTCTCCCCTGTGTGAGTTCTCTGATGTGTAACAAGACATGATCTATCTGTAAAACATTTCCCACATTCTGAACAGAAATATGGCTTCTCCCCTGTGTGAGTTCTCTGATGTTTAAGAAGACTTGATTTTCCTGTAAAACATTTCTCACATTCTGAACATGAAAATGGCTTCTCGCCTGTGTGAGTTCTCCGATGTCTAATAAGAGTTGATTTATCAGTGAAACATTTCTCACATTCTATACATGAAAATGGCTTTTCCCCTGTATGAGTTCTCTGGTGTGTAACAAGATGTGATTTATCTATAAAACATTTCCCACATTCTGAACATGAAAATGGCTTCCCTGTGTGAATTTTCTGATGTGTAACAAAATATGATTGATATGCAAAATATTTACCACATTGTGAACATGAATATGGCTTCTCCCCTGTGTGAATTCTCTGATGTATAACAAGAACCGATTTATCTGCAAAACATTTACCACATTCTGAACATGAATATGGCTTATTCCCTGTGTGAATTGTTTGATGTGTAACAAGACTTGATTTATATGCAAAACATTTACCACATTCTGAACATGAAAATGGCTTCTCCCCCGTGTGAATTCTCTGATGTTTAAGAAGAGCTGATTTATCTGCAAAACATTTACCACATTCTGAACATGAAAATGGCTTCTCCCCCGTGTGAATTCTCTGATGTGTAGCAAGTTTTGACTTACTTACAAAACATTTCCCACATTCTGAACATGAATGTGGGTTCTCCCTTGTGTGAACTGTCTTTTGTCTAACAAGCTCTAATTTCGGGTTAAAATATTTCCCACACTCTGAAGAAGAAAATCCTTTCTCCTCTATGTGATATTTTGGATGTGTAACAAAAGACGTTTTGAGGGGAAAACTTTTTTGAAATTCTACACTTGAAAATGGCTTGTTTGCTGTAAAAGCAGTTACATTTTTAACACTTCTTTTGTGACTTTTATTTTTCCTATTAGTCTGTGATGAATTCGAAGATAGGACCTGTTCAAAAGGATCAGATGATAGATCTTTGCTGTGAAAGGGTGACTGTATTCGTGGAGTAGTGGCATAGACGTCAGTGATATCTTGAGTGATATTAAGGTCATCTGATTTAAAAATTGAAGAGGTCAGTTGTCCCTCTGATCTCTTGGTGCTGTCACCTGCCAAGAATAAATATTATTTTTGAATAAATGACGCTGAATTATATTTTTAGAACATTTCTAAAATATCCAAAGAAATTACAAGAAAAGCAAGAAGATCTTGAAAAGCAACTTGGCTTCCATGAACCAATCCAGCAAAATCTGTGCTCTCATGACCAAATATTCCCCTCGCTTCTGAGTCCTGCTGTGTGCTCAAATACTGTTACAGTCTTAATAAAGAAAAGAGACAAAATTAAAAGGAATCTTAGATAAAAAATATTTGCAATACAGGGAAAAAGCAAAACGTTTTTCTACGATTTTTCAGATAAATGTGGGAGCCCGCTGGCCAGATTGCTCCACCTACGTATGACAGCTACATTTATCCCATATGTCAGAGGGAAGGAGGGTAGGGATGAACATAATCCCAAAGATATTGTAGATCTTTTTAGGTCTTACTATGAGAATCTATACAACATTAAGAACCAATTTGCAGACATGTCTCCCTCATATCGCTCCAATAAGATTAAAGAATACATCCAGGAGACATCTCTGCCCATGTTGAGTCACTCAATGGTGCAAACTCTGGAAGAGATGATATCCATAGAAGAAACTGATTCTGCGATACGAGCCTCCCCGTCAGGCAAATGCCCTGGCCCAGATGGCTTTACGCCGGCATTTTACAAACAGTTTAGAGAGCAACTCTCTCCAATAATGGCGAATACCTTTAAGGCAATTGATGGAAATACTGGATTTGTCCCCCAATCTCTAGAGGCACATATTAGTGTTCTCCTCAAGCCAGGTAAAGACCCTTCAATAATTGCTAATTTTAGACCAATCTCTTTATTAAATATAGATATTAAATTATTTTCAAAAATCTTGGCCGATAGGTTAGCTCCTTTACTCCCCTCTTTAGTTAATAATCAAGTAGGCTTTGTCAATGGACGAGAAGCTGGGACAATACCATTAAGTCACTACTCATTATTTCTAAAGTAAAAATTGGGTCCACTACACTAGGTCTTCTATCTATAGACGCAAAGAAGGCTTTAGATAAAGCTTCCTCCATGAACCCCAAGTGAACTCTAAGATAGATAGGTTTGGGCCCTTCCTACCTACAGAAAATTATGCCACTATATAAAAGCCCAACAGCAAGAGTGAGCATAAATAATTCTCTTTCTGCTCCATTTGCAATTAACAATGGAACTAGACAAGGGTGCCCCCTATCTCCATTGCCATATGTAGTAGTAATGGAGCATCTGGCCAATGCTCTCAGAAATAATCCCAATATTCACGGATCTAAGTCTTATAAAGCAGCTCTGTATGCAGATGATTTACTTCTCTATATATCCCAACCACAAATAACATTTCCAATGATTCTAAAAGAATTTGATAGGTTTGGATTAGTCAGTAATTTTAAAGTCAATTACTCTAAATTAGAGGCCTTGAACATATCTCTCCCACAGACTGAAGTCTCACAAGTTATGACTAAATTTCCATTTAAATGGCAGAAAGAATCATTGAAATATTTAGGGGTCCATATTCCCTCGGATCCTAATAAATTATTTGAGCTTAACCATCAAGCTTTACTGAATAGAACATATGATCTATTGAAACATGGTAAATTGAAGCTATCTTGGTTTGGAAGAATGAACGCCATCAAAATGGATGTATTACCTCGTTTCTTGCACATTTTTCAAACAGGCCAGAGCTCTCCTCCCTACAGTTTCTTTTGTAAACTAAGGTCAGCTATGATTAAATTCATTTGGGGTAAGATTAAACCTCACAAACAAATTTCAAGAGATATTTTCAGGTCTCTGCCTTGCTGAGGATCCTAGATTGGCACTTTTATGCAGACGCTAAATAATGGGTGTGGGTGGAACAAAAAGGCTTAGAAGTCCCTTTAAGACATCTACCATGGTGTCAAGAAGACTCCGTGACCTTGGTTAAGTGCAAATTAACTAGGGAAACACTTAGAACATGGCATGCCCTGAGGAAAAAAGTGTTTCCAGATAAAACTATTAGTCCACTCACATCAATATTTTATAACCCTTCCTTTCTACCCGAATATCTACGCGGGTCCTTCCTCGATCGGAGGGTAGTGAACACCCGATTGTTTCAAATATTGGAAAATGGTATGATACCTTCTTTTGTATCTTTACAAAGTCTTTTAATGTGAAAATCAAATGGTTGAATCCTTGCAAATGCGATCCTTTCTAGTAGCACATAATGCTAATGTAAATTCGCTCTTAAACTACACCTTCATGGAGAACATGTTCCTTCAGGAAAATGGATCGACTCACGCCATTTCTGTGATCTATGAGGGACTAGGTAGAGAGGAGGGAGCGGAGAAGCTGGCATATCAGCGAGCATGGGAGAGGGACTTGGGAATTAGTTTGTCCCCTCCTGAATGGGCAAAAAGGTTTCTCTTCACACATATGCTCACTAATGCTGGGAGTGCACAAGAGAAGAACTAGAAAATACTTACACGATGGTATCACTACCCTTCTAAATTACATGCAATATTCCTTACAGTCTCAGAAATGTGTTGGAGATGTGAATATGACGTGGGTTCCATGATTCATATCTGGTGGGAGTGTTCTAGAATTAAACCATTTTGGGAGAAGGTATTTGATAATTACCAACGTATCACAGGAAACAGAGTAACAAGGTCTCCCCAAATACCTTTCCTGTCAATTCTACATTTTTCAATAGGTGCTCAAAAGAAAGACCTACTTCGATTTTGCTCAACAGCGGCACAGACGGTAATCCCGCGGTTTTGGAAACGTAAAAACCCACCTAGCATATTGGATTGGTACAATGAAATGGTGAATTTATGTAGAATGTTAAAATATTTAGATTTGAGAGTCCTCAGTGGTTGATATCTTTTAATGGCTAACTGAAAAGATGGTAACAAGTTGCAAGCTTTCAAGACTACTCAGGCCTCTTCATCAGGCTAGTACAACCAAATATCTGAAGAGTCACATATTTATACACATTAGGATACAGAAATAATGCAATAGATGAGACAGGTAATGTTAAGCAGAGCAATTACTGTGGGATAAAGATTATTTCAGGAGACTGAACCTGAGGGAATACTTCAATGCTACAGAAGATTCAGAACTGACCCGAACTGAAGGAAAAGGGATCTGGACAACCAAGAAGAGGTCAGATTGAACACCTCCGCCTGGACGCAACCCTCATTTGGATACATATATAAACTCCGTCAGACATGTGATAAAATCCACCATCCTCGACACAAACAGGAGACAAGCATCCAATATCGGTGCCCAGGAGATAAAGGCCATACAATCTTTGAAAAACAACAAAGAAATCATCATTAAACCTGCTGACAAGGGTGGTGCAATAGTGATGATGAACACATCAGAGTACATGAAGGAAGCAAACAGACAACTGATGGACACATGCTACTACAAAAAAACTGGAGTCTGACCCTACACAGGACTATTTCAAGGAACTAAACAAGTTGGTATCTTGTCTGCCTGATGAATAAATAAGAGTTAATGGCCTGTTACCAGAGAGTCCAAGAATAGGGCCATTCTATATGCTTCCCAAAATCCACAAATCTAGTAACCCAGGAAGACCAATTATTTCATGTGTGGGCACCCTTACGGAGCAAGTTTCTGGATGTGTAGAGGGTATTCTTAAACCCCTGGTAAAGAATACACCCAGCTACATTCAAGACACAATGGATCTACTGAATAAACTAGCAGCAATAGGTCCTCTACCAGAAGGAACCATCCTGACCACCATGAATGTGGAATCTTTGTACTCTAATATCCCACACCAGGATGGATTAAATGCCTGCAAAATCTTCATGGAAAATACAGGAATTGATGCAGATTCTGTGGTGAAACTTACAAAATTCATCCTCACCCACAATTACTTTGAATTTGATAACAACATATAGCTACAGGAGACTGGTACATCGATGGGAAGTAAAATGGCTCCACAGTAAGCAAATCTTTTCATGGTCAAGTTTGAAAGTGAGTTTTTGTCCTCATGTCCCATCAGGCCTCTGGCCTACTATTGTTTCATTGACAATATTTTAATCAACTGGACGGGGTCTGAGCAACAGCTGAAGACGTTCCATGAACACTTTAAATCGATTTCATCCGCCATTAACCTAACAATGAACTACTCCTATACTGAAATTAACTTTTTGGACACCACCATCAAGCAACAGATCAATGAAATAGAGACATCTTTGTACCGGAAGCCAATCGACTGTCCAACATACCTTAAATGGGACATTTTCCATCCGAAACACAAAAAACTCTATTGTATACAGCCAAGCCACCTGATACAATCAGATATGTTCCAACCCTATGGTGGCCTCAGAAAGACCTTTTTTAATCAGGGTTACCATCCAAGAACACTTGAGAACCAGATTACAAGAGCCACCAGAATATCAAGGAATCATCTCCTACATTACAAAAGTAAACAAGAAAGCAACGGGGTGCCTCTAGTAGTTACCTACAACCCAAATCTGGAGGTGCTAAGGACAGCTGCATGGAAACTACAACCCTTACTACAAAAAGATGCCCAATTACAATCCATATTTCTAGACCCCCCACTTCTGTGTTTCAGGCAACCCCCTAATTTAAGAAGCATCATTGTCAGAAGCTCCCTGTCATCTCCACCACCTACAGGTACCTTTCCCTGCAACCAGAAAAAAATGTAAAACCTGTCCATTTATAATGACCACAGACAAGATAAAGATCTCCAATTTACATCAGGACTACAAGATTCCAGTTTTTTTCAGCTGTATCACATCTAATGTAGTGTACTTAATTATATGCACCAAATGTCCATCAGGTGGTCTGTATGTAGGGGAGATGGGGCAAAAACTTAGGACAAGGATGAATCATTATCGCCACACAATAAAAGAAAAAAGAATAGATCTACCTGTGGCCAAGCATTTTTGTTTACCTGATCACAACATCGCAGACATGAAATTGTTGGTATTAAAAGGTAACTTAATAATAATAATAATAATTTTTATAGTGCCTACATATTCCGCAGCACTTTACAATTAAGCGGAGACATGTACAGATAATAAATTCAATACAAGGTAAGACAGTTTAAACCGTTACATTAGGAGTGAGGTTCCTGCTCACAAGCTTACAATCTACAAGGAAATGGGCGGACACAATAGGTGAAAAGTGCTTGTTCTTTCAGGTCTGGCAATTATAATAAATAGGGATTTTCATATAAAGCTGCATGATCCGGTCATCAGCCCGTATGTTTAAATGCAATAATCAAGTATCGAGTGCAGTTATCGTGTGCATGGAAGGTGTAGAGACAGATGAACAGTAGGGAGCAGATTCTGAATAATATTTAGGAGGGAACATGTGAAAGTTAGTTTACTGGGTATTTGAGATGGTAGGCTTGTTTAGAGATGGGTTTTTAAAGCGCACTTGAAGGCGTGGGGGCTAGGCATCAATCAGATCGCCTGGGGTAGTGCATGTGCGAGGTTCGGATTATGGGGAATGTTAGTCTTAGGTCATTTGTGGAACGGAGGGCGATAGACAGAGATGAGAGGATATATAAGGTGGTGAGGAACTGTGGAGAGCTTGGGTGAGAGCGATGAGTTTATATTGGACCCTGTAGCGAATGGGTAACCAGTGTAATGGCACAAGATGGAGGCATCGGTCAAGCGGCTGGACAGAAATATGACCCTGGCTGCCGCATTCAGGACGGATTGGAGAGGAGAAAGTTTGGTAAGAGGGGGACCGATCAGAAGAGAGTTGCAGTAGTCCAGACGAGAGTGAATAAGAGAGACAGTAAGAGTTTTAGCAGTTTCAAAGGTGAGAAAAGGTCGGATTCTGGAGATGTTTTTAAGATGCAGGTGACAAGAGCGAGTGTGTGTTCGGATATAGGGAGTAAAGGAAAGTTTAGTGTCAAATATGACCCCAAGGCAGCAGGCATGCTGCTTGGGGGTTACGGTTGAGTCCTCCAAGGTAATTTCGATGTTAGGTAGAGTTAGGTTAGTAGAGGGGAGAAATACAAGAAGTTCAGTTTTGGAGAGATTGAGTTTAAGATAGAGGGAGGACATGATGTTCGAGACAGCAGACAGACAATCCTTGGTATTTTGTATTAGGGTAGGGGTGATGTCAGGGGAATAAGTGTATAATTGGGTGTCGTCAGCATACTGGAACCCAAATCTGCTGATTGTCCAATAGGGGCAGTGTATAGACGAGGAGAGGAAGATGAGCCGGCAAAGGATACAGTGAAGGAGCGGTCAGAGAGGTAGGAGGAGAACCAGGAGAGAACGGTGTCCTTGAGGCCTATAGAGCTGAGCATAGTGAGGAGAAGCTGGTGATTCAGTGTCAAATGTGGCAGACACATCCAGGAGAATCAGCAGGGAGCTATGACCTTTGGATTTAGCTGTTAGCAGATCATTAGAGACTTTAGTGAGGGCAGTTTCAGTGGAGTGTGAAGAGCGGAAACCAGATCGTAGAGGGTCAAGGAGAGAGTTATCTGAGAGATAGCGGATTAGACGGGAGTGGGCCAAGCGTTCCAGGAGTTTAGAGATGAAAGGAAGATTAGAGACAGGTCTGTAGTTAGCAATGCAGTTCTGGTCCAGGGATGGCTTTTTAAGTAAAGGGGTTATGATGGCATGTTTAAATGAGGAGGGAAAGATACCTGAAGAAAAAGAAAGGTTAAATATTTTAGTCAGGTGAGTGGTCACTGTTGCTGGTTGTAGGCCGAGAAGAAGTGAGGAGCTGGGTATCTTCTTCTTCTGTAACAGGCTCAAAGATGGCTAGTGAGCTTGAAGTGCGGTAGGAAAGGGGATCCAGGCACTGAGGAGATTGGGATGAGATGTCCTGATGGATGTGGTTGATTTTTTCTAGGAAATAAGTGGCCAGGTCTTCACCGCTGAGGTTGGTGATGAGGGCCTGTGCTTTAGGTTTTAGGAGGGAGTTTAAGGTTTCAAAAAGTCGTATTTTGGATTGTTGGACAGTGAAGTGATGAAGGTGGTGAAGTAGGATTGTTTGGCCAGATGAAGGGCAGAGTTATAGGTTTTGAGCATGAATTTATAGTGGATGAAATCCTCTGCTAAAAGAGATTTTCTCCACTGACGCTCAGCACACCTTGAGCAACGATGAAGAAAGAGTGTTTGCATAGTGTGCCAGGGCTGCTGTTGTCTGTGTCGGGTCTTTCTGCGTGTTGAAGGTGCTGCTTCATCTAGGGTGCTCTTCAGTGTATTATTTTAGTGTGACAATGCTAAGTCTGGACAGGAGAGGGAGATGGGGACTAAAGATGTGTGGAGATTGTCCATAAGCTGTTGGGTATGAATGGTACGTGTATTCCTATAAGTGTGGTAAGTAGGGGTGTCCCGGGTGAGGAGACAATTCTTGACAGAGAAGGAAAGAAGGTTGTGGTCCGAGAGCGGGAGAGGGGAGTTAGTAAAGTTATGCAGCGAGCAGAGATGGGAGAAAACCAGGTCCAGAGTATTCCAGTCTTCATGGGTAGGAGAATTAGTAAACTGTGAGAGACCGAATGAAGAGGTTAGAGAAAGTAGATGAGAGGCAGATTGGGAGAGGGGATCATCCATGGGGATGTTAAAGTCTCCCATGATGAGGGTGGGGATGTCACAGGATAGAAAGTGAGGAAGCCAGGAGGCAAAGTAATCCAAGAACTGGCAGGAGGAGCCTGGATGGCGATACATGACCGCCACTCGCAGGGAGAAGGGTTTAAAGAGTCTGACAATCAAAACTTCAAAGGAAGGAAACATAAGTGAGGGGACCGGTGGGGGGGGGGTGACCTGGAAAGCACATTGTGAGGAAAGGAGCAAACCAACACCTCCACCCTGTCTGTTCCCAGGTCTGGCGGTATGTGAAAATTTCAGCCCACAAAACAAGAGAGCAGCAGCGGCGGTGGCGTCTGACTGCTGGTTCCAGGTTTCTGTAATAGCCAGAAGGTTAAGGGAATTAGAGAGGAAAAAATCGTGGATGTAAGTTAGTTTGTTACACACAGACCGTGTGTTCCAGAGAGCACAATGGAAAGCGATAGGAGAGGGCATGCACTGAATGTTAATAAGATTAGCAGCGTTTCTATATGCAGCTGGAGGAGAGTAATGTATGCTAGTGGAGGGAGGTCCTGGGTTATGGGAGATGTCGCCTGCGACTAGTAAAAGGAGAAAAAAAAAAGAGAGCAGGTGGTGCAATGATTTTTATGAACGTTTTGAGTGCTGTATGGAGGTACTGGATGGTTTGGAGTGGGTGAGAAATGTCAGTAGAGCCTCAGAGTTACACATGGGAGAGGGGAGAAGGGAGGGGTTGATATGGAGAGAGTGCACAGAAAGTGTTAAAGGGCGAGAGAGTTGTGAGAAAGCAGAAGTGAAAACAAATCAAATCTCAGAGAGAGAAGAATCTCGGAATATAAACTAATGATGACCTTTGACACCTTCAGAGCAGGAATGAATGAATAGAACTTTGGGGTCATCATAACAGTCCTTATCTATGAACCAATCCAATATTTACAGCGAGAACTGTTTATCCTCCTCCCACAGCAATTGCTCTGCTTAACGTTACCTGTCTCATCTATTGCATTATTTCTGCGTCCTAATGTGTATAAATATGTGACTCTTCAGATATTTGGTTGTACTAGCCTGATGAAGAGGCCTGAGTAGTCTTGAAAGCTTGCAACTTGTTACCATCTTTTCAGTTAGCCATTAAAAGGTATCAACCACTGAGGACTCTCAAATCGAAATATTTTTCTATCTACTGGCTAACACGGTACAAAAAAATATATATATTTTTTTTTTCCCCTGCCGAATGGAAGAACTTTCTGCAGATGTTTGGAGCAGATGGATTCTGTTTCAGGATTCACATAATTTTCATACCCTGTTTTAATAGTTAACAGATTTATATGATTGTGCTCATAATCAGCTGCATGGGCATAAGGACCAACCCCCCCCCCCCACCAATCCCTCATCCCTAGGTCTTTTCTCGCTTTCTTTCTTCTCTTGATTTCTTCAGACATAATATAGAAGTTACTTCAACATAAGAACCTCTTATTGGTGATTATTACATAAACAATATGATGTTCAAGGTATTACAATGTGAATTGATATCAAAAGAGGTGATCTTACTGGAACTGTGGAAATTTTCTATATTAATATGTTTTCTTCGAATTCAATATATTTTTTCATATGCAAAATGTATAATAATAATCAATAATTAATGTTTGGTTAATGTTTAATAGAACAGATTGAATATAAATACTGCTACCGTCTACATTTTTAGCATTTCTGTAGCAGGAAGAACCCACTTAAAAAATTCTTGTGGTTGTGTCTCTAGAAGCACAAGCCGGGCACCACTTATTGGGCACTAAAATGGCATATATGCAGTTTTCTCTCTCCAACATCGACTGCATGCTAGTTTCCAGAGATTACCTGTGAAGTCAAAATAGTCACTACCCCTAAACATGAATTCCATGAGGGTAATACAGTCACTTTATGCGATTTGTCTACTGTTCTGTATTTCCACCGTTCTTGCACTTTACGGGCACCATCTGAAGATCACAAACTATTCCAGCACCATTTGAATTCCCATAGCCAAATTGTGCTCCTTCTCTTCCAGGGCTGTGGAGTCGGAGTCGGTATAAAACGGACCCACTCTGATAATTCAATACAGTTTGTGGGGAATATTTTTTCATAAGAATTTGGGAAAGTTATGAAATGTTCTATAAATGTCTGTCCTATTCCTGATCTAAGGGTCTAGACTTTTAGCTGAGATGAATGTGTGCTACAGTAAATTTATCACTTAAATATGAGCCATGTATGAAGGAGTCGGAGTCGTGGAGTCAGAGTCATGGAAATTGAGGAATCTGAGGTTTGGCTTACCGACTCCACAGCCCTGTTCCCTTCTGTGCCCAGCCATGTGCCCAAACAGTATGATATTGCCCGATTCAGGAGAAGTTACAAAATATATTGTGGGGTACATTTTTTCTTATATCTCCTTGTAAAATTGAAAAAATGGAGCTACATCAACAAGTGTTTTTATTTTAAGGTTTGAATTCCACTTTGTGTTAATTATTGTGATATACCTAAAAGGTTAAATAGACTTAAGTCCTTTGAGTTCAACCTATAGCCTAACATGTTGATCCAGAGAAAGGCCAAAACCCAATGGGGCAGACACTAGTGGCTCAAGATTAAGAGAAAAATTCCTTCCTGACTCCACATACAGCAATTAGACTAGTTCCCTGGATCAACGTCCCATCACAGAATCTAGTGCGCATAAACTGTAATAATTTAGTAGTGAATCAACCATTACAACATCATGCGGCAGAGAGTTCCATAGTCTCACTGCTCTTACAGTAAAGACTCTGTGATTATGATTAAACCTTCTTTCCTTTAGACATAGAGGATGCCCCCTTGTCCTAGTTGTAGGTTTAGGTGTAAAAAGATTAGAAAGAGCTCTGTACATTATAATAAGATCGCCCCTAAGCCTCCGTTTTCGAAACTGAATAACCTCAAGTTTAATAACTGGTCTTGGTATTGTAATCCACCCATTCCCTTAATAACCTTGGTTGCTCTCCTTCGCACCCGCTCTAGTTCAGCTATGTTCCTCTTATTCACCGGAGATCAAAATTGTACAAAGAATTCTAAGTGTGGGCGCACTAGTGTCTTGTATAGAGGCAAAACTATGTTCTCATCATGGGCATGTATGCCTCTTTTAATGCATGCCATTATTTTAGTCGCCTTGGCAAAATGGGGATGCGTCTTATAATCCGAATGTAGCTTACAGGGGATGGTGTGGCTGCAACTGAGCGGGATCCCAGCAGGTAGGGTCACGCTGCAGCAAGCTGACAGCAGTGGAAGAAGCGGGGTAATGCTGCAGGCCCCGGGCTGGGTGGAAGGGTTATTCGGCGGTGCCAAGCTGCGGCACGCTTCAGGCTTGTAGAAAATGTCGATGGAGTCTCTCCGCACTTCCAATAGTTTTCACTGAAATGGACTTCGGGAAAGTGGTGTATGTGCAGATTGAGATCACTGCGCCACCACCGGCAGCGGTCTTCCAGAAGTCCACCTCAGTGAAAATGATAGGAAGTGCAGGGACTCCGCTGACAGTTTCTGCAAGCCCACAGCCCCCTGCAGCCTCACACCACTGAACACCCCGTCCTCTCAGCCCAGGGCCCGCAGCATCGTCCCATTCCTGCCGTCGGCACCAGCTTCCCCTACAGCAGCGACCTTCCCTCTTGGGACCACGCTCCACCACACCTACTCCCTCCCCCCCAGTAAGCTACTGTAAAATCGGACTGTAAGACGCACCACAATTTATTAAAAAAAAAAATCCTACTTTCTTTCCCAAATAGGATAGCGCAGCTGAATTTAAAGGAGACTCCATAGTGGGAGACAATATGGAACTCTGGGTCTTCTATATGTAACCAGAGATAGGGGGGTAGGGGCTGATATTCGTGGTGGAGTCCCTCAGCCCCTTCTAAGTCTCCCCTGAAAAATCTAAATGGGAGGAAACGCATTGGGAGCATTATACCTCCATGAAATTTCTTGGTGGTGAAACCTAGAAGGATGAGATCACACCAGGACGATCTAAGCCATGGTACACTGTAGGACTGGGTGAGACTGTTTCATTATGTTTTTCTACAGCTATAGCCCTATAAATGTCACAGTGAGGCTTTGACAAATTTCCCCTACGTTGATATTAGTACCTCATCTGGTCTAAGCACTGGTATATATGTCTGTTGGATTATTTGTCTTCTAGAATAGAGTGCTCAGTTTGAAGGATTTATTAAAACATGGGCATGTGTGACTTCAATATGCACTGATTTAAAATATTGGTAAATCCTGAATATGCATTGATTAATGGTTTATGAGTATATAAATGTATGGCATATATCTTTAGAGATCATCAGCAGGAATTATATATGCACGGTGTTGAGTGAAACCACTACACAGTATATGTCCCTTTGAGCATAATTATGTATCCCTTGATGAAATTGAACTCTAAATGCCAATAGGGGTTAATATCTAAAACTCTACACACTTGTGTTTTACACAACTGTGGTTGATTATTGAACTCTATACATCTGTGGCATTTCAATATATACGTTATGCATGTATGCACGGCTATTAGCTGCTGATGGCTGAATCAGAAAGCCCTGAGTTTGTGGACGGCTTCTGGTTTTGTTGATTTTAATGTATATCTATAAATGTTATATTTTAATACTACTTTGCTGCTTCATTTTTGACTACTGATAGTAGTTATCATAGAATCATAGAATGGTAGAGTTGGAAGGGACCTCCTGGGTCATCTGGTCCAACCCCCTGCTCAAAGCAGGATTCACTAAATCATCTCAGACAGATGTCTGACCAGCCTCTGTTTGAAGACGTCCATTGAAGGGGAACTCACCACCTCTCGTGGCAGCCTGTTCCACTCATTGATCACTGTCAAAAAGTTTTTTCTAATATCTAATCTGTGTCTCCTCCCATTCATCTTCATCCCATTGCTTCTAGTCTTTCCTTGTGCAAATGAGAATAAAGATGATCCTTCTACAATGTGACAGCCCTTGAGATATTTGTAGACAGCTATTAAGTCTCCTCTCAGTCTTCTTTTTTGCAAGCTAAACATTCCCAAATCCTGTAACCGTTCCTCATAGGACATGGTTTGCAGACCGGTCACCATTCTGGTCGCTCTTCTCTCAACTTGCTCCAGTTTGTCGATGTCTTTTTTAACCCCTTTACAACCTATGACGTCTTAGTACGCACATTTGCGTACCCCCCGTTCAGTGAGGGCTGCTGCACTGAGCCCTCACTGAACCGAGCACATGTCAGCTGATTCTTACAGCTGACATGTGCCCGCAACAGCCGCGAGTGGAATCGCGATCCACCCGCGGTTGTTAACATGTTAAATACCGCTGTCAATCTCCAACAGCGGCATTTAACGCGCGCTTCCAGGTTGCGCGTCATAAGCCCCGCCCGTCGGCGACCCCGTCACGTGATCGCGGGTCACCAATGGGTGGGCATGACAACCCAAGGTCTGCAGCAGTGGTCGGTGCTCATAGCACAAGACCATTTCTGCTGCATGCAGGGGATCTGCTGGTCCCCTGTATGTAGCAGAGCCGATCAGACAACTGCTGCTTCTAGTCTCCTATGGAGACTATTGAAGCATGCAGTAAGTGAAAAAAAAAAGTTTTTAAAAATATAAAAAAATTAAAAAAATATAAAAGTTTAAATCACCCCCCTTTCGCCCCATTCAAAATAAAATATATATAAAAAAACCTACATAGACATATTTGGTATTGCCGCGTTCAGAATCGCCCCATCTATCAATATAAAAAAAGAATTAATCAGATTGGTAAACGGTGTAACGAGAAAAAAATTCTAAACGCCAGAATTACGTTTTTTGGTCGCCGCAAAATTGCAATAAAATGCAATAACGGGCGATCAAAACATCGGATCTACCCCAAAATGTTATCAATAAAAACGTCAGCCTGGCACGCAAAAATAAGCCCTCACTCAGCCCCAGATCACGAAAAATGGAGATGCTACAGGTCTCGGAAAATGGTGCTATTTTTATTTTTTTTTTTTACCAAATTTTGGAAATTTTTTTCACCACTTAAATATAAAAGAACCTATACATATTTGGTGTCTACGAACTCGTAATGACCTGGAGAATAAGAATGGCAGGTCAGTTTTAGCATTCAGTGAACGTGGTAAAAAAATAAAAATAAAAAACAACTGTGGCATTGCACTTTTTTTTGCAATTTTACCGCACTTGGAATTTTTTTCCCGTACACGATATGGTAAAACTAGTAATGGCGTTGAAAAGTACAACTCGTCCCTCAAAAAATAAGCCCTCAGACGGCCATATTGACCAAAAAATAAAAACGCTATGGCTCTGGGAACAAGGGGAGCAAAAAACGAAAAAGCAAAAACGACAAAACCCAAGGTTGCGAAAGGGTTAAAATGTGGTGCCCAAAACTGGATGCAGTATTCCAGATGATGTCTGACCAAAGAGGAGTAAAGTGCGATAATGACTTCACGTGATCTAGACTGTATGCTTCTGTTAATACATCCCAGAATTGTATTTGCCTTTTTTGCTGCTGCATCACACTGTTGACTCATGTTTAGTCTATGATCTATTAGTATACCGAAGTCTTTTTCACATGTACTGTTGCTTAGCTCTATTCCTCCCATTCTGTATATGCTTTTATCATTTTTATTGCCCAGATGTAGTACTTTGCATTTTTCCCTGTTAAAAACCATTCTGCTTTTTGCCATTTGGGTCTACACTATGGAGAACAGCAGTGTGAGGGAACACTATGGAGAGGGGCAGGATGGTGGGATATTATGAAGAGGAGCAGTGTAGGGGAGAAATTATGGAGAGGGGCATTATGTGGGAAACATAATGGAGAGGTGGAGTGTGGGGGGACATTATAGAGGGGGGCAGTCTGGGGTAGACTTTATGGAGAAGGGCAGAGAGAGGGGATATTTTGTACACTAAAGCACAGTGAGGGGGCAATTATACATTCAGGGGAGCAGCACGAGTGTTATTTATGGGGCAATATAATGATACTCTTATTTCTAAGAGCACAGTGTCGCGATCTTCTGCTGAAGACGGAAGTATGCAGAGACGAGCTCTGGGTGTGAAATCTCATCATGGCATCCATACTACATGGAGACAAATGGGATGAATGCCTTGAATCAGAGAAGATGTCACCTATAAGGTACCCGGATGTAAATGTTTGTGAACCTACCTGTGTCTCAACAGTATTGTGGCTCTTGTATGGTCCGCAATTTGATGATGGCTGGTAACATGAATTCCCAACATTTCCTTACCATTGTTAAGGACATACTGGGAATTACCATTGGTACCTATACCATACCTGCCATTACAATTGGTGGCTGTACTAAGCTTGGTGCTGCATACACTGACGGTGGTTCTGGCTTTGCATTCATGTACTGAGGGTGGTTCTGGTGCTGCATTCATGTACCGAGGGTGGCTCTGCTGCTGCAATCATGTACTGATGGTGGTTCTGGCACTGCATACATGCGCTGATGGTGGTCCTGATCTATACACATAACAATCCATATAGTGCTTCATGGCTATGTTATGTTAGCGCTTATTCATACTGGTTATTTTTTGGAGCAGAACCGCTTTAATTCCTTTGCGACCTTGGGTTTTTCCGTCTTTGTTTTTGCTCTCTTTCTTCCCAGAGCCAAAACTTTTTTTATTTTTCGGTCAATATGGCCATAGAGATTGACAGCGGCATTTAAAATGTTAACAGCCATGAGTGAATCTCAATTCCTCCCGCGTCTGTTAGGGGCACATCACAGCTGATCAGATCAGCTGTCATCTGCCTGGTAACATGCGGGCTCAGCGCCGGAGCCCGCATGGAGGGCAGGGATTCCACCTTGGACGTACTCATACATCGAAGGTGGTAAAGGGGTTAAATCCTCCTGAAATACTCAAAACTTGGTTCTGGTGATGTATTAATGTACTGATGGTGGTTGTAGTGATGTACAGTATTCATGTAAGTACTCCATTAAATTTTTTTGTGGTCCTTGGGATTGGTTCGGTATGGCAATGTGCCCCTTGGAGCAAAAAATGTTGTGCACTAGTGTTGAGCAAAAATGATCGGATAACGTGTTATCTGGGCACGCTCGGTCTTATCCGAGTATCTTCGGCGTGCTCGTCTAATATGTTTGCCTCTCTGCGGCTGCATGTTTTACTGTGGTACACAGGTGCAACACATGCAAGGATTGCCTGTCTGTTAGGAAATCTGAGCATGCTCGGATAACACGTTATCCGAGCACGTTCACTCAACACTAGTGTGCACCCCTGAATTAGAATATGTGACATGGTAATATTTTCTCTTTGATGAATTTCTTTAAGAATTATTAGACTTTTAGAGAACTTTTCAACATAGTGCACTAAACTGGAGTTGCACTCATTTACGATGGACCACTGGAGCTACTATAAGACCTGACTAGAAAAGTAGAAAAAGTATTAGTGCTCCCCATTTCAAGAGGATTGTGCAGTAATTATCATTTGCTTAGGATCGAAAATATCTTGAAATACACGACATGAAGTCATTAGAGCCATCAACCAAGCACAGATAAGAGATATATCATGGCATAGGTGTAATAATTTTAGTGTAGTTTATCGTGAACTTCTTTCACGGGTCTTTTTTCACAGAAACTGAAGAATCAGGATAAAGGGAAACTCTGCTGTTATTGTACAGTAATTCACATTACATAGGTTGAAAAAAAGACCACGGTCCATCAAGTTCAACCTTCCTCCACAAATTATACAGTGGGTACGGAAAGTATTCAGACCTCTTTAAATTTTTCACTCTTTGTTTCATTGCAGCAACTTGGTAAATTCTAAAAAGTTCATTTTTTTCTCATTAAAGTACACTCTGCACCCCATCTTGACTGAAGAAAAACAGAAATGTAGAAATCTTTGCAAATTTATTAGAAAAGAAAAACTGAAATATCACATGGCCATAAGTATTCAGACACTTTGCTCAGTATTGAGTAGAAGCACCCTTTTGAGCTAGTACAGCCATGAGTCTTCTTGGGAATGATGCAACACGTTTTTCACACCTTTATTTGGGGATCCTCTACCATTCTTCCTTGCAGATCCTCTCCAGTTCCGTCAGGTTGGATGGTGAACAGCCATTTTCTGGTCTCTCCAGAGATGCTCAATTGGGCTTAGGTCAGGGCTCTGGCTGGGCCAGTCAAGAATGGTCACAGAGTTGTTCAGAAGCCACTCTTTTGTTATTTTAGCTGTGTGCTTAGGGTCATTGTCTTGTTGGAAGGTGAACCTTCGGCCAAGTCTGAGGTCCAGAGCACTCTGGAAGAGGTTTTCATCCAGGATATCTCTGTACTTGGCCGCATTCATGTTTCATTCAATTGCAACCAGTCGTCCTGTCCCTGCACCTGAAAAACACCCCCATTGCATGATGCTGCCACCACCATGTTTCACTGTTGGGATTGTATTGGGCAGGTGATGAGCAGTGCCTGGTTTTCTCCACACATACCGCTTAGAATTATCACCAAAAAGATCTATCTTTGTCTCATCAGACCAGAGAATCTTATTTCTCATAGTCTGGGAGTCCTTCAGGTGTTTTTGAGCAAACTCTATGCAGGCTTTCATATGTCTTGCACTGAGGAAAGGCTTCCGTTAGGCCACTCTGCCATAAAGGTCCGACTGGTGGAGGGCTGCAGTGATAGTTGACTTTGTGGAACTTTCTCCCATCTCCCTACTGCATCTTTGGAGCTCAGCCACAGTGATTTTGGGGTTCTTCTTTACCTCTCTCACCAAGGCTCTTCTCCCACGATTGCTCAGTTTGGCTGGACGGCCAGGTCTAGGAAGACTTCTGGTGGTCCCAAACGTCTTCCATTTAAGGATTATGGAGGCCACTGTGCGCTTAGGACCCTGGGGTAATGCAGAAATTTTTTGTAACCTTGGCCAGATCTGTGCCTTGCCACAATTCTGTCTCGGAGGTCCTTGGGCAGTTCCTTTGAGCTCATGATTCTCATTTGGTCTGACATGCACTGTGAGGTCTATAGACAGGTGTGTGCCTTCCCAAATCAAGTTCTATCAGTTTAATTAAACCCAGATGAACTCCAATGAAGGAGTAGAACCATCTCAAGGAAATGGACAGCATGTGACATAAATATGAGTGTCTGAGCAAAGGGTCTGAATATTTATGACCATGTGATATTTCAGTTTTTCTTTTTTAATAAATTTGCAAAAATTTCTACATTTCTGTTATTTTTTTCAGTCAAGATGGGGTGCAGAGTGTACATTAATGAGAAAAAAAATAACTTTGTAGAATTTACCAAATGGCTGCAATGAAACAAAGTGAAAAATGTAAAGGGGTCTGAATACTTTCCGTACCCACTGTACATTTTGTCAATTGTCTCTTTAGAGATGAAGAGGACTAGAACTTTAGTGCCACCTACAGGAAGTAGCAATCCTAAAAGTCAATAGTGAACCTTTATCGAGCCTCATCACATGACTTAGGATAAAAGCCAAACCAGAAACTCAATTTGCAGACACTGTGTTTCGAGGTACTGCCCCTCGTCAGTGCAAAGTGTGAGTTCTGGTTTGGCGGGATAAGCATTTTGTCACTAATTTAACTATAACCCACAATGTTATTTGTACTGAGGAAATCATCCAGCCCTTGCATAAAAGCTGTTATAGCGTCTGCCATTACTACCTCTTGTGGTCGCAATTCCACAGTCTGACTGCTCTAACTGTAAAGAACCCTTTCCTATTTAGCTGCCAGAATCACCTTTCTTCCACCCGTAATGACTGCCCCCTGGTCCTTCGTATGGTCTTTGGAAGGAATAAGTCATGTGCCAGTCCTTTGTATTGATCACACATATATTTATACATTAAATGAGATCCCCTCTGAGGCGTCTTTTTCCTAAGATAAACAAGCTCAATTTTTTCAACCTCTCATCATATGAGAGGGCTCCATCCCTTAAAATTTGGAGACCAAAACGGAATCCCATATTCTAGAGAGGTCTCACCAGCGATTTATAAAGGGGTAACAATGTGTTGGGATTGCGTGATTTTCTCTGTTTTTATACACCCTAAAATCCTGTTTGCTAGATACTCAGGAATGGAATTTTTATTTTCTGGCCTTGCAGATTCAACAATGCATGACTCCAGTACAATTTATTATACAACCCCTGGCAAAAATTATGGAATCACCAGGCTCGGAGGATGTTCATTCAGTTGTTTAATGTTGTTGAAAAAAGCAGATCACAGACCTGGCACAAAACTAAAGTCATTTCAAATGGCAACTTTAGGGCTTTAAGAAACACTAAAAGAAATCAAGATTAAAAAAGTGGTACTCAGCAGAGGGAAAAAATTATGGAATCACTCAATTCTGAGGAAAAAAATATGGAATCACCCCGTAAATTATTATTTCCAAAACTAACACCTGCATCAAATTAGATCTGCTCATTAGTCTGCATCTAAAAAGGAGTGATCACACCTTGGAGAGCTGTTGCACCAAGTGGACTGACATGAATCATGGCTCCAACACGAGAGATGTCAATTGAAACAAAGGAGAGGATTATCAACTCTTAAAAGAAGGTAAATCATCACTCAATGTTGCAAAAGATGTTGGTTGTTCACAGTCAGCTGTGTCTAAAATCTGGACCAAATACAAACAACATGGGAAGGTTGTTAAAGGCAAACATACTGGAAGACCAAGGAAGACATCAAAGCGTCAAGACCAGAAACTTAAAGCAATATGTCTCCAAAACAGGAAATGCACAACAAAGCAAATGAGGAAAGAATGGGAAGAAACTGGAGTCAATGTCTGTGACCAAACTGTAAGAAACCACCTAAAGGAAATGGGATTTACATACAGAAAAGCTAAACATAAGCCATCATTAACACCTAAACAGAAAAAACAAGGTTACAATGGGCTAAGGAAAAGCAATCCTGGACTGTGGATGACTGGATGAAAGTCATATTCAGTGATGAATCGCGAATCTGCATTGGGCAAGGTGATGATGCTGGAACTTTTGTTTGGTGCCGTTCCAATGAGATTTATATAGATGACTGCATGAAGAGAACATGCAAATTTACACAGTCATTGATGATATGGGGCTGCATGTCAGGTAAAGGCACTGAGGAAATGGCTGTCATTACATCTTCAATAAATGTCCAAGTTTACATTGATATTTTGGACAGTTTTCTTATCTCATCAATTGAAAGGATGTTTGGGGATGATGACATCATTTTTCAAGATGATAATGCATCCTGCCATAGAGCAAAAACTGTGAAAACATTCCTCAAAAGAAGATACATAAGGTCAATGTCATGGCCTGCAAATAGTCCGGATCTCAATCCAATTGAAAATCTTTGGTGCAAGTTGAAGAAAATGGTCCATGACAAGGCTCCAACCTGCAAAGCTGATCTGACAACAGCAATCAAAGAAAGTTGGAGCTAGATTGATGAAGAGTACTGTTTGTCATTCATTAAGTCCATGCCTCAGAGACTGCAAGCTGTTATTAAAGCCAGAGGTGGTACAACAAAATACTAGTGATGTATTGAAGTGTTCTTTTGTGTGTTTCTTTTTCATGATTCCAGAATTTTTTTCTCAGAATTGAGTGATTCCATAATTTTTCCCTCTGCTTGGTCTGAAAAAAATTACCCTTATTGAGTACCACACTTTTTATCTTGATTTCTTTTAGTGTTTCTTAAAGCCCTAAAGTTGCCATTTGAAATGACTTTAGTTTTGTGCCAGGTCTGTGATCTGCTTTTTTTCAACAACATTAAACAACTGAATGAACATCCTCCGAGCCTGGTGATTCCATCATTTTTGCCAGGGGTTGTATAAATGCTCAAACTAATAGGGACAGATTTGGGTGGAGAAGCAAGTTGTGGTATAGTGGCAGAATGGTGACCTTTAATTGTTACATGGTCGGACTACACCGCCGACAAAGCAGTGACAGCCAGTGACTGAGGAGAATCTGTGACATCTCAGCATTTAGTGGTTACTACTCACCTGGGTAGTCATATGTAGGAATCTCCTCTTTACACCACTCATCATCCCTCACATATGTCTCTGTAGTATTAATATGGGGCAGATCTTTACCCTGAAAGAAATAATGGAAAAGTCACAGACAGATGGAGAAGTCACATCTATGATCAGCTCTAATCCTGACATCTCCACCGTTCTCATTACACAAGTATAAAACATATAATACTGGTAGATGAAACAAGACTGAGCACAAGAACTTCACAGCAGTCTCTACACATCATAGGGGAGATCTCATGACACTTTCTCTCCATCTACCTGATGATCCTGAGGAACATTGGGATTTTCTTGGTTACAGTCCTGTGGAAGAAGAGGACGGGGACATCTCTCGGGTGTTGTCCTCTTACTGGATAAAACTGGAGAAAACACATACAGGAACTGAATTCATTCTTTACATACAAATAATTATAGGCCGTGTGTATTTAGTCCTGTCTATTACCTGATGATGTGAGGGGCTGGGGAACCTCCATCATGACGTCCTTGTACAGATCTTTGTGTCCTTCTAAATACTCCCACTCCTCCATGGAGAAATACACTGTGACATCCTGATACCTTATAGGAACCTGACACATACAATGATACAGTCATCCCCTCGATCCCTTCATAGCATTATTGTATAATGTCCCAGAATTCCCAGCAGTGTCACCTCTCCAGTCAGCAGCTCAATCATCTTGTAGGCGAGTTCCAGGATCTTCTGGTCATTGATGTCCTCATGTATCAGGGGGTGAGGTGGAGGCTCCATTATCGGGCTCAGGGGTCTTCCCCATCCCTCAGACACAGGGGCTTGACAGCGCTCACTAGAGGTCTTCTTCACTACTGTGTAATTCTGGTTATGGAGAGACACATTAATAAATCTCACTACAGACATTTCCAGAGTCCTCACCTCTCCAGTTCTATCCATCTGTTATTCCCATAGATAAGAATGATGTAATGTGACATTAGAATCTCTCACCTCTCCAGTAAGCCGGAAGAGGATCTCTAGGGTGAGGTGTAATAGCCTCTCTGCCATTTTCTCCTTGTCCATATTCATACTTGACGGGTCAATCAAGAAATTTCTCTTATATAGAAGATCTCCACTGAGAGGATCTGATACTGTAAGGAACTGAATGGGAAGAAGATGATGATTTAACATCATACAGATCCCATGTAAGAGATAATAAGGGCAACATATGAGGGGATAGAATGTGCAGATTTTGTATTCACAGATCATATAAACATCACCCACTTGCCGCACTTGTGACTTGGATGTGATTGTAAAGGGGGACTCCGCTTCTCCCAATCACTTGTCGATCCAACTATAATAGGCTGAAAATGATCTAAGCGCACTCCACATTCACACCACACTTCTCGCAACCATCACTCGCCATTTTGATAGGCCAACAAGACTCCTGCCCCGGGTGGCACACTAGTTCACATGCACAGCTAATTTTTCAAAGCGTCAATAGGTACTTCTTGCACTTTGGCATACACTGGGTAAAAAAAAACAAAGCTATACTTTTCCTCTTTGATGTGGGTACGTTTAGAACAGCAAGGAACAAACTTATTAAACGTTAGATTTAATATCTAATATATACTTACCTTGTAATGTCTTCACATCCTGCTCCGTCCAGATGTGTCCGGATCCTAGAATTGCAAGCGGCGGAAGTTCGCCGACCGCCATATTGGGACACCCAAATGATGGGTGTCCTCTTGGGCGGTACCACCAGCGGAACACCATCGCACCACATACACAATGTATACGCCGTAAGCACCACCACACACACACACACACTGTATACGCCGTACGCACCACACACACACACACACACTGTACACGCCATACGCACCACACACACACGCACACTGTACACGCCGTACGCACCACGCACACTGTACACGTAGTACGCACCAGACACAAGCACACTGTACACGTAGTACGCACCAGACACAAGCACACTGTACACGCCGTACGCACCACGCACAGTGTACACGCCGTACGCACTCACGCACAGTGTACACGCCGTACGCACGACACACACACACTGTATACGCCGTACGCACCACCACACACACTGTATACGCCATACGCACCACCACACACACTGTATACGCCATACGCACCACCACACACACTGTATACGCCGTACGCACCACCACACACACTGTATACGCCGTACGCACCACACACACTGTATACGCAGTACGCAACACACACACTGTATACGCAGTACGCAACACACACACTGTATACGCAGTACGCAACACACACACTGTATACGCAGTACGCAACACACACACTGTATACGCCGTACGCAACACACACACACTGCATACGCCGTACGCACCACAAACACACACACACTGTAGACGCCATACGCACCACACACACGCACACTGTACACGCCGTACGCACCAGACACAAGCACACTGTACAAGCCGTACGAACCACGCAGTGTACACGCTGTACGCACCACGCACAGTGTACACGCTGTACGCACCACGCACAGTGTACACGCCGTACGCACCACGCACACTGTACACGCCGCACGCATGACACACACACACTGTATACGCCGTACGCACCACCACACACTGTATACGCCGTACGCACCACCACACACTGTATACGCCGTATGCACCACCACACACACTGTATACGCAGTAGGCACCACCACACACTGTATACGCAGTAGGCACCACACACACTGTATATGCATCACCCCCACACACTGTATACGCCGTACGCACCACCCCCACACACACTGTATACGCACCCCCCCACACACACACACACTGTATACGCACCCCCCACACACACACTGTATACGCACCCCCCCCACACACACACTGTATACGCACCCCCCCACACACACACACTGTATACGCACCACCCCCACACACACACACTGTATACGCACCACCCCCACACACACACACTGTATACGCACCACCCCCCACACACACACTGTATACGCACCACCCCCCACACACACACTGTATACGCACCACCCCCCACACACACACTGTATACGCCGTAAGCACCACCACAAACACACTGTATACGCCGTACGCACCACCACACACACACACTGTATACGCACCCCCCCACACACACACTGTATACGCACCACCCCCACACACACACTGTATACGCCGTACGCACCACCACACACACACTGTATACGCCGTACGCACCACACACACACACTGTATAAGTCATACGCACCACACACACACACTGTACGCACCACACACACACACACTGTATACGCCGTACGCACCACACACACTGTATACGCCGTACGCACCACACACACACACTGTACGCACCACACACACACACACTGTATACGCCGTACGCACCACACACACTGTATACGCCGTACGCACCACACACACACACACTGTATACGCCGTGCGCACCACACACACACACACACTGTATACGCCGTACGCACAACACACACACACTGTATACGCCGTACGCACAACACACACACACACACTGTATACGCCGTACGCACCACACACACACACTGTATACGCCGTACGCACCACACACACACACTGTATACGCCGTACGCACCACACACACTCAACAGCTCAAACGGGACAGCACATGAAGGAGAGAAACAGCAGACAAGGGGGATAGCACATGGGGTAGACAGGTCAAATAAGAGAGCACAGACGGGAGAAGTCAGCACATGGGGGAAAGAGAGTGGATGGGTGGGTGAGCACATGGGGGGGGGGGTGGGGGGGTAGAGATTCTCAACGCTGCAAAGCCTGCCCCTATCGTGCCATTACCGCCCTCCCGATGCGATAGCATCGCATCTTCATCTAGTATAAAAAAATAAAGGACAAATGAAATATTTATACACAAGGGAAAAAACGTACAAAAATAAATGGGTTAAATACAGAAAAGTCTTATGGATTGAACCTTCTAGCGGAGGAGATCATCGCAGAAATTAGTACAGATCTACAATTAGAGAATGAACCAGCACTGCAACAAAGATTAGGAGTTCTGTGCCATACACCAATATATAACACGCACGCCACCAATGACAATTAAACACCAGAACATTGAGTGGCTTCCCCAGCCTCTGTTCTTATGCATTTGATTATAGGTAGTGTTGAGCGAACATGCTCGACACTGCTCGGTACTCGCCCGAGCATCACGCTACTCGGGATGTTCGGCGAGCACCGAGCATTTCCGGGTTACTCGGGCGGGAGCTCGGGTCTCCGCCCTGCATGTTTGGCGCTCTTTACAGAGCCAATGAACATGCAGGGATTGCCAGCCAGTCACTGTAATGCTGCAGCCATGTTGGTTGTGGGCATTACAGTGATTGGCTGGCCGCACAGCGTCACCTCGAGTATTTAAAACGGGGCGCCGCCATCTTGGACACAGTCGCTCCGGATTAGACAGTGTAGGGACAATGCTGCTGATTTAGGGAGAGATATAAACTGCGAAATAGTTAGTGAAGGGTCTGTAAAGGCTGCCAGAACAAACAAACAGTCGTTTTCAGGACTAATATCCATTCCAGATACCAGGCAGGCAGGCTGTATAGGAGACACAGTGGTTATACCAGCAAACGCTGCATTACAGTCCTGTGTGCTCCTGTTGCTGAAATTGCTGGACTTAGCACCAGGTGTCGGGGGCCAGGAAAAATCCTTTTTTTTTCATCTAAATCCTCCTTTTTTTTCCTCCTTCACACTGTACAAATACCCGTCTTATTAACCTTTTGGTGTGTGTCCCCCCCCCCCCCAAAAAAAAAGCGTGTCTCTGATTTTTCAGACACAAATATAACTGTTGAAAATAGTCTGGTGTAGGCTAGAGAAACAGTAGTGTTGTTTTGCACTTCCACGGTTCAAACCTCTGTATTATCCATTTTGGGCCATTTGTATCTTAAAAAAAAACAGTTTGAGTGTGTCGCTCACTGTTCAGCCGCAAATATCTCTATTTAAAAAAGTGTGGTATACCCCAGTAAACAATAACTGTGGTTTTGCCATCCCACGGTAAAAAATCTCTATTATTTAGCTTTTGTTAGTTTTTTCTGTAAAGAAAAACAGTAGTGTCTCCTGACTGTTGTGATATATCTGTTGAAAATAGTCTTGTGTAGGCCTGACATCCCAGTGTGGTTTCGCAGTTCCACGGGTCAAATCGCTGTACTATCCAGTTTTGGGCCTTTGGTATCTAAAAAAAAAGCAGTTTGAGTGTGTCGCTCACTGTTCAGCCACAAATATCTCTATTTAAAAAAAGTGTGGTATACCCCAGTAAACAATAACTGTGGTTTTCCTCTTCCACGGTTCTAATCTACTCTTTCTTACCCTTTTTCCATTGATAGTGCAAGTGTAAGCTATTTTACTTCATTTACAATGGGCAAGGCGCGTGGCAAGGGACATGGAAGTGGACGTTCTGGTGATGGTTCGTGCAGAGGACGGGGCCGTGGCCAAGGTGAAAATGTGCCACAACCAACAGCCACATCTTCTCGCTCCCACTTCTTGACCGAATTACTAGGGAAGCACAGAACAACACCAGTATTGAGAACTGATCAGTGTGAACAGGTTATTAATTGGATAGCAGATAATACTTCCAGTTACCTGGGCACCACCACCTCCGGTCTGTCTTCCACACGGTCAACTCTTAGTAGCCGTGAGTCTCGACCGCATACTCCTCCTCACCCTGATGCTCCTTCCTCCCACCATGCCGAGTGTCGTCAGACAGCAAGTGATCCCACACTTGCACACTCTGAAGAGCTGTTCACTAGTCCATTTCCATATTTGGGCCCCTCGCCTGATACGCTTGAAGTGGTGGAAGAGGAGATCCCATGTTGCGATGCCCAAATATTTGAACAGCCACGGCCACAGGAAGTCGACGTTGGCAATCTGTCACAAGAGGTGGACGATGACGAGACACAATTGCCAAGAAGTGAGGAGGAGGATCGTGGTGCGCAAGTGGAAGAGGAGGAGGTGGTGGATGATCTAGTAACTGACCCAACGTGGAAGGAGGACATGCAGATTGAGGCCAGCAGCACACAGGGGGAGGGAGGCAGAGTACCCCAACAGGCAGGAAGAAGCAGTGTGGTGGCCGCAGACAGAAGGCAGGTAACCGTTCCCCGTAACACCAACACGAGGGACGTTGCCAGTACAAGCGGTAGGTCTTCCAGAGTCTGGAATTTTTTTAAAGACTCTGCTGATAACCCCAAAAAGGCCATATGTTCCACCTGCCATGCCAGCATCAGCAGGGGTGACAAAACTACCAGCCTGACCACCACCAGCATGATCAGGCACATGGCAGCAAAGCACCCGACTTTGTGGGGCGAAACCCAGGGTCCACGACCAGTGTCGGCGGCTGTCACCACTGTTTCTTCCACTGTTGTGCGTGCAATAGAACCCCCTGTTGTGTGTGCAAGGCAATCCCCTGTCCATACTGCATGTAAAGATGCCCCCTCCTCTCAGTCTTCACTTGTTATGGCAGTTTCTCAAGAAATAGCATCAACGTCCACATCCACGTCCCACCGCAGCGTTCAATTGTCCATATCCCAGACCTTTGAACGAAAGCGGAAATTCGCAGCTAACGCCCCACAGGCCACAGTCCTAAATTTGCACATTTCACGACTGCTTGCATTGGAAATGCTGCCTTTTAGGCTGGTGGAGACGGAATCCTTCCGCAATCTTATGGCGGTGGCTGTCACTCGGTACTCGGTCCCCAACCGACACTATTTTGCCCAGTGTGCCATCCCCGCACTACACAAGCACGTGTCCCAAAGCATCTGCCGTGCTCTCAACAACGCAGTTACTGGGAGAGTCCACCTGACAACGGACATGTGGACAAGTGCTTGTGGCCAGGGACGGTACATCTCTCTGACGGCACACTGGGTAAACATAGTGGAAGCCGGGACCCAGTCGGACCTTGGGACGGAACACATCCTCCCCACACCGAGGATTGCGGGCCCTATGTCAGTCAGAGTTGCCCCCACAGTGTACAGCTCCTGCGCATCCTCCTCCTCCTCATGTTCAACCTCCATCTCAGATATCACCACATCAGTTACAAGCTGGAAGCATTGCAGTACTGCCTCCGCCAAGCGGCAACA
Organism: Phyllobates terribilis; assembly: GCF_046119375.1. NCBI lineage: Eukaryota > Metazoa > Chordata > Amphibia > Anura > Dendrobatidae > Phyllobates > Phyllobates terribilis. The sequence goes on from NW_027362765.1 coordinate 45,767,234, forward strand.
GGCTGTGCTGAAACTCATAAGCTTAGGTGATAAACCTCACACTGCTTGTGAGTTGTGGACAGCTGTGAAAGAGCAGGCAGATCTGTGGCTGAGACCGCTGAACCTACATCCCGGCATGGTCGTGTGTGACAATGGCCGTAACCTGGTGGCGGCTCTGAGGCGAGGTGAGATCACACACGTACCATGCCTGGCTCATGTGCTTAACCTCGTGGTTCAGCGGTTTCTAAAATTGTACCCCGAGTTGCTAGATCTGTTCGTGAAAGTACGCCGCCTGTCAGCTCATTTTCGCAAGTCGGCTACAGCTTCCGCCGCCCTTGCTGTGTTGCAGCAGCGTTTGCAGCTTCCGGCACACAGACTGGTGTGTGATGTCCCCACACGTTGGAACTCTACCCTCCACATGTTGCAAAGGATTTGTGAGCAGAAGAGAGCAGTTGTGGAGTACCAGCTGCAACAAGGCCGTCGATATTCAGGTCAGACTCCACACATAAGTCCTCAGGAGTGGACCTGGATGTCTGACATATGTACCATCCTGACAAACTTTGAGGAGGCCACCAAGATGGTGAGTGGCGATGACGCCATCATTAGTGTCAGCATCCCACTTGTCTGTCTTTTGCAACGCTCTCTGCAGAGAATTAAAGAGGAGGCATTGCAGCCAGAGTATGATGAGATGGATCAAGAAGCCGCAGCGGGCAATTGCACACAGCCCAGCCTCATCTCATCCCAACGTGCATTGGGGGACAATTAGGGAGGAGGAGGAGGAGGAGGAGGAAGAACAGGAGCTGCTATCATGCGTTGTAGACGGTAGTACCTGTACAAGTGTTATACCGTCGGTTCAGTGTGGGTGGCCTGAGGACAGGGGGGAGGAGGAAGAGGAGGAGAGCATGGTCAGTCGTCATCTTGGTGAGGACACGGAAATCTTGCCCGTTAACAGTCTGGCATGCATGGCTGACTTTGTTACGCTGCCTTAACCGTGACCCTCGCGTTGTCAAAATGTTGGGTGACAGTCATTACTGGTTGGTGACACTTGTAGACCCCCGCTACAAGGAGAACTTTCACTCTCTTATTCCTTAGGTGGAGAGGTCTACAAAAATGGGGCAATACCAGAAGGCCCTTGCTGCAGAACTCTTAAAAAAATTCCCATCTGAACACGCTAGCGGCAGAGGTCACAGTTCGTTGCCCAACCAAGGCGTACAGGCGAGAGAGATGCAACTCCAATCCAGCAGAGGCAGGGGAACACTGTCAACGTTCTGGGACAGTTTTCTGACACCCGCCCAGCTTACAGGCCCTGAGGCGCGGGGTACTCTCACAAGGAGTGGAAAGTTTCAAAAGATGGTGAGGGAGTACCTTGCCGATCGTACCAGCGTCCTCCGTGATTCCTCTGTGCCTTTTAATTATTGGGTATCCAAGCTGGACACTTGGAATGAACTCGCTCTGTACGCCTTGGAGGTCCTGGCCTGCCCTGCCGCTAGCGTGTTATCGGAGCGTGTTTTTAGTGCCGCTGGGGGAATTATAACTGATAAGCGCACTCGCCTGTCAACTGAGAATGCTGACAAGCTGACCCTGATCAAAATGAACAAGGGCTGGATTGGGCCAGACTTCTCATCACCACCAAATGACAGCAGAGTAACAAAGTCAAATCCACTGTGTTATTTCGGGAGGTGTATTCACATGCACCGCTTCACATCCACACATGGGTATACGCTTCCTCGTTTCGGCTGTTTAACCCCTTAAATACCGGGGACGTATTAGTACGCATATTTGCGTACTGTCCGTTCAGTGAGTTCAGTTCACTGAACGGAGCACATGTCAGCTGATTCTTACAGCTGACATGTGCCCGCAACAGCCGCGGGTGGAATCGCGATCCACCCATGACTGTTAACATGTTAAATGCCGCTGTCAATCTCTGACAGCAGCATTTAACGCGCGCTTCCGGGTAGCGCGTCATAAGCCCCGCCCACCGGCGACCCTGTCACGTGATCGTGGGTCGCCGATGGGTGAGCATCACAACCCAGGGTCTGCAGCAGACGCCTGTGGTTGTCATGATCTTGTCGCTATGAGTGCCACCTAGTGGTCGGCGCTCATAGCACAGGACCATTTCTGCTGCATGCAGGGGACCTGCTCGTCCCCTGTATGTAGCAGAGGCGATCGGACAGTTGCTGCTTCTAGTCTCCTATGGAGACTATAGAAGCATGCAAAAAGTAAAAAAAAAAAGTTTTTAAAAATATAAAAAAAAATAAAAAAATATAAAAGTTTAAATCACCCCCCTTTTGCCCCATTCAAAATAAAATAATAAAAAATAAACCCCACATACACATATTTGGTATCGCCGCATTCAGAATCGCCCGATCTATCAATATAAAAAAAGAATTAATCCGATCGGTAAACGGCGTAACGAGAAAAAAATTCTAAACGCCAGAATTACGTTTTTTGGTCGCCGCAAAATTGCAATAAAATGCAATAACGGGCGATCAAAACATCGGATCTACCCCAAATGTTATCAATAAAAATGTCAGCCCAGTGCGCAAAAAATAAGCCATCAACCAGCCCCAGATCACGAAAAATGGAGACGCTACGGGTCTTAGAAAATGGCGCTATTTTTTTTTTTTACCAAATTTTGGAATTGTTTTTCACCACTTAAATATAAAAGAACCTATACATGTTTGGTGTCTATGAACTCGTAATGACCTGTAGAATAAGAAGGGCAGGTCAGTTTTAGCATTCAGTGAACGTGGTAAAAAAAATAAATAAAAAACAACTGTGGTATTGCACTTTTTTTGCAATTTTACCGCACTTGGAATTTTTTTCCCGTTTTCCCGTACAGGATATGGTAAAACTAGTAATGGCGTTGAAAAGTACAACTCGTCCCGCAAAAAATAAGCTCTCACATGGCCATATTGACCAAAAAATAAAAATGCTATGGCTCTGGGAACAAGGGGAGCAAAAACGAAAATGCAAAAACGGAAAATGCTCCGGGGCTTAAGGGGTTAATCTTCTTCTCCTTATCCTCAGCCTACACCACCACTATACCACCAGGGTGCCAGCATTGCAAGATCCTCCGTCCTTATTTTTGGCAGCTTTTGCTTAAGCAAATACTATGGGACACCCACTCCCCAATAATGGGACTTATGTTTGTAATATGCTGTACTGCATGGCTCTTGTAAGAAGCATTGCAAGTTGCTCCATCCTAATTTTTGGCAGCTTTTGCTGGGAAAGCATAAGCAAATACTATGGGACACCCACTCCCCAATAATGGGACTTATGTTTGTAATATGCTGTACGGCATGTGACACACCCCTGGGCCGTGTGTACACGTGTGTGGGATACCCGGTGCCGGGTCTCTGGGGTCTGTAGTCTCCGTGGCCGTGACCCGGTCCCGTGGCTCAGGCTGGTCAAACCAGTGGCAGTCTTTCTTAGGTTTTGAGGTTAATTGTCCGACTGCGCCACCCGTGGATTGCGGTCAGGGAGTACCACCGCTGCGAGGCAGACCGCTGAGGCTGGTGTTGTGTGCGCAGCATAGAATGGGATAACTCCCCTCGGGAGGAGTATAGCCTCAGGGCAGTGAGTGTGGATGATGGGGGTGATGGTGCACGAGCGCAGCAGGAATGACTCAGAGTCTTTGCAGTGCAGTTCAGGGTCTTTACTGATGATTATAAGGTAGACCCTCCCGGGAGTACTGGCTAGCATAAGATGCCTGGTCAGTCTGTGAGCAAGCAGGAGTTCCCCTGGCCAGGTGGAGTTGTAGGCCTCCCCGTCTGTCTGCACTCTTCCTGGCTACCTTGCTGTAAGCGGGCAGAAGTAGCCCACGTCCCTGAGTGTACCGTGTAGTGCTCACCCGTATGGCTCGTGACTTGGGGCCTTCTGTTAGCCTCCGCTCCACGACGGCGGTGCTGGTCCCTTGCTTGTGACTGAGCCTCCAGGCTTCTATGGCCAGAGGACCTGAAATCCCCTGCCGGCTGGTTTCTGCTGCTGGATATATAAGTCCTCACAGCTTCGGACTCCTGTGTCCGGTTCCTATTGTCTTCTGCCAGGGCGAGCTCTGCTCAGCTTCCAGCCCCTGGTCTTTAGCTCCTACAGAGCTCCTTGCTGTTACTTTCCCTTGCTCTCACTCTGACTGACTGTTCTCTGACTCACTCAACCCCGCCCCAGATCCAGTTTATAAGGGCAGAATTCTCCCCTCCCAGGATTGGGGCAGGAGGATGTTGCATGTTTAAGGGATCCTGACCAGGAAACCTCCCACTTGCTCTCCGACGTAATATCTCTATTACTGTGGTGACCAGACCCCTGGGGTGCCACACATGGCTCTTGTAAGGGGCATTGCAGTTCCTCAAAATTTTTGGAAAGCCTTCCATTTACTGCTTAGGCCAACAGTGCACGGGAGACCCAGTTGCTATAAATGGAAAAAAAGGTTTAGTTAACGCCCTCTGACCTCCATGTCATTTCCAAGGGGCATTGGAGTGCTTCGAAATTTTTGGTAGGCATTGCACTCACTGTATGCCCTATAACTGTGTAGCCGAACCGCTCCTTTTGTTACAGAAACATATCCTACAAGACATATCTGGTTCACTGGCCTGATATTGATGTGAATGGTCCCTGTTCCTCCTGCTCTTTCTCCTTTGCCACTACCTCATCCACCATTTATCACCTGAAGCTTTGTTTTAACGGGAGTCATAGAACTTGGATAGTAGCAGGAAAACATCCAGCAATCCTCGGAGGAGGTAGGATATGCGCCAAAACGCTGACCACCTCAGGCCTAGCCGCTACTACATACATGCGCTTGCATTACAACAAAACAAAGCAGATGCTAACTTCTATCATCCTCATCATGCTCCTCACCTTGGCACTCTCAACTCCCCTGATGCAGAAGCCAGAGCCCACCGAAGGAGTCTGATAGTCCGGTGGGCTCAGCCAATGCTGCCCTAAAGCAGGCCAGGCTAAGAAAAGTGTGGGAAATGTTACCGGGACAAATAGGGGTGGCTGGGGACCGAGTATGGACACCCGGCCACCCCCTGGAGGCTGGGGAGCAAGCGGGGACACCCGGCCACCAGGCGGCTGGGGACTGAGTATGGATACCAGGCCGCCGACACAGCCATGGCGTGGTGGCCAGATTCCGCCTCCACATGCCTAAAAGGCCCAATTTAAAGTGCAAGCAAGCAAGCAGTATGGTATTGCAGCCTGGGGGTGGGTGGGTGGCAGGCTGCATACTTGCGCTTGCATTGCAAGGAATGGGAGAGGTACAATTGAACACTGCCCTGGGACAAGGACTTGAATGGGGATAGTTGCAAGTCTGCAACGACAGGTGCAAGGTGGGAGGTATCTTCGCATGTACCATGAACAGGGTTTTGGCATGCACACACTACTGCGGAATAGGCTCTCCTTCCCACTAAATGCACTGGAGAGGGCACAGGTAATGTTTTGGTATACGCGCTTAATCTTATGTATAAGGCACACCAGGACAAATATGGGCAGCTGGGGACTGAGTATGGATACCTCGCTGCCGAAGCAGCCATGAGGTAGTGGCCAGCTTCGGCCTCCTCCAAACTAAAAGGCCCCATTTCAAGTGCAAGCTAGCAGTATGGAATTGCAGTCTGGGGGTGGGTGGGTGGCAGGCTGCACACTTACACTTGAATTAAAAGAAAACATAGCAGATGCTAACTTCTGTCATCATCATCATGCTCCTCACCTTGGCACTCTCAACTCCACCGATGGAGAAGTCAGGGCCCACCGGAGGAGTCTGGTTCTCTGGTGGGCTCGTCCAATGCTGCCTAAAGCAGGCCGGGCTAAGAAAAGTGTGTGGGGGGATGTTCCAAGGAGAAATAGGGGCGGCTGGGGACCGTTTATGGACACCCGGCTGCCCCCAGGCGGCTGGAGACCGAGTATGGACACCCGGCCGCCTGGCGGCTGGGGACTAAGTATGGATTCCAGGCCGCCAACACAGCCATGACGTGGTGGCCAGATTCCGCCTCCACATGCCTAAAATGCCCAATTTCAAGTTCAAGCAAGCAAGCAGTATGGTATTGCAGCCTGGGGGTGGGTGGGTGGCAGGCTGCATACTTGAGCTTGTATTGCAAGGAATGGGGGAGGTACAATTGAACACTACCCTGGGACTAGAACTTGCATGGAGATAGTTGCAAGTCTGCATCTTCTGATGCGGTAAGGATCACTTATGATGGGCACACTTTTAGACAGTGACCTGGGAGTCAGAGATGCTTCCAGGGGTCTTCCCCATGCTGTTCCCTTGTCTTTTCAGCACTTTATGCATGTGTCACACAGCACATGGCCAGATAAGGTTGTAAAATGTTAAAATGACATTTCACGGTGAATGCATTTGTCATAGTTGAAAGCAATACAAAAGTGCAAAAACGCATAAAAAATGCTACTTGTGAACATAGCCGAAGGTGTGGAGGAGTATTTTTGTTTTTGGTCATTTATTTTAACTTATACACAAGTCTTTACCCTGGAAAGGATGTTCCTTAACATATTTCACAGGAAAAAAGTTTCACTTTCGTTTTTGAACGTTTTATTGTGAGCCTGTAAAAGTGGCTTAATACCTCTGACCACGTTGTCGACAGCAGTGATCTGCTCGGGTCGAGCTTGGCCCGAGCATTTTAGTGCTCGCTCAACACTAATTATAGGTAACTCTTTTCAGACTTGCACGTCTGCAATATTGTCTACATATACAGATACGTCATTTAGAACTGACACTTTCTACCTGAGGAAGCCACGTTTGGTGGCATAACGTGTGGGGTCTCATACTCTCTTCCTCCATTATTATTATTACTCGTTAATATTATAGCGCCATTAATTCCATGGCGCTTTACATGTGAAAAAGGGGTATACATAGCAAACAACAAATACAATTGTTTGAAAAGTCGCCGACTGGTACAGGAGGAGCGAGGACCCATGTTGTCTGTGGGTTTGTTTTCAGCAACCCTTATTCATGTATTATCCTGTTTTATTTCGACATTGGATTAATAGGGAGATTGTATTTGTCTCCTTTTCTATTTTGTTTTGGAGATTGATGTGGTTTTATTTTCACAACAAGTATTTCCCCTACTTTTTGTTTATACAAGTTATTAAGACTATTTAGTGCTCTTTGTATAGATCAATTAAGTTAATTATATTATTTCGGGCTACATTGCAAGTCCCGTCTTATTCTTGCACAGAGGGGGAGGCCTATTCCCATCAACACACCCCAATATATCGCCATGAGAGCCGGGGCCTAGACAATGGGGTCCTAGAACAGCGTCATTAAGAATATAAGGTGAAGAAAAAGCTAAAATCCAGCGACATTGTGTAAAGACCTAACAAGTTCTATTTCTGGGATAATCTGTCCCCAGAATGTCTCCATTACAATGTACAGCTCCTACCGCAGATAACAGCCCCTCATACATCTATAGCACCGGCCCCCCGGCCCGGGGCCACATCTCCAGACCTGGGAACCTGATCCAGGAGGTCGGTGCTGTGTCCCGGGGTCTTCTGTATCAGGAATGGGGAGAGGGGGCATTTATTTATTAGCCGGTGGGGTGGGTGGTACCGTACTGTGGGGGCATCTTGTAGTATCAGAATGTGTGTGTGGGGGATGGGGGAACTGTGGGGACGTTATACTGTGTGTGTCAGACAGGGGGCGCTGTACTATGGGGCAATATGTGTTTCCTGAAGCTTCATAGTTGGGTCGTATGTATCTATCAGAGAAGGAATAAAAATCTTTGTAATTCTTAGTGGCAACAGAAAAGCACCAACAACATAGAGACAACACAGAAAGGGTTAATGCCCCCTGCACCCAGTAATGGGGGATCTCCACATACCTCCACCTGCAGAGCTGCCACCACCAGACTAAATGATAAAGACAAAATCCAAGTCGGCTAAAGGACCTCTGCTGACGTCATGCCCATGTGACCATGCAATGTGATGATGTCACCGGAAGGGGCGGGGCCTCCGGCTCTATTGTAAACCTGATACTGGAAGGCGCGCTCTGCTGCTGCTGAGGCTGTGGTGATGACACCGAGGGGATGAGGGGATTTGGGGGCGCAGATAAGTGGGTGTTACTGTATAGGGGCTGCACAGGGAACAGGGGGATTTTTTTATGTGTGTGGAGAATGAGAGAATCCTGTTATTTGTATGGGGAAGGAGGAATTCCTGTTACTTGCATTGGGCTGCTTGCTGGGGGTCTGTGTGGGGAAGGAGGGGGTGCTATTACTTGAGTGGGGCTGATGTTTTGATATTACATGGTGTAGCGCAGGATAATGTGTGATGTCCCTTGAGTTGGGCTGCGTCATGTGGGGGACTGCACAGGGAAGTGTAGTTTTACCTGTGAATCTATGTGGGGGGTGGGAAGGTTGTGATGTGGGGGCTGCTATTCCTTCCATGAGCCTCTTCCTGGGGGGCTGCACTGAGGACTGGCTCCTGTTTTGCACATAACTGTTTTTCTCATTAATAGTATTGGGTGACACAGGACTGCAGGTTTACACCCAGCCACTAGGAGGCTCCACACTGCGAAAAAAAAATCAAATGTCTCCGCATAAGGGGCTATATCGTCTCCTCACACAAGTGGGGTGTTGGTGTCCCCACAATTCGTGCCAGACTACTGGAGGGGTGGCACTGCAGATGTGTGCTGAGTATAATTCCTCCAAAACCCCCCTCCCCATTTCTGTTGGCTTGCTATTTACTGTCCCCACCTTTTTTATTTCCTTTTGGACACATCTCCCCCACCACTCCTTTCTGTATTTTCTTGATGTTTCTCTATGGCCTTTTTTCTGCGCCATCCTAGAAAGCGTTATCTGTGGTATGGGGCCCACCCAGGTCTCCTTCCTTCTGACCGGTGGCCTTTTTTCTTTTTTTTTTTCTAGGCTCTGGTCAACCTCCACTGGCTTCTGCTCCAAGAATGCTGAGTTGCCAGGTAGTCTCACAAAATAAGGCTTTTATCGCAACTAGATTACAAATTTTGTACTGCCTATAGGGTGCCATTATACTCCAACCTCCCCCCCTCCCAGGTTGGGGTTAGTGGGTGATGGGTGTTGGAGAGTGAGATTTGCGTCTCCTCAAACACTGTGAAAACTGCTTATTTTCTTGGGATTTCTCACCTGGTTTCCAGTAGGTGTTGGCATTGCTGCCTCTTTTCGCCTGTCCTGGCACTATTTCTTTCCTCGGCAAACATCCAGACAGAAGACCCAGGTGTCTTCTTTCACCTTTGCCATTTGATGACACAGCGTGGTTTCACAGCTCCTGCACCTTTGCTGGTTAGCAATATGCGCCCCCTGGGCCTATATTCATTCTTTCCAGGCACCCCATCATCTTGCTGGGAGTCCTGAAAGCCGCATCCTGTGTTCATTTCACCTTTTCAACTTGGGGGGAAATCTCTCCTTCAGGGAGATCTGGATGGCTCACGTGAACACCACTGCCCCGACCCTCGTATATCTCAGTGGTTATAAGATGAAATGCCTTCTAGTGGCAGGGCGTATACTCATGCTTTTGTGTCCTCTAATGTATTCAACCAGAAAAGAATTTTATGGTAAATACACAAATCACATTTTTCAACAATTATTGCAAATAAAGCGCTGGGGACTCGGGTACGAAAAGTTTTTGTTTTCATTGGCCCTAATGTCCAACGTGACTTAATTCTACTTATTGATTTGTAAAGTTCATTGTTCTACATTGTATGTATAAATATATTTACAGTTGTGCTCAAAAGTTTACATACCCCAGCAGAATTTTTCCTTTCTTGGCCTTGTTTCAGAGAATATGAATGATAACAAAAAAAACTTTTTCTCCACTCATGGTTATTGGTTGAGTGAAGCTATTTATTGTCAAACTACTGTGTTTTCTCTTTTTAAATCTTAATGACTACCAAAAACATCCAAATGACTCTGATCAAAAGTTCACATACCCAGGTGATTTTGGCCTGATAACATGCCTTGAATTTGACACAAATGGGTTTGAATGGCTACTAAAGGTAACAGCCTCACCTGTGACCCTTTTGCTTGTAATCAGTGTGTGTATGCATAAAAGCTGAGTGAGTTTCTGGGATCCAGACAAACTCTTGCATATTTCATCCAGCCACTGACATTTCTGGATTCTGAGTCATGGGGAAAGCAAAACAATTGTCAACGGATCTACGGGAAAAGGTAGTTGAACAGTATAACACAGGAAAGGGATACAAAAAAATATCCAAGGAATTGATAATGCCTGTCAGCAGCGTTCAAACTGTGATTAACAAATGGAAAATCGGGCTCTGTAAAAACCAAACCACAGTTAGGTAGACCAATAAAAATTTTGATCGCAACTGCTAGGAAAATTGTTCGGGATACAAAGAAAAACCCACAAATAACATCAGCTGACATTCAGGACTCTCTGAAAACTAGCGGTGTGGCTGTTTCAAGATGCACAATAAGGAGGCAGTTGAAGAATAATGGGCTGCATGGTCGAGTCGCCAGAAGAAAGCCATTACTGCGCAAATGCCACAAAGTATCTCACCTACATTACGCCAAACAGCACACAGACAAGCCTTGAAACTTCTGGAACAAGGTAATTTGGAGTGATGAGACCAAAATTGAACTTTTTGGCAACAACCATAAACGTTACATTTGGAGAGAGGTCAACAAGGCCTATGATGAAAGGAACCCCATTCCTACTGTAAAGCACGGAGGTGGATCGCTGATGTTTTGGGGTGTAAGAGCTACAAAGGCACAGGAAACTTGGTAAAAGTTGAAGGAAAGATGAATACAGCACGTTATCAGCAAATACTGGAGGCAAATTTGCACTCATCAGCCCAGACGTTGCGCGTGGGACGTACTTGGATGTTCCAACATGACTATGATTCAAAACACAAGGCCAAGTGCTCCACCCCCATGCCGCAGGTGGTTTTAATTGCATCAGGATCTTACTTTCCCACATATAAGCAGACGGATGTCCCTTAGAGAGGTATTCACATTGTTAGGTCCTGACATCGAGAAACGCCTTATCTCGGCTGTCAGGTACACATGAATTGGCCAATTTATGCGCTAAGATTTCTCATTTATTTCTATATTGTACAGCAGTAATGCTATTCTTATTTCATACTTCATATTTACATGCGCTAAAATTTCTCATTTCAGTTTTCTACAGCAGTAATGCTATTCATATTTCATATTTACATACTCAGCGTTACAGTGTGCTACTTTGTTTGTTCATTGTACATGGAGGTAGCTCCTCTTAGTAAGCACCTGTTCACACCTATTTCTTGTAGTGGAAGTGCCGTCATTTTCTTTGTTACAGGTCCTATATGGGGTGAAACATTTTTTGACAGATTTCCAGTGTTTTGGGTTTTTTTTGGTAAAGAGGCATAAGTTGCTTTTCGCTGAGGGTCTGACTGCTGCTGCTGCTGTTCCATAGGACAGAATCTGGCAGAGGTCACATTACATGTTTTACAGAGGGGTAAAAGTTCTCGTTTTACAAACTGAGTATTTTTAGCCAAGGAGGAGGACATAATTTGCAGTAACTCAAATCAGGATGGATAGGTATACATAATACTGTTTGTCACGGACGACACTGGCGAAATCATCCAATATCCCACCAGTGCCACCAATTTGTCAGGGGATTCGCACACAGACTATCCCAATTATTCACTACGTAGTTACCGGCAAGCGAGCAGTGAGCGTAAGGCATACACACCTCCGAATTCCAACTCATGGATATGTGTATATGCCAGCTTCACGATAACCCATTTAAGATTATTTGCTGCCACCACCAATATGTTTTTGTTTTGTTTTTTTAAAAAAACTGAAATCCAATACAGGCCTGATAGGCTGCCTGCTTTCTAGTAGCTTTTCCATATGGCTTAGATGGAGGAACGATTACAGAACAGAAGAAACAGAACTATTAAATTTTATATTTAATCCAAAGGGAGGCAGTGTTTATAAAGAAAAATATATACAAAAGATTTTACAAAGGGGGACAATACAATACAGACTATACAGTTACACAACATAAAAAGGCATTGATAGAAGGACTTACTAGACCGATCGCAGAGATGATTCAGTTTAGCTGGAGGCAGGGGCGTACATAGAAGTCATGGGGCCCCATAGCAGAAGCTCTAATTGGACCCCCCCCCCTACAAAAAATAAATATGTCTGTGTCACAGAAGAGCAGATCTCATAACTTTCCAGCCTTTACATAGTAATTTACCTCCTTCCGAAGTCGTACATTCCTCCTTCATTGCCCCCATAAAGTATGATGCCAACAAAAGTGCCCCCCAAATAGTATGATACCCCTATGGTGCATTCCTCCACATGCACAGTATAATGACCCTATTGTACCCCACTTCAACTCCCACGGCAAAGTATGGTGACCCTAACGCAGTATATTCCCCCAACTGTGAACCCCACAGAGCCCTCCATACACTCTCATGGCCCCCACACAGCCCTCCAAACAGTATAATGGCCCCCAAACAGCCCTCCAAACAGTATAATGACCCCACACAAACCTTCACACTGTATAATTGCTTTCCTGCATTATAATAGCCCCCCACATAGCCCTCAAAATATTATAATGGCCCCACATAGCCTTCCATATAGTATAATGCACCACCAATAATCTTCCATATAGTATAATGCTCCTCCCATAAACCTCCAAATAGTATAATGCGCCCCCCATAATCCTCCATATAGTATAATGAACTTCCCATGGTCCTCCATAGAATATAATGCACTCCCCATAGTCCTCCATACAGTATATTACACACCCCATCGGGTAAAATGCAGCCCCCAAATAGTATAATGCACACCACAGTCCTGCAGTATTATGGGCACCACGTACTCACTGATTTTAAAATACTGTATATTTTAAATTAGCCGACCCAAATATAAGCCGAGGCCCCTAATTTTACCACATAAAATGGGAAAACCTATTGACTTGAGTATAAGCCTAGGGTGGGAAATGCAGCAGCTACTGGTAAATTTCCCCATCCTCGTATGTGTGGCCTCCTCAATCCCCCAATCCTGGTATGTGTGGCCTCCTCAATCCTGGTATGTGTGGCCTCCTCAATCCCCAAATCCTGGTATGTGTGGCCTCCTCAACCCCTCAATCCTGGTATGTGTGGCCTCCTCAACCCCTCAATCCTGGTATGTGTGGCCTCCTCAACCCCTCAATCCTGGTATGTGTGGCCTCCTCAACCCCCCAATCCTGGTATGTGTGGCCTCCTCAACCCCCCAATCCTGGTATCTGTGGCCTCCTCAACCCCCCAGTCCTGGTATGTGAGGCCTCCTCAACCCCCCAGTCCTGGTATGTGTGGCCTCCTCAACCCCCCAATCCTGGTATGTGTGGCCTCCTCAATCCCCCATTCCTGGTATATGTGGCCTCCTCAATCCCCAAATCCTGGTATGTGTTGGCTCCTCAATCCCCAAATCCTGGTATGTGTGGCCTCCTCAATCCCCAAATCCTGGTATGTGTGGCCTCCTCAATCCCCCATTCCTGGTATGTGTGGCCTCCTCAATCCATGTATCCTGGTATGTGTGGCTTCCTCATCCCCCCAATCACTGCACACATAAAACAATAAACACTAATAATCACCTTCCTTCCTCACCTCTGCTCCAGCGCTGAGTCCTGTCTTTAGCAGCTCATGTCGGCATCTGAGCAACGCGCGCTCTCAGAAGCCAAGGTGAGCTGCTGCCGGCACATTCACTCCTCTGCACTGACAGCAGGAGCCGGGGCTCAGCGCTCCTCCGTGCCTGCTACTAAAGAGAATGAATATTCTGCCTTCTCCACGCTCATGGGAGTGGAGAAGAGGGAATATTCATGTCCCTTTAGCATTGGGTACACGTGGTAGCTGCAGCAGCGGCTACTGTGTGTGCTGAGCTCCTCCACCGCCGCAACCCGCTCCTCTGCCGCCGCAACCTCCTACTCACCTATCCTCGTTCCCACGCTGCTTGGGGCCCTCATAGCAGTGGCATGGTCTGCCGCCATTGGCGGTACGCCACTGGCTGGAGGGAAGCGCTCCAATGGACTTCTATGGAACAGGAACCGGGCTTACACAGATAAGAGGAGGAGTCCTGAGGAGATAATTTGCATATTCCCACTGCATTTTGGGGTAAGTGAAGAGTCTCCGCGAGCTCAAAGAACACTGGATTTTGGCTGTTGGAGCTGAAAAGAGGACATCGGTAAATCAGAGGAGGAGTCCTGAGGAGATAATTTGCATATTCCCACTGCATTTTGGGGTAAGTGAAGAGTCTCCGCGAGATCAAAGAACACTGGATTTTGGCTGTTGGAGCTGAAAAGAGGACATCGGTAAATCAGAGGAGGAGTCCTGAGGAGATAATTTGCATATTCCCACTGCATTTTGGGGTAAGTGAAGAGTCTCCGCGAGATCAAAGAACACTGGATTTTGGCTGTTGGAGCTGAAAAGAGGACATCGGTAAATCAGAGGAGGAGTCCTGAGGAGATAATTTGCATATTCCCACTGCATTTTGGGGTAAGTGAAGAGTCTCCGCGAGATCAAAGAACACTGGATTTTGGCTGTTGGAGCTGAAAAGAGGACATCGGTAAATCAGAGGAGGAGTCCTGAGGAGATAATTTGCATATTCCCACTGCATTTTGGGGTAAGTGAAGAGTCTCCGCGAGATCAAAGAACACTGGATTTTGGCTGTTGGAGCTGAAAAGAGGACATCGGTAAATCAGAGGAGGAGTCCTGAGGAGATAATTTGCATATTCCCACTGCATTTTGGGGTAAGTGAAGAGTCTCCGCGAGATCAAAGAACACTGGATTTTGGCTGTTGGAGCTGAAAAGAGGACATCGGTAAATCAGAGGAGGAGTCCTGAGGAGATAATTTGCATATTCCCACTGCATTTTGGGGTAAGTGAAGAGTCTCCGCGAGATCAAAGAACACTGGATTTTGGCTGTTGGAGCTGAAAAGAGGACATCGGTAAATCAGAGGAGGAGTCCTGAGGAGATAATTTGCATATTCCCACTGCATTTTGGGGTAAGTGAAGAGTCTCCGCGAGATCAAAGAACACTGGATTTTGGCTGTTGGAGCTGAAAAGAGGACATCGGTAAATCAGAGGAGGAGTCCTGAGGAGATAATTTGCATATTCCCACTGCATTTTGGGGTAAGTGAAGAGTCTCCGCGAGATCAAAGAACACTGGATTTTGGCTGTTGGAGCTGAAAAGAGGACATCGGTAAATCAGAGGAGGAGTCCTGAGGAGATAATTTGCATATTCCCACTGCATTTTGGGGTAAGTGAAGAGTCTCCGCGAGATCAAAGAACACTGGATTTTGGCTGTTGGAGCTGAAAAGAGGACATCGGTAAATCAGAGGAGGAGTCCTGAGGAGATAATTTGCATATTCCCACTGCATTTTGGGGTAAGTGAAGAGTCTCCGCGAGATCAAAGAACACTGGATTTTGGCTGTTGGAGCTGAAAAGAGGACATCGGTAAACCGCGCGCCTACCGGCGCGCGCATTTTGAAGCTTTTTTCTTAAGCTTTTTTCACTGTTTTCAGAACATTAACAATAAGAACATGGAAGAGTCCAGGAGCCATTTGGTGAGCTGCATATCCTGCTACATGTTCACAGACTTGCCAGTGGAAAAGCCAAACTTTACATGCCAGAAATGCAAGCTTGTGTCCCTGTTGGAGGAAAAGTTGCGAAATCTAGGAGAGAGGTTAACTACCTTGAAAATCATTAAGGAAGGTGAAGAGTTCTTAGACAGAGCAGAATTATCTCTTCATGATTCAGAAAGAGAAGAAATTCGAACTGCACCTGACGAAACAGAGGAATGGAAGCATGTGACCCACAGAAGCAGGAGGATCGAGAGGCAGTCAGCACCCATACTGCTCAGGAACCAGTACCAGGCTCTCACGCAGGAGAACCATGAAGAAATACAGCAAAATAAGACTTTGCCAGCAATGAATAACCTTGTAAGCCCTCAGAATCCTCCTGGATGGAGAAAGAAGAATGTTGTGAAGAAAAAACGGAGAGTGGTGGTCATGGGGGATTCCCTGTTAAGAGGAACAGAGGCCGCTATCTGCAGACCAGACATAACCTCAAGAGAAATGTGCTGTCTTCCAGGAGCAAAAATTAAAGATGTGTCTGACAGGATATCAAGACTCTTCAGACCTACAGATCACTACCCATTCCTGCTAATACATGTGGGGACAAATGACACCGCAAGAAAGGACCTGGAAACCATCTGCAGTGACTTTGAAGACTTAGGCAAGAAAGTGAAAGAATTGGGAGCGTAGGTGGTCTTCTCATCCATCCTCCCAGTGGATGGCCATGGACCAATGAGGTGGAATAAGATTCTACAGGTGAACAACTGGCTACGTCGATGGTGCCGTCAACAAGGATTTGGATTTCTGGATCACGGAATGAATTACCTATACGATGGACTACTTGCTAGAGATGGTGTGCACCTTACGAAGACTGGAAAACATGTATTTGGAAGTCGCCTTGCTACACTCATCAGGAGAGCTTTAAACTAGAACAATGTGGGAAGGGAAGCAAAAGGCCAGAAAAAGCCATACAGCTGACAAATACTATTGAGATCTCTGCTACTGGAAGTGGAAAGGAAGAATAAAGACAAAACAATTTAAATAATAAAAATATGGGAGGAAGAGAAACCAATCACAAACTAAAATGTTTTTATACAAATGCACAAAGCATGGGCAACAAACAAGGAGAATTGCAACTACTAATGCAGGAAAAGGAATATGATGTCATTGGAATCACTGAAACTTGGTGGGACGATACACATGATTGGAATAAAAGGCTAAAAGGCTACAACTTATTTGCAAGAAACAGACTTGATAAACGAGGAGGAGGTGTCGCATTGTATGTTAGAAAAGCGTATATCTGCACAGAGATTGAAGCTTCAGAGACTGGGAGTACTGTGGAAACTGTTTGGGTAAGAATACAAGGAGAGAACAACGGAAAGGACACCATTGTAGGCATTTACTACAGGCCACCTGGG
The DNA here is from genome assembly GCF_046119375.1 of Phyllobates terribilis. Taxonomy (NCBI): domain Eukaryota; kingdom Metazoa; phylum Chordata; class Amphibia; order Anura; family Dendrobatidae; genus Phyllobates; species Phyllobates terribilis. The sequence continues at coordinate 45,784,170 of NW_027362765.1, forward strand.
CAAGCTGAAGATATGGATGAACTCTTTATGTATCAAATGACCAAGTTCTCCAAAAAATATGACGTAGTGGTCATGGGAGATTTCAACTATCCAGACATCTGTTGGGAATCTCTCTCAAGTAAAACTAACAGGTCAAGCAAATTCTTATCCTCTCTTGCTGACAACTTTATCTTCCAAAAGGTAGGGGAGAAAACAAGGGGATCTGCTACTTTGGATCTAATCCTTATAAACAGGGAGGAAATGGTTGAGGAGGTAAAGGTGGTTGGGACCCTAGGAGGCAGCGATCATGCTATTATAGAATTTTGGATAACTAGAGGAGGAAGACATGTGAAGACTCAAACTTCAAGGTTAGATTTTAGAAAGGCAGATTTTAAGAGACTCAGAAAGAGAATAGGAGGGATCCAATGGCTGGATGTCCTTAAGGACAAAAATGTCCAGGAAGGATGGGAAATTTTTAAAAATGAGATTCTCAAAGCACAATTGTTAACAATCCCGAAAAGTAGGAAGAATGGGAAGCATTTAAGGAAACCAGGATGGATGAACACAGAACTTAAACACATGCTAAAAAGAAAGAAAGAAATGTTTATTAAATGGAAAGAGGGAGGCATATCTAAAGAAGATTATAATGCAGTCTGCAGATCCTGCAGGGCACGTATCAGGTTAGCTAAAGCGGACAATGAATTAAGGCTTGCAAGAGATGTCAAAAGCAATAAAAAAGGATTTTGGGGGTATGTCAAAAGTAAAAGAAAAGTCAAAGATGCTGCAGGATTTTTACAGGATGAAAATGGAGAAATGGTAAGAGAGGATGTTGAGAAGGCCGAACTTTTTAATTCCTATTTTGCATCTGTTTTCTCTCAGAAAGAAAATGTAACATCAACTGATCTTCACTGTCCTTTTAAAGGAATAGAGGAATCCAAGTTATCTGTAAACAGAAAGATTGTGAGGGAATATTTAGCTAACATAAATGAGTTCAAGTCTCCAGGTCCAGATGAATTACACCCCAGAGTACTGAAGGAGATCGTAGAAGAAATTTTAGAACCACTCTCCATAATCTTTGAAAATTCTTGGAGAACAGGAGAAGTCCCAGAAGACTGGAGAAGAGCAAATGTTGTTCCTATGTTCAAAAAGGGGAAGAAGGTGGACCCAGGGAACTATAGGCCGGTGAGTCTGACTTCTATACCAGGAAAGATCTTTGAACAAATTATTAAACAACATGTATGTAAGTACATGGATAACAATGAAGTGATTAACCAGAGTCCGCATGGGTTTGTAACTAACAAGTCATGTCAGACTAACTTAATTTCCTTCTATGACAGAATCACTGACTGGGTGGATCAGGGAAATGCTGTAGATATAGTATATCTTGACTTCAGCAAAGCATTTGACAAAGTATCTCACACCATCCTTATTGAAAAAATGACCAAGTATGCAATGGACCAGGCAACTGTTAGGTGGATTCATAACTGGCTTAGTGATCGGACTCAAAGGGTGGTTGTAAATGGCTTCCCATCCAGCTGGATGAATGTCTCAAGTGGGGTACCACAGGGCTCTGTCCTGGGACCTGTATTGTTCAACATCTTTATCAATGATTTAGATGAAGGAATTGAGGGTAAACTGATTAAATTTGCTGATGACACAAAGCTAGGAGGGATAGCTAATACTAGAGAAGAGAGAGAGAGGATTCAAAAAGACCTAAATAAATTGGAGCAGTGGGCAGCAACCAACAGAATGGTTTTTAACAGGGAAAAATGCAAAGTACTACATCTGGGCAATAAAAATGAAAAAAGCATATACAGAATGGGAGGAATAGAGCTAAGCAACAGTACATGTGAAAAAGACTTAGGTATACTAATAGATCATAGACTGAACATGAGTCAACAGTGTGATGCAGCAGCAAAAAAGGCAAATACAATTCTGGGATGTATTAACAGAAGCATACAGTCTAGATCACGTGAAGTCATTATCGGTCTTTACTCCTCTTTGGTCAGACCTCATCTGGAATACTGTGTACAGTTTTGGGCACCACATTTTAAAAAAGACATAGACAAACTGGAGCAAGTTCAGAGAAGAGCGACCAGAATGGTGACTGGTCTGCAAACCATGTCCTATGAGGAACGGTTGCAGGATTTGGGAATGTTTAGCTTGCAAAAAAGAAGACTGAGAGGAGACTTAATAGCTGTCTACAAATATGTCAAGGGCTGTCACATTGTAGAAGGATCATCTTTATTCTCATTTGCACAAGGAAAGACTAGAAGCAATGGGATGAAACTAAATGGGAGGAGACACAGATTAGATATTAGAAAAAACTTTTTGACAGTTAGGGTGATTAATGAGTGGAACAGGCTGCCACGAGAGGTGGTGAGTTCCCCTTCAATGGACGTCTTCAAACAGAGGCTGGACAGACATCTGTCTGAGATGATCTAGTGAATCCTGCTTTGAGCAGGGGGTTGGACCAGATGACCCAGGAGGTCCCTTCCAACTCTACCATTCTATGATTCTATGATATATCTCCCGGCATAAGTATAGATTCCTTTTCAACTGGATCTTTTATGCCGAAGGGGGGCCATGCCCACACACTCCACTGTGATGAGCTCACATGGGCTGGTCTCCGCCCTTCATGGTTTTATTAAATCTTAAATTTCAACGATAACTTCTCGCTGGTTGATCGCAGAAGTTAGCAAGTGATGCCATATTTTTTATTGCGATTTTACTTTTACTTAGAGACTACACATGACCTGACTGCTGTCCGTTAGCTTTGTGTTCCTGCGTTACAGCTCACCGGGGGGCGCTCACAGATACGGAAAAATGTGTATTGTTCCTTAGCTAACCCTGCCGCTAAAAATGTGTCCCATCACAATCAGAATTATAGAAACTCCAATATTCCATTTCGGTGCCTAAAAGTCTGCCTGATGTCTGGTGAGTAGAGGAGTTTGTAAATGAGAATAACCCGGCTATTGTACGAAGTGTGATAGTTTCCCTTTGAGCCTTAACAAGATGTTTCCTGTCCCTTTCAATCTCTGGCCCATATGTTCAAAGGTGTCTATTTGTCACCTATGTCTCTCCATTTGGTATGGTAACTAGCCTGTATAACCGAGTTTGTGGCTTCTTTTGTACTCTGCTATTTGCATAGAATCAACTTATTAGTGTGTTATAGCTCTTCTCACTTCGAATGGGATAGGGGAGGGAGGAAGAGGGGTTTGGAGAGAGAGATTTTTAATATTTCCTGACACTTTACTTTCAAGAGTATTTTATAACAATGCTATCAAGCAGGAGTAGAGAGAACTTGTTTTCACCGGATAACCCCCTTATTACCCATCCTATCCGGCGCAATGCAGCACTTTTATCTCTTATAGAATTGAGCAGTAGTGCACATGCTCAGTCTGACCTCCATTATTACCCCATAGGGCTCTCAAATTATGCTGTTTTTTCCGGCAGCCATATAGATTACGTGGAGCAATGGTCAGACATCCAGCCTATTTAATTCTGTAATTGGGATAAAAATTCCCCATTTTTCCAGTCTGTGTGGGTCGGACACTCTGATCAGTAAGTTATTACCAATCTCATGGATCAGTGATAAAGGGTTTGTGGAGTGAAAACAAGTTAAGACTAGTGTTGAGCGAGCATGCTCAACACTGCTCAGTACTCGCCCGAGCATCTCACTACTCGGGATGTTCGGCGAGCACCGAGCATTTCCGGGTTACAGGAAGGCGACGCTGGCAATTTGTCACAAGAGGTGGACGATGATGAGACACAATTGCCATAAAGTGAGGAGGAGGACCATGGTGCCAAAGAGGAGGAGGTGGTGGATGATCTAGTAACTGACCCAACGTGGCAGGAGGACAAGCAGAGTGAGGCCAGCAGCACACAGGGGGAGGGAGGCAGAGTACCGCAACAGGCAGGAAGAAGCAGTGTGGTGGCCGCACACAGAAGGCGGGCAACCTTTCCCCGTAACACCAACACGAGGGACGTTGCCAATACAACCGGTAGGTCTTCCAGAGCCTGGAATTTTTTTAAAGACTCTGCTGATAACCCCGAAAAGGCCATTTGTACCACCTTCCAGGCCAGCATCAGCAGGGGTGACAAAACTACCAGCCTGACCACCACCAGCATGATCAAGCACATGTCAGCAAAGCACCCGACTTTGTGGGGCGAACCCCAGGGTCCACAACCAGTGTCAGCGGGTGTCACCACTGCTTCTTCCGCTGTTGTGTGTGTAAGAGAACCCCCTGTTGTGCGTGCAAGGCAATCCCCTGTCCATACTGCATGCAAAGTTGTCCCCTCCTCTCAGTCTTCACTTGTTATGGCAGTTTCTCAAGAAACAGCATCAACGTCCACGTCCCACCGCAGCGTTCAATTGTCCATATCCCAGACCTTTGAATGAAAGCGCAAATTTGTAGCCAACGCCCCACAGGCCACAGTCCTAAATTCGCACATTTCACGACTGCTTGCGTTGGAAATGCTGCCTTTTAGGCTGTTGGAGATAGAATCCTTTAGCAATCTTATGGCGGTGGCCGTACCTCGGTACTCAGTCCCCAGCTGACACTATTTTGCCCGGTGTGCCATCCCCGCACTACACAAGCACATGTCCCAAAACATCTGCCATGCCCTCAACAACGCAGTTGCTGGGAGAGTCCACCTGACAACGGACACGTGGACAAGTGCTTCTGGCCAGAGACGGTACATTTCCCTGACGGCACACTGGGTAAACATAGCGGAAGCTGGGACCCAGTCGGACCTTGGGACGGAACACATCCCATACCGAGGATTGCGGGCCCTATGTCAGTCAGAGTTGCCTCCACAGTGTACAGCTCCTGCGCATCATCCTCCACCTACTCATGTTCAGCCTCCATCTCATATCACCACATCAGTTACCAGCTGGAAACACTGCAGTACTGCCTCAGCCAAGCGGCAACAGGCTGTGCTGAAACTCATAAGCTTAGGTGATAAACCTCACACTGCTTGTGAGTTGTGGACAGCTGTGAAAGAGCAGGCAGATCTGTGGCTGAGACCGCTGAACCTACATCCAGGCATGGTCGTGTGTGACAATGGCCGTAACCTGGTGGCGGCTCTGAGGCGAGGCGAGATCACATACGTACCATGCCTGGCTCATGTGCTTAACCTCGTGGTTCAGCGATTTCTTAAATCGTACCCCGAGTTGCCAGATCTGCTCGTCAAAGTACGCCGCCTGTCTGCTCATTTTCGGAAGTCGGCTGCAGCTTCCGCCGCCCTTGCTGTGTTTCAGCAGCGTTTGCAGCTTCCGGCACACCGACTGGTGTGTGATGTCCCCACACATTGTAACTCTACCCTCCACATGTTGCAAAGGATTTGTGAGCAGAAGAGAGCAGTTGTGGAGTACCAGCTGCAACAAGGCCGTCGATATTCAGGTCAGACTCCACACATAAGACCTCAGGAGTGGACCTGGATGTCTGACATATGTACCATCCTGACAAACTTTGAGGAGTCCACCAAGATGGTGAGTGGCGATGATGCCATCATTAGCGTCCGCATCCCACATGTCAGTCTTTTGCAATGCTCTCCGCAGAGAATTAAAGAGGAGGCATTGCAGCCAGCGTATGATGAGATGGATCAAGAAGCCGTAGAGGGCGATTACACACAGCCCAGCCTCATCTCATCCCAACGTGCATTGGGGGACAATGAGGAGGAGGAGGAAGAACAGGAGCTGGTATCATGCGCTATCAGGCCCTTGCTGCAGAACTGTTAAAAAAAAATTCCCATCTGAACACGCTAGCGGCCGAGGTCACAGTTCGTTGACCACCCAAGGCGTACAGGCGAGAGAGACGCAACTCCAATCCAGCAGGGGAACACTGTCAACGTTCTGGGACAGTTTTCTGAGACCCACCCAGCTTACAGGCCCTGAGGCGCTGGGTACTCTCACAAGGAATGGAAAGTTTCAAAAGATGGTGAGGGAGTACCTTGCCGACCATACCAGCGTCCTCCGTGATTCCTCTGTGCCTTTTAATTATTGGGTATCCAAGCTGGACACTTGGAATGAATCGCTCTGTACGCCTTGGAGTTCCTGGCCTGCCCTGCCGCTAGCGTGTTATCGGAGCGTGTTTTTAGTGCCGCTGGAGGAATTATAACTGATAAGCGCACTCGCCTGTCAACTGACAAGCTCACCCTTATCAAAATGAACAAGGGCTGGATTGGGCCAGACTTCTCATCACCACCAAATGACAGCAGAGTAACATAAAGTCAAATCCACTGTGTTGTTTCGGGAGGTGTATTCCCATGCATCGCTTCACACCCACACATGGGTATACGTTTCCTCATTTCAGCTGTTTTTTTGTTCTTCTCCTTATCCTCAGCCTCCACCACCACTATACCACCAGGGTGACCGTGGTCCATGTTACCAGCATTGCAAGTTCCTCCGTCCTAATTTTTGGCAGCTTTTGCTTGGAAGGCATAGGCAAAGACTATGGAAGACCCACTCCCCTATAATGGGAATAATGTTTTTAATATTCTGTACTGCATGGCTCTTGTACGGGGTATTGCAAGTTCCTCTGTCCTAATTTTTGGCAGCTTTTGCTTGGAAGGCATAGGCAAAACCTATGGGAGACCCACTCCCCAATAATGTAAATAATGTTTTTAATATGCTGTACTGCATGGCTCTTGTAAGGGGCATCAAAATTGTCTTGTTAAGCTACTGTGACCTCCACGTCTCTTCCACGGGGCATTGATATTGTCTTTTTATTCCACTGCGACCTCCACCACTCTTCCAAGGGGCATTGATATTGTCTTTTTATTCCATTGCAACCTCCACCACTCTTCCAAGGGGCATTGATATTGTCTTTTTATTCCATTGCGACCTCCACCACTCTTCCAAGGGGCATTGATATTGTCTTTTTATTCCACTGCGACCTCCACCACTCTTCCAAGGGGCATTAAAACCGTCTTGTTAAGCTACTGTGACCTCCACGTCTCTTCCACAGGGCATTGATATTGTCTTTCTATTCCACTGCGACCTCCACCACTCTTCCAAGGGGCATTGATATTGTCTTTTTATTCTGCTGCGACCTCCACCACTCTCCCAAGGGGCATTAAAACCGTCTTGTTAAGCTACTGTGACCTCCACGTCTCTTCCATGGGGCATTGATATTGTCTTTTTATTCCACTGCAACCTCCACCACTCTTCCAAGGGGCATTAAAGTGGTCTTGTTAAGCTACTGTGACCTCCACGTCTCTCCCAAGGGGCATTAAAACCGTCTTGTTAAACCACTCTGAACTCCACAGCTCTTCCAAGGGGCATTGAAATGTTGTTTTTAATTACCTCTAACCTCCATGACTCTTATAACGGGCATTGCATTTCCTCCTAATTTTAGTCAGCTTTTGCTTTTCAATGCATAGGCGAACACTAAGGGAGACCCACTCCCCAATAATGGGTAGAAGGTTTTTAGTACGCTGTAATCCACGTCTGTTTCAAGGGGCATTGCAGTTCCTCATAATTTTTGGAAAGCTTTCCATTCACTGCTTAGGCCAACAGTGTGCAGGAGACCCAGTTGCTATAAATGGTAAAAACAGTTTAGTTAAGGCCCTCTGACCTCCATGTCACTTCCAAGCTGCATTGGAGTGCTTCGAAATTTTTGGTAGGCATTGCACTCACTTATTGCCCTATAACTGTGTAGCCGAACCGCTCCTTTTGGTACAGAAACATATCCTACAAGACATGTGTGGTTGACTGGCCTGATATTGATGTGAATGGTCCCTGTTTCTCCTGCTCTTTCTCCTTTGCCACCACCTCATCCATCATTCATCACCTGAAGCTTTGTTTTAACGGGAGTCATAGAACTGGGATAGTAGCAGGAAAACATCCAGCAATCCTCGGAGGAGGTAGGATATGCGCCAAAACGCTGACCACCTCAGGCCTAGCCGCTACTACATACATGCGCTTGCATTGCAAGGAACAGAAAGCTAAGGAGATGGATGGCCTCATGATCATGAATAATTTACTCGTTGTGTAGGAGGCCGACCACTGCTGCTGTCTACCTTCTGAACTTTGTGTTGAAGCATAATTGACCCAGGACCCGCAATCCTCTATGTCTGGAGGGCATGTTGCATCCCAGTGTCTAACTGTGTCCCGGCTTCCATAATATTAACCCAGTGTGAAGGCGTCAGTGAAATGGACCATCCCTGGGTACATTCACTTGTCCACGTGTTTGTGGTTAGGCTGTCCTTCCCACTAAATGCACTGGGGAGGGCACAGGTAATGTTTTGGTATGCGCACTTGTGTATAAGGGGATCCGGGACAAATAGGGGCGGCTGGGGACCGTGTGTGGGCGCCCGGCCTCGGGGTGGCTGGGGACAGAGTATGGACACCCGGCTGCCCCCTGGTGGCTGGGGACCGAGTGTGGACACCCGGCCGCCGGGCGGCTGGGGACTGAGTATGGATACCAGGCCGCCGACGCAGCCATGACATGGTAGCCGGCGTCTGCCTCCACAAGCCTAAAAGGCCTCATTTCAAGTGCAAGCAAGCTAGCAGTATGGTATTGCAGCCTGGCGGTGGTTGGGTGGCAGGCTGCACACTTACCCTTGCATTCCAAGAAAACAAAGCAGATGGTAACTTCTATCATCATCATCATGCTCCTCACCTTGGCACTCTCAACTCCCCTGATGGAGAAGCCAGGGCCCACCGTAGGAGTCTGGTTGTCTGGTGGGCTCGACCATTGCTGCCCTAAAGCAGGCCAGGCTAAGAAAAGTGTGGGGAAGGTTACTGGGACAAATAGGGGCGGATGGGGACTGAGTATGTCCAACTGTGTCCCGGCTTCCACAATATTAACCCAGTGTGAAGGAGTCAGTGAGATGGACCATCCCTGGCCACATTCACTTGTCCACGTGTTTGTGGTTAGGCTGTCCTTCAAATAGGGGCGGCTGGGGACCGTTTATGGACACCCGGCAGCCCCCAGGCAGCTGGGGACCGTGTGTGGGCACCCGGCCGCGGGGCGGCTGGGGACCGAGTATGGACACCTGGCCGCCCCCTGGCGTCTGGGGACCAAGCGTGGACACCCGGCCGCCGGGCGGCTGGGGACTGAGTATGGATACCAGGCAGTCGACACAGCCATGACGTGGTGGCCAGATTCTGCCTCCACATGCCTAAAAGGCCCAATTTCAAGTGCAAGCAATCAGTATGGTATTGCAGCCTGGGGGTGGGTGGCAGGCTGCATACTTGCGCTTGCATTGCAAAGAATGGGGGAGGTACAATTGAACACTGCCCTGGGACAAGGACTTGCACGGGGATAGTTGCAAGTCTGCATCTTCTGATGCGGCAAGGATCACTTCTGATGGGCACACTTTTAGGCAGTGACCTGGGTGTCAGAGATGCTTCCAGGGGTCTTCGCCATGCTGTTCCAATGTCTTTTCAGCACTGTATGCATGTGTCACACAGCACATGGCCAGATAAGGTTGTAAAATGTTAAAATGACATTTCACGGTGAATGCATTTGTCACGGTTGAAAGCAATACAAAAGTGCAAAAACACATAAAAAATGCTACTTGTGAACATAGCCCAAGGTGTGAAGGAGTATTTTTGTTTTTGGTTATTTATTTTACCTTATACACAAGTCTTTACCCTGGAAAGGATGTTCCTTAACATATTTCACAGGAAAGCAGTTTCAGTTTCGTTTTTGAACGTTTTATTGTGAGCCCGTAAAAATGGCTTAATACCTCTGACCACGTTGTTGACAGCAGTCACCTGTGGGTCAGAAATGCTTCCTGGGGCGATCCCCATGCTGTCCCCATTTCATTTGAGCACTGTCACTATAGTTTTGGGCACTTTTTTAGGCTTTCTACAGACTGCCGGGGGTGCCGCCGCAAAAATGCTCGGGTCTCCCATAGACTAACATTGGGCTCGTTGCTCGGGTCGAGCACCCGAGTATCACGGTGAGCTCGGCCCGAGCTTCAAGCACCCGAGCATTTTAGTGCTCGCTCAACAATAGTTAAGACCCATAAACACCCAAGCCCTACAAGCCTATGATTGACAACTCTCATGACTTACATACAGGAGTACTTAGCCAAACGTTCTTGTGTTCTCTTAGAGAGCAGGCGTCAAGCTCCTCTGGTGGCAGCTTATCTTCAGAGAGCACAACAGGACCAACTACTGGATTCCAACACGTGGGATCCTTCTCTCCCCTGACAACAATTATCGAAGAAGAGGCGGGAAGCCCGAATACACGTTAGATTGTTGGCTAATCCTGACCACTTTAGCTTTATGTGTATGGGAGTCTTAGTGTAATCTGTATAAGGATTCATTCAGACATCTATGCACATCGGTCTGATATCAGAATGCAATGCATGGACTAGCTGAGGCTCTGCTAACCAGAGTGTGACAGTCTCATAAAAATATATGAAGCCTCATGCTTGGGTCAGGAGACCCATGGCCAGTACATGCATTGCATTCCGAGATGTGAATGAATGTCAGAATGAGCCATGATAGACAATAATGGTGATGCAGAAATCATGAACCTTCATGCAGCAACTTTGATCAAGTCATCTCTATAGTGAGACAGCTAGAATGGAGTTGTATGGAAGACATCCTTATAGACAGTACTGTGTGCCCAGAAATCATGAGCCTCCGTGCAGCAACTCCTATCTAGTCATGTTAGTAGTGAGGTGGCTAGTCTACAGTTGCTTTACAGAGGGCGTCCTTAAAGATAGTACTGTGTGCCCAGAAATCATGAACCTCAGTTCAGTAACTCCGATTTACTCATCTCTGTAGTGAGACAGCTAGAATGGAGTTGCTGAACGGAGGACGCCCTTAGCCCACGACCCCACTATCAGTATTTGGTCTGTATTTTTTCTTGAGTGGAAGCCAAAACCAGGTGAGGCACAATCGGAGAAGAGGTATAATAGAAACAAGTGCACCAATTCTGCATTTATCACCCACTCCTGATTTTGGCTCTCACTCCTGAGAAAAAAAGTTCCTTACTGATAACGGGATTTCTCAGAGCCCACGACGGCACCACGGACAGAGGGGATCCGCCCTTCAAGGACAGGAAACCTACAGATTAAAAGGGCGGTACCTCTCTCCCGCATCAGTTGTTTACAGAGCACGAGAGGACCTCCAGGTTAATAACACAATATACCACATAACTATGATGCTTATCAGGAACACCATGTGACTATATATAAACTACAAAAGTAAGTGTGGACACCAATGCGTGAAGGGAGGAAATGTACGGGTGCCGTCATGGGCTCTGAGAAATACTGTTACCAGTAAGTAACTACATCTTTCTCCTTCCCCCATGACCTCACCACGGAGAGAATTACAGAGAAATGTAACATTTGGGAGGGATTACTGCTTCCAGATCCCTTCTACCAAAAGTAAGGTTTGAAGAAGAGGCCAAGTCCAGCCGATAATGATTAAAGAATGTAGAGGGAGATGATCATGTAACAGCTCTACATACAGTACAGACCAAAAGTTTGGACACACCTCATTTAAAGATTTTTCTGTATTTTCATGACTTTGAAAATTGTACATTCACACTGAAGGCATCAAAACAATGAATTAACACATGTGGAATTATATAGTTAACAAAAAAGTGTGAAACAACTGAAAATATGTCTTATATTCTAGGTTCTTCAAAGTAGCCACCTTTTGCTTTGATGACTGCTTTGCACACTCTTGGCATTCTCTTGATGAGCTTCAAGAGGTAGTCTTTTCCTTGGTGGGAAAACTGAATTCACAGTAGACCCCTGGGCTGGTCTCACACTGGCTGGATATACTGTTTTAATGGTTTCGATGTGACCTAACACAGTCTTTGGATCCAGTCTAATTTCGTGTCTCATAGTATTCATCACCGGTACTGTCACTCGAGCAAACCCACCAGTAGGAATCGTAAGCACAGTCTCACCTTGAACTAGGCCTTCCGGAAGTTCTGAGGAGTCTTTTGGAACGAACAGTCTTTTCTGGACTTTTGTTCCCGGTTTTACCCGAACTTCACACCTCACCCCCACCATTTGGTTTGCAGGAATGATTGTTGGGTGCATGCCTACCTTGAATTCTTTTAGTTCCATTGTATTCTGTGCTTTCTTTACTCTATGAATCACATTTTCCGCCACGGAGTTGGGTATGGCAAGCGATGTGGCAGTTGCATCCTCCACCAGTGTCCCTGACTTGTGTTTCTTGGTGACCTCACTGATTACATTATAACCCAGGAAAGGATCCTCTGCCACGTTCTGATCACTGGTCACGAGAAAAGGTACCAAAAGCTCAATGCTATTGCTGTTCTTCGTGGCACTCAGTTGGAAAGTCACTTCCACCCAGCCTATGAAAGGGATTTCAGTCTGGTTGACAGCTTTGCCGTGGAGTTCCACTGGTCCTAAGAGTTCTTTTAGCGACCGAAGGCAGGTATGTGGCAGGTAATGCCTTCTCCATTCTTTATTTAAAAGGCTTGCTTGGGCTCCTGTGTCCCACAGTGCTTTTTCCAGGAGTCTATCTAGCTGGCACCGTATAAAGCGCCTTTCACCGATTAGGCTGATGAGGCTATCTTTACTGACTGAGGAATCCTCCTCCCAGGAGTACATCGTTTGACCTCCTCACTGGGCATTAAGTAACTGATGCCCCTGTCTCTCTTGCAGCTGTTGTAGACTGGAACACATTTGGGAATAGTACTGACGCAGCCGTTTTACCTCATGCGCTGTTCTGGGATTTGGTGAGATTTGGATTTGATTCTGGGGTCTCCTCCGTGTCGCGGTTACCAGTCGCCCTGTACTGGTAACCTCCTGTCTTTTAACCCAGACGACCATGACCATTGGCATTCCTTGGCATAATGTCCTTCCTCACCACATCTTAGTGGACACAGACCGTACTCTGATTTGATGAACGGCATGCTTCACAAGCCGGGTATCTTCTGTGTTGGAACCCACTCCTGGGTCTGAGGGATGCCGGTTCTGACCTGGAACAAATCAACTTTTTCACCTCAATCAACTCGGCTCGCAGTTCTCCTATTACTTCCTCCCAGTCAGCGCTGTCAGGCCTCTCTTTTGTTGGTGATTTAAGGTTCCCTCTCGGAGGTGGCACTAGAGGGTCTCCATGATGATCTTCGGACTGGCCACCGGGGGTCTCCAACTTCAACTGACTAATTTTGGTGATTTTAGGGGCAGAGCCTTTTTTCAACTTGTATTCGCTCTCTGACTCCAAACTAGCGGCCTCATTCATTTTTTTCAATTAGGACTTCGTCCAAAATGCCAGGATCTTCTAGGTACTGTTTCAGCTGCAACTTGATATCTTTGCTGATTAATCCCATTCCCAATGATCTCAAGAACTTCTTCTGGACTAGTCCAGCATCAAACTTCTCTTCCGTTTCTACATCTCTGAATGCAAACAACAGTCTATCCTTCAGTTCAATTGCTCTGAACAAGAAATTTTGGGATGATTCATTATTTTTCTGTGAGAGGTTAATGAGTCGGTGGAACATTCTGAAGTACTCTCTTCTTTATAGTGCCCTTTTAAAATCATCTTCAGCTGTTGCAAGGTCAATTGACTTTTCATTTCTAGCACCCTACGGAGGTCCTGGGCTGATCGATTTCACCACCCCCTCAATGATCTCATCTGGCTGGTAGCCTTTCTGTAAGGCTATGTGCCCATGATGCAGAAATGCTCAGGATTTTTTCCTGAGCGTTTCTGCATCTCCCTGGCAGAAAAAAACGCATGCAGATTGTACATGCGTTTTCCTGCCAGGGACATGCGGAAGTGAAGCGTTCTTCACTTGCATTTCCGCATGCGGGTTGACAAGCGCTTTCCAAGCGATTTTAGCATCACTTGGAAAGTGCTTGTCAACTTGGTCACACTATATAAATCCATGCAAACGGCATGGATTTATATAGTGTGACCCGAGAGAATGTAAAAAAAAAAATATATATATATATACTTACCCTCTGATGGCCCTCGGTGTCCTGCTTTCCCTCCGTTCTCCCTTGCCGGCAGCGGTACACTGAAGGACCTGCCGATGCCAGCGTTGCGTGACCTGTCACATGACTATGACGTCAGCGCAGGTCCTTCAGTCCATCGCGAACTGCCGGCATGAAAGGATGAGTGCAGCGGGGGCCGCCAGAAGGTAAGTATATATTTACTTTTTATTTTATTCTTTTTTTTTTTTTTACAGTTTTCTATGGTACCCAGGTCCGGAGGAGAGTCTCGTCTCCTCTAGACCTGGGTACGATCCGCACATTAGAACGCATGGAATGCGCATCTACATATACTGTGATGCGTAATCCATGCAATCTAATGCAAGTGAATGGCGGTGAAAACGCAGCACTTCTGCAAAATAATTGGTAGTGTTGTGTTTTTTTCCGCAATCATAATCCACAGCAGAAATTTCCGCAGCATGTGCACAGCACATGCGGATTATCATTGGGGAACATGGCAGGCCTTCTACCATGCGTTTTTTAAGCGTTTCTGCAGCGTTTTTGCTGCTGCGGAAATGCTTAAAAACGCATCGTGGGCACACAGCCTAAGCCTACATCGATCTGGTGCAACAAGTTCATATAAGACAGTTTCTTTTTCTGTTCACACTCTCCAATCTGTCCCATGATATTGAATTCTTTCCTTATGGTGATTTGTGGTGTTAGAGAGGACTGTCTTCCTGATTTATCTAATCTGAGCAGGTTAAATGTCCTGTCTGAGTCTATCACCCGTTCAGAGGTTTTGGTCGATTCCTGCAGGGCTGTTGTTAGAGCTTTGAATTGTTCTTTCAATTCCTGTAGTTTATTCTGTGGACTGAGATCCCGCTTTTGGTAATTGGTGCCGCCCCTCCATCCTCCAACTTCAAACTGGTTAGAAACTGTGTTAGTTCCTGGAGGAATGTCCTCATGAAGTCTTCAGCTTCTAATCCTTTTTTGCATTAATGGCAGCTAACAGTTGCCTGCCGTTGTGTGCTTTAGAAATCTGTTCTACTGACATCTTTATATGTTCTGCTACTGTTCTCATTTCTTCACAGGTTAACTGAAGAAACAGCTCACTAATTCTGTCCATTTGCATTTCCACATCCATTGCTGCTAGTGAGTTTTTCTTTAGGGCTGGTCACCTTTAACTGGTGTAGCAGAGTTGAGTTGAGGTGCTGTGCTTCTGTGTTTTTCCAGACACTTTTCCTCTTCTCCCTCTACACGCTAATTCCCACTTAGGACTCCCCGTACGGGCTACCAATGTTACACGCACGCCGCTAGGTTCAGTTAGGGGTAAGACAGGTTACATAAATTCTTTGGAATCCTGAGGGAACCGTTACTCAGGGTGACTATAGACCATGTGCTGCAGCTTCTCTCAGGCACACAGTGGTATTGGTATTGATCCTCAGACCCAGACACGTAGGTTGTTTCACTTGCTGACCAGACACACTTGACAAGAGTCCTCATAAGCGGTAGAACAATAGCATTTAATAAGAAGCCGCACAGCCAGTGCAAGTTAAGTCTCATGAGCAGCAGGCTCCAGTGACAAACAGTACAGTTTCCTTAGCAGCACAGCAGTTCACAGTCTTCCCAGTAGTACAGGACAGCACAGTTCTTATGCAAAGGCACATTAATGAACACCACATTCTATACAGCACAGTGGGATGGAGGAGGGGGAAGGGTTTGCTGAGGGAGATGATCCCTGTGACACCATTTCTTCCAGTCCTTATCTTTCTGCCTGACAATACTCTGCACTGCTAGTTCAGGAATTCTACCTGACCTGTGCTTAGCTTAACTCCTGACTTCAATCCTTTTCACTTGCAGGGGCACTTCTGTGAAATACAGAACACACACACCACCTTTCTCTTCGGCTCCAGCCAGACAGTAAACATCTTCCCCACAATCCCCCTGGGGCTCTGCTATAACACTCCCCTTCTCTTGTGACTGTGTTAACCCCTCTAGTTGCTGGATGCTTCTAGAGCACAACACTTCCTGTCTCCTGTGCGTGTGTTACTTCTAATAGTTGCTGAATGCTTTTAAAGCAACAGCATTATTTCTGCATGTCACAGCTGCAAGCCAGACACTGTGCATCACACATCTGTATGACTGGCGCCCTATGCAGACTCCATTGGTGTGCCTGTATAATGCTACACAGCCACCCCTTCCATGAATTGGTAGGTTACTGAGTGGCTGTCTGCATCAGTATTTTGCACATGTGCTCCCCCCGCCTTTATCATGGAGACTTGCGGCATCCTGCAATGCATTGGTAATCTGACTTGGTGTTGGTAAGGCATTATCTTTTACTGTGATGTTTTTTACCTTCTCTTCATCTACCTGATGATCCTGAGGAACATTGGGATTTTCTTGATCACAGTCCTGTGGAAGAAGAGGACGTGGGACATCTCTCTGGTGTTGTCCTCTTACTGAATAGAACTGGAGGAAACACATACAGGGACTGAATTCAATCTTTACATACAGATAATTATATGCTGTGTGTATTTAATCCTATCTATTACCAGATGATAAGATAAGAGTCAGCCTATCAGCATTTTCAGGCAAATGCGCCTATCAGTTATAATTCCACTAGCGGCACTTAAAATCCGCTCAGGGCAGGCCCGGACCTCCAAGGCGGAGAGAGACAGTTCATGCCACGTGTCCAGCTTGGATATCCAATAATTATAAGGCACAGAGGAATCACGGAGGACGTTGGTACGGTCGGCAAGGTACTCCCTCACCATCTTCCGAAAATTTTCCTTCCTTGGGAGAATACCCCGCGGCCTAAGGGCCTGTGCAATGGGAAGGTCTGAGAAAACTGTCCCAGAACTTTGAGTGTTCCCCTGCCTCTACTAGATTGCATTTGTGTCTCTCTTGCCTGTACTCCTTGGTTGTCCAACTAACTGTGACCTCTGCTGCCAGCTTTTTCAGATGGGAATTTTTTAAATAATTCTGCAACAAGGGCCTTCTCATACTGCCCCATTTTATTAGGCCTGTCCTGCAAGGGAATAAGAGACTGAAAGTTCTCCTTGTATCGTGGGTCTAGAAGTGTCACCAACCAGTAATGATTGTCACCCAAAATTTGGGCAATGCGAGGGTCACAGGAAAGGCAGCGTAACATAAACTCAGCCATGCGTGCCAGACTGCAAAGAGGCAAGACTTCCGTGTCCTCACCAAGAGGACGACTGACCTCCTCATCTTCCTCCTCCCCCCTGTCCTCAGGCCATCCACGCTGAACAAATGGTATGCCAATTGTGCAGGTAGTACCGTCTATAGCGCAGGAAACTAGCTCTTGTTCTTTCTCCTCCTCCTCTTCCCCATTGTCATCTCATCCATGGGATGAGATGAGGCTGGGGTGTGTAATCACCCTGTATGGTTTCTTTCTCCATCTCATCGTGCTTCAAATGCAATGCATCCTCTTTAATTGTGAGCAGAGAACGTTTCAGAAGACAGAGAAGTGAGATGATGACGCTAATTATGGCGTCATCGCCACTCACCCTCTTGGTGGAGTCCTCAAAGTTTTGGAGGATGGTACATATGTCTGACATTCATGTCCACTCCTGAGGCTTTGTGTGTGGAGTCCGACCTGAATACCGACGGCCTTGTTGATGCTGGTAGTCCACAACTGCCCTCTTCTGCTCACAAATCCTTCCCAACATCTGCAATGTAGAGTTCCAACACGTGGGAACATCGCAGATCAGTCGGTGAGCTGGAAGCTGCAAACCTGCTGAAGCACGGCAAGCTGTAGTTGACTTTCTAAAATGGGCACACAGGCGGCGTACTTTGACAAGCAGATCCGATAGTTCCGGGTAGGTTTTGAGAAATCGCTGAACCACGAGGTTAAGCACATGGGCCAGGCATGGTACGTGTGTGAGCTAGTCTCCGAGCCGCCACCAGGTTCCAGCCATTGCCACACACGACCATGCCTGGCTGTAGGGTCAGCAGTGTCAGCCACAGATCTGCCTGCTCTTTCAGAGCTGTCTACAACTCTTCAGCATTGTGCGGTTTGTCACCTAAGCATATTAGCTTCAGCACAGCCTGTTGCCGCTTGGCCGAGGCAGTGCTTCCAGCTTGCGACTGATGTGGTCATTTTGGAGACGAAGGATGAAGAAGAGGAAGTGCAAGAGCTGTAGAATGTGGGGGGGGACGCAGTCACTCCGCATGCGCTGCTCTCATCAGCGATGACCCACAAGGGGGTATTTAATGGTGCCTACCCTATCCACAGCCACAGCCCCCCGAGGAAGCCACGCGAAACGCGCGTCGGGGCTTGTAGCACGGCTCTGTGGCTACCCCTGTCCCCATGGGTGAGTTTTCAGTATTGTATTCCGTTGACTTTTGGGATTATGTGACTTCTCCTGGTGTGTATTACATCATTCAGCTGTTAGTCCTTTTCTTTACCGGTACTACTTGGACTTATATATGGATGCTGTCACTATATCTATAGGTACTAGCCTAGTTACTTTACGGATCATTTACTGACCAATGCAATTCTGTACTTAACCCTTTGGGGGACCCACGAATCCATAGCCGTGGCTGCTATGTGTGTATTCTGACCCTGCCTTGATTTGCTCTTTTTAGTGTCGCATGATTTTTTTTTTTTTTATCTATTTTTCTACTCAATAAAATGCTATTTTAAATACACTTATATTTCCTTGTACTTTTTATAGGGTGTCTCACTCCTATTCTCTTTAGGTCTAATATTTATGCAGGAGTACCTTATTTTGACTTATTATGAAATTGTACCATGTTGTTCGGTTCTTGTTTCAGAATGTGGGGGCAAGCCTGATTGACCCAGGGCCCGCAATCCTCGGCGTCGGGAGGACGTGTTCCGTCCCAAGGTCTGACTGGGTCTCGGCTTCCACTATATTAACCCAGTGTGCCGTCAGCAAGATTCCCACAAGCACTTGTCCACGTGTCTGTGGTTAGGTGGACTTTCCCAGTAACCGCATTATTGAGGGCACGTCTAACGTTGTGGGACACGTACTCGTGTAATGAGGGGACGGCACATCGGGAGTGGCGGCTGGGGACCGAGTACCGAGGAACGGCCACCGCCATCAGGTTGCAGAAAGCTTCCGTCTCCACGAGTCTAAAAGGCAACATTTTGAGTGCAAGCATTTGCAAAATGTGTGAATTTAGTAGTGTGGCCTGTGGGGCATTGGCTGCGTATTTGCGCTTGTGTTCCAAGGACTGGGGTAAGGACAACTGAACGCTGCGCTGGGACAAGGACAGGATGTGTTTGCTGTTGGTGCTAGTTGAGAGTGTTCAATGACAGGTGCAGGGCGGGAGGAATCTTGGCATGTGCCATGGACAGGGGATTGGTGTGCATGCACAACAGCAGAACAAGCAGTGGTGTCACCCGCAGACACTGTTGCTGGACCCTGGGGTTCGGCCCACCTAGTCTGGTGCTTTGCTGCCATGTGCCTGATCATGCTGGTGGTGGTCAGGCTGCTAGTCTGGCTACCCCTGCTGATGCTGGCCTGGCAGGTGGTGCAAATTACCTTTTTGGGTTATCTGTAGAGTCTTTAAAAAATAACCAGACTCGGGAAGATCTAACAGTTGTGCTGGCAACTTCCGTTGTGTTGGCGTTACGAGGAACGCTTTCCCACCTTGTGTCTGCCGCCACAGCACTCCTATGCCTCCCCCCTCCCCTATGTGCTGCTATCCTAGCTCTGTATGTCCCCCTGCCAGGTTGGGTCAGTTACTATATTATCCACCACCTCGTCTTCCAGTTCCGCACCTGGTCCTCCTCCTGATTTTCTAGCAATTGTGTCTCATCATCATCATCCACCTCTTGCTACAGTAATTGCACTTTCCCACCGTTGCCTTCATGTGACCGTGGCTGCTCCAATATTTGGGCATCGCTACACACATTCTCCTCTTGACTCGCTTTAAGCTGCTCTACAAATGGAAAAGTGAACCGCTCTTCTCAGTGTCCAAGCGTGGGGTCAGTTGTCTCCGGGCACTCAGAATGGTGGGAGGAAGGAAAATCAGGGTGAGGAATATGCGGTCTAGACTCACGGCTATTGAGACTTGACCGTGTGGAAGACAAGGTGGTGGTGGTGGTGGCGGTGGTGACTAAGTGACTGGAAGCATTATCTGCTATCCAACCAACAACCTTTTGACACTGCTCTGTGTTCAATAGTGGTGTTCTGCAGTCCCCTAGTAATTGGGACAGGAAGGTCGAGCAACAAAATGTGGGTGTTTGTTGTGGCACAATTTCAGCTTGCCCACGGCCATGGCCTCTGCATGCACCATCACCATCACGTCCAGTTACCCGTCCCTTGCCACGCACCTTGCCCATTTTTAATGGACTATATTTTCCACGTTCACGAGAAATGGCTGATTTTGGAACGCAGTTATATGTGATACGTCTGACAGAACCACGGTTTTAAAAAGCAGGCCTGTAGTTTGCTAATACTATCGTTCACAGACACCTAGTGTGAATAGCTTGACTGACACACTGCAATGGAATGAAAATGGAAGAAATGGCTGATTTTGGAACACTCTTATAGGTGTTATGTCTGACACAGAACCACAATTTTAAATAGCAGGCCTGTAATTTACTAATACTATTCTTCACAGACACCTAGTGTGAATAGCTTGGCCGACACACTGCAACAGAATGGAAAAGGAGGCCAATGTTTTCCACGTTCAGTTTAAATTTCTGGATTTTTATCGTTGAAATATGGAACACATCTGGCTTTATTCTGCAGTGAGAACAAGCCAATGGAGCAGAAAAATTGTGTACTCTGGATTACTTTTTAAGCAAATAACCAGGATTAAGATAAAAAAAATTCCCTGGCCCCTGATATCTGGGGCTATGTCTACAAATATCTGTAATTATTACAGCAGCAGCAGACAGGACATTCAATGGACCCTCTTGTGCTGTATCATACACTGCAGTCTGCCACATACACTGCCTGCATGCCTGCCTAGCACTGATTATATGCAGCTGGATTAGTCCTCATAAGGACTGTTAGTTCAGATAGATATATATATATGTATATATATATAATGTTGTGGAATACCTATACTAACAGGATGTTCAATGGACCCTCTTGTGCTGTATCATGCACTGCAGTCTACCACATACCCTGCCTGCCTAACTCCTGCTATCACCACTGAATATATATAAGATATGCATATAATATATGCAGCTGGATTAGTCCTCAGAAAGACTGTTAGTTCAGATGGATATAGATACAGTATATGTTGTGGAATACCTATACTAACTATAAAGAAGCAAATCTCTCCCTGACTCAGCAGCAGCTCTCCCTACTCAGCCTGGTTCTGGAGTAGACTGTGACGAGCATGGCGGTGCCCAGTCTTATATTGACCTGATGATGCCGTGCGGCCAGCCAATCACTGTAATGCCCACAACCAACATGGCTACAGCATTACAGTGCATGGCAGGCAATCCCTGCATGTTCATTGGCTCTCTAAAGAGTGCCAAACATGCAGGGAGGGGACCCGAGTTCCCGCCCGAGCAACCCAGAAATACTCGTCGAGCACCGTGATGCAGTGCAGTGGCGAGCGCGTTCGCTCATCACTAGTGTAGATGTCACATTTCACTAAATCTGTTAAGTTGCATCATTTCCCTCACGACATTAACATGCCATTCCCAATATGAGTCGACACTCCTGTCTGTCGCTTTTGGGTTCGCCTTTCTCGGGGCATTATGTATCAGTGAACTAGTTCCTTGGTCACAGAAAAATACTAGCGGAGGATTAAGATGTGGTAATTGCCAATAATGTTATACATCGTAGGATACTTAAGATTAAATCAGATCCATCCGGTAGGGTACCTGGGTGCTACTGCATCCTACAGGTGATACAGTCTGTCCGGTTAAACTAGTGAATTACCTATCCATTCGAGCCCAAAGCAGTTTCTTCTTAGCATACACTGAGGAGTCGGCACTTCCAAGGAATCAGTTTCAAGCAATATTCCATAAATGTTTAATAGCAGCAGGGGTCCACCCAAAAGAATATGGCACACACTCATTCATAGGAGGCAAGAGCAGGATTGACAGAAACAGAAGTTCAGAGAATAGGTCGCTGGTGTTCTGCTTGCTTTGCGAGATACATAAGACCATTGTTAATATAAGGTTGTTTATTTTCTTTCAGCAGCAGTATTTCTAGTAATGCTATTGGTGATGTTATCATCTAATATGATGATAGTAACAGTACCGACATTAACATTAGCAGTAATATTAATCATAGTGACAGTAATATGAGTAGTAATAGTGATGATAGTATCAGTAACAGCAGAAGTGTTGGTAATCATTTTGATAGTAGTTATATAAGTAGTAGTGGCTGCGATAACAATATTGATATCACTAGTAGAGGAGTCAGTAATACTAATAGTAACAGTGATATTATTGGTATTAATAACAGTAGTGATATCAGAAGTCTCACTAGTTGTGATGTGATATTAGTGATGATGGTAACACTGGTAGTAAGAGCAGTAGTAGAGTAGTGATGATAGCAATTGTAGTAGTAACACTGATAGTAATGGTGGTAGTAATAGTACTAGCAGTAATATTAATGATGGTAGTAATAGTACTAGCAGTGATAGTAATGATTGTAGTGATAATACTAGCAGTGATAGTAATGATGGTAATAATAGTACTAGCAGTGATAGTAATGACGGTAGTAATAGTACTAGCAGTGATAGTAATGACGGTAGTAATATTACTAGCAGTGATAGTGATGATGGTAGTAATAATACTAGCAGTGCTAGTAATGATGGTAGTAATAATACTAGCAGTGCTAGTAATGATGGTAGTAATAATACTAGCAGTGCTAGTAATGATGGTAGTAATAATACTAGCAGTGATAGTAATAATGGTAGTAATAATACTAGCAGTGATAGTAATGACGGTAGTAATAATACTAGCAGTGATAGTAATGATGGTAGTAATAGTACTAGCAGTGATAATAATGATGGTAGTAATAGTACTAGCAGTGATAGTAATGATGGTAGTAATAATACTAGCAGTGATAGTAATGATGGTAGTAATAGTACTAGCAGTGATAGTAATGATGGTAATAATAGTACTAGCAGTGATAGTAATGACGGTAGTAATAGTACTAGCAGTGATAGTAATGACGATAGTAAAAGTACTAGCAGTGATAGTAATGACGATAGCAAAAGTACTAGCAGTGATAGTAATGACGTTAGTAATAGTACTAGCAGTGATAGTAATGATGGCAATAATAATACTAGCAGTGATAGTAATGACAATAGTACTAGCAGTGATAGTAATGACGGTAGTAATAGTACTAGCAGTGATAGTAATGATGGCAATAATAATACTAGCAGTGATAGTAATGATGGTAGTAATAGTACTAGCAGTGCTAGTGATGATGGTAGTAATAATACTAGCAGTGATAGTAAAGACGGTAGTAATAGTACTAGCAGTGATAGTAATGATGATAATAGTACTAGCAGTGATAGTAATGACGGTAGTAATAGTACTAGCAGTGATAGTAATGACGATAGTAAAAGTACTAGCAGTGATAGTAATGATGGTAGTAATAGTACTAGCAGTGATAGTAATGATGGTAGTGATAGTAATGATGGTAATAATAGTACTAGCAGTGATAGTAACAGTTGGGCTGATAAGACATTCATATATATATTGGGCTGCCCAAAGGGCTGAATGCCGCCCAGGTGGGAAGAACTTGCGTTTTAAGGGAGTTAGGTGAAGAGGTATAAGAGGTTTAAGGTGGCCACAGGTATTCATGGAAATGAGAGACATCGCAAGAGAGTCAAGAGGTCCCTGGTGTTGGTCGTACACGCCGGGGGCAACGACCTTTGCTCTTACAAGATTACGGAGTTACATACAAGGAAGAGATCGGATATGGAGAGATTCAAAGTATTTCTTTTCAGAATTAATATTGGTTTGGTCAGAGATGGAGCTGCGATTGGTTTGGCAAGGAGCCCGAGACAGAATGGCTATTGAAAAATCTAGGCGGAAAATTAATGCACGAACGTCTATATTGGTGAGAGAAAGAGGTGGAGTGGTGATACGCCATAGGCAATGAGAATGAGATAATGCAAACCTGCTAAGGTTAAGTGCACCATACCAACAATGGAAACAACATAATTTTGGTCCAGGTTACAAAATGGAATCGAGGAGACAACTCAAAGCTTCTGAAGCCAGATGGAGGGCACCTCACGGACTTTGAACTAGACATATTATTGTCAGGGTTCCAAGACGGAGTCGAGCCAGCACTAAACGAGATGGGTGGTGATCGGAGTCCTGCGTACGGGTACGCAGGATCCTCCGTGGCCTGGAAATAAAGAAATTACATGTCGGAGAGTTCCGCTTTTTGGCTAATTTGCTTGTGTGGAGACACAGGGCATTTGGCAACGAGCTGGTTTGAAAAGTGAAATGCCTTTCTGACTAAATGAATGGAGAATTTAATAAAGCTATGACCGATCCTCACCCATCCAGCTGTACCTGGTACATTATTGGCAAGGGAAAAGGGGGCGGTAGGGGAACTAAGCGTGCGTCGGGGTTTGATTGGGGGTCTCCACAGTCTGGCAGGCGCAGCACTAAATAAGGAAAGTGCCTCTGACTGTGGTGGCCCCTCCACTGGCCGTGGCGATTGGTGGTCCCCTCCGCTGCCCCTTACTGACCAGAGAAATAGGAAGTACCCGAAGGGACCAATAAAGTGAAAGGGACGGCTATCACAAGCCATCCCATAGGTATATATAAACGGAGATGTCCCACCCTCCTTCCTTTTCCCTGATGGTCCTGGAATTGATTGTCCCACCCTCCCTCCCCTGTGACAATACGGCAAAATGGACAATTTGAGACTTTACAAGTCACAGCGGTCTGGAAATAAAGAAAGGACATGTTGGAGAGTTCACTTGTTGACTAACTTGCCTGTGTGGAGAGACAGGGCATTTGGCAATGAGCTGGTTTGAAAAGTTTAAATGCCTTTCTAACTAAATGAATGGAGAATTTAATAAAGCTGTGACCGATCCTCACCCATCCAGTTGTAACTGGTACATTATTGGCAAGGGAAAGGGGGGGCGGTAGGGGAACTAAGCATGCGTAGGGGTTTGGTTGAGGTGAAGCTTATGTGTGGGGTCAGGAGGTATTTACAGTGTGGATGTAGCAGAGCTGCGTGTGTACGAGGTGTATGGAGCGGAGCCGCGTGTGTACGAGGTGTACGGAGCAGAATCGCGTGTGTACGAGGTATACAGAGCAGAGCCGCTTGTGTACGAGCTGTACGGAGTGGAGCCATGTGTGTACGAGGTGTACACCCCCCTGTATTCTCAGTACATTATACTGTACATACAGCGCTCAGCGTAAATTAGTACACCCCCCTGTATTCTCAGTACGTTATACACACAGCGCTCAGCGTGAGTACACCCCCCTGTATTCTCAGCTCGTTATACATACAACTCTCAGCATAAGTGAGTTCATCCCCTGTATTCTCAGTATGTTATATATACAGCTCTCAGCGTAAATGAGTACACCCCTGTGTGATCCTGATGCGGCACACAAGTAGACACGGATATCTCCGATACTGGTTTTTCCAGTACTGGAAATATCCAGACATGTGAAACTGGCCTAAGGCTATGTGCACACGATGTGGATTTGAAGCAGAAATTTCCTGAGCGATTTACATGTGTTTTTTATGCGTTTTTACATGCGTTTTTTGAAGCATTTTTGTACATCAGATGTTACAGCGTAGTGGGTGGGATCTCTAGAAATCCCATGTCCACTATGCGTGCGAATCACCCGTGGACACTGACATGCGGCGCGTCTTTCAGGACTGCAGCATGTCAAGTTCTCTTGCAGAGTCGCTAGTCTCTGCAACAGAAATTTGACCACTAAAAAGTATTGAATGCAATAAATCCACATGGTTCAGTGAACACATGTGGATTTACCTACGTTCAATAGTATTCAACGTTTTGGACGCAGCAAAAAATATACATCCAAAGCGCTGCTACGTCCGGATCGTGGGCACAGAGCCTAAAATAAAAAAAAATGCCTTGGACTTCCGCATCATTTTTATAACCAGCAGAGGGCAAGCCATCCGCTGGGGGCTGATATTAGTAGCCAGGGAAGGGGCCATTAGCAAAAAATGTTCCCTGAATATTAATATCAGCCCCCAGCTGTCTAGTTTAGCCCTATAAAATCTAACCAGCAAAGGCTAAGCTAGACAGCTGGGGGCTGATATTAATAGCCAGGGAAGGGGCCATGTATACTAGCCCCCTCCGCGGCTATTAATATCACCCCTCAGCAGTCCCAGAAATAGCGCATCCATAAGATGCTCCAAATCTGGCGCTTAGCCTCGCTCTTCCCACTCCCATGTAGCGGTGGGGTAATGGGGTTGGGGTTCACGTCAGCCTTGTACTGGCGGCTGACGTGAAGCCCAAGTTAGTAATGGAGGGCGTCTATAAGACGCTCCATTAATAACCGCTTGGTAAAATAGTCGCCGCCTATTTCAATAAAAACACGGCCAGAATAAAGTATTTTAATGAAATAAAGAACACATGGTTTTTAATTTTTTTTTATTGTACGCCTCCGCGAAGCCCTCGGTCTCCTGAAAAAAAACGTAAAATAACAAACAACCATATTCCTCACCTGTCCGATGTCAATGACGCAGTCCACGTATTGCCAACGAGTGTCCCACAACGATCTGGGTCACTTCTACAGCTGCGACATCAGCAATCACTGCTGTAAAAGCTGTAGAATACAGCACTGTATACTGACAAGGGTGGAAAATCACCCCTATCAGTATACATGCTGCAGGAGGTCACTGGGGTTCATCAGCTGAAGATGAGCTGATCAGTCCCAGTGAACTGACCATCAGCTGATTGCCGGCGTCTGCGATCAGCTGATGGTTACGTGACCATCAGTTTATCGATGACGTCAGCGCAGCTCCTGGAAGCACAGTATACGGTACACAGTATACGTTGGCGGTACGTAGACTGCGTTGTTGACGTCAGACAGGTGAGGAATATGGTTGTTTGTTATTTTACGTTTTTTTTCAGCAGATCGAGGGCTTCGCGGAGGCATACAATAAAAAAAAATAATTAAAAACAGTGTGTTTTTTATTTCATTAAAATACTTTATTCTGACCATGTTTTTTTTTTCTTTTTTTTTACTACCGCGGGCACGCGGGCTTGGAAGAGCAGACTACTGCTCCTCCCATTCACGCTGCTCTCGCTGTTATCAGCCAGAGCGGCGGTCGGATGAAAGGAGTAATAGCCTCCTCTCCCTACCCGGGTACCACCCGCAGCGCGATTCCGCCACGAATTTGTGCCCATTGAATTTGTGGTGGAATCGCGCAATAAATGGTAATGCTGCAGATTTTACCTCAATGGTAATCCGGAGCGGAAATTTCCGCATCATGTGCACAGCACATCCGGATTACCATTGCTATACAAGGCAGACCTATTAACAAGCGGTTTTAATGCGTTTTGGAGGCGGAAAAACGGCTGTGGAAATGCATTAAAACCGCATCGTGTGCACATAGCCTAAGGCTGTGTGCTCACAATGAGGATTTGGTGAGTTTTTGATGCTGCAGATTTTCTGCACCCATTAGATGACGTATTTTTATCGCATTTTTTTGTTTTTGTCTCTTTTGGTGTGTCATGTTATAAATAAAGCTGCTTTGTTTCTCATACTTCCATGTATTTAGCAGGAAAGAGAGATTTATCCCGCACAAAATCCAGGGAATTAATTAAAAACTTGAAATTAATTTAAACGAGATTAAAAAGAGTGCATATTAAAAAATGCTCTAAACAGCATGCTACCTGACGCGTTTCGAACTGTGTGTTCTTATTCATAGTATAACATGTATTAGCAGGATAGATCAAATAAAAATTTGATGTATTCTTTTTAATCACGTTTAAATAAATTTCAAGTTTTTAATTAATTCCCTGGATTTTGTGCTGGATAAATCTCTCTTTCCTGCCGTTGATCTACCCTGCTGCCAACACAGGCTCTCAATCCCTGCACGTCCTGAGGAATGCCACTTCATATGCTGAGCTGGATGAACTTTTTCATTTTTATATTCCATGTATTTGGCTTTGACAGCACTATAGTGATATAGTCATTTGTTGATTACTTAATTTTTAATGCATTTTTGCAACGTTTACGCACTAAAAGTACATGTGCATTTTTTATCCTGTGGATTTTCCACATCTAATGCAATTCTATGACGAAAAACTGCAAAAAAACAAAACAAAAACTTACGTCCAGAAAGAGAAAATTACATGTTGCCGGATTTAAAAACCACAACGCAGATTATTGCACAGTGTACAGAAAAGCCCAGTGTGCATGAGTATTCTATAAATCCCGTCCACTGTGCTGGAATTGTAAGACGATGCGTTTTTACAGATGAGGAAGTAAAGTTTTAACGTTGATTTCGACTACAGGACTCCAATAAAACCAGTGTGTACTCGCCTCTTACAGCAGCGCCATTCCAGCTAGGTCAGCGCCACTGTCCCCAGAGAGTGACGTGACATTGCTGTGTAATGTGCTGCTGCAACCACTGAGCAGCCGCTATTTGCCTGCAGCTTATCAGTATTCCATAAGGGCAGACATCCGCTTGGGCTGGGAGAGAAAGATGAATATGTGCTGAGCATTATTTTGTATAACAGAAGTAAATGGGAAAGTCAGCTCACCATGTTTAGATGCACATTGCTTCACCTGACAAGCACCGCACGGAGCCATGGCCTGCTCCTGGCTTCTAGTAACAGAAAGCATCACAGAAAAAGAAATAGCCTTACCAACACCAGGTCAGATTACCAATACACTAGCAGGATGCAACCAGGACTGTGGAGTCGGTAAGCCAAACCTCTGACTCCTCAATTTCCATGACACTGACTCCAACTCCCTCATACATGACTCATATTTAAGTGATAAATTTACTGTAGCACAGATTAATCTCAGCTAAAAGTCCAGACCCTTAGATCAGGAATAGGACAGACATCTATAGGACATTTCATAACTTTCCCAAATTCTTCTGAAAAAATATTCCCAACAAACTGCGTTGAACTACTGTGCCCAATTTATTATATATTGTAGGAGTCGGAGTCGGTCCATTTTATACTGACTTCGACTCCACCAAAATGGACACCGACTCCACAGCCCTAGATGCAACAGAACCCATGATACAGGCGGGGGCGGCACAGGTACAAAATACCGATGGGGCAACCACTCACAAACCTACCAATTCATAGAGGTGGTGGTTGCCTTGTCATTACTACAGGACTGTACGAGAAAGTGATTTATTCCAAAAGAAACGCTAGAGCTAAAAATGAGAGAAATCGGGCACCGTGGCTGGATACTTTGGGCCTGGCTTCCAGGGTGATTGTACGAGATGGAGTCTTTGTCCCTGGAGCTTCTCTGCTCGATATAATGAGACTCACTGATCTTGCTGATATACAGAGCATTTTATTAAAATAGAAACTGCCTAAATACAAGGACCTTGTCTGATCTCGTATACAGTGCTGGCCAAAAGTATTGGCACCCCTGCAATTCTGTCAGATAATATTCAGTTTCTTCCTGAAAATGATTGCAATCACAAATTCTTTGGAATTATTCTTTTAATTTAATTTGTCTTCAATGAAAAAAACACAAAAAGAATTGTCCTAAAGCCAAATTGGATATAATTCCACACCAAACCTAAAAAAGGGGGTAGACAAAAGTATTGGCACCCTTTGAAAAATCATGTCATGCTTCTCTGATTCGTGTAATTAACAGCACCTGTAACTTACCTGTGGCACCTAACAGGTGTTGGCAATAACTAAATCACACTTGCAGCCAGTTAACATGGATTAAACTTGACTCAACCTCTGTCCTGTGTCCTTGTGTGTACCACATTGAGCATGAAGAAAAGAAAGAAGACCAAAGAACTGTCTGAGGACTTGAGAAACCAAATTGTGAGGAAGCATGAGCAATCTCAAGGCTACAAGTCCATCTCCAAAGACCTGAATGTTCCTGTGTTTTCCATGCGCAGTGTCAACAAGAAGTTTAAGGCCCATGGCACTGTGGCCAACCTCCCTAGATGTGGACGGAAAAGAAAAATTGACGAGAGATTTCAACGCAAGATTGTGCGGATGGTGGATAAAGAACCTCGACTAACATCCAAACAAGTTCAAGCTGCCCTGCAGTCCGAGGGTACAACAGTGTCAACCCGTACTATCAGTCGACGTCTGAATGAAAAGGGACTGTACGGTAGGATACCCAGGAAGACCCCACTTCTTACCCCGAGACATAAAAAAGCCAGGCTGGAGTTTGCCAAAACTTACCTGAGAAAGCCTAAAACGTTTTGGAAGAATGTTCTCTGGTCAGATGAGACAAAAGTAGAGCTTTTTGGGAAAAAGCATCAACATAGAGTGTACAGGGAAAAAAAAGAGGCATTCAAAGAAAAGAACACGGTCCCTACAGTCAAACATGGCGGAGGTTCCCTGATGTTTTGGGGTTGCTTTGCTGCCTCTGGCACTGGACTGCTTGACCGTGTGCATGGCATTATGAAGTCTGAAGACTACCAACAAATTTTGCAGCATAATGTAGGGCCCAGTGTGAGAAAGCTGGGTCTCCCTCAGAGGTCATGGGTCTTCCAGCAGGACAATGACCCAAAGCACACTTCCAAAAGCACTATAAAATGGTTTTAGAGAAAGCACTGGAGACTTCTAAGGTGGCCAGCAATGAGTCCAGACCTAAATCCCATAGAACACCCGTGGAGAGATCTCAAAATGGCAGTTTGGAGAAGACACCCTTCAAATATCAGGGACCTGGAGCAGTTTGCCAAAGAAGAATGGTCTACAATTCTAGCAGAGCATTGTAAGAAACTCATTGATGGTTACCGGAAGCGGTTGTTCGCAGTTATTTTGGCTAAAGGTTGTGCAACCAAGTATTAGGCTGAGGGTGCCAATACTTTTGTCCGGCCCTTTTTTGGAGTTTTGTGTGAAATGATCAATGATTTGATTTTTGCTTCATTCTCTTTTGTGTTTTTTCCTTGCAAGAAAATTAAATGAAGAGAATAATACAAAAGAATATGTGATTGCAATCATTTTCAGAAAGAAACTGAGTATTATCGGACAGAATTGCAGGAGTGCCAATACTTTTGGCCAGCACTGTATGTCATTATTAGTGTTGAGCGAGCACTAAAATGCTCGGGTACTCGAAGCTCGGGCCGAGCTCACCGTGATACTCGGGTGCTCGACCTGAGCAACGAGCCCAATGTTAGTCTATGGGAGACCTGAGCATTTTTGCGGCGGCACTCCCGGCAGTCTGTAGAAAGCCTAAAAAGTGCCCAAAACGATAGTGACAGTGCTCAAAAGACATTGGGCATCGCCCCAGGAAGCATTTCTGACCCCCAGGTCCCTGCTGTCAACAACGTGGTCAGAGGTACTGTATTAAGCCACTTTTACGGGCTCACAATAAAACGTTCAAAAACTAAACTGAAACGGTTTTCTTGTGAAATATGTTAATGAACTTCCTTTCCAGGGTAAAGACTTGTGTATAAGGTAAAATAAATAACCCAAAACAAAAATACTCCTCCATACCTTGGACTATGTTCACAAGTAGCATTTTTTATGTGTTTTTACACTTTTGTATTGCTTTCAACCGTGACAAATGCATTCACCGGGAAATGTCATTTTAACATTTTACAACCTTATCTGGCCATGTGCTGTGTGACACATGCATACAGTGCTGAAAAGACATGGGAACAGCATGGGGAAAACCCCTGGAAGCATCTCTGACACCCAGGTCACTGCCTAAAAGTGTGCCCATCAGAAGTGATCCTTGCCGCATCAGAAGATGCAGACTTGCAACTATCCCCGTGCAAGTCCTTGTCCCAGGGCAGCATTCAATTGTACCTCCTCAATTCCTTGCAATGCAAGCGCAAGTATATAGCCTGCCACCCACCCACCCCCAGGCTGCAATACCATACTGCTTGCTTGCACTTGGAATTGGGCCTTTTAGGCATGTGGAGGCGGAATCTGGCCACCACGTCATGGCTGAATCGGCAGCCTGGTATCCATACTCAGTCCCCAGCCGCCCGGCGGCCGGGTGTCCACGCTTGGTCCCCAGACGCCAGGGGGCGGCCGGGTGTCCATACTCGGTCCCCAGCCACCCGTATTTGAAGGACAGCCTAACCACAAACACGTGGACAAGTGAATGTGGCCAGGGATGGTCCATCTCACTGACGCCTTCACACTGGGTTAATATTGTGGAAGCCGGGACACAGTTGGACACTGGATACAACACGTCCTCCAGACATTGAGGATTGCGGGTCCTGGGTCAATCAGGCTTTAACACAAAGTTCAGAAGGTAGACAGCAGCAGTGATCGGTCTCCTACACAACGAGTAAATTATTCATGATCATGAGGCCATCCATCTCCTTAGCTTTCTGTTCCTTTGAATGCAAGCGCATGTCTGTAGTAGCGGCTAGGCCTGAAGTGGTCAGCGTTTTGGCGCATATCCTACCTCCTCCGAGGATTGCTGTATGTTTTCCTGCTACTATCCCAGTTCTATGACTCCCGTTAAAACAAAGCTTCAGGTGATGAATGATGGATGAGGTGGTAGCAAAGGAGAAAGAGCAGGAGGAACAGGGACCATTCACATCAATATCAGGCCAGTCAACCACACATGTCTTGTAGGTTATGTTTCTGTACCAAAAGGAGCAGTTCGGCTACACAGTTATAGGGCATACAGTGAGTGCAATGCATACCAAAAATTGGTGACATGGAGGTCAGAGGGCCTTAACTAAACCGTTTTTTTCCATTTATAGCAACTGGGTCTCCTGTACACTGTTGGCCTAAGCAGTGAATGGAAGGCTTTCCAAAAATTATGAGGAACAGCAATGCCCCTTGAAACAGACGTGGATTACAGCGTACTAAAAACCTTCTACCCATTATTGGGGAGTGGGTCTCCCTTAGTGTTCGCCTATGCATTGAAAAGCAAAAGCTGACTAAAATTAGGAGGAAATGCAATGCCCGTTATAAGAGTCATGGAGGTTAGAGGTAATTAAAAACAACATTTCAATGCCCCTTGGAAGAGCTGTGGAGTTCAGAGTGGTTTAACAAGACTGTTTTAATGCCCCTTGGAAGAGCTGTGGAGTTCAGAGTGGTTTAACAAGATGGTTTTAATGCCCCTTGGAACAGTGGTGAAGGTCATAGTTGTTAGAACTCTCCTGTTAGGTTTTTTTTTAGTTTGCTGGTCACATGACCATTTTTGCCTATTTAATCCGGCTCCGCCCTCCTGGTCTTGCTGGACTTCATTGTATTTACTACTCTTGAGCTAGCTTGGTGCTCTGTTGCCGTTCTCTGTTAGTTTTGCTAGGTCTTCTGACCTCTATGCTTTTTGTTGTGTGTTTGTCTTTGACTGCTACTATTTCTGCTAGGAGGTGTCCAACTTATCCCAGTCCCTAGTTCTTGTAGGGATCCCTCCCTCACATCTATAGGTCTTCGTTCAGACTAGCCGAGGACTTTAGCGGGTCTGATCGCAGGATCAGGTTCCCCGTTACATCGTAGGAATCTAGTTTAGTTCTATTGTAGGGACAGTTCTCCTGTCTTTCCTTAGTCCCTGTAGCAGATCATAACAATAGTAGCTTAACAAGACGGTTTTAATGCCCCTTGGAAGATACGTGGAGTTCAGAGTGGTTTAACAAGATGGTTTTAGTGCCCCTTGGAAGAGACGTGGAAGTCACAGTAGCTTAACAAGACAGTTTTAATGCCCCTTGGAAGGGACGTGGAGTTCAGAGTGGTTTAACAAGATGGTTTTAATACCCCTTGGAAGTGTGGTGGAGGTCACAGTAGCTTAACAAGACGGTTTTAATGCCCCTTGAAAGAGACATGGAGTTCAGAGTGGTTTAACAAGACGGTTTTAATGCCCCTTGGAAGAGACGTGGAGGTCATAGTAGCTTAACAAGACAGTTTTAATGCCCCTTGGAAGAGTGGTGGAGGTCGCAGTGGAATAAAAAGACAATATCAATGCCCCTTGGAAGAGTGGAGGTCACAGTAGCTTAACAAGACGGTTTTAATGCCCTTTGGAAGAGTGGTGGATGTCACAGTAGCTTAACAAGACGGTTTTCATGCCCCATACAAGAGCCATGCAGTACAGCATATTCAAAACATTATTCCCATTATTGGGGAATGGGTCTCCCATAGTCTTTGCCTATGCCTTCCAAGCAAAAGCTGCCAAAAATTAGGACGGAGGAACTAGCAATGCTGGCAATACGGACCACGGTCACCCTGGTGGTATAGTGGTGGTGGAGGCTGAGGATAAGGAGAAGAGCAAAATACAGCCGAAATGAGGAAGCGTATACCCATGTGTGGGTGTGAAGCGGTGCATGGGAATACACCTCCTGAAATAACACAGTGAATTTGACTTTATGTTACTCTGCTGTCATTTGGTGGTGATGAGAAGTCTGGCCCAATCCAGCCCTTGTTCATTTTGATAAGGGTCAGCTTGTCAGCATTGTCAGTTGACAGGCGAGTGCGCTTATCAGTTATAATTCCCCTAGCGGCACTAAAAACAAGTTCCGATAACACGCTAGCGGCAGGGCAGGCCAGGACCTCCAAGGCGTACAGAGCGAGTTCATTCCAAGTGTCCTGCTTGGATACTCAATAATTAAAAGGCACAGAGGAATCACGGAGGACGCTGGTACGGTCGGCAAGGTACTCCCTCACCATCTTTTGAAACTTTCCACTCCTTGTGAGAGTACCCCGCGCCTCAGGGGCTGTAAGCTGGGTGGGTCTCAGAAAACTGTCCCAGAACGTTGACAGTGTTCCCCTGCCTCTGCTGGATTGGAGTTGTGTCTCTCTCGCCTGTACGCTTTGGTTGGGCAACGAACTGTGACCTCTGCCGCTAGAGTGTTCAGATGGGAATTTTTTTAACAGTTCTGCAGCAAGGGCCTTCTGGTACTGCCCCATTTTTGTAGACCTCTCCACCTCAGAATAAGAGAGTGAAAGTTCTTCTTGTAGCGGGGGTCTAAAAGTGTCACCAACCAGTAATGACTGTCACCCAACATTTTGACAACGCAAGGGTCACGGTTAAGGCAACGTAACAAAGTCAGCCATGCGTGTCAGACTGTTAACGGGCAAGACTTCCGTGTCCTCACCAAGATGACGACTGACCATGCTCTCCTCCTCCTCCTCCTCCCCCCTGTCCTCAGGCCACCCACGCTGAACCAACGGTATGACAGTTGTACAGGTACTACCGTCTACAGCGCATGATACCAGCTCCTGTTCTTCCTCATCCTCCTCCTCTCCCTCATTGTCCCCCAATGCACGTTGGGATGAGATGAGGCTGGGCTGTGTGTAATCGCCCGTTATGGCTTCTTGATCAAGCGAGTACCGAGCAGTGTCGAGCATGCTCGCTCAACACTAGTCATTATATAAAGAACTATGACGATAGCGCTAATATTCTGTACTAGCAGCCTGAGTTCCGAAACAAAAGTTTCGGAAGCTAGAAAAGTTTGCTCTACATAATAAAAACTAACTCAAATTACCCATGTCTATTCACTTTCAGCCTTTTTACACGATAACCAACAAAGTTGTCATAATTTAATAAATCAGTAAGTGGCATTACGCAAAACAAAAATAAAATTTATAAGATTACAGAGAAGTTCGCCAATTCAAAAAGTGAATTGCCCAGGGAAGATCGTGTGGAAATCTCTCTGTATGAAAAAAATTTGTATATGTGTTATATGCTAAAGAATTAATTCGGCCACTTGGATTTCTAGCACATGCATTATTGTACGATGGAAATCACTTAATAATAAAACTTCATATTTCTGTAACCACTTCCAATTTAAAAAAAAAAATTACATTTCTGGATTCCCCGCATTTAAATACCGTATTTGCCGGAGTATAAGACTACCCCTCTTCTAACGCAAATACAGTAAAAATTTAAAAAAAATCAGATTTGATTTCAATATGGTAATTTTAAAAGTGATGAACCTTACCGGCGATTGGCTGGTTGTTGTATACAAATCGTGCTTGGATTGGTCAGCTCTCCCGGCCTGCCCAGCTCTCCCTGTCTCCAAGACTATTAGAGCGGTAGCTCATCCCTCTGGCCCTTGTATCATTACTGGTACCTCCTTCTCTGCCTCTCTGATCTCGCTCCTGAGGACTACAGTGACGAGGTGAGGGGGAAGCCTGCAGCTTGTTTCACTTACACTTTCCCGGTGAGGCGCCCCCTCACCTAGTGACTGCAGTCCTCAGGAGCGAGATCAGAGAGGCAGAGAAGGAGGAACCAGTAATAGGATACAAGGGCGGGCCAGAGGGATGTGCTACCGCCCTGATAGTCTTGGAGACAGGGAGGGCTTATAAATTACCATAAATACTGTATTTTTCAGACTATAAGACGCACCTAAGTTTTAGAGGAGGAAAATAGAAAAAAATGTAAGCAAAAAATGTGTTCACGATGCACTTTTAAGGGGGAGGGGGTCTTCTGCTGACACTAGTATAGGGGTAATGTCCCCCAATTCTGACAATATCCCCCATCCTGGTAGATATGCCCCCCCCCTTCCTTTTATACAGGGCATCCCTCCATCCTGGTATGCATGGCACCCCTCCATCCCTGTCCTGGTATGCATGGCACCCCTCATCCCTGTCCTGGTATGCAAGGCACCCTTCATCCCTGTCCTGGTATGCAAGGCACCACCTCATCCCTGTCCTGGTATGCATGGTCCCCCTAATCCCCATCATGCTGCACGTAAAAAAAATAAACACTCCTACTCACCTTTCTTCTCTCCTCCAGCGCTGCGTCCTGTCTGCCCGCACTGATCTCTCCATGTGAGCCGCGCATGATGTCACTGCCATGCGCTGCTCACAAGGAGAGCTCAGCTGCCGGAAGCCACTGCTCCCCACGCCGGGTCTGTGTGCGCGGGGAGCAGTGACTTCGCTGTGTGCCGGCTATGAAGGAGAGTGGAGCCGCGCTGCGGCTCCTGCTGCTGCCGGCTATCTCCTGTGCCCGCTCATTAAAGGGCATGAATATTCACCCCCTCCCCACGCCCATGGGCGTGGAGAGAGGTTGAATATTCATGCCCTTTAACAGCGGGCATAGGCGATTCCGGCAGCAGCAGGAGCCGCAGCGTAGCTACACTGTGTACCGCTATGGGCGTGGGGAGCAGTGAATATTCATTTTCTTTAGCAGCGGGGACAGTGTAGCCTGCAGCGGGCGGCTGCTGCCTCCTGTGCCCCGCTCCTCCACCGCTAACACTCCCCCCACACATCACATATATATATATATATATATATATATATATATATATATATATATATATATATATATATATATATATATATATATATATATATATATATATATATATATACACCCCCTCCTCCCCCCAACATTTGGAGTATAAGGGTATACGTCCTATAAGATGACACCCGGCATATAAGACGACTCCTGACTTTTGAGGAGATTTTCAGGGGTTAAAAAGTCGTCTTATACGCCGGCAAATACGGTACGTATTTCATAAGCATTCATTGATTCTGTGTTGCCGCATTAAGTTTTGAGTTAATCAGAAAAGAACAGATTAGCAGAAACTGTGTTGGTAATGGCAGAGCCAGAGTAAATCGGACTCACCTCAACATTAAGCTCTTTATGTAGTAAGATAAATATGTGAGGTTGCTGTAGTCCTAATATTTCTGTAGATGAGGTCTCTGAATAGATAATCTTACCCCAACATTACAAATTTAGATACGGGAGGTGAGGAGAGGAAGACATTTTATTTTAATTGGAAAGGATAACATCAGATGTTCCAACAAAGAAGGAATAAATTGTACATGTAAATAGTAATTTACAATATGAACAGGTTTATTATTGTAGTATAGAAAAGTTATAGACTTTGTTAACACTAGGAGATAGTGGATGGAAAGAGACTGATGAATGGCAGATCACTGAAATGGGAGTTAGGAAGAAAAGGAAGGAGGAAATATTGGGTATTTTTGGGAGGTTTAAGGGGAGGTGTTGCAATACTCTTGTCCAAGGAATAATGCATTTAATTTGATTGTTAGATAACAGATGTATATTAATAACGTCATATGTTTTAATTAAAATGTAAGTTCTAACTTACTTTCTCGCTTATTTATTTGTCGTTACTTCGACTCTGTTACATGTTTTCTTGTACAATTTGTCAAAAATACACTCCTGTGAAAAATTAAAGCATCAATATTTCCAAATTCAGTTTGAAATGGAAACAATGGTCGGATTGAAATGAAATTTTGCATGGCTGTAGGCCGGACCCTGAATTTCATGATACAGAAATTGTTTAGCTGTTTTCAAATCAATTCTAAGGGCTGCAACCCTCCAAACACCCCAGATTGGAAAGGAGCTAGAACAATTCCAAAGAAGTTGACTTTTCTCTGAAACTGTTGAATGGATTTGGTTGAAAATCTCTCAGTAATGGTCGATTGTCTATCATTTGTGATCTTATCAAGGTCAACTACCTACAATAAAAACTACCCCTCCAGGGAACCCCTAAACCCGAACCCTCCCGAAAGGGTTGAAAATGGGGCGATAATAATAACCTTGGTTGAATCAGTATGCTTTCAAAAGGTGCCCAAAAATGTCTGGAAGCTTGTCAAGAAATGGTAATGTTTATCCCCATTTTCAGGGATTTTGCATATGTACCCCTTAGAATTTACCCCCTAAAATGTCATGTTATGTAAAGAGGCAAACATTATGTTCATCTCACATCTACTGATCATTCTAACCAATTTGCATCATCCGATTACTTGTCAAAAGCCACCAAGGGGTAAAAACACTCACCCTCGTAAAGGTGGGGCATTTTGGACACAGACAGCATGGATTGTGGTGTGTAATCCTTTAGTAAGGTATGCCTCACATTTTTGTGGCACTACTGGCACCCCAACCCTCATTGTGGGGGGAAACAAAAAGGTTCCCAAATTTCAACTCTATGAAATGAATTTCCGCAATGGAGGAAAAATATTGAAACTTGGGTCAAAAGGTGGTGTAAGCCTCCTCACCATCCTCTCAAAACCCCATTATGGTACGAAAGAAGAAACCACCCCTTTCAACTCGTTTTCACATCTG
The DNA here is from genome assembly GCF_046119375.1 of Phyllobates terribilis. Taxonomy (NCBI): domain Eukaryota; kingdom Metazoa; phylum Chordata; class Amphibia; order Anura; family Dendrobatidae; genus Phyllobates; species Phyllobates terribilis. The sequence goes on from NW_027362765.1 coordinate 45,823,111, forward strand.
CACTTGTGTTTCTGCAGAACTTGTGATTTTAACCATTGTTTCAGGTGTCTGTTGGGTTTTTGTTTTCCCTCACAGATACACCTTAAAAAGAGTTGTTAGCCCTTACATGGGGGTGGGAGAGGATTGAAAACCCCTTAGAAACAATACCCGCTTTCTTGGGGAGTTCTCTTGTTTATTTATCCCATATAGCAATATTAGTGTTCTGTCAGGTTGTCGTCGTGAATTCACATGAGCATTTGAATGTGCATAAACAATTTACTATAGTGATCATTTATCGATTTTGTACGCGAATGAAAACTGACAGGATTTTGTTTTATGCCCATACAAACGTCTACTGTAACCGTATTCTCGCTCCAAAAAACTTCGGCATAACACTTGGAGAGAAGACCCATTTGAAAAAAATAACTGTAGGTTCGTTGCTGAAGAACGGATCCTACTGTACCATCAATCTTTGCATTGCATTTTCTGGTAAGCATAATGCATTTTTCAGTATCCTTTGTTCTGTTGAAGGATTGCCCCTGAGCAAGTTTGTTCACAATTGATTTGCTTTCCTTAACACGTCCATGGTCCATCGAAGTCTCAGCAAGGCCGAGGTTCTTCGTTTAGTCACCCTTATTGCCGACGCAGGTCTCTCACATCCCGAAGTTGCACGAAGACTTGGCTGCTTTCAGAACATTGTCACGCGAGCGTATTGTCGATATCGAGATACCAAGCAATATGGTCACCGGTCTGGACAAGGACGGAAGCGATACACCTCAGCACGGGAGGACCCTTCAATAATTCATTCATCTCGGCAGAATAAGAGACTCTGCCCCCAGGACCTAATTCGCGAATATTGAGAGACAGCAGGAAGACCCATAAGCCGATGGACAGTCCGTAACTGACTCCAGGCAGCTGGCATTCGGTGTCGACGACCAGTCAAAATTCCAGCTCTTCAAAATGTACACCGTACAGCTATGAGCCACTACATCAACAATTATGGTGACTGGCATCTGCCTCAGTGGCGTTATGTCCGCTTTTCAGGAGAGTGTCGAATCTTTCTCCAAGGAAACGACGAAAGAGAGTTTACCGCCGCAAAGGACAAAGGTTTGACCCTGATATGACGAAAATGCCTGACACCATTTGGTGGAGGCAATCATCATGGCAGAAGGATGTACTGACCTGGTGTGTATTTCACCCTTTGGGTTGAACGCTATGTGCTACATTGACGAAGTACTCCGCCCACACAACGTCCCTTTCCATCAACGTATTGGAGAGCAAATTTTACTCAAGCAAGATAATGCAAGACCACATGCAGCTCACATAACGCACTAGCTCCTTGACAACATTACACTTTTGGAACATCCGGCGTCCTCTCCCAACTTGAACCCAATACAACATGCTTGGAATGAGCTCAAAAGAAGACTACGAAAAGTTCAACCAAAACCCAGAAACCTTTATGGGCTCTATGCTCAGCCAAGGCGAACCTGAAACTAAATTTCACAAGTCTTTTTCTGCATGCTCGTATGAAGCATGCCTTCCTGCTGTGTTGCAGTCCGCAACACACAAGGTGGCAATACGAGGTATTAAACTTGACAGGGGCCTAAGGTCTTACTGAACTTATTGTTTTTTTTTAATTTACGTTACAGTACAGGACAAAGGATGTACTGTTACTGTACAATACTATATTACTGTATGTTTTCTTTGCTGTTGTTGCTGTACAGATTCAGAAGTGACAACTTTCCTTATTCCCTTTTGGAATAAGAATAAACATTTTTTTCGTGAATAATACTGATCTGTAGCATTCTTCATTTACTCTCCCCCTTCATTCCATGCATCATTAAAAAGAACAAACAACAGAGCAAGGCAAAAGGAAAAACATGGGGAGGGGGTGGGGGAGAGCTCAATAATCTCTGCTGTAAACTCCAAAGAGCAAAAACAAAATGTTCAGTAAATAGTTTTTTCACATTCAAAAATTCTCATGTGAATGCACGAGGACAACCTGACAGAACGCTGATCTTGCCATATGGGCCAAACAAACAAGATAATGCCCCAAGAAAACAGGTCTAAGAGGTTTTCAACCCTCTCCCACTCCCATGTAAGGGCTAACAACTGTTTTTAAGGCATATCTGTAAGGAAAAACAAAAACCCAACAGACACCTGAAACAATGGTTAAAATCACAAGTTCAGCAGAAACACAAGTGCAGACCTGAAAACGAGTTGAAAGGAGTGGTTTCTTCTTTTGTACAGTAATTGGGTTTTGGGAGGATGGAGAGGAGGCTTACACCACCTTTTGAATCAAGTTTCAAAATGTTCCCTTCATTATGAAAAATTCATTTCATGGGGTTTTAAATTTGGAGTCCTTTTTGTGTTTCCCCCCCAAAATGAGGGTTGGGGTGCCAGTAGTGCCACAAAAATGTGGCGCACGCCTTACTACAGCATTACACACCATAATCCATGCTGACTGTGTCCAAAATGCCCCAACCCCCCCACTTTTACAAAGGGCAGTGTTCAGGGTGTTTTTACCCCTTGGTGGCTTTTGACAGGTAATCGGATGATGCAAATTGGTTAGAATGATCAGAAGATGTGAGATGAACATAATATTGTTCTCGTTGCATAACATGAGTTTTTAGGGGGTAAAGTCTAAGGGGTACACATGCAAAACCCCTGAAAGTGGGGATAAACATTCCGATTTCTTGACAAGCTTCCAGAGCCTTTGAAAGCATACTGATTCAACCAAGGTTATCATTATCGCCCCATTTTCAACCCTTTGAGGAGGGTTTGCGTCTACGGTTTCCCCGGAGGGATAGTTTTTATCAGTTTAGGCAGTTGAACTTGACAGGATCACAAATGATAGGCAATTGACCATCACTGATGAGATTTTGAAACCAATCCATTCAACAGTTTCAGAGAAAAGTCGACTTCCTTGAAATTGTTCTAGCCACTTTCCAATTTGGGGTGTTTGGAGGGTTGCAGCCCCTAGAATTGATTTGAAAACAGCTAAACAATTTCTGTATCATAAAATTCAGGGTCCGGCCTACAGCCATGCAAAATTTCATTTCAATCTGACCATTGTTTCCATTTCAAAATGAATCTTCTAGGTATGATAGTGGCTTCTACCTTTGTGAGATATTTGATGTCTTATATTCCTTTCGTTGGTAAAATATTTCTCACATTCTAAACATGAGAATGGCTTCTCTCCTGTGTGAGTTCTCTGATGTTTAACAAGAACTGATTTATTTGCAAAACATTTCCCACATTCTGAACATGAAAATGGCTTCTCTCCTGTGTGAGTTCTCTGATGTACAACAAGATTTGATCTTTCTGCAAAACATTTCCCACATTCTAAACATGGAAATGGCTTCTCTCCTGTGTGAGTTCTCTGATGTTTAACAAGAACTGATTTACTTGCAAAACATTCCCCACATTCTAAACATGAAAATGGCTTCTCCCCTGTGTGAGTTCTCTGATGTGTAAGAAGATTACATTTGTCTGTAAAAGATTTCTCACATTCTGAACATGAAAATGGCTTTTCCCCTGTGTGAGTTCTCTGATGTATAACAAGACTTGATTTCTTTGCAAAACATTTCCCACATTCTGAACATGAAAATGGCTTATCCCCTGTGTGAGTTCTCTGATGTCTAATAAGATATGATTTATCTGCAAAACATTTTTCACATTCTGAACATGAAAATGGCTTATCCCCTGTGTGAGTTCTCTGATGTGCAGCAAGTTTTGACTTACTTACAAAACATTTCCCACATTCTGAACATGAATATGGCTTTTCCGTTCCTTGAACTCTTTTTTGTCTAACAAGCTCTAATTTCGGGTTAAAATATTTCCCACACTCTGAAGAAGGAAATGTTTTCTCCTCAATGTGAATTTTTGGATGTGTAACAAAAGACATTTTGAGGGAAAAACTTTTTTCACATTCTACAATTGAAAATGGCTTGTTTGCTGTAAGAGCAGTACAATTTTTAATGCCTTTTTTGTTACTTTTAATTTTCTTAATAGTCTGTGCTGAATCAGAAGATATAACCTGTTTAAAAGGATCAGATGATAGATCTTTCCTGTGAAAGGATGACGGTATTTCCGGAATAGGGACATAGACGTCAGTTATATCTTGAGGGATATCAAGGTCATTTGATAAAAAAATTGAAGATGTCAGTTGTCCCTCTGATCTCTTGGAGCAGTCATCTGCCAATAATAAAGAATAATTTTGAATACATCATGCTGAATTTTATTTTTATAACATTTCTAAAATACCCAAAGAAATTGCAAGTTATGCAGCAAAATTAAATTATTTACCAATACAAAGACAGTTAACAGAACACCTTGAAAAACAACATGGCTTCCATGAACCAATCCAGCAAAATCTGTGCTCCCAAATCCAAATATTCTCCTTGCTTCGGAGTTCTGCAGTGTGCTCAAATACTGTTACCGTCCACATTTTTGGCATTTCTGCAGCAGGAAAAAGCCACTTAAAAATTTATGGTGGTCATGTCAACAGAAGCACAAGCTGGTCACCACATATTGGGCACTAACATGGCATATATGCAATTTTCACTCTACAGCATCCACAGCGTGCTAGTTTTCAGAGATTACCTGTGAAGTCAAAATTTTCACTACTCCTAAAAAATGTTAGTTTTTATTTAACAAGCCCTCCTACTCTGCACTCATTACCTGTATCAACTGCACCTGTTTAAACTCATTACCTGTATAAAAGACACCCGCCCGCACACTCAATCAATCACACTCCAATCTCTCCACCATGACCAAGACCAAAGAGCTGTCTAAGGACACCAGGGACAAAATTGTAGACCTGCACAAGGCTGGGATGAGTTACAGGACAATAGGCAAGCAGCTTGGTGAAAAGGCAACAACTGTTGGCACAATTATTAGAAAATGGAAAAAACACAAGATGATTGCCAATCTTCCTCGGACAGGGGCTCCATGCAAGATCTCGCCTCTTGAGGTAAGGATAATTCTGAGAAAGGTCATGAATCAGCCCAGAACTACATGGGAGGACCTGGTTAATGACCTGAAGAGCGCTGGGACCACAGTCTCAAACATTATCATTAGTAACACACTACGCCGTCATGGATTAAAATCCTGCAGGGTAAGCAAGGTCCCCCTGCTCACGGCAGCACATGTCCAGGCCCATTTGAAATTTGCCAAAGACCATCTAGATGATCCAGAGGAGGCATAGGAGAAGGTAATGTGGTCAGATGAGACCAAAATAGAACTTTTTGGTATCAACTCCACTCGCCGAGTTTGGTGGAAGAAAGACGAGTTCAACCCCAAGAACAGTGTCCCAACCGTGAAGCATGGTGGGGGAAACATCATACTTTGGGGGTTCTTTTCTGCAAACAGGACAATTGCACCGTATTGAAGGGGTCATGTATAGCGAGATTTAGGCCAATAACCTCCTTCCCTCAGTAAGAGCATTGAAGATGGGTCTTCCAGCAAGACAATGTCCAAAAACACACAGCCAGGGCAACTAAGGAGTGGCTCGGTAAGAAGCATTTCAAGGTCCAAGAGTGGCCTAGCCAGTCTCCAGACCTGAACCCAATAGAAAATCTTTGGAGACCGCCCAGAAACCTGAAAGATCTGGAGAAGATCTGTATTGAGGAGTGGGCCAAATTCCCTGCTGCAGTGTGTGCAAACTTGGTCAAGAATTACAGAAAACATCTAACCTCTGTAATTACAAACAAAGGTTTCTGTACCAAATATTAAGTTATGTTTTTCTATTGTATTCAATACTTATTTCATGCAATAAAATAAAAACTAATTATGTAAAAATCATATAATGTGATTTTCTGGATTTTTTTAAGATTCTGGCTCTCACAGTTGATGTGTACCTACGCTAAAAATTTCCAGACCGCTCCATTCTTTGTAGGCGGTAAAACTTGCAAAATCGGCAGTGTACCAAATACTTATTTTCCCCAATGTATATCCTAACACGTTGAACCAGAAGAAGGTAAAAACCTCAATCGAAAAGACACTAATGGCTCCATTTTAAGGAAAAATTCTTTCCCAACTCCACATACATCAATCAGATTAGTTCCTTTGATCAACGTCCCATCACAGAATCTAGTATCCATAAACTGTAAAATATTTTTCAAGAAAGACATTCAGGCCCTTCTTGAATTTTAGTAGTGAATCAACCATTACAACATCATGTGTCAGAGTTCCAAAGTCTCACTAATCTTACTGTAAAGAATCACTGTGCAATACCTACTGTAGACAAAAATTGGGTAATTTCTGGAGTAATTAGAGCAGGCCTGGACAACATAAGGCCTGTGGGCTGCATTTAGCATGCCAAAAGAAGCTGTGCAGGCCGCTGAGCTGACCGGGAGACGCAGCTCCCTTGCTCTTATATTCAAATGGGGAAAATTATATATTCAGTGGCGCAGCATGGGAGATATCTATATTTATGGGCCAGTTTAATGATTTTTATTTCTAAGGACACCGTGTCAAGAAGTGCTGCTGAATACAGAGAAGGAAGTCTACAGAGAAGAGCTCTGGGCGTAAAATCTCATCATGGCATCTGTACTACATGGAGACAAAAGGAATGGGAACGACTTGAATCGGAGAAGATGTCACCTATAAGGTACCTGGATGTAAATGTTTATTTGTGATCCTGCCTGCGTCTCATCAGTACTGTGGCTCCTGTATGCTCTGCAGTCTGATGATGGCTGACAACTCCCAGCATTTTCTTACCATTGTTAAGGACATACTGGGAATTGAAGGTTCACGCTATACAATTATATATGGGGCTGACCTGCCATTACAATTGGTCGCTGTACCAGTAGCGGTCCATCCTTAAAGGGGTTCTCCAGTCTTAAGCTACATGTCTGCAGTCACTCTGGAGCTGGGTGGTTATGTGCAAATCACATACTTTCAGTCACGTGCCCGCTGCTCCCGGCACCAGAGAATCCTCACAGTATGCACTACGTACTATGTGATGATTCACAAGTCTGCAGTCACACAGAGTGACTGCAGACTTGTAGCCTAAGCCCGGACTAACTGTTTAACAAGTTTACTTCTGGCTGCTTCATTGGCGATATTCATACGACCGTACTGTTTGTCTGAGTGTGGCCCGTGGAAAGAACTGACAGCAACCTGACCAGTTCAGATGAGAATTTGTACTGGTCAGGCGCAGTGCATATTATGCTTACGTGTTAGTTTGTTTAAGCCGGACATACGTTTTCAGATGTGTAGTAAATCAAGGTACAATGTGCTTTTCTACACTCTTAAAAAAACATCCCCAGAGTAAATGTGGTCACACATAAGCACAAGTCTACTAGATAGATACGGGATATACATGACTGGTATACAGTGGGTACGGAAAGTATTCAGACCCTTTTACATTTTTCACTCTTTGTTTCATTGCAGCTATTTGGTAAATTCTAAAAAGTTCATTTTTTTCTCATTAAGGTACACTCTGCACCCCATCTTGACTGAAAAAAAAAACAGGAATGCAGAAATTTTTGCAAATTTATTAAAAAAGAAAAACTGAAATATCACAAGGTCATAAGTATTCAGACCCTTTGCTCATATTTAAGTCACATGCTGTCCATTTCCTTGTGATCCTCCTTGAGATGGTTCTACTCCTCCATTGGAGTCCATCTATCTTTAATTAAACGGAAAGGACTTGATTTGGAAAGGCACACACCTGTCTATATAAGACCTCACAGCTCACAGTGCATGTCAGACTAAATGAGAATCATGAGCTCAAAGGAACTGCCCAAGGAGCTCAGAGACAGAATTGTGGCAAGGCACAGATCTGGCCAAGGTTACAAAAGAATTTCTGCAATACTCAAGGTTCCTCAGAGCACAGTGGCCTCCATAATCCTTAAATGGAAGAAGTTTGGGACCACCAGAAGTCTTCCTAGACCTGGCCGTCCAGCCAAACTAAGCAATCGTGGGAGAAGAGCCTTGGTGAGAGAGGTAAAGAAGAACCCCAAGATCACTGTGGCTGAGCTCCAGAGATGCAGTAGGGAGATTGGAAAAAGTTCCACAAAGTCAACTATCACTGCAGCCCTCCACCAGTCGGGCCTTTATAGCAGAGTGGCCTGACGGAAGCCTCTCCTCAGTGCAAGACATATGAAATCCCACATAGAGTTTGCTCAAAAACACATGAAGGACTCCCAGACTATGAGAAATAAGATTCTCTGGTCTGATGAGACAAAGATAGAACTTTTTGGTGATAATTCTAAGCGGTATGTGTGGAGAAAACCAGGCACTGCTCATCACCTGCCCAATACAATCCCAAGAGTGAAACATGGTGGTGGCAGCATCATGCTATGGGGGGGTTTTCAGCAGCAGGGACAGGACGACTGGTTGTAATTGAAGGAAACATGAATGCGGCCAGGTACAGAGATATCTGGATGAAAACCTCTTCCAGAGTGCTCTGGACCTCAGACTTGGCCGAAGATTCACCTTCCAACAAAACAATGACCCTAAGCACACAGCTAAAATAACAAAGGAGTGGCTTCAGAACAACTCTGTGACCTTCTTGACTGGCCCAGCCAGAGCCCTGACCTAAACCCAACTGAAAATCTCTGGAGAGACCAGAAAATGGCTGTCCACCAACGTTCACCATCCAAACTGACGGAACTGGAGAGGAAGAATGGTAGAGGATCCCCAAATCCAGGTGTGAAAAACTTGTTTAATCATTCCCAAGAAGACTCATGGCTGTACTAGCTCAAAAGGGTGCTTCTACTCAATACTGAGCAAAGGGTCTGAATACTTATGACCATGTGATATTTCAGTTTTTCTTTTTTAATAAATATGCAAAAATTTCTACACTTGTTTTTTCCAGTCAAGATGGGTTCCAGAGTGTACTTTAATGAGAAAAAAATGAACTTTTTAGAATTTACCAAATGGCTGCAATGAAACAAAGAGTGAAAAATTTAAAGGGGTCTGAATACTTTCCGTACCCACTGTATATACTGTGATACAGATGTCATATACAGTATATGTAACTACAGACATCAGATATTACACCAGTCACATATTATCCTGTGTATAACATAGCATGCCAGTTTATACAGTACAGCACATACCCTATACGGGAGAATATATGACTGGTATATATACTGTGATACAGATGTCATGTACAGTATATGTGATCATATATATTACACTAGAACTGCAGAAATCAGATATTAAACCAGCCGCATATTATCCTGTTTATAATGTCTGTGCACATAGTATATAAAGGAGATATAAAGGGGATGTCTGTATATACAGGATAATATGTGACTGTATATATACTGTGATACAGAAAATCAGATATTATATACAGGATAGCATGTGACCGGTATATATTACACTGTGACTACAGACATCAGATATTACACCAGTCACATATTATCCTGTATATAACATTGTATGCCTGTTTACACAGTACAGCACATACCCTATACAGGAGAATACATGACTGGTATAGATACTGTGATACAGACATCAGATGTTTTACCATCAAACCAGAGGAGGAGTCCTGAGGAGATAATTTGCATATTCCCACAGCATTTTGGGATAAGTGAAGAGTCTCCGCGAGCTCAAAGAACACTGGATTTTGGCCGTTTGAGCTGAAAGGAGGACATCGGTTTTTCACTGTTTTCATAACACATTAACAATAAGAAAATGGAAGAGTCCAGGAGCCATTTGGTGAGCTGCATATCCTGCTACATGTTCACAGACTTGCCAGTGGAAAAGCCAAACTTCACATGCCAGAAATGAAAGCTTGTGTCCCTGTTGGAGGAAAAGTTGCGAAATCTACAAGAGAGGTTAACTACCTTGAAAATCATTAAGGAAGGTGAAGAGTTCTTGGACAGAGCAGAATTATCTCTTCATGATACAGAAAGAGAAGAAATTCGAACTGCACCTGACGAAACAGAGGAATGGAAGCATGTGACCCACAGAAGCAGGAGGATCGAGAGGCAGTCAGCACCTATACTGCTCAGGAACCAGTACCAGGCTCTCACGCAGGAGAACCATGAAGAAATACAGCAAAATAAGACTTTGCCAGCAATGAATAACCTTGGATGGAGAAAGAAAAATGTTGTGAAGAAAAAACGGAGAGTGGTGGTCATGGGGGATTCCCTGTTGAGAGGAACAGAGGCCGCTATCTGCAGACCAAACATAACCTCAAGAGAAATGTGCTGTCTTCCAGGTGCAAAAATTAAAGATGTGTCTGACAGGATATCAAGAATCTTCAGACCTACAGATCACTACCCATTCCTGCTAATACATGTGGGGACAAATGACACCGCAAGAAAGGACCTGGAAACCATCTGCAGTGACTTTGAAACCTTAGGCAAGAAAGTGAAAGAATTGGGAGTGCAGGTGGTCTTCTCATCCATCCTCCTAGTGGATGGCCATGGAACAATGAGGTGGAATAAGATTCTACAGGTAAACAACTGGCTACGTCGATGGTGCCGTCAACAAGGATTTGGATTTCTGGATCACGGAATGAATTACCTATATGATGAACTACTTGCTAGAGATGGGGTGCACCTTACGAAGACTGGAAAACGTGTATTTGGAAGTCGCCTTGCTACACTCATCAGGAGAGCTTTAAACTAGAACAATGTGGGAAGGGAAGTGACGAGCCGTCTGGGCCGTGTGTGTGGGGAATACCCGGAGCCGGGTCTCTGTGTAATGCTGGGGGTTGCAGTATCCGTGGCGGCGACCCGGTCCCGGGGCTCAGGGTGGTCAAACCAGTGGCGGATCTGTTTATTTGGTTTTCAATGTTTAAATGTCCGACTACGCCACCCGTGGATTGCGGTCACTGAGAACCGCCGCTGCGGGGCAGACCACGGAGGCTGATGTTGTATGCGCAGCAGAGGGTAGTATAACTCCCCACGGGAGGAGTATAGCCTCAGGACAGTGAGTGCAGATGGTGGGGGTGATGGTGCGCGGGAGCAACAGTAATGACTCAGAGTCCAGTGATGCAGTCCAGTGTCTTTACTCACAGTTTTACACTCCAAGCCACTTCTGCAGGTAATGGCTGCCCACGTCGTACTGTGCTCACCAAGTGAGGGGCTCGGCCAACTCCCAGGTATCTTTGGAATGCTGTTCAGGACCCCCTTCGTGTGTCCTTTCTCAGGCCTGTCGTACCCCACAATTAACCACGTTTCTGTCCAGCTGCCTCGGGCCTTGGCGGGCAAACGTATGTTCCGTTTCCCTGGGCCCTATATGATGCCTTCCTAACGGGTGTAGTGAGGGGCCGTAACACGTGCAATGCCACGGCCTCCGGTTACTAGCTGAGGGTAGTTGCTCTCCTCCACTAGATGAGGGATCCGGTTCCCTTTCTTGGCCTGACCCCCCTACTCTGGTAGCGGCGGGCATACGGTGGCGACTGGCCGGTCCGCACCCCTGGGGTACCTTCACTCCACTCCTGGAGCCTCCTCCATTCCTCTCCTCTCCTTTCTTCTCCTCCAGGCCCAGGCCTTGTGACTTGGCCTGCCCGCGGAGCAGAGCTCGTACAGAGCCCCTGCTCCCTGTCTTCTTCTCTCTCTTACTGAACTGAACACTTATCTAAGATGGTGCCCACCTTATATATCTTCTACCCAGTGCACCCAGGATCTACTCTCCCCACCCACACACCACCGGGTTCCCCCTTTCTAGGTGTTCCCTCCCCCCACTCCAGCCAGGGACAGGGACAGTTGTGCTCACTCTTGGGAGCATTGTCGCCCGGCCCCCCGGAAATGTGGTGTAGTGCATGTGGGTGTTAGGGTCCTGAGCCACACTCCATCCTTACCTGGAAGTGAGATATCGCACCTCTGGGAGAGATGCAATACCTCTGTAGCGACCGAACCCTCAGAAGCTACAGAAGCAAAGGGCCAGAAAAAGCTATACAGCTGATAAATACTATTGAGATCTCTGCTACTGGAAGTGGAAAGGAAGAACAAAGGCAAAAAAATCTAAATAATAAAAATATAGGAGGAAGAGAAACCAATCAAAAACTAAAATGTTTTTATACAAATGCACAAAGCATGGGAAACAAACAAGGAGAATTGGAACTACTAACGCAGGAAAAGAAATATGATGTCATTGGAATCACTGAAACTTGGTGGGACGATACACATGATTAGAATAAAAGGCTAAAAGGATACAACTTATTTGCAAGAAACAGACTTGATAAACGAGGAGGAGGTGTCGCATTGTATGTTAGAAAAGCGTATATCTGCACAGAGATTGAAGCTCCAGAGACTGGGAGTTCTGTGGAAACTGTTTGGGTAAGAATACAAGGAGAGAACAACGGAAAGGACACCATTGTAGGCATTTACTACAGGTCACCTGGGCAAGCTGAAGATATGGATGAACTCTTTATGTATCAAATGACCAAGTTCTCCAAAAAATATGACATAGTGGTCATGGGAGATTTCAACTATCCAGACATTTGTTGGGAATCTCTCTCAAGTAAAACTAACAGGTCAAGCAAATTCTTATCCTCTCTTGCTGACAACTTTATCTTCCAAAAGGTAAGGGAGAAAACAAGGGGATCTGCTACTTTGGATCTAATCCTTATAAACAGGGAGGAAATGGTTGAGGAGGTAAAAGTGGCTGGGACCCTAGGAGGCAGTGATCATGCTATTATAGAATTTTGGATAACTAGAGGAGGAAGACTCAAACTTCAAGGTTAGATTTCAGAAAGGCAGATTTAAGCGACTCCGAAAGAGAATAGGAGGGATCCAATGGCTGGATGTCCTTAAAGACAAAAATGTCCAGGAAGGATGGGAAATTTTTAAAAATGAGATTCTCAAAGCACAATCGTTAACAATCCCAAAAAGTAGGAAAAATGGGAAGCATTTAAGGAAACCAGGATGGATGAACACAGAACTTAAACACATGCTAAAAAGAAAGAAAGAAATGTTTATCAAATGGAAAGAGGGAGGCATATGTAAAGAAGATTATAATGCAGTCTGCAGAACCTGTAGGGCACGTATCAGGTTAGCTAAAGCTGACAATGAATTAAGGCTTGCAAGAGATGTCAAAAGCAATAAAAAAGGATTTTGGGGGTATGTCAAAAGTAAAAGAAAAGTCAAAGATGCTATAGGATTTTTACAGGATGAAAATGGTGAAATGGTAAGAAAGGATGTTGAGAAGGCAGAACTTTTTAATTCCTATTTTGCATCAGTTTTCTCTCAGAAAGAAAATGTAACATCAACTGATCTTCACGGTCCTATTAAAGGCAGGATCCTTTAATAGAATAGAATCCAGGTTATCTGTAAACAGAAAGATTGTGAGGGAATATTTAGCTAACATAAATGAGTTCAAGTCTCCAGGTCCAGATGAATTACACCCCAGAGTATTGAAGGAGATCGTAGAAGAAATTTTAGAACCACTCTCCATAATCTTTGAAAATTTTTGGAGAACAGGAGAAGTCCCAGAAGACTGGATAAGAGCAAATGTTGTGACTATCTTCGAAAAGGGGAAGAAGGTGGACCCAGGGAACTATAAGCCGGTGAGTCTGACTTCTATACCAGGAAAGATCTTTGAACAAATTATTAAACAGCATGTATGTAAGTACCTGGATAAGAATGAAGTGATTAACCAGAGTCAGCATGGGTTCGTAACTAACAAATCATGTCAGACTAACTTAATTTCCTTCTATGACAGAATCACTGACTGGGTGGATCAGGGAAATGCTGTAGATATAGTATATCTTGACTTCAGCAAAGCATTTGACAAAGTATCTCACACCATCCTTATTGAAAAAATGACCAAGTATGGAAGGGACAAGGCAACTGTTAGGTGGCTTCATAACTGGCTTAGTGATTGGACTCAAAGAGTGGTCGTAAATGGCTTCACATCCAGTTGGATGAATGTCTCAAGTGGGGTACCAAAGGGGTCTGTCCTGGGACCTGTGTTGTTCAACATCTTTATCAATGATTTAGATGAAGGAATTGAGGGTAAACTCATTAAATTTGCTGATGACACAAAGCTAGGAGGGATAGCTAACACTAGAGAAGAGAGAGGGAGAGAGGATTCAAAAAGACCTAAATAAACTGGAGCAGTGGGCAGCAACTAACAGAATGGTTTTTAACAGGGAAAAATGCAAAGTACTACATCTTGGCAATAAAAATGAAAAAATCATATACAGAATGGGAGGAATAGAGCTAAGCAACAGTACATGTGAAAAAGACTTATGTATACTTATAGATCATACACTGAACATGAGTCAACAGTGTGATGCAGCAGCAAAAAAAGGAAAATACAATTCTGGGATGTATTAACAGAAGCATACAGTCCAGATCACGTGAAGTCATTATCACACTTTACTCCTCTTTGGTCAGACCTCATCTGGAATACTGTGTTCAGATTTGGGCACCACATTTTAAAAAGACATTGACAAACTGGAGCAAGTTCAGAGAAGATGGACCAGAATGGTGACCGGTCTGCATACCATGTCCTATGAGGAACGGTTACAGGATTTGGGAATGTTTAGCTTGCAAAAAAGAAGACTGAGAGGAGACTTAATAGCTGTCTACAAATATCTCAAGGGATGTCACATTGTAGAAGGATCATCTTTATTCTCATTTGCACAAGGAAAGAATAGAAGCAATGGGATGAAACTGAATGGGAGGAGACACAGATTAGATATTAGAAAAAACTTTTTGACAGGGTGATCAATGAGTGGAACAGGCTGCCACGAGAGGTGGTGAGTTCCTCTTCAATGGACATCTTCAAACAGAGGCTAGACAGACATCTGTCTGAGATGATTTAGTGAATCCTGCTTTGAGCAGGGGGGTTGAACCAGATGACCCAAGAGGTCCCTTCCAACTCTACCATTCTATGATTCTATGATCTGCCTATTTTCCTGTATATAATATGGGATGTCTGTGCATATAGAATAGCACATATAGTATACAGGATAATATGTAACTAGTATATATTATGCTGTGATGTGATGGTATATATTATACGATGACTACAGACATCAGATACTACACCAGTCACGTATTATACTGAACATAACATCTGATGTCTGTGCACATAGTATACCACATACAGTATACAGGAGAATATGTGTGTAACATCCCTGGCGGCGTGCTTGCATGGTTTACCACCTCCCACCATGCAAGACCGCAATCTTACCTATCAGGCTAGGCTGCACATTTTGCTCCAGTACCTGCTGTTTGTATGTCTCTTGCCTGCTGGCTTAGGGCGGCGGTGCTGTTACTTCCTGATTCTTAAAGCTACAGTGTGCGCAGTCCTAACGCGTCCCCGGCCTATTGCTGTGAGTCATTGGATACTTAAACCCCCTCCACCCACTAGGAGGTGCCTGAGCAACACTTTCCATCTGTGTGTTTCTTGCAACTGAGTTGCCAGGTTCTGTCCTGTATCTAGTCTGTTTCTGCCACCCTGGGGGCTGTATACCCAGGCCTGTTACCTGTACCTGTGACTTTTAGTCTGTTTCCGCCACCCTGGGGGTTGAGTTCCCAGGCTCGTTCCTGTATCTTGTTCCTGGTTCAGATCTTGTCTGAACAGTGTCCTAGTCCATTACCTGTTTGTCTCTATGTCTGTACCTTTCCCTTTTCCTGCAATATCTGAACCTGCACCTAACTCCAACTCGTTGTCTCTGTACTTCTGTTTGTGAGTTTTGTGTCCACTCGCTACTTCATTGCAAGTACCTTGTGTGTATCTGGTTCTGCTCGTTCTGTTTCCCTGCCTCCGTATCTAACTCCTGTGTTCCAGCTATCTTCTTGTGTTTTCCAGTCTGTTCCATGTGAACAGAGCCCTGTCCTGTCTACCGCGCCTGCGGGTTTTGCTCTGCTCGTCTACCGCACCTGCGGGTTTTGCTCTGCTCTGCTTGTCGACCGCACCTGCGGGTTTTGCTCTGCTCTGCTTTTCTACCGCATCTGAGGGTTTTGCTCTGCTCTGCTTGTCTACCGCATCTGCGTGTTTTGCTCTGCTCTGCTTGTCTACCGCACCTGCAGGTTTTGCTCTGCTCTGCTTGTCTACCGCATCTGTCTGCATACCAGCTGTGCTGTGCCTGCCAGTATCCACCTGTCTGTATGCCAGCCTAACCTGCCTGTTCCTGCATTCCCCAGTGTGGGTCAACAGCTGTGACCGGGGTCTAACCTGGAGTAGCACCTGGTCCCTCTGCTCGGTTCCTCCCTGGTTCACGGGGTCGACTGAGCCGCCGTGTGACCTTGGTCGGACCAAGTTGATACTTAGTTACGCCCGTCCAGGGACTCCTCGGTTCATGGTACAGTGGGATCACTAATCATGCTCACGCCAGTCAGTCTGGGCGTGTGCGCAACAATGTGACTACAGACATCTGATAGTATACTGTATAATAAGATATATTTTGTAAAACATCTGATGTATCAGAGTATATCATAGACCAAGGATGGGCACTGTGTCTTTTGTGGAGGGCTAACCAATTAATAATGCTCAATATGAATATTAACATATTAACTACAATTATTTTCTATTAATATTAATTGTATCACTGAATATTGAGCAGAATTAAAGGTTTTTTTCCATGAACAAAGTTAATTTTAATCAACATTTTAAATCAATAGATCTTTGAATAATAAGTTCCACAATTGGATGTGTTAAATAAAATGTTCCTGTGCTGAGATAATCTTATAAATGTGCCCCTGCTGTGTACTGTGTAATGGCTGTGTCTAACCATGCAGGAACATTGCTTGATCATACCACATCTACTGGGCAGGGGAGGAAGCAAAAGATTATACAGACATTACAGCATGGGGCTGCAACTGATTCTTTCTTTGAGGTAAAACATTGCTTAAAAACAGGCAGGAAAATGCTTTATCTCACAAAAAGAAACAGCTGTGACCCCGTGCTGTCCTATCTGTATACTTTTTTGCTTCATATTCTGGCCAGGAGCTGTGGTACGTTCAGACTGTGATGAGCATTGGGGCACCAGGTCTGATATACACTGTGTTCCAAATTATTATGCAAATAATATTTTCTCAGATTTTCCCAAATTACCTATATGAATTGCAGTCATTGTAATTTTCCAGTCAAATAACTAACTATTAGAGTACAATTGAAAGGTTTTTGTACAAACTGCCTATGATAACAGTATATTTTTAAAAAAATAAAAAACTCAAACTGCACTCAAAATGCATGTTCCAAATTATTATGCACAGCAGAGTTTTCAACCTTTTCATTTTAATAAAGAACAAAAAAATGGTCATTTTTGAAATTATAAGCATTAGCAGGTTATTACAAACTGAAATCAAACAGTTTTCAACTCAAAACTTTATTCTAGGTGATGTTACATTTGCACATAGGACCGCTTGTTCGAAAGGAGCTTCTGAACTCTCTCGTCCATTGAATTTGTCAGGTTTTGGATGGTTTCTGCTTCCAATTGTTATGCATGAGGACAGAATACCCTCCCAGAGCTGTTGCTTAGATGTGAACTGCCTCCCGCCATCATAGACACTCCTTTTGATGATGCTCCAGAGGTTCTCAATGGGGTTGAGGTCAGGGGGGCATGGGTGCCACACCATAAGTTTGTCCCCTTTTATGCCCATAGCAGCCAGAGATGCAGATGTGTTATGTGCAGCATGAGACGGGGCATTATGATGCATGAAAATGATCTTGATGCGGAATGCACGGTTCTTCTTCTTGAACCAAGGAAGGAAGTGCTGTTTGAGAAACTCAACATACATTATGGAGTTCATCTTTACCCCTTCAGGGATCCTAAAAGGGCCGACAATCTCTCTCCCATGATTACAGCCCAAAACATTACTCTACCTCCTCCTTGTTAACGCCGTAGCCGTGTTTGCATGGGGTGTCCATCAATCAGCCATCCTCCACTCCATCCATCTGGATGATCGAGATCATTTCATGCATGATAATGCCCCGTCTCATGCTGCACATAACACATCTGCATCTCTGGCTGCTATGGGCTTAAAAGGGGACAAACTTATGGTGTGGCACCCATGCTCCCCTGACCTCAACCCCATTGAGAACCTCTGGAGCATCATCAAAAGGAGTGTCTATGATGGCGGGAGGCAGTTCACATCTAAGCAACAGCTCTGGGAGGGTATTCTGTCCTCATGCAAAACAATTAAAGCAGAAACCATCCAAAACCTGACAAATTCAATGGACGAGAGAGTTCAGAAGCTCCTTTCGAACAAGCGGTCCTATGTGCAAATGTAACATCACCTAGAATAAAGTTTTGAGTTGAAAACTGTTTGATTTCAGTTTGTAATAACTTGCTAATGCTTATAATTTCAAAAATGACCATTTTTTTGTTCTTTATTAAAATGAAAAGGTTGAAAACTCTGCTGTGCATAATAATTCGGAACATGCATTTTGAGTGCAGTTTGAGTTTTTTATTTTTTTTTAAAATATACTGTTATCATAGGCAGTTTGTACAAAAACCTTTCAATTGTACTCTAATAGTTATTTGACTGGAAAATTACAATGACTGCAATTCATATAGGTAATTTGGGAAAATCTGAGAAAATATTATTTGCATAATAATTTGGAACACAGTGTAGACCCGATGATGCTATGCGGCCAGTCAATCACTGTAATGTCACAACCAACATGGCTACGGCATTACAGTGACTGGCATGCAATCCCTGCATGTTATTTGGCTGTCTAAAAAGTGCCAAAAATGCGGAGCGGGGACCCGAGCTCGCGCCCGAGCATTCGAAAAATACTCGCCGAGCACTGAACCTATCGAGCACTGTGATGCTCAGGCGAGTAGCGAATAGTGGTGAGCATGCTCGCTCATCACTACTAGAAAGGTCTTTTCTCACAGAAAGTCAGGATAAAAGGAAACTCTGCTGTTATTTTACAGAAATTCACATTTGGACAATAAAAAATACTACATTTAATTTCATCTACTAATAGGGGGGGAATTTTTACTTTCTGGCCTTGCAGATTCAACAATGGATGGCTCCAGAACAATTTCTTATTTATATGCTCAAACTAATAAGGACAGTTTTGGGTGGAGGAGCATGCAGTGGAATAGAGGCAGAATGGTGGCCAGGGCTGTGGAATCGGTAAGCCAAACCTCTGACTCCGGCGCCTCAATTTCCATGACACCGACTCCACGACTACGACTCCTTCATACATGTTTAAGTGATAAATTTACTGTAGCACAGATTTATCTCAGCTAAAAGTCTAGACCCTTAGATCAGGAATAGGACATTTCATAACTTTCCCAAATTCTTATGAAAAAATATTCCCCACAAACTGCATTGAACTACTGTACCCAATTTATTATATATTTTAAGAGTTGGAGTCGGTCCATTTTATACCGACTCCACCAAAATGGACACCGCCCTGATGGTGACCTTCAATTGTGATTTAGTCGGACTACACGCCGATAAAGCAGTGACAGCCAGTGGCTGAGAAGAATCTGTGACTTCTCTGCATTTAGTGGTTACTACTCACCTGGGTAGTCATATGTAGGAATCTCCTTTTTACACCGTTCATCACCCGTCACATATGTCTCTGTAGTATTAATATGGATCAGATCTTCACCCTGAAACATATATTGTAAAAGTCACAGACAAATGGAGAAGTCACATCTATGATCAGCTCTAATCCAGCCATCTCCACCATTCTCATTATTACTGAAGTATAAAACAGATAATACTGGTGGATAATTACTACTGAATACAAGACCTTCACAGCCGTCTACACATCATAAGAGGAGATCTCATGACACCTTCTCTTCATCTACCTGATGATCTTGAAGAACCTTGGGATTTTCTTGTTTACAGTCCTGTAGAAGAAGAGGACGGGGACATCTCTCTGGTGTCGCCTTCTTATTGGATACAACTATAGGAAACACATACAGGGACTGAGTTCATTCTTTACATACAGATATTCATAGGCTGTGTGTATTTAGTCCTATTACCTGGTGATGTGAGGGGCTGGGGAACCTCCATCATGACATTCTTGTAGAGATCTTTGTGTTCTTCTAAATACTCCCACTCCTCCGTGGAGAAATAGACAGCGACATCCTGATACCTTATAGGAACCTGACACATACACATTGATACTGTTATCCCCTGATCCCTTCATATAATTACTGTATAATGTCCCAGCATTCCCAGCAGTGTCACCTCTCCAGTCAGCAGCTCAATCATCTTGTAGGTGAGTTCTAGGATCTTCTGATCATTGATGTTCTCATGTATCAGGGGATGAGGTGGAGGCCCCATGATTGGGCTTAGGGGTCTTCCCCATCCCTCAGACACAGAGGCCTGACAGCGCTCCCTAGAGGTCTTCTTCACTACTGTGTAATCCTGGTTATGGAGAGACACATTAATAAATCTCACTACAGACATTTCCAGAGTCCTCACCTCTCCAGTTCTGTCCATCTGTTATTCCCATAGATAAGAATGATGTAATGCGACGTCATCAGAATCTCTCACCTCTCCAGTAAGCTGGAAGAGGATCTCTAGGGTAAGATGTAATATCCTTTCCGCCATCTTCTCCTTGTCCATATCCATCCTTGATGGATCAATCAGGAAAATGTTCTTATATAGAAGATCTCCACTGAGAGGATTCACTATTGTAGGGACCTAAATGGGAAAAAAATGACGATGTAACATCATAAAGATCCCATGTAATAACACAATTAAGGAGATAATAAGGGGAACATATGAGGAGATAGAACGTGTAGATGTTGTATCCTCAGATCGTATGAACTGGAATGACAAACATCACCCACTAGCTGCACTCGTCACTTGGATGTGATTGTAAAGGGGGTCTCGGCTTCTCACAATCACTTGTCCATTCAACTACCACAATAGGCTGAAAATGAGCTAAGACCACCCAGGGCCAGCTCCAGGTTTTTCTGGCCCCGGGCGAAAGTCTCAGTGGCCCATTTAACACATATCACGCACGATTCATGATGCACAGATACCGCAGAGAAATATAGATATATAGTACAAGGACAAAGATTTCACTTCTTATATTAGATGAGCGATATCTATAGTAAATTCTACAAAAGCTCAGAAACTGGCAAATCGCTCCACACAGTATACTGGCCCTGATAAAATGCTCCATACAGAATACTGGCCTCCATAATATGCTCCATACAGAATACTGGCCCCATAAAATGCTCCATACAGAATACTGGACCCCATATAAGTCTCCATGCAGGCTGTTCCCCCCACATAATGCCCCATGCAGGCTGTTCCCCCCATATAATGCCCCATGCAGGATGTCACCCCCCCCCTCCCTTATAATGCCCCATGCAGGATGTCACCCCCCCCTTAAAAATGGCCCATGCAGGATGTCACACACACCCTCCCCTCCCTTATAATGCCGCATGCAGGATGTCACACACCCCCTCCCTTATAATGCCCCATGCAGGTCACAACCCCCCTCCCTTATAATGCCCCATGCAGGATGTCACAACCCCCCTCCCTTATAATGCCCCATGCAGGATGTCACATCCCCCCTCCCTTATAATGCCCCATGCAGGATGTCACACACACCCCCTCCCTTATAATGCCCCATGCAGGATGTCACATCCCCCTCCCTTATAATGCCCCATGCAGGATGTCACACCTCCCCCCTTATAATGCCCCATGCAGGATGTCACACCCTCCCTCCCTTATAATGCCCCATGCAGGATGTCCCCCCCCCCCCTCGCTTATAATGCCCCATGCAGGATGTCACACCTCCATCCTTATAATGCCTCATGCAGGATGTCACACCCTCCCTCCCTTATAATGCCCCATGCAGGATGTCACACACACCCTCTCCCTTATAATGCCCCATGCAGGATGCCACAAACCCCCCCTCCCTTATAATGCCCATGCAGGATGTCACAACCCCCCCTCCCTTATAATGCCCCATGCAGGATGTCACAAATCCCCCCTCCAATGCCCCATGCAGGATGTCACAAACCCCCCCTCTCTTATAATGCCTCATGCAGGATGTCACCCCCATCCTCGCTTATACTACCCCATGCAGGATGTCACACCCCCCCCTCCCTTATAATGCCCATGCAGGATGTCACAACCCCCCCTCCCTTATAATGCCCCATGCAGGATGTCACAAACCCCCCCTACCTTATAATGCCCCATGCAGGATGTCATAACCCCCCCCTCCCTTATAATGCCCCATGCAGGATGTCACACCCCCCTCCCTTATAATGCCCCATGCAGGATGTCACAAATCCCCCCTCCAATGCCCCATGCAGGATGTCACAAACCCCCCCTCCCTTATAATGCCCATGCAGGATGTCACACCCCCCCTTGCTTATACTACCCCATGCAGGATGTCACACACCCCCCACCCCACCATATAATGCCCCATGCCTCCATACAATAAAAAAAAATAAAAAATTAAATACTCACCTCACTCCTCACCTGCTGCCGCTGCTCCGGACTCCTCATGCGCGCCGGCGTCTTCTCGCTCTGCACTGCCTGTGGCGGCTCAGGAGCGAGCGTGGTTTAAAGACGTCACCGCACCCTCTGACCTGAGACGTCACTGTCCAGCAGCCGCGGAAGAGACAGGACCTGCTGTGGAGGCACGGGGAGAGGTAAGTATTGTGCCGGGGCCCTGAGCAAGCGGGGGGGGGGGGGAAGTGGGCGCTGGCACTGCTCTCCTCTGCTCACGGGTCCCATAGCGCGGCGGGGTGCCCGACGGCGAGCGGGCCCCCCTGCCTGCTCAGGGCCACGGCACTTGCCCGGGTGCGGCGGGTGCTGAAGCCGGCCCTGAGCGCACCCCACAGTCATCTCACACATCCACACCACACTTCTCACAGCCACCACTTGCCATTTTGATAGGCCACCAAGACCTTTCCCTGGGTGACACACTAGATCACATGCACAGATAATTTTTCAAAGCGTCAATAGGTACTTCTTGCACTTTGGCATACACTGGGTAAAAGAACCAAGCTATACTTTTCCTCTTTGTTGTGGGTATGTTTAGAACAGCAAGGAACAAACTTATTAAACTTTATTTTTATATCTTAAATCTAAAGTACAGTGTTTAAAAAAATTACAAACACAAGAAAAAAAAAGTTTACTCTTCCAGAAACTGTCAGCTATTCGCTAATTTATTTATCTGCACACAGAGGAGGAGGCTTTTGTGCTTTAGAATTTTGATTTATCTGATCTTTATCACAATTCATAACATGAAACATAAGTTGAACTGCAGAATAAGACGTCTCCTCCTTGCTCCCAATCACTGGCTATGTTGGTCACTGCAGGGACGGCGTTAGGGGCAGGCAAAGTAGGCATTTGCCTTGGGCACCCACTCCCCCAGGGACCCCCAGCCATAGATGCCGATACAGTTGAAAGCAATGATGCAGGAGCGGGCACAATGACGTTACTCCATCACTGTGCCTGACAGTGGAGTTGCTCAGACGCGCTGCAGAAAACGGATCAGTGGGAAAACGAGGAGGAGAGGTGAGTATTGTATTTTTTTTTAAATCAGTGAGTACGTGGTGGTCATAATACTGGAGATCTATGTGGCTGCATTATACAATATGGAGGACTATGGGATGCATTACACTATATTGAGGACTATGGGGATTGCGTTATACTATAGGGAGGATATGGGCTGTGCATTATACTATATGGAGGACTATGGGGAGTGTATTATACTATATGGATGACTATGGGGTGTGCATTATACAATATGAAGGATTACGGGGGGCATTATACTATGTGGAGGACTATGGGGTGTATTCTACTAAACAAGCAAAATGCTGCTCATTCATCAAGTGATTGGATTGTTTATGCCAGAACAAAAATCATTGTTCTCAGCAGCACATCGCCCGATGTAAACTGCAGATGTGCTGCCGATAACATGATAGTGTGTGTGGACAGACTGATCTATTAGTGATCATTCTATCTCCATCATTCTTCCTCAGCCGGTGTAAAGAGGCCACGAAACAAGCAACGAACGACTTAAATATTGTCGATCACTCTAGTTTAGTGGCCTGAACTCAGGAAATGTAAATACAACCGAAATACAGTACAGACCAAAAGTTTGGACACACCTTCTCATTTAAAGATTTTTCTGTATTTTCATGACTTTGAAAATTGTACATTCACACTGAAGGCATCAAAACTATGAATTAACACATGTGGAATTATATACTTACCAAAAAAGTGTGAAACAACTGAAAATACGTCTTATATTCTAGGTTCTTCAAAGTAGCCACCTTTTGCTTTGATGACTGCTTTGCACACTCTTGGCATTCTCTTGATGAGCTCCAAGAGGTAGTCACCAGAAATGGTCTTCCAACAATCTTGAAGGAATTCCCAGAGATGCTTAGCACTTTTTGGCCCTTTTGCCTTCACTCTGCGGTCCAGCTCACCCCAAACCATCTCGATTGGGTTCAGGTCTGGTGACTGTGGAGGCCAGGTCATCTGGCGTAGCACCCCATCACTCTCCCTCTTGGTCAAATAGCCCTTACACAACCTGGAGGTGTGTTTGGGGCCATTGTCCTGTTGAAAAATAAATGATGGTCCAACTAAAAGCAAACCGGATGGAATAGCATGCCGCTGCAAGATGCTGTGGTAGCCATGCTGGTTCAGTATGCCTTCAATTTTGAATAAATCCCCAACAGTATCACCAGCAAAGCACCCCCACACCATCACACCTCCTCCTCCATGCTTCACGGTGGGAACCAGGCATGTAGAGTCCATCCGTTCACCTTTTCTGTGTCGCACAAAGACACGGTGGTTGGAACCAAAGATTTCAAATTTGGACTCATCAGACCAAAGCACAGAATTCTACTGGTCTAATATCCATTCCTTGTGTTCTTTAGCCCAAACAAGTCTCTTCTGCTTTTTGCCTGTCCTTAGCAGTGGTTTCCTAGCAGCTATTTTACCATGAAGGCCTGCTGCACAAAGTCTCCTCTTAACAGTTGTTGTAGAGATGTGTCTGCTGCTAGAACTCTGTGTGGCATTGACCTGGTCTCTAATCTGAGCTGCCGTTAACCTGCGACTTTTGAGGCTAGTGACTCGGATAAACTTATCCTCAGAAGCAGAGGTGACTTTTGGTCTTCCTTTCCTGGGGCAATCCTCATGTGAGCCAGGTTCTTTGTAGCGCTTCATTGTTTTTGCAACTGCACTTGGGGACACTTTCAAAGTTTGCCCAATTTTTCGGAATGACTGACCTTCATTTCTTAAAGTAATGATGGCCACTAGTTTTTCCTTACTTAGCTGCTTTTTTATTGCCCTAATACAAATTCTAACAGTCTATTCAGTAGCACTATCAGCTGTGTATCCACCTGACTTCTGCACAACACAACTGATGGTCCCAACCCCATTTATAAGGCAAGAAATCCCACTTATTAAACCTGACAGGGCACATCTGTGAAGTGAAAACCATTTCCGATGACTACCTCTTGAAGCTCATAAAGAGAATGCCAAGATTGTGCAAAGCAGTCATCAAAGCAAAAGGTGGCTACTTTGAAGAACCTAGAATATAAGACATATTTTCAGCTGTTTCACACTTTTTTGGTAAGTATATAATTCCACATGTGTTAATTCATAGTTTTGATGCCTTGAGTGTGAATGTACAATTTTCATAGTCATGAAAATACAGAAAAATCTTTAAATGAGAAGGTGTGTCCAAACTTTTGGTCTGTACTGTATGTCTGTGCGATGGTGCAATACGTTAGCATTTGGGACCCCACTTTAAACTTTTGTCCAGGACTCCACTTTGTCTAACACCGCCCATGATTAGCTGCAGAGATTATGTATGTTAAGATTGACCAGGAAATACAGAGACTGGCGGGGAACCCAAGCAGTGGTGGCAAGGGAGTTATAGGGGATCATTAATATGACTATTACTATTTGTATTATTTTACAGTAGTTATTTTTTTCTTTACATCTACTAAATAAAACCTATATATTTTAGGCCACACACACAAGCAGTTTCTTCCTTGGACTCTTCAGCTGAATATGTTTCTCATAGACTCATCTTCCATAACGGTAATTGATGTCTCATTTACCGACACTGGAATCAGCATTAGCAATACTGCAGGAGATATTCATTACACGTGACATGAGAAATAACTACTTCATGATGAGGATAACATCTTCATTTTTTACTATGGTTCTATAAACATATTTGGTCAGAGTCCGTCACTGACTACATTACCACCGCCTATATGAATGTTTGTGTGTATGGGGGAGAAGGGAGACAGAGCCGTCAGCCGAATGATCGTTCAGCCAACAGTTATCTAATGTGTATGGGGCCGTTAGTGTTACCCTGACAGGCAGGGATAATACACCGCACTACAGTAGTGCAGTGCATCACCTGAGCAATATCATGGGTGTGCATGTTGTATGAGTGTCGTTGAAGAAAGTTTTAAAAAAAAAGGTTTTAAGTGAAAAAATATCACAGTTTTAGCAGAACAGAAAGAAAACATCCCCAATCTTGATGAAGACAGAGAGAAGGCATCCTCTATATCTGAGTTACCCAAAATACGGT
The DNA here is from genome assembly GCF_046119375.1 of Phyllobates terribilis. NCBI lineage: Eukaryota > Metazoa > Chordata > Amphibia > Anura > Dendrobatidae > Phyllobates > Phyllobates terribilis. Next base: position 45,849,520 of record NW_027362765.1, read on the forward strand.
GTCCTTTATTTTATCTGAGGCAGAAAGATACATGAAAAATCTATCTTTGTACTGTGTTATCCAGTAGATAGAAAATCATCAAAGCTGAGAGTCCTCAATAGTTAATCCCTTTTAATGGCCGACTAAAAAGATGGTAAGAAAAATAATATAAAGAGATGAAGAAACCGGAGAAGACTGAAGAGCGGCTATTTGTTACCATCTTTTCTTTCCAATGATTTTATTGAAGCATATTTTTAAATCGGGGAGAAGGGAGGAATGGTAATTGGGGTGGGGAAAAGCCGGGACTATGTGATGTAAGGAGGAGAATGTAGAGAAAAAAAACAAGGGAGAGGGGAGGAGAACTTTATAGCCATAAGATAATAGGGCAATAATAATACAACTATAATATAATACAAAAAAAATTATACAAAAAAGGCTTAAACTACCCAATAAGGAACAGAGTAAAGCATTGACGTATATGACCAATGTGAGAAATTGGGTTATCTTAAGGCAAAACAGCAGACCATCGATCCCATTTTTTAGTGTATTTGTTAATACAGTCGTTAATAATTGTGAATCTTAGTTCAAAAGTTTTGTGAAGGGCAATTTTTTCCAGAATACCTGGGAATTTAGGTGTATCAGATTTTTTCCAATATAATGCTATCGCATTTTGTACTACAAGGAGAATATGAATAAGGAGAAGTCTGCCTGACGTATCCATGTCTTCTAAGTCTATTGATAGTAGCGCCATCTGAGGTGTAATTATGATGGTTCTGTTGATTAACTTATTGATAAGGTCAGAAGTTTGAGCCCATAAATGTTGGATTTTCGGACAGCTCCAGAATATGTGAAGGAGGCTTCCGTGGGAACCGCAATTCCTCCAACACATAGGAGAATTATTAGAATTTATATGGGAGAGTCTGACAGGAGTATAGTACCATCTGGAGAGGAGTTTGTAATATGATTCATGAAGACACATGGATATATTGGATGCATACAAGTAGGTAAGGGCATTTGTTGAGAGAGATTTTTTAGAGGTTTCCCATCTTGTCATGTAGACATTTTGTATCATCAAGGTATCATTATTAAATCAGATACACATGCTTTTAGTGCTCCAGAACAGTTTGAGGTTAATATTACATAGAAGGTTAGCTATTGCTTCAGAAATTGGTGGTTTGTTGAGAAGAAAATTGTAAATGTGATCTTTCAAGATTATAAAGTATAAGAAATCTGTGGTTGATAGCTTAAATTTATTTTTTAGATCCTTAAATGAGAAGAAATTGTTTCCGTCGTGAATATCCTTTATCTTTCTAAGTCCATGCTCTGACCATGAGAAAGGGACTGTAAATTTGTATAAACAAGCAATGAAGGATAGTGTGAAGTTTTTCATAAAATTAAAATTTGTTAATTCTCCTATTTGGTTTAGCTAATTTTTTCCAAGCGTAAACAGAGGCTTGGAAAATAGGGTGGGAAAAATCATTCAAGGATTTTTTAAACAGATGGTTATATAGCAGGTCACAAGGAGGTATTGTTTAAAACGGTTGCTAAGGCAAGCCAAGCATGTGGATCATCTTGTTTTAACCAGTATAAACTTTGTTTGACAAGGTTGGCAAGGTAATAGGCCGTTATATTGGGAAGAACAAGTCCAAGATATATAATTTTTTTGGAAGGATGAGTGTTTTAACTGTTAGTATCTTACCTTACCAAGATAGGTCATGGTTTCTGTAGTAGGATAGGTCCTTTGAGATAATACTAGTAATGGATTCCATATTTGTAGAGATAGAAGTGTTGATGTTCTTAGTAATAATTACCCCTAAATAAGAGTTCATTTTCTGCCCCGCTAAAAGACGAGATTTCTTTTATTTTATTAATTAAAGTGTTGTTTAAGTTGAAGTGTAAAATTTTTGATTTGTCATCGTTAATTTTGAAATATGAAATGTTCGAGAAAAGTTCAAGAATTTTGGAGAGTTCACCAATAGAACTGAAAGGAACTGTTAAGGTCAATAGTAGATCATCTGCAAATAAGCTTATCTTAAAGTGACGCAATGGAATAGAGAAGCCCTTAATTTTTTGATTTTTTTCTGACTTTTTGAGTCAGAGGCTCCATAGCTAGTACAAAAAGAGGGATAGGAGACAGCCTTTCCTGGGGCCATTTGTTATTGGGAAGGATTTGGATAAATATTTAAATTTTTGCACTAGGGTTAGAAGATAGTGCCATAATTGAAGAGAGATTGTTTGTTAAAGCCAAATTTTTAAAGTGTTAATCTTAAATAGTTCCAATTCAACTTATCGAATGCTTTTTCAGTGTCTAAAGCAAGGAAAATTGAGGGGAGTTTTGATGAATTAATCATCTTAATGATATTTCTGAGTCTTCTTGTACCCTCTGTAGGTTGTCTTCCTTTCACAAAACCTATTTGATCATTGTTGATCAGATACGGGAGGAAGTTTTTCAACCTATTGGCCAAAGTTTTAGAATATATTTTAATGTCTGAATTGATTAGTGAAATGGGCCTAAAATTTTTTGCTTGGTCTAATTCACCTTTAGGTTTGGGAATTAAAATTAGGCTGCGTGCCCACTATGCGTTTTTCAAGCGTTTTTGCCGCGGAATTTCCGCAGCGAAAACGTTTAAAAAAACGCTTGGTAATACGTGCCCCATGGTCTCCAATGATAATCCACATATGCTGTGCACATGCTGCGGAAATTTCCGCTGCGGATTATCATTGCGGAAAAATACGCAGCATGTCCATTAATTTTGCGGACACCCAGCGTAACCACCGCCATTGACTTGCATTGGACCGCGTGACATCCGCATGACTACATCTGTACATGCGGATATCACATGGTTCAATGTGCCGATGGTACCCAGGTCTGGAGGAGAGGAGACTCTCATCAAGACCTGGGTACCATAGAACCTGTTAAAAAAAAGAATTTAAAATAAAAAAAAAGATTATACTCACCTTCTGATGTCCTCCCGGTGTTTTCTCTCCTCCGTCTGGTCTGCTGTATGGGTCGCGGTGTTGTGAAGGACCTGCTATAACGTCATTGAGTCATGTGACCTGTCACATGACTCAATGACGTCACCACAGGTCCTTCACACCACCGCGAGCCACCCAAGACACCGGACGCAGTGGAGAAAACACCAGGAGGACATCGGAAGGTGAGTATAATCTTTTTTTTTTTTACCATTCTTATTCTTTTTTTTTTAACTAACTTGGTCACACTACTATAAATCCATGCCGGTTGCATGGATTTATATAGTGTGAACAAGTTGTCAAGCACTTTTCCAAGTGATGCTAAAATCGCTTGGAAAGCGCTTGATAACCCGCATGCAGAAATGCATGCAAAAACGCTTGACAAACGCTTCTACCCGGCAGGAAAAATGCATGTAAAAATCGCATGCGCTTTTCCTGCCAGGGAGAAGCGGAAAAAATATGCAGCATTTCTGCATCGTGGGCACATAGCCTTATAGTTCATTCTAGCATTTCTGCAGGAAAGAAGCCTTGGGAGGACTCTAAATTAAAAATTTGGGTTAGGTGTGGTACCAGATGTTGGTTAAATTTTTTTAAATATTGGTTGCAGAAACCATCTGGACCTGGGGATTTGAAAGATTTGAGTTGTCGGATTGTGTCCGCTATTTCTTTTATAGTGAAAGGTGCTGTTAAGGATTCTAAGTCATTAGGATTAATTTTGGGAAGATTAATGGATGAGAGGAATGATTTTATTTTGATGTTATCTGGTTGGGAGGAGGGAGAATTAAGATTTATGTTGTATAAGTTGTGGTAATATTTAGCAAATATTTCTGCTATATTCTTGGGGTGAGATTTTGGAATTCCATTTGGGGAGGTGATTTTATCTATTCTATTTTGCATTCTTTTTTGTTTTAGGTGACGCATCATGAATCTGGTTGGCTTGTTGAGTGAGGAGTAGAATTTAAATGTAGATGTTTTGATAACGGAATCATATGATGAATAAATTTCAGATTTTAATTCCTGCCTAAATTTAAAAATTTCTTGTTGGATATGCGCCGAAGGGAAAGGAAAGGTCAACTGTAAATCCTCCTTGGCTTTAATTTGGGATTAGAGGTGAATGTTTTTTTCCCTACTCTTTTTTTTGTGTCTAGATGATATTTGCAGTAGGATGCCACACATAACGGCCTTGTGTGCATTCCAGCGTATAAATGGATTAATTGTTTCAGAATTGTTATCTTCAAAATAATTTTTTAAAGCAATTTCAATTTCTTCTTTATATTTGGGAGTGTGTAGAAGGGTAGAATTGCATATCCACAAAAAATTGTTTTTCGAAAAGGGGCCTAAAATAATGGTCAGAAATTGTTCTTGCATGAATTGTTATATTTTTAAATTTAGAGAGGGTAAATACATCTGTAATTATTAGATCAATACAAGAAGCAGATTGGTGAACATCCGAAAAATGTGTATATTCTTTAGACGATGTATTGATGCATCGAAACACATCAAACAGTTCGTTTTTTGTGAGCCAGTTGCTTAATGTAGCGGAAAGATGATGGGTTGAGGATGATGAGTCTATATGGCCGTCTGGAACTATATTAAAATCTCCTAGCAAGATTAGTTCACCTTTCTTGATTGATAGGGCTTTTTTCATTAATTTGTCTAAAAATTTAGTGTATCTCTTATTAGGGGCATAAACGTTAATTATGGTGCATAATTGGTTATTTAAGTAGCAAATCAGAATGTGGTATCTTCCTTGGGTGTCGCAATATTCTTCCAAAAATTCGAAAGGAATGGAGTTTTTAATTACAGTAGCTACGCCTGCTTTTTTTATGTTTAAGGATTCGTATATGTGGTAAAGTTTTTGTGGTAGAATTTAGGGTGATTATCTTTTGCGAATTTTGTCTCTTGGAGACAGATTAGGTCAGCATGGATGTTATTAATTTCTCTCTGTTACGCTCGCGCCCGGACTGACTGGCGTGAGCGTGATTAGTGATCCCACTGGACCATGAACCGAGGAGTGCCTGAAGGAGCGTAACTAAGTATCAACCCGGTCCGACCAAGGTAGCACGGCGGCTCAGTCGACTCCGTGAACAAGGGAAGAACCGAGCAGAGGGACCAGGTGCTACTCCAGGTTAGACCCCGGTCACAGCTGTTGACCCACACCGGGGAATGCAGGAACAGGCAGATTAGCTGGTATGCAGACAGGTGGGTACTGGCAGGCACGGCTGGTATGACGGCAGGTGGGTACTTAGCAGGCACGGCTGGTATGAAGGCAGGTGGGTACTGGCAGGCACAGCTGGTATGCAGACAGGTGGGTGCTGACAGGCATGGCTGGAATGCAGACAGGCAGATACTGGCAGGTATGAACGCAGGCTGGATAGGGACCAGTACAGACTGGGATACAGGAACAGAGCCGCAGGTGGGTGGACTAGCAGAGCAAAACCACAGTAGCGGTGAACAAGCAGAGCGGAGCAAAACCGCAGGTGCGGTGAACAAGCAGAGCGGAGCAAAACCGCAGGTGCGGTGAACAAGCAGAGCGGAGCAAAACCGCAGGTGCGGTGAACAAGCAGAGCGGAGCAAAACCGCAGGTGAGGTGAACAAGCAGAGCGGAGCAAAACCGCAGGTGAGGTGAACAAGCAGAGCGGAGCAAAACCGCAGGTGAGGTGAACAAGCAGAGCGGAGCAAAACCGCAGGTGCGGTGAACAAGCGGAGCAGAACAGAACCGCAGGTGCGGTAAACAAGCGGAACAGAGCGGAACCGCCGGAGCGGTGAACAAGCAGAGCAGAACAGAACCGCAGGTGCGGTAGACAAGCAGAGTAGAGCGGAACTGCCGGAGTGGTGAACAAGCAGAGCAGAACAGAGCAGAAGGTGAAGGCAGACAGGACAGGGCTCTGTTCACATGGAACAGACTGGAAAATACAGGAAGATGGTTAGAACACAGGAGGTAGATACAGAGGCAGGGAAAGGGGACAAGCAGAACCAGATACACACAAGGTACTTACAATGAAGTAGCGAGTGGACACAAAACTCACAAACAGAAGTACAGAGACAACAAGTTGGAGTGAGTTAGGTGCAGGTTCAGACACTGCAGGAAAGGGAAGGCACGGACATAGAGAGAAACAAGTAACGGGCTAGGACACTGTTCAGACAGGAACTGAACCGGGAGCAAGATACAGGAACGAGCCTGGGAACTCAGCCCCCAGGGTGGCGGAAACAGACTAGAAGTCAGAGATACAGGTAGCGTCCCTGGGTACTCAGCCCCCAGGGTGGCAGAACAGACTAGATACAGGACAGGACCTGGCAGCTCAGTTGCAAAAGACAAACTGAGTGCAAGTGTTGCTCAGGCACCTCCTACTGGGTGGAGGGGGTTTAAGTATCCAGTGACTCACAGCAATAGGCTGGGGACACATTAGGACTGTGCACACAGTAGCTATAAGAAACAAGCAGAAAGCCGCGCCGACGCCCTAAGCAATCAGACAAGAGACATGGACACAGCAGGTACTGGAGCAAAGAGTGCAGCATGGACTGACAGGTAAGATTGCGGTCTTGCATGGTGGGAGGTGGTGCACCATGCAAGCACGCCGCCAGGGATGTTACACTCTCCATAAAGAAAATCTTTTGTTAGGGCTGTTCAGACCTCTTACATTATAAGAAAAGAGTTTGATACTCATGATGATAAAAGAACAAGTTGAAGGGTTTTGTAGTTTGGGTTCTAATGGGATCTGTAAACTTCAAAAGTGTGCCTTAATGTGTGATACAGAATAGGTAAAGTGTTTTTTTTACTGGAAAACAGATCTAACAGGGGTTTAGAACAATAATCGACAACAATAAAATTTACTATACTTAAAGAAAAACAAAATAAACAATGTTCTGTAATGGAGTCCTCTCGAAGGAATCCAACGCACCGGTGGATTCTTCTTCTTTTTCGGGGAAAAGTTTGTGGATAGAGTCCAGAAGGTAGCAACTTCAGAGTATGAAGAGGCAACAACAAATGTAAATTTTTGAATAAAGTTATAGATCACACCAAGTTGTAACAAGAATATTGAAATAAAACTAATCGAAAACATCAAATGTAATATTTGAAGTTATATTTTGAAAATTTAACAAGCTAAATGTAATATTGTAGAACCAACTATAATAGTGTAGCCAGGTCTACTCAATTAAGACCGAGGAAGATTTGTACTACTGAAATGTAAGTAGGTGGGATGACATAATGAGCATCAATCTCGACTTATCAAAGTCCAGAGGAAGAGCTTCAATAATGAAAAGGGGTCTTTCAACGTTTAACATTGGGAGAGGAATTAGTCTTTAGTGGGGGGTGTAGTATCTTTTAGGGACGAGATGAAATTCAGCCCTTATTCGGGACTAAAAAGGGGAATAGTTCTCCCCTTATGAAACACTAGTAATTTTATGGGGAATCACCATCTGTAAGGAATGTCCATGTTTTTTAGGGTAGTGGTTATATCTCTGAATGTTTTCCGGGAGTCAATTGTGTCTTTGGACAAATTAGAAAATATTTTTAGGTGGCTGTAGGGGCCAGGAAAGGAATGTTTTTCTTTTATATAGTTTTGGATTTTTTCTTTGGTGTTATAAAAGTGGATACGTAGAATAGTATCTCTTGGAACATCCATGGGTATTGTTGCTGGGCGTGGTAGGTGGTGAATTCTATCTATATTTAGATCAGAATTCGATAATGATGGGATAGTTTTCTTAAATAGGGTTTTGACGTAGTCGGATAAATCATTTTGGGTTATGTTCTCAGGTATACCGCAAATTTTTAGATTATTCCTGCGACTACGGTCTTCCAAGTCTGCTAGTTTAGATTTGAGTTTGCGGATTTCTAGATTTACATCTTGGTTTTCAATTGATAGTTTTCCAGTTTTTGCTTCAACTAAAACTAACCTTTTTTTGTTATCTTCTAGTTTTTTATTGAATAGGTTAAAGGTGGATTGGATTAGTTCTGCTTGTTTCTCAAAGCTTATCTTCATACTGTCGTTTATTACTTTAGCGAGATCCAACATGTAGGTCTCAGTATTATTTCTCCCTGAACTAGGAAGGTCTACAAGACTAGTCAAGGTGTTGTCTTTGTTATCTGGGGGAATGGGAGTAAAGTGATCCTTTTTAAAGCGTTTTTTTCCGGGCTTGGGGGAGGAATCGTCAAAGTCATCCTCCGATTCTTCTTGGGAGGAAATATTTCTTCTATATCCCCAGTCATCTGGTTCCTTCCTTTTAGTTGATATTGAGAGCTCCATTTCCTCCACAAAAGTTTCATTAACCCCTTTAAAGCCCAGGACGTACTAATACGTATCTGCGCCCTGGGACTTAAGAGCCAAGTACTTATTAGTACGCCCTGTTGATTTAGCCCGCACACAGGCTGTGCGGGCGCGATCGCCGTCGAGTGTCAGCTGATTGTCACCGCACCGCTCCCGGCACATTAACCCCCGCAATGCTACGATCAAAGTCGATTGCAGCATTGCGAGGGCAAGGGGAGGTGATCGCGATACTCACCTCTCCTGCCGGCGTCCAACGCTGTCTGCCGCGGCTTCCCGGATGTTGCCATGACGACCTGATGTCATCATGACAAGATCTGGGTCACCAGACAGCAGGAAGATACTTTGGTCATGCACAGTGCATGACCAAAGTATCTTCTGCATCTGCAGCGCTGACAGCCTGTATAGCACAGGGATGGTGCCCCATCCCTATGCTATACAGGCGATCAGAGTAAAAAAAGTGAAAGTCCCATAGTGGGACAAAGTGTAAAAGTAAAAAATGAAAAAAAAAAAAAAAAAAATTTGTAAAAATATAAAAAAATTAAAAAAAAATAAAAAAAATAATCCAACAAAAATAAAAATATATTGTACCCATTGAATAAATATTATTATGAAAAAAAAAAACAATACAAAACAATAAAAGTACACATATTTGGTATCGCCGCGTACGGAACGAACTGACCTATAAAACTGTCCCACTAGTTAACCCCTTTAGTGAACACGGTAAAAAAAATAAATAAAAAACAAAGCAAAAAACAATGCTTTATCATCATACCGTCAAACAAAAAATGGAATAACATGCGATCAAAAAGACGAATATAATTAAAAATGGTACAAGCAGAGCGGAGCAAAACCGCAGGTGCGGTGAACAAGCAGAGCGGAGCAAAACCGCAGGTGAGGTGAACAAGCAGAGCGGAGCAAAACCGCAGGTGAGGTGAACAAGCAGAGCGGAGCAAAACCGCAGGTGAGGTGAACAAGCAGAGCGGAGCAAAACCGCAGGTGCGGTGAACAAGCGGAGCAGAACAGAACCGCAGGTGCGGTAAACAAGCGGAACAGAGCGGAACCGCCGGAGCGGTGAACAAGCAGAGCAGAACAGAACCGCAGGTGCGGTAGACAAGCAGAGTAGAGCGGAACTGCCGGAGTGGTGAACAAGCAGAGCAGAACAGAGCAGAAGGTGAAGGCAGACAGGACAGGGCTCTGTTCACATGGAACAGACTGGAAAATACAGGAAGATGGTTAGAACACAGGAGGTAGATACAGAGGCAGGGAAAGGGGACAAGCAGAACCAGATACACACAAGGTACTTACAATGAAGTAGCGAGTGGACACAAAACTCACAAACAGAAGTACAGAGACAACAAGTTGGAGTGAGTTAGGTGCAGGTTCAGACACTGCAGGAAAGGGAAGGCACGGACATAGAGAGAAACAAGTAACGGGCTAGGACACTGTTCAGACAGGAACTGAACCGGGAGCAAGATACAGGAACGAGCCTGGGAACTCAGCCCCCAGGGTGGCGGAAACAGACTAGAAGTCAGAGATACAGGTAGCGTCCCTGGGTACTCAGCCCCCAGGGTGGCAGAACAGACTAGATACAGGACAGGACCTGGCAGCTCAGTTGCAAAAGACAAACTGAGTGCAAGTGTTGCTCAGGCACCTCCTACTGGGTGGAGGGGGTTTAAGTATCCAGTGACTCACAGCAATAGGCTGGGGACACATTAGGACTGTGCACACAGTAGCTATAAGAAACAAGCAGAAAGCCGCGCCGACGCCCTAAGCAATCAGACAAGAGACATGGACACAGCAGGTACTGGAGCAAAGAGTGCAGCATGGACTGACAGGTAAGATTGCGGTCTTGCATGGTGGGAGGTGGTGCACCATGCAAGCACGCCGCCAGGGATGTTACACTCTCCATAAAGAAAATCTTTTGTTAGGGCTGTTCAGACCTCTTACATTATAAGAAAAGAGTTTGATACTCATGATGATAAAAGAACAAGTTGAAGGGTTTTGTAGTTTGGGTTCTAATGGGATCTGTAAACTTCAAAAGTGTGCCTTAATGTGTGATACAGAATAGGTAAAGTGTTTTTTTTACTGGAAAACAGATCTAACAGGGGTTTAGAACAATAATCGACAACAATAAAATTTACTATACTTAAAGAAAAACAAAATAAACAATGTTCTGTAATGGAGTCCTCTCGAAGGAATCCAACGCACCGGTGGATTCTTCTTCTTTTTCGGGGAAAAGTTTGTGGATAGAGTCCAGAAGGTAGCAACTTCAGAGTATGAAGAGGCAACAACAAATGTAAATTTTTGAATAAAGTTATAGATCACACCAAGTTGTAACAAGAATATTGAAATAAAACTAATCGAAAACATCAAATGTAATATTTGAAGTTATATTTTGAAAATTTAACAAGCTAAATGTAATATTGTAGAACCAACTATAATAGTGTAGCCAGGTCTACTCAATTAAGACCGAGGAAGATTTGTACTACTGAAATGTAAGTAGGTGGGATGACATAATGAGCATCAATCTCGACTTATCAAAGTCCAGAGGAAGAGCTTCAATAATGAAAAGGGGTCTTTCAACGTTTAACATTGGGAGAGGAATTAGTCTTTAGTGGGGGGTGTAGTATCTTTTAGGGACGAGATGAAATTCAGCCCTTATTCGGGACTAAAAAGGGGAATAGTTCTCCCCTTATGAAACACTAGTAATTTTATGGGGAATCACCATCTGTAAGGAATGTCCATGTTTTTTAGGGTAGTGGTTATATCTCTGAATGTTTTCCGGGAGTCAATTGTGTCTTTGGACAAATTAGAAAATATTTTTAGGTGGCTGTAGGGGCCAGGAAAGGAATGTTTTTCTTTTATATAGTTTTGGATTTTTTCTTTGGTGTTATAAAAGTGGATACGTAGAATAGTATCTCTTGGAACATCCATGGGTATTGTTGCTGGGCGTGGTAGGTGGTGAATTCTATCTATATTTAGATCAGAATTCGATAATGATGGGATAGTTTTCTTAAATAGGGTTTTGACGTAGTCGGATAAATCATTTTGGGTTATGTTCTCAGGTATACCGCAAATTTTTAGATTATTCCTGCGACTACGGTCTTCCAAGTCTGCTAGTTTAGATTTGAGTTTGCGGATTTCTAGATTTACATCTTGGTTTTCAATTGATAGTTTTCCAGTTTTTGCTTCAACTAAAACTAACCTTTTTTTGTTATCTTCTAGTTTTTTATTGAATAGGTTAAAGGTGGATTGGATTAGTTCTGCTTGTTTCTCAAAGCTTATCTTCATACTGTCGTTTATTACTTTAGCGAGATCCAACATGTAGGTCTCAGTATTATTTCTCCCTGAACTAGGAAGGTCTACAAGACTAGTCAAGGTGTTGTCTTTGTTATCTGGGGGAATGGGAGTAAAGTGATCCTTTTTAAAGCGTTTTTTTCCGGGCTTGGGGGAGGAATCGTCAAAGTCATCCTCCGATTCTTCTTGGGAGGAAATATTTCTTCTATATCCCCAGTCATCTGGTTCCTTCCTTTTAGTTGATATTGAGAGCTCCATTTCCTCCACAAAAGTTTCATTAACCCCTTTAAAGCCCAGGACGTACTAATACGTATCTGCGCCCTGGGACTTAAGAGCCAAGTACTTATTAGTACGCCCTGTTGATTTAGCCCGCACACAGGCTGTGCGGGCGCGATCGCCGTCGAGTGTCAGCTGATTGTCACCGCACCGCTCCCGGCACATTAACCCCCGCAATGCTACGATCAAAGTCGATTGCAGCATTGCGAGGGCAAGGGGAGGTGATCGCGATACTCACCTCTCCTGCCGGCGTCCAACGCTGTCTGCCGCGGCTTCCCGGATGTTGCCATGACGACCTGATGTCATCATGACAAGATCTGGGTCACCAGACAGCAGGAAGATACTTTGGTCATGCACAGTGCATGACCAAAGTATCTTCTGCATCTGCAGCGCTGACAGCCTGTATAGCACAGGGATGGTGCCCCATCCCTATGCTATACAGGCGATCAGAGTAAAAAAAGTGAAAGTCCCATAGTGGGACAAAGTGTAAAAGTAAAAAATGAAAAAAAAAAAAAAAAAAAATTTGTAAAAATATAAAAAAATTAAAAAAAAATAAAAAAAATAATCCAACAAAAATAAAAATATATTGTACCCATTGAATAAATATTATTATGAAAAAAAAAAACAATACAAAACAATAAAAGTACACATATTTGGTATCGCCGCGTACGGAACGAACTGACCTATAAAACTGTCCCACTAGTTAACCCCTTTAGTGAACACGGTAAAAAAAATAAATAAAAAACAAAGCAAAAAACAATGCTTTATCATCATACCGTCAAACAAAAAATGGAATAACATGCGATCAAAAAGACGAATATAATTAAAAATGGTACAGCTGAAAACGTCATCTCGTCCCGCACTAGAGTGGTGTTAGAGAGCGTACTAAACAATAAAAGGTTTGTGTGTTATAACCTAATCCCCTGTCTAGTTGTTCTAGCGCTTCACTAACACCGCACAATTCCTTCTTTCTTGATTGCTAATCTCCCCTGTGGAGAGCGGTGGAAGCTGCTCTGTTTACTACTAGCCTACTACAGGACCTGCCGTGATGTCATTGTGGAACGCCCACTTCGGTCACACGGTCCTGGTCATGTGACCGCTGAAGCAGACAGAAGCTCGCTAATGCAGTTCCTGCTAAGTTGTGGTCATCTTACAGACTCCCACCTGGAAGCGTTTTCCCTTGTTGTGCGGGGCTCCTTTGCACAACTGGACCAGGTGAGTGGTCACAACATCCTCCCCCTTCATTCCCCCCCCCCCAAACCTCAGGCTCTTCACCATTGGCGCTCCTACTGTTTTTGTTTTCAAAGGTCCAGGACATGATAGACAGCCTTATAACGGCTGTCAATCAGACTCTGCATGTTACAGAAGACGAGAGCCCTTCCCGGGACTACTCAGTTTCCTTCAAAAAGATTAAGCGTCCTGCACGCACTTTTTCTAACCATGCAGAATTTGACAGCATTTTTCAAAAGCAGTGGGAGCATCCAGAAAAGCGCTTTACAGGAAAGAAACAGTTAAACGTCCTATACCCCTTTAACCATGACCTTGTCAACAAATGGACGGAGTCTCCATCTGTGGATCCTCCCGTCTCTCGCCTTTCCGCCAAGACGGTACTGTCTCTTCCAGATGGTTCCTCCCTTAAGGATACCATGGATAGACAGGTTGAGGCCCTCTCTAAGTCAGCCTTTGAGGCTGCGGGCACCTCCCTTTGCCCTTCCTTCGCCTCAACTTGGGTATCAAAAGCGGTGTCCGCATGGGCCAAACAGCTCAGACAGGGCATCCTAGCAGGGGCCTCCCCGGACGATCTGGCCGACTTAGCTGATCAGATCGGCCACGCCGGAAAATATCTGCTTACGGCGTCCCTCGACTCCACTGCATGCTCAGCCCGGGTTTCCAGTAATCTCGTTGCCTTACGTAGAATTCTTTGGCTTAAAGCCTAGAACGCCGACCCGGCTTCCAAAAGATCTCTAACTAATCTTCCTTTTCAAGGTTCCAGGCTGTTTGGCTCCAAGCTAGATCAGATCATCTCTGATGCTACTGGGGGTAAAGAGCACCTCTCTCCCCCAGCCCAGACCCAAACGCCCTTTTCCTAGGAGACGCCCCCTTCAGTTCCGGTCCTTTCGTCAGTTCGCTCACCCTAACCCCTCCTCTCAACAGGACCGTACTCCAGCACAGCGGGACAGTAGTAAACCCTCCTTTAGGCCCACGCCTAACTGGCGCCCAAACAGTCGCTCCTCCAAGTCCTCTGGATCACGATCCAACAGGTTTTCCTCAACATGACGGGTCACACCCACCTGGGACATCTCCCAGGGTGGGCGGCCGTCTCCTTCTGTTCACAGATTCTTGGCTCCCGGCAATAGAAGATGCCTGGGTCAAAGAAATTGTGACTTCCGGCAACAAAATTGAGTTCGATTCCAGCCCACGATCACGTTTTCTCAGGTCCCGCCCCCCACAACCATCTCTGCTTCCCGGTTTCCTCCAAGCCATCACATCTCTTCTGCGCTCAGGAGTCATAGTCCCGGTTCCCGTTCAGGAAAAGTTTTCCGGTTTTTACTCAAATCTCTTCGTCGTCCCAAAAAAGGATGGCTCACTATGTCCGATTCTGGACCTCAAACAGCTAAACCGACATGTACGCATCCGACAGTTCAGGATGGGGTCCCTCAGTTCGGTAATTGCCTCAATGGAGGCCGGGGAATATCTATGTTCAGTGGACATTCAGGATGCATACCTTCACATCCCAATCTGCGCATCACATCAGAAGTTCCTACGCTTTTCCTTCAACGCGCATTACCAGTTCACTGCCCTCCCCTTCGGCCTCGCCACAGCCCCGAGGGTTTTCACGAAGGTGATGGCGACCCTTATGGCCATTCTTCAAACAAGGGGAATTGTAATCATCCCCTACCTCGACGACCTGTTAATCAAAGGTCCCACGTTCAGGGACTGTCTCCACAGTCTCCAGATCACCTTGAACACTCTCTCCCGGTTAGGCTGGCTGATCAACATGGACAAATCCTCCCTGGTCCCATCCCAAAGCTTAACCTTCCTAGGGATGCAGTTCGACACGACCCACGCCCGGGTCCTCCTTCCAAGGGAAAAGATTAACTCCCTACGACAAGGAATCCACATCCTCTCCGACCCAAGTCCACACTCCCTTCGCCTATGCATGAGTGTCCTGGGAAAGAAGGTAGCAGCCATGGAGGCAGTTCCGTTTGCCCAGTTCCATACCCGGTCTCTTCAACTAGCCCTTCTCTCAGCTTGGGACAAGAATCCGTCATCTCTAGATCGACGCATCAAGTTGCCTCGTCAAGTAAGACGGTCGCTAACCTGGTGGTCCCGCCCTTCTTCCTTCAGACCCGGGAGATCATTCCTTCCGTTTCGCTGGCAGGTGTCACGACCGATGCCAGTCTCATCGGTTGGGGGGCAGTTTTTCTACAACACACAGTCTAGGGCCGGTGGAGTCCCCACGAAGTCTCCCTCCCCATCAACATTCTGGAGATAAGGGCGATTTACCTGGCGTTGCGTCACTGGCAGAGGATCCTGGCAGGGTTCCCAGTCCGTGTACAATCGGACAATGCCACGGCCGTGGCATACATAAACCATCAGGGAGGAACGCGCAGCAAGCCCGTCCTAAAAGAGGTGGCAAGAGTGCTACTTTGGGCCGAGAAGATGGTCCCGGCAATTTCAGCAGTCCACATTCCAGGGGTCGACAACTGGGCGACCGACTTTCTCAGTCGGCAGGGCCTTGCCTCAGGAGAATGGTCTCTCCATCCTGAGGTGTTTCACCAAATCTGCTTACGGTAGGGCACGCCGGACATCGACCTCATGGCGTCCCGGTTAAACCACAAGGTTCCGTCCTTTGTAGCTAGGTCACGCGATCCACTAGCAATCGCCCAGGACGCGCTAGTCATATCATGGTCACAGTTCCAACTGCCTTATGTCTTTCCACCTCTACCTTTGATCCCTCGAGTCATCAAAAAGGTCAAGACAGAGGGAGTACCAGTTCTCCTAGTAGCCCTAGATTGGCCCAGACGTGTCTAGTACGCAGATCTGGTAAATCTGCTTGTCGACTCCCCCTGGAGACTACCAGACCGTCCGGACCTCCTCTCTCAGGGTCCTATTCTTCATCAGAGTTCTCGTTCTCTGAATTTAATAGTATGGCCGTTGAGGCCGCGGTGTTGAAGACGGCGGGCTTTACTAACAATGTCATTCAGACCCTAATTAACGGCAGAAAACCCGCTACCTCGCGCATATACCACAGAACTTTGAGAGCCTTTTTTAATCACTGCGAACAAGATCAGCTAACTCCTATGTCCTTTTCTTTGCCAGTCATTTTGGCTTTTCTTCAGTCTGGCCTAGAGGCGGGACTATCTCTCAGCACTCTCAAGGGCCAAGTTTCGGCCTTGTCCATTCTATTTCAACGTAACTAGCCGTCCTCAGGTCAGGACTTTTCTACAAGGGGTGGCCCACCTGGCGCCCTCCAGTGGAACCATGGGACCTTAATATGGTCCTAAGCGTCCTACAACAGCCTCCATTTGAACCCATTCAGGACATTCCAGCCTCTCTCCTTTCCTGGAAGGTGGCCTTTCTGGTGGCTGTTACCTCTATTAGAAGGGTCGCAGAACTAGCAGCCCTCTCTTGTCGGTCACCTTTTCTGATATTCCATCAAGACAAAGTAGGCTCAGGCCGATGCCTTCCTTTTTGCCAAAGGTGGTTTCCGCTTTTCACATTAATGAGGACATTGTTTTGCCTTCCTTTTGCCCTGCTCCAGTGTATCCACGGGAGAAGTCCTTGCACAAACTGGACCTGGTCAGAGCTCTACGTGTGTACCTATCCAGAACGGCCTCCCTTCGGCGCTCGGATGCCCTTTTTGTCATCCCTGAGGGGCATCGCAAGGGACTCCCTGCTTCCAAGTCAACCATCGCCCGTTGGATACGTTCGACCATCTTGGAGGCACATCGCATCTCAGGCAAACCTCCCCCTCCTGGAGTAAGGGCTCACTCCACCAAGGCGGTGGGGGCCTCTTGGGCGGTCCGCCATCAGGCTTCGGCCTCTCAAATCTGCAAGGCCGCAACGTGGTCTTCTGTTCACACCTTTTCAAGGTTTTACAAGGTCCACACTTATTCTTCGGCTGATGCCAGTCTTGGACGGAAGGTCCTGCAGGCGGCAGTTGCCGAAGTCTGACCTAGTCTGTAACTATCTTCTGTTCTCCCACCCAAGGGACTGCTTTGGGACGTCCCATGGTCCTGTGTCCCCCAATGAAGAGATTGAGAAAGAGGGATTTTTGGTACTCACCGTAAAATCTCTTTCTTGGAGCCTTCATTGGGGGACACAGCACCCTCCCTGTTTTTGGACATATGTCCTGTTGGCCATCTCATTTAGTTTTTCACGGTTGTGCCCCGTTGGGCATTACATAGTTGGTTATTTTGTGCTTCTCCTACTGCTCTAGCCACTAACTGGTGAGCTTGGTGCCTGTAGACGGGTGCATACTGCGGAGGAGGAGCTATTTTCATTTTTTTGCATAGTGTCAACCTCCTAGCGACAGCAGCATACACCCATGGTCCTGTGTCCCCCAATGAAGGCTCCAAGAAAGAGATTTTACGGTGAGTACCAAAAATCCCTCTTTTTTCTATAAAATAGCTTTTATTGTGTAAAAGCGCCAAAAAATAGAAAAACAATATAAATGTGGTACCGCTGTAAACATACTGACCCGAAGAATAAAGCTACCTTATCAATTTTACCACACGCGGAACAGCATAAAAAAAAAAACAAAAAAAACAGTTCTTGAATTGTTGGTTTTTGTTTATTCTGCCTCCCAAAAATCGGAATAGAAAGCAATAAAAAAATGTCACGTGCCTGAAAATGGTACCAATAAAAATGTTAACTCATCCCGCAAAAAACAAGCCATCACATGACTCTGTCGGCCAAAATATGGAAAAATTATAGCTCTCAAATATGGCGATGCAAAAACTAGATTTTGCAAAAAAAATGAGTATTTTAGTGTGAGACAGCTGTCAATCATAAAAACCCAATATGATTCTGGTATCGCTGTAATCGCACCTACCCGAAGAATGAAGTCTAGGGTTAGGGTTGGGCTTGGGGTTAGGGTTGAACTTGGGGTTAGGGTTGGGCTAGGGTTAAGTTTGTGGTTGTATTAGGGATGGGGTTAGGGTTGGGCTTTTTTTCAAAAGTAAAAAAAAAAAAACATGACGATATGGTGACTAGTGTTTAGCGCAAGTGCTCGCTACTTGAGTTTGCATCGGGAGCTCGGGTATGCACTGAGTATCACGGGTGCTCGAGTGATATGCTCGAGTCTCCCCCCCATATGTTTCGTGGCCAAAAAAACCTTGCGGGGATTGCCTGCCAAGCACGAGCGATCCCTGCATGTATTTTTTTGGGTGTCTAACAACCGTGAAACATGCGGACGGGGACTCGAGAATGTCACTCGAGCACGCACGATACATGGTGCATACCTGAGTACCCGATGCAAACTCAAGTAGCGAGCACTTGCAATCAAGACTAATGACAACTTATTCAATATGATGACCTAATGTTATCAAATTCTGTCGTACCTCTGGGTTCAAAATGTTCACTATACCCCTTGATAAAATCCTTGAGGGGTGTAGTTTCCAAAATGGGGGGCACTTGTGGGGGGGTTTCCACTATTTAGGCACATCAGGGGCTCTCCAAACGCGACATGGTGTCCGCTCTCGATTCCAGCCAATTTTGCGTTCAAAAAGTCACACAGTGCTCCTTCCCTTTTGAACTCTGCCGTGTTTCCAAACACTGTATTTTCCCCACATATGGGGTATTGGCGTACTCAGGAGAAATTGCACAAAAGTTTTTGGGGTCCATTTTCTCCTCTTACCATTGTGAAAATAAAAAAAATTGGGGCTAAAACATCATTTTCGTGGAAAAAGTTTGATTTTTTTATTTTCACGGCTCCATGCTATAAACTTCTGTAAAGCAGTTGGGGGGTCAGGGTGCTCACCACACATCTAGATAAGTTCCCTGAGGGGTCTAGTTTCCAAAATAGTGTCACTTGTGGGGGGTTTCCACTGTTTAGGCACATCAGGGGCTCTCCAAACACAACATGGCGTCCACTAATTATTCAAGCAAATTTTACATTCAAAAAGTCAAATGGCGCTCCTTCCCTTCCGAGCCCTGCCGTGCGCCCAAACAGTGGTTTTCCCCCACATATGGGGTATCTGCTTACTCAGGAGAAATTGCACAGCAAACAGCATGGTGCAATTTCTCCTGTTACCCTTATGAAAATGCAAAATTGGGGGCTAAAAAACATTTTTGTGGGAAAAATGTGAAAATGTTATTTTTACGGCTCAATGTTATAAACTTCTGTGAAGCACCTGGGGGTTCAAGGTGCTCATCACACATCTAGATAAGTTCCCTTAGGGGTCTTGTTTCCAAAATGGTGTCACTTGTGAGGGGGTTCCACTGTTTAGGCACATCAGGGGCTCCCCAAACGCAACATGGCGTCCGCTAATTATTAAAGCAAATTTTACATTCAAAAAGTCAAATGGTGCTCCTTCCCTTCCAAGCCCTGCTGTGCGCCCAAACAGTGGTTTTCCCCCACATATGGGGTATCTGTGTGCTCAGGGGAAATTGCACAACAAATTTTGGGGTCCATTTTTTCCTGTTAACCCTGCAAAAATAAAAAAAATTGGGTCTAAATTAACATTTTTGTGAAAAAAGTTAAATGTTAATTTTTTTCTTCCACATTCCAAAAATTCCTGTGAAGCACCTGAATGGTTAATAAAGTTCTTGAATGTGGTTTTGAGCACCTTGAGGGGTGCAGTTTTTAGAATGGTGTCACTTTTGGGTATTTTCTGTCATAAAGACCCCTCAAAGTCACTTCAAATGTGATGTGGTCCCTAAAAAAATGGTTTTGTAAATTTTGTTGGAAAAATGTGAAATCGCTGGTCAACTTTTAACCCTTATAGCTCCCTAATGAAAAAAAAAAATTTGGTTCCAAAATTGTGCTGATGTAAAGTAGACATATGGGAAATGTTATTTATTAACTATTTTGTGTGACATATCTCTCTGATTTAAGGGCATAAAAATTTAATTTTTGAAAATAGCTAAATTTTCAACATTTTCGCCAAATTTCCGTTGTTTTCACAAATAAACGCAAGTGATATCGAAGAAATTTTACCACAATCATGAAGTACAATATGTCACGAAAAACCAAACTCAGAATCAGGGGGATCAGTTGAAGCGTTCCAGAGTAATTACCTCATAAAGTGATAGTGGTCAGAATTGTAAAAATTGGCCCGGTCATTAATGTGCAAACCACCTTGGGGGGTAAAGGGGTTAAGTAAGGGGAGTGAGTTAGTTTCTTTGTCAGAATCTTTTATTGTTATTGAATTTGTAGAAGACCTATCTGTATGGATTTTTAACAGCTTTACTGTATGTAAAAGACAGATTTGACTTATTAGTATCTGGTTTGTGTTCGTCTATTTTGAGGGGGAGATCTTAATTTTTAGAGGGATGATAAGATTAGGTAAGTCTTCTGAAGGTTTAGAACAGGAATGGTTTTGAGAATGTTTGTCTCTTTGTGGTTTAGGTTCATTGGCAAAATCTGATGGTTTGTTCAAGATTGAAGTGTTAATTTGGGGTTTTGTACCACTTTTGTCCATTTTAGTCTAAGGAGAAGCAAAGTATTTGGTATCGTTAGTTATAATAATGTGTAAGTATTTCGTTTTCCATAGAAATAAGAGGGTTATTTTGGAAGAATGAAGAAAATTATCTGCCAAGAGTAGTGGGCTGGATGACCTCTAAATTTCCCGGAGTCAATTCTCTGAGATACTATATGAAACGCTAAATCTAAAGATAACACTTGTAAGTAAGGTTTCCCAGGAGTTTCCCAAGTTATCAGCTCCCTCCAACAAATGATATGGCTTACAAAGAGAAAGGGTTCTGTAGTGGCTTGCCCCTTATTGAAGGGTACTATAGGCTTTGTTGCGGATTAAAGTTTATGGTTTATAAGTACCCCTTTTGTATAGAATTAATAAGGGTGAACTGCCCCAGCTATAGTGGGGGAATTAAGCACCCCTGTGTCAAGTTTCTCATCGAGGAAGGGGATAAAGAGTAAGCTAAAAATTAATGAACAAATAAAATGTGACTGAATTTTGTCTGAATAGACTAATCTTCCTGAGTTTAATAAAGAACTTGCTATATAGAGACTGCTGCTGCGGTCTCTGCGTCACTGAGTTCCATTTGCATATTTGTACAAGAGGTCTGCTGACACTATTAATTGACTTACAGATCTCTCGATGGCCCCTGAGTAAAGCAACACCAATGTTATGTCGCCGACGCTAGTGTCTATGTGGAGAAGGTGAAAAGGGGAAGCTCCCGCAACACGGAGCTTCTCGGTGACTGCTACCCTGTAGAGTCTCTCCTTCGCTTCAGCACTCCCTGCAAGAATGTCCCACACCAGTCCCCTGCCGTTAGTTCTCAGGCCCTGTGCAAATTTCTATTCGCAGCAGGTTCGGTGAGACCCCGCGTCAACCACCACCTGCGCCCATACCATCAGGGCACAGGACGGGAAGCCAGCTGGTCACAGAGTCTCCCACTGGTCAAGCCACCGCGGGTCTCCACAGCTCCATTGGCTCTTGTTACTGCCGATCCGTGCTGCTCACCTCGGACTCCAACGAAGCTCCCGCAGTCCTCTATGTGCAGCTTGTCCTCTCAGGGGCCACCAGGTCTTTGGGTCTTTCTTCCTCTGCGTCCAGTTATGTCCCATGGTCTTTGAGTCTTCTGCGGCACCGCGCTGAGTTGCTGCACTTTGGTCCTGTTAAGCCGGAGGTTCCCGCACTGCCAAGGCACAGGAGGGGAGCCGCCGGGTCACAGAGTCTCCAGCTGGTTACAATCACCGCCGGTAACCTCCACTTCATTGTCCTTGTCTCCGCCGGTCTGCGCCGCTGAGGTTAGTGGCTCCGTACTCCTCTAGCTTCAACGTGACTCCCACGACTCTCTCAGTACAGCGCACCTGTTTAGTAGCCACTGGGATTTTGGGTCTTCTTTCCCTTTGGTCTAGCTTGGTCCCGGGTTCTGCAGGTCCTCTGGGTCACTGCGTCACGTTGCCATGCTCTGGTCCTGTGGATCCGGAGGCTCTCGTATCCGCGGTCTTCTTGTGCTATAAACAAGGCAGGGAAAAAAACCCTGACTGCAGCTCTGCTACCCCGCTGGCTTCTAAGATGGATGTCTTCGGCTTTATAAGTCCAAATTTCACTGGACTGGTCTCAAAATGTACCTGAGGCCGTGCTGAGTAGGTCTAAGGTGAAAAGGTTGAGAAACATAATCTTCCAGTAGCTGTATTTGTTGGTTTAAGAGTTGCTAGTCATGGAGCTCCAGACTCTTGCGTCCTACATCGCCGGAGTCCAAACCACGCCCCCTTGTTCCCATCTTTTCAGTCATTAAAGGCATCAACTACTGAGGACTCAATTGTGATTATTTGTTATGTGATTGGAGGCGACAGAGGGGGAGGCCTGTTCCCATCAACACACCCCAATATATCGCCATGACAGCCGGGGCCTAACAATGGGGTCCTAGAACAACACACCCCAATATATCGCCATGACAGCGGGGGCCTAACAATGGGGTCCTAGAACAACACACCCCAATATATCGCCATGACAGCCGGGGCCTAACAATGGGGTCCTAGAACAGTGTCATTAAGAATATAAGGTGAAGAAAAAGCTAAAATCCAGCGACATTGTGTAAAGAACTAACAAGTTCTATTTCTGGGATAATCTGTCCCCAGAATGTCTCCATTACAATGTACAGCTCCTACCACAGATAACAGCCCCTCATACATCTATAGCACCGGCCCCCCGGCCCGGGGCCACATCTCCAGACCTGGGAAACTGATCCAGGAGGTCGGTGCTGTGTCCCGGGGTCTTCTGTATCAGGAATGGGGGGAGGGGGCATTTATTTATTAGCCGGTGGGGTGGGGGGTACCGTACTGTGGGGGCATCTTGTAGTATCAGAATGTGTGTGTGGGGGATGGGGGAACTGTGGGGACGTTATACTGTGTGTGTCAGACAGGGGGCGCTGTACTATGGGGCAATATGTGTTTCCTGATGCTTCATAGTTGGGTCGTATGTATCTATCAGAGGAGAGGGAGGAAAGCGTTATAATTCTTAGTAATGGGGGATCTCCACATACCTCCACCTGCAGAGCCGCCACCACATATATGGCTGTTCTGTGCGCACAGGACCTGTGATGAGGTCACAGGAGGGGAGGAGTCAGGGGTCACATGATCAGGGGCCTCAGTGGATGCAGGACTCTGCTGTGCTGGTTGTCATGGTGCTGGATGAGGGGAAGGTTATGTGTGGGGTCAGGAGGGGTTTACAGGGTGGATGTAGCAGAGCCGCGTGTGTACAAGGTGTACGGAGCAGAGCCGCGTGTGTACGAGGTGTACGGAGCAGAGCCGCATGTGTACGAGGCGTACGGAGCGGAGCCGCGTGTGTACGAGGCGTACGGAGCAGAGCCGCGTGTGTACGAGGCGTACGGAGCGGAGCCGCGTGTGTACGAGGTGTGCGGAGCGGAGCCGCGTGTGTAGGAGGTGTACGGAGCGGAGCCGCGTGTGTAGGAGGTGTACGGAGCGGAGCCGCGTGTGTACGAGGTGTACGGAGCGGAGCCGCGTGTGTACGAGGTGTACGGAGCGGAGCCGCGTGTGTACGAGGTGTACGGAGCGGAGCCGCGTGTGTACGAGGTGTACGGAGCCGAGCCGCGTGTGTACGAGGTGTACGGAGCCGAGCCGCGTGTGTACGAGGTGTATGGAGCAGCGTGTGTACGAGGTGTACGGAGCGGAGCCGCGTGTGTACGAGGTGTGCGGAGCGGAGCCGCGTGTGTACGAGGTGTGCGGAGCCGCGTGTGTAGGAGGTGTACGGAGCGGAGCCGCGTGTGTAGGAGGTGTACGGAGCGGAGCCGCGTGTGTAGGAGGTGTACGGAGCGGAGCCGCGCGTGTACGAGGCGTACGGACCAGCCACTCTTGGACTCCTCAATGACTCCCAGGTTCAGCATCCGCTTCACCTCTTTCGAGATCACGTCTCTGCGGGCCTCTAGGATCCGATATGGTTTTAGGTTGACACGAACATCAAGCTCTGTGAGTACTTCATGCTCTATGACCTGAGTGAGTCCTGGCAACTCCATAAACAGGTCTTTATTTCGCTACAACAACTCTCAACATTTCTGTGAGCAGGACAAGGTGTCTGCCAACTTAACATCTTCCGATGTTCTCTGTCCTGCCACGATTTAAGCAGGTTAACATGGTAAATTTGGCAGGACTTCCTCTTTCCCAGTTGGTAGATTTTATAGTTGACTTCCCCAACTTTCTCTGCCACCTCATAGGGACCCTGCCACTTGGCCATGAACTTGTTCTCCACTGTGGGCACTAGCACAAGTGCTCAATCTCCTGGGTTGAACTGTCTCAACTTGACTGACCTATTATACACCCAGGATTGTGCCTCTTGTGCCTTGAGGAGGTGCTCCTTCACAATGGGCATCATGTTGGCAATCCTCTCTTGCATCTGTGCAATGTGCTCCACCACGCTCCTATAGGGAGTGGTCTCAGCTTCCCAAAACTCTTTTGCCACATCCAGTAGTCCTCGAGGGTGTCGGCCATCGAGTAGTTCAAACGGGGAGAAGCCTGTGGAAGCTTGGGGGATTTCCCTGATGGAGAACAAAAGATAGGGAAGCAGACAGTCCCAGTCTTGGCCATCCTTCTCCACTGCTTTCCTCAACATTGCCTTCAAGGTTTTGTAAAACCGCTCCACCAATCCGTCCGTCTGGGGATGGTACACTGAGGTTCTCAGTTGAGCAGTCTGCAGTGTCTTGCACAACTCCCTCATGACCTTCGACATAAATGGAGACCCTTGGGCGGTTAGAATTTCCTTAGGCAACCCTGTTCTAGAAAACATATGGACCAGCTCCTGAGCTATACATCTGGCGGAGGAGTTTCGTAGTGGTACGGCCTCCGGATACCGTGCAGCATAATCTAATACTACTAGGATATACTGATGCCCTTGGGCGGACTTTACCAGGGACCTAACTAAATCCATCGCTATGCATTCAAAGGGGACTTTGAAGACAGGTAGCGGTACTAGGGTACTGCGGAAATGGGCCACCGGGGAGGTTAGCTGGCAAGTGGGACAGGAATGACAATACCTCAATATTTCTCTGTAGCGCCCTGGCCAGTAGAATCTCTGGAGGATCTGTTCCTGTGTCTTATCTGCCCGCAGGTGACCACCCAACATATGGGAATGAGCCATGTCTAACACCCTGCGTCTATAGGGTGCTGGCACCAGTAACTGCTCTATCACCTCACCCCTTGGCTTGGTTACTCTGTACAGCAAATCCCCATTCACACAAAAAGTGAGGGAACCAATTGTCGCCCTCGGCTCCTGAGGCACCCCATTTAATACTGTAACGTTTTTGAATGCCCCTTTAAGTGTTAAGTCCCTGAGTTGGGCAGTTCCAAAGTTTCCCTCGGACACCTCCAGCTCAGGGATGTTGGGCTCAGGGGATGCTACCTCATCCTCATAGCCAACAAGCACACTGTGGTAAAGCGACTTGCTCGGCTCTCTGGAGGCAGACATAGGACACACTGTTTGCGTTAACTTCCTGCTGGTTTATTCTGTGGCATAAACTCCAGCAGTATCCCATAAAAATAAACAGACCCTCTCGGGGGTAACGGGAAAAACAAAAGGATAAGGTATAACACAGTCCAATAGTAACCGAGGCTCTGCCCATTCCTCCATTGTTGCTCTTTGGTTTCACCCAAACACAGCCTGGAGACTTCACTCACCAGACCACACACTCCAGAGAAACAAAGCTGACTGAGCATTTAACCCTGCTCAGCCACACCCTGAGGGGAGGTAGCGGAATGGCGTCCCACCCTCTGCCATTCCCATAAAACCACACCCTTTTTTAAGAGAGTTAACCCCCCAGCATATAACATGCTGGCAGAAATTCAGTAGGTTTCAGTTCACACAGGAGAGCATCCTGAGTGACACATACACGATGGGGAGGTATCAGACCAGTGACTCTGTCACAACACACATGGGAAACTCATTCACTATGGATTGCGGCGAGGTTTCTTTAGGGGCGATCTGGCTGTTGTCCGAGTAACCAGGCATCCCCCCTTTTCTCTACATGTCCCAAAACAGCACAAAGTCTCATCCAATTATTATGGGGTGAAATAAGTCTTTGACGACCCCCACTTCATGAGACACGGTGCCACAGTCCGAGCACAGTCAAGTTTTTTAACAGAAAATGTGTGTATATACAGTACAGACCAAAAGTTTGGATACACCTTCTCATGTAAAGATTTTTCTTTATTTTCATGACTATGAAAATTGTACATTCACACTGAAGGCATCAAAACTATGAATTAACACATGTGGAATTATATACTTAACAAAAAAGTGTGAAACAGCTGAAAATATGTCTTATATTCTAGGTTCTTCAAGTAGCCACCTTTTGCTTTGATGACTGCTTTGCAGACTCTTGGCATTCTCTTGATGAGCTTCAAGAGGTAGTCACCGGAAATGGTTTTCACTTCACAGGTATGCCCTGTCAGGTTTAATAAGTGGGATTTCTTGCCTTATAAATGGGGTTGGGACCATCAGTTGTGATGTGCAGAAGTCTTGTGGATACACAGCTGATAGTCCTACTGAATTGACTGTTAGAATTCGTATTATGGCAAGAAAAAAGCAGCTAAGTAAAGAAAAACAAGTGGCCATCATTACTTTAAGAAATGAAGGTCAGTCAGTGCGAAAAATTGGGAAAACTTTGAAAGTGTCCCCAAGTGCAGTTGCAAAAACCATCAAGTGCTACAAAGAAACTGGCTCACATGAGGACCGCCCCAGGAAAGGAAGACCAAGAGTCACCTCTGCTTCTGAGGATTCCTTTATCCGAGTCACCAGCCTCAGAAATTGCAGGTTAACAGCAGCTCAGATTAGAGACCAGGTCAATGCCACACAGAGTTCTACCAGCAGACACATCTCTTCAACAACTGTTAAGAGGAGACTTTGTGCAGCAGGCCTTCATGGTAAAATAGCAGCTAGGAAACCACTGCTAAGGACAGGCAACAAGCAGAAGAGACTTGTCTGGGCTAAAGAACACAAGGAATGGACATTAGACCAGTGGAAATCTGTGCTTTGGTCTGATGAGTCCAAATTTAAGATCTTTGATTCCAACCACTGTGTCTTTGTGCGACGCAGAAAAGGTGAACGGATAGACTCTACATCCTGATTCCCACCGTGAAGCATGGAGGAGGAGGTGTGATGGTGTGGGGTGCTTTGCTGGTGACACTGTTGGGGATTTATTCAAAATTGAAGACATACTGAACCAGCATGGCTATCACAGCATCTTGCAGTGGCATGCTATTCCATCCGGTTTGCGTTTAGTTGGACCATCATTTATTTTTCAACAGGAAAATGACCCCAAACACACTTCCAGGCTTTGTAAGGGCTATTTGACCAAGAAAGAGAGTGATGGGGTGCTACGCCAGATGACCTGGCCTCCACAGTCACCAGACCTGAACCCAATCTAGATGGTTTGGGGTGAGCTGGACCGCAGAGTGAAAGCAAAAGGGCCAACAAGTGCTAGGCATCTCTGGGAACTCCTTCAAGATTGTTGGAAGACCATTTCCGGTGATTACCTCTTGAAGCTCATCAAGAGAATGCCAAGAGTGTGCAAAGCAGTCATCAAAGCAAAAGGTGGCTACTTTGAAGAACCTAGAATATAAGACATATTTTCAGTTGTTTCACACTTTTTTGTTAAGTATATAATTCCACATGTGTTAATTCATAGTTTTGATGCCTTCAGTGTGAATATACAATTTTCAAAGTCATGAACATACAGAAAAATCTTTAAATGAGAAGGTGTGTCCAAACTTTTGGTCTGTACTGTATGTCACACAAAATAGTTAATAAATAACATTTCCCACATGTCTACTTTACATCAGCACAATTTTGGAACCAATTTTTTTTTTTTTTTTATTAGGGAGCTATAAGGGTTAAAAGTTGACCAGCGATTTCTCATTTTTCCAACAAAATTTACAAAACCATTTTTTTAGGGACCACATCACATTTGAAGTGACTTTGAGGGGTCTTTATGACAGAAAATACCCAAAAGTGACACCATTCTAAAAACTGCACCCCTCAAGGTGCTCAAAACCACATTCAAGAACTTTATTAACCCTTCAGGTGCTTCACAGGAATTTTTGGAATGTGGAAGAAAAAAATTAATATTTAACTTTTTTCACAAAAATGTTACTTTAGAACCATTTTTTTTATTTTTGCAGGGGTAAAAGGAAAAAATGGACCCCAAAATTTGTTGTGCAATTTCCCCTGAGCACGCAGATACACCATATGTGGGGAAAAAACACTGTTTGGGCGCACGGCAGGGTTTGGAAGGGAAACAGCGCCATTTGACTTTTTGAGTGTAAAATTTGCTTGAATAATTAGTGGACGCCATATTGCGTTTGGGGAGTCCCTGATTTGCCTAAACAGTGGAATCCCCCCACAAATGACACCATCTTGGAAACTAGACCCCTCAGGGAACTTATCTAGATGTGTGGTGAGCACCCTGAACTCCCAAGTGCTTTACAGAAGTTTATAACATGGAGCCATGAAAATGAAAAAATCAAACTTTTTCCACAAAAATTATGTTTTAGCCCCAAATTTTTTATTTTCACAAGGGTAAGAGGAGAAAATGGACCCCAAAAAGTTTTGTGCAATTTCTCCTGAGTACGCCAATACCCCCATATGTGGGGAAAATACAGTGTTTGGGCGCACGGCAGAGTTCAGAAGGGAAGGAGCACTGTGTGACTTTTTGAACGCAAAATTGGCTGGAATCGAGACCGGACGCCATGTCGCGTTTGGAGAGCCCCTGATGTGCCTAAATAGTGAAAAAAAAACACAAGTGACCCCATTTTGGAAACTACACCCCTCAAGGATTTTATCAAGGGGTATAGTGAACATTTTGAACCCAGAGGTACGATACAGAATTTGATAACATTAGGTCATCATATTGAATAAGTTGTCATTAGTCTTGACAGCAAGTGCTCGCTACTTGAGTTTGCTTTGGGTACTCAGGTATGCACCATGTATCGCGGTGCTCGAGTGACATGCTTGAGTCCCCTGCCCGCATGTTTCATGGTTATTAGACACCCAAAAAAAAAACACATGCAGGGATCGCTCGTGCATGGCAGGCAATCCCCGCAAGGTTTTTTTGTCCGCGAAGCATATGGGGCGGAGACTCAAGCATGTCACTTGAGCACCCGCGATACTCAGTGCATACCCGATGCAAACTCAAGTAGCGAGCACTTACGCTCAACACTAGTCGCCATATCGTCATATTTTTTTCTTTTTTTTTTTTACTTTTGAAAAAAATCCCAACCCTAACCTCAACCCCAACCCAACCCAGCCCCAACCCAACCCTAGCCCAAGCCTAATCTTAGCCCAACCCTAACCCTAGAGTTTATTTTTTACGCCGTTCCTCGTGCGGTATAAGTGATTAGACGACTTTATTCTTCGGGTCGGTGCGATTACAGCGAAACCAGAATCATATGGGGTTTTTATGACTGACAGCTGTCACACACTAAAAGATGCATTTTTTTGTAAAATCTAGTTTTTGCATCGCCATATTTTGAGAGCTATAATTTTTCCAGATTTTGGCAGACAGAGTCATGTGACGGCTTGTTTTTTGTGGGATGAGTTGACGTTTTTATTGGTTCCATTTTCAGGCACGTGACGTTTTTTGATCGCTTTCTATTCCGATTTTTGGGAGGCAGAATAAACAAAAAACAACAATTCAGGAATTTTTTTTTTTTATGCTGTTCCGCGTGTGGTAAAATTGATAAGGCAGCTTTATTCTTCGGGTCAGTACGTTTACAGCGGTACCACATTTATATTGTTTTTCTATGTTTTGGCGCTTTTATACAATAAAAGCTATTTTATAGAATAAAAATAATTTTTTCCATCGCTTTATTCTGAGAGCTATAACTTTTTTAGATTTCAGCTGATGGAGCTATATGGCAGCTTGTTTTTTGTGGGACAAGATGACGTTTTCACGGTACCATTTTTATTTATATTCGTCTTTTTGATCGCGTGTTATTCCATTTTTTGTTTCGCGGTATGATGATAAAGCATTGTTTTTTGCTTCGTTTTTTATTTATTTTATTTACAGTGTTCACTAAAGGGGTTAACTAGTGGGACAGTTTTATAGGTCAGGTCGTTCCGGACGTGGCGATACCAAATATGTGTACTTTTATTGTTTTGTTTTTTTTCATAATAATATTTATTGATGGGTACATTATATTTTTATTTTTGGTGGATTATTTTTTTTTATATTTTTACAATTTTTTATTTTGATTTTTTTTTTCATTTTTAAACACTTTTTTTACTTTTATTCTTTGTCCCACTATGGGACTTTCACTTTTTTTATTCTGATCGCCTGTATAGCACAGGAATGCCGCACCATCCCTGTGCTATACAGGCTGTCAGTGCTGCAGATGCACTTCGCATGACCAAAATATGTTCCTGCTATCTGGTGACCGGATGTTGTCATGACGACATCAGGTCGTCATGGCAACATCCGGGAAGCTGCGGCAGACAAAGCTGGACGCCGGCAGGAGAGGTGAGTATCCCGATCACCTCCCCTTGCCACAGCAATGTTGCAATCGACTTAGATCGCAGAATTGCGGGGGTTAATGTGCTGGGAGCAGTGCGCCACTGCTACCAGCACATAGCACCGGGTATCAGCTGTGACAATCAGCCTGTGTGCGGGCGCGATCGCCAAGACATACTAATACGTATCAGGCTCTTAAGTCCCAGGGTGCGGATACGTATTAGTACGTCTTGGGCTTTAAAGGGGTTAAATGACAATGTTTGTCATGATTAGTTGTTTCATGTTAAAGATGATAATGTTTGTCATCATTAGTTTATTATGTATTACTTTTTGTTTCATGTTTACAATGACAATGTTTGTCATTATTTCTTACAGTTATTTGTTCTAAAATAAAATTATATTGAAACATTTTTGTTGATTTTTCACAAAGAAATAAAAAGGGTATATACATGGCATGCATTGTCCAATAGAATACATATTTGGGTCCAAACTACAGCTATTTCATCTTGTATATGCTTGGTTGGTGGTAAAAATGAGAATTGAGCAGGCCCCAGACCTGCGCTGAGCTCAGTGCAGGTCAGGGGACTACTCGCTGCAGCGAGTAAATTTACTCTGCTCATGAGCGTGACCACTGCTTCTGGCTAAGCATAATCAGAGGTAACGGTCACAATGTAAGTGTATGATAGCCACGTTCTAGCCTTGTTGTGGCTGTCATAGACTTACATACAGTTCTGAGTTGTCGATTGACCAGAAAAACATAGACTGTAATGAAAATCAAACAAATTTTGGTTTATTATGGAAAAAGAACAATTTTTTGAAAAAATATTATTAGAAATAAGAAACACTATTCTTTATTATCGTCTTCTTTTTTTTCATTGTTTCAGTGGGGATCAGATCTTGTCTGCTGGTCAGGCTACACGCCACCAACACAGGAGTAATGCCAGTGCACGGCACCTTCTGGACTCATGCAATAGTCAGCAAAGGTTTCTCGCACCCAGACACCAGAGTTGGATGGCCGTCCCGGAACCAAGTTGACCACTGAAATTAATTCTGACAGCTGTGACTCCTCATCTAGCTCAGTGCTGTACTAACGAGCATATTTGTGGAGTACACAGCATGCCTTAATTACAGTGTCAACTGTCTCTGTATCCAACTGGATGAGTGTGTGAAAGATCCTCCACTTACTACACATGATTTCGAAAGTGCATTCCACATATCTGTGTACATGACTCAGCCGATAATTAAAAATCCACCGCTGGGCATTCAGTCCCCTTCGTTGGTCATTAAGGTAAATACCTCATCCGATATCATCACAAAGGAAACTGGATGTGTGGAACCCGGTAAAGGTCTTGGGGCTGGGAGCGTTCCGCCATCTTCAAGAATTTGCAGCATGACTCAGCCGATAATGAAAAATCCACCGCCGGGCATTTGTGGCGCCCCTGCGGGTTCAGTCGCCACAGAGGTACTGCATCTCACCCAGAGGTGTAGTGCCCCACTCTCAGGTAAGGAGGGTGTACTGCCCGGGACCCATCCACCTGCATCCAACACTACACCATTCCAGACCAGCAGGCGGGGCAAGATACACTGGCTTATGCTGAGCCCTGCCCTGGTTGGAAGTGGGGGGAACTGAGTGAAGGGGAACCATGTAGTGGGTGTGGGTGTAGGAAGCAGATCAGGGGAGCACTTTGAGGAGGAGTACAAAAAGGAACCATCTTGGAAGAGTGAGTCAAGTCTGAGAGGAGAAAGAGTGGGAGTAGGAGCTCTGCTCAGAGAGAGAGGAGCGGGCCTAGACTGAGAGGCCCAGGAGGACAGGTTGGAAGAGGACGGGAGCAAAGGGAAGGCTCCAGGAACAGAGGAGATCCCAAGGGCACGGGAAGTGTGTATGCCACCCGTGCACCCGAATCTACCAGGAAGTGGAGGGATCAGACCGCAGAGGGGACTGGCCCCTAACTAGTTGAGTACAACAAGGCTCAGCTAGGAACCAGAGGCTACTGTACTTTCAGGGTGCAGCTGCTCACTACCACAACTATATCGCTAAAAAGGTGGCCCATAGGATTCAGGGGACTGCACGTTGCCCCCCAAAATCCGAGACTACCGGCTTGGGACACTGGTTGCGAGGCGCAGGGCAGGAGGGTGAGAGCCCGCGCAGGAAGACGACCGAGGAAGGCACACAGAATGGGGTCCCGTTAAGTATTCCTGAGATACCTGGGAGATTGCTGAACCCCTCCCTTGGTGAACACAGGACGGCGTGGGAGGTTACCCTGGCGCTGGTAACCTGGAGTCTGACAGCTGTGAGTAAATCTGAAGACTGCACCCCCACTGTGTCCTAGAATTATTATCTGCGCCATCACCTGCACTACACTGCACAGCAACATCTACCTAATAGCATCTCTACACTGCCCTGGAGCTAAGCTCTGCCTGTGGAGAGCTGAACCAACTCTGCTGCGTCACCATCAGCTCCAGAGGATCTGCACCGCAGCGGCGGCCCCATATAGCCGCATACCACAGGTGGCGTCACGAACATTAACTATAAAAACTTTAATCCCTTTACTTTTTCCCTTTTATTGACTGCCCTGGGTCACGGACCAGGTCACTGCTACCGTGACACCCCCAGCAATGACCGGCCCGGCTACCGAGTACCCCATGGAACCAGGGAGCGCGTCACATTCAGTCCCCTTGGGGCTGGGAGCGTTCCACCATCTTGAAGAATTTGCAGCCCGATTGTGATGATCGCAACACCAGAAAGTCCCCAGTACTGTCATAAGCACCAATGTCAATGGCAACAGATTTGTAATGTGCATCAGCCACCACCATCAAGACAACAGAAAAATACTTCTTATAATTAAAGAAGCGTGATCCTGATCGTGGTGGCTGCTGAACCCTCACATGTTTGCTATCAACAGCACCTATGCAGTTGGGGAAATTGGCCACAGTTTGAAAGCCTGCTGCGACCTGCAACCAAGTCTCCTCGGTTGAGGAAGGCATCACGATGAGCTGCAACTTCTGCCAGATGATGGTACATGTGCCCGTGGCCGCTATTCAAAGGTTGACGTTCGTTTCTGTTGTTCACAACAGAGCTTTTGCCACAAAAAAAAAAATGGATATCATTGCATTGACAAATACCTGATCAGCCAAAAAAAAGGTTAAAAAGGAAGCGGAAAAAAAACATTTGGAGATATTTTTATTTTTACTTACCGCAAGGTGATGAGCAGCCTTTCCTCAGCAGAGATGACTGTGTCGCTGTAGTCCAGCTGGGGTGATAGAATATTCAGCAGCCGGTCCAATGCATGCATAGGAATGCGACAAAATCCCAGAAATTTTTCCGGATGTCTGAAAAAATAAATGAAAAACAACAATATACGTTTTTTCCCATATGATAATAACTTACATCCTTAGATCTTGATAATACCATACAAGTGCCCCCTGTCACATCTCTCCTGCACTATAGGGTGTACCCAGAGTTTTTTTGGTCTTCTTAGGTCAGTACACACCACAGAAAAAAACAAACATGCAATGTACATTCTACCTACATTTATCTTACCTGTTCGCTGTGCAGACGCAGGATATTTAGCACACTAATTAATAGCAGGTTCCTATACGGCCTGCGGAGACGCAGGGGCTGCTCTTGATGTGGCATTGTGACTTGCAAAATGCAGAATGGAAACGGGTTGGGCATGGAAATTACATCAGAAAAAGCTTCTTTTTTTTTTTGTTTTCCAATTCTTTATTTAGCTCCCAACAGCATGTAATTCTGTACAAACATGCATCAAAAAACGCATCAAACAATGTTTTTCCCTGCCAAGAGATGGCGAAACACTGCAGAGATTTCTGCTTCAAATGCTGAACGTTGGCACATAGCCTAAATCAAGACGTGGAAGGCACTGCCAGTGGGGAGAAGGTAGGAATTGCCCAGGACAGTGCATTGATGCCTCCACGAGGGCCTTTGTGAGCCTAATTTGCATATGAATAAAATATGGGTTTCTGCGTTACGGGCATAGGCGGATTATAATGAAGGCAATCTGGGCTACCGCCCGGGGCTCCAGGGGGCTCTGGGGTGTCTATGGCCAGATTGCCCTCATTATATGTGCGGCGCCGCGGCAAATACCGGCAGACAGTGGTGGGGGGGCCCCCGGACCGCTCCCCCAGCAGCGGCGCACAGTCGCTACTTCTTCGGCCGGGCCAGCACTGCAGCTGTTAACTTCCCTGTGTGCTGGCCCGGCCGCGTCACAGCTAGGAGACACGGCCCTGTGTGCGGCCGTGTCTCCTAGCTGTGACGTCACGCAGTGCGCGCATGGCCTGCACTGCTGCACTGTAGAGGAGCAGGAGGACTGGAGCCGGGGGATGGTGAGTGTGAGTGTGTGTATGAGAGTGTGTGTGCAGGCAGATATCATTGTGTGATGTCTGTTTATATGTATTTTTGTGTTTCAAATGTGTTTATGCGTGTATGTATATGTCTGTATATGTTTGTGTGTGCGTGACTGCGTGCGGCCTCCCGCTGTCTCTGGGGGGGGTTCCATGCGGCCTCCCGCTGTGTATAGATGGCACCGTGCGGTCTCCCGCTGTGTATAGATGGCTACATGCGGCCTCCCACTGTGTATAGATGGCTACTTGTGGCCTCCCGCTGTGTATAGATGGCTACGTGCCGCCTCCTGCTGTGTATAGATGGCTACGTGCAGCCTCTCACTGTGTATAGATGGCTACGTGCCGCCTCGTGCTGTCTGTAGATGGCTACGTGCGGCCTCCTGCTGTGTATTAATGGCACCGTGTGGCCTCCTGCTGTGTATTGCTGGCACCGTGCAGCCTCCCGCCGTGTATAGATGGCTACGTGTGCTCAATATTGAGTCATACAATTAATGTAAGGCTATGTGCCCACGATGCAGAAATGCTCGGGATTTTTTTTGAGCGTTTCTGCATCTCCCTGGCAGAAAAAACACATGCGGATTGTACATGCGGATTTTACATGCGTTTTTCCTGCCAGGTACAAGTGGAAGTGAAGCGTTCTTCACATGCATTTCTGCATGCGGGTTGACAAGCGCTTTCCAAGCGATTTTAGCATCATTTAGAAAGTGCTTGACAACTTGGTCACACTATATAAATCCATGCAACCAGCATGAATTTATATAGTGTGACCCTAAAAGAATGGTAAAAAATAAATATATAATTACCTTCTGATGGCCTGCCAACGTCAGCGGTCGCGTGACCCATCACATGACTAAATGACGTCACGGCAGGTCCTTTTCAGACCACCGAGAGCTGCCGGCAAGCCAGGACGCATCGGATAAAGACATCGGGGGCCATCACAAGGTAAGTATAATATTTATTTTTTATTTTATTCTTTTTTTACAGGTTCTATGGTACCCGGGTCCGGAGGAGAGTCTCCTGTCCTCTAGACCCGGGTACCATCCGCACATTGAAACGCATGGAATCCGCATGTACAGATGCAGTGATGCGGAATCCATGCGTTCCAATGCAAGTCAATGGCGGTGAAAACGCTGCACTTCCGCAAAATAATTGGTAATGCTGCGGATTTTTCCGCAATGATAATCCGCAGCATGTGCACAGCACATGCGGATTATCATTGGGGAACATGGCAGGCCTTCTACCAAGCGTTTTTTAAGCGTTTCTGCTGCGGAATTGCCACTGCGGAATTGCCACTGCGGAAACGCTTAAAAAACGCATAGTGGGCACACAGCCTAAAAAAAAATATTATAATTAATATTGTGCCAAATGAATTTCATGTGAACTATCACAGGGGATCATGTGACATGTGATACATCAGGTGTGTGTGGAGGGGGGGGAGGGGGGAGGCGCACCTTCTAAACTGCCCGGGGCCCTTGCTACTCTTAGGCTATTTGCCCACGTTGCAGAAATGAAGCAGAAAATTTCTGCTTCATTTCTGCAAGTTCCCTCCTGGAAAAAGGCATGCGGAATTCCGCACGCGTTTATCGCGCGTTTTTCGTGCGTTTATCACGCGTTTTCCACATGCGGAATTGCCTTGCTTTTTTTAATGCATTGCACAAAGGCAATTCCGCTTGCGGAAACGCAAAATTAATGGACATGCTGCGGATTTTTGAACGCAGCATAAACGCTGCAGAAAAATCCGCAGCATGTGCATAGAACTTGCAGAATCCCTTTGGGGACCATGGGGTGCGGATTACCTAGCGTTTCACAAGCGTTTACGCTGCGGAAATTCCGCAGCATATACGCTTGAAAAACGCTACGTGGGCACGCAGCCTTAATCCACCCCTGGTTACGGGGCATCAGATAAATTTGTTTGGAAAGCTTTCTGAGCTGACAATGCACTGGCATAAGTAGGTCCTATTACCAGTTTTTATTGGTGAGGTGGCTAAACCTAATAAAAATGTTAAGAATTAAACAGTTACTGCACATAATACATAATGCACTTATTTAATTCCAACATTTAGAATATATATATATTTCAGAATGCTGATTTGGAACAGAGGTCATCACAGACTAAAACTAGAAATGTTACAATGGGCTAAAGATGCAGGGTTGCCACTTCTAAACCTGTAGCTCTGTTATCTTGCAGCACAAAGCCAACATTTAAAGGGGTATTCCAAGGAGATAAAGTACTCTCCTGGACAAACCATCATAAACTATTGAGCTGACATCCATAGTGCTGTTTCTAATCCTGACGGTATCTGCTATCCACTGTGACGGTGGAGGTGCTCCTTTGTGCTCCTCCACACTTCTGGGATGTTATGTCAAAGATCAAAGGGTATGGCCTGCTCCTGGCTTCTAGTAACAGAAAAAGAAACAGCCTTAGGGCTCTTTCACATGTCCGT
Organism: Phyllobates terribilis; assembly: GCF_046119375.1. NCBI lineage: Eukaryota > Metazoa > Chordata > Amphibia > Anura > Dendrobatidae > Phyllobates > Phyllobates terribilis. The sequence continues at coordinate 45,886,772 of NW_027362765.1, forward strand.
GATTCCAGTACGTGTGGTGTCCATTTCCAAACGTACTGGAGACACTGACACTCCTAGACCCATTCAAATCTATGGGTCTGTGCACATGTCAGTGTGTTTCCACGGACCGTGCTTCTCCACACTTCTGGGACGTTACATCACAGATCAAGGGCATGGCCTGTTCCTGGCTTTTATCATTTAATATAATTTTTATATAGTGGGCTCCTGGTTTCAAATCCCACCAAGGACAACATCTGCAATGAGTTTGTATGTTCTCCCCGTGTTTGCGTGGGTTTCCTTTGGTTTCCTCCCGCACTCCAAAGACATACTGTAACATCCCTGGTGGTGTGCTTGTGACGCGCCCCCTGGGCCTGTGCTGTGCAGGGGGATACCCGGAGCCGGATCGCTGGGGGTTGTAGTCTCAATGTGGCGGTGACCCGGTCCGTGCCCAGGGCGGTCAAACCAGTGGCAGTCTTCATGTATAGCAAATGTCCGACTACGCCACCCGTGGATTGCGGTCAGTGGGGACCGCCGCCGCGCTACAGACCGCTGAGGCTGATGTGGTTTGCGCAGCTGAGTATGGGATAACTCCCCACGGGAGAAGTATTGCCTCAGGGCAGCTAATGTGAGAGATGATGGGAGTGATGGTGTGAGCGTCCCAGTGCTAATGGTGCTGGTGCGGCGAGGAACCACAGAGACGTGCGGTTGCAGTTTTCAATGCTTTACTCACAGTTGTTGTTCATGTCAATGCTGCAGGCGATGAATGCCCGAGCCGTGCTGCGTCCACCAGGCAAGGGACTCGGTCAACTCCCAGGTAATTCCAAAGTGTGGTTCAGAGTTCCCTTCTCTACCTTTCTCTGGCCGTCCCCACCAGTGACCCACCTTTGTCCAGCTTCCTCGGGCCTTCTGTTGGCGAAACCTCTCCCGGTTTCCCTGACCCTATACGGTATGCCTTTCTGGTGGATGTAGTGAGGGGTCGCACCAAGATGTGGTAACAACCTCCGGTCTTTGGCTGAGGAATCTGTTGCCTCCACCAATTTGGGTTCCGGTACCCTGTTCTGCCAACCCTTCACCCTGTATCTCCTCTGGGCATATGGGGTTCCTTCGGTCCTCGTGTCTCTGGGCCTTTCTCTGTGTTCCTTGCTTCCTTTCTCCTCTGTTCCAGTTCCTTTCTTACTTTCCTTTCCGCTCCTTCTCCTCTCTCTTTCTGCTGTTTCTGGCCTCCACTCCAGGCCTGCCTCTGGAGCTGGGCCCAGACTGAGCCACAGCTCCCTGTCAGCCCTTTCTGGCTGAGCTCCTGTCTTCTTCTCCTCCTCTCTGAACTGAACCGGACTGAACTCTGTTCTAAGATGGTGCCCACGTTTTATACCTCCTTCTAACACCCGAGCCCAGGTGACTAGCAACCAATGGGCTCCTACCTATGCCCAGAAACCCACCCCTATCTGCTCCTACACCACTGGGTATTCCACCCCCCGCCCCACTCCAGCCAGGGACAGATGCTGTCGTGCCTGCACTTCTGTCTAGTGGGAGCACCGTTGAGCTGTCCCTCGGAAATGGGGTGTGTGTGGTGCATGCAGCTTACTGAGTCCTGGTCCACACTCCATCCTTACCCGGGAGTGGAATATCACACCTCTGGTTTGAGGTGCAATACCCCTGTAGCAGCCGAGCCCTCGGGGTGCTACATTTGCATAGTGCACCACCTTCCACTATGCAAGACCGCAATCTTACCTGTCTGTCCAGTCTGCTATTCCTGCTCCAGTTCATGCTGTGTGCTTGTCCCTTCACTGACTGCTTAGGGCGGCGGCCCGGTTACTTCCTGATTCTTGTAGCTGCTGTGGGCGCACCCCTTATGTGTTTCCAGCCTATTGCTGTGAGTCACTGGATATTTAAACCCCCTCCACCCTGTAGGAGGTGCCTGAGCAACTCTTACCTTCAGAGGGCTCCTTGTCTCTGATGTGCCAGGTCCCATTCTGTTCTTGCCTGTCCACCAACCTGGGGGCTGTATTCCCAGGCCTGTCTGAACTATCTCCTAGCCTGTTTGTCCACCTCTCTGGGGGCCGTATAACCAGACTCGCTCCTGTATCTTGTTGCAGTGTCAGTTCCTGTCTGAACACTCTCCTAGCCTGTTTGTCACTGTGTCCGTACCTTCCCTTTTTCTGCAGTCCCTGAACCTGCACCTAACTCCTACTCTATGTCTCTGTACTTCTGTTGTGAGTTTAGAGTCCACTCGCTACTTCATTGCAAGTACCTTGTGTGTATCTGGTTCTGCTTGTCCCTTCCAGTCTGTTCAGTGTGAACAGAGCCCTGTCCTCTCTGCTCTGCCTTGCTCACCGCTTCGGCGGTTCCCTCCTGCTGTGCCTTGCTCACCACTCTGGCGGTTCCTTCCTGCTCTGCCTTGCTCACCGCTCCGGCGGTTCCTTCCTGCTCTGCCTTGCTCACCGCTCCGGCGGTTCCTTCCTGCTCTGCCTTGCTCCCCACTCCGGCGGTTCCTTCCTGCTCTGCCTTGCTCACTACTCCGGCGGTTCCTTCCTGCTCTGCCTTGCTCACCGCTCTGGCGGTTCCTTCCTGCTCTACCTTGCTCACCGCTCCGGCGGTACCTTCCTGGTCCGCCTTGCTCACCGCTCCAGCGGTTCCTTCCTGCTCCGCCTTGCTCACCGCTCCGGCGGTTCCTCTCTGCTCAGCCTTGCTCACCGCTCCGGCGGTTCCTCTCTGCTCAGCCTTGCTCACCGCTCCGGCGGTTCCTTCCTGCTCTGCCTTGCTCACCGCTCCGGCGGTTCCACTCTGCTCTGCCTTGCTCACCGCTCCGGCGGTTCCTCTCTGCTCTGCCTTGCTCACCGCTCCAGCGGTTCCTCTCTGCTCTGCCTTGCTCACCGCTCCGGCGGTTCCTTCCTGCTCTGCCTTGCTCACCGCTCCGGCGGTTCCTCTCTGCTCTGCCTTGCTCACCGCTCCGGCGGTTCCTTCCTGCTCTGCCTTGCTCACCGCTCCGGCGGTTCCTCTCTGCTCTGCCTTGCTCACCGCTCCGGCGGTATCTCTCTGCTCTGCTTGTCTACTGCATCTGCGGTTCTGTTCCTGAATCCCAGTCTGTACTGGACCCTATCCAGCCTGCGCTCCAACCTGCTAGTGCCTCCTTGTCTGCACTCCAGCCGTGCTTGCCAGTACCCCCCTGTCTGCATACCAGCCGTGCCTGCCAATACCCACCTGTCTGTGTGCCAGCCTAACCTGCCCGTTCCTGCATTCCCCGATGTGGGTCAACAGCTGTGACCGGGGTCTGACCTGGAGTAGCACCTGGTCCCTCTGCTCGGTTCCTCCTTGGTTCACGGAGTTGTTAGCCGCCGTGCGACCTTGGTCGGATCGGTTAGATACTTAGTTACGCCCCTCTAGGCGCTCCTCGGTTATTGGCACAGTGGGATCACTAATCACGCGCACGCCAGTCAGCCCGGGCGTGTGTATAACAGTTTTCTCAGGCCATGGTTCCAGTTGAGCCCCACGGCCTTTCGCTCTCAGAGACATTTTGAATCCTTGTCTGGCGAATACGTGCACCAAGAAAAAAAAATTTCTCTAGCTATGGCCCAGGCGATTTATGCACCAGCCCAAATGGATCTATCAGCACTTGTTCCTGCGGATCCACCTCGGTACGGTGGGGATCCAAAACGAAGCCGTGCATTTGTGGAGCAATGCATGCTGCATTTCAAGTTCTATGCTCACTATTTTCCTACTGATCGGGTTAAAGTAGCATTCATGATGTCCTACCTAGAGGGTGATGCCTTGAAATGGATCACCCCCCTATGGGAAGCATGGGATCCTATCATCTTTGACCTACAGGCCTTCCTGGTGGCCTTTCTAATGGTGTTCGATGACCCTAACCCTGAAGCCTCTGCTAAAGCTTCCCTTCCCAATATCCCAGAGCAACCCCGGTGGGTGATGTGTGTGGGTAGCTCACCAGTTCTCCAGCCTGAAGAGACTGCTGCTCACCCAGAATCCACACAGGATGACTACGCTCCGCAGAATACTTCTCTTCCCAACCTCAAGAGGCAGTCCAGACGTGCAAGGCGTAGAAGCAAATCATCACGCCAGGATCTGTCCTACCAAAGACTTCCTGTTCCCCAGCCTGTAAAAGCAGCTACCCGCACTGAATCCATGAAGGTTGGCCATGTTCGTCAGGCAAAGCAGAGGCCGGAACTCAGTCACAAAATTGGATTGCGGTCCCGCTGCGGTTGTTTGGGACCCCTGACTGTCTTTGTCCAGAGAAGGTTGGAGAATCCCAAGACATTAGGCCTGTAGGAGAGGCTGCCCTTGGCCTTAGTGTTTCCTCTCCACAGATGACCATGACTGTCTCCGTGGCAAGTAAAAGGCTCGGATTAACTGGAAGTTTCCGGCTTAAAGCCTTGAAGAGTCAGTGTTTGATTCCCATCCGTAAACTCCAGAAGCTGGTTTGGGCATTGTCAGTGGAAGGACGAGCCCTACTCAGAAACAGTCAAAAGATGTCTGTACAAATTAAGCTCCAGATTGGAGCATTACATATGAAGAAGTTCACATTCCAGGTGCTGACTGGCTTACCCACAGGTCGTCCAGAGCCGAGAGATCTAGTGCCCGCTCAGGTCTGGAGATCCTGCATGGTTTATCCTGGGGGACTGCTAAGGTACAAGGGGTGTCCAGTCCCCACATCTTCAGTACAGTCAGCAGTTTCTTCTTCTTCTTCACCAGATCTGCTAGTCGCTGACTCGCTGTGCGCTGAAGTCTCCGAAGGAAGAGAAGCGGAGGCGTTGGCCCCACACAGTCTCGACGATTGTACCAATGATCTGGCTTCAGGTACCGTCCCGCCTTACAGACAAGTCATTTCTGAAACCAGTCTGAAGATGGTCCTAAAGCAAGGACCCTCCGTCTCTAATAAATCTGGTCCTACGGCCATCAAGGCGGTGATTACCCCCGAGTCTCTGCACCCCTCCAGCCAGGCGGAGGACCTCCAGTTGTCTCCCGAATTCCCCGGGGTGCTACCTGTTAAACAGAGAGAGACTTTCCTACACCCGGTACCTGGTACGCCGCCCACTTCATCCAGTAAGCTTGGCAAAATGTACTCCGAAGCAGTGATTACCCCCGAGTCTCTGCATCCCTCCAACCAGGCGGAGGACCTCCAGTTGTCTCCTGAATTTCCTGGGGTGCTTCCTGATAAACGGAGAGAGACTTTCCTACACCCGGTACCTGGCACGCTGCCCACTGCATCCAGTAAGGTTGGCAAAGTGAACGTCAAGGCGGTGGTTACCCCTGAATCTCTGTCGCTCCCCCGGGGCCGTGGTGTACTCGGCAACCGGGCCCTCAGATGCTTGGGGGGTATCACGGTGGCTGGCCCTGTCCGTGGCCCAGGGCGGACAACTGAAAAGAGGTGAATGTATATTGGAATAATAGGTTTGTAAATGTTCGTGACGCCACCTGTGGTGTCTGGTGAGGATCACCAGCGCTGCAGCAGTCCACTGAGGCCGGTGTTGTGGCAGCTTAGATGGTATCGCTCCCCACAGGTGGAGCAGGGCCTCAGGGCAGCGTAGGAGGGGGTGGGATGCAGGACAGATGGGACCCAGCCGGGTCAGAGCAAGAACAGGGACAGACACGATAGTCACTTCAGTACCTTTTACTGATGGAAGTTCAGGCACATCCCGGAGCACTGTAGGGTGAAGGGTGCATATCAGGATCCTCCCCAGTGAGCGGGTGTAGGGCCTCCTGTTTCTTGCCTTTGTGTAGTAAGTTTCTGACCTGCCTGGAGCTAGGCCTAACTTTGTTTCTGTTCTGCACCTGCTGACTTGGTGATAGGGCCTTCTGTTGGAGATCACTCTCCCTATTCTTTGGGGTCTCCGTGATTCCTGACCCTGGAATTATGGAAGGAGTGAGGTCCCTGCTCGCAGTGTGCTTGTTATGTACAGTCCAGCCATCATTATAATAAATCAGGGTTTTCAAATAAAGCTGCATGATCTGGTCATCAGCCAGTATCTGTCTAAGAGCAGTTACCGTGTGGTATTTGGTGCATGGAGGATGTGGAGACAGATGAATAGTAGGGAGCAGATTATGATTAACATTAAGGCTGCGTGCCCACAAAACATTTTCCAAGCGTTTATGCTGCGGAATTTACGCAGCGTAAACGCTTGGGAAACACTTGGTAATCCGCCCTCCCCATGGTCCCCAATGACAAGCCGCAATGTCAATGCCCATGCTGCGGATTTTTCCGCAGCATTTATGCTGCGCTCAAAAATCCGCAGCAAGTCCATTAATTTTGCGGACACGCAGCGTAATCGCCGCCATTGACTTGCATTGGACATCACTACATGTGGATAAGCGAACATCACCCGGTTCAGTGTGCGGTTGGTACCCAGGCCTGGAGGAGAGGAGACTCTCATCCAGACCCAGGTACCATAGAAACTGTAAAAAAAATAATTTAAAATAAAAAATAAAGATTATACTCACCTTCCGATGTCCTCCCGGTGTTTTGTCCGCTCGGTCCGGTGTCTTGCATTGCTCGCGCTGTTGTGAAGGACCTGCCATGACATCATTGAGTCATGTGACCTGACACATGACTGAATGACATCACCGCAGGTCCTTCACACCACCACGAGCAGTGCAAGACACCGGACGCGGCAGAGAAAACACCAGGAGGACATCGGAAGGTGAGTATAATTTTTTTTTTTTTTTACCATTCTTATTCTTTTTTTTAACTAACTTGGTCACACTACTATAAATCCATGCCGGTTGCATGGATTTATATAGTGTGAACAAGTTGTCAAGCACTTTTCCAAGTGATGCTAAAATCGCTTGGAAAAGCGCTTGATAACCTGCATGCAGAAATGCATGCAAAAACGCTTGACAAACGCTTCTACCTGGCGGGAAAAACGCATGTAAAAACCGCATGCGTTTTTCCTGCCAGGGAGAAGCATAAAAAATATGCAGCATTTCTGCATCGTGGGCACATAGCCTTAGGAGGAAACAGGGGAGAGTTAGGTTAGTGAGTTGAGGTGATAGGTTTGTCTAAACGTCTAAACAGATGTGTTTTTATAGTCCCGTTAAAAACATATGGGCTAGATATTAGTCAGATCGTTTGGGGTTGTGTCTTCCAGAAAACTGGTGCAGCACGAGAGAAGTCTTGGAGACGGAAGTGGGAGGTTCAGATTATGGTGGATGTTAGTTTTAGATTAATTGCAGAACCGAGAGCACGGGTAGGGTGATGGACAGAAATGAGGAACGAGATATAGGATAGTGCAGAACTGTGGAGAGGTTTGTGGGTGAGAGAGATGAGTATATATGTATTCTGAAGTAAGCGGGTAACCAGTGCAATGACTGGCACAGGGTAGAGGCATCGGTGAAACAGTCTGATAGAAATACGACCCTGGCTGCTGCATTCCGGATAGATTGGAGAGGACAAAGTTTGCTTAAAGGGAGACCGATTAGAAGAGAGTTAAAGTAGTCCAGACAAGAGTGAATTTCAGCAACAGTAAGAGTTTTTGCAGTTTCAAAGGTGAGAAAAGGTCAAATTCTGGAGATGTTTTTAAGGTGCAGGTGACATAAGCAAGTTAGTGATTGACTATAGGAAATAAAGGAAAGTTCTATGTCAAATATGACCCCAAGTCAGCAAGCGTGCCGTTTGGGAGTTATGGTTGCAAAGTTGGGTATAGGTAGGCTAGTAAAGTGAGGAGACACAAGGAGTTTACTTTTAGAGAGATTCAGTTTCAGGTAGAGAAAGGACATGATGTCAGAGACAGCAGACAGATAACCCCTGGTATTTTGTATTAAAGTGTCAGGTGAAGAGGTGTATAGTTAGGTGTTATCAGCATAGATGACCCTGGACACCAAATCTGCTGATTGTTTGTCCAATAAAGACAGTGTATAAGGAGAACAGGAGGGGACCTAGGACTGAGCCTTGAAGAACCCTGATAGTAAGGGGAAGATTAGAGGAAGAAGAGCTGACAAAAGATACCATGAGGGAGCAGTCAGAGAGACAGGATGAGAACCAGGAGAGAGGCCTATAGAGCGGAGCATAGTGAGAAGGAGCTGGTGATCCACAGTGTCAAATGCAACAGAGAGATCCAGGAGAATCAGCAGGGAGCAGTGACCATTAGATTTAGCTGTTAGTAGATCATTAGAGACTTTAGTGAGGGCAGTTTCAGTAGAGTGTGAAGAGTGGAAACCAGATTGTAAAGGGTTGAAAAGAGAGTTATCTGTGAGATAGCGGATCATACAGGAGAGGACAAAGTGTTCCAGGAGTTTAGATATGAAAGGGAGATTAGAGACCAGTCTGTAGTTAGCAGCGTAGTTCTGATCCAGAGATGGGTAGTAACAGGAAACATCACATAAAAAGAAACATCCTTACCAACACCAGGTCAGACTACCAATACACTAGAAGGATGCAACAGACCCCATGATAAATGTGGGGGCAGCACAGGAGCAAAATGCTGATGGAGCAACCACTCACAAACTTACCAATTCATAAAGGCGGTGGTTGCCTAGTAAAAAATGCAGAGATGAGGCTTACATAGGGCACCAGTCACAAAAGTACCTGTGATGCAGTGTCTTGTTTACAGCCTATTGGTGATGCCCATACTATTAGTAACAGGCAGTCGCTTGACAAAATCTCCTTCTATTTAGTTCAAGAAGAAGGTGTGTGGCCAGCCTCTGTCCAGATACAGTACTTCATCTATGCTCTGGTTGCCCTCCCCTTTCCCTGCGGGAAGAATTTAACCTTCCTCATAGATGTTTTTATCAATATATTCAGGTCCGTCACACCTTTGATGCACAAAACAGGATTTTATGGAGTAAATTTATTACAATTATAAAATCATAATTAGCAAATTTGGTTAGAGACTCCATGTTATTTTAATTAGGGAATGTAGAAGAACTGACACTGGACACACATGGTAAATCGGATGTTTATTTATTTTTGCACATAAATTGATAACATTTAGATGGATTCAGATGAACCGTCCTACAAAACTTGATTAACAAAGTCATTACTACAGGACTGTATGAGAAAGTGATTTTTTCTAAAAGGAATGCCAGATCCAAAAATGAGAGCATTCGGGGACCGTGGCTAGATACTTCGGGCCTGGCATCCAGCGTGTTATTACAAGATGGGGGTCTTTGTCCCTGGAGCTTCTCTACTCAGCATAATGAGACTCACTGATCTTGTTGCTATACAGAGCGTTTGAGTAAAATAGAAACTGCCTAAAAACGAGGACCTTCTCTGATCTATATGTCATTTTATAAATAACTATGAGATAACATTATTCTTCTGTATAAAATCTGTGATGTTGCTGTAGCCCTAATATTTCCATTGTGGCAGATCAGATCACTCGGCTGCACATAGAGGTAGACACAGGAATACTGTCTCTTTAAGTCTTCCGATGGTTTATTAATCCCTTAGTGACGAAGCCTATTTTGACCTTAATGACCAAGCTAAATTTTGCAATTCTGACCAGTGTCACTTTATCAGGTAATGAATTTGAAACGCTTCAACAGATCCAACTGATTCTGAGATTGTTTTTTTTCGTGACATATTGTACTTTATGATAGTGGTAAAATTTCTTCAATATGACATGTATTTATTTGTGGAAAATATGGAAATTTGGCGAAAATGTATCAATTTTCAAACTTTGAATTCTTATGCCCTTAAATCATTTTGTCATACAAAATAGTAAAATAAATAACATTTTCCACATGTCTACATTACATCAGCACAATTTTTTAAACAATTTTTTTTTTGTTAGGAAGTTATAAGAGTTAAAAGTTGACCAGCAATTTCTAATTTTTCCAACAAAATTTCCAAAACCATTTTTTTACTGACCATATCACATTTGAAGTGACTTTGAGGGGTCTATAAGACAGAAAATACCCAAAAGTGATACAATTCTAAGAACTGCACCCCTCAAGGTGCTCAAAGCCACATTCAAGAAGCTTATTAACCCTTCACGTGCGTCACAGGAACTGAAGCAACGTGGAAGGAAAAAATTAACAATTAACTTTTTTCACAAAAATTTTACTTCAGACCCAAGGTTTTTTATTTTCACAAGGGTAACAGGATAAAATGGACCACAAAATTTGTTGTGCAATTTCTCCTGGGCACACCGATACCCCATATGTAGGGGAAAACTATTGTTTGGGCAGACAGCATGGCTCGGAAGGGAAGGAGTGACGTTTAACTTTTTGAATGCAAAAATGGCTGGAACCAAGAGCGGACGCCATGTTGAATTTGGAGAGCCCCTGTTATGCCTAAACAGTGGAAACCCCCCACATGTACCCATTTTGGAAACTAGACCCCTCAAGGAATGTATCTAGATGTGTGGTGAGTACCTTGATCCCCCAGGTGCTTAACAGAAGTTTATAAAGTAGAGCGGGGAAAATAAAAAAATCTAATTTTTCCGACAAAAATGTACTTTTAGCCCCAAATTTTTTATTTTTACAAGCAAGGGCAACAGGATAAAATGTACCAAAAAAACTGTTGTACAATTTCTCCTCAGTACATCGATGCCCCATACAAAGGGGAAAACTATTGTTTGAGTGCACGGCAGGGCTCGGAAGGGAAAGGGTGACGTTTGACCTTTTGAATGCAAAAATGGCTGGAATATAGACACCATGTTGCGTTTGGAGAGCCCCTGATATGCCTAAACAGTGAAAACCACTCACAGTGGAAACTACACCCTTCAAGGATACCTCAAGGATTTTATTCAAGGTTATAGTGCGCACTTTGAACCCCCAGGTACTACACAGAATTTTATAACATTAAGTCGTCATATGGAAAATTTTAATTTTTTTCACAAAAATGTTGTTTTAGCCCCAAATTTATAATTTTCACGATGGATAACAGGTGAAAACGGACCCCATAATTTGTTACGCAATTTCTCTCGAACATGATGATACTCAATATGTGGTCAAAAACTTCTGTGGGCACATGGTAGGGCTAGGAAAGGAAAGAGTGCTATTTGTCTGAAATAAATTGTGAATGTCATGTCACGTTTGAAAAGCCCCTGACATGTAAAAACAACAGAACCCCCCCCCCATAAGTGACGCCAGTTTGGAAAAAAATAAAATTTTGTCCACTAAAGATGATTCACACGAGGAGTAATGGGAGAAATTGGATCCAACAATTTGTTATGCAATTTCTTCTGAATGTGGCAGTACCCCATATGTGGTTGTACACTACTGTTTGAGCACACGGCAGGGGTCGGATGGAAAGGAGCAGTACTTGGCTTTTAGTACACAGATTCCATTTAAATAGATTATGAGCTCCATTAGCTGAGCCCCGGAGGTGCCAGAAAAGCAGAACCCCCCCCCCCCCCCAAATTACCCCATATAGGATATTCCACTGCATAAGGAATTCATCTAGGGGTGTAGAGAGTATTTTGAACCCATAAATGCCTTACAGAATTTTATAACATTGAAACATGGAAATATGACATTTTAATGCTAAAAATGTTATTGTAGTTGCTGGGACCCCCTACAGTTCCAGTGACAGATGACAGATCTGGGGGGGGGGCTGATTTTGTGTGGGATAAATTGGCATTTTTATTGGTAACATTTTGGGGTACATAATATTTATCAATCACTTCCAGAATAGGGCTGGATCACATTGTTGTGTTCTACACGGAGCACTTACGTCGGGGTTTCCATGTAAAACCCACATTCAGACAAAACCCCTGACGGAACCATCCACCATAATGAGGCAGACACTTTGGAGTCCGTTTGGCGTCTGCTCCGATAGTATCCATCTTTTTAAAAATGCACAGGTCTGTGGTCGCCCACACTTGTGCTCTAAAGAGGCGCCTAAAATGATAGGACACCACCAGAACACAGACCAGTCTAAAGCGCCTCCATCTGCCTCATAAGAGAGTGATTCTGTCTGAATCACGGCTTTGGAGAATTTGCACGGAAACCCCGGTGTAAGCGCTCAGCGGAGAGCGCAGGATAAATATAAGCCGAGCCTTATTCTAATTTTTGGGAGGCAGTATGAAAATATAGACAGCAGTACCAGAATAGTTCTTACTTTTATTGTTGCACAGTTCACCGTGTGGTATAAGTGATAAGGCAGATTTATTCTGCGATTATAGTGATACCAGATTTATATAGTTTTTTTTAGATTTTGCTGCTATTATACAGTAAAAATGTTTTTTTATAAAAAGAAGTTTCTTCGTCGTCATATTCTGAGAGCTGTACCTTTTTTATTTTTTGGAGAACAAACCTGTATGAGTGCTAATTTTTTGCGGGATGAGTTGTAGATTTTTTGGTATCATTTTGTGGCACATAATATTTTTTAATCGTTTTTCCTCAGGTTTTTCAAACACAGAATGAACAAAAAACAGCAATTTAATTATTGTTTTTATTTTTTTGCGCCTTTCACCGTGTGGTAAAAGTGACAAGACAGAATTGTTTGTCGGGTTGGTACTATTACAGCGATACCAAATTTATATTTTTTTATGATTTGTTATTTTTACAGACTAAAAACAATATTTTACAAAAATGAATTTGTTTTTGCATCATAATATTCTAAGAACCGTAACATTTTTATTTTTTTGCCGAATGAGCCATATTGGAGCTTGTTTTTTGTAGGACGGTTTGGTGTTTTAATTTCTACCATTTTTTTTTACATTTGACTTTTTGATCGCTTTTTAGTCACTCTTTTGTGAGTCACTATGATGAAAAAGCTACATTTTGGGTGTGTTTTTATATTATTTTTTTCACAGCGTACGCCAAATGTTATAAATAGCGAGCCAATTTAATAGATTGTTCTGGACGCGGCAATTATGTATACTTTTTTTGTTTATTTTTGTTTTATCACAAACCCTACGTTTTGAGTGGCAAAACGGCTTTTCGTGATTTGTGTGCACTTTTTGGTGTTTTTTTTTACATTTTCACTAAGTCCCACTGTGTGACATGCAAATTTTTTATTTTGATTGCCGGTTTCATACACTACAGCCTGACTCAGCCTGACTGTGCCGGTGAGACCTAGCTTATAGCTGGATCTCACAGGCCATCATAACCTGCGATCATCACATGATCTCAGAGTACCATGGTAACCATCGGGACCCGCGATTCGCATTGCAAGGGTCGGATGGTTACTGAGGGGGTCTTGTGACCTCCTTGTAACAACTTAAATATCGCTGTCATCATTGACAGTGGTATTTAAAAGGTTAATCAGCCCTGAACCGTCAATACTGCATGGTGTCAGCTGTCACATACAGCTGACATCCGTGGGAATTTCTGCCACCAGGTGGCACTATTCCCTTATTCCCGATTGCCGTTTTAAAAGGGCAATGAGGGAATAAGGCCCCTTAAGGACCGCCGTTTTAATGCATATCGGCGGTCGTTAATGGGTTAAGAGTGCTGCATATACCACTGCAATGTTAGCAAAACAAACACGGCCTTCCCAACCTCACAGGAAAAACAATACATAATGTATGGCACAGCCCTTGTTGCTATGGGTAGCCACCTGCTTCAGGAACAAGCAACCCAAGGTTTAGATTCCTTCATATGACAAAACAGCTCTAGAGCTTTCAACTTCAGGCCCCCCACACCAAATGCTCTAAATGGCTGCGAATTTATCCTCTGACCTTCTCCCTCTAACTCTCATCACTTCGTGTGCGGAAACATTTTCTCTATGTTTATATTACTGGAGGTAACAATTTCAATGCTACATATCTCCCCTCCAGTATTTTCCCAGTGACTTTGTCACACCGTACATGAGATCTCTGAATAGATAATCTTACCCCAGCATTACAAATTTAGATAAGGAGGTGCAGAGAGGGAGACATTTTATTTTAATTGGAATGGATAACATCAGTTGTTACAACAAAGAAGGAATAAATCGTACATGTAAATAGTAATTTACAATATGAACATGTTTATTACTATAGTATACAAAAGTTATAGACTTTGTTCACACACAGAGATTGGGGATTGAAAGAGACTGATGAATGGCAGATCGCTGAGATTGGGAGTTAGGAAGAAGAGGGAAGAGGAAATATTGGGTATTTTTTTGGGAGGTTTAAGGGGAGGTGCTGCAATACTCTTGTCCATATAATGAATATATAAATATGTAACTGTGAATTATTTAAAGGAGTATCGCATCGGTATTGATTTTTAGATAACAGATGTATATTAATAACTTTATATGTTTTAATTCAAATATAAGTTCTAACTTACTTTCTCGTTTACTGCATTGTTGTTACTTTGACTTTCTGTTATATGATTTCTTGTAAGTTTGTCAAAAATATATGGTTTACACCTGTGCGAGTTTTATTTTCTGGTCAACAAAAAATTATTTTCAAGTAAAACATTTCCCACCTTCTAGGTATGAAACTGGATTCTCGCTTTGTGAGATAGTTGATGTTTAGTAATATTCCTTTTGTTGGTAAAATATTCCTCATATTTTGTAAATGAAAATGGCTTCTCTCCTGTGTGAGTTCTCTGATGTGTAACAAGATGTGATTAGTGATGAGCGAGCATGCTGGTTACTCGAGATTTACGAGCATGCTCGGGTGTTTTCCGAGTATCTTCAGCGTGCTCGGGGGTTAAGTTTGAGTCATTCCGTGCGCATGATTTGCGACTGTTTGACAGCTTTAATACATGTGAGGAATGCCTGTTTCGTAGGCTGAAGATACTTGGAAAACACCCGAGCATGCTCGCTGAAAGGGTTAACATAACATACTCACTCATCACTGGATGTGATCTATGTGCAAAACATTTCCCACATTCTGAACATGAAAATGGCTTCTCTCCTGTGTGAGTTCTCTGATGTCTAATAAGAGTTGATTTTTCTGCAAAACATTTTCCACATTCTGGACATGAATATGGCTTTTCCTCTGCTTGAACTCTTTTTTGTCTAACAAGCTCTAATTTCGGGTTAAAATATTTCCCATATTCTGAAGAAGAAAATCCTTTCTCCTCTATGTGAATTTGTGGATGTGTAAGAAAAGATGCTCTGAGGGAAAAACTTTTTTCACATTCTGCACTTCAAAATGGCTTGTTTGCTGTAAGAGCAGTTACATTTTTAATGCCTCTTTTGTTACTTTTATTTTTCTTAATATTCTGTGATGAATCAGAAGATAGAACCTGTTTATAAGGATCAGATGATAGATCTTTGCTGTGAAAGGATGACGGTATTTCGGGGATTGGGACATAGATGTCAGTTATATCTTGAGTGATATCAAGGTCATCTGATATAAAAATTGAAGATGTCAGTTCTCCCTCTGATCTCTTGGAGCAGTCATCTGCCAAGAATAAAGAATATTTTTGAATAAATTATGCTGAATTTTATTTTTATAACATTTCTACAATACCCATAGAAATTGCAAGTTATGTAGCAACATTAAATTATTTACCAAGACAAAGAGCATGGCTTC
The DNA here is from genome assembly GCF_046119375.1 of Phyllobates terribilis. Lineage (NCBI taxonomy): Eukaryota > Metazoa > Chordata > Amphibia > Anura > Dendrobatidae > Phyllobates > Phyllobates terribilis. The sequence goes on from NW_027362765.1 coordinate 45,902,119, forward strand.
CATGAATCAATCCAGCAAATTATGTGCTCCCAAAGCCAAATATTCCCCTCGCTTCTGAGTCCTGCTATGTGCCCAAATACTGTTATAGTCCACATTTTTACCATTGCTGTAGCAGGAAGAAGCCACTTAAAAAACAATGGTGGTCATGTCAACAGAAGCACAAGCTGGGTACCACACATTGGCCACTAAAATGGCATATATGCAATTTTCTCTCTTCAGCATCCACTGCGTGCTAGTTTCCAGAGATGACCTGTGGAGTCAAAATAGTCACTACTCCTAAATGTGAATTCCTTTATATTGTAGGGTCCATTTTTTTCCTATCTCCCCTTGTAAAATTGAAAAATTTGGAGCTACATTAACGATTTAGTAAAATTTTTGAATTCCAATTTTTGTTAGTTATTGTGGTACATCTAAAAGGTTAAATTTCCTTAATGCTTTATAGTTTTAAGGTTGAAGGTACAGTTAAAACCAGAAGTTTACTTACACTATATAAAAAAGACAACACATGCATGTTTTTCTCATTATCTGACATGAAATCAGAATAAACCTTTCCTGTTTTAGGTCAATTATGATTACCATAATTTTTAATATTTGCTAAATGCCAGAATAATGAGAGAGAGAGAGAGAGAATATGTTTGTTTAAAGGCATTTTTATTACTTACTGCAAAGTCAAAAATTTACATACAAGTGCTTCTCACTAAATTAGAATATCATCAAAAAGTTAATTTATTTCAGTTCTTCAATACAAAAAGTGAAACTCATATTATATAGAGTCATTACAAACAGAGTAATCTATTTCAAGTGTTTATTTCTGTTAATGTTGATGATTATGGCTTACAGCCAATGAAAACACAAAAGTCATTATCTCAGTAAAATTAGAATACTTTATAACACCAGCTTGAAAAATGATTTTAAAATCCAAAATATTGGCCTACTGAAATGTATGTTCAGTAAATGCACTCAATACTTGGTCGGGGCTCCGTTTGCATCAATTACTGCATCAGTACGGCGTAGCATGGAGGCGATCAGCCTATGGCACTGCTGAGGTGTTATGGAAGCCCAGGTTGCTTTGATATCAGCCTTCAGCTCGTCTGCATTATTGGGTCTGGTGCCTCTCATCTTCCTCTTGACAATACCCCATAGATTCTCTATGGGGTTAATGTCAGGCGAGTTTGCTGGCCAATCAAGCACAGTGATACTGTTGTTTTTAAACCAGGTATTGGTACTTTTCGCAGTGTGGACAGGTGCCAAGTCCTGCTGGAGAATGAAACTTCCATCTCCAAAAAGCTTGTCAGCAGATGGAAGCATGAAGTGCTCCAAAATTTCTTGGTAGACGGCTGCGCTGACTTTGGTTTTGATAAAACACAGTGGTCCTTCACCAGCAGATGACATGGCTCCCCAAACCATCACTGATTGTGGAAACTTCACACTAGACTTCAAGCAGCTTGGATTGTGGCCTCTCCACTCTTCCTCCAGACTCTGGGACCTTGATTTCCAAATGAAATGCAACATTTACTTTCATCTGAAAACAACACCTTGGACCACCAAGCAACAGTCCAGGTCTTTTTCTCCTTGGCCGAGGTAAGATGCTTCTGACGTTGTCTATTGGTCACGAGTGGCTTGACACAAGGAATGCGACACTTGTAGCCCATGTTCTGGATACGTCTGTGTGTGGTGGCTCTTGAAGCAATTACTTCAGCAGCAGTCCAATCCTTGTGAATCTTCCCCAAATTTTTGAATGACTTTTTCTTAACAATCCTTTCAAGGCTGCGGCTATCCCAGTTGCTTGTGCACCTTTTTCTACCACACTTTTTCCTTCCACTCAACTTTCCATTAATATGCTTGGATACAGCACTCTGTAAACAGCCAGCTTCTTTAGCAATGACCTTTTGTGGCTTACCCTCCTTGTGGAGTGTGTCAATGACTGCAGTCTTTCTCATGATTGTGGAGCCTACTGAAACAGACTAAGGGACCTTTTTAAACGTGTAGGAAGCCTTTGCAGGTGTTTTTTTGTTAATTATTTTAATTTACTGAGATAATGACTTTTGTGTTTTCATTGGCTGTAATCCATAATCATCAACATTAACAGAAATAAACACTGGAAATAGATCACTCTGTGTGTAATGACGGTATATAATATATGTTTCACTTTTTGTGTGAACTGACATAAATTAACTTTTTGATGATATTCTAATTTAGTATGAAGCCCTTGTACATTTCATTAGTATTTGGTACCATGCCCTTAAACTGAATGACTTGGGTGAAATGTTTGGTCGGAATTTGGGCCCATTCCTCCTGACAAATCTGGTGTAACTGATCCAGGTTTGTAGGTTGCCTTGCTCGCACCTGCCTTTTCAGCTTTGCCCATACATTTTCAATAGGATTGAGATCAGGGCTCTGGGATGGCCACTCCAAAGCATTGACTTTGTCATCTTTAACCCACTTTGTTACCAATTTGTCAGTATACTTTGGGTCATTGTCCACTTGGAAGACCGATTTCTGCCCAAGCTTTAACTTCCTGGCTGATGTCTTGAGATGTTGCTTAGGTATTGCCACATAATCTTCTTTTCTCATGATACTATCTATTTTGTGAAGTACACCAGTCCCTCCTACAGCCAACAACCCCACAACATGATGCTGCCACCCCCATGTTTCACAGTTGGGATGGTGTTCTTAGGCTTCCAAGCTTCTCCCTTTTTCCTCCAAATGTAACGATGGTCATTATGCCCAAAAAGTTCAATTTTAGTTTCATCAGACCACAGGACATGTCCCAAAAATTAAGGTCTTTGTTGCTGTGAGAATTTGCAAATATTAATCTAGCTTTTTTATGTGTCTTTTGGAGTAATGGCTTCTTCCTGGCAGAGTGGCCTTTCAGCCCATGTTGATACAGTACTCGTTTCACTATGGATATTGATATAATCTTACCAGCTTCCGCCATTATCTTCACAAGGTCTTTTGCTTTTGTCCTTGAGTTGATATGCACATGTTGGATCAAAGCACGTTCACCTCTTGGACACAGAACCCGTCTCCTTACTGAGCGGTATGATGGCTGGACATTCCCATCTTGTTTGTACTTGCGTTTAATTGTTTGTACAGATGAACGAGGCACCTTCCGGTATCTTGAAATTGTTCCCAAGGATGAACCAGACATGTGCAAGTCCACAATTCTCTTCCTGATATCTTGGCTGATTTCTTTAGACTTTCCCATGATACTACACAAAGAAGCAGTGTGTTTCAGGTGTGTATTAAAATACATCCACAGGTGTGTCTCTAATTAACTCAGATGTTGCCAAAAAAACTATCAGAAGCTTCCAAACACATGACATCATCATATGGGCAGTCAAGAAGTGTTTAAAGGCATAGTAATCTTAGTGTATGTAAACTTTTGACTTTGAAGTAAGTAATAAAAACTCCTTAAAACATTTTCTCTCTCTCATTATTCTGGCATTTGGAAAATATAAAAAATTATGGTAATCCTAATTGAGCTAAAACAGGAAAGGTTTATTCTGATTTCATGTCAGATATTGAGAAAAACATGCATATGTGTCTTTTTACAGTGTATGTAAACTTCTGATTTCAACTGTAGACTCTAGTCCATCGAGTTCAACAGTTCATCCTATAGTCTAACATGTTGATCGACATGAAGGTAAAAAAAAACAATGGGGCAGACACTAATGGCTCCATATTAAGGAAAAATTCTTTCCCGACTCTGCATACAGCAACCAGACTAGTTCCCTGGATCAACGTCCCATCACAGAATCTAGTATCCATAAATTGTAAAATATTTTTCAAGAAAGACATCCAGGCCCTTCTTGAATTTTAGTAGTGAATCAACCATTACAACATCATGTGTCAGAGAGTTCCATAGTCTCACTGCTCTTACAGTAAAGACTAACCTTGCAATAACTACTGTAGATAAAACTGTGTGATCTCTGGAGTAATTGGAGCAGACCTGTACAACATAGAGCCCATGGGCCGCATACTGCATGCCATATGACGTATTGCGGGCGGTGGAGCTGACCGGGAGAAGCCACTCCCTTCTTCCTATATTCAAATATATGTGCATCTTTTAGACCCGAATACATTTGAACACTGTGGCACTGGGACAGGAGCAGCACAGCGCTTGTCAACCCCTGGCCTGACATGCATTTGATCGGCATGCAACTGACCTCATCACTCTGCTGCTGGTGCCAGGCCGCAGAGGTGGCAAGGACGCGGCAGGCACAGGTAAGCGCTCTAGAAGCAAAGATGAAATGTGTTTGGTGTTACTTTCCAGGGCTCATTATGGAGCAACGGGGGACACTATGGGGTACATTTTGGAGCAATGGGAACATTATTGGGCAATAGTAAACATTATGGAGCAATTAAGGGGGTGTTGTGAAAGGAGGCAAATTATATTGGTCAGAGGGGACTTTATGCAGAGAGGCAGTGTGGGGAGATATTATGGAAAAGTGCAGTTTGAGTGGGACATTATCGTGAGCAGAAATGTGAGGGAACATTTTGGAGAGGGGCTATGTGGGGGGGGGATATTATTGAGATGGGAATTGTGGGGAAGCTATTATGGAGAGAAGCATTGTGGGGGAGATATAGAGAAAGGAAGTGTGAGGGAGATTTTATGGAGAGCGGCAGTGTGTGGGGGACATGACGGAGAGGTGCAGTGTGGGGTATATTATGGAGAGGAGAAGTGTGGGGGGAACATTATGGAAATGAACATTATGGACAGGGGCAGTGAGGGGGATATTATTGCATGAAACACAGACACAGGACAATTATATATTCAGGAACATAACATGGGAGATATTTATAATTATGGGACAGTATAATGATTTATTTCTAAGGACACTGTGTCAAGAAGAGCTGCTGAAGACGGAGAAGAAGGAAGTCAGCAGAGACAAGCTCTGGGTGTGAAATCTCATCATGGCGTCTATACTACATGGAAACAAAAAGGACGGCAACGACTTGAATCAGAGAAGATATCACCTATAAGGTAGCTGGATGTAAATGTCTATTTGTGATCCTGCCAGCGTCTCATCAGTACTGTGGCTCCTATATGATCCGCAGTCTGAGAATGGCTGTTAACAACTCCCAGCATTTTCTTACCATTGTTAAGGACATACTGGGAATTGTAGGTTCAAGCAATACAATTATATATGGGACTGACCTGCCATTACAATTGGTTGCTGTACTAAGCTTGGTGCTGCATACAAGTACTGATGGTGGTTCTGGCCCTGCATTCATGTACTGACGGTGGTTCTGGTGCTGCATTCATGTTCAGAAGGTGGTTCTGGCACTGCAGTCATGTACAGACAGTGGTTCTGATGCTGCAGTCATGTACCAACGGTGGTTCTGGCGCTGCATTCATGCACTAAGGGTGTTTCTGATCTTTCATACATGTAACAATCCATAATGTGCTTCATGGTCATTTTAACACTTAAAAATCCTCAAAACGTAGAGATTTGAGATTATGAGGAGGATTTGGCAAGTTTCTGCTGCAAAAACTCAGTCTGTGTTCATACTAATCTTTTTGGAGCAGAAACTCTCCAAATCCTTCTCAAATACTCAAACTTGGTTCTGGTGATGTATTAATGTACGTATCCCATTCACTTTTTTTGTGGCCCTTGGGATTGGTTTGGTATGATAATGAGCCCTCGGAGCAAAAAATGATGTGCATTCCTGAATAAGAGTATGTGACATAGTAGTACTTGGCAATCTAAACTATCGTAAGGGACAATATTTTATGTTTCATGAGTTTCTTTAAGAAATATTCTACATTTAGAGAGAACTTTTCAACATAGTGCACTAAACCAGAGTTGCACTCATTTATGATGGACCATTGGAGCTACTATAAGTCCTGACTAGAAAGGTGGAAAAAGTATTAGTGCTCCCCATTTTAGGAAAGACTGCAGTAATTTTCATTCTTTAGGATCGAAAACATCATGAAATTCATGACATGGAGTCAATAGAGCCATCAATCACTTACAGCTTAGAGATATACACTGCTCAAAAAAATAAAGGGAACACTTAAAGAACAGAATATAACTCCAAGTAAATCAAACTTCTGTGAAATCAAACTGTCCACTTAGGAAGCAACACTGATTGACAATCAATTTCACATGCTGTTGTGCAAATGGAATAGACAATAGATGGAAATTATTGGCAATTATCAAGACACACTCAATAAAGGAATGGTTCTGCAGGTGATGACCACAGACCACATCTCAGTATCAATGCTTTCTGGCTGATGTTTTGGTCACTTTTGAATGTTGGTTGTGCTTTCACACTCATGGTAGCATGAGATGGACTCTGCAACCCACAGAAGTTGCTCAGGTAGTGCAACTCATCCAGGATGGCACATCAATGCGAGCTGTGGCAAGAAGGTTTGCTGTGTCTGTCAGCGTAGTGTCCAGAGGTTGGAGGCGCTACCAGGAGACAGGCCAGTACACCAGGAGACGTGGAGGGGGCCGTATGAGGGCAACAACCCAGCAGGAGGACCGCTACCTCTGCCTTTGTGCAAGGAGGAACAGAAGGAGCACTGCCAGAGCCCTGCAAAATGACCTCCAGCAGGCCACAAATGTGCATGTGTCTGCACAAACGGTTAGAAACCGACTCCATGAGGGTGGTATGAGGGCCCAACGTCCACAGATGGGGGTTGTGCTCACAGCCCAACACCGTGCAGGACGCTTGGCATTTGCCACAGAACACCAGAATTGGCAAAGTCGCCACTGGCGCCCTGTGCTCTTCACAGATGAATGCAGGTTCACACTGAGCACATGTGACAGACGTGACAGAGTCTGGAGACGCCGTGGAGAGCGATCTGCTGCCTGCAACATCCTTCAGCATGACCGGTTTGGCAGTGGGTTAGTAATGGTGTGGGGTGGCATTTCTTTGAAGGGCCGCACAGCCCTCCATGTGCTCGCCAGAGGTAGCCTGACTGCCATTAGGTACCGAGATGAGATCCTCAGACACCTTGTGAGACCATATACTGGTGCGGTTGGCCCTGGGTTCCTCCTAATGCAGGACAATGACAGACCTCATGTGGCTGGAGTGTGTCAGCAGTTCCTGCAAGATGAAGGCATTGAAGCTATGAACTGGCCCGCCTGTTACCCAGACCTGAATCCGATTGAGCACATCTGTTACATCATGTCTCGCACCATCCACCAACTTCACGTTGCACCACAGACTGTTCAGGAGTTGGCGGATGGTTTAGTCCAGGTCTGGGAGGAGATCCCACAGGAGACCATCCGCAACCTCATCAGGAGCATGCCCAGGCGTTGTAGGGAGGTCATACAGGCACATGGAGGCCACACACAATACTGAGCCTCATTTTGACTTGTTTTAAGGACATTACATCAAAGTTGGATCAGCCTGTAGTGTGTTTTTCCACTTTAATTTTGGGGGTGACTCCAAATCCAGGCCTCCATTGGTTAATAAATTTGATTTCCATTGATGATTTTTGTGTGATTTTGTTGTCAGCACATTCAACTTTGTACAGAACAAAGTATTCAATGAGAATATTTCATTCATTCAGATCTAGGATGTGTTATTTGAGTGTTCCCTTTATTTTTTTGAGCAGTGTATATTTGACATATTGATAGAACTTTGGTAAAACAGTTGAGATCTTAAGGTTCATACTCATTTGCAGGAAAAACGGTCGAGTGCAATCCGATAAAAAATCGGATTACACACTGACCAATGTTAATCTATGAGTTACATCTCATCTGCGATTTTTTTTCTCAGCTGAAATTAGACTGAGAAAAAAAATCGCAGCATGCAGTGATTTAACCCGTATGTCCTGTGGGGGTGCACGTATATAGTGCTGGGCAACCCGCCTGATCTAATAGTACGGGCGTCATCAATAGGCTACAAGCCAGACACTGCATCACACATATCTGTGTGACTGGCGCCCTATGCAAACTCCATCGGTGTGCGTCTATAATACTACACAGACACCCTCTCCATGAATTGGTAGGTTAGTGAGTATGCATCAGTATTTTGCACATTCATTTTATAGGTGGGGAAGATAGTGCAGATAGTGAATTGGGCACAAATAAAGAAATTGGGCATGGGGTTAGAAGAGTCAATATAGTAAGAAGAAATAGAGGTACAGAGAGATACATAAAATGCATGTACACTAATGCCAGAAGCCTCATCAACAAAATGGAGGAATCAGAATTAATTTTGTTGGAAAATAATTATGACATTGTGGGGATACCTGAGACATGGCTGGATGCGACACAAAGCAAATGGGAGACATTTATTAGCATCCTGAATAGGACCCGTGCACAATATATACCCTTTGGGAATAAACATGCTAGAAATAGGAGAAAACCACTATGGCTAAATAGAGCTGTAAGGGGTGCAATAAGTGACAAAAAGAAAGCCTTTAGAGAACTAAAGCCAGTAGGTAGTGATGAGGCATTAAATAAATATAGAAAATTAAATTAATTCTGTAAAAACCAAATCAAGGCAGCAAAGATTGAGACAGAGAGACTCATTGCCAGAGAAAGTAAAAATAATCCCAAAATATTCTTTAACTACATAAATAGTAAAAAACAAAAACATGATAGTGTTGGCCCCCTTAAAAATAGTCTGGGTGAAATGGTGGATGAGGATGAGGAAAAAGCCAATATGCTAAATGATTTTTTTTAAACCGTATTTACACAAGAAAATCAAATGACAGAAAACATGATAAGTGATAACAAAAATTCTCCATTAAATGTCACTTGCTTAACCCAGCAGGAAGTACGGCAGCATCTAAAAAATAACTAAAGTTGACAAATCCCCAGGCCCGGATGGGATACACTCGCGAGTACTGCAGGAATTAAGTAACGTCATAGATAGACCATTATTTTTAATCTTTAAAGATTCCATAATAACAGGGTCTGTACCACAGGACTGGCGTATAGCAAATGTGGTGCCAATATTCAAAATGGGGACAAAAACCGAACTTGGAAATTATAGGCCGGTAAGCTTAACCTCTACTGTGGGTAAAATCCTGGAGGGTTTCCTAAGAGATGCTATACTAGAGTATCTGAAGAAGAATAACCTCATGACCCAATATCAACATGGGTTTAAGAGAGACCGTTCCTGTCAAATTAATCTGATCAGCTTTTATGAGGAGGCAAGTTCCGGACTGGACCAAGGAAATGCAGTGGATGTTGTGTATATGGACTTTTCAAAAGCTTTTGATATGGTTCCACACAAAAGGTTGATACATAAAATGAGAACAATGGGGATAGGGGAAAATATATGTAAGTGGGTTAAGAATTGGCTCAGTGATAGGAAACAAAGGCTGGTTATTAACGTAATACACTCAGACTGGGTCTCAGTTAACAGTGGGGTACCACAGGGGTCAGTATTGGGCCCCCTTCTTTTTAACATATTTATTAATGACCTTGTAGGGGCATACAGAGTAGTATTTCAATATTTGCAGACGATACTAAACTCTGCAGGGTAATCAATACAGAGGAGGACAATTTTATATTGCAGGAGGATCTATGTAAACTAGAAGCTTGGGCTGATAAATGGCAAATGAGCTTTAATGGGGATAAATGTAAGGAAATGCACTTGGGCAGAGGAAATAAAATGTATAATTATATGCTTAATTGTAAAACACTGGGGAAAACTGTCACTGAAAAAGACCTGGGTGTATTGGTGGACGACAAGCTCACGTTTAGTTGCCAGTGTCAGGCAGCTGCTGCAAAGGTAAATAAAATAATGGGATGCATTAAAAGAGGCATAGATGCTCATGAGGAGAACATAATTTTACCTCTATACAAGTCATTAGTGCGACCGCACTTAGAATACTGTGTACAGTTCTGGTCTCCGGTGTATAAGGCTGTGTGCCCACGATGCGTTTTTTTAAGCGTTTCCGCAGCGGCAAAAACGCTGCAGAAACGCTTAAAAAATGCATGGTAGAAGGCCTGCCATGTTCCCCAATGATAATCCGCATGTGCTGTGCACATGCTGCGGAAATTTCCGCTGAGGATTATCATTGCGGAAAAAAACGCAGCATTACCAATTATTTTGCGGAAGTGCTGCGTTTTCGCCGCCATTGACTTGCATTAGAACGCATGGATTCCGCATCACTGTATTTGTAGATGCACATTCCATGCGTTCTAATGTGCGGATGGTACTCAGGTCTAGAGAAGAAGAGACTTTCCTCCGGACCCGGGTACCATAGAACCTGTAAAAAAAAGAATAAAATAAAAAATAAATGTATACTTACCTTCTAGCGGCCCACGGTGCGCTCCTCCTCGCATGCCGGCAGTTCGCGATGGACTGAAGGACCTGCGCTGACGTCATAGTCACGTGACGGGTCACGCGACGCTGACGTCGGCAGGTCCTTCAGTGTACCGCTGCCGGCAAGGGAGAATGGAGGGAAGCAAGACACCGGGGGCCATCAGAGGGTAAGTATAGATTTATTTTTTTATTTTTTACCATTCTTTCGGTCACAGTATATAAATCCATGCCGTTTGCATGGATTTATATAGTGTGACCAAGTTGACAAGCACTTTCCAAGTGAGGCTAAATTCGCTTGGAAAGCGCTTGTCAACCCACATGTGGAAATGCAAGTGAAGAACGCTTCACTTCCGCATGTCCCTGGCAGGAAAAACGCATGTACAATCCGCATGTACAATCCCCATGCGTTTTTTCTGCCAGGGAGATGCAGAAACGCTCAGGAAAAATCCGGAGCATTTCTGCATCGTGGGCACATAGCCTTAGAAAGACATAGCTGAGAGGGTGCAGAGAAGAGCGACCAAGGTTATTAGAGGACTGGGGGTCTGCAATACCAAGACAGGGTATTACACTTGGGGTTATTTAGTTTGGAAAAACGAAGGCTTAGGGGTGATCTTATTACTATGCACAAGTATATGAGGGGACAGTATAAAGACCTTTCTACTGATCTTTTTACTATGAGGCCTGAGACGGGGACAAGGGGGCATCTTCTACATCTGGAGGAAAGAAGGTTTAATCATAATCACAGACGCGGATTCTTTACTGTAAGAGCAGTGAGACTATGGAACTCTTTGCCGCATGATATTGTAATGAGTGATTCACTACTAAAATTTAAGAAGGGCATGGATGCCTTTCTTGAAAAGTACAATATTACAGGTTATATATACTAGATTCCTTGATAGGGCGTTGATCCAGGGAACTAGTCTGATTGTCGTATGGAGTCGGGAAGGGATTTTTTTCCCCAATGTGGAGCTTAGTGTTTGCCACATGGTTTTTTTTTTGCCTTCCTCTGGATCAACATGTTAGGGTATGGGTTGAACTAGATGGACTTAGTCTTCCTTCAACCTTAAAACTATGTTACTATGTATGTTACATGTGCTGCCCCCGCCTTTATCATGGAGGCTTGCTGCATCCTGAAGTGCATTGGTAATCTGACCTGGTGTTGGTAAGGCATTATCTTTTACTGTGATGTTTTTTTGAAATTATGTCCAATGTTTACCACACTGACCAATGTTAATCTATGTGTTACATCTCACCTCCGATTTTTTTCTCAGCTGAAATCAGATTGAGAAAAAAAAAATCGCATCATGCTGCGATTTACCCCGTATATTGGACGATCCTCACCAATGCAAGTCAATGAGTGCAAGAATAAAAACGGACGGCATACAGACCATCCGCATGCCATTCGATTTTTACGGATACATTAACATTCTGTAGCATAGAACACTGTAAATAGTCCTGTAAATGATTGTAGAATAATAGTTGCAGAGAAAATAAATGCATTGCAAACGGATGTCATACGGATGCTAGGTGTGAAAAATCACATTGTCCTCACATGAAAGTCGCATGACACTTGCATGACACTCGTCCGATTTTTCGGTCCATATAACGGAACTTTTTTTCACACATATGGGTATGAGCCCTTAGTTGGATTCAAATCCCCAGAAATTAAAGTTAGAGAGTTATGGTGTTTTGTCTGGACCCAAGCCATAACCCCTGATAACAGCGGCCTCATAGTTCGCTGATGGTGGTACATACATCACTAAGGCAATTACATTTCTCTAGTTAGGTAGCAAGACCTGAGGCCAACAGCTAGCAACTCAATATTTGGACAGCAATGACGCTCCTTTACAGTCACATGCCCCTGATTACACCATCTGTTATTTATGTAGAGTATCACTCCACCACCCTTATTCTTGGCGCTCCTCATTATGTGTCTATCTGTTCGGACCATGTGAAACACTGGTACCGAGACACTTGAATCAGGGACCTCCCCATGTAAACAAGTTTCGTTAAAACACATTAGACTGCATTCTTTGTACTCCCTATGGGTCCGAATCAGTGCCAGCAGTTCCAAGTGAGCATACATTACCCATGATAATGGATGGGACAGCAGGTTTAAACTATCTTCTTCTGGACTTTATTTTTTTGCCTGCACTGCAGCCTCTGAAAGGTCTCCGCACTTCATAGGGAACATGTGGTCTACCCACTGCAGAAGAAGACATTAGCCTGCACAGCACCAGAAGTTGACCTCTTGAATACACAATACATTTAGTAACAGTCTTTGGGTCATCCAGCAAATCATCGTCCACATCCTTCCCACCAAGCTTGTCCGTAATTGACCCTATATGTTGTTAAACACCGTACACAGATCGCTGTACAACACATAACCAATATGGTAGTAACCTCACATGTTGTAGAACCAGAGGTGACAGTAGCTGCATTAAATTTGTGTCCGCAGGAGCTAATGACAGCACATCTCTTCTGTCCACACATGGCAGTAGTTGCATATAGTGTCCTGTCATAGATGACAATGGTTTTCTCAGATGTGTTTCTGTAGAAGGCTGTGGGTAACAGCATGCATCCATTGGTAACATTAACTGGGATAGACAAGGGTGCGTTCCCCGAGATGGCAGGGGCTTTGAGGGGCTTGTAAGTAGTAGTGGCAGATAATGGTATAGTGCTTGTGCAGTGTATCTAGAGGCAGTTGTCAATGTTTGTGTGCCATAGCCAACCATTGTACCACCACTTTATACCCTCTGTAGCGTCGGCGTCCCTGCCTCCTGCTAGGCAGGGACGCTGTTCCCCTCACCTCTCCGCTCCGTGCCCGGCGTCTTCCTCCCGCTCTGCTAGCAGCGCGCGCGCGCGCCCTAAGCACCGTGGCCAGGAAGGAGCCGATCCGCACTCCTTCAGTCGTCCGAGCGGATGAAAAAACACGCTGACAAAAAACGCCTGGATCCTCCACAATTCCGTCCTGGAGATAAAGTCTGGCTCTCGTCCAAGTATGTCCGGCTCAAGATTCCCTCCTACAAGTTAGGGCCTCGGTTCATCAGCCCACTGGAGGTTATCAAACAGATCAACCCGGTGGCCTATAAATTCAAACTCCCGGCCAACTTGCGGATCCCCAACTCCTTCCATGTATCTCTCCTCAAACCTGTGGTACTTAACTCTTTTTCCAAGTCTACAGGTACGCCTCCTGCTCCGGTTTCTGCTGAAGACGAGTTTGAGGTAGAGAACATTCTGGCTACCAAAAGGGTAAGAGGAAAGACCTTTTTTCTGGTAGATTGGAAGGGGTTTGGTCCTGAGGAGTCCCCGGCCAATGGCCGGAGGACTTCACCATATATAAGGCACCTCCTCCAAAATGGAGGTGCCCGAGCAATGTTGTAGCACAGTTCATCACTCTGCTTCAGCCCTCAGGTCCCGTTTCCAGTTACCTGCCAGTTTCCTGCCAGCTTCCTGTCTGATACCTGCCTGTCTCATGTCAACCTGCTACTATTCCTGCGGTCCAACAGTCTGCCTACCAGCCCTGCCAGTCTGTCTATGGATCCGTCTGCCCGCTCACCTGGGAGCGCACATCTGCTACCTGCCTGCTAGCTTACCTGGAGGCTCCGCCGTCACGTGCTGTGACCACCAGCCTGTCCAGAGACTCTTGCCCGCTCACCTGGGAGCGCTCACCTTCTACCTGTCTGCTAGCCTACCTGGAGGCTCCGCCGTCACGTGCTGTGACCACCTGCCTGTCCAGAGACTCTTGCCCGCTCACCTGGGAGCGCTCACCTTCTACCTGTCTGCTAGCCTACCTGGAGGCTCCGCCGTCACGTGCTGTGACCACCTGCCTGTCCAGAGACTCTTGCCCGCTCACCTGGGAGCGCTCACCTTCTACCTGTCTGCTAGCCTACCTGGAGGCTCCGCCGTCACGTGCTGTGACCACCTGCCTGTCCAGAGACTCTTGCCCGCTCACCTGGGAGCGTCCACCTGCTACCAGCCTGCTTGCCTACCTGGAGGCTCTGCCGTCACTTGCCGTGACCACCCGCCTGTCAAGAGACTGTCCCGGTCACTTGCCGTGACCACCTGCCCGTTTACCCAGAGACTGCCCCGGTCACTTGCCGTGACCACCTGCCCGTTTACCCAGAGACTGTCCCGGTCACTTGCCGTGACCACCTGCCCGTTTACCCAGAGACTGTCCCGGTCACTTGCCGTGACCACCTGCCCGTTTACCCAGAGACTGTCCCGGTCACTTGCCGTGACCACCTGCCCGTTTTCCCAGAGACTGTCCCTGTCACTTGCTGTGACTACCTGCCCGTCTTCCCTGGGCGCCACCCGCTTCCTTACAAGGGCCGCCCCCTTGTATAGTTGCTCAGAGGTTCCGCCTCCCAGACCCGTTACAGTTTGCTCGGGCCATGGAACCCGGTGGCACCCAAGCTCCCTCGCTCTCGGACCTATGTCATGAACTGTCCCGTCAGAGGTCCCAACAGGAGTCCATCCTGGGTCACCTGCGGAATGTCAACTCTCGCCTGGACACTCTGACTGCTCCACCAGCAACCACCGCTAGCGTCATGACCCGAAACCCGGCAGCGCCGCTGCCCACCAATACCGTGGTATCCTGCCCCGGACCCCGGCTTTCTGCACCTCCTCGCTTCGGAGGCGACCCCGCTCAAGCTCGGGGCTTCATAAACCAGTGCACCCTGCACTTTGAACTCCTGTCCCACCAGTTTATCTCCGACCGGGCCAAAGTTGCCTTCATCATGTCTCATCTCACGGGGGAGGCACTGGCTTGGCTAAATCCTCTATGGGAGAGAGGAGACCTCCTGGTGTCCGACCTGCCAGCCTTTTTCACGGCTTTCCGGAAAGTCTTCAACGAACCCGGACGGATGACTTCATCCGCATCGTCTCTGCTACGCCTCCGTCAAGGAGATCTCACCGTGGGCCAATATGCCATACGGTTCCGTACCCTTGCTTCGGAGCTGGCCTGGGATAACGACGCTCTGGTGTCTGTCTTCTGGGATGGTCTGTCCGGCCGTATTAAAGATGAACTCGCCGGTCGGGACATTCCTACCACTCTCGACGACTTGATAACACTTGCCACCCGGATTGACATCCGGTTCCAGGAGCGCGCCAAAGAGGTCACCCGTGAGAGGAGGTTTCCACGTCTAGCCCCTACTTTCCAGAGACCCGTCACTCCCTCCGTTACTCCCCAGGCACACTCACCTGAGCCTATGCAGGTCGACCAGACCAAGATGGTCAAAACCCGTCAAGACTCACGCCGTGCCGAGGGGAGCTGCTTCTACTGTGGCAGTAAGGAGCACCGGATCCGTTCCTGCCCTGAGAGATCGGGAAACGCCTGTGTCTAGGGTCGCTCAGAGAGGTCGCCCTAGACAAAAGTAAACCCTCTCCATCCCTGATGCTGTCAGTCTCTATCACCTGCGGAGAGAACCGCTATTTCGAACTGGCTCAACTTGACTCAGGAGCTGCTGGTAATCTCATCTCTCAATACCTGGTAGAGAGGTACCGCATTCCTACCAAACCTCTGGCCGTACCTTTATCTGTCGCCGCCGTGGATGGGGGCCTCTTACCACATCCTATCCAACTCATCACAGAATCCATAACTCTGCAGGTGGGAATGCTGCATTCTGAGAGCATCTCCTTTCATGTTCTACCTGGACTCTCTCACGCACTCTTGCTGGGTCTACCTTGGCTCCAGAAACATGCACCCGTGCTTGACTGGCAGACCGGAGAGGTCCTTCGCTGGGGACAGGACTGCCATAAGACTTGTCTAGTTCCCGTTCATCCTGCTCGTCCTTCTCCTACCCCAGTCAATCTACCCGGTCTACCGGCTCCCTATTGGTCTTATGCGGATGTCTTCAATAAAAAAGAAGCAGAGACATTACCCCCTCATAGACCATATGACTGTCCAATCGACCTGATACCTGGCTCTTCTCCTCCCCGTGGGCGTATCTACCCTTTGTCCGCAGCAGAGACCCGGTCCATGTCTGAATATATTGAGGAGAATCTGGCCCGGGGATTTATCCGGAAATCTACCTCCCCGGCGGGAGCAGGCTTCTTCTTCGTCAAAAAGAAGGACGGCTCACTCCGTCCATGTATAGATTACAGAGGCCTTAACCAGATTACAGTGAAGAATAAATACCCCCTCCCGCTCATTCCTGAATTATTTGACCGCCTGAGGGGGGCTAGAATCTTCACCAAACTGGACCTCAGTGGGGCGCATAATCTGGTCCGTATCCGTCAGGGGGATGAATGGAAGACGGCATTCAACACCCGGGACGGCCACTATGAATATCTGGTAATGCCCTTTGGTCTCTGTAACGCTCCCGCCGTCTTTCAAGAGTTGGTCAATGACATCTTCCGGGACCTTCTCTACTCCTGCGTAGTGGTGTACCTGGACGACATCTTGGTCTTCTCTCCGGATCTCCAGACTCACCGGAGGGATGTTCGTCAGGTCCTGCTCAGGCTCAGGCAGAACCACCTCTACGCTAAATATGAGAAGTGCCTCTTTGAGCAGACCTCGCTTCCGTTTTTGGGCTACATAATCTCTCAGACCGGCCTACGAATGGATCCTGAGAAGCTGTCTGCCATCGAGAAGTGGCCTCGACCAGAGGGGTTGAAGGCTATTCAGCGGTTCCTGGGCTTCGCCAACTATTACCGCCTCTTTATACCGCACTTCTCTTCCCGGACTGCCCCAATTTCCGCGCTCACCCGTAAGGGCACTAATCCCAGAGAATGGCCGCCCGCAGCAGAGGAAGCCTTTCTTTCCTTAAAACAGGCTTTCTCTTCCGCCCCGGTGCTGCATCGCCCGGACGGCAACAAGCAGTTCTTCCTGGAAGTTGACGCCTCCTCCTCTGGAGCCGGAGCGGTACTTACCCAAAAATCGTCTTCCGGGAGAATGGTAACTTGCGGCTTCTTCTCCAAACTCTTCTCCTCTTCTGAGCGCAACTATTCTATTGGAGACCAAGAGTTATTGGCCAGTAAGCTGGCTTTGGAGGAGTGGCGTTACCTGCTCGAGGGGGCTCTTCACCCGGTAATAATTTACACTGACCACAAGAACTTGGCTTACCTCCAGAGTGCCTAGAGACTTAACCCGCGCCAAGCCCGGTGGTCCTTGTTTTTTGCTCGCTTTGATTTTGTTCTTCATTTTCGCCCGGCTGACAAAAACATCAAAGCGGACGCCTTATCCCGATCCTTTCTGGTGTCTGATCTCGAGGAGGAACCTAAACATATCATCGATCCCGCCAGAGTAATGCAGGTGGCTCCCGTGAGTCTAAATCGTCTCCCTCCCGGTAAGACGTTCGTCACTGTATCTGATCGGGAGAAGATCCTACACTGGGGTCACTCGTCTAAATTTGCTGGCCACGCCGGTCAGAAAAAGATCCTCCAGCTTATTACCCGGCACTACTGGTGGCCTACCCTGCACAAGGACGTAATAGACTTTGTTTCTGCCTGTGTGTCCAAGCCCGCAACAAGGTTCCGAGACACCTGCCAGCCGGTCGCCTCCTTCCGCTTCCTGTACCTGCTGCCCCCTGGCAGCATATAGCTATGGACTTCATAACAGACCTCCCTGTCTCTGCCGGTTGTACAGTCATCTGGGTGGTCGCTGACCGCTTTTCCAAAATGGCCCATTTCATTCCCCTGCCAGGCCTCCCGTCTGCACCCGAGCTGGCTAAAGACTTTATCCGCCACATCTTCCGTCTTCATGGCCTGCCTCTCCACATCGTGTCGGATCGTGGGGTTCAGTTCACCTCACGCTTCTGGAGAGCCACATGTAAACTGCTAGACGTCACCTTGGACTTCTCCTCCGCTTACCATCCACAGTCCAATGGTCAAGTGGAGCGGATCAAGCAGATCCTGACCAGTTACCTCCGGCACTTCGTTAATGCCCACCATTCAGACTGGGTGGATCTCCTGCCATGGGCCGAATTCTCTTACAACAATCACGAGAGCGAATCTTCCTCCAAATCCCCGTTGTTTGTAGTCTTCGGTCAGCATCCTCGGATCCCATTTCCCGTCTCCACCTCGGTGGATAATCCGGCTGCGGAATCTCTCGTTAGCGAATTTTCCTCCATTTGGGAGAGTACCCGATCCGCATTCCTTCAGTCGTCCGAGCGGATGAAAAAACACGCTGACAAAAAACGCCTGGATCCTCCACAATTCCGTCCTGGAGATAAAGTCTGGCTCTCGTCCAAGTATGTCCGGCTCAAGATTCCCTCCTACAAGTTAGGGCCTCGGTTCATCGGCCCACTGGAGGTTATCAAACAGATCAACCCGGTGGCCTATAAATTGAAACTCCCGGCCAACTTGCGGATCCCTAACTCCTTCCATGTATCTCTCCTCAAACCCGTGGTACTTAACTCTTTTTCCAGGTCTACAGGTACGCCTCCTGCTCCGGTTTCTGCTGAAGACGAGTTTGAGGTAGAGAACATTCTGGCCACCAAAAGGGTAAGAGGAAAGACCTTTTTTCTGGTAGATTGGAAGGGGTTTGGTCCTGAGGAGAGAACGTGGGAGCCCCGGGAGAACATCCATGCCCCGCTCATCCTTGCTAAATTTCTGTCTGGCCTAAAAAAGGGGGGGCCTAAAGGGAGGGGTACTGTAGCGTCGGCGTCCCTGCCTCCTGCTAGGCAGGGACGCTGTTCCCCTCACCTCTCCGCTCCGTGCCCGGCGTCTTCCTCCCGCTCTGCTAGCAGCGCGCGCTCCTTCCCGGCCACGGTGCTTAGGGCGCGCGCGCTCCCCCTCTCTTAAAGGGGCCGCGCGCGCCGTCCTAAGGAGTCCCCGGCCAATGGCCGGAGGACTTCACCATATATAAGGCACCTCCTCCAAAATGGAGGTGCCCGAGCAATGTTGTAGCACAGTTCATCACTCTGCTTCAGCCCTCAGGTCCCGTTTCCAGTTACCTGCCAGCTTCCTGTCTGATACCTGCCTGTCTCTGTCACGCTGTCTCTGTATACTGGAGGTAGGGGGCCTAAGCTGACCCTAAGCTGGGGCCCTGACTAATCCCTCAACCTGGAGGTACTGTTAAAGGTACAGAGGTCCAGGCCGCCAGCGTAACCCCTACCTCCTGAGGATCCCTGCACCTAAGTAATCTAGTCCTGAGAAGGACCCCGATCACAACAAAAGAGGACAAGTAATAATATGCCCACACACAGTACTTAGACGAACGAGACAGTACAAGGGAAAAACCAAAACCACCTTGCATACAAAAACTACACAACTACAACAGAGGGAACACCAACGGGAAAGGAGATAAATGATAAAGCGAGGAAGGGAAAAACCACTCCAAATACACTTCTCAGAAACTCCAAATACCACGATCCGCTCTGTAAGTCTGTATGAAATGCTTTCACCGACACTTCCCAAACAGACCAGCAGGCATATGAAGGAGACTCACTACAGCAGCATTGATTGCAGCTGGGCGAGGCTGGACCTCGTCTAGCACAGAGAGAGAGAGAATTAACTCCCTCACTGCCGAAAACACAAAGCACCAAAAAGTCAGCTGCGAGAAGTCAGGCTGTGTAATCGTGACGATCTTCGTGGCGACACACCCGTGACAGTACCCCCCCTTCTACGAGGGGCCTCCGGACCCTCAGGGCCAGGTTTATCCGGGTGAGTCGTGTGGAAGGCCCGAACTAATCGGTCTGCGTTAATATCCGACGCAGGAACCCACATCCTCTCCTCAGGACCATACCCTTTCCAATGAACCAGGTACTGAAGGGACCGGCGATTAAAACGTGAATCGATGACCCTTGATACCTGGAACTCCAAGTTACCATTGACCACCACTGGAGGGGGAGGTAAAGGTGACGGTACCACCGGCGCCACATACCTCTTAAGCAACGATCTGTGGAACACGTTGTGAATTTTAAACGTAGGGGGGAGGTCAAGACGCAATGCCACCGGATTAATAATAGAACTGATTCTGTACGGCCCGATGAACCTGGGACCCAGTTTCCAGGAGGGAACCTTAAGTTTTATATTCCTGGTAGACAACCATACCCGATCGTTCACACTTAGGTCCGGACAAGACACTCTCCTCCTATCAGCCATACGTTTGTATCGGTTCCCCATAGTATTCAGATTCTTCAGCACCCCTCTCCATACTGAAGCGAGTGATGTGGAAAATCGTTCCTCCTCAGGAACCCCCGAAGAGCCCCCCCTACTGAAAGTACAAAACTGGGGGTGAAAACCATATGCCCCAAAAAACGGGGACTTACCAGTGGACTCGCTCCGCCTATTATTAAGAGCAAACTCTGCCAGAGGTAAGAAAGAAGCCCAGTCCTCCTGGTTCTCTGACACAAAACACCGGAGATATGTCTCCAAGCTCTGGTTCATACGTTCCGTCTGACCATTGGTCTGAGGGTGAAAAGCCGATGAGAATGACAAATGCATCCCCCGCCGTGCACAAAACGCCTTCCAGAACTTGGACACAAACTGAGACCCCCGATCAGACACCACATCGGAGGGTACCCCGTGAAGCCTCACAATCTCCCCAATGAACACCTCCGCAAGAGTTTTAGCATTAGGGAGAGCCGGAAGAGCGATAAAATGTGCCATCTTGCTGAACCTGTCCACTACAACGAGTATGACTGTTTTACCCGAAGACGGAGGGAGGTCCGTAATAAAGTCCATAGACAGATGAGTCCAAGGACGCTCCGGGATCTTCAAAGGTAAGAGGGCCCCAGACGGACGGGTATGTGAGGTCTTAGAGCGCGCACAAACCCCACAGGACGCGACAAAAGTTACCACCTCCTTATGTAAGTTAGGCCACCAAAACCGACGCGAGAGGAGATCCACAGTTGCTTTACTCCCCGGGTGTCCTGCCAAAACTGAGTTATGGTGTGCCTCGATCACCTTTTGTCGCAACTGATCTGGAACAAACAGTCTCCCCGGAGGTCCAACAGGGGCGTCCCCCTGAGCCTCCAATACTTCCTCCTCCAGCTCAGAGCATACTGCCGAAACCACCACCCCCTCCTGAAGGATAGGAATCGGGTCGTCCGTATTCCCGGCCCCAGGGAAACTGCGAGATAAGGCATCCGCCTTTACATTTTTTGACCCAGGACGATATGTAACGACAAAATTAAACCTGGTAAAAAACAATGACCACCTAGCTTGTCTGGGATTCAGACGTTTCGCGGACTCCAGATATAGCAGGTTCTTGTGATCGGTGATGACGGTGACCGGATGGACTGCCCCCTCCAAAAAATGGCGCCACTCCTCAAAAGCTAACTTAATGGCCAAGAGTTCCCTATTGCCGACATCGTAATTCCTCTCAGCGGACGACAATTTTTTAGAGAAAAAGGCGCACGGATGCCACTTACCAGGGGACAAACCTTGTGACAATACTGCTCCCACCCCTACCTCAGAAGCGTCTACCTCTACAATGAATGGCTGTGACGCATCAGGTTGAATGAGTATGGGTGCCGAGGCAAAACATTTTTTCAAGCAGGAGAATGCTTGACAAGCCTTGTCAGACCACCTAGAAAAATCCGTCCCCTTTTTAGTCATGTCTGTGAGAGGCTTAACCATGGACGAGAAATTACGAATGAACTTCCGGTAATAATTAGCAAACCCCAGGAAACGTTGTAGTGCCTTAAGATTCTCTGGCCGATCCCACTCAAGAACTGCCCGCACTTTCCCAGGGTCCATACGAAAACCGGACGCTGAAACCAGGAAGCCTAAAAACTGGAGTTCCTGTACGGCGAACACACACTTTTCCCATTTGGCATACAGTTTATTATCCCGCAAGATCTGTAACACCTGCCTAACGTGCTCCAGATGAGACACCAGATCCGGCGAGTAAATTAAGATATCATCCAGATATATGACAACAAACTGTCCCACCAGGCGGCGAAAAATGTCATTAACAAAGTGTTGGAACACCGCCGGGGCATTAGTCAGACCGAATGGCATGACAAGGTTCTCATAATGCCCCTCCGGAGTGTTAAACGCCGTCTTCCACTCATCCCCCTCCTTCATCCTAATCAGATTGTACGCCCCCCTGAGATCCAACTTAGAGAACCATTTGGCGCCCACGATCTGATTAAAGAGATCGGGAATAAGTGGGAGTGGATACGGATCTCGGACCGTAATCCGATTAAGTTCACGGAAATCCAGGCAAGGGCGTAGACCTCCATCTTTCTTCTTAACAAAGAAGAACCCCGCAGCCACCGGTGAAGATGAAGGTCTAATATGCCCCTTAGCCAGACTTTCTGAAATATAATCCTTCATGGCCTGCCTCTCAGGACCAGAAAGGTTATACAACCTAGCTTTAGGTAACTTGGCCTCAGGGAGCAGTTTTACAGAACAGTCATACTCGCGATGAGGAGGTAGTTCCTGACACCCTTTCTCCGAGAATACATCCTCAAAGTCCGCCAGAAATGGAGGTAAGACCCAAGGAGTAACCGCACCGATGACCGTGTTCATGCAGTTTTTATTACAGAATTTACTCCATTGGCTTATCTCTCTGGTTTGCCAATTAATAACCGGGTTATGCTTAGTTAACCAAGGAAGGCCCAACACTATAGGAGTGGGAAGACCCTCCAACACATAGCAAGACAACAGTTCTTTATGTATCGCCCCCACTTGAAGTTTTACGTCATGCACAGCTTGCAAAAAACTTCCCTGACCGAGAGGCCTGGCATCGATCGAGAATATGGGGATGGGTTTAGCCAACTCACTCAATCGCATACCTTGAACCCGGGCAAACCGAGCATCAACCAGATTAGCCCCGGCCCCACTATCCAGAAGAACAGATATCCTCTCAGTTCTCGTACCCACCACCACCTCCGCCGGTACGAGAAACTGAGACGAACCTAGGGACGAAATACCTACTCCCAGATTGCCGTCCACCACACAACCTGGGATCAACAGTTTTCCGACGACTCTTCACTCTGCAAGGGACGGGATGGACACCCCCCAATAAAATGTCCCTTTCTCCCGCAGAAGAAACACCTTCCTGTCTTATGGCGCACCACCGGTCCCCTCCCCCGAAATGATGTCCCTCCAAATTGCATAGGCTCCTCTGGACTGACCAGGGGAACCACCATATGAGGGGACCTTGTAGGAGGTGGAGTCATCACAGGGGGTCGAGTTATCCCGCACCTCTCCCGAAGCCGTCTGTCAACGCGAATAGCCAGGGCCATAGCGGCTTCCAGTGACGCGGGAGAGTCATACTGTGCCAACACATCCTGTAATTTGTCGGATAAACCTTGACAAAACTGGCTCCTAAGAGCCGGGTCATTCCACTGGGTGTCCGTGGCCCACCTACGGAACTCCGAACAGAATTCCTCCGCCGGACGATCTCCCTGCTGGATCCTACGTAACTTAGACTCAGCAAGGGAGATCCGATCTGGGTCATCATATACGAGTCCCAGAGCAGCGAAAAACCTATCCACTGACTGGAGAGCCGGGGAGCCCGGGGGAAGAGAGAACGCCCAAGATTGTGGGTCCCCTTGTAGGAGCGAGATGACAATTCCCACCCTTTGTTCTTCACTCCCCGATGACCGAGGCCGCAGCCGAAAGTACAATTTGCATGCCTCCCGGAAAACAAAAAACTTGTCCCGCCCCCCAGTGAACCTGTCAGGGAGAGCTACTTTAGGTTCTGGTCCGGCTTGCTCCTGAGGATGCAAAACCTTGGACCTAACGTCCGCCAGCTCCATGGACAAACTCTGCAACTGCCGAGCTAGACCGGCTACTGGATCCATGGTAGCTGGAGAAAAACTAAGTGGGTCGGTGAAAATGTCACGCTGTCTCTGTATACTGGAGGTAGGGGGCCTAAGCTGACCCTAAGCTGGGGCCCTGACTAATCCCTCAACCTGGAGGTACTGTTAAAGGTACAGAGGTCCAGGCCGCCAGCGTAACCCCTACCTCCTGAGGATCCCTGCACCTAAGTAATCTAGTCCTGAGAAGGACCCCGATCACAACAAAAGAGGACAAGTAATAATATGCCCACACACAGTACTTAGACGAACGAGACAGTACAAGGGAAAAACCAAAACCACCTTGCATACAAAAACTACACAACTACAACAGAGGGAACACCAACGGGAAAGGAGATAAATGATAAAGCGAGGAAGGGAAAAACCACTCCAAATACACTTATCTCAGAAACTCCAAATACCACGATCCGCTCTGTAAGTCTGTATGAAATGCTTTCACCGACACTTCCCAAACAGACCAGCAGGCATATGAAGGAGACTCACTACAGCAGCATTGATTGCAGCTGGGCGAGGCTGGACCTCGTCTAGCACAGAGAGAGAGAGAATTAACTCCCTCACTGCCGAAAACACAAAGCACCAAAAAGTCAGCTGCGAGAAGTCAGGCTGTGTAATCGTGACGATCTTCGTGGCGACACACCCGTGACAGTCTCGTGTCAACCTGCTACTATTCCTGCGGTCCGACAGTCTGCCTACCAGCACTGCCAGTCTGTCTATGGATCCGTCTGCCCGCTCACCTGGGAGCGCACATCTGCTACCTGCCTGCTAGCTTACCTGGAGGCTCCGCCGTCACGTGCTGTGACCACCAGCCTGTCCAGAGACTCTTGCCCGCTCACCTGGGAGCGCTCACCTTCTACCTGTCTGCTAGCCTACCTGGAGGCTCCGCTGTCACGTGCTGTGACCACCTGCCTGTCCAGAGACTCTTGCCCGCTCACCTGGGAGCGCTCACCTTCTACCTGTCTGCTAGCCTACCTGGAGGCTCCGCCGTCACGTGCTGTGACCACCTGCCTGTCCAGAGACTCTTGCCCGCTCACCTGGGAGCGTCCACCTGCTACCAGCCTGCTTGCCTACCTGGAGGCTCTGCTGTCACTTGCCGTGACCACCCGCCTGTCAAGAGACTGTCCCGGTCACTTGCCGTGACCACCTGCCCGTTTACCCAGAGACTGCCCCGGTCACTTGCCGTGACCACCTGCCCGTTTACCCAGAGACTGTCCCGGTCACTTGCCGTGACAACCTGCCCGTTTACCCAGAGACTGTCCCGGTCACTTGCCGTGACCACCTGCCCGTTTTCCCAGAGACTGTCCCTGTCACTTGCTGTGACTACCTGCCCGTCTTCGCTGGGCGCCACCCGCTTCCTTACAAGGGCCGCCCCCTTGTATAGTTGCTCAGAGGTTCCGCCTCCCAGACCCGTTACACCCTCCATGTCCACCATTGGTCCTTAAAGTCTTGCTCCCGCAGTTTATGTTGAAGAAAGCATCCCTGCTGCCATGTTCTTCCATGGCCTTCCATGGCCTTCAGTCTCACTGTGCCACCTTCGCCCGGCACTCTGGATCTCTCCTGCTCCCCTGGTTCACTTTACTGTGCTTTTTTCCTCTTCTCCTCCATACTCACCAGGGTGTTTGGTTTCCTCTATCCCACCTCTGTCCAGCATATAGATACAGTGCGATAAACTGAATAGAAAAAATTCCAGAGGATCCAAAGCTAATAATGAAAGGTTCAGAGAAAAAAAAAAGTTCCAAAAGTCCAAAAGAAACAAAAAAACAAGCAAAAATTGTAACTAGAACAAAAAGGGTGGCATCTGCAATGGGCTGCCACTAGCACGGTGCCGTATTGTCTACATCTAGCAGAGAGCATACAGACACGTCTGCTGTCTCTGAATGCATTTACTTAAGAAAACTGATGGAGTACAGGTGAATGAAGAAACAATAATGATGTGATGTTGGATCTCTGTACACTTCAATAAAACATGAAGACGGCATTAGATAAATAATATTTTTTCTGGAAATTTCTAACACAAGTGAAGAGATGGTTGAGCTTATCCTTGAACTCCTCCAATTTGCATTGACCCACAATTTCTTTCTATTCAAGGGATCCTTCTACCTGCAGCTCCAGGGAACAACTATGTTGTTCCAGTCTGCCAGTCTGTTCCTGGGGCTGTGGGAGAAGGATGTCTTTTGATCTGACCAAACACCTCAAATTGATAAGGTACTATCCTGGATTCGGTTTATTGATGACGTTTTCATTTTGTGGCTGGGCTCAAGGGAAGATTTGTCAACATTTATTGAAACACCGTATAATAACATCTTAAACATCAGACTCACTTATAAAATCGTGGAGACATGACATGAATTTCCTTAATGTTTTATTTAGTATTGATGAATCAGGTCTCATTCAGACTGATGTACACCGGAAACCCACTGCTGCTAATACCCTGCTCCATGCTGAATCATCACATCCAAAAAGCCTTATTAAAATTATTCCGACTTATCAATTTTTCAGAATGCGTAAAATATGCTCTAACAATATCAACTTTGAACGGCAAGCCAATGATCTCAGAGAAAGATTTTCCAACAAAGTATACTCGGATGGCATTATTCAGAGAGGTTATCATAGGGCGAAATTCTCTAAGATCTGATCTTCTATACCAGCACAAAAGACCTAAAGAGAATGATGTGGTCAGATTTTTCTCAATTTACAGTTCAAGAAATGAGGTAATGTGGAATGCTTTAAAAAAATGATTGGAACGTCTTACAGCTTGACAACACAATTGCAACATATGTTACGAAAAACCCTGCAATTACATATCGACATTCACACAATCTAAAGGACATCTTAGACAACATTTCGACAAATCTAAAGAGAATACTATTTTTGCTCCAAGGTGTCAACTTGGGGCTGGTGTTCATGTGGGTCGTGTGTAGCATGCCTGAATATTGAAACCACACATTCCTTTACAAACTCATCCAACTCAAAAACCTATAAGATCACCCATAACATTAATTGTAATACGATAGGGGTGAACTATAGCGCTAGATGTCCATGCAACAAAATTTACATTGGGCACACAACACGAGAATTAAGTAGTAGAACAAGAAGACAAGTCTTAGATATAAAAGAAGCAGAAGAAATCACTGACTGGTCTGGTGTATGGGAGCGATTGTGCATAATAACCCTGGTGAGGCTGGGGCTCATACATCCCGGCCCATTGTACACGACTAAGCCCGGACCCTAAGGCTTTGTGCTCACAATGGTCAGTTTTTTATGCTGCAGATTTTCTGCACTTATTAGGTGACATTTTTATTGCATTTTTTGCTTTGGGTTTTGTCTCTTTTTGTTGTGTGATGTTTTCAATAAAGCTGCTTTGTTTCTCATACTTCCAGGTAAATTCTGGAGATTTTTTTTGCATCTAATGCAATTCTAGGGAGAAAAACTGAAACCGCCCCCCCTTTCCTGAAAAGCTAACAGTTCCAACAAGAGAAATGTACAGTAAAGACCAAAAGTTTGGACACACCTTCTCATTTAAAGATTTTTCTGTATTTTCAGGACTATGAAAATTGTACATTCACACTGAAGGCATCAAAACTATGAATTAACACATGTGGAATTATATAGTTAACAAAAAAGTGTGAAACAACTGAAAATATGTCTTATATTCTAGGTTCTTCAAAGTAGCCACCTTTTGCTTTGATGACTGCTTTGCACACTCTGGGCATTTTCTTGATGAGCTTCAAGAGGTAGTCACCGGAAATGGTCTTCCAACAATCTTGAAGGAGTTCCCAGAGATGCTTAGCACTTGTTGGCCCTTTTGCCTTCACTCTGCGGTGCAGCTCACCCCAAACCATCTCGTTTGGGTTCAGGTCTGGTGACTGTGGAGGCCAGATCATCTGGCGTAGCACCCCATCACTCTCCTTCTTGGTCAAATAGCCCTTACACAGTCTGGAGGTGTGTTTAGGGTCATGGTCCTGTTGAAAAAAAAAAGATGGTCCAACTAAACGCAAACCGGAGGGATTAGCATGCCGCTACAAGATGCTGTGGTAGCCATGCTGGTTCAATATGCCTTCAATTTTGAATAAATCCCCAGCAGTGTCACCAGCAAAGCACCCCCACACCATCACACCTCCTCCTCCATGCTTCACGGTGGGAACCAGGCATGTAGAGTCTATCTGTTTACCTTTTCTGCGTCGCACAAAGACACGGTGGTTGGTGTTAGTAGGGCGGTTGCAAACAACTTAATTATAATGGAACGCAACCGACCCCGGGGTCCGCGATGCAGCCTGGTGGGCTGCTGCCAAACACTTTCCGGGTGGAAAGGAAAGCAACCAACTTAAATGATAAACCCTTCCGTGTTACTGCACACGGGAACGGGTATAGCAATTCGCACAATCTCCGTTAGCAGCGCGAGATATGTGCGGTGAAAAACTATCTGTAGACCTGTTACTGCACAGGGACTACACTGGCGGCGCAAGGATGCGTGTGTGACTACACCGACGGGTACACGTGCCTCCAGCCGGCGTGCTACCGGACTGAAGGGTACTACTCCACGTGGCTGACAGGCGATAGTCATGGATAGGACGTCTGCAGGCTGCTCGGGGTGTTAGGCGACCCCTTTGGCAGAGCCAGACTGCAAGACGAAGCTACCTGCCTATTTCCACTAGCCTGCCTATTTCCACTAAACCTGCCTATAGAAACTAGGTGGAACACAGTCGTTCACACAACAGCATCACATGCTCTATGATCAGAGAGCACCGACATGTTTGTGGGCGGGCCTTTTAAAGACTAAGACCTGCCCACCATCGCACCATTGGTGACGCCACCCGTGGACCAATCAGGCGGTGCCAGGTCACCGGGTCAGGTAGTTGCCAAACCACCAATCACGGTCTGCCAGGTCACGGGCATGCTCAGTGCGGCAAATCCTGGACTTAGACTCCACGAGCCTTGTCTCTCTCCGCAACCTATGCTTAACATTGCTAGGCACAAATACCCGAGAGACAATCTGTGCATCTCGTGGACCAGGTAGGCATTGAGGCTGATGATGATGCTGAGCAGCATCAGCCCTTACTGGACTGGAATGGGAGACCACAGAAGGTTCTGAACCCATTTTGAATCCAGCAACAGCCCGACGCCTAACAGTTGGAACCAAAAATCTCAAATTTGGACTCATCAAACCAAAGCACAGATTTCCACTGGTCTAATATCCATTCCTTGTGTTCTTTAGCCCAAACAAGTCTGTTCTGCTTGATGCCTGTTCTTAGCAGTGGTTTCCTAGCAGCTATTTTACCATGAAGGCCTGCTGCACAAAGTCTCCTCTTAACAGTTGTTGTAGAGATGTGTCTGCTGCTAGAACTCTATGTGGCATTGACCCGGTCTCTAATCTAAGCTGCTGTTAACCTGCGATTTCTGAGGCTGGTGACTCGGATAAACTTATCCTCAGAAGCAGAGGTGACTCTTGGTCTTCCTTTCCTGGGGCGGTCCTCATGTGAGCCAGTTTCTTTGTAGCGCTTGATGGTTTTTGCAACTGCACTTGGGGACACTTTCAAAGTTTGCCCAATTTTTCGGACTGACTGACCTTAATTTCTTAAAGTAATGATGGCCACTCGTTTTTCTTTACTTGGCTGCTTTTTTCTTGCCATAATACAAATTCTAACAGTCTATTCAGTAGGACTATCAGCTGTGTATTGTAATGCACACGCCCGGGCTGAGCGGTGTGTGCGTGTGATTCCACTGGACCGTGCCGGAGAGTGAATGCCTGGAGGGGCGTAACTAGGTATTCACCCGATCCGACCAGGGTCGCACGACGGCATACGACGCCAGTGCACCAAGGAGGAACCGAGCAGAGGGACCAGGTGCTACTCCAGGACAGACCCCGGACACGGCTGTTGACGCACACAGGGGAATACAGGAACAGACTGGTTAGGCTGGCGCACAGACTGGTGGGTATAGGCAGGCACGACTGGTATGCAGGCAGGCGGGTATGCAGGCAGGGGGGTACAGGCAAGCACAGCTAGAGTGCAGACAGGGAGGCACTAGCAGGTAGGAACACAGGCGGGATAGGACCCAGTACACACTGGGACTCAGGAACAATACAGGCAGAGGGGTACAGGCAAGCACAGCTAGAGTGCAGACAGGGAGGCACTAGCAGGTAGGGACACTGGCGGGATAGGACCCAGTACACACTGGGACTCAGGAACAGAACCACAGATGTGGCGGACAAACACAGCAGAGTGAGGCCGCCCAGAGAGGTGAGCGAGAACAGGGCAGGACAAGACCGCCTGGAACGGTGAGCATGAGTAGAGCAGGACAAGGCCGCCAGGAGCGGTGAGCAAAGGGTCAGAGCTGAGCGAGACTGCCGGAGCAGTGAGCAAGAGTAAAGCAGGACGAGGCCGCCTGGAGCGGTGAGCAAGAGTGGAGCAAGACTGCCGGAGCAGTGAGCAAAAGGATAAGAACGGAGCGAGACTGCCGGAGCAGTGAGCAAAAGGGTCAGAGCGGAGCAAGGCTGCCGGAGCAGCAAGCAAAGGAGTCAGAGCAGGCTAGAACCGCCGGAGCGGTGAGCAAAGGAGTCAGAGCAGGCAAGAACTGCCGGAGCGGTGAGCAAAGGAGTCAGAGCAGGCTAGAACCGCCGGAGCGGTGAGCAAAGGAGTCAGAGCAGGCTAGAACCGCCGGAGCGGTGAGCAAAGGAGTCAGAGCAGGCTAGAACCACCGGAGCAGTGGGCAAAGGAGTCAGAGCAGGCTAGAACCGCCGGAGCGGTGAGCAAGGCAGAGCAGGGGGGACAGGGCTCTGTTCACACGGAACAGACAGGAGGAGAAAGGCAGAGCCAGATACCCACAGGGTACTTGCAGTGAAGTAGCGAGTGGACCACAAACTCACAAACGGGAGTACAGAGACAACAAGCAGGAGTTAGGTACGAGTTCAGACTCTGCAGAAAAAGGAAGGGAACGGACATCGGACATAGAGGCAAAACAGGTAAAGGATAGGAGAGAGTTCAGACTGGAACTGAGTGTACGGAGGAGACCGACACTGCAGAGGGATACAGGAGCGGGTCTGGGAATACGGCCCCCAGAGAGGCGGGACGAACAGGCAAGGAGCGTGTTCAGACAGGACAGACAAGATACAGGAGCGGGTCTAGGTAATCGGCCCCTAGAAGGCGGGAGGAACAGGCTAGGAGCGTGTTCAGACAGGACAGACAAGATACAGGAGCGGGTCTAGGTAATCGGCCCCTAGAAGGCGGGAGGAACAGGCTAGGAGCGTGTTCAGACAGGCCTGGAAATACAGCCTCCAGGAAAGGCAGACAAGAGAACACAGAACGGGACCTGGCACCTTCAGAGTGCAAGCACACACTGAATGAAACACTATGCTCAGGCAGGGATAGATGGGAGCAGCTGAGCTATATACCAGGTGACAGACAGCAATAGGCTGAGGACGCACAAGGGGTGTGACCCACAGCAGGTACAAAAAGCAGGAAGTGATCGGGCGCCGCCCTTAAGCAGCAGAAACAGACAGCATGGAGGTAAGCCAGAGAGACATTCTGGACTGGAGATCAAGTGCGCGCTCTTGCACTGTGGGAGATGGACCACCATGCAAGGACGCCGCCAGGTATGTTACATGTATCCACCTGACTTCTGCACAACACAACTGATGGTCCCAACCCCATTTATAAGGCAAGAAATCCCACTTATTAAACCTGACAGGGCACACCTGTGAAGTGAAAACCATTTCCGGTGACTACCTCTTGAAGCTCATCAAGAGAATATCAAGAGTGTACAAAGCAGTCATCAAAGCAAAAGGTGGCTACTTTGAAGAACCTAGAATATAAGACATATTTTCAGTTGTTTCACACTTTTTTGTTAAGTATATAATTCCACATGTGTTAATTCATAGTTTTGATGCCTTCAGTGTGAATGTACAATTTTCAGTCATGAAAATACAGAAAAATCTTTAAATGAGAAGGTGTGTCCAAACTTTTGGTCTGTACTGTACATGTTGCCGGTTTTAAAAACCGTAGCGCAGGTTATTTACACAGTGCACAGAAAAGCACAGTGTGCATGAGTGTTCTATAAATCCCATCCACTTTGCTGGAATTGTAAGACGATGTGTTTTTACAGACGAGGAGGTAAAGTTTTAAAGTTCTTGTCGACTACAGGACTCCAATAAAACTAGTGTGCACTCGCCTCTCACAGCAGCGCCATTCCAGCTAGGTCAGTGCCACTGTCCCCAGAGAGTGACGTGACATTGCTGTGTAATGTGCTGCTGCAACCACTGAGCAGCCGCTATTTGCCTGCAGCTTATCAGCATGCCATAAGGACAGACATCCGCTTGGTTGGGAAAGAGAGATGAATATGTGCATAGCATTATTATGAGATCACACTCTGGGACATAATGAATAAAAAATAAAGATGACAAACTACTTTAACTACTTACAGTAGATGCCTCAGTGAGTAGAAACCAAGGCACCTAAGCAGTTTTCTCTTCATAAATGAATAATACAAGCAAAAATAACAAAACTTTGCACTATATCTTATCAGAGAAATCAGCATTTTTTCCTCCTCAAGGGCTGATCATTTGCCCTCAATTCTCACATTACGTACAAAGCCAAGATTTAAAGGGGTATTAAAGGGAGATAAAATATTCTCCTGGAAAACCATTATGAACTATTGAGCTGACATCCATGGTGCTGTTTCTAATCCTGACAGTATCTGCTGGTCTGATCCTGGCTTCTAATAAAACATGACAGAAAAAGAACCAACTTTACCAACATCAGGTCAGATTACCAATACACTTGCAGGATGCAACAGACCCCATGATAGAGGCAAGGGGGGGGCACAGGTGCAAAATACTGATGGAGCAACTACTCATAAACCTACCAATTCATGGAGGTGATGGTTGCCCAGTAAAAAAATGCACTGAGATGAGGCTAGCATAGGACACCAGTCACACAGGTATGTGTGATGCACAGTGTCT
Source organism: Phyllobates terribilis (assembly GCF_046119375.1). NCBI lineage: Eukaryota > Metazoa > Chordata > Amphibia > Anura > Dendrobatidae > Phyllobates > Phyllobates terribilis. The sequence continues at coordinate 45,935,032 of NW_027362765.1, forward strand.
GGTCTACAGCCTATTGGTGACACCCATACTATAAGTAACAGGCAGCCGCTTGATATAATCTCCTTCCATTTAGTCCAAGATCAGGGTGTGTGGCCAGCCTCTGTCCAGATACAGTCAATCGTCAATGCTCTGGTTGCCCTCCCCTTTCCCATTCGGTAGGAATTTAACCTTTCTCATAGATTTTTTTATCAATATATTCAGGTCAGTACATCTTTAAGGCAGAAACACTAAATTACTTAGCGGTAATGTGATTTTCCTGAGCCCATGACAGCACCTACAACGAGAGAGGGGATCTGCCCTACCAGGACAGGAAACCTACAGAATAAAAGGGCAACACCTCTCCACCACCTCAGTTGTTTACAGAGCATGAGAGGACACTACTTAATAGTTATATATCCCATGATTTTCTTTCTACACACCACGTGAAGCAAACACCATGAAGGAAATGAAGTGATCGACTTCCAAAAGTGATGGGAGGGGATACAAGGGTGCTGTCATGGGCTCAGGAAAATCACATTACCGGTAAGTAATTTAGTGTTTTCCTATCACCCATGACAGCACCTACAATGAGAGATTTACAGAGAAAAAACTTTGAAGTTAGGGTGGGACCACAGCCTGTAGAACAGTTTTCCTAAAGGAAAGGACAGCAGAAGATCCCAGATCAAGCCTATAGTGTCTATAGAAGGTGCAAGGTGAAGACTGAATCGCTACTTTACATAATGCTTGATGGGGACATCCACTTTCTTATTGTTCTGCCATGGATTCCTGGATTAGCACAGAAAGTAGGGTGCACAATTTCCTGACTTCTATGGAAATTGGAAGCCATCTTCGGAAGATAGGGTAGCTCCGGAACCAACCCATTTTCTAGGATCTGTATAAACAAAGGATTAACCGACAAAGCTTGAATGTCACTAACTTACCATGCTGAAGTCAGGGCCACCGGGATAATAGTCTTTAATGTGAAGACCCTGAATCCATGAGTTTAAGCGAAGTCTTGTTAGAGCCGTAAGCACTGGATTCAGATCCCAAAGTGCCATCTTTGGACTGAAAATGGGCCTAGATCCAAAACTCACTTTCACATTCCTTGCTTATTCAATGCAGGTTGGACACTGTTCCAGTTGTCTACGGCTAAAAAGGTCCACTTGCAATTCTCTTCCTCTTTATATGAGGTGCTGTTAAAGATAAAAGGTGAGACTTCGCCATCTGAACTGATTAGACAGTGTTATTTACGTACAGGTTAGAGGAACCGGATCTTTAGAGGCAGCTCACGGGTGTGTACCCGTGACCATGCTACTACTGGAATGTAGGAGATTAGAGTTATTAACAGCAATATTGCCCTGTTCAGAGTTGTGACCCGACTGCTTATTAATTTTGACATATAGCAGGACTCCTTATTCTACCTTTTACTGCCCAGTGAGTTCTGCAGCACTCGATGGATCTGCCCATAATCCCGAAATAGTTGAGGTAAACTATTGTCAATGCCTTTTCCTTCGATATGAGAGTTGTCCTAACTACTATAATTCTCCATAAAGCCTTAAGGATAATTAATATCTGAATGGAAGGACACAAACTGAAAGCCTAAATCCTTATTTTATGCCAAGAACTATTCTCAAGAAATTTGATGTTTCATGTGAATTGGACCCTGATTGTATACCTCCTTAAATGCCTCTACTACTATATAGCAATCTGGAACTGCAGATTCCAGCAGATCTTATAGAGTCCATTTCCAATGATCTAACTCTCAGGAATCTGTACATCCCCTTCGGGTTGTAGCAAACCTAGGTAGGCCTGGGTTAAATAATAGCTTTACAGGTCTTGATTAGGGTCCCTGGAGAGCCAAGCACCAGAGCAGGCTAGGCATTTACCTTAGTCAGACTGCTGGAAAGCAGTGCAGGCGGTATGTGTCTTGGAGCTAATCAGAGACACAGGCCAGACTCCACAAGTATCAGTGGTTGCCCTGAATAAATATTGTATTATTTGATCAAGCTGGGTTAGCTTAGCTGTATATGAGTAGTCAGGGTCTGTACTATTTAGTCAGAGCTTGGACAAGAGCAGAAATATTAATGTTTATGACTTCTATGAACCCTGTAAAAAGCAATAAAACTGCGCTCGATTGGACCAAACCCACAATGGCTGTATGAGCACTACATGATGCCTCCTACCTTTAAGAGTGAAACCCTACAAGGTATATTATTAACCTGCAAAACTTAGGAAGCGCTCTAATGGTCACCTGCCTCCAACCGGCATTCCACCGAGCCAGCTGAGCACCAGCCAGGGATACTGCCACCCTCTGTCTCAAAATAGAGGCTAGGATATTTTTCCCCCTGAATTCAGTAAGCTTGCATGAACAGTTTACAGTCGCTGAACTTGGTTTTGTCAGACATAACTTGGTTGTGGAACAAGTACCTTTACAAAGAGGGACTATCAGGCACAGGGGCGCTACAAGGCACAGACACCCTATAAAGCACTACAAGGCACAGGGGCACCCTGAAGCACCAAGAGACACTATGAGGCCCCATGAGGGACTAAAAGGCACTGCGAAGCACTATGAGGTACTAACAGGCGCTATACGGCACTATGAATGCACCATAAGGCACTATGATATGCTATGCTATGAAGAGCCATAAGGTGCTATGAAGTGCTATGAGGCACTATGCCATGAGGCACTATAAAGCACTGAGACGCTATACGGCACTATAATGTGCCATGAGGCATTGTGAAGCGCTATGAGGCACTATAATGTGCCATGAAGCATTGTGAAGCGCTATGAGGCACTATAATGTGCCATGAGGCACTGTGAAGCGCTATGAGGCACTATAATGTGCCATGAGGCACTATAATGTGCCATGAAGCACTGTGAAGCGCTATGAAGCACTGTGCCATAAGGCACTGTGATGTGCCATGAGGCACTATTAAGTGACATGAAGCGCTGTGCCATGAGGCACTATGCTATGATGTGCCATGAGGCGCTATGCTATGGTGTGCCATGAGGCGCTATGCTATGATGCGCCATGAGGCGCTATGCTATGATGTGCTATGAAGCGCTATGCTATGACGCAGTATCATGTGCCATGAGGCGCTATGATGTGCTATAAAGTGCTATGCTATGAGGCACTATGCTATGATGTGCCATGAGGCACTATGATGTGCTATGAAACGCTATGCTATGACGCACTATGATGTGCCATGAGGCGCTATGATGTGTCATGAGGCGCTATGAGGCACTATGATATACTATAAAGCGCTATGCTATGAGGCACTATGCTATGATGTGCCATGAGGCACTATGCTATGATGTGCCATGAGGCACTATGATGTGCTATGAAGCGCTATGCTATGAGGCACTATGGTATAATGTGCCATGAGGCACTATGATGTGCTGACGTACTATGCTATGATGTGCCATGAGGCAGTATGATGTGCTATGAAGCGCTATGCTATTACGCACTATGCTATGATGTGCCATGAGGCACTATGATGTGCTATGAAGCGCTATGATGTGCCCAGAGGCGCTGTGAGGCACTATGATGTGATATAAAGCGCTATGATGTGCTCAAGCGCAAAGAGGCTTTATAAGGCACTGTGAGGCACTGCGCTCAGATTTTTATTTAAAAGAGTAATCCATCTGAATGAAGGATAAACCTTTCCTTTGGGTGGTAAATCTCAATTGTCAGACTAGCCCCGCACGAAGGAGACAACTGATGAGACGCAGCTGGACAGCAGACCTTCACAGAGACCATGTGCTGTATTAACACCATGTGCCGTAAAACTGACTGGAGGACAACAGAAAAAAACTCTGAGTGTTACTTTAACATTTACTGAGCAGATAGAGGCTCATTTTTGTGGTAAATTCTGAAGGCCAATCATGAGGCTCTGTGCGGCCCAGACATGTGGCTAACTTTAGCCTAGAGGTCTAAGGTCCAGCTTCCGTCCTGAAGCCAAATTTAAAGCACGAGGCCCTTGGCCCAGATAGGGTATTACAGAGCGCACACACACCCATTTTTGCGCCAACATCCTTCAGCCTTTCCTAGTAACCATAACAAGGAAAGGGCCCCATAAACAAGGTAAACATTCCACGAAGATCACTCACCACCAGCTGTACCAAGTCACAGGCCTATTCCTCTCCATCCGGCCATGCCTGAGCAATACTGGGGTGTTCAATCCCAGGCAGGGCCGCCTCCAATAGTGCGCCGATCAAAGCTGGAGCTGCCGACCCCAGGTAGGGGCGCAGCGCAACAGGTGCTCACATTGATGTGCAGAGCTGGAACTGCTGACCCCAGACAGGGGCGCAGTTCCACAGCTGCTCTCTCACTGATGTGCAGAGCAGGAGCTGCCGACCCCAGACAGGGGCGCAGTTCCACAGCAGCTTTTCCACTGATTCACAGAGCTGGAGCTGCCGACCCCAGGCAGGGGCGCTGCTCAGTCATATCCGGATCTTCAACAGGTAAGCTTGTCTAAGGTTCTCCCATCAAGGACCCTCCGGTACGCTCGTCATCAGGGCCGCAGGCTGGTACAAACAGTAGCCGGAAACATGTAAGAAGACATAGGTCTTCGTTACTTCGTTTTTCACCGGCGTGCGTCTTAGGGCGCGATTTCCTGGATAGCGTCCTGCGCCTGCACAACAGGGATACGCGGCTGCCAGGCCACCATAAGGTAATGGTGCGGCTGCTGCTCGCGCCCGTCCGACCTGGAAACCGACCGGCCCAGGCCCAGGTCCAGGTCTGGGAATAATCTTCTCTTCTTTCTTCTGCCGCCGTTTTAACAAGGTTCCCCATCAAGGACAGGAAACCAACTGAGGTGGTGGAGAGGCGCCGCCCTTTTATTCTGTAGGTTTCCTGTCCTGGAAGGGCGGATCCCCTCTCTCGTTGTAGGTGCTGTCATTGGTGATAGGAAAAATGGGATTTCATGTAGTAAAGTTATTACAATTGGGTAATCATAATTAGAACATTTGGTTAAAGACACCGCAGTATTTTTTTATTATGGAATGTAGAAGAACTGACACTGGACACACATGGTAAAACAGTGGTAGGACATTTCTTGCATATAAATGAATAACATTCAGATGGATTCAGACAAACTATCCTACAATATGTGATTAACAAAGTCATTACTACAGGACTTTATGAGAAAGTGATTTATTCTAAAAGAAACACTAGAACCAAAACCGAGAGAAGTTGGCACCGTGGCTGGATACTTCAGGCCTGGCCTCCAGCATGTTAGTACAAGACGGGGTCTTTGTCCCTGGAGCTTCTCTACTCGGTATAATGAGACTCACTGATCTTATTGATATACAGAGCATTTTAGAAAAATAGAAACTGCCTAAATACGAGGACCTTGTCTGATCTATATATCATTATATAGAACTATGGAGATAGCGCTATTCTTCTGTATAAAATATGCGATGTTGCAGTAGCCCTATAATTTCCATACATGAGATCTCTGAATATATAATCTTACCCCAGCATTACAAATTTAGATAAGGGAGTTGGGGAGAGGGAGACATTTTATTTAATTGGAATGGATAACATCAGATGTTCCAACAAAGAAGGAATGGATCGTACATGTAAATGATAATTTGCAATATGAACATGTTTATTATTGCAGTATAGAAAAGTTAAAGATTTTGTTCACACACGGAGATTGTGGATTGAAAGAGACTGATGAATGGCAGATCGCTGAGATTGGGAGTTAGAAGAGGGAGGAGGAAATATTGGGTATTTTTTGGGAAGTTTAAGGGGAGGTGTTGCAATAATCTTGTCCATATAGTGAATATATAAATATGTAACTGAAGTATTCAAATGAATATTGCATTTAATTAGATTTTTAGATAACAGATGTATATGAATAACTTCATATGTTTTAATTCAAATATAAGTTCTAACTTACTTTCTTACTTACTTCTTTGTCGTTACTTTGACTCTCTTATCTGTTTTCTTGTACAGTTTGTCAAAAATATATGGTTTATACCTGTGTGAATTTTCCTTTGTGGTCAACAAAATATGATTTTCAAGTAGAACATTTCCCACCTTCTAGATATAATGGCTTCTCCCTTTGTGAGATATTTGATGTTTAGTAAGACTCCATTTGTTGGTAAAACATTTCTCACATGAAACATGAAAATGGCTTCTCCCCTGTGTGAGTTCTCTGATGTGTAACAAGATGTGAATTCTGGTTAAAATGTTTCCCACATTCTGAACATGAAAATGGCTTCTCTCCTGTGTGAGTTCTCTGATGTGTAACAAGTTGTGATCTAACTGTAAAACATTTCCCACATTCTGAACATGAAAATGGCTTCTCCCCTGTGTGAGTTCTCTGATGTGTAACAAGTTGTGATTTCTGGTTAAAATGTTTCCCGCATTCTGCACATGAAAATGGATTCTCTCCTGTGTGAGTTCTCTGATGTGCAACAAGATGTGATCTAACTGTAAAACATTTCCCACATTCTAAACATGAAAATGGCTTCTCCCCTGTGTGAGTTCTCTCATGTGTAACAAGATTTGATCTATCGTTAAAACATTTCCCACATTCTGAACATGGAAATGGCTTCTCACCTGTGTGAGTTCTCTGATGTTTAATAAGAGTTGATTTATCTGCAAAATATTTCTCACATTCTAAACATGAAAATGGCTTTTCACCTGTGTGAGTTCTCTGATGTGTAAAAAGATGTGATTTCTGGTTAAAACATTTCCCACATTCTGAACATGAAAATGGCTTCTTTCCTGTGTGAATTTTCTGATGTGTAACAAGATGTGATTTCTTGGTAAAACCTTTCCCACATTCCAAACACAAATATGGTTTCTCCCCTGTGTGAATTCTTTGATGAGTAACAAGATATGATTTTTCTGCAAAACACTTACCACACTCTGAACATGAAAATGGCTTCTTCCCTGTGTGACTTTTCTGATGTCTAATAAGATGTGATTTATTTTTAAACTGTTTCTCACATTCTGAACATAAATATGGCTTCTCCCTTGCGTAAACTCTTTTTGGTCTAATAAGCTCTAATTTCGAGTTAAAATATTTCTCACATTCTGAAGAGGAAAATCTTTTCTCCTCTATGTGAATTTTTGGATGTGTAACAAAAGACGTTTTGAGGGACAAACTTTTTTCACATTCTACACTTGAAAATGGCTCCTTTACTGTAAGAGCAGTTAGATTTTTACCGCCTCTGTTGTGACTTTTATTTTTCTTAATCGTCTGGAATGAATCAGAAGATAGGACTTGTTTAAAAGGATCAGATAATAGATTTTTGCTGTGAAAGGATGATGGTACTTCAGGAATAGTGGCACAGACGTCAATTATATCTTGAGTGATATCGAGGTCATCTGATATAAAAATTGAAGATGTCACTTTTCCCTCTGATCTCTTGGTGTAGGAACCTGTTAAGAAAAAAAAAAGATTATTTTTGAATACATTATGCTGAATTATATTTTTCTAACATTTCTAAAATACCCAAAGAAATTGCAAGTTATGTAGCAAAATTAAATGATTTACCAAGACAAAAACAGTTAACAATTTAACAGTAGATCTTGAAAAGCAACATGGCTTCCATGAACCAATCTACCAAAATCTGTGCTTCCAAAGCCAAATAGTACCCTCGCTGTGTGCCCAAATACTGTTAACATCCACATTTTTAGCATTGCTGTAGCAGGAAGAAGCCACTTAAAAAATTATGGCGGTTGTTTCTCCACGACCACAAGCTGGGCACCACTTATTGGTCATTAAAGTGGCATATATGCAATTTTCGCTCTCCAGCATCCATTGTGTGCTAGTTTCCAATAGAGTCAAAATAGTCACTACTCCTAAAGATGAATTCTATGAGGGTAATACAGTCACTTTATGCGGTTTTCTACGGTTTTGTTTTTCCATCATTCTGGCACCGTAGGTAATCTGAAAATGGTGCCCACAAACTATTCCAGCAAAATCTGAATTCCCATAACCAAATTGCGCTCCTTTCCTTCTGAGCCCAGTCACATGCCCAAACAGTATGATATTGTCTGATTCAGAAGTTGCAAAAGTTTCATCAACGATTTAGTGATTTTTTTTTACATTTTTGAATTCCAATGTTTGTTAACTATTGTGATACACCTAAAAAGTTACATTTCCAGAATGCAACATAGTTTTAAGGTTAAAAGTAGACTTAAGTGCATCAAGCTCAACCTATATCCTAACATGTTGATCCAGAGGAAGGCAAAAATCCAATGGGGCAGACACTAATGGCTCCATATTAAGGGAAAAATTAGTTCACAACTCCACATACAGCAATCAGACTAGTTCCTTGGATCAACGTCCCATCACAGAATCTAGAGCCCATAAATTAATATTATGTTTTTCAATAAAGGCATCCAGACCCTTGAATTTTAGTAGTGAATCAACCATTACAACATCATGTGTCAGAGAGTTCCATATGAGAAAAACAAGATAATCTTGTAGTTATGATACCTTTTAATGGCTAACAAAAATAAAATAAATGATGTTACACGGCAAGCTTTTGGGACAACTTAGGTCCCTTCCTCAGGCATGATATGGCAAGGTATATGAAGAAACACAAATATATGCACACAAAGAAAGAGGGGAAAAAAGGAAAAGCAGATGCATGGCATAATAAATTGACATTTAAATAAACAAACTGAGCTTGAAGAGTGAGTCCTTAGTCTCACTGCTCTTACAGTAAAGAATCTGCATCTGATTATGATTACACCTGCTTTCCTCTAGACGTAAAGGATGCTCCCTTGTCCCAGTTGTAGATTTAGGTGTAAAAAGATCATTAGAAAGAGCTCTGTACATTATAATAAGATCGTCCCTAAGCCTTTGTTTTTCCAAACTGAATAACACCCCAGTTTATTAACCAGTCTTGGTATTGTAGTCCACACATTCTCTTAATAACCTTGGTCGCTCTTCTCTGTACCCTCTGTAGTTCAGCCATGTCATCCTTATACCCCGGAGACCAAAATTGTCTGCAGAATTCTAAGTGTGGTCGCACTAGTGACTTGTATAGAGTCAAAACTATGTTCTCGTCATGAGCATCTATGCCTCTTCTAACCCCTTCATGACCTTGGGATTTCGTTTTCTACTCCCTTTCTTCCCAGAGCCATGAACTATGTTCTCGTCATGAGCATCTATGCCTCTTCTAACCCCTTCACGACCTTGGGATTTCGTTTTCTACTCCCCTTCTTCCCAGAGCCATGACGTTTTAATTTCTACGTCAATATGGCAGTGAGGGCTTAATTTTTGAGGACAAGTTGTACTTTTGAATGACACCATTGATTTTTCCATATAGTGTACTGAAAAAATGGAAAAAAATTCCAAGTACGGTGAAATTGCAAAAAAAGTGCAATTCCACTTTTTTTTTTTTTTTTTACCATGTTCACTAAATGCTAAAACTGACCTGCCATTATGATTCTTCAGGTCATTATGAGTTTGCAGATACCAAACATGTATAGGTTCAGGATCTGGGGCTGCTTTTATGTTTTGCTCGCCGAGCTGACATTTTTATGGATACCATTTTGATACGATACGATATTTTGATTGCCTGGCATTGTAATTTTGATAGATCGAACGTTTCTGAACACAGCGATGCCAAATGTGTGTATTTTTTTATTTTATTTTGAATGGGGCAAAAATAGAGCGATTTGAACTTTCATATTCAAATTTTTAAAAACATTTTTTTCTACTTTTACCTGCTTCAATAGTCTCCTTAGGAGACTTGAAGCTGAGAGCATATGATCAGGTGCAGACCTCCGATTGTCATGCCAACCCATCGGTGCACCTGTCACAAGATCGCGGGGCGCCGATGGGTTAGCATGACAATCGGAGGTCTGCACTTGTGACACGCTTCCAAAGCGATCATGTTAAATGCCACTGTCACAGATTGACAGGAGAATTTAACATGTTAACAGCTGCGGATGAATCACGATTCCACCCACGGCTGTTAGGGGCACATGACAGCTGATCAAATCAGCTGTCATGTGTTGAGAAAGATGCGGGCTCAGCACTGGAGTCCGCATCGAATACCGGGGCACGACCTATGATGTACCTATACGTCATAGGTTGTGAAGGGGTTAATGCATCCCATTATTTTATTATCCTTGGCAGCAGCTTCCAATGTGGTTTCTGATACTGAGGAGTACAATTTTCTAAAATATAGGCCATCCAAGTAACTCCAAAAGTAATTTGCTCCCCCAAAAAATAGGTTTTGTAAATTTCCTTGAACATATAATAATTGGTTGTTTAAAGGGAACCTGTCAGCAGGATTTTGCTAAGTAAACTACAGGCATTGTCATGTAGGGGCTGTTACACTGATTAAAATGATACATGGGGTGAAGAAATCCGTCTTGTGATTCTTGTGTAATCAGTGCTAGAAGTTTTCAGTTAATGAGATTCTCGTGCTCCGGGGCAGGACTGTAGGCAGGGTCTTATCGTGTGCTCTAGGCCAGATCAGCAACATAAGACCTGCCCACAGGCCCGCCCCGAGACAGACTGTCTGTAACATACCTGGCGGCGTCCTTGCATAGTGGTCCATCTCCCACTGTGCAAGAGCGTGCACTTGATCTCCAGTCCAGTCTGCTAGCCTGGCTTCCCTCCATGCTGTCTGCTTGCCTCTGTTTCTGCTGCTTAAGGGCGGCGCCCGATCACTTCCTGTTTCTTGTACCTGCTGCAGACACACCCCTTGTGCGTCCTCAGCCTATTGCTGTCTGTCACCTGGTATTTAACCCAGCTCCTCCCAAGAAACCCTGCCTGAGCATTGTGTTCTGTCAGTTGGCTTCTGGTCACTGATATGCCAGGTCCCGTTTAGGTTTCCTGCCTTCGGTATCAGTTCCCGTGTCTGAACTGTGTCCTGTCTGTATTATCTTCTAGCCTGTTGTCTTCTGCCTATCCTGGAGGCTGTATTTCCAGGCCTGTGTGTACACGCTCCTAGCCTGTTCTTTCCGCCTTCTAGGGGCAGCATACCTAGACCCGTTCCTGTATCTTGCCTGTTCCTGCCTGAACAGGCTCCTAGCCTGTTCGTTCCGCCTTCTAGGGGCCGCATACCTAGACCCGCTCCTGTATCTTGCAGCTGTGTCTGTTCTTGTCTGAATACTCTCCTAGCCTGTTTCTCTCTATGTCCATACCTTCCCTTTTTCTGCAGAGTCTGAACTCGTACCTAACTCCTGCTCGTTGTCACTGTACTTCCGTTTGTGAGTTTGTGGTCCACTCGCTACTTCACTGCAAGTACCCTGTGGGTATCAGGTTCTGCCTTTCCTTTCCTGTCTGTTCCGTGTGAACAGAGCCCTGTCCCCCCTGCTCTGCCTTGCTCACCGCTCCGGCAGTTCTTGCCTGCTCTGCCTTGCTCACCGCTCCGGCGGCTGTAGCCTGCTCTGCCTTGCTCACTGCTCCGGCAGTCCTGCTCCGCTCTGACCCTTTGCTCACTGCTCCGGCAGTCTCGCTCCGCTCTGACCCTTTGCTCACTGCTCCGGCAGTCTCGCTCCGCTCTGACCCTTTGCTCACTGCTCCGGCAGTCTCGCTCCGCTCTGACCCTTTGCTCACTGCTCCGGCAGTCTCGCTCCGCTCTGACCCTTTGCTCGCTGCTCCGGCAGTCTCGCTCCGCTCTGTCCCTTTGCTCGCTGCTCCGGCAGTCTCGCTCCGCTCTGACCCTTTGCTCGCTGCTCTGGCAGTCTCGCTCCGCTCTGACCCTTTGCTCGCTGCTCCGGCAGTCTCGCTCTGCTCTGACCCTTTGCTCGCTGCTCCGGCAGTCTCGCTCTGCTCTGACCCTTTGCTCGCTGCTCCGGCAGTCTCGTCCTGCTCCTCTCTCGCTCACCGCTCCAAGCAGCCCTGTCCTGCTCTTCTCTCGCTCACCGCTCCAGGCGGTCTCGTCTTGTTCAGCTCTTGCTCGCCGCTCTGGGCGGCCTCACTCTGCTGTTTGTCCACCGCGTCTGCGGTTCTGTTCCTGAGTCCCAGTCTGTACTGGGTCCTATCCACTCGGTGCTCCAACCTGTCGTACCTGCCAGTACCTCCCTGCCTGCATACCAGTCGTGCTTACCAGCATCCACCCGTCTGTATTCCAGCTGTGTCTGCCTATACTCACCAGTTGGTGTGCCAGCCTAACCTGCCTGTTCCAGTATTCCGCTGTGTGGGTCAACAGCCGTGTATGGGGTCTGACCTGGAGTAGCACCTGGTCCCTCTGCCCGGTTCCTCCCTGGTGCACTGGCGTCGTATGCCGTCGTGCGACCTTGGTCGGATCGGGCAGATACTTAGTTACGCCCCTCCAGGCACTCTCCGGTTCATGGCACAGTGGAATCACTACATACACACGCACACGCCACTCAGCCCGGGCGTGTGCATTACACTGTCTCTCTCTCTGTCTTATACATCAACCACTCATACTTACACAGCCCCCTCCAGAGACCTTGCCACAGCGGCACAGACTACGTCAGCGACTCCGCCACAGACTACGTCAGCGACTCCGCCACAGCGGCACAGACTACGTCAGCTACTCCGCCACAGCGGCACAGACTACGTCAGCTACTCCGCCACAGCGGCACAGACTACGTCAGCTACTCCGCCACAGCGGCACAGACTACGTCAGCTACTCCGCCACAGCGGCACAGACTACGTCAGCTACTCCGCCACAGCGGCACAGACTACGTCAGCTACTCCGCCACAGACTGCGTCAGCTACTCCGCCACAGCGGCACAGACTGCGTCAACTACTCCGCCACAGCGGCACAGACTGCGTCAACTACTCCGCCACAGCGGCACAGACTGCGTCAACTACTCCGCCACAGCGGCACTGACTACGTCAGCTACTCCGCCACAGCGGCACAGACTACGTCAGCTACTCCGCCACAGCGGCACAGACTACGTCAGCTACTCCGCCACAGACTACGTCAGCTACTCCGCCACAGAGTACATCAGCGACCCATGTCTGAGACAGTCAAAGAGAGAGAGATACACAGTGACAGATACACAGAGAGAGACAGAGACACAGACAGATACACAGAAACAGACAGAGAGAGAGATGCTGTGATAGAGTCGCTGACATACTCTGTGCTGCTGTGGCAGGGTCTCTGGAGGGGGCTGTGTAGGTATGAGTGGTTAATGTATAAGACCGAGAGAGAGACAGTCTGTGTCTGTCTGTATGATGAGGAACATACTTGAGCTTTGAGTCTTATGTTGCTGATCTGGAGCACGAGAATCTCATTAACTGAAAACTTCTAAATTACACATAAACCACAAGACTGATTTCTTCACCCTAGATATCATTTTAATCAGTGCAACAGCCCCAGCATAACAATGCCTGTAGTTTACTTAGCAAAATCCTGCTGACAGGTTACCTTTAAGCTTTTTGAAGTCGTAATAATATAAAAGAATGTTTGAAAAATTCTACTGATGTAAAGAAGAAATACAGTATATGCCATAAATTAGATGTTTTGTGTGGTATTACTATTTCTTTTAAGGGCATACAAAATCAATGTTTGAACTTTTCAAATTCTTCAAACTTTTTGGCAAATTTCAGATTTTTTCATAAAGAAACTCACAAAATTACCACTAACTAAAAGTACAATGTGTCATTGACACAAAAAAACAATCTTAGATCAGGTTAAGCATTTTAAAGTTAGGAAAGAAGGTGGGTTTGGTAAATTTTAAAGTTATTTCCAACATAAAGGAACATGTCAGATTTGAAAGTGGCTATGGCAGAAAGCTATTAACAGGTTATTTTGTGTAACTAGTGTAGACAAAAACTGCGATATCTCTGCAATAATTAGAGCAGGCCTGCACAAAATATGGTCCCAGGGCCACATACGGAATGCCAAAGTTTATTGTGTAGGCTGCGGAGATGACCGGGAGACACCGCTCCCTTCTTCCTATAGTATATTCAAATATATTCGCGTCTTAGACATTTGAAACTGTGGTGCTGGAACAGGGGTAGCGCAGTGCTCATCAACCCCTGCCCTGACTTGATGAGGTCAGCATGCTACTGACCTCATTACACTGCTGCTGGTGCAAGTCACAGAGGTGTCGAGGACATGGCGGGCATCGGTTAACACACCAGGATGAGCCAAAGATGAAATATGTTTGTTTCGTGTTACTTTCCAGGGACGTTATGGAGCAACAGGTTACACTATGGGAGACATTAAATGGCTATGGCAGACATTATGGGGCTATTGGGGAGTTTGTGAAAGGGGGCATAATAGTGTATGGTGACTTTATGCAGAAAGGCAGTGTGGGTAGATACCATAGAAAAGTGCAGTTTTGGGGGGTGGGGACATTAGGGAGAAAAGCAGTATGCGAGGACATTATGGAGAGGAGCAGTGTGGGGGAGATATTACGGAGAAAAGCAATGTGGGTCAGACAATGTGGAGTCGCAGTGTGTGGGGGAGATTATGGAAAGGTGAAGTGTGGGGTATATTATTGAGAGAGCAACATTAGTGAGTAGTGAAGTGTGGGGGAAATTATGGAGAGGGGCAGAGAGGGAGGAAATTTTGTACAGGAAACACAGTGAGTGGAAAATTAGATATTCACACACATGCATGGGCGATATTTACATCTATGGGGTAGTATAATGATACTGTTATATCTAAGGGCATCGTGTTGAGAAGTGCTGCCGAAGACGGAGAAGAAGGAAGTCTGCAAAGACAAGCTCTGGGTGTGAAATCTCATCATAGCATCTGTACTACATTGAGACAAAAGGGATAGGAACAACTTGAATCAGAGAAAATGTCACCTATAAGGTACCTGGATGTAAATGTTTGTGATCCTACCTGTGTCTCATCAGTACTGTGAATCCTGTATGGCCTGAAGTCTGATGATGGCTGGTAACAACAACTCCCAGCATTTCCTTACCATTGTTAAGGAAATACTGGGAATTGTAGATTCAAGCAATTACAATTGTCTCAACCTCTACAACTATGTGACTTCTCTGCATTTAGTGGTTACTACTCACCTGGGTAGTCATATGTAGGAATTTCCTCTTTACACCGCTCATCATCCCTCACACAAGTCTCTGTAGTATTAATATGGATCAGATCTTCACCCTGAAACAAATATTGTAAAAGTCACAGACAGATGGAGAAGTCACATCTATGATCAGCACTAATCCTGCCATCTCCACCGTTCTCATTACACACGTATAAAACATATAATACTGGTGGATAAAACATGACTGAGCACAAGACCTTCACAGCCGTTTACACATCATAGAGGAGATCTCATGACACCTTCTCTCCATCTACCTGATGATCCTGAGGAACATTGGGATTTTCTTGTTTACAGTCCAGTGGAAGAAGAGGATGGGGACATCTCTCTGGTGTTGTCCTCTTACTGGATAGAACTGGAGGAAACACATACAGGGATTGACTTCATTCTTTACATACAGATAATTATAGGCCATGTGTATTTAGTCCTGTCTATTACCTGGTGGTGTGAGGGGCTGGGGAACCTCCATCATGACATCCTTGTACAGATCTTTGTGTCCTTCTAAATACTTCCACTCCTCTAAGGACAAATAGACGGCGACATCCTGACACCTTATAGGAACCTGACACATACAATGATACCGTCATCCCCCCTGATCCCGTCATAGCAATACTGTATAATGTCCCAGCATTCCCAGCAGTGTCACCTCTACAGTCAGCAGCTCAATCATCTTGTAGGTGAGTTCTAAGATCTTCTGGTTATTGATGTCCTCATGTATCAGGGAGTGAGGTGGGGGTCCCGTGATTGGGCTTAGGTGTCTTCCCCATCCCTCAGGCACAGGGGCCTCACAGCGCTCACTAGTGGTCTTCTTCACTACTGTGTAATCCTGGTTATGGAGAGACACATTAATAAATTTCACCACAGAGATTTCCAGAGTCCTCACCTCTCCGGTTCTCTCCATCTGTTATTCGCATAGATAAGAATGATGTAATGTGACGTCATCAGAATCTCTCACCTCTCCAGTAATCCGGAAGAGGATCTCTAGGGTAAGGTGTAATATCCTTTCCACCATCTTCTCCTTGTCCATATGCATCCTTGACAGATCAATCAGGAAAATTCTCTTATACAGAAGATTTCCACTGATAGGATCTGATACTGTAGGGACCTAAATGGGGAGCTGACGATGTTACATCATAAAGATCCCATGTAATAACACAATTACAAGAGATAACAAGGAGAACATATGAGGAGATAGAACGTGTAGATGTTGTATTCTCTGATCGTATAAACTGGAATGTCATAAACATCAGCCATTTGCTGCACTCGTGACTTGGATGTGACTATAAAGGGGGACTTCATTTCTCACAATCACTTGTCCATTCAACTACCACAACAGGCTGAAAATGAGCTAAGCGCACCCCACATTCACCTTACACATCCACACCACACTTCCCGCAGCCACCACTCGCCATTTTGATGGGCCATCAAGATGCCTGCCCCAGGTGGCACACTAGCGCACACACACAGCTAACTTTTCAAGGCACCAGATAGATACTTCTTGCACTTTGGCATACACTGGGTAAAAGACCAAGCTATACTTTTCCTCTTTGATGTGCGTACGTTTAGAACAGCAAGGAACAAACGTATTAAACATTAGATTTAATATATAAAAAAATAAATTACACTGTTTAAAGAAAAGACAAGTAAATGTAATGATAAGATTTATATACAAGAAAAAAATAAATGGGTTAAATACAGAAACGTCTTATGGACTGAACCTTCTGGTGGAGGAGATCACTGCAGAAATTAGGACAGATCTACAATTAGAGGATGAACCAGCAATGCAACAATGATTAGAAGTTCTGTGCCATACACCAATATATCAAGTAGCACTCTGTAAAGCAAAGTATGCAAACATGAAATATATGAAATTTGAACTGCATTACAGCTCAAGAAAAAAGAAATCATTGAGAAATCTTAACGCATAAATTGGCCAATTCATATGTACTTGGTAGCCACAATAGGGCGTTTCTTGTTACCAGGAACCTACCAATGTAAATCCTCTCTTAGAGACAAAAGTCTGCTTGCGTCTGGGAGGGTAAAAACCTGCTGTAATTAAAACTGCCTGTGGTTTAGATGCGGAGTGCTCAGTCAGAAGGCCTATGCATATAAACAAAAAAACCTGACTGCCACTTCCAAAACAGAAAACTAGTGTGAACAGGTGCTTACTAAAAATGTTTGCATACTTAGCGTTGCAGAGTGCTACTTTATTTGTTAGTTATATATGGAGATGGCTACTCTGAGTAAGCATATGTAGACACATGAAAACAGAGAGAAGGCATCCTCCATATCTGAGTTACCTGAAATACAGGATCCTTTATCTGGGGCAGAAAGAGATAGATAAAGCCTCCTCCATCTTATCTCACAGGAAAAATCTATCTTTGTACCGTGTTATCTAGTAGATAGAAAATCACCATAGCTGAGAGTCCTCACTGGTTGATACCTTTTAATGGCGACTGAAAAGAAGTCAACAACAAATATAATATAATATAAAGTGATGAAGAGACCGGAGGAGTCTGGAGAGCGACGATTTGTTCCCATATTTTCAGTCATTAAAGGCATCAACTACTGAGGACTCAACTGTGATTATTTGTTATGTGATCGGAGGAGACAGAGGGGGAGGCCTGTTCCCATCAACACACCCCAATATATCGCCATGACAGCCGGGGACGAACAATGGGGTCCTAGAACAGCGTCATTAAGAATATAAGGTGAAGAAAAAGCTAAAATCCAGCGACATTGTGTAAAGAACTAACAAGTTCTATTTCTGGGATAATCTGTCCCCAGAATGTCTCCATTACAATGTACAGCTCCTACCACAGATAACAGCCCCTCATACATCTATGTGCAAAATGAAGTGGTCAGTGGGGCGCCAGACACTGGATAAGGTGCTCAAGTTGGATAAAAACAAACCTCTTTATTGAAGTTATGATGCCCACAACGCGTTTCTGCAGCGATCTGCTGCCTTCATCAGGTGGAGTTATGGGGAAATGACAGAGACAGGCACTTTTCTACATAAAACAGAGGAACTAAATGGGAGGTACCAAGTGAACCTTGGTACTTAACCCCTCAGTCACCATTCACAAAAAAACAATTGCAATTTTATGACAAGGAGAACTTAAAAAGGCATTGCGGGCCAATAACCACACATCACAAACTTACTGAGAAGATGTAAGATGTAGGTACTGGCGGCAATGCTTTAAAAAAATACATACATATAAAATGCATATATGAATAAAATAAATTAACACATTACATAAAAATTAATAAGACATATCCATGAAGATCTGCACCTACACCAGTTCTTCATCAAAAATATTAATAATTCATCTACATACATTATCAATCGCTAAATTCAATCCTTCCGGATATAATGCACCCAATTTAAAAATCCAAAAATTCTCTTTCTTCATAAGATAATTAAGCCGATTTATTGTATTAACAGGAACTTGCTCTAAAATCATGAGCCTCAAGCTACTGGGATCTTTCTGATGGACAGTCAGAAAGTGCTTGGAAACACTATGCTGCACATACCCATTTTTAATATTAGAGCGATGTTTATTAAGGCGGGCCTGCATTCTTTGTATGGTCCGGCCCACATACCTGTGTGCATAATACATCTCCTTACAGGCTCACACAAGCACTGCGCTTTTCCCCCTACTCCCCATTTTGTCTTCCTCATACATCTATAGCACCGGCCCCCCGGCCCGGGGCCACATCTCCAGACCTGGGAAACTGATCCAGGAGGTCGGTGCTGTGTCCCGGGGTCTTCTGTATCAGGAATGGGGAGAGGGGGCATTTATTAGCCGGTGGGGTGGGTGGTACCATACTTTGGGGGCATCTTGTAGTATCAGAATGTGTGTGTGGGGGATGGGGGAACTGTGGGGACATTATACTGTGTGTGTCAGACAGGGGGCGCTGTACTATGGGGCAATATGTGTTTCCTGACTTCCGGTGTTTCATAGTTGGGTCGTATGTATCTATCAGAGGAGAGGGAGGAAAGCGTTATAATTCTTAGTAATGGGGGATCTCCACATACCTCCACCTGCAGAGCCGCCACCACATATATGGCTGTTCTGTGCGCACAGGACCTGTGATGAGGTCACAGGAGGGGAGGAGTCAGGGGTCACATGATCAGGGGCCTCAGTGGATGCAGGACTCTGCTGTGCTGGTTGTCATGGTGCTGGATGAGGTGAAGGTTATGTGTGGGGTCAGGAGGGGTTTACAGTGTGGATGTAGCAGAGCCGCGCGTGTACGAGGTGTACGGAGCGGAGCCGTGTGTGTTCGAGGTGTACGGAGCGGAGCCGCGTGTGTACGAGGTGTACGGAGCGGAGCCGCGTGTGTACGAGGTGTACGGAGCAGAGCCGCGTGTGTACGAGGTGTACGGAGCGGAGCCGCGTGTGTACGAGGTGTACGGAGCGGAGCCGCGTGTGTACGAGGTGTACGGAGCGGAGCCGCGTGTGTACGAGGTTTACGGAGCGGAGCCGCGTGTGTACGAGGTTTACGGAGCGGAGCCGCGTGTGTACGGGTTGTACGGAGCGGAGCCGCGCGTGTAGGAGGTGTACGGAGCGGAGCCGCGCGTGTAGGAGGTGTACGGAGCAGAGCCGCGCGTGTACGAGGCGTACGGAGCGGAGCCGCGCGTGTACGAGGCGTACGGAGCGGAGCCGCGCGTGTACGAGGTGTACGGAGCGGAGCCGCGCATGTACGAGGTGTACGGAGCAGAGCCGCGCGTGTACGAGGTGTACGGAGCTGAGCAGTGCGTGTACGAGGTGTACGGAGCGGAGCCGCGCGTGTACGAGGTGTACGGAGCGGAGCCGCGCGTGTACGAGGTCTACGGAGCGGAGCCGCGCGCATACGAGGCGTACCGAGCGGAGCCGTGCATGTACGAGGCGAACGGAGATGGATCTGTGTGTGTATGAGGCTGAACCGTGTGTATGCATTATGTGCATGGGGTGGAGCCATGCAACAAAATAACTGCAAAAAAAATAATCTCAATAACGTGTTATCTGCGCATGCTCAGATTTATCCGAGTCTCTTCGGCGTGCTTGTCTAATATGTTTCCCTCCCTGCGTCTGCATGTTTTCCGGTGGTAGACAGACGCAACACATGCGGGGGTTGCCTGTTTGTTTGGTCTGGTGCCTACCATGTCATGTCCGGGGGCAGGAGTGGCGCTCTGGTCTGGTGCCTACCATGTCATGTCCGGGGGCAGGAGCGGCGTTCTTGTCTGGTGTATGGGAGACATTGTACGGAATAACCTTGGTGAGGCTGGGGCGCATACACCCCGGCTCACTGTACATGACTAAGGTATTCTGAGCCTGGAGCCTAAGGCTCTGTGCTCACAATGAGGATTTGGTGAGTTTTTGATGCTGTAGATTTTCTGCACCCATTAGGGGCCGTATTTTTATTGCATTTTTTGCTTTGGTTTTTGTCTCTTTTGTGTCATGTTATAAATAAAGCTGCTTTGTTTCTCATACTTCCATGTATTTGGCTTTGACAGCACTATAGTGATATAGTCATTTGTCGATTACTTACATTTTTAATGCATTTTTGCAAAGTTCACACACTCAAAATACGCGTGCATTTTTTATCCTTTGGATTTTCCGCATCTAATGCAATTCTATGGAGAAAACTGCAAATACAACCAAAAACTCAACGTTCCAGAAAGATAAATGGACAGAAAAGCCCAGTGTGCATGAGTATTCTATAAATCCCATCCATTTTGCTGGAGTTGTAAGACGATGCGTTTTTACAGACAAGGAGGTAAAGTTTTAAAGTTCTTGTCGACTACAGGACTCCAATAAAACTAGTGTGCACTCGCCTCTCACAGCAGCGCCATTCCAGCTAGGTCAGCACCACTGTCTCCAGAGAGTGACGTGACATTGCTGTGTAATGTGCTGCTGCCACCACTGAGCAGCCGCTATTTGCCTGCAGCTCATCAGTATTCCATAAGGGCAGACATCCGCTTCAGCTGGGAGAGAGAGATGAATATGTGCTGAGCATGGGACTTTGGGACATGATGAATAATAAAGTAGTTTTTCATCTTTTTCTTTAACGACTTAGATGCAGAAGTCAGTAGAAACCAAGGCATCTAAGCACTTTTCTATCCATAAATGAATAATACAACCTAAGATAACAAACTTTATAGTATATCTTATCAGAGAAATCAGATTATTTTCCTCAAGGACTGATCATTCTCCCTCAATTCTCACATATAGGTCAAGTTCACACGTTCAGTATTTGGTCAGTATTTTACATCAGTGTTTGTAAGCCAAACCCAAGAGTAGGTGAAGAATGCAGAAGTGGTGATGTGTTTCTATTATACTTCTCTGATTGTTCCACTCCTGGTTTTGGTTTACAAACACTGATATAAAATATTGACCAAATACTGAACATAGCCAAAATCTGTGTTCAGTACTGACATATTGTCACATTACTGAGGGAGGAGATAACGCTACGTATATACACATATACGACTTTGGAGAGAGGAAAAAGATGGAGAAACTAGAGGCAGGTACAGTCAGGCTGCTGCAAGTTCACCTGAAAGCGGAGAAAGAGGCTCTGCTATAAGATGTCACCTCTACTCTCCACTGTAAATCAAGGAGTGGAAGGCACTGCCAGTGGGGAGAAGGTAGGAATTGTCCAGGACTGTGCATTGATGCCTCCACGAGGGCCTTTGTGAGCCTAATTTGCATATGAATAAAATATGGGTTGCTGTGTTACGGGGCATCAGATAGATTGGTTTGGAACGCTTTCTGAGCTCACAATGCACTGGCATAAGTAGGTCCTATTACCAGTTTTTATTGGTGAGGTGGCTAAACCTAATAAAAATGTTCCTAGTTAAACAGTTACTGCACATAATACATAATGACCCTATTTGACTCTCACTTAATATAAATACTGTATGTCTATTTCACAGATCTGATTTGGAACAAGGGTCACCCCAGACTAAAACTAGAAATGTCACATTGGGATAAAGATGATGCAGGGCTGGCACTTCTAAACCCTTAGCTCTTTTACCTTGCAGAACAACACCAACATTTAAAGGGGTATTCCAGGGAGATAAAGTACTCTCCTAGACAAACCATCATAAACTATTGAGCTAAAATTCATAGTGCTGTTCCTAATCCTGACGGTATCTGATATCCATTGTGACTGTGGAAGTGCTCCTTCGTGCTCCTTCACACTTCTGGGACGATACGTCACAGATCAAGTGGCATGGCCTGCTCCTGGCTTCTAGTAACAGAAAAAGAAACAGCCTTAGCCTGGTTTCACATGTCTTGACTTTTCCGGTAAAGGAAAAACCGGTACCAGAGATATCCATGTCCGTGTGTGGCAACCGTGTGCTGCATCAGGAGCACACGTACCGGCGCCCGGGAATCCGTGTACAGTTAGTGATGCTCCCAAGCGCTGGGTGCTGAACGCTGCCCTCATCATTGTCCCTTGCTTGCACTGTGATCAGCACACGACAATGTAGTAGTCTGCTCCCACAGTGTCCATGTGGAAAATAAGAATAAAATAATAAAATCCTTATAGTCACCTGTCCGGAGATGTCCCCCGCTGTAATCCTCTGACTGCTGATGTCGGGGAGAATGAGCCGCTCCAGCGAGCGGGCCCCTGCTCTGTGCTGAGCTCAGTGCAGGGCCCCCGTTCGCTGGAGCGGCTCATTCTCCCCGGCTCCTCGACGTCAGAGGATTACAGCGGGGTACATCTCCGGACAGGTGAGTATAAAGATTTTATTATTTTATTCTTATTTTTACACACGGACACTGCGGAAGCAGACTACTACTCCCAACATTGTCCCTTGCTCATGCTGATCACAGCGCGAGCAAGGAACAATGATGAGGGCATCGTTCAGCACCAGGCACTTGGGAACAGCGCTAACTGTGCACTGATTCCCAGGCGCCGGTACACGTCACACTGATGACACATGGATGTCATCTGTGAGGAGCTGCCCACTTACTAAAGACTATGATACTTTTCCAGCACGGATCACCATTTTCATCAATATTATTATTGTGTGTTATTAGTGATTTGCTTGTTATGTTTTATATAGTTCTGCTTACTTGTTAGTATGTAAGATTCACTTGTAAAATGTCCAGCATTCCACTAATCTCATCTTTATTTCAGGAGTCCATTGTTTCAACAGCCAATAATCTCATTAGGTGAGTGTAGATTGAGACACAGTGGAGCCGTCACCACAGGGGGTCTTACAGGCAGTCTCAGATGAAGGCTTCTAGAATATTCTTCATTGTTTTAGCGATCGGTAAATGCTTAAGGGGAAGGGTGTCAGCACTTCTGAGCTGGGAGGGGGCTGACCCCAGGGAAGTAGAGGAGAGACATGTTTTAGTCTAAGAGTTGTGTGGAAGGATTCAAGGAAGAGGATGGAGATTGTGGACTTGGAAGGATGAATGGATAAACATGTTGCCATTATGGATTATGTCGTTTGGATTTAAACTTTCTTAAAAGGACTGCTGCTACTGGATACCTGTGCTTTCATAGTTTTATCTGCCGTCTAGAGGATCATGGACTGTGGCTACAGACTATACTGGCTGGAGATACGAAATCTATGGGCCAACCAAAAGTTGGGAGACAGTGAGTATGGCCTAATATAAAGCCAGTAGAACTACTGAACCCAGATTGGGAACTTGAGGACTGACAGAACTGTATTCTGGCCATTTACCTGGAAATGCTTTATTACCATGGCTGTGATTAATAAAATATTGTTGCATCGTTAACCTGTCTAGGAGATTACTTACAACCCACAACCTCCGATCTCTATATCATCCATATGTGTTCAGCATGTGATATTTTGCGGACCATGCAGCGTGTAAAAACGGACATGTGTACGTGTGGAGCACACGTACCCACGGTTCGTGGAAACACACTGATACAGTACAGACCAAAAGTTTGGACACACCTTCTCATTTAAAGATTTTTCTGTATTTTCATGACTATGAAAATTGTACATTCACACTGAAGGCATCAAAACTATGAATTAACACATGTGGAATTATATACTTAACAAAAAAGTGTGAAACAACTGAAAATATGTCTTATATTCTAGGTTCTTCAAAGTAGCCACCTTTTGCTTTGATGACTGCTTTGCACACTCTTGGCATTCTCTTGATGAGCTTCAAGAGGTAGTCACCGGAAATGGTCTTCACTTCACAGGTGTGCCCTGTCAGGTTTAATAAGTGGGATTTCTTGCCTTATAAATGGGGTTGGGACCATCAGTTGTGTTGTGCAGAAGTCAGGTGGATACACAGCTGATAGTCCTACTGAATAGACTGTTAGAATTTGTATTATGGCAAGAAAAAAGCAGCTAATTAAAGAAAATCGAGTGGCCATCATTACTTTAAGAAATGAAGGTCAGTCAGACCGAAAAATTGGCCAAACTTTGAATGTGTCCCCAAGTGCAGTTGCAAAAACCATCAAGCGCTACAAAGAAACTGGCTCACATGAGGACCGCCCCAGGAAAGGAAGACCAAGAGTCACCTCTGCTTCTGAGGATAAGTTTTTCCGAGTCACCAGCCTCAGAAATCGCAGGTTAACAGCAGCTCAGATTAGAGACCAGGTCAATGCCACACAGAGTTCTAGCAGCAGACACATCTCTACAACAACTGTTAAGAGGAGACTTTGTGCAGCAGGCCTTCATGGTAAAATAGCTGCTAGGAAACCACTGCTAAGGACAGGCAACAAGCAGAAGAGACTTGTTTGGGCTAAAGAACACAAGGAATGGACATTAGACCAGTGGAAATCTGTGCTTTGGTCTGATGAGTCCAAATTTGAGATGTTTGGTTCCAACCACCGTGTATTTGTGCGACGCAGAAAAGGTGAACGGATGGACTCTACATGCCTGGTTCCCACCGTGAAGCATGGAGGAGGAGGTGTGATGGTGTGGGGGTGCTTTGCTGGTGACACTGTTGGGGATTTATTCAAAATTGAAGGCATACTGAACCAGCATGACTACCACAGCATCTTGCAGCGGCATGCTATTCCATCCGGTGTGCGTTTAGTTGGACCATCATTTATTTTTCAACAGGACAATGACCCCAAACACACCTCCAGGCTGTGTAAGGGCTATTTGACCAAGAAGGAGAGTGATGGGGTGCTACGCCAGATGACCTGGCCTCCACAGTCACCAGACCTGAACCCAATCGAGATTGTTTGGGGTGAGCTGGACCGCAGAGTGAAGGCAAAAGGGCCAACAAGTGCTAAGTATCTCTGGGAACTCCTTCAAGATTGTTGGAAGACCATTTCCAGTGACTACCTCTTGAAGCTCATCAAGAGAATGCCAAGAGTGTGCAAAGCAGTCATCAAAGCAAAAGGTGGCTACTTTGAAGAACCTAGAATATAAGACATATTTTCAGTTGTTTCACACTTTTTTGTTAAGTATATAATTCCACATGTGTTAATTCATAGTTTTGATGCCTTCAGTGTGAATGTACAATTTTCATAGTCATGAAAATACAGAAAAATCTTTAAATGAGAAGGTGTGTCCAAACTTTTGGTCTGTACTGTATGTGTGCAGACCCATAGATTTGAATGCGTCTGCATGTGTCAGTGTCTCCTGTACATGTGGAAACTGTCACCACACGTACTGGACACACTGACATGTGAAAGAGCCCTTACCAACACCAGGTCAGATTACCAATACACTAGCAGGATGCAACAGACGCCATGATAAAGGTGGGGGTGGCACAGGTGCAAAATACTGATTTAGCAACCACTCACAAACCTACCAATTCATGGAGGTGATGGTTGTCTAGTAAAAAATTCACTCAGTTGAGGCTTGCATAGGGCACCGGTCACACGGGTACGTGTGATGCAGTGTGTCTGGTTTACAGCCTATTGGTGACACCCATAGTATTAGTAACAGGCAGCCGCTTGATAACATTTCCTTCCATTTAGTCCAAGATCACGGTTTGTGGCCAGCCTCTGACCAGATACAGTCATTTGTCTATGCTTTGGTTGCCCACCCCTTTCCCTGCGGGAGGAAATTAATCCTCCTCATAAATGTTTTTAACACTATATTCAGGTAAGTCACACCTTTGATGCAAAAAACGGGATTTGATGGAGTAAGGTTATTACAATTGTGTAATCATAATCAGCAGGTTTGGTTGGAGACACCAAGGTACTCCTATTTTTGTATTAGGGCATGTAGAAGAACTGACACTGTACACACATGGTAAAACTGCAATAGGGCATTTATTGTTTCTTGCATATAAAGTGATAACATTTAGATGGATTCAGATAAACCCTCCTACAAAACATGATCAATAGTGATGGGCGAGCACTAAAATGCTCGGGTACTCGTTACTGGGGTCAAGCAAATCGTAATGCTCGGGTGCTCGACCCGAGTAATGAGTATAATGGAAGTCAATGGGAAACCCAAGCATTTATCCGGCGAACTCCCCCTTCCGAGGTCTGGAGGGGGTCTAAAAAATTGGTCAAATTGATGGAAACAGCGCTGAAGTGGCATGGGAACAGCATGGGGAAGACCCCTGGAAGCATCTCTGAATCTCAGGTCGTTTCTGGGAACAATATTGTCAGAGTATTACGCCACTTTTACGGACTGACAATAAAACATACAAAAACAAAGATAAAATGGATTTTCCTGGAAAAAAATTAAGAAATATTCTTTCCAGGATAATGACTTATATATAAGGCAAAATAAATAAGAGAAAAAAAATGCTCCTCCACACTTTGGGCTATGTTCACATGTAGTCTTTTTGCTGCGTTTTTGCACGTTCGCATTGCTTTCAACGGTGAAAAATACATTCACCAGTAAATGTAATTTTAACATTTTAATACCTCATCTGACCATATGGTATGTGAGACAAGATCAGACACATCCTGTTTCATTCATGAAGGAGGGAATCTGAAAGTCAACATTTTTAGAGGGCCACCAGCCAGCCCTCTCTAAGCATTTTTGTAGGGCCAGCAGCCAGCTATGCTTTGCATAGCCATATATTGCTAATTTTCTTCTTCGCATTAATACTGTAATGTTTGAAATGTAGAGGGCCAGCAGGCGGCCCTCACAAGTTATACAGAGCCAGCAGGTGGTCCCCACTATTTTTAGAGGCCCAGCAGGCGTCTTGTGGACAGAGGAGACCATGATAGAGCTTTTTGTTAAAGCACATCATTCAACTGTTTACTGTAAATAGAATGAGGACTACAAATAAAGGCACTGGGTGCCTTGACTGTGTGCAAGGCATAATGAAATGTGAATATTCCCAAAGGATTTTGAGTCGCAATATATTGCCCAGTGTAAGAAAGCTGGGTTTGCATCCTAGGTCATGGATCTAACAGCAGGACAATGACCCCGAACACACTTCAAGAGTCACCCAGAATGGAAGAAAACAAAGCACTGGAGAGTTCTGAAGTGGTAATTCCAGCTCCAGTAGCGTAAAGTCTCCCAACACTGCCACTTACATACCAATGCTGAAAAGAAAATGCGAATGACACATTAAATCAGTAAATTTTGTTAATTTTGATGAATTTCTGTCAACTCTGATTAATTTCTGACACATTTGAAAAAGTTCTGTCAACTTCAATGTATTTCTTTTATCTTTGATAAATTTTTGTCAACATTGATGAATTTCTGTCAACTTTGATGAATTTCTGAGTACAGATCACTGTAAAAATTATGAATCGGTCAATGAGTGTATGGAACAAATCAATCAAGTTATGGACTGTGGAAGAGAAGTATGAACATTAATTTCCAGCAGATGATACCACCTAGCACCTATCCCTATACTCAATGCAGCTAACAGTGGTATTAATAGGGAATATAATTTTTTTCTCTTTTTATTTTAGGTTGCAGCAGCACGGACTATAAGGCAACAATCCCTGACTAGATGCCTGCAATGTGCTATACCTTGAGCAATAGCTCATCATACACGAATTGCAGATAAGAGAGTAAATATTGTAGAATGTAAAATAGATTTTAATCGGCCCTGAAAAGTTTTTTGTAGTACGTAGCAGCACCAAACTGTGGAGGGACGCAAGCAGCCTTGCATGCTTTCATTAATTTCTGAGTGAAGATAACAGTAAAAAACATGAATCGGTCAGTGAGTTTTTGTAAAAAAGCAATCAAGTTATAGACAGTGGAAGAGATGTATGTGACCACAATCAACACTGATTTCCAGCAGATAGCTGCATTTAGTATAGGAATAGGTGCTAGGTAACAGCAGTATTAATAGGGAATAGATTTTTTTGCGGGGTGGTTGCAGTTCGGTTCAGTTAAAGCCTCCTCTTTAATTGTGAGCAGCAAGTGTTTCAGTAGAGAAGTGGGATGGTTACGCTGATTATAGTGTCATCGCCACTCAGCATCTTTATTAAGTCCTCAACGTTTTGGAGAATGGCACGTATGTCAGACATCCATGCCTACTCATTAGCTCTTATGTGCGGAGGCTGACCGGAATACCGACAAGCATGTTGTAGCTGGTATTCAACTACTGCCCTCTGCTGCTCTCAAAGCCTTGCCAAAATATGTAATGTTGAGTTCCAATGCGTGGTGACATAGCACACCAGTTGGTGAGCTGGAAGTTGCAAATGCTGCTGAAGCACTGCCAGGTTGGCGGAAGCTGTAGTTGATCAGGGTAGGTTTTGAGAAACCGCTGAACCACTAAGTTGAGCACGTGGGCCAGGCATTGTACGTGTGCAAGGTTGCCAAGCTTCAGAGCCTTCACCAGGTTCTGGCCATCGTCACACACGGCTATGCCTGGCTGTAGGTTCAGGGATGATAGCCACAGATCAGTTTGGTCTGTTAGACCTTTCAACAATTCTGCGGTGGTGTAAGGTTTGTCACCTAAGCAGATTAGCTTCAGCAAAGCCTGTTGCCACTTGGCCGAGGCAGTGCTGCGGTGCTTCCAGCTTCCGACTGAAGACGTTTTAGAGATGGAGGTTGGAACAGCTGAAGGTGGGGGCAACCCTGATAGGAAATAGAATAGTCGTTTTTTGTTGTTTTCTTGGGGGGATTGGTTGCAGCAGCAAGAAGTATAAGGCAATAGTCCCTGACTAGATTCCTCTAATACGCTATCCCTAATATGACAGCTCACTGTACACAAATTGTAGTTAAGAGGGGAAATATTGTAGAATATAGAATAGATTTGAATCGGCCATGAAACGATTTTTTTTTGGATGTGGCAGCAGCAAACTGTGGAGGAATGCTAGCAACCCTGCCTTCTTAGCAGGGCTGATGAGTCGGTAAGCCAAACCTCCGACTCCGACTCCTCAATTTCCATGACTTCAACTCCGACTCCCTCACACATGGCTCATGTTTAAGTGATAAATTTACTGTAGCACACATTCAACTCAGCTAAAAGTCTAGACCCTTAGATCAGGAATAGGACAGACATTTATAAGACATTTCATAACTTTCCCAAATTCTTGTGAAAAAAATATTCCCCACAAACTGCATTGAACTATTGTACCCAATTTATTATATATTTTAGGAGTTGAAGTCGGACCATTTTATACCGATTTATACCATAAAAACTATGAATTCATAACAGATTTTCGAGATCCCAAGAGAATTGGGAATGTCAGCCTGGCTCCAAGCCCAGTCTAGCGCATAGGGATGGGGAGATACCAGACACAGCCTTTCGGAAACCCCTAGGGCCTCTGCGTTTGGTCTCCACGCATAGCAGGTGCCCAGCTGGATCCGATGACACTAGAACCGGCTCCCTAGGAGCATCCATTAAGGAATTATAACCCATTTTAGTTTCTAGAGTTTATAGCTGATGGGGGCCAGGGGTGGAGATTTAGGTCCAGCCCAGGGAGCAGGAGTGGTAACTCAGAGGGGTTAAATGCTCCTGCAGCTCTGGCCTAGTGTTTTTTTCTCTGGGAGGTCATGAAGACCCATCACGTGGGAGAAGTCACCCAACAAGGGGGGAACCACAAGCCTTCCATGTGGCAGCCCTCCCCGCAAGCCAGGCCTTCCATCTGACTGGTAACTGACTTTTAACATCTGCTAATATCTTTTATACCACTACAATTGTGTTTGCATCTATGACCATTATGTACAGTATAGCCCAAAAGTTTGGACACACCTTCTCATTTAAAGATTTTTCTGTATTTTCATGACTATGAAAATTGTACATTCACACTGAAGGCATCAAAATTATGAATTAACACATGTGGAATTATATACTTAACAAAAAAAAAGTGTGAAACAACTGAAAATATGTCTTATATTCTAGGTTCTTCAAAGTAGCCACCTTTTGCTTTGATGACTGCTTTGCACACTCTTGGCATTCTTTTGATGAGCTTCAAGAGGTAGTCACCGGAAATGGTTTTCACTTCACAGGTGTGCCCTGTCAGGTTTAATAAGTGGGATTTCTTGCCTTATAAATGGGGTTGGGACCATCAGTTGTGTTGTGCAGAAGTCAAGTGGATACACAGCTGATAATCCTACTGAATAGACTGTTAGAATTTGTATTATGGCAAGAAAAAAACAGCTAAGTAAAGAAAAACGAGTGGCCATCATTACTTTAAGAAATGAAGGTCAGTCAGTGCGAAAAATTGGGAAAACTTTGAAAGTGTCCCCAAGTGCAGTGGCAAAAACCATCAAGCGCAACAAAGAAACTGGCTCACATGAGGACCACCCCAGGAAAGGAAGACCAAGAGTCACCTCTGCTTCTGAGGATAAGTTTATCCGAGTCTTCAGCCTCAGAAATCGCAGGTTAACAGCAGCTCAGATTAGAGACCAGGTCAATGCCACACAGAGTTCTAGCAGCAGACACATCTCTACAACAACTGTTAAGAGGAGACTTTGTGCAGCAGGCCTTCATGGTAAAATAGCTGCTAGGAAATCACTGCTAAGGACAGGCATCAAGCAGACGAGACTTGTTTGGGCTAAAGAACACAAGGAATGGACATTAGACCAGTGGAAATCTGTGCTTTGGTCTGATGAGTCCAAATTTGAGATCTTTGGTTCCAACCACCGTGTCTTTGTGCGAAGCAGAAAAGGTGAACGGATGGACTCTACATGCCTGGTTCCCACCGTGAAGAATGGAGGAGTTGTGATGGTGTGGGGGTGCTTTGCTGTTGACACTGTTGGGGATTTATTCAAAATTGAAAGCATACTGAACCAGCTTGGCTACCACAGCATCTTGCAGCGGCATGCTATTCTATCCGGTTTGCGTTTAGTTGGACCATCATTTATTTTTCAATAGGACAATGACCCCAAACACACCTCCAGGCTGTGTAAGGGCTATTTGACCAAGAAGGAGAGCTATGGGGTGCTACGCCAGATGGCCTGGCCTCCACAGTCACCAGACCTGAACCCAATCGAGATGGTTTGGGGTGAGCGGGACCGCAGAGTGGAAGCAAAAGGGCCATTAAGTGCTAAGCATCTCTGGGAACTCCTTCAAGATTGTTGGAAGACCATTTCGGGTGACTACCTCTTGAAGCTCATCAAGAGAATGCCAAGAGTGTGCAAAGCAGTCATCAAAGCAAAAGGTGGCTACTTTGAAGAACCTAGAATATAAGACATATTTTCATTTGTTTCACACTATTTTGTTAAGTATATAATTCCACATGTGTTAATTCATAGTTTTGATGCCTTTAGTGTGAATGTACAATTTTCATAGTCATGAAAATACAGAAAAATCTTTAAATGAGGTGTGTCCAAACTTTTGGTCTGTACTGTATGTATAACCCTTATGTATATAGTGTATTGTTTAGTGTGCCCTTAAGGCAATTAAATATATAATTTAACCTTGGGCTGCTCTTTTATCTCGATCCATGAATCCACACGTCCGTTGTTTGGCTTAATCCTCATGCTACCGGGGCTGGTTCCTGGCCTGATATAATCCCCGTTAATGTACAGGGGCTTATATCTAATAGGTGGCAGCTCTACCAGGCTAACAAGGTTCTGTTTCACTGGGCTCAGTGAGAGGGGCCTCTCAGCCTGTCAGGGGTGTGAGCAAGTGTGGTGTCACATCAGTGACTGCATGGGCCACCTCTTCTCACTACGTGTCCCCGAGGGGGTGCGGAACGTCACGTTAGTGCAAAGTGCAGATCCGTATCACGTGATCCGTCTGACGTAATTGTGACGTCAGGCGTTTGCGAGGTGTGGATCCTTCACAATGACTACCTCAGATGGAATTGTTATAGTGCAATCGCAATATAGCGATGCTACTGTTTATCGGACAAGTCTGGATTTTAATTTTGAACGCACAACTGGGGCTGATTAATAGAGTAGAATATTTTGATGCTGAGAAAACTTTGCAGTATTTAGATCGCAGCAAATTTAGCACACCTTTGATCGTCTTTTTCACTGCTTGCACTATGTAGCGATACTTTTCAAATCAACCAAGTCTGTCTGTATGCCTTTAACGCAGAAATGGACCAGTATAAATGGTGTATTATATTTCTTTTCACAACAATTTGCAAGATTAAGAGCAAAATGATTATTACTATTATCCCTAAGAAGGGCTATAGATATGAACTCCAGCAGCAGAATGAACGTGTAATGAACCCTATCCTGTCCTACACTATTCCTCCACAAACTGTCCCTAGCAGCAGTATTAATATTGATTAGAATGAGCACCACTTACAAGGGCAGTTGTTGCAGATAAAATAAATAAAAGTGGTGTGGAATCTCTGCCTATATGGAGATAGTATAAAACATGTGATGTTGCTATAGGCCTTATATTTCCGTACATGAGGCCTCTGAATAGATAATCTTACCCAAGTATTATAAATTTAGATAAGGGAGGTGGAGACATTATATTTTAATTGGAATGGACAACATCAGATGTTCTAACAAAGAAGGAATGGATCGTACATGTAAATAGTAATTTACAATATGAACATGTTTATTATTGTAGTATAGAAAAGTTAAAAACTTTGTTCACACGCAGAGATTGTGGACTGAAAGACATTGATGAATGGCAGATTGGGGGTTAGGAAGAAGTGGGATGAGGAAATATTGGGTACTTTTTGGGAGGTTTAAGAGGAGGTATAGCAATACTCTTGTCCATATAGTGAATATATAAATATGTAACTGTGAAATATTCAAAGGAAAATTGCATTTTATTTGATTTTTAGATAACAGATGTATATTAATGACTTCATATGTTTTAATTCAAAAGTTCTAACTTACTTTCTCGTTTACTTCTTTGTCGTTACTTTGACTCTCCTTTATCTGTTTTCTTGTAGTTTGTCAAAAATATATGGTTTATACCTGTGTGAGTTTTCTTTTGTGGTCAACAAAATATGATTTTCAGGTAAAAGATTTCCCACCTTCTAGGCATGATAATTGCTTCTCTCTTTGTGAGATATTTGATGTTTAGTAAGACTCCATTTGTTGGTAAAACATTTCTCACATTCTAAACATGAAAATGGCTTCTCCCCTGTGTGAGTTCTCTGATGTGTAACAAGACGTGATTTCTGGCTAAAATGTTTCCCACATTCTGAACATGGAAATGGATTCTCTCCTGTGTGAGTTCTCTGATGTATAACAAGATGTGATTTCTGGCTAAAATGTTTCCCACATTCTGAACATGGAAATGGATTCTCTCCTGTGTGAGTTCTCTGATGTCTAATAAGCTGTGATTTCTGGCTAAAATGTTTCCCACAGTCTAAACATGAAAATGGCTTCTCCCCTGTGTGAGTTCTGTGATGTCTAATAAGCTGTGATTTCTGGCTAAAATGTTTCCCACATTCTGAACATGGAAATGGATTCTCTCCTGTGTGAGTTCTGTGATGTTTAACAAGACGTGATCTATCTGTAAAACATTTCCCACATTCTAAACATGAAAATGGCTTCTCTCCTGTATGAGTTCTCTCATGTTTAGTAAGAGTTGACTTTTCTGCAAAACATTTCCCACATTCTGAACATGAAAATGGCTTCTCCCCTGTGTGAGTTCTCTGATGTGTAACAAGATGTGATTTCTGGTTAAAATGTTTCCCACATTCTGAACATGGAAATGGATTCTCTCCTGTGTGAGTTCTCTGATGTGTAACAAGATGTGATCTGTCTGTAAAACATTTACCACATTCTGAACATGAAATTGGCTTCTCTCCTGTGTGAGTTCTCTCATGTGTAGCAAGACTTGATCTATCTGTAAAACATTTCCCACATTCTGAACATGAAAATGGCCTCTCACCTGTGTGAATTCTCTGATGTTTAATAAGAGTTGATTTTTCTGTAAAACATTTCCCACATTGCGAACATGAAAATGGCTTCTCGCCTGTGTGAGTTCTCTGATGTTTAATAAGAGTTGATTTTTCTGTAAAACATTTCCCACATTCTAAACATGAATATGGTTTCTCCCCTGTGTGAGTTCTCTGATGTGTAAAAAGATGCGATCTATCCATAAAACATTTCCCACATTCTGAACATGAAAATGGCTTCTTCCCTGTGTGAGTTCTCTGATGTGTAACAAAATATGATTTATTTGCAAAACATTTACTACATTCTGAACATGAATATGGCTTCTCCCCTGTGTGAATTCTCCAATGTGTAACAAGATATGATTTATCTACAAAACATTTACCACATTCTGAACATGAATATGGCTTCTCCCCTGTGTGAATTCTCTGATGTCTAACAAGATATGATTTATCTGCAAAACATTTCCCACATTCTGAACATGAATATGGCTTCTCCCTTATGTAAACTCTTTTTTGTCTAACAAGCTCTAATTTCGAGTTAAAATATTTCTCACACTCTGAAGAAGAAAATCCTTTCTCCTCTAGGTGTTGTTTTGGATATGTAACAAAAGACGTTTTGAGGCACAAACTTTTTTCACATTCTACAATTGAAAATGACTTGTTTGCTGTAAGAGCAGTTTGATTTTTAACGCCTCCATTGTGACTTTTATTTTTCTTAATATTCTGTGATGAATCAGAAGATAGGACCTGTTTAAAAGCATCAGATGATAGATCTTTGTTGTGAAAGGATGATGGAATTTCTGGAATAGTGGCATAGATGTCAGTTATATGTTGAGTGGTATCAAGGTCATCTGATGTAAAAATTGAAGATGTCATTTGTTCTTCTGATCTTTTGGTGCAGTCACCTGCCAAGAATAAAGATTATTTCAAATAAATTATGCTGAATTATCTTTTTATAACATTTCTAAAATACCCAAATAAATTGCAAGCTATGTAGCAAAATTAAATTATTTACCAAGACAAAGACAAGTTAACAATTTAAACAGTAGACCTTAAAAAGCAACATGGCTTCCATGAACCAATCCAGCAAAATCTGTACTCCCAAAGCCAGATATTTCCCTCGCTTCTGAGTCCTGTTGTGTGCCCAAATATTGTTACCATCCACATTTTTAGTATTGCTATAGCAAGAAGAAGCCACTTAAAAATTGATGGTGGTCGTGTCTCCAGAAACAGTTGGGCAGCACTTATTGGTCACTAAAGTGGCATATATGCAATTTTCACTCTGCAGCATTAACTGCGTGTTAGTTTCCAGAGATTACCTGTAGAGTCAAAATAGTTACTACTCCTAAAGATGAATTCCATGAGGGTAAAACAGTCACTTTATGCGGTTTTCTACTGTTGTGTTTTTCCACCATTCTGGAACCTTAGGTGATCTGCAAATGGTGCCCACAAACTATTCCAGCAAAATCTGAATTCCCATAGCCGAATTGCGCTCCTTCCCTACTGAGCCCTGCCATGTGCCAAAAGAGTATGATACTGTCCGATTCAGAAGTTGTAAAATATATTGTGTGGTTCATTTTTTTCTATTTCCCCTTGTAAAATTTTAAAAAATTGGGGCTACATCAACAATTGAGCAATCTTTTTTTTAGTTTTTGAATTCTAATTTTTGATAATTAATGTGATACACCTAAAAGGTTACATTTCCTGAATGCTTCATAGTTTTAAGGTTGAACGTAGACTTAGGTACATAGATTTCAACCTATATCCCAACATGTTGATCCTGAGAAAGGCAAAAACCCAATGGAACAGACATTAATGGCTCCATATCAAGGGAAATATTCCTTCCCGGCTCCTAATAAATCAATCAGACTAGTTGCTTGGATCAACGTCCCATTACAGAATCTAGTTCTCAAGCTGTAATATATTTTTCAAGAAAGGCAAGAATTTTAGTAGTGAATCAACCATTACAACATCACTATGTCAGAGCGTTCCATAGTCTCACTGCTCTTACGGTAAAGAATCTGTGCAATAACTACTATAGAAAAAAACGGTGACATCTCTGGAGTCTTTTAGACGCGAATACATTTGAACACGGTGGCGCTGTGACAGGAGCAGCACAGCGCTCGTCAGCCCCCGCCCCGACGTGCATTGGCGTGATTAGGTTAGCATACTACTGACTTCATCCCACTGCTGCTGGCGCCAGGCCACAGAGGTGGCAAGGACGCGGCTGGCACCGGTAAGCAACTCAGGAGGAGCCAAAGATGAAATGTGTTTGTTCTGTGTTATTTTACAGGGGAAATTATGGAGCAATGGGGGACATTATGGGGCACTTAAGGGGGGTTGTGAAAGGGAACAAAATAAAGTGTACAGTGAGGGAAACTTTATGCAGAGAGGCACTGTGGGGAGATATTATGGAAAGAAGCAGTGTGGGGGTGGAGTATATTATTTACAAAGGAAGTGTGAGAGGGACATTATGGACAGGGGCATTGAGGGGAAATATTTTCACAGGAAGCACAGTGAGGGGGCAATTATATATTCAGGGGTGCAGAATGGGAGATATTTATATTTATGGGGAAGTATAATGATACTTTTATTTCTAAGGACACAGTGTCAAAAAGTGCTGCTGAAGACGGAGGAGAAGGAAGTCTGCAGAGACGGGCTTTGGGCATGAAATCTCATCATGGCGTCTGTATTACATGATGACAAAAGTGATTGAAATGACTTGAATCAGAGAAGATGTCACCTATAAGGTACCTGGATGTAAATGTTTGTGATCCTGCCTTCGTGCCTTCGTCTTATAAGTATGGTGGGTCCTGTATGGTCCGCAGTCTGATGACTGGTAACAACTCCCAGCATTTCCTTACCATTTTTAAGGACGTACATGAGGCTGACCTGACATTACAATGGTACTGCATAGATGTACTGACAGTGGTTCGGGCACTGCATTCATGTGCTGACGGTGGTTCGGGCGCTGCACTCATGTGCTGATGGTTGTTCTGGAGCCGCATACATGTGCGGATGGTGGTTCTCACCTTGTACACATGTAACAATCCATGCTTCATGGCTATGTTAAAACTTAAAAATCCTCAAAATTTTGAGATTATGAGGAGGATTTGGCAAGTTTCTGCTGCAAAAACACAGATTAAGTTAGCGTGTTTGCATACAGATTTGTTTTGGAGCAGAACATGGTTCAGGTGATGTATTAATGTACTGATGGTGGTTCTAGTGATTTATTCATGCAAGTACCCTATTAACTTTTTTGGGGGCCCTTGGGATTCATTTAGTATGGCAATGTGGCCCTTGTAGCAAAAAACGTTCTCCACCTCTGAATTAGAGTATGTGACATGATAGTACTTGGCAATCCAAACTATCGTAGGAGACAATAGTGATTGGACAATTGGAGCCTCTATAAGCACTGAATTGAAAGGTAGAAAGTATTAGTGATCCCTGTTTTAGGAGAGACTGTGCAGTAATTTTCATTCTTTAGGATTGAAAACATCATGAAACTCATGACATGGAGTCATTAGAGCCATCAACCACGCAAAGCTTAGAGATACAGTGGGTATGGAAAGTATTCAGACCCCTTTAAATTTTTCACTCTTTGTTTCATTGCAGTCATTTGGTAAATTCTAAAAAGTTCATTTTTTTCCTCATTAAAGTACACTCTGCACCCCATCCTGACTGAAAAAAAACAGAAATGTAGAAATTTTTGCAAATGTATTAAAACAGAAAAACTGAAATGGTCATAAATATTCAGACCCTTTGCTCAGACACTCATATTTAAGTCACATGCTGTCCAATTCCTTGTGATCCTCCTTGAGATGGTTCTACTCCTTCATTGGAGTCCAGCTGTGTTTAATTAAACTGATAGGACTTTATTTGGAAAGGCACACACCTGTGTATACAAGACCTCACAGTTCACAGTGCATGTCAGACCAAATGAGAATCATGAGATCAAAGGAACTGCCCAAGGAGCTCAGAGACAGAACTGTGGCAAGGCACAGATCTGGCCAAGGTTACAAAAGAATTTCTGCATTACTCAAGGTTCCTAAGAGAACAAGTGGAATCCATAATCCTTAAATGGAAGAAGTTTGAGACCACCAGAAGTCTTTCTAGACCTGGCCGTCCAGCCAAACTGAGCAATCGTGGGAGAAGAGCCTTGATGAGAGAGATAAAGAAGAACCCCAAGATCACTCTGGCTGAGCTCCAGAAATGCAGTAGGGAGATGGGAGAAAGTTCCACAAAGTCAACTATCATTGCAGCCCTTCACAGATCTCCACCAGTCGGGCCTTTATGGCAGAGTGCCCCGACAGAAGCCTCTCCTCAGTGCAAGACATATGAAAGCCCGCATAGAGTTTGCTCAAAAACACATGAAGGACTCACAGACTATGAGAAATAAAATTCTCTGGTCTGATGAGACGAAGATAGATCTTTTTGGTGATAATTCGAAGCGGTATGCGTGGAGAAAACCAGGCACTGCTCATCACCTGCCCAATACAATCCCAACAGTGAAACGTGGTGGCAGCATCATGCTATGGGGGTGTTTTTCAGCTGCAGGGACAGGACAACTGGTTGCAATTGAAGGAAACATGAATGCGGCCAAGTACAGAGATATCCTGGTTAAAACCTCTTCCAAAGTGCTCTGGATCTCAGACTTAGCCAAAGGTTCACATTCCAACCAGACAATGACCCTAAGCACAGAGCTAATATAACAAAGGAGTGGCTTCAGAACAACTCTGTGACTATTCTTGACTGGCCCAGCCAGAGCCCTGACCTAAACCCAATTGAGCATCTCTGGAGAGCCCTGAAAATGGCTGGCCACCAACGTTCACCATCCAACCGGACGGAACTGGAGAGGATCTGCAAGGTAGAATGGCAGAGGATCCCCAAATCCAGGTGTGAAAAACTTGTTGCATCATTCCCAAGAAGACTCATGGCTGTACTAGCTCAAAAGGGTGCTTCTACTTAATACTGAGCAAAGGGTCTGAATACTTATGACCATGTGATATTTCAGTTTTTCTTTTTTAATAAATTTGCAAAAATTTCTATATTTCTGTTTTTTTTTAGTCAAGATGGGGTGCAGAGTCTACTTTAATGAAAAAAAAATGAACTTTTTAAAATTTACCAAATGGCTGCAATGAAATAAAAAGTGAAAAATTTAAAGGAGTCTGAATACCTACCCACTGTATTATGGCATAGGTGTTATGTGTTTTTGTGTAGTTATAGTGAACTTCTTTGAAGTTAGAAGTTTTCTCACAGAAACTGAAAAGTCAGGATAAAGGGAAACTCTACTATTATTATTCACATTTGGCCAAGAAAAATTTTTTACATTTAATTGAATCTACTAATGAGAGGGGAATTTTATTTTATGGCCTTGCAGGTTAAAGAATGGATGGCTACAGTACAATTTCTTGTATAAATGCTTCAAAATAATATGGACAGTTTTGGGTGGAGGAGCATGCAGTGGTATAGTGGCAGAATGGCGACCTTTAATTGTGATATGGTTGGACTACACCGCCGATAAAGCTGAGAGAGCCAGTGACTGAGGAGAATCTCTGACTTCTCTGCAATTAATAGTTACTACTCACCTGTGCTGTTATCTGTAGGAATCTCCTCTTTACACCGTTCATTACCCATCACATATGTCTCTGTAGTATTAATATGGGTCAGATCTTTACCCTGAAACAAATATTTTAAAAGTCACAGATACATGGAGAAGTCACATCTATAATCAGCACTAATCCTGCCATCTCCACCGTTCTCATTACACAAGTATAAAACATATGATACTGGTGGATAAAACAAGACTAAACACAAGACCTTCACAGCCGTCTACACATCACAGGGGAGATGTCATGACACCTTCTCTCCACCTACCTGATGATCCTGAGAAACATTGGGATTTTCTTGCTTACAGTCCTGTGGAAGAAGAGGATGGGGACTTCTCTCTGGTGTTGTCCTCTTACTGGATAGATCTGTTGGAAACACATACAGGGACTGAATTCATTCTTTACATACAGATAAATATAGGACGTATTTAGTCCGGTCTATTACCTGGTGATGTGAAGCGCTGAGGAACCTTCATAATTATGTCCTTATACAGATCTTTGTTTCCTTCTAAATACTCCCACTCCTCCATGGAAAAATAGACAGTGGCATCCTGACACCTTATAGAAACCTGACACATACAATGATACCGTCATCCCCCTGATCCCTTCATAGTGTTACTGTATAATGTCCCAGCATTTCCAGCAGTGTCACCTCTCCAGTCAGCAGCTCAATCATCTTGTAGGCGAGTTCTAGGATCTTCTGGTCATTGATGTCCTCATGTATTAGGGGGCGAGGCGGAGGCCCCATTATTGGGCTCAGGGTTCTTCCCCATCCCTCAGACACAGGGGCCTTACAGGGCTCACTAGAGGTTTTCTTCACTACTGTGTAATCCTGGTTATGGAGAGACACATTAATAAATCTCCCTACAAACATTTTCTGGGTCCTCACCTCTCCAGTTCTGTCCATCTGTTATTCTCATCGAATAATGTAATGTGACATCATCAGAATCTCTCACCTCTCCAGTAAGCCGGAAGAGGATCTCTAGGGTGAGGTGTAATATCCTTTCCGCCATCTTGTCCCTGTCCATATCCATCCTTGATGGATCAATCAGGAAAATTCTCTTATATAGAAGATCTCCTCTGGGAGGATCCGATATTGTAGGGATCTGAATGGGAAGATGATGAAGATGTAATATCATAAAGATCCCATATAATAACATAATTACAGGAGATAATAAGGGGAACATATGAGAAGATAGAACGTGTAGATGTTGTATCTTCAGATCATATAAACTGGAATGTCATAAACATCACCCACTTGCTGAACTAGTGACTTGGATGTGACTGGAAAGGGGGTCTTACAATCATTTGTCCATTCAATTACCACAACAGGCTGAAAATGAGCTAAGCGCACCCCACAGTCACCTCACATCCACACAACACTTCTCTCAGCCAAGAATTACCATTTTGATAGACAGAGAAACCTGCCCTGGGTGACACACTAGCTCACACACACAGCTAACTTTTCAAGGCACCCGATAGGTACTACTTGCACTTTGCCATACACTGGGTAAAAAAACAAACTATACTTTCCGCTTTGATGTGGGAATGTTTAGAAGAGCAAGGAACAAACTTATTAAACTTTAGATTTAA
Source organism: Phyllobates terribilis (assembly GCF_046119375.1). Lineage (NCBI taxonomy): Eukaryota > Metazoa > Chordata > Amphibia > Anura > Dendrobatidae > Phyllobates > Phyllobates terribilis. Next base: position 45,976,316 of record NW_027362765.1, read on the forward strand.
TATATAAAAAATAAAGTGCAGTTTACAAAATGACAAATAAATGAAATTACAAGATTTACACATAAGGAAAAAAACAGTACAAAAATAAACGGGTTACATACAGAAAAGTCTTATAGATTGAACCTTCTGGCGGAGAAGATCACTGCAGGAAGTAGGACAGATCTACAATTCACATTGTCTCTCCCGGATCTGACAATGAGTTTTTGTGGAGGAGATATTGTAAAGGGTCTCAGGTGAGAGGAGGATGGTTAATTGTTAATACTCTTCAGCTGAATATGTTTCTCATAGACTCATCTTTCATAACGGTAATTCATGTCCCAGTTACCAACACTGGAATCAGCATTAGCAATACTGCAGGAGATATTCATTACACGTGACATGAAAAATAACTACTTCATGATGACGACGACAACCTCTTCATTTCTTACTACGGCTCTATAAACAGATTTGGTCAGAGTCTGTCACTGACTACATTACCACCGCCTATATGAATGTTTGTGTGTATGGGGGAGTTGGGAGAGAGCTGTCAGCCGAATGATCGTTCTGCCAACAGTTATCTAATGTGTGGGGCCGTTAGTATTACCCTGACAGGAAGTGATAATACACTGCACTACAGTAGTGCAGTGCATCACCTGAGCGATATCATTGGTTTATATGTTGTACGAGTGTTGTTGAGGAAAGTTTAAAAATAAAGGTTTTAAGTGAAAAAAATATCACAGTTTTAGCAATACAGAAAGAGAACATCCCCAATCATGATGAAGACAGAGAGAAAGCATCTTCTATATCTGAGTTACCTGAAAGACAGTGTCCTTTATTTTATCTGAAGCAGAAAGAGATAGATCGAGCCTCCTCTATCTTATCTCACAAGAAAAATAAATCTTTGTACAGTGTTATCCACTAGAGAGAAAAATGATTAGTGATGAGCGAGCACTAAAATGCTCGGGTACTCGTTACTCGGTTTGAGTAAATCGTAATGCTTGGGTGCTCGACCCGAGTAACAAGCCCAATGTAATACAAAGAGAACAGGGTGGCAACAAAAATTGTCTATGTTGTAAAAGTATTACACATGGTCTTACTCACTTTCAATCAAAGACTAATATGGAGATTTTTGAGATCAATAAATATCTCACCTTCAATTCTACTTTTGTTATTTATACTAATAGAATGCAGTTGTAATAAACAATATGTGGGGAGAACGATACAGCCTCTCCACCTACACCTTAACTCCCATAGGCATAATGTTCTTAAAGGGTTTCTTAAACAAGGTCTTTCTAGACATTGCACAATGGTGCATAATAAAGATTTTTTTAAGTCTAAAGATCAGCCCTATTGATCAAATTCCCGAGAATTATCCTAATAGACTCCAAGAACTAAACAGAAAGGAAATTTATTGGATTTACAGACTGAATACTCTTAAACCCTTTGGTCTGAATGATGTCTCTGAAGTTTTTTTTATAGTTAATATTGTTTTTTATATATACACACATAAATCTGTGTTTTTACATTTATCATAGTTTTTACTGACACACATATTGTGTTCCTCTAAAATCCTGCACGCTATTATAAATATTCCCTCTTTTATGGTTTCCTTTTTGGAGCAGTACAACTCGAACCCACATCGTAGCGCTCTGCTGGTTGCTACAATCACACACCTCTTTCCTTCTACGCCACCGCACGTCAGGTGATTCACTACCTGTTTGTGTATCTCCTTTATCTGTGCCACAGCCTTTGCACTACATCGCGGCGTTTTCTTTGAGTCCTATTACTACACATTAAGTCTCTATGTCACTACATGATATATGTCAGATAACCTGTTCCTTGTACCATTCCTCAGTTGATAGAGGATATTACGGGCTATTTTTTACATGGGGGTACTTTTTATTTTTATTTTGTTCCTTCATTTTCCATCTCCCTTTATGGAACGACAGCTGATGGGTGTATTCTCATTAGAGATTTTAATGTTATATATATATTTATATTGTTCTTACCTAATGTGAATGCTTACTTATTAGTAAGTAATATTCCTTTCATGTATTTACTCCATTTGACTGATACATTTGACTATTCTGTATATTGATTATTTATACATCTCTACACTACATTATTTGTAATATGTGTCTTAATACATGTTCTCACATTTTATATTGGTGACACTCATTGATAAAGTTTTGTTGAAGGTTTTTGCACACGGCCTCAGGTGCAAAGGTTATGTTGTTTTTTTCTGCTCTTCCTTTTGAACACACCCTTTTTTTTTTTTTTTTTCACTTTATGTCTGTATATAAATGGAGTGTTTCAGTGCATACATTGATATATCTGTTGGTGCCCTGATGAAGGGGTGTGGAACACCCAGAAACGCGTAGGCTTTTACCAATAAACAAGGATTTTATTATATGTTCCTGATTTGAGGATTTTTCAGCAAAGCGGACGTATATCTCTACCTTCACCACCTTTGGATTTAAGCCCAATGTAATGTAATGGGAAACCCCAGTATTTTTCCTCTGCCCCCACCCCCGGAGGTCTGGAGGGGGCCTAAAAATTGGTCAAAGAAATGGAATAAAACATACAAAAACGAAGCTAAAATGGATTTTCCTGGAAAAAATGTTATGAAACATTCTTTCCAGTGTAATGACATATATAACGCAAAATAAATAACGAAAAAAAAATGCTCCTCCACACCTTGGGCTATGTTCACACGTAGTGTTTTTGATGTGTTTTTGCACTTTTGTATTTCTTTCAAAGGTGAAAAATACATTCACTAGTAAATGTAATTTTAACATTTTACTACCTTATCTGGCCATGTGTGTGAGACATGATCAGACACATCCAGCACGAACACCCCTTTTCAGCTGATAATACCATCTAGCACCTGTCCCTATTTTAAAAGCAGCTAACAGCGTTATCAATAGGGAATATAAATTTTTTTCAGCACAAAGTATAATACAATAATCCCTGACTAGATGCCTGTAAAATGCTACCCCTATTGCTATAGGTCACCCATACACAAATCTCAGATAAGAGAGGTAATATAGTACAATAGAAAATAGAAGTTAACAGGCTCAGAAGAGTTTTCTTTGGTATGTTGCACCACCAAACTGTGAAGGAACGCAAGCAACCCTGTCTCCTTTCATCAATTTCTAATTACAGATCACCGCTACAAATTATGAATCTGTCAACGAGTGCAAGGAAAAAAATCAATCAATCAAGCTATGGATTGTACTAGGGATGTATGAGACCAGAATGAACACTCATTTCTAGCTGATGATACCTAGCAGCTGTACGATTCTAAAAGCAGCTAACAGCGTTATCAATAGGGAATAGAATTTTTTTTTTCAGCAAGGAGTATAATACAATAATCCCTGACTAGATGCCTGTAAGAGGCTATCCAAACTGCTATAGTTCATCTGTACACGAATCTCAGATAAGACAGGTAATATAGTACAATAGAAAATAGAATTTAACCGGCCCCGAAGAGATTTTTTTGGTACGTTGCACCACCAAACTGTGAAGGAACGCAAGCCACCCTGTCTGCTTTCATCAATTTTTAATTACAGATCACCATTAAAAATTATGAATCGGTCAACGAGTGCATGGAACAAATATATCAACTTATGCACTGTGGAATATATGTATGTGACCAGAATATGAACACTCATTTCCAGCGGATGATACCTAGCAACTGTTCCTATTCTAAAAGCAGCTAACAGCGGTATCAATAGGGAATAGATTTTTTTTGTTTGCTTGCAGCAACAAGAGTATAAGGCAATAATCCCTGTCTGGATGCATGTAATACGCTATCCATAGTGTGATAGCTCACCCGTACACAAATTTCAGATAAGAGTTAATATTGGAAAATATATAATTGATTTGAATTGACCTTCCCATTATTTAGCAGTGGGTCTCCTATACTGTTATTGTGCATGCAGCAAGTTCAAGGGCTGCCAAAAATTAGGACGCGGTCAAATACCAATTTTTTTTTCTCAAATCTTTATTTAAAGGAATTTTGTATACATATAATATTAAAGCGATAGCAAATACAGTAAATATTGTACAAATTATTACTTAGTGAGTCAAAAATGTATAGTAAACATTTACTTTCATTTAGAAAAAAAAATTTTTTTAAACAAGAAAAAAAGGGGGGGGGGGTTTGGAATGGGGAAGAACTTTGGGATATAGTCTCAGGCGAGCAAGTCGTGCATGATAGAATTAGATGTTATGTCAAGATCAGTAAAAACATCAAATTAAGTTTGTCAAGGGGAGGTGCGAGCTTATCGGCTGTGATGGTTAACGTCAGTGCCTTTCCAACCACTAGTGGTTTCGTCGTCGTGGCATATTGATTTATGTCTAGGGTAATTGGCTCAAGTAGTGGTTGAGGTCGGGGCCGCGGGAGATGATTGGGGGCACGCAAGCAACTGGAAGTTTGTGTACCATGGGGACCAGGTATCTACAAATTTGTCATGGGATCCGGTTTCCCAACTTAAGATTTCTTCTAAGCGATAGAGATCTTGTACTTTTTGTACCCAGTCGTGTAAGGTTGGTGGTAAAACCTGTTTCCAGCCAGTCGTGATTAGATTTTTTGCACAAGAGAGTAATAGTGGAACAAGTGCGTGTTTCTTAGGTTTATATTTATGGGTAGGCAAGGATAACCGTATTTCTGGGGCAGTAAGGTCCCATTCTTTTATGCCTAGTGAGCGAAGTGAGTTTTTTATGTCCAGTCAATAAGGCTGTATCTTAGGACAGGACCATAATATGTGGGTTAGTGTGATTTGGAGTTAGAGCATCTCCAGCATAAAGATGACTCTGCCAATTGTAAGTGGTATAGGCGTTCAGGGGTATAATACCAGCGGGTCACTATTTTAAAAGTATTTTCCTGTAGTAGTGTGCACCTTGAAAATCCGTGAGAGTTTGCTAGGATGCAACGTATGTCTTGAGAGGAAAATTTAGTCCCTAACTCCTTTTCCCATGAAAGGATATATACTGTGGTGTGCTGTTCAATTGGGTTGGTCAGGTTGGCATAAATTTTGGAAGTGAGTTTAGTTATGGTGCCGGTGAGTCTGACAAATAGTTCGAGCCAAAGCCAATCTGTCTTGTGTTTGAGTGCGGTTTTAAATTGGGACATAGTGTAGTTTATATGTTCTTCCACAAGGAAGTTGAATGATTGTTTCTTACTGTCAGCCTGCTTTCCCGGTATACAGGTAGGTCGTCTATATAATGTGAAATTGGTAAGTTGGGTAATAATTCCCATACATTATATATATCTTTATATTGGGGGTCTGCAAGCCACGGTAATACTTTTAGCGGGATATTTTCTAGGAAGTGGCAGTAAGGCAATTGGTTTAGTATGAGGGTACGTCTCAGTGAAAGGGTTGCGTCGGTTATTTCGTCTAGCTTACCTGGAGAGGGATGTTTTGATGTCCACAGGTAGCAATCAACATCTGTGCCCAGCATGAGAAGTTCTATATTAGAGATATTGTTATCTTGTTTAGCTTTTACTAGGTTAATCCAGCGCTTGAGGAGGATTGCCGAGTAATAGAGGCGGAAATCTGGGAGTCCCAGTCCTCCCCTTTCTCTCGGTTTAATTATGGTTTTTAGGGATAATCTGGCTTTTTTGTATTTCCATATAAACTGGGACACGATTTGATGCAAGGATGAAAAGAAGGAATCGGGGAGTTTTATGAGCATCATGTTCATGATATAAAAAATCTTCGGAAAAATATATGCTTTAACAACGTTAACTCTACCAATCCACGATAACACAGGAATATCATATTTCTTTAGGGTGTCTCTAATCTTATTAAACAGAGGTAAGTAGTTAGCAGTATATAAGGAGTCCGGTTCGGGAGTTACGTTTATACCTAAGTACTTCAATTTGTCAGGGGGCCAATTAAAGGGGGTGTTCTTTTTCAGTTCGTCTGCTTCTGCCTTGGTTAATGTAATATTTAGTGCTTTACTCATGTTAATTTTGAAGTTAGATATAACACCAAATTCTGAAAAAACCTTCAGCAGTTTGGGAAATGCTGCTGTTGGGTTCGACACCAGAAGTAGGAGATCATCTGAAAAGCTGCCGTTTTCAATTCCACCTGTCCGATTTTTAGGCCCGCAATTGACTCATCTTGCCTTATTTTTTGAATTAGTGTTTCCATCACTAGAATGAAGAGTGTAGGGGAAAGGGGGCAGCCTTGCCTAGTTCCGTTACGGATCATGAAAGGAGCAGAGAGAAGCCCATTCACCCCGACCTTTGCAGTGGGGTGAGTATATAAGGACATAATGGCGTCTATAAAAGGTAGGAGGAAAAGCGAATTTCTCCAATACGCGTACCATATACTGCCAACTAATTCTGTCAAATGCCTTTTCGGCTTCAGTAGACAGAAGGGTAAGACTGGTATTGGAGCGCCTCGCGAATGAGATAGCTTTTAGAATCTGTGTGGCGTTCTGTTTGCCCTCTCTGCCTCTCACAAAACCCACTTGGTCCGGGTGAATTAGCCCCCCCAGAACCTTCCCAATCCTGATTGCCAGAATTTTGGCCCAGAGCTTCATATCTACATTGAGAAATGAAATGGGTCTATAGTTGCTACATAGGTTGCTGTCCTTTCCCTTCATCGGGATGATAGCTATATGGGCCTCTAGAGCTTGATATGGTGGTGTCTCTCCTGCCAGGAATGCGCTGAATAGTTTCGTCATCTGTGGAAGGAGGAGGTCTAAAAAAATTTTATAGTATCCAATGGAAAAACCATCTGGACCTGGTGTTTTCCCTGTGGGTGAAGTTTGTATGGCCTCTATAATTTCTGCTGGGGAGATCTTAGAAAGAAGCATATTAGCCTCAGATGGGGACAATGTTGGAAGGGAGAGCTGATTGAGAAAACCATGGATTAAGGTAGTGGCTTCTATTGGGTTCTTTATGCTCTCTGGCGTGGGAAGATTGTAAAGAGATTCGTAGTATTGACGGAATGCCTCAGCTATCCCCTTGGTCCCCACGACCTCTCCACCAGCCTCTGTAGTAATTTGTTTTATAAAAGTTTTTTCTTTTTGTTTTTTAAGTAAGGAAGAGGTTAGTTTCCCGGCCTTATTTCCATGCATATAGATGCGTTGCCTGCATCGCATGAACTGTTTAGCCGATTGTGTATTTAGTAAATTTTTAAGGCTGTTTCGTAGAGTCGTGAGTTCCAGGTGGGACCCCGAGGCCCCGACACGTTTGCTTAATCTCTCCATCACATAAATTTGATGGAGTATCGAAGATATCTCTTTTTCTTTCTGTTTTTTGATGTAAGAGCTCAAAGCAATGATTTCCCCTCTAAGAACTGCCTTATGTGTTTCCCATATCAGTGGCTCAGGCATTCCGGGCGTAGAGTTTTCCATAAAACAATGTGATATAATATTACGTAATTTATCTACATTTTGTAAATGATCTAATAGGGTTTCGTTTAGTTGCCAGGTCATGGCAGACTTTGGTAACGAGGTGATGAGTATGTCTATGAACACTGGGGCGTGGTCCGAGATTGTGATTAAATCTATGCTGGCAGATGTAAGCAATGGGAGAGCTCTGGCTTGTAGTAAATAGAGATCTATCCAATGGTACGAGTCATGTGGTGGGGAGAAGTATGAGAAATCTTTTGTTGTGGGGTGTAAGGAACACCAGGCGTCTGTTAATGATAGTGAGTGGAGTTTGTCTAATAAGCGTTTCCTCAGTCTTTGAGAAATTGGGGATTGGCCGCTGGTCGAGTCTAGTAAGGGGTTCAATGTCATATTAAAGTCTCCCCCTAGCACTAGTAGGCCATGTTTAAATAAATTCAAAGTGTCTAGCATTGTGAGTAACCAGTGGACCTGGCGTGTATTTGGTGCGTATATATTGGCAAAAGTTACTGCTGTGTTTGCTATATGGCCGTTCACGAAGCTATATCTACCTTCGGAATCACTTAAACTATCTTGGAAGGAGAAAGGGAGGCCTTTTTTGAAGGCTATACTTACTCCCTTTGATGCCGGAGTGCTACAACTGTGGTACCAAGTGGGGAAGGATGTGTATGTTAGGTTGGGGGTTCTATCCAGTTTAAAATGGGTTTCCTGTAAGAAAGCTACCTTAGTCTTGTGTTTCTTAAGAATATTAAGGGTCTGGTGTCTCTTCGCTGGGGAGTTTAATCCCTTGACATTGAAGGATGCCACGGTGATCGTGGAGGGGTTCAGGCTATCCGTCATGGTCGGTTCGTCCCGTTGCGCTCGCCTTCACACTGTTAAGGTCAGGGAGGGGATAGGAGATAGACAGCAATACAAACATGTTAAACCAAGTATAACAATAACTTTGTACAAATAAGGCATCGCCTACAGCAAGGGGGGGAGGTTATGTCCCCACATAGGCGAGGAGGTTCAGGTAGTGTCTTTGTAACTTAAGCTCAAACTCAAAGCAGACAGTTTTAACTCTAGTAACTTCATATTCCCTGCGTTATGTTAGCATGGAATATATTAGTTTGTACATTCTGGAGTGTCATCACAGAGTCTCAAACCTGTTTGGGATCTAAGGAGGGAGAACAGGATTATCAATGTAACAAGGTAGAAGTCGAGAATATCTTGCTCTTCTTCAGGTTAGATGAGTTCCGGATCCATGTTTCTTTTGTTTAATTGAGGCGTGATTCCTCTTGACTGGGGTCCAGTCTGGTGGTTTGGACGGCAGGGAGAAGTTCCAGCCCGTGTCTACTGGTGTCCAGGAGGGGATGGAGATTGGTGCTATGTCTAGCGTCTCCTAGATCTTGCTCAGGTCGTCTGGGGAGCGAATAACAATGTGTTGATCCTTTGCAGTGACCGTCAAGCCAAAGGGGAAGAGCCATTTGTAGCTATATCCCTTATCTTTAAGAGCCAGTAGAAGCGGTCTAAGGGTTCTCCACTTTGCAAGGGTAGAAGGAGCAAGGTCTTGAAATAGTTGAAGCGGTGCTTCTCCGTAGGTGATATCTTTCAACTCTCTGGCCCTTGAGAGGACGGCGGAGGTATCCACATAGCTGAGTAATCCGCATACTACGTCCCTGGGGGGCTCATTCTGCTTCGGCCTTGGCTTTAGGGCGCAGTGTACTCTCTCAATAACTATAGATTCCACCCGCTCCTCTCCCAAGAGATTCGCGAAGATTTCTTTAGTGACCTTCTCTAGTGTCTCATTAGCAAATGATTCAGGAATTCCTCGTAGGCGGATATTTTTCCTCCTACTTCTGTTTTCCTGATCTTCAGTTGCGAGGAGGGCCATGTTCAGTAAATGTTGTTGCTGTATAACTTGCGTCCATAAACATCTAGCCGCCTCAATTAGCTTCTCATCAGTGGATTCTAGGGCTTCAACTCTTTGGCCTATTTGTTGTAGATCGAACCGCAGTCCCGAGATTGCCTCCATTAGTGGTTTCATTGTGTCCACCATTAACTGTTTCATAAAGTCCTTAGTTATCGGAGTGTAATCTTCCCTTGCCGAATCTCCCTCTGACTCCTCTCCGCTAGTATCTGAGACCGGCAGTTGCTCTGACAAGATGTTCCGTTTCGGTGGGCGTATCTTAGGGGTACGCGTAGTGTCCTGTTGTGTCTTCAAGTATCTGCCGATGTCTCCTTGTGTCGGAGGTTGTTGACCTCCGGAAGGGGTCTTTTGTCGGCTTTTTGCACATTCTTTATTTGTTTTCACCATTTTGGAGTTCCTAATAACGTGCAGCTTTTTTACACTACCTGAACGTTGCTTTATTTAGATGTTCATTGCGTTTTCAGTTCTAATAATGTCTTATTTTTGAGACGCTCAAAATATTGCGCTCAATTGTATGGCCTAGGGTCAGGAGCTCGTCCAACAAGTGCAATTTTCAGAAAGGACGGTAGGTGGCAGTAGCACACTGCAGCATCCAGATCCTATGCCTGGCCCACGTCTCCCGAGAACTTCTTCTTTTTAATGTTGTGAATATACACCAAGAAAATAGTCCCAGGGAATTTCTTATATGTGCCTGGGGAGTATGTCCAGCTTCTTCTATAGGATATAGGGCGGAAGATATACACTGCTCAAAAAAATAAAGGGAACACTTAAACAACACAATGTAACTCCAAGTCAATAACATTTCTGTGAAATCTACCTGTCCAGTTATGAAGCAACACTGATTGTGAATCCATTTCTCCTGCTGTTGTGCAAATGGAACAGACAACTGGTAGACATGATAGGCAATTAGCAAGATACCCCCTCTAAAGGAGTGGTTCTGCAGGTGGTGACCACAGACCATTATTTCTCTGTTCTCATCCTTTTTGACTGTTGTTTTGGTCACTTTTTCAATTTGCCATTGCTCTCAACCCTAGAGGTACAGTAGCATGAGGCGGTGTCTACAGTACAACCCACAGAAGTTGCTCAGGTAGTGCAGTTCATCCAGGATGGCACATCAGTGCGAGCTGTGGCAATAAGGGTAGCTGTGTCTGTCAGCACAGTGTCCAGAGCATGGAGCAGATACCAGGAGATGTGGAGGGAGCCATAGGAGGGCAATAACCCAGCAGCAGGACCATTACCTCCTCCTTTGTGCAAGGAGGAACAGGAGGAGCACTGCCAGAGCCCTGCAAAATGACCTCCAGCAGGCCACAAATGTGCATGTGTCTGCACAAACGGTTAGAAACCGACTCCATGAGGGTGGTATGAGGGCCCGACGTCCACAGATGGGGGTTGCGCTCACAGCCCAACACCGTGCAGGAAGCTTGGCATTTGCCACAGAACACCAGGATTGGCAAAGTCGCCACTGGCGCCCTGTGCTCTTCGCAGATGAAAGCAGCTTCCCACTGAGCACACATGACAGACGTGACAGAGTCTGGAGACGCAGTGGAGAGTGATCTGCTGCCTGCAACATCCTTCAGCATGACCGGTTTGGCAGTGGGTCAGTAATGGTGTGGGGTGGCATTTCTTTGGAGGGTCGCACAGCCCTACATGTGCTCGCCAGAGGTAACCTGACTGCCATTAGGTACGAGATGAGATCCTCAGACCCCTTGTGAGACCATATGCTGGTGCGGTGGGCCCTGGGTTCCTCCTAATGTAGGACAATGCCAGACCTCATGTGGCTGTAGTGTGTAAGCAGTTCCTGCAAGATGAAGGCATTGAAGCTATGGACTGGCCCGCCCATTCCCCAGACCTGAATGTAATTGAGCACATCTGGGACATCATATCTCGCTCCATCCACCAACGTCACGTTGCACCACAGACTGTCCAGGAGTTTGCAGATGCTTTAGTCCAGGTCTGGGAGGAGATCCCACAGGAGACCATCCGCAACCTCATCAGGAGCATGCCCAGGCATTGTAGGGAGGTCATACAGGGACGTGGAGGCCAAACACAATACTGAGCCTCATTTTGACTTGTTTTAAGGACATTACATCAAAGTTGGATCAGCCTGTAGTGTGTTTTTCCACTTTAATTTTGGGGGTGACTCCAAATCTAGGCATCCATTGGTTAATAAATTTGATTTCCATTGATGATTTTTTTGTGATTTTTTTGTCAGCACATTCAACTTTGTACAGAACAAAGTATTCAATGAGAATATTTCATTCATTCAGATCAAGGATGTGTTATTTGAGTGTTCCCTTTATTTTTTTGAGCAGTGTATACTGCCTGGGATGAGGGAGGGGGGTGTGAGGCAGAGGGAGAACTATGAGGCAAAATGTTTTCAAGTTGTGCCTCTGAAGAAACTGCTTCCTATTCTCTCCCTTCTATGCTGCGCACCTTTGTGAGAATGGCTGCAGATACCAGGTCCATATCCTTCCGCTTACCAGTCTCCAATCTTCCCCCCGTTCACCGGCTACAGCAGTGCATCCGTCACCTTCCTCTCCCGTGCCTGTCAAGACAGGACCCCCGCTCCGGCTCCGCTGCGGCCAGCCGTCACCGACGTCCGTAAGATAAGAGAGGTGAGTTGTGGAGGGAGGCTGCTAGTCAAAATGGCGCCTTCTCTCTGGGCTCACCTACGCCCTCACTTCTTGCTCTCAATCCTGGACCTCTGATCGTCACGCAGGGGGTCACAAAGTGGGCGTCTGGGGTCTAGGAATCCACAGGGACTAGCCAGTATCGAGGATCTCTCCTGTAGCACCGTACAACGGTCTTAAAAGGATAGGATCCGGAGAGCTCCTCTGAAGCACGTCCGTCCAGCAGAACGTTCAGGCCACGCCCCCGTCAAATACCAATTTGAAGAGACGTAGTGAAGGGTCTCATAAAATGAGTTTTAAAATTTATTAAGGAGTGGGTCTCCCATACTGTTATTGCGTATGCAGCTAGTTTAAGAGCTGCCAAAAATTAGGACGCGTTCCAATACTAATTTGAAGAGATGTAGTGGAGGGCCTCAGTCAAAAAAAATATTCCCATTATTAAGGAGTGGGTCTTCTATACAGCAAGTTCAAGGGCTGCCAAAAATTAGGACGTACTCCAATACCACTTTGAAGAGATGTAGTGCAGTGCCTCATAAAAATTGTTTTAAAAATGATTAAAAGAAGTTTTCCATTACTTTTTCATTGATGCCCTTATCCGTAGGATAGGGCATCAATGTTTGATCAGCTGGGGTCCCGCACCCAGCACCCCTGCTGATCAGCTGTTACTGGTGCCGCCGCCCGGAAGTACTTACTTGTGCTTGGCCGTCTAGCAGTAGTGGCAACTGCGGGGTACTGCTCATTCGCCTCCTATTTAATTCAATGGGAGGCGGATGTGCAGTAACAAGCCTCGGCCACTACAGCTAGACGGCCAAGGACCGCAAGTAAGTACTTCCGGCCAGTGGCCACTGGCCACTGGCACTGATAACAGCTGATCGGCGGGGGTGCAGGGTGCGGGACCCCAGCTGATCAAACAATGATGACCTATCCTACTGATCCCTATCCTAGGGCATCAATGAAAAAGTAGTGAACAACCTCTTTAACCCCTTAACAACCCTTGCCGTATTAGTACGCACATTTGCGTACCCCCGTTCAGTGAGGGCTCCTGCTCTGAGCCCACACTGAACCAAGCACATGTCAGCTGATTCTTACAGCTGACATGTGCCCGCAACAGCCGCGGGTGGAATCTCCGACAGCGGCATTTAACGCGCGCTTCCGGGTAGCGTGTCATATGCCCCGCCCATCGGCGACCCCGTCACGTGATCGCGGGTCACCGATGGGTGGGCATGACAACCCAGGGTCTGCAGCAGACGCCTGTGGTTGTCATCATCTGGTTGCTATGAGCGCCACCTAGTGGTCGGCGCTCATAGCACAGGACCATTTCTGCTGCATGCAGGGGATCTGCTCGTCCCCTGTATGTAGCAGAGCCGATCAGACAACTGCTGCTTCTAGTCTCCTATGGAGACTATTGAAGCATGCAGTAAGTGAAAAAAAAAAGCTTTTAAAAATATAAAAGTTTAAATCACCCCCCTTTCGCCCCATTCAAAATAAAATATATACAGTACAGACCAAAAGTTTGGACACACCTTCTCATTTAAAGATTTTTCTGTATTTTCATGACTATGAAAATTGTACATTCACACTGAAGGCATCAAAACTATGAATTAACACGTGTGGAATTATATACTTAACAAAAAAGTGTGAAACAACTGAAAATATGTCTTATATTCTAGGTTCTTCAAAGTAGCCACCTTTTGCTTTGATGACTGCTTTGCACACTCTTGGCATTCTCTTGATGAGCTTCAAGAGGTAGTCACCGGAAATGGTTTTCACTTCACAGGTGTGCCCTGTCAGGTTTAATAAGTGGGATTTCTTGCCTTATAAATGAGGTTGGGACCATCAGTTGTGTTGTGCAGAAGTCAGGTGGATACACAGCTGATAGTCCTACTGAATAGACTGTTAGAATTTGTATTATGGCAAGAAAAAAGCAGCTAAGTAAAGAAAAATGAGTGGCCATCATTACTTTAAGAAATGAAGGTAAGTCAGTCCGAAAAATTGGGCAAATTTTGAATGTGTCCCCAAGTGCAGTTGTAAAAACCATCAAGCGCTACAAAGAAACTGGCTCACATGAGGACCGCCCCAGGAAAGGAAGACCAAGAGTGACCTCTGCTTCTGAGGATAAGCTTATCCGAGTCACCAGCATCAGAAATCGCAGGTTAACAGCAGCTTAGATTAGAGACCAGGTCAATGCCACACAGAGTTCTAGCAGCAGACACATCTCTTCAACAACTGTTAAGAGGAGACTTTGTGCAGCGGGCCTTCATGGTAAAATAGCTGCTAGGAAACCACTGCTAAGGACAGGCAACAAGCAGAAGAGACTTGTTTGGGCTAAAGAACACAAGGAATGGACATTAGACCAGTGGAAATCTGTGCTTTGGTCTGATGAGTCCAAATTTGAGATCTTTGGTTCCAACCACCATGTCTTTGTGCGACGCAGAAAAGGTGAACGGATGGATTCTACATGCCTGGTTCCCACCGTGAAGCATGGAGTAGGCGGTATGATGGTGTGGGGGTGCTTTGCTGGTGACACTGTTGGGAATTTATTTAAAATTGAAGGCATACTGAACCAGCATGGCTACCACAGCATCTTGCAGCGGCATGCTATTCCATCCGGTTTGCGTTTAGTTGGACTATCATTTATTTTTCAACAGGACAATGACCCCAAACACACCTCCAGGCTGTGTAAGGGCTATTTGACCAAGCAGGAGAGTGATGGGGTGCTGCGCCAGATGACCTGGCCTCCACAGTCACCAGACCTGAACCCAATCGAGATGGTTTGGGGTGAGCTGAACTGCAGAGTGAAGGCAAAAGGGCCAACAAGTGCTAAGCATCTCTGGGAACTCCTTCAAGATTGTTGGAAGACCATTTCCGGTGACTACCTCTTGAAGCTCATCAAGAGAATGCCAAGAGTGTGCAAAGCAGTCATCAAAGCAAAAGGTGGTTACTTTGAAGAACCTAGAATATAAGACATATTTTCAGTTGTTTCACACTTTTTTGTTAAGTATATAATTCCACATGTGTTAATTCATAGTTTTGATGCCTTCAGTGTGAATGTACAATTTTCAAAGTCATGAAAATACAGAAAATCTTTAAATGAGAAGGTGTGTCCAAACTTTTGGTCTGTACTGTATATATATAAAAAAAAACCTACATAGACATATTTGGTATCGCCGCATTCAGTACCGCCCGATCTATCAATATAAAAAATAATTAATCCGATCGGTAAACGGCGTAACGAGAAAAAAATTCTAAACGCCAGAATTACGGTTTTTGGTCGACGCAAAATTGCAATAAAATGCAATAACGGGCGATCAAAACATCGGATCTACCACAAAATGTTACCAATAAAAACATCAGCCTGTCGCGCAAAAAATAAGCCCTCACCCAGCCCCAGATCACGACAAATGGAGACGCTACAGGTCTCGGAAAATGGCGCTATTTTTTTTTTTTTTTACCAAATTTTGGATTTTTTTTTCACCACTTAAATATAAAAGAACCTATACATGTTTGGTGTCTATAAACTCGTAATGACCTGTAGAATAAGAATGGCAGGTCAGATTTAGCATTCAGTGAACGTGGTAAAAAATAAAAATAAAAAACGACTGTGGTATTGCACTTTTTTTGCAATTTTGGAATATTTTTCCCGTTTTCCCGTACATGATATGGTAAAACTAGTAATGGCGTTGAAAAGTACAACTCGTCCCGCAAAAAATAAGCCCTCACATGGCCATATTGACCAAAAAATAAAAACGCTATGGCTCTGGGAACAAGGAGAGCAAAAAACGAAAATGCAAAAACGGAAAATGCTCCGGGGCTTAACGGGTTAAGGAGTGAGTCTCCTATACTTTTATTGCGTATGCAGCAAGTTCAAGGGCTGCCAAAAATTAGGACACGCTAAAATACCAATTTGAAGAGACATAGTGGAGGGCCTCAATAAAAAAAAATATTTTCCATTATTAAAGGAGTTTTCCCAAGAATAAAGGTTAATTTTAAATCAATAGATCTTGGAATAATAATAAGTTCCACAATTGAATGTGTTTAAATAAAATGTTCCTGTGCTGAGATAATCTTATAAATGTGCCCCTGCTGTGTAATGTGTAATGGATGTGTATTACCATACAGGAACATGGTCTGATCATACCACATCTCTTGGGCAGGGGATGAAGCAAAGGAATATACAGACATTACAGCTCAGGATCACAGCTGATTCTTTTTGTGAGGTAAAACATTTCCCTGCCTGTTTTTAAACAATGTTTTACTTCAAAGAAAGAATCAGCTGTGATCCCCTGCTGAAAAGTCTGTATACTCTTTTGCTTTCTCTCCTGCCTAGGAGCTGTGGTATGATCAGACCATGTTCCTGCACGGTGAGACACAGCCATTACACAGTACACAGCAGCGGCACATTTATAAGATTATTTCAGCACAGGAACATTTTATTTAAACACATCCAATTGTGGAAATGATTATTATTCCAAGATCTATTGATTAAAATTAACTTTTGTTGGTGGGAACACCCCTTTAAGAAGTGGGTCTCCTAGACTAAAGCATGAGCTGCAAAACATTTACCCCTGGGGGGTATACATATATATTATTTAGAAAGTTAGAGGTTGGCCTCTAAAAATAGTTCCTACTGGCATCATAAACACCCTTAAAAATGATGTGGTCGTTGCATGATGATCACCCTGATGATATGGTGGTGGAGAATGAATAGAAGGATAAGGAGGAGGACGACATGAAATAGACAAAATCCTGAAGCGTATGCCCATGTCTGGGTGCATGGGAATAGACCCTCCAAAAAAAACCACTGGATTTGAGTTTATGTTTCGCTGCTATCATCCGGTGATGTTGAGAAGTCTGGTCCAATCCAGCCCTTGTTCATTTTGACATGAGCCGGCCTGTCATCATTTTCAGTTGACAGCCAGATGCGCCTATCAGTTATAATACCCCCGGCAGCACTAAAAACCCGCTCTGACAAAAAGCTAGCGGCAGGACAGGACAGGACCTCCAAGGCATAGAGAAACAGTTCATGCCTCGTGTCCAGCTTTGAATCCCAATAGTTGTAAGGCACAGAGGAATCACAGAGGACGCTGGTACGGTCATCAAAGCACTCCTTCAGCATCTGCCAAAACTCTTCCCTCCTTGTCAGAGTACCCCGCACATAAGAGCCTGGGCGCTGGAGGGGAGGGGGGGGGTCTGAGAAAACTGTCCCAGACCTTTGAGAATGTTCATCTGCCTCTGCTGCATCTGGTTTGTGTCTCCTTCGGCTGTACTCCTTGGTTGTCCAAGGAGCTGTGACCTCTGCCGCCAGCGTTCTCAGCTGGGAATTTTTTAAATAATTCTTCAACAAGGCCCTTCTTGTAATGCAACATTTTATTAGACTTGTTCTCCTTGTAGCGCGGGTCTAGAAGTGTGACCAACCAGTAATTACTGTTGCCCAAATGTGTACAACACGAAGAAACGGGAAAGGCAGCAGAACATAAACTCAGCCATGTGTGCCAGACTGCCAACAGCCAAGACTTCGCTGTCCCCACCAAGAGGACAACTGTCCATGTTCTCCTCCTCCTGGTCCTCCCCCTCTTTAGGCCATCCACGCTGAACAGGCAACATGAATGTGGTGTGTGTTGTACCGTCTGTAGCGCAGGAAACCAGCTCCTGTTCCTCCTCCTCCTCATTATCACTCAATTCGCATTGAGATGAGATGAGGCTGGACTGTGTAGCATCACCATGTATAGTTCCTTGCACCATTTCATTGTGCTCTGCCTGCAAAGCCTCCTCTTTAATTGTGAGCAGTGAGCGTTTCAGTAAACAGAGAAGTGAGATGGTGACGATAATTATGACGTCATTGCCGCACCATCTTGGTTGAGTCCTCAAAGTTTTTGAGGACGGCACAGATGTCAGACATCCATTCCCACTCATCAGCTCTTATGTGCGGAGGCTGACCTGAATATCGACGGGCGTGTTGAAGCTGGGACTCAGCAACTGCCTTCTGCTGCTCACAAATCCTTCCCAACGTATGCAATGCTGAGATCCAACGCATGGTGACATTGCACACCAGTCAGTGAGCTGGAAGCTACAAACGCTGCTGAAGCACTGTCAGGGCAGCGGAAGCTATAGCTGACTTTCTGAAATGGGTACACATGTGGTGTACTTTCACAAGCAGCTCAGGCAGATCCGGGTAGGTTTTGAGAAACCGCTGAACCACCAGCTTGAGCACAAGGGCCAGGCATGGTACGTGTGCAAAGTCGCCAAGCTTCCGAGCCGCCACCAGTTTCTGGCCATTGTCACATACGACCATGCCTGGCTGTAGGTTCAGCGGTGAGAACCACGGATCCGCCTGCTCTGTTACAGCTTTGAACAACTCAGCAGCGGTGGGCAGTTTGTCGCCTCATCAGATAAGCTTCAGCACAGCCTGTTGCCGCTTGGCCGAGGCAGTGCTGCAGTGCTTCCAGCTTGCGACTGATGTGGTCATTTCGGAGATGGAGAGTGAAGAGGAGAGGAGGAGGCGCAGTAGCTGTAGAATGTGATGGCAACCCTGATTGACCCAGGGCCACAATCCTCGGCGTCGGGAGGATGTGTTCCGTCCCAGGGTCCAACTGGATCCCAGCTTCAACAATATTAACCCAGTGTGCCGTCAGTGAAATGTACCGTCCCTGGCCACAAGCACTTGTCCACGTGCCGTGGTCAGGTGGACCTTCCCAGTGACTGCGTTGGTGAGGGCACGGGTAATGTTCTGGGACAAGTGCTTGTACAAGGTGGGGACGGCACACTGGGAGAAATAGTGGCGGCTGGGGACCGAGTACCAAGGGACAGCCACCACCATGAGGTTTCTGAAAGCTTCCATCTCCATGAGCCTAAAAGGCATAATTTCTAATGCAAGCAGTCGAGAAATGTGGCAGTTTAGTATTCTGGCCTGTGAGTACCCTAGGGATAGGGACAACTGAATACTGCGCTGGGACAAGGACATGGACGCTGACTGTAATGGTTGCAAGTGTGCAACGACAGGTGCAGGGTTGGAGGCATTTTTGCCTGTGTCATGGACAGGGTATTGCCGTGCAGTTGCAACAGCGGAAGAAGTAGTGGTGTCACCCGCAGACAGTTTCTGGACCCTGGCGTTCGTCCCAACTAGTCGGGTGCTTTGCTGTCATGTGCCTGAGCATGCTGGTGGTGGTCAGGGCAGGCTGGTAGTTTTTCTACCCCTGATGCTGGCATAGCAGATGTTGCAAATGGTATTTTTTGGGATATCCTGACAATCTTTAAAAAAGAGCCAGACTCGGGAAGACCTAGCAGTTGGACTGGCAACTTCCCTCATATTGGTGTTTTGTGGAACAGTTGCCTGCCTTGTGTCTGTGGCCACTCCACTGCTTTTTCCTGCCTGTTATGGTGCTATGCCTCCCTCCCCCTCTGCACTGCTGTCCTCGCTATGCAGGTCACCTTGCCAGGTTGGCTCAATGACTTCACCGTCCACCACCTCATCTTCCACGTACGTACCCTGGGTCTCCTCCTGACTTGATGGCAATTGCGTCTCATCATCATCATTCACCTCTTGCGACAGTAATTGCACTTTCCCACTGTTGCCTTCGTGTGACTGTGGCTGCTCAAATATTTGGGCATCGCTACATGCGATCTCCTGTTGCCCCGGTTGAAACGGACCGAGTGAAAGGCCAGAATCTATAAATGGAAATGTGAATAGCTCTTCAGTGTCTCCAAGTGTGGGATCACTTGTCTCCGGGCGCTCGGCATGGTGGGAGGAAGGAGGATTAGGGTGAGGAATATGCAGTCCAGACTCACGGCTACTGAGACTGGACCATGTGAAAGACAGGGTGGTGGTGGCAAACTGACTGGAAGCATTATCTGTTATACAACAAACAACCTTTTCACACTGCCCTGGCTTCAAGAATGGTGTTCCGCGGCCCCATAGAAAGTGGGACAGGAAGGTAGGTCGACATGATGTGGGTGCTTCTTGTGCTCCCCCAGCAGGCAGTTTCATCTTGCCCATGGTCTCGGAATCTGCGTGCGCCATCAGCATCACATCTACTTCCCTGTCCCTTACCTCGCACCTTGCCCATCTTAGATGGAGTATAATCTTTAGCAGCTTGCAAAAAAATGTCAGGATTAATACCGCAGTATTTGATCATATCTGATGACCAATTCTTTTGCCCAGTGATGGTATACTCATGCTATTTGTCAGCGAACAAGTGAGAATATATTTTGGGCACACAAGTAGCACACTTTAAATGGAATATAAAATATAATATAAAAATTCAGGATTAATACTGCAGTAATATTTGACCCACTGAGATGATGGACAAGTTTCTCTGTTTCCACAACACAGCAATGCTATTCAAATCAACCAAATCTGGCTGTATGCTGCTAACAAGCAAATGGAGAAGTAAAAATGGTGTATTATATTGCTTTTCACCAAAATTAGCAGGATTAAGAGCAAAAAAAATATTATCAGCCCTGGTATCTAGAGCTATTGATAGTTCTAGTAGCAGAAAGAACGTGCAATGGACCCTATTCTGTACTATACCAGATCTCCACAAACTCATCCTAACTAATGCTATCAGCAGGATTAATATTCATCAGAATGAGCCTTTACAAGGATTGTTAGAGCAGATTAATAATAGCGGTGTGGAATCCCTGTTTAAAATAATCGCCAATTCTGTCCCTCGCTCAGCTCCAGCTCTCCCTACTCTGTGTCTTTGACCCGTAGAGCTAATGCAGATAACAGCCCCTCATACATCTATAGCACCGGCCCCCCGGCCCGGGGCCACATCTCAAGACCTGGGAAACTGATCCAGGGGGTCGGTGCTGTGTCCTGGAGTCTTCTGTATCAGAAATGGGGAGAAGGGGGCATTTATTAGCCGGTGAGGTGGGTGGTACCATAATGTGGGGGCATCTTGTAGTATCAGAATGTGTGTGTGGGGGATGGGGGAACTGTGGGGACAATATACTGTGTGTGTCAGACAGGGGGCGCTGTACTATGGGGCAATATGTGTTTCCTGACTTCCGGTGTTTCATAGTTGGGTCGTATGTATCTATCAGAGGAGAGGGAGGAAAGCGTTATAATTCTTAGTAATGGGGAATCTCCACATACCTCCACCTGCAGAGCCGCCACCACATATATGGCTGTTCTGTGCGCACAGGACCTGTGATGAGGTCACAGGAGGGGAGGAGTCAGGGGTCACATGATCAGGGGCCTCAGTGGATGCAGGACTCTGCTGTGCTGGTTGTCATGGTGCTGGATGAGGTGAAGGTTATGTGTGGGGTCAGGAGGGAGTTACAGTGTGGATGTAGCAGAGCCGCGTGTGTACGAGGTGTACGGAGCGGAGCCGCGTGTGTACGAGGTGTACGGAGCAGAGCCGCGAGTGTACGAGGTGTACGGAGCGGAGCCGCGCGTGTACGAGGTGTACGGAGCAGAGCCGCGTGTGTACGAGGTGTACGGAGCAGAGCCGTGTGAGTACGAGGTGTACGGAGCGGAGCCGCGTGTGTACGAGGTGTACGGAGCAGAGCCGTGTGAGTACGAGGTGTACGGAGCGGAGCCGCGTGTGTACGAGGCGTACGGAGCAGAGCCGCGCGTGTACGAGGTGTACGGAGCGGAGCCGCGTGTGTACGAGGTGTACGGAGCGGAGCCGCGTGTGTACGAGGTGTACGGAGCGGAGCCGCGTGTGTACGGAGCGGAGCCGCGTGTGTACGAGGCGTACGGAGCAGAGCCGCGCGTGTACGAGGTGTACGGAGCAGAGCCGCGTGTGTATGAGGTGTACGGAGCGGAGCCGTGTGTGTACGAGGTGTACGGAGCAGCGCGTGTACGAGGTGTTCGGAGCGGAGCCGCGCGTCTACGAGGTGTATGGAGCAGAGCCGCGTGTGTACGAGGTGTACGGAGCGGAGCCGCGTGTGTACGAGGTGTACGGAGCGGAGCTGCGTGTGTACGAGGTGTACGGAGCAGAGCCGCGTGTGTACGAGGTGTACGGAGCAGAGCCGCGTGTGTATGAGGTGTACGGAGCGGAGCCGTGTGTGTACGAGGTGTACGGAGCAGCGCGTGTACGAGGTGTTCGGAGCGGAGCCGCGCGTCTACGAGGTGTATGGAGCAGAGCCGCGTGTGTACGAGGTGTACGGAGCGGAGCCGCGTGTGTACGAGGTGTACGGAGCGGAGCCGCGTGTGTACGAGGTGTACGGAGCGGAGCCGCGTGTGTGCGAGGTGTACGGAGCGGAGCCACGCGTGTACGAGGTGTACGGAGCGGAGCCGCGCGTGTACGAGGTGTGCGGAGCCGCGTGTGTACGAGGTGTGCGGAGCGGAGCCGCGTGTGTACGAGGTGTACGGAGCGGAGCCGCGTGTGTGCGAGGTGTACGGAGCGGAGCCGCGTGTGTGCGAGGTGTACGGAGCGGAGCCACGCGTGTACGAGGTGTACGGAGCGGAGCCGCGCGTGTACGAGGTGTGCGGAGCGGAGCCGCGTGTGTACGAGGTGTACGGAGCGGAGCCGCGCGTGTACGAGGTGTACGGAGCGGAGCCGCGCGTGTACGAGGTGTGCGGAGCCGCGTGTGTACGAGGTGTGCGGAGCGGAGCCGCGCGTGTACGAGGTGTACGGAGCGGAGCCGCGCGTGTACGAGGTGTACGGAGCGGAGCCGCGCGTGTACGAGGTGTACGGAGCGGAGCCACGCGTGTACGAGGTGTACGGAGCGTAGCCGCGCGTGTACTAGGTGTACGGAGCCTCGCGTGTACTAGGGGAACGGAGAGGAGCCGCGCGTGTACGAGGTGTACGGAGCGGAGCCGCGCGTGTACGAGGTGTACGGGGCGGAGCCGCGCGTGTACAAGGTGTACGGGGCGGAGCCGCGCGTGTACGAGGTGTACGGAGCGTAGCCGCGCGTGTACGAGGTGTACGGAGCAGAGCCGCGCGTGTACGAGGCGTACGGAGCGGAGCCGCGCGTGTACGAGGCGTACGGAGCGGAGCCGCGCGTGTACGAGGCGTACGGAGCGGAGCCGCGCGTGTACGAGGCGTACGGAGCGGAGCCGCGCGTGTACGAGGCGTACGGAGCGGAGCCGCGCGTGTACGAGGTGTACGGAGCGGAGCCGCGCGTGTACGAGGTGTACGGAGCGGAGCCGTGTGTATGAGGCGTACGGAGCGGAGCCGTGTGTATGAGGCGTACGGAGCAGAGCCGCGTGTGTACAAGGTGTACGGAGTAGAGCCGCGTGTGTACGAGGTGTACGGAGCGGAGCCGCGCGTGTACGAGGTGTACGGAGCGGAGCCGCGCGTGTACGAGGTGTACGGAGCGGAGCCGCACGTGTACGAGGTGTACGGAGCGGAGCCGCGCGTGTACGAGGTGTACGGAGCGGAGTCGCGTGTGTACGAGGTGTGCATAGCAGAGCCACGTGTGTACGAGGCGTGCGGAGCGGAGCCGCGGGTGTACGAGGCGTGCGGAGCGGAGCCGCGTGTGAACGAGGTGTGCGGAGCAGAGACGCGTGTGTACGAGGCGTACGGAGAGGAGCCGCGTGTGAACGAGGCGTACGGAGCGGAGCCGCGTGTGAACGAGGCGTGCGGAGCCGCGTGTGTACGAGGTGTACGGAGCGGAGCCGCGTGTGTGCGGAGCGGAGCCGCGTGTGTACGAAGAGGAGCCGCGTGTGAATGAGGCGTACGGAGCGGAGCCGCGTGAGAACGAGGCGTGCGGAGCCGCGTATGAACGAGGCGTGCGGAGCCGCGTGTGTACGAGGTGTACTGAGCGGAGCCGCGTGTGTACGAGGCGTACGGAGCGGAGCCGCGCGTGTACGAGGAGTACGGAGCAGAGCCGCATGTGTACGAGGCGTACGGAGCAGAGCCGCATGTGTACGAGGCGTACGGAGCAGAGCCGCATGTGTACGAGGCGTACGGAGCGGAGCCGCGTGTGTACGAGGTGTACGGAGCGGAGCCGCGCGTGTACGAGGTGTACGGAGCGGAGCCGCGCGTGTACGAGGTGAGCGGAGCCGCGCGTGTACGAGGCGTGCGGAGCAGAGCCGCGCGTGTACGAGGCGTACGGAGCGGAGCCGCGCATGTACGAGGCGTACGGAGCGGAGCCGCGCATGTACGAGGCGTGCGGAGCGGAGCCGCGCATGTACGAGGCGTGTGAACGAAGCGTGCGGAGCGGAGCCGCGTGTGTACGAGGCGTACGGAGAGGAGCCGCGTGTGAACGAGGCGTACGGAGCGGAGCCGCGTGTGAACGAGGCGTGCGGAGCGGAGCCGCGTGTGTACGAGGTGTACGGAGCGGAGCCGCGTGTGTACGAGGTGTACGGAGCGGAGCCGCGTGTGTACGAGGGGTACGGAGCGGAGCCGCGTGTGTACGGAGCGGAGCCGCGTGTGTACGAGGTGTGCGGAGTGGAGCCGCTTGTAAACGAGGTGTGCAGAGCCGAGCCGCGTGTGAACGAGGTGTGCGGAGCGGAGCCGCGTGTGAATGACATGTGAGGAGCGGAGCCGCGTGTGAACGACGTGTGCGGATCGGAGCCGCGTGTGAACGACGTATGCGGATCGGAGCCGCGTGTGAACGACGTGTGCTGATCGGAGCCGCGTGTGAATGACGTGTACGGAACGGAGCCGCGTGTGTACCACGTCAACAGAGCGGAGCCGTGTGTGTAAAACATGTACGGAGCGGAGCCGCGTGTGTATGAGGTGTGCGGAGCAGAGCCGCGTGTGTACGAGGCGTGCGGAGAGGAGCCGCGTGTGAACGAGGCGTGCGGAGAGGAGCCGCGTGTGAACGAGGCGTACGGAGCGGAGCCGCGTGTGAACGAGGCGTACGGAGCGGAGCCGCGTGTGAACGAGGCGTGCGGAGCCGCATGTGTACGAGGTGTACGGAGCGGAGCCGCGTGTGTGCGAGAGGTACGGAGCGGAGCCGCGTGTGTACGGAGCGGAGCCGCGCCTGTACGAGGTGTACGGAGCGGAGCCGCGCGTGTACGGAACGGAGCCGCGCGTGTACGAGGTGTACGGAGCGGAGCCGCGTGTGTACGAGGTGTGCGGAGTGGAGCCGCTTGTGAGCGAGGTGTGCGGAGCAGAGCCACGTGTGTACGAGGCGTGCGGAGAGGAGCCGCGTGTGTACGAGGCGTACGGAGCGGAGCCGCGCGTGTACGAGGCGTGCGGAGCGGAGCCGCGTGTGAACGAGGCGTGCGGAGCCGCGTGTGTACGAGGCGTACGGAGAGGAGCCGCGTGTGAATGAGGCGTAAGGAGTGGAGCTGCGTGTGAACGAGGCGTAAGGAGCCGCGTGTGAACGAGGCGTGCGGAGCGGAGCCGCGTGTGTACGAGATGTACGGAGCGGAGCCGCGTGTGTACGAGGGGTACGGAGTGGAGCCGCGTGTGTACGGAGTGGAGCCGCGTGTGTACGAGGTGTGCGGAGTGGAGCCGCTTGTGAACGAGGTGTGCGGAGCCGAGCCGCGTGTGAACGAGGTGTGCGGAGCGGAGCCGCGTGTGTATGAGGCGTACGGAGCGGAACTGCGTGTGTACGAGGTGAGCGGAGCAGAGCCGCGTGTGTACGAGGCGTACGGAGCGGAGCCGCGCGTGTACGAGGCGTGCAGAGCGGAGCCGCGTGTGAACGAGGCGTGCGGAGCGGAGCCGCGTGTGTACGAGGCGTACGGAGCGGAGCCGCGTGTGAACGAGGCGTGCGGAGCGGAGCCGCGTGTGAACGAGGCGTGCGGAGCCGCGTGTGTACGAGGTGTACGGAGTGGAGCCGCGTGTGTACGAGGGGTACGGAGCGGAGCCGCGTGTGTATGAGGTGTACGGAGCGGAGCCGTGCGTGTACGAGGTGTGCGGAGTGGAGCCGCTTGTGAGCGAGGTGTGCGGAGCCGAGCCGCGTGTGAACGAGGTGTGCGGAGCCGCGTGTGTATGAGGCGTACGGAGCGGAGCCGCGTGTGTACTATGTGTGTGGAGCGGATCCGCGTGTGAATGACGTGTGCGGATCGGAGCCACGTGTGAACGACGTGTGCGGATCGGAGCCGCGTGTGAACGACGTGTGCGGATCGGAGCCGCGTGTGAACGACGTGTGCGGATCGGAGCCGCGTGTGAACGACGTGTGCGGATTGGAGCCGCGTGTGTACGACGTGTACGGAGCGGAGCCGCGCGTGTACGAGGTGTACGGAGCGGAGTCGCGTGTGTACGAGGTGTGCATAGCAGAGCCACGTGTGTACGAGGCGTGCGGAGCGGAGCCGCGGGTGTACGAGGCGTGCGGAGCGGAGCCGCGTGTGAACGAGGTGTGCGGAGCAGAGACGCGTGTGTACGAGGCGTACGGAGAGGAGCCGCGTGTGAACGAGGCGTACGGAGCGGAGCCGCGTGTGAACGAGGCGTGCGGAGCCGCGTGTGTACGAGGTGTACGGAGCGGAGCCGCGTGTGTACGAGGCGTACGGAGCGGAGCCGCGCGTGTACGAGGAGTACGGAGCGGAGCCATGTGTACGAGGCGTACGGAGCAGAGCCGCATGTGTACGAGGCGTACGGAGCAGAGCCGCATGTGTACGAGGCATACGGAGCGGAGCCGCGTGTGTACGAGGTGTACGGAGCGGAGCCGCGCGTGTACGAGGTGTACGGAGCGGAGCCGCGCGTGTACGAGGTGAGCGGAGCCGCGCGTGTACGAGGCGTGCGGAGCAGAGCTGCGCGTGTACGAGGCGTACGGAGCGGAGCCGCGCATGTACGAGGCGTACGGAGCGGAGCCGCGCATGTACGAGGCGTGCGGAGCGGAGCCACGCATGTACGAGGCGTGCGGAGCGGAGCCGCGTGTGAACGAAGCGTGCGGAGCGGAGCCGCGTGTGTACGAGGCGTACGGAGAGGAGCCGCGTGTGAACGAGGCGTACGGAGCGGAGCCGCGTGTGAACGAGGCGTGCGGAGCGGAGCCGCGTGTGTACGAGGTGTACGGAGCGGAGCCGCGTGTGTACGAGGGGTACGGAGCGGAGCCGCGTGTGTACGGAGCGGAGCCGCGTGTGTACGAGGTGTGCGGAGTGGAGCCGCTTGTAAACGAGGTGTGCAGAGCCGAGCCGCGTGTGAACGAGGTGTGCGGAGCGGAGCCGCGTGTGTATGAGGCGTACAGAGCGGAGCCGCATGTGTACGAGGTGTGCGGAGCGGAGCCGCGTGTGAATGACGTGTGAGGAGCGGAGCCGCATGTGAACGACGTGTGCGGATCGGAGCCGCGTGTGAACGACGTATGCGGATCGGAGCCGCGTGTGAACGACGTGTGCTGATCGGAGCCGCGTGTGAATGACGTGTACGGAACGGAGCCGCGTGTGTACCACGTCAACAGAGCGGAGCCGTGTGTGTACAACATGTACGGAGCGGAGCCGCGTGTGTATGAGGTGTGCGGAGCAGAGCCGCGTGTGTACGAGGCGTGCGGAGAGGAGCCGCGTGTGAACGAGGCGTGCGGAGAGGAGCCGCGTGTGAACGAGGCGTACGGAGCGGAGCCGCGTGTGAACGAGGCGTACGGAGCGGAGCCGCGTGTGAACGAGGCGTGCGGAGCCGCATGTGTACGAGGTGTACGGAGCGGAGCCGCGTGTGTGCGAGAGGTACGGAGCGGAGCCGCGTGTGTACGGAGCGGAGCCGCGCCTGTACGAGGTGTACGGAGCGGAGCCGCGCGTGTACGAGGTGTACGGAACGGAGCCGCGCGTGTACGAGGTGTACGGAGCGGAGCCGCGTGTGTACGAGGTGTGCGGAGTGGAGCCGCTTGTGAGCGAGGTGTGCGGAGCAGAGCCACGTGTGTACGAGGCGTGCGGAGAGGAGCCGCGTGTGTACGAGGCGTACGGAGCGGAGCCGCGCGTGTACGAGGCGTGCGGAGCGGAGCCGCGTGTGAACGAGGCGTGCGGAGCCGCGTGTGTACGAGGCGTACGGAGAGGAGCCGCGTGTGAATGAGGCGTAAGGAGTGGAGCTGCGTGTGAACGAGGCGTAAGGAGCCGCGTGTGAACGAGGCGTGCGGAGCGGAGCCGCGTGTGTACGAGATGTACGGAGCGGAGCCGCGTGTGTACGAGGGGTACGGAGTGGAGCCGCGTGTGTACGGAGTGGAGCCGCGTGTGTACGAGGTGTGCGGAGTGGAGCCGCTTGTGAACGAGGTGTGCGGAGCCGAGCCGCGTGTGAACGAGGTGTGCGGAGCGGAGCCGCGTGTGTATGAGGCGTACGGAGCGGAACTGCGTGTGTACGAGGTGAGCGGAGCAGAGCCGCGTGTGTACGAGGCGTACGGAGCGGAGCCGCGCGTGTACGAGGCGTGCAGAGCGGAGCCGCGTGTGAACGAGGCGTGCGGAGCGGAGCCGCGTGTGTACGAGGCGTACGGAGCGGAGCCGCGTGTGAACGAGGCGTGCGGAGCGGAGCCGCGTGTGAACGAGGCGTGCGGAGCCGCGTGTGTACGAGGTGTACGGAGTGGAGCCGCGTGTGTACGAGGGGTACGGAGCGGAGCCGCGTGTGTATGAGGTGTACGGAGCGGAGCCGTGCGTGTACGAGGTGTGCGGAGTGGAGCCGCTTGTGAGCGAGGTGTGCGGAGCCGAGCCGCGTGTGAACGAGGTGTGCGGAGCCGCGTGTGTATGAGGCGTACGGAGCGGAGCCGCGTGTGTACTATGTGTGTGGAGCGGATCCGCGTGTGAATGACGTGTGCGGATCGGAGCCACGTGTGAACGACGTGTGCGGATCGGAGCCGCGTGTGAACGACGTGTGCGGATCGGAGCCGCGTGTGAACGATGTGTGCGGATCGGAGCCGCGTGTGAACGACGTGTGCGGATCGGAGCCGCGTGTGAACGACGTGTGCGGATTGGAGCCGCGTGTGTACGACGTGTACGGAGCGGAGCCGCGTGTGTACCGAGCGGAGCTGTGTGTGTACGATGTGTACGGAGCAGAGCCACGTGTGTACTGAGCTGTGAGTGTACAACATGTACAGAGCGGAGTCGTTTGTGTATGATGCATACGTGAATGGATTTGTGTGTGTATGAGGCTGAACAGTTTGTGTACGATGTGTGCGGAGCGGAGCCGTGACATGTACAGTCATGGCCAAAAGTTTTGAGAATGACACCAAAATTATATTTTCACATGATCTGCTGGCCTCTGGTTTTTATTAGTGTTTGTCTGATGTTTATATCACATACAGAAATATAATTGCAATCATATTATGAGTACCAATAGGTTATATTGACAGTTAGAATGAGTTAATGCAGCAAGTCAATATTTGCAGTGTTGCCCCTTCTTCTTCAAGACCTCTGTAATTCTCCCTGGCATGCTCTCAATCAACTTTTGGACCAAATCCTGACTGATAGCAGTCCATTCTTGCATAATCAATGCTTGCATTTTGCCAGAATTTGTTGGTTTTTGTTTGTCCACCCGTCTCTTGATGATTGACCACAAGTTCTCAATGGGATTAAGATCTGGGGAGTTTCCAGGCCATGGACCCAAAATCTCTATGTTTTGTTCCATGAGCCATTTTGTTATCACCTTTGCTTTATGGCAAGGTGCTCCATCATGCTGGAAAAGGCATTTTTGGGCGCCAAACTGCTCTTGGACGGTTGGGATAAGTTGCTCTTGAAGGACATTCTGGTACCATTCTTTATTAATGGCTGTGTTTTTAGGCAAGACTGTGAGTGAGCCGATTCCCTTGGCTGAGAAGCAACCCCACACATGAATGGTTTCAGGATGCTTTACAGTTGGCATGAGACAAGACTGGTGGTAGCGCTCACCTCTTCTTCTCCGAATAAGCTGTTTTCCAGATGTCCCAAACAATCGAAAAGGGGATTCATCAGAGAAAATGACTTTGCCCCAGTCCTCAGCAGTCCACTCCCTGTACCTTTTGCAGAATATCAGTCGGTCCCTGATGTTTTTTCTGGAGAGAAGTGGCTTCTTTGCTGCCCTCCTTGAAACCAGCCCTTGCTCAAAGAGTCTCCGCCTCACAATGCGTGCAGAAGCACTCACACCAGCCTGCTGCCATTCCTGAGCAAGCTCGGCACTGCTGGTAGTCCGATCCCGCAGCAGCTGAAACAGTTTTAAGATACAGTCCTGGCGCTTGCTGGTCTTTCTTGGGCGCCCTGGAGCCTTTTTGACAACAATGGAAGCTCTCTCCTTGAAGTTCTTGATGATGCGATAGATTGTTGACTGAGGTACAATCTTTGTAGCTGCGATACTCTTCCCTGTTAGGCCATTTTTGTGCAGTGCAATGATGGCTGCAAGTGTTTCTTTAGAGATAACCATGGTTAACTGAAGAGAAACAATGATACCAAGAACCAGCCTCCTTTTAAAGTGTCCACTGATGTCATTCTTACTTAATCATGACTGATTGATCGCCAGCCCTGTCCTCATCAACACCCACACCTGTGTTAATGGATCAATCACTAAAACGATGTTAGCTGCTCCTTTTAAGGCAGGACTGCAATGATGTTGAAATGTGTTTTGGGGGTTAAAGTTCATTTTCTGGGCAAATATTGACTTTGCAAGTACAGTAATTGCTGTTAAGCTGATCACTCTTTGACATTCAGGAGTATATGCAAATTGCCATTACAAAAAATGAAGCAGTAAACTTTGGAAAAATTACTATTTGTCTCATTCTCAATACTTTTGGCCATGACTGTATGGGGAGTTAGCTGTGTGTGTCTGTGATGTGTACAGGGTGGAACTCTGGATGTGTGATGTGTACAGGGGAAAAGCTGTGCGTTATGTACAGGTCAGTGGCTTGAGTCTGCGCGTTCTGTGTGTATGGGGCGAAGCAGTGCATGTGCGCGATGTGTATGGGGCAGAGCAGAGTATGTGCGCGATGTGTATGGGGCTTAGCAGAGTATGTGCGTGATGTTATGGGACGGAGCCATGCAAAAAAATTGCAAAAAAATAACGTTTACATTTTTTTTTTTTAAGGATGATCTTTATATCTCTTTTTTTTTGTTGTGGCTTAGTAGAAGGGTGTGGTCATCATTAGCCCATCAAATTTACTGTAATTTACTCCAGAAAGTGCCGTATGGCTGTGTGCCCACGATGCGTTTTTTAAGCGTTTCCGCAGCGGCAAAAACGCTGCAGAAATGCTTAAAAAACGCATGCTAGAAGGCCTGCCATGTTCCCCAATGATAATCCGCATGTGCTGTGCACATGCTGCGGAAATTTCCGCTGCAGATTATCATTGCGGAAAAAAACGCAGCACTACCAATTATTTTGCGGAAGTGCTGCGTTTTCGCCGCCATTGACTTACATTAGAACACATGGATTCCGCATCTCTGTATATGTAGATGCGCATTCCATGCGTTCCAATGTGCGGATGGTACCCAGGTCTAGAGGAGAGGAGACTCTCCTCCGGACCCGGGTACCATAGCAACTGTGAAAAAAAGAATAAAATAAAAAATAAATATTATACTTACCTTCTGACGGCCCCCGCTGCACTCGTCCTTTCATCCCGGCAGCTAGCGATGGACTGAAGGACCTGCGCTGACGTCATAGTCATGTGACGCGTCACGCGACGCTGACGTCGGCAGGTCCTTCAGTGTATCGCTGCTGGCAGCCAGGACGGAGGGAAGCAAGGCTGCGGGGGCCATCAGAAGGTAAGTATAGATTTATTTTTTTACCATTCTTTCGGTCACAGTATATAAATCCATGCCATTTGCATGGATTTATATAGTGTGACCAAGTTGTCAAGCACTTTCCAAGAGATGCTAAAATCGCTTGGAAAGTGCTTGTCAACCCGCATGCGGAAATGCATGTGAGGAACGCTTCACTTCCTCATGTCCCTGGCAGGAAAACGCATGTACAATCCGCATGCATTTTTTTCTGCCAGGGAGATGCAGAAACGCTCAGGAAAAAATCCAGAGCATTTCTGCATCGTGGGCACATAGCCTAAATTATCACCGGACCCTACAGAAAATACGTCCATTCATAGTAACATAGTAACATAGTTTGTAAAGCCGAATAAAGACTTGCGTCCATTAAGTTCGACCTGTTAGTTCTGTAATTGCTAAAGTTGATCCAGAGGAGGGCAAAAACCCCAAATGATTTAGCCAATCTTTACTTGAGGAAAAATTCCCTCCCGACTCTGAAACCAGCAGTCAGAATAAATCCCTGTATCAACCTACTATTTTATTTTATTTTTAAGTATATGCTGAAATCTGCCTGATATCTAGAAATGCATCCAGTCCCCGCTTGAACTGGTGTAGTGAATCTGACATTACCGTCTCCTCACTCAATGAATTCCATATTCTCACTGCTCTTACCGTAAAGAACCCCTTCCTATGCTGGTGCTGAAACCTTTTCTCTTCCAGTCTTAGTGAATGCCCTCTTGTTACCGTAATATCCCTCCTTTTGAACAAATCCCGGGCAAGATCTCTATACTGTCCCCTAACATATTTGTACACATTTATTATGTCCCCCCTCAACCTTCTCTTTTCCAGGCTGAATAGTCCTAGTTTTGCAGTCCCTCCATTCCCTTTATTAATTTTGTTGCCCTCCTTTGTACCTTTTCAAGCTCATTTATATCCTTTCTATATATTGGGGCCCATAACTGAGCACAGTATTCCAAGTGTGGTCTGACTAGTGCTTTGTACAGTGGAAGAACAATGTTCTCATCCTTTGCAGCTATACCTCTTCTGATAGATCCCATTACCCTGTTTGCCCTTACAGCAGCGGCCTGACTTTGGGCACTCCAATTTAGTTTGCTATCAATCAAGATTCCCAAGTCCTTCTCCATCTCTGAATTCCCCAATGGTTTCCCATTCAGTGAGTACTGGTGACTTCCATTTTTCCTTCCCATATGTATGACCTTACATTTCTCCTCATTAAACCTCATTTGCCATTTAATGCTCCACCTACCCAGCTTATCCAAATCCCTCTGTAGGTCTGCACTGTCCTCTTTTGTATTAATTGTTTTACATAACTTTGTGTCATCTGCAAATATTGATATTTTACTATTTATCCCGTTGACTATGTCGTTAATAAAGATATTAAATAACATTGGGCCTAGTACAGACCCCTGTGGTACCCCACTAGTGACGCTTACCCAATCTGAGTATATTCCATTTATAACCACCCTCTGCCTTCTATCCTTTAGCCAGTTAGCTACCCACTTGCAGACATTTTCCCCCAGCCCCATCATTCTCATTTTGTATACCAACCTATTATGTGGCACGCTATCGAACGCTTTTGAGAAGTCGAGATACACGACATCCACTGGTTCCCCCTGATCTACTCGAGAGCTAACCTCCTCGTAGAAGTCAATCAGGTTTGTTTGGCAGGAGCGATTCCTCATGAATCCATGTTGGTTCGGGATTAGAAGATTATTAGCATCAAGATGCTCCGTAATTGCCTCTTTAATGAAGCTTTCAAAAATTTTGCCCACAACGGACGTCAGTCTCACCGGCCGATAGTTTCCGGCGTCACTTTTCGCTCCCTTTTTGAATATTGGCACTACATTCGCCTGTCGCCAATCAAGTGGCACAGACCCAGTCTCAACAGAGTCCTTAAATATAAGATATAACGGTCTGTCTATCACATTACTTAGTTCCCTTAGTACCCGTGGGTGTATGCCATCAGGTCCTGGTGATTTGTTTATTTTAATGTTACTGAGGCGTTTCTGTACCTCAACTTGGGTTAGATTTGTCATACTTAGTGGAGGATTAAGCTTGTCACTTCTCATTTCTCCTGTTAGTTCTATTTCCTTTGTGAAAGTTGTCGAAAAAAAAATATTTAATAGATTAGCTTTATCCTCATCTTTCTCTATGATTTTGCCTTCCTCACTTTTTATCGGTCCAATATTATCCGATTTAATCCTTTTACTATTTATATACGTAAAGAACAGTTTGGGATTTGATCTACTTTCCCTAGCAATACGTTTCTCTGTTTCCTCCTTCGCTATTTTTATTTGTTTTTTGCAGGTTCTCGTTTTTTCCTTGTAACACATTAGTGCCTCCTTACTGTTTTCCTGTTTTAATCTCTTGAATGCCTCTTTTTTGCTATTTAACGCCCCTTTTACGTTCTTGTTCAACCATATTGGTTTCCTCTTATTTCTGGCCCTTTTATTCCCATACGGTATATACCTCTCGCACTGAGTATTCAGAATTCTTTTGAAGGTTTCCCATTTACTATTCGTATTCCATTGATTAAGTACTTTGTCCCAGTCAATAAGTTGAAGGTTTTCTATCAGCTGATCAAACTTCGCCCTCCTAAAGTTTAATGTTTTTGTTGTTCCCTTATTGATAACCCTACTGAAGGGCATTTTGAAGTCGATAATATTATGATCGCTATTCCCTTTTTATTGATTGTGCCACAGTCTGGGGATGTCAGTGCAGAGGTCTTTATAAACCTGTACTTACCATGTCATGACTGTGGGCATGAGTGGCGCTCAGGTCTGATGCCTGCCATGTCATGACTGGGGGCAGGAGTAGCGCTCTGGACTGGTGCCTGCCATGTCATGACTGTGGGCAGGAGTGGCGCTCAGATCTCATGCCTGCCATGTCATGATTGGGGGCAGGAGTGGCGCTCTAGTCTGGTGCCTGCCATGTCATAACTGGGGGCAGGAGTGGAGGACTGGTCTGGTGCCAGCCATGTCATGTCCAGGTGTAGGAGTGGCGCTCTGATCTGATGCCTGCCATGCCATGTCCAGGGCAGGAGTGGCGCTCTGGTCTGGTGCCTGTCATGTCATGACCGGGGGCAGGAGTGGTGCTCTGGTTTGGTGCCTGCCATGTCACGACTGAGGGCAGGAGTGGAGCTCTGGACTGGTGCATGTCATGTCCGGGGGCAGGAGTAGCGCTCTGGTCTGGTGCCTGCCGTGTCATGACCAGGGGGCTGGAGTGGCGTTCTTGTCTAGTGTATGGGAGACATTGTACGGAATAACCTTGGTGAGGCTGGGGCGCTTACACCTCGGCTCACTGCACATGACTAAGGCATTCTAAGCCTGGACCCTAATGCTCTGTGCTCACAATAAGGATTTGGTGAGTTTTTGATGCTGCAGATTTTCTGCACCCATTAGGTGACATATTTTTATTGCATTTTTTGCTTTGGTTTTTGTCTCTTTCGTGTCATGTTATAAATAAAGCTGCTTTGTTTCTCATACTTCCAGGGCCAACTACCTCAACTAGTGGCCCCCCGCTTCTGGCGAGCCCCCACAGAGAGAAGGTAGCGGCAAGCTTAGGAAACTACCATCGAGGTACAAGGCGAGGAGACCAGAGGGTCCCACCCTGGCCTCTCTGAGAGTTTCCATGGGGCCAGGTGATCGGTAGTTCCCAATCTGGCTTCTCCGAATGTCTCCATGGGTTCCAGGCGACCGGTGGGTCCCTTCTGGCAACCCTAAACAACATATCCATGGGGCCAGGTGACTTCTTCGTCCCAACCTGGTCTCCCCAAATGTATCCATGTCTCTCTGATAGTCAATGGAGCAGATCCGTATCTTTCCGTCAGGGCCATACCCTTAGGCCAGAATCATGTAGAATACAAATCTGTGTCTCTTTGGTTAAAGCTATACTACCAAGCTGATGGTGTGAAGAGAGACTGATCTTTGACTCTCCCTGTAAAGTCTCTTTCCAATTTCTGTTCCAAGTCTCTCTGCTACAGAAGCACATGTCCTTTTTACATACACATCCACAGGTTGGGGGGGAGGGCAGCCTCATGTCTCATTGTTTGAGCATTTAATGAATTTGCTTAGTTTGTCCTCCTGTCTTGTGAGTCAATAAGCCAAAGGGTCAACAAAGGTTAATCAATTCACATAGTTGGCATACAGTGGGCTCTTTAAATCAACATCATTGTTTCAGAATCAAAGAGGAGACAATAATCAGGGTTATACAAATACTGGTCTGTTCTTATTGACCAGGCACATAAATACACATACATTCACAAGTCAACAGAAACACAATAGTGTATATCTCTTGGATTAACAAATCTAAACGTCTGGGTTATTAGGATTATAGGTTGTATTGTCACAGCTGCTTATGGATAGGGGTTCAAGATGGAGGACCTAGATGCAGGGACAGATAGGCTGCTGCAAGTTCATCTGAAAGCGGAGAAAGAGGCTCTGCTATGAGATGTTACCTCTGCTCTGGACTGTAAATCAAGGAGTGTAAGGCACTGCCAGTGGGGAGAAGTTAGGAATTGCCGAGGACTGTGCATTGATGCCTCCACCAGTGCCTTTGTGAGCCTATTGTTTATCCCCTTTTAGTATGTGCTCCATTGACAGTGCTACCAGGTGTGCGTCTTGTGATATGTATGCATGCCTGAGGACAAGAAAAAAGACACTGCATGAAGATGTACACACCTAGTATCATGTAATATGCAGAAAAGTTTATTAAACCACAAAACACTACATTAAAAACATTTAAAAACCAAGCAATGGTGCACAGAACATCCCCAAACAACAATTAGCCCATGTAATATACAGCAGTCTCCATAGACCAATATTGTGGAGAACAATATCCCCAAATGTTTAGCGTGGCCTAAATATTTAAAGCATAAACAGCGGTATCCGCAGCCTTAGGAATAGAGGCTGTGTAGCATCGGCGTCTCTGCCCCGTACTAGGCAGAGACGCCGTCCCTCTCACCTCCCCGCTCCTGGCGCGGCGTCCTCCAGCGCTTCTCTCCCCGCTGCTTCCGGCACGCGCTCCTTCCCCGGCAGTGCTTAGGGCGCGCGCGCGCGCGCTCCCCCTCTCTTAAAGGGACCGCGCGCGCCGTCCTAAGGAGTCCCCGGCCAATTGCCGGAGGACCTCCCATATTTAAGGCACCTCCTCCAAAATGGAGGTGCCCGAGCAATGTTGTTGCAAAGCCTTCACTCTGCTTCAGCCCTCAGGTCCCGTTACCAGTTACCAGCCAGTCACCTGCCAGATTCCTGCTTGTTACCTGCCAGTCACCTGCCAGATTCCTGCTTGTTACCTGCCAGTCACCTGCCGGATTCCTGCCTGTTACCTGCCAGTTACCTGCCTGATTCCTGCTTGATACCTGCCTGATATCCGTTTACCTGCTTGCAAGCCTGCGGTCCGACGGTCTGCTTTCCTACACCTGTCAGTCTGTCTATGGACCAGCCTGCTCGCTCACCTGGGAGCGCTCATCTGCTACCTGCCTGCTAGCCTACCTGGAGGCTCCGCCGTCACTTGCCGTGACCACCTGCCTGTCCAGAGACTCTCGCCTGCTCACCTGGGAGCGCTCATCTGCTACCTGTCTGCTAGCCTACCTGGAGGCTCTGCCGTCACTTGCCGTGACCACCTGCCTGTCCAGAGACTCTTGCCTGCTCACCTGGGAGCGCTCACCTGCTACCTGTCTGCTAGCCTACCTGGAGGCTCTGCCGTCACTTGCCGTGACCACCTGCCCGTCCAGAGACTCTCGCCCGCTCACCTGGGAGCGCTCACCAGCCACCTGCCTGCTGTCCTTCTACCCAGAGACTGTCCCTGTCACTTGCCGTGAGTACCCGTCCTTTTACCCAGAGAATGTCCCTGTCACTTGCCGTGACTACCTGCCCCTCTACCCAGAGACTGTCCCTGTCACTTGCCGTGACTACCTGCCTGTCTTCCCTGGGAGCCACCCGCTTCCTTACATGGACTGCCCCCTTGTATAGTTGCACAGAGGTTCCACCTCCCAGACCCGTTACAGTTTGCTCGGGCCATTGCATTTTGCCAGAATTTGTTGGTTTTTGTTTGTCCACCCGTCTCTTGATGATTGACCACAAGTTCTCAATGGGATTAAGATCTGGGGAGTTTCCAGGCCATGGACCCAAAATCTCTATGTTTTGTTCCATGAGCCATTTTGTTATCACCTTTGCTTTATGGCAAGGTGCTCCATCATGCTGGAAAAGGCATTTTTGGGCGCCAAACTGCTCTTGGACGGTTGGGATAAGTTGCTCTTGAAGGACATTCTGGTACCATTCTTTATTAATGGCTGTGTTTTTAGGCAAGACTGTGAGTGAGCCGATTCCCTTGGCTGAGAAGCAACCCCACACATGAATGGTTTCAGGATGCTTTACAGTTGGCATGAGACAAGACTGGTGGTAGCGCTCACCTCTTCTTCTCCGAATAAGCTGTTTTCCAGATGTCCCAAACAATCGAAAAGGGGATTCATCAGAGAAAATGACTTTGCCCCAGTCCTCAGCAGTCCACTCCCTGTACCTTTTGCAGAATATCAGTCGGTCCCTGATGTTTTTTCTGGAGAGAAGTGGCTTCTTTGCTGCCCTCCTTGAAACCAGCCCTTGCTCAAAGAGTCTCCGCCTCACAATGCGTGCAGAAGCACTCACACCAGCCTGCTGCCATTCCTGAGCAAGCTCGGCACTGCTGGTAGTCCGATCCCGCAGCAGCTGAAACAGTTTTAAGATACAGTCCTGGCGCTTGCTGGTCTTTCTTGGGCGCCCTGGAGCCTTTTTGACAACAATGGAAGCTCTCTCCTTGAAGTTCTTGATGATGCGATAGATTGTTGACTGAGGTACAATCTTTGTAGCTGCGATACTCTTCCCTGTTAGGCCATTTTTGTGCAGTGCAATGATGGCTGCAAGTGTTTCTTTAGAGATAACCATGGTTAACTGAAGAGAAACAATGATACCAAGAACCAGCCTCCTTTTAAAGTGTCCACTGATGTCATTCTTACTTAATCATGACTGATTGATCGCCAGCCCTGTCCTCATCAACACCCACACCTGTGTTAATGGATCAATCACTAAAACGATGTTAGCTGCTCCTTTTAAGGCAGGACTGCAATGATGTTGAAATGTGTTTTGGGGGTTAAAGTTCATTTTCTGGGCAAATATTGACTTTGCAAGTACAGTAATTGCTGTTAAGCTGATCACTCTTTGACATTCAGGAGTATATGCAAATTGCCATTACAAAAAATGAAGCAGTAAACTTTGGAAAAATTACTATTTGTCTCATTCTCAATACTTTTGGCCATGACTGTATGGGGAGTTAGCTGTGTGTGTCTGTGATGTGTACAGGGTGGAACTCTGGATGTGTGATGTGTACAGGGGAAAAGCTGTGCGTTATGTACAGGTCAGTGGCTTGA
The DNA here is from genome assembly GCF_046119375.1 of Phyllobates terribilis. Taxonomy (NCBI): domain Eukaryota; kingdom Metazoa; phylum Chordata; class Amphibia; order Anura; family Dendrobatidae; genus Phyllobates; species Phyllobates terribilis. The sequence goes on from NW_027362765.1 coordinate 46,015,096, forward strand.
GTCTGCGCGTTCTGTGTGTATGGGGCGAAGCAGTGCATGTGCGCGATGTGTATGGGGCAGAGTATGTGCGCGATGTGTATGGGGCTTAGCAGAGTATGTGCGTGATGTTATGGGACGGAGCCATGCAAAAAAATTGCAAAAAAATAACGTTTACATTTTTTTTTTTTAAGGATGATCTTTATATCTCTTTTTTTTTGTTGTGGCTTAGTAGAAGGGTGTGGTCATCATTAGCCCATCAAATTTACTGTAATTTACTCCAGAAAGTGCCGTATGGCTGTGTGCCCACGATGCGTTTTTTAAGCGTTTCCGCAGCGGCAAAAACGCTGCAGAAATGCTTAAAAAACGCATGCTAGAAGGCCTGCCATGTTCCCCAATGATAATCCGCATGTGCTGTGCACATGCTGCGGAAATTTCCGCTGCGGATTATCATTGCGGAAAAAAACGCAGCACTACCAATTATTTTGCGGAAGTGCTGCGTTTTCGCCGCCATTGACTTACATTAGAACACATGGATTCCGCATCTCTGTATATGTAGATGCGCATTCCATGCGTTCCAATGTGCGGATGGTACCCAGGTCTAGAGGAGAGGAGACTCTCCTCCGGACCCGGGTACCATAGCAACTGTGAAAAAAAGAATAAAATAAAAAATAAATATTATACTTACCTTCTGACGGCCCCCGCTGCACTCGTCCTTTCATCCCGGCAGCTAGCGATGGACTGAAGGACCTGCGCTGACGTCATAGTCATGTGACGCGTCACGCGACGCTGACGTCGGCAGGTCCTTCAGTGTACCGCTGCTGGCAGCCAGGACGGAGGGAAGCAAGGCTGCGGGGGCCATCAGAAGGTAAGTATAGATTTATTTTTTTTACCATTCTTTCGGTCACAGTATATAAATCCATGCCATTTGCATGGATTTATATAGTGTGACCAAGTTGTCAAGCACTTTCCAAGAGATGCTAAAATCGCTTGGAAAGTGCTTGTCAACCCGCATGCGGAAATGCATGTGAGGAACGCTTCACTTCCTCATGTCCCTGGCAGGAAAACGCATGTACAATCCGCATGCATTTTTTTCTGCCAGGGAGATGCAGAAACGCTCAGGAAAAAATCCAGAGCATTTCTGCATCGTGGGCACATAGCCTAAATTATCACCGGACCCTACAGAAAATACGTCCATTCATAGTAACATAGTAACATAGTTTGTAAAGCCGAATAAAGACTTGCGTCCATTAAGTTCGACCTGTTAGTTCTGTAATTGCTAAAGTTGATCCAGAGGAGGGCAAAAACCCCAAATGATTTAGCCAATCTTCACCTGAGGAAAAATTCCCTCCCGACTCTGAAACCAGCAGTCAGAATAAATCCCTGTATCAACCTACTATTTTATTCTATTTTTAAGTATATGCTGAAATCTGCCTGATATCTAGAAATGCATCCAGTCCCCGCTTGAACTGGTGTAGTGAATCTGACATTACCGTCTCCTCACACAATGAATTCCATATTCTCACTGCTCTTACCGTAAAGAACCCCTTCCTATGCTGGTGCTGAAACCTTTTCTCTTCCAGTCTTAGTGAATGCCCTCTTGTTACCGTAATATCCCTCCTTTTGAACAAATCCCGGGCAAGATCTCTATACTGTCCCCTAACATATTTGTACACATTTATTATGTCCCCCCTCAACCTTCTCTTTTCCAGGCTGAATAGTCCTAGTTTTGCAGTCCCTCCATTCCCTTTATTAATTTTGTTGCCCTCCTTTGTACCTTTTCAAGCTCATTTATATCCTTTCTATATATTGGGGCCCATAACTGAGCACAGTATTCCAAGTGTGGTCTGACTAGTGCTTTGTACAGTGGAAGAACAATGTTCTCATCCTTTGCAGCTATACCTCTTCTGATAGATCCCATTACCCTGTTTGCCCTTACAGCAGCGGCCTGACTTTGGGCACTCCAATTTAGTTTGCTATCAATCAAGATGCCCAAGTCCTTCTCCATCTCTGAATTCCCCAATGGTTTCCCATTCAGTGAGTACTGGTGACTTCCATTTTTCCTTCCCATATGTATGACCTTACATTTCTCCTCATTAAACCTCATTTGCCATTTAATGCTCCACCTACCCAGCTTATCCAAATCCCTCTGTAGGTCTGCACTGTCCTCTTTTGTATTAATTGTTTTACATAACTTTGTGTCATCTGCAAATATTGATATTTTACTATTTATCCCGTTGACTATGTCGTTAATAAAGATATTAAATAACATTGGGCCTAGTACAGACCCCTGTGGTACCCCACTAGTGACGCTTACCCAATCTGAGTATATTCCATTTATAACCACCCTCTGCCTTCTATCCTTTAGCCAGTTAGCTACCCACTTGCAGACATTTTCCCCCAGCCCCATCATTCTCATTTTGTATACCAACCTATTATGTGGCACGCTATCGAACGCTTTTGAGAAGTCGAGATACACGACATCCACTGGTTCCCCCTGATCTACTCGAGAGCTAACCTCCTCGTAGAAGTCAATCAGGTTTGTTTGGCAGGAGCGATTCCTCATGAATCCATGTTGGTTCGGGATTAGAAGATTATTAGCATCAAGATGCTCCGTAATTGCCTCTTTAATGAAGCTTTCAAAAATTTTGCCCACAACGGACGTCAGTCTCACCGGCCGATAGTTTCCGGCGTCACTTTTCGCTCCCTTTTTGAATATTGGCACTACATTCGCCTGTCGCCAATCAAGTGGCACAGACCCAGTCTCAACAGAGTCCTTAAATATAAGATATAACGGTCTGTCTATCACATTACTTAGTTCCCTTAGTACCCGTGGGTGTATGCCATCAGGTCCTGGTGATTTGTTTATTTTAATGTTACTGAGGCGTTTCTGTACCTCAACTTGGGTTAGATTTGTCATACTTAGTGGAGGATTAAGCTTGTCACTTCTCATTTCTCCTGTTAGTTCTATTTCCTTTGTGAAAGTTGTCGAAAAAAAAATATTTAATAGATTAGCTTTATCCTCATCTTTCTCTATGATTTTGCCTTCCTCACTTTTTATCGGTCCAATATTATCCGATTTAATCCTTTTACTATTTATATACGTAAAGAACAGTTTGGGATTTGATCTACTTTCCCTAGCAATACGCTTCTCTGTTTCCTCCTTCGCTATTTTTATTTGTTTTTTGCAGGTTCTCGTTTTTTCCTTGTAACACATTAGTGCCTCCTTACTGTTTTCCTGTTTTAATCTCTTGAATGCCTCTTTTTTGCTATTTAACGCCCCTTTTACGTTCTTGTTCAACCATATTGGTTTCCTCTTATTTCTGGCCCTTTTATTCCCATACGGTATATACCTCTCGCACTGAGTATTCAGAATTCTTTTGAAGGTTTCCCATTTACTATTCGTATTCCATTGATTAAGTACTTTGTCCCAGTCAATAAGTTGAAGGTTTTCTATCAGCTGATCAAACTTCGCCCTCCTAAAGTTTAATGTTTTTGTTGTTCCCTTATTGATAACCCTACTGAAGGGCATTTTGAAGTCGATAATATTATGATCGCTATTCCCTTTTTATTGATTGTGCCACAGTCTGGGGATGTCAGTGCAGAGGTCTTTATAAACCTGTACTTACCATGTCATGACTGTGGGCATGAGTGGCGCTCAGGTCTGATGCCTGCCATGTCATGACTGGGGGCAGGAGTAGCGCTCTGGACTGGTGCCTGCCATGTCATGACTGTGGGCAGGAGTGGCGCTCAGATCTCATGCCTGCCATGTCATGATTGGGGGCAGGAGTGGCGCTCTAGTCTGGTGCCTGCCATGTCATAACTGGGGGCAGGAGTGGAGGACTGGTCTGGTGCCAGCCATGTCATGTCCAGGTGTAGGAGTGGCGCTCTGATCTGATGCCTGCCATGCCATGTCCAGGGCAGGAGTGGCGCTCTGGTCTGGTGCCTGCCATGTCATGACCGGGGGCAGGAGTGGTGCTCTGGTTTGGTGCCTGCCATGTCACGACTGAGGGCAGGAGTGGAGCTCTGGACTGGTGCATGTCATGTCCGGGGGGAGGAGTAGCGCTCTGGTCTGGTGCCTGCCGTGTCATGACCAGGGGGCTGGAGTGGCGTTCTTGTCTAGTGTATGGGAGACATTGTACGGAATAACCTTGGTGAGGCTGGGGCGCTTACACCCCGGCTCACTGCACATGACTAAGGCATTCTAAGCCTGGACCCTAATGCTCTGTGCTCACAATAAGGATTTGGTGAGTTTTTGATGCTGCAGATTTTCTGCACCCATTAGGTGACATATTTTTATTGCATTTTTTGCTTTGCTTTTTGTCTCTTTCGTGTCATGTTATAAATAAAGCTGCTTTGTTTCTCATACTTCCATGTATTTGGCTTTGACAGCACTATAGTGATATAGTCATTTGTCGATTACATGCTTTTTTAATGCATTTTTGCAAAGTTCACGCATTGAAAATACATGTGCATCTTTTATCCTTTGGATTTTCCGCATCTAATGCAATTCTATGGAGAAAACTGCAAAAACAACCAAAAACTCAAAGTTCCAGAAAGATAAATGGACAGAAAAGGCCAGTGTGCATGAGTATTCTATAAATCCCATCCACTTTGCTGGAATTGTAAGACAATGCGTTTTTACAAACGAGGAGGTAAAGTTTTTGTTGACTACAGGACTCCATTAAAACCAGTGTGTACTCGCCTCTTACAGCAGCGCCATTCCAGCTAGGTCAGCGCCACTGTCCCCAGAGAGTGACGTGACATTGCTGTGTAATGTGCTGCTGTCCCCACTGAGCAGCCGCTATTTGCCTGCAGCTCATCAGTATTCCATAAGGGCAGACATCCGCTTGGGCTGGGAGAGAGAGATAAATATGTGCTGAGCATTATTTTGACATCATACTCAGGGTCATGATGAATAAAAAAAAAGATGAAAACACTAACTACTTAAATGCCTCAGTCAGTAGAAACCAAGGCATCTAAGCAGTTTTCTCTTCATAAATGAATAATACAAGCAAAAATAACAAAACTTTGTAGTATATCTTATCTGAGAAATCAGGTTTTTTTCTCCTGTAGGACTGTTCATTTGTTCTCAATTCTAACATTAAAGGCCAAGTTCACAAGTTCAGTATTTTACATCAGTATTTGTAAGCCAAAACCAGGAGTGGGCGAAGAATGCAGAAGTGGTGACGTGTTTCTATTATGCTTCTCCTCTGATTGTTCCTCTCCTAATTTTGGCTTACAAATACTGATGTAAAATACTGAACGTGTGAACGTGGCCAAATTCTGTCTTCAGTACAGACATATTTTCACATTACTGAGGGAGGAGATAACACTGCTGTGAAGACCCGGGTCTTCCGTAGGTGTAACACTACTCAGACAACACAGGGTGAGGGTAAAACAGCGTGGCAATACTTTATTGAACCACAAAAGTGGACAATAAACACACAGAACAGTCCCAGCTAATACCCAAGATGGTACAATATTACAGTCTCACCCTTCTGCTCCGCCGGCCTGGGATAGAACCGCTGCAACTTTGGGACTTCCAGGGCCAACTACCTCAACTAGTGGCCCCCCGCTTCTGGCGGGCCCCCACAGAGAGAAGGTAGCGGCAAGCTTAGGAAACTACCATCGAGGTACAAGGCGAGGAGACCAGAGGGTCCCACCCTGGCCTCTCTGAGAGTTTCCATGGGGCCAGGTGATCGGTAGTTCCCAATCTGGCTTCTCCGAATGTCTCCATGGGTTCCAGGCGACCGGTGGGTCCCTTCTGGCAACCCTAAACAACATATCCATGGGGCCAGGTGACTTCTTCGTCCCAACCTGGTCTCCCCAAATGTATCCATGTCTCTCTGATAGTCAATGGAGCAGATCCGTATCTTTCCGTCAGGGCCATACCCTTAGGCCAGAATCATGTAGAATACAAATCTGTGTCTCTTTGGTTAAAGCTATACTACCAAGCTGATGGTGTGAAGAGAGACTGATCTTTGACTCTCCCTGTAAAGTCTCTTTCCAATTTCTGTTCCAAGTCTCTCTGCTACAGAAGCACATGTCCTTTTTACATACACATCCACAGGTTGGGGGGGAGGGCAGCCTCATGTCTCATTGTTTGAGCATTTAATGAATTTGCTTAGTTTGTCCTCCTGTCTTGTGAGTCAATAAGCCAAAGGGTCAACAAAGGTTAATCAATTCACATAGTTGGCATACAGTGGGCTCTTTAAATCAACATCATTGTTTCAGAATCAAAGAGGAGACAATAATCAGGGTTATACAAATACTGGTCTGTTCTTATTGACCAGGCACATAAATACACATACATTCACAAGTCAACAGAAACACAATAGTGTATATCTCTTGGATTAACAAATCTAAACGTCTGGGTTATTAGGATTATAGGTTGTATTGTCACAGCTGCTTATGGATAGGGGTTCAAGATGGAGGACCTAGATGCAGGGACAGATAGGCTGCTGCAAGTTCACCTGAAAGCGGAGAAAGAGGCTCTGCTATGAGATGCTACCTCTGCTCTGGACTGTAAATCAAGGAGTGTAAGGCACTGCCAGTGGGGAAAAGTTAGGAATTGCCGAGGACTGTGCATTGATGCCTCCACCAGTGCCTTTGTGAGCCTATTGTTTATCCCCTTTTAGTATGTGCTCCATTGACAGTGCTACCAGGTGTGCGTCTTGTGATATGTATGCATGCCTGAGGACAAGAAAAAAGACACTGCATGAAGATGTACACACCTAGTATCATGTAATATGCAGAAAAGTTTATTAAACCACAAAACACTACATTAAAAACATTTAAAAACCAAGCAATGGTGCACAGAACATCCCCAAACAACAATTAGCCCATGTAATATACAGCAGTCTCCATAGACCAATATTGTGGAGAACAATATCCCCAAATGTTTAGCGTGGCCTAAATATTTAAAGCATAAACAGCGGTATCCGCAGCCTTAGGAATAGAGGCTGTGTAGCATCGGCGTCTCTGCCCCGTACTAGGCAGAGACGCCGTCCCTCTCACCTCCCCGCTCCTGGCGCGGCGTCCTCCAGCGCTTCTCTCCCCGCTGCTTCCGGCACGCGCTCCTTCCCCGGCAGTGCTTAGGGCGCGCGCGCTCCCCCTCTCTTAAAGGGACCGCGCGCGCCGTCCTAAGGAGTCCCCGGCCAATTGCCGGAGGACCTCCCATATTTAAGGCACCTCCTCCAAAATGGAGGTGCCCGAGCAATGTTGTTGCAAAGCCTTCACTCTGCTTCAGCCCTCAGGTCCCGTTACCAGTTACCAGCCAGTCACCTGCCAGATTCCTGCTTGTTACCTGCCAGTCACCTGCCAGATTCCTGCTTGTTACCTGCCAGTCACCTGCCGGATTCCTGCCTGTTACCTGCCAGTTACCTGCCTGATTCCTGCTTGATACCTGCCTGATATCCGTTTACCTGCTTGCAAGCCTGCGGTCCGACGGTCTGCTTTCCTACACCTGTCAGTCTGTCTATGGACCAGCCTGCTCGCTCACCTGGGAACGCTCATCTGCTACCTGCCTGCTAGCCTACCTGGAGGCTCCGCCGTCACTTGCCGTGACCACCTGCCTGTCCAGAGACTCTCGCCTGCTCACCTGGGAGCGCTCATCTGCTACCTGTCTGCTAGCCTACCTGGAGGCTCTGCCGTCACTTGCCGTGACCACCTGCCCGTCCAGAGACTCTCGCCCGCTCACCTGGGAGCGCTCACCAGCCACCTGCCTGCTGTCCTTCTACCCAGAGACTGTCCCTGTCACTTGCCGTGAGTACCCGTCCTTTTACCCAGAGAATGTCCCTGTCACTTGCCGTGACTACCTGCCCCTCTACCCAGAGACTGTCCCTGTCACTTGCCGTGACTACCTGCCTGTCTTCCCTGGGAGCCACCCGCTTCCTTACATGGACTGCCCCCTTGTATAGTTGCACAGAGGTTCCACCTCCCAGACCCGTTACAGTTTGCTCGGGCCATTGCATTTTGCCAGAATTTGTTGGTTTTTGTTTGTCCACCCGTCTCTTGATGATTGACCACAAGTTCTCAATGGGATTAAGATCTGGGGAGTTTCCAGGCCATGGACCCAAAATCTCTATGTTTTGTTCCATGAGCCATTTTGTTATCACCTTTGCTTTATGGCAAGGTGCTCCATCATGCTGGAAAAGGCATTTTTGGGCGCCAAACTGCTCTTGGACGGTTGGGATAAGTTGCTCTTGAAGGACATTCTGGTACCATTCTTTATTAATGGCTGTGTTTTTAGGCAAGACTGTGAGTGAGCCGATTCCCTTGGCTGAGAAGCAACCCCACACATGAATGGTTTCAGGATGCTTTACAGTTGGCATGAGACAAGACTGGTGGTAGCGCTCACCTCTTCTTCTCCGAATAAGCTGTTTTCCAGATGTCCCAAACAATCGAAAAGGGGATTCATCAGAGAAAATGACTTTGCCCCAGTCCTCAGCAGTCCACTCCCTGTACCTTTTGCAGAATATCAGTCGGTCCCTGATGTTTTTTCTGGAGAGAAGTGGCTTCTTTGCTGCCCTCCTTGAAACCAGCCCTTGCTCAAAGAGTCTCCGCCTCACAATGCGTGCAGAAGCACTCACACCAGCCTGCTGCCATTCCTGAGCAAGCTCGGCACTGCTGGTAGTCCGATCCCGCAGCAGCTGAAACAGTTTTAAGATACAGTCCTGGCGCTTGCTGGTCTTTCTTGGGCGCCCTGGAGCCTTTTTGACAACAATGGAAGCTCTCTCCTTGAAGTTCTTGATGATGCGATAGATTGTTGACTGAGGTACAATCTTTGTAGCTGCGATACTCTTCCCTGTTAGGCCATTTTTGTGCAGTGCAATGATGGCTGCAAGTGTTTCTTTAGAGATAACCATGGTTAACTGAAGAGAAACAATGATACCAAGAACCAGCCTCCTTTTAAAGTGTCCACTGATGTCATTCTTACTTAATCATGACTGATTGATCGCCAGCCCTGTCCTCATCAACACCCACACCTGTGTTAATGGATCAATCACTAAAACGATGTTAGCTGCTCCTTTTAAGGCAGGACTGCAATGATGTTGAAATGTGCTTTGGGGGTTAAAGTTCATTTTCTGGGCAAATATTGACTTTGCAAGTACAGTAATTGCTGTTAAGCTGATCACTCTTTGACATTCAGGAGTATATGCAAATTGCCATTACAAAAAATGAAGCAGTAAACTTTGGAAAAATTACTATTTGTCTCATTCTCAATACTTTTGGCCATGACTGTATGGGGAGTTAGCTGTGTGTGTCTGTGATGTGTACAGGGTGGAACTCTGGATGTGTGATGTGTACAGGGGAAAAGCTGTGCGTTATGTACAGGTCAGTGGCTTGAGTCTGCGCGTTCTGTGTGTATGGGGCGAAGCAGTGCATGTGCGCGATGTGTATGGGGCAGAGCAGAGTATGTGCGCGATGTGTATGGGGCTTAGCAGAGTATGTGCGTGATGTTATGGGACGGAGCCATGCAAAAAAATTGCAAAAAAATAACGTTTACATTTTTTTTTTTAAGGATGATCTTTATATCTCTTTTTTTTTGTTGTGGCTTAGTAGAAGGGTGTGGTCATCATTAGCCCATCAAATTTACTGTAATTTACTCCAGAAAGTGCCGTATGGCTGTGTGCCCACGATGCGTTTTTTAAGCGTTTCCGCAGCGGCAAAAACGCTGCAGAAATGCTTAAAAAACGCATGCTAGAAGGCCTGCCATGTTCCCCAATGATAATCCGCATGTGCTGTGCACATGCTGCGGAAATTTCCGCTGCGGATTATCATTGCGGAAAAAAACGCAGCACTACCAATTATTTTGCGGAAGTGCTGCGTTTTCGCCGCCATTGACTTACATTAGAACACATGGATTCCGCATCTCTGTATATGTAGATGCGCATTCCATGCGTTCCAATGTGCGGATGGTACCCAGGTCTAGAGGAGAGGAGACTCTCCTCCGGACCCGGGTACCATAGCAACTGTGAAAAAAAGAATAAAATAAAAAATAAATATTATACTTACCTTCTGACGGCCCCCGCTGCACTCGTCCTTTCATCCCGGCAGCTAGCGATGGACTGAAGGACCTGCGCTGACGTCATAGTCATGTGACGCGTCACGCGACGCTGACGTCGGCAGGTCCTTCAGTGTACCGCTGCTGGCAGCCAGGACGGAGGGAAGCAAGGCTGCGGGGGCCATCAGAAGGTAAGTATAGATTTATTTTTTTACCATTCTTTCGGTCACAGTATATAAATCCATGCCATTTGCATGGATTTATATAGTGTGACCAAGTTGTCAAGCACTTTCCAAGAGATGCTAAAATCGCTTGGAAAGTGCTTGTCAACCCGCATGCGGAAATGCATGTGAGGAACGCTTCACTTCCTCATGTCCCTGGCAGGAAAACGCATGTACAATCCGCATGCATTTTTTTCTGCCAGGGAGATGCAGAAACGCTCAGGAAAAAATCCAGAGCATTTCTGCATCGTGGGCACATAGCCTAAATTATCACCGGACCCTACAGAAAATACGTCCATTCATAGTAACATAGTAACATAGTTTGTAAAGCCGAATAAAGACTTGCGTCCATTAAGTTCGACCTGTTAGTTCTGTAATTGCTAAAGTTGATCCAGAGGAGGGCAAAAACCCCAAATGATTTAGCCAATCTTCACCTGAGGAAAAATTCCCTCCCGACTCTGAAACCAGCAGTCAGAATAAATCCCTGTATCAACCTACTATTTTATTTTATTTTTAAGTATATGCTGAAATCTGCTTGATATCTAGAAATGCATCCAGTCCCCGCTTGAACTGGTGTAGTGAATCTGACATTACCGTCTCCTCACTCAATGAATTCCATATTCTCACTGCTCTTACCGTAAAGAACCCCTTCCTATGCTGGTGCTGAAACCTTTTCTCTTCCAGTCTTAGTGAATGCCCTCTTGTTACCGTAATATCCCTCCTTTTGAACAAATCCCGGGCAAGATCTCTATACTGTCCCCTAACATATTTGTACACATTTATTATGTCCCCCCTCAACCTTCTCTTTTCCAGGCTGAATAGTCCTAGTTTTGCAGTCCCTCCATTCCCTTTATTAATTTTGTTGCCCTCCTTTGTACCTTTTCAAGCTCATTTATATCCTTTCTATATATTGGGGCCCATAACTGAGCACAGTATTCCAAGTGTGGTCTGACTAGTGCTTTGTACAGTGGAAGAACAATGTTCTCATCCTTTGCAGCTATACCTCTTCTGATAGATCCCATTACCCTGTTTGCCCTTACAGCAGCGGCCTGACTTTGGGCACTCCAATTTAGTTTGCTATCAATCAAGATGCCCAAGTCCTTCTCCATCTCTGAATTCCCCAATGGTTTCCCATTCAGTGAGTACTGGTGACTTCCATTTTTCCTTCCCATATGTATGACCTTACATTTCTCCTCATTAAACCTCATTTGCCATTTAATGCTCCACCTACCCAGCTTATCCAAATCCCTCTGTAGGTCTGCACTGTCCTCTTTTGTATTAATTGTTTTACATAACTTTGTGTCATCTGCAAATATTGATATTTTACTATTTATCCCGTTGACTATGTCGTTAATAAAGATATTAAATAACATTGGGCCTAGTACAGACCCCTGTGGTACCCCACTAGTGACGCTTACCCAATCTGAGTATATTCCATTTATAACCACCCTCTGCCTTCTATCCTTTAGCCAGTTAGCTACCCACTTGCAGACATTTTCCCCCAGCCCCATCATTCTCATTTTGTATACCAACCTATTATGTGGCACGCTATCGAACGCTTTTGAGAAGTCGAGATACACGACATCCACTGGTTCCCCCTGATCTACTCGAGAGCTAACCTCCTCGTAGAAGTCAATCAGGTTTGTTTGGCAGGAGCGATTCCTCATGAATCCATGTTGGTTCGGGATTAGAAGATTATTAGCATCAAGATGCTCCGTAATTGCCTCTTTAATGAAGCTTTCAAAAATTTTGCCCACAACGGATGTCAGACTCACCGGCCGATAGTTTCCGGCGTCACTTTTCGCTCCCTTTTTGAATATTGGCACTACATTCGCCTGTCGCCAATCAAGTGGTACAGACCCAGTCTCAACAGAGTCCTTAAATATAAGATATAACGGTCTGTCTATCACATTACTTAGTTCCCTTAGTACCCGTGGGTGTATGCCATCAGGTCCTGGTGATTTGTTTATTTTAATGTTACTGAGGCATTTCTGTACCCCAGCTTGGGTTAGATTTGTCATACTTAGTGGAGGATTAAGCTTGTCACTTCTCATTTCTCCTGTTAGTTCTATTTCCTTTGTGAAAGTTGTCGAAAAAAAAATATTTAATAGATTAGCTTTATCCTCATCTTTCTCTATGATTTTGCCTTCCTCACTTTTTATCGGTCCAATATTATCCGATTTAATCCTTTTACTATTTATATACGTAAAGAACAGTTTGGGATTTGATCTACTTTCCCTAGCAATACGTTTCTCTGTTTCCTCCTTCGCTATTTTTATTTGTTTTTTGCAGGTTCTCGTTTTTTCCTTGTAACACATTAGTGCCTCCTTACTGTTTTCCTGTTTTAATCTCTTGAATGCCTCTTTTTTGCTATTTAACGCCCCTTTTACGTTCTTGTTCAACCATATTGGTTTCCTCTTATTTCTGGCCCTTTTATTCCCATACGGTATATACCTCTCGCACTGAGTATTCAGAATTCTTTTGAAGGTTTCCCATTTACTATTCGTATTCCATTGATTAAGTACTTTGTCCCAGTCAATAAGTTGAAGGTTTTCTATCAGCTGATCAAACTTCGCCCTCCTAAAGTTTAATGTTTTTGTTGTTCCCTTATTGATAACCCTACTGAAGGGCATTTTGAAGTCGATAATATTATGATCGCTATTCCCTTTTTATTGATTGTGCCACAGTCTGGGGATGTCAGTGCAGAGGTCTTTATAAACCTGTACTTACCATGTCATGACTGTGGGCATGAGTGGCGCTCAGGTCTGATGCCTGCCATGTCATGACTGGGGGCAGGAGTAGCGCTCTGGACTGGTGCCTGCCATGTCATGACTGTGGGCAGGAGTGGCGCTCAGATCTCATGCCTGCCATGTCATGATTGGGGGCAGGAGTGGCGCTCTAGTCTGGTGCCTGCCATGTCATAACTGGGGGCAGGAGTGGAGGACTGGTCTGGTGCCAGCCATGTCATGTCCAGGTGTAGGAGTGGCGCTCTGATCTGATGCCTGCCATGCCATGTCCAGGGCAGGAGTGGCGCTCTGGTCTGGTGCCTGCCATGTCATGACCGGGGGCAGGAGTGGTGCTCTGGTTTGGTGCCTGCCATGTCACGACTGAGGGCAGGAGTGGAGCTCTGGACTGGTGCATGTCATGTCCGGGGGGAGGAGTAGCGCTCTGGTCTGGTGCCTGCCGTGTCATGACCAGGGGGCTGGAGTGGCGTTCTTGTCTAGTGTATGGGAGACATTGTACGGAATAACCTTGGTGAGGCTGGGGCGCTTACACCCCGGCTCACTGCACATGACTAAGGCATTCTAAGCCTGGACCCTAATGCTCTGTGCTCACAATAAGGATTTGGTGAGTTTTTGATGCTGCAGATTTTCTGCACCCATTAGGTGACATATTTTTATTGCATTTTTTGCTTTGCTTTTTGTCTCTTTCGTGTCATGTTATAAATAAAGCTGCTTTGTTTCTCATACTTCCATGTATTTGGCTTTGACAGCACTATAGTGATATAGTCATTTGTCGATTACATGCTTTTTTAATGCATTTTTGCAAAGTTCACGCATTGAAAATACATGTGCATCTTTTATCCTTTGGATTTTCCGCATCTAATGCAATTCTATGGAGAAAACTGCAAAAACAACCAAAAACTCAAAGTTCCAGAAAGATAAATGGACAGAAAAGGCCAGTGTGCATGAGTATTCTATAAATCCCATCCACTTTGCTGGAATTGTAAGACAATGCGTTTTTACAAACGAGGAGGTAAAGTTTTTGTTGACTACAGGACTCCATTAAAACCAGTGTGTACTCGCCTCTTACAGCAGCGCCATTCCAGCTAGGTCAGCGCCACTGTCCCCAGAGAGTGACGTGACATTGCTGTGTAATGTGCTGCTGTCCCCACTGAGCAGCCGCTATTTGCCTGCAGCTCATCAGTATTCCATAAGGGCAGACATCCGCTTGGGCTGGGAGAGAGAGATAAATATGTGCTGAGCATTATTTTGACATCATACTCAGGGTCATGATGAATAAAAAAAAAGATGAAAACACTAACTACTTAAATGCCTCAGTCAGTAGAAACCAAGGCATCTAAGCAGTTTTCTCTTCATAAATGAATAATACAAGCAAAAATAACAAAACTTTGTAGTATATCTTATCTGAGAAATCAGGTTTTTTTCTCCTGTAGGACTGTTCATTTGTTCTCAATTCTAACATTAAAGGCCAAGTTCACAAGTTCAGTATTTTACATCAGTATTTGTAAGCCAAAACCAGGAGTGGGCGAAGAATGCAGAAGTGGTGACGTGTTTCTATTATGCTTCTCCTCTGATTGTTCCTCTCCTAATTTTGGCTTACAAATACTGATGTAAAATACTGAACGTGTGAACGTGGCCAAATTCTGTCTTCAGTACAGACATATTTTCACATTACTGAGGGAGGAGATAACACTGCTGTGAAGACCCGGGTCTTCCGTAGGTGTAACACTACTCAGACAACACAGGGTGAGGGTAAAACAGCGTGGCAATACTTTATTGAACCACAAAAGTGGACAATAAACACACAGAACAGTCCCAGCTAATACCCAAGATGGTACAATATTACAGTCTCACCCTTCTGCTCCGCCGGCCTGGGATAGAACCGCTGCAACTTTGGGACTTCCAGGGCCAACTACCTCAACTAGTGGCCCCCCGCTTCTGGCGGGCCCCCACAGAGAGAAGGTAGCGGCAAGCTTAGGAAACTACCATCGAGGTACAAGGCGAGGAGACCAGAGGGTCCCACCCTGGCCTCTCTGAGAGTTTCCATGGGGCCAGGTGATCGGTAGTTCCCAATCTGGCTTCTCCGAATGTCTCCATGGGTTCCAGGCGACCGGTGGGTCCCTTCTGGCAACCCTAAACAACATATCCATGGGGCCAGGTGACTTCTTCGTCCCAACCTGGTCTCCCCAAATGTATCCATGTCTCTCTGATAGTCAATGGAGCAGATCCGTATCTTTCCGTCAGGGCCATACCCTTAGGCCAGAATCATGTAGAATACAAATCTGTGTCTCTTTGGTTAAAGCTATACTACCAAGCTGATGGTGTGAAGAGAGACTGATCTTTGACTCTCCCTGTAAAGTCTCTTTCCAATTTCTGTTCCAAGTCTCTCTGCTACAGAAGCACATGTCCTTTTTACATACACATCCACAGGTTGGGGGGGAGGGCAGCCTCATGTCTCATTGTTTGAGCATTTAATGAATTTGCTTAGTTTGTCCTCCTGTCTTGTGAGTCAATAAGCCAAAGGGTCAACAAAGGTTAATCAATTCACATAGTTGGCATACAGTGGGCTCTTTAAATCAACATCATTGTTTCAGAATCAAAGAGGAGACAATAATCAGGGTTATACAAATACTGGTCTGTTCTTATTGACCAGGCACATAAATACACATACATTCACAAGTCAACAGAAACACAATAGTGTATATCTCTTGGATTAACAAATCTAAACGTCTGGGTTATTAGGATTATAGGTTGTATTGTCACAGCTGCTTATGGATAGGGGTTCAAGATGGAGGACCTAGATGCAGGGACAGATAGGCTGCTGCAAGTTCACCTGAAAGCGGAGAAAGAGGCTCTGCTATGAGATGCTACCTCTGCTCTGGACTGTAAATCAAGGAGTGTAAGGCACTGCCAGTGGGGAAAAGTTAGGAATTGCCGAGGACTGTGCATTGATGCCTCCACCAGTGCCTTTGTGAGCCTATTGTTTATCCCCTTTTAGTATGTGCTCCATTGACAGTGCTACCAGGTGTGCGTCTTGTGATATGTATGCATGCCTGAGGACAAGAAAAAAGACACTGCATGAAGATGTACACACCTAGTATCATGTAATATGCAGAAAAGTTTATTAAACCACAAAACACTACATTAAAAACATTTAAAAACCAAGCAATGGTGCACAGAACATCCCCAAACAACAATTAGCCCATGTAATATACAGCAGTCTCCATAGACCAATATTGTGGAGAACAATATCCCCAAATGTTTAGCGTGGCCTAAATATTTAAAGCATAAACAGCGGTATCCGCAGCCTTAGGAATAGAGGCTGTGTAGCATCGGCGTCTCTGCCCCGTACTAGGCAGAGACGCCGTCCCTCTCACCTCCCCGCTCCTGGCGCGGCGTCCTCCAGCGCTTCTCTCCCCGCTGCTTCCGGCACGCGCTCCTTCCCCGGCAGTGCTTAGGGCGCGCGCGCGCTCCCCCTCTCTTAAAGGGACCGCGCGCGCCGTCCTAAGGAGTCCCCGGCCAATTGCCGGAGGACCTCCCATATTTAAGGCACCTCCTCCAAAATGGAGGTGCCCGAGCAATGTTGTTGCAAAGCCTTCACTCTGCTTCAGCCCTCAGGTCCCGTTACCAGTTACCAGCCAGTCACCTGCCAGATTCCTGCTTGTTACCTGCCAGTCACCTGCCAGATTCCTGCTTGTTACCTGCCAGTCACCTGCCGGATTCCTGCCTGTTACCTGCCAGTTACCTGCCTGATTCCTGCTTGATACCTGCCTGATATCCGTTTACCTGCTTGCAAGCCTGCGGTCCGACGGTCTGCTTTCCTACACCTGTCAGTCTGTCTATGGACCAGCCTGCTCGCTCACCTGGGAACGCTCATCTGCTACCTGCCTGCTAGCCTACCTGGAGGCTCCGCCGTCACTTGCCGTGACCACCTGCCTGTCCAGAGACTCTCGCCTGCTCACCTGGGAGCGCTCATCTGCTACCTGTCTGCTAGCCTACCTGGAGGCTCTGCCGTCACTTGCCGTGACCACCTGCCCGTCCAGAGACTCTCGCCCGCTCACCTGGGAGCGCTCACCAGCCACCTGCCTGCTGTCCTTCTACCCAGAGACTGTCCCTGTCACTTGCCGTGAGTACCCGTCCTTTTACCCAGAGAATGTCCCTGTCACTTGCCGTGACTACCTGCCCCTCTACCCAGAGACTGTCCCTGTCACTTGCCGTGACTACCTGCCTGTCTTCCCTGGGAGCCACCCGCTTCCTTACATGGACTGCCCCCTTGTATAGTTGCACAGAGGTTCCACCTCCCAGACCCGTTACAGTTTGCTCGGGCCATTGCATTTTGCCAGAATTTGTTGGTTTTTGTTTGTCCACCCGTCTCTTGATGATTGACCACAAGTTCTCAATGGGATTAAGATCTGGGGAGTTTCCAGGCCATGGACCCAAAATCTCTATGTTTTGTTCCATGAGCCATTTTGTTATCACCTTTGCTTTATGGCAAGGTGCTCCATCATGCTGGAAAAGGCATTTTTGGGCGCCAAACTGCTCTTGGACGGTTGGGATAAGTTGCTCTTGAAGGACATTCTGGTACCATTCTTTATTAATGGCTGTGTTTTTAGGCAAGACTGTGAGTGAGCCGATTCCCTTGGCTGAGAAGCAACCCCACACATGAATGGTTTCAGGATGCTTTACAGTTGGCATGAGACAAGACTGGTGGTAGCGCTCACCTCTTCTTCTCCGAATAAGCTGTTTTCCAGATGTCCCAAACAATCGAAAAGGGGATTCATCAGAGAAAATGACTTTGCCCCAGTCCTCAGCAGTCCACTCCCTGTACCTTTTGCAGAATATCAGTCGGTCCCTGATGTTTTTTCTGGAGAGAAGTGGCTTCTTTGCTGCCCTCCTTGAAACCAGCCCTTGCTCAAAGAGTCTCCGCCTCACAATGCGTGCAGAAGCACTCACACCAGCCTGCTGCCATTCCTGAGCAAGCTCGGCACTGCTGGTAGTCCGATCCCGCAGCAGCTGAAACAGTTTTAAGATACAGTCCTGGCGCTTGCTGGTCTTTCTTGGGCGCCCTGGAGCCTTTTTGACAACAATGGAAGCTCTCTCCTTGAAGTTCTTGATGATGCGATAGATTGTTGACTGAGGTACAATCTTTGTAGCTGCGATACTCTTCCCTGTTAGGCCATTTTTGTGCAGTGCAATGATGGCTGCAAGTGTTTCTTTAGAGATAACCATGGTTAACTGAAGAGAAACAATGATACCAAGAACCAGCCTCCTTTTAAAGTGTCCACTGATGTCATTCTTACTTAATCATGACTGATTGATCGCCAGCCCTGTCCTCATCAACACCCACACCTGTGTTAATGGATCAATCACTAAAACGATGTTAGCTGCTCCTTTTAAGGCAGGACTGCAATGATGTTGAAATGTGTTTTGGGGGTTAAAGTTCATTTTCTGGGCAAATATTGACTTTGCAAGTACAGTAATTGCTGTTAAGCTGATCACTCTTTGACATTCAGGAGTATATGCAAATTGCCATTACAAAAAATGAAGCAGTAAACTTTGGAAAAATTACTATTTGTCTCATTCTCAATACTTTTGGCCATGACTGTATGGGGAGTTAGCTGTGTGTGTCTGTGATGTGTACAGGGTGGAACTCTGGATGTGTGATGTGTACAGGGGAAAAGCTGTGCGTTATGTACAGGTCAGTGGCTTGAGTCTGCGCGTTCTGTGTGTATGGGGCGAAGCAGTGCATGTGCGCGATGTGTATGGGGCAGAGCAGAGTATGTGCGCGATGTGTATGGGGCTTAGCAGAGTATGTGCGTGATGTTATGGGACGGAGCCATGCAAAAAAATTGCAAAAAAATAACGTTTACATTTTTTTTTTTAAGGATGATCTTTATATCTCTTTTTTTTTGTTGTGGCTTAGTAGAAGGGTGTGGTCATCATTAGCCCATCAAATTTACTGTAATTTACTCCAGAAAGTGCCGTATGGCTGTGTGCCCACGATGCGTTTTTTAAGCGTTTCCGCAGCGGCAAAAACGCTGCAGAAATGCTTAAAAAACGCATGCTAGAAGGCCTGCCATGTTCCCCAATGATAATCCGCATGTGCTGTGCACATGCTGCGGAAATTTCCGCTGCGGATTATCATTGCGGAAAAAAACGCAGCACTACCAATTATTTTGCGGAAGTGCTGCGTTTTCGCCGCCATTGACTTACATTAGAACACATGGATTCCGCATCTCTGTATATGTAGATGCGCATTCCATGCGTTCCAATGTGCGGATGGTACCCAGGTCTAGAGGAGAGGAGACTCTCCTCCGGACCCGGGTACCATAGCAACTGTGAAAAAAAGAATAAAATAAAAAATAAATATTATACTTACCTTCTGACGGCCCCCGCTGCACTCGTCCTTTCATCCCGGCAGCTAGCGATGGACTGAAGGACCTGCGCTGACGTCATAGTCATGTGACGCGTCACGCGACGCTGACGTCGGCAGGTCCTTCAGTGTACCGCTGCTGGCAGCCAGGACGGAGGGAAGCAAGGCTGCGGGGGCCATCAGAAGGTAAGTATAGATTTATTTTTTTACCATTCTTTCGGTCACAGTATATAAATCCATGCCATTTGCATGGATTTATATAGTGTGACCAAGTTGTCAAGCACTTTCCAAGAGATGCTAAAATCGCTTGGAAAGTGCTTGTCAACCCGCATGCGGAAATGCATGTGAGGAACGCTTCACTTCCTCATGTCCCTGGCAGGAAAACGCATGTACAATCCGCATGCATTTTTTTCTGCCAGGGAGATGCAGAAACGCTCAGGAAAAAATCCAGAGCATTTCTGCATCGTGGGCACATAGCCTAAATTATCACCGGACCCTACAGAAAATACGTCCATTCATAGTAACATAGTAACATAGTTTGTAAAGCCGAATAAAGACTTGCGTCCATTAAGTTCGACCTGTTAGTTCTGTAATTGCTAAAGTTGATCCAGAGGAGGGCAAAAACCCCAAATGATTTAGCCAATCTTCACCTGAGGAAAAATTCCCTCCCGACTCTGAAACCAGCAGTCAGAATAAATCCCTGTATCAACCTACTATTTTATTTTATTTTTAAGTATATGCTGAAATCTGCTTGATATCTAGAAATGCATCCAGTCCCCGCTTGAACTGGTGTAGTGAATCTGACATTACCGTCTCCTCACTCAATGAATTCCATATTCTCACTGCTCTTACCGTAAAGAACCCCTTCCTATGCTGGTGCTGAAACCTTTTCTCTTCCAGTCTTAGTGAATGCCCTCTTGTTACCGTAATATCCCTCCTTTTGAACAAATCCCGGGCAAGATCTCTATACTGTCCCCTAACATATTTGTACACATTTATTATGTCCCCCCTCAACCTTCTCTTTTCCAGGCTGAATAGTCCTAGTTTTGCAGTCCCTCCATTCCCTTTATTAATTTTGTTGCCCTCCTTTGTACCTTTTCAAGCTCATTTATATCCTTTCTATATATTGGGGCCCATAACTGAGCACAGTATTCCAAGTGTGGTCTGACTAGTGCTTTGTACAGTGGAAGAACAATGTTCTCATCCTTTGCAGCTATACCTCTTCTGATAGATCCCATTACCCTGTTTGCCCTTACAGCAGCGGCCTGACTTTGGGCACTCCAATTTAGTTTGCTATCAATCAAGATGCCCAAGTCCTTCTCCATCTCTGAATTCCCCAATGGTTTCCCATTCAGTGAGTACTGGTGACTTCCATTTTTCCTTCCCATATGTATGACCTTACATTTCTCCTCATTAAACCTCATTTGCCATTTAATGCTCCACCTACCCAGCTTATCCAAATCCCTCTGTAGGTCTGCACTGTCCTCTTTTGTATTAATTGTTTTACATAACTTTGTGTCATCTGCAAATATTGATATTTTACTATTTATCCCGTTGACTATGTCGTTAATAAAGATATTAAATAACATTGGGCCTAGTACAGACCCCTGTGGTACCCCACTAGTGACGCTTACCCAATCTGAGTATATTCCATTTATAACCACCCTCTGCCTTCTATCCTTTAGCCAGTTAGCTACCCACTTGCAGACATTTTCCCCCAGCCCCATCATTCTCATTTTGTATACCAACCTATTATGTGGCACGCTATCGAACGCTTTTGAGAAGTCGAGATACACGACATCCACTGGTTCCCCCTGATCTACTCGAGAGCTAACCTCCTCGTAGAAGTCAATCAGGTTTGTTTGGCAGGAGCGATTCCTCATGAATCCATGTTGGTTCGGGATTAGAAGATTATTAGCATCAAGATGCTCCGTAATTGCCTCTTTAATGAAGCTTTCAAAAATTTTGCCCACAACGGATGTCAGACTCACCGGCCGATAGTTTCCGGCGTCACTTTTCGCTCCCTTTTTGAATATTGGCACTACATTCGCCTGTCGCCAATCAAGTGGTACAGACCCAGTCTCAACAGAGTCCTTAAATATAAGATATAACGGTCTGTCTATCACATTACTTAGTTCCCTTAGTACCCGTGGGTGTATGCCATCAGGTCCTGGTGATTTGTTTATTTTAATGTTACTGAGGCATTTCTGTACCCCAGCTTGGGTTAGATTTGTCATACTTAGTGGAGGATTAAGCTTGTCACTTCTCATTTCTCCTGTTAGTTCTATTTCCTTTGTGAAAGTTGTCGAAAAAAAAACATTTAATAGATTAGCTTTATCCTCATCTTTCTCTATGATTTTGCCTTCCTCACTTTTTATCGGTCCAATATTATCCGATTTAATCCTTTTACTATTTATATACGTAAAGAACAGTTTGGGATTTGATCTACTTTCCCTAGCAATACGTTTCTCTGTTTCCTCCTTCGCTATTTTTATTTGTTTTTTGCAGGTTCTCGTTTTTTCCTTGTAACACATTAGTGCCTCCTTACTGTTTTCCTGTTTTAATCTCTTGAATGCCTCTTTTTTTGCTATTTAACGCCCCTTTTACGTTCTTGTTCAACCATATTGGTTTCCTCTTATTTCTGGCCCTTTTATTCCCATACGGTATATACCTCTCGCACTGAGTATTCAGAATTCTTTTGAAGGTTTCCCATTTACTATTCGTATTCCATTGATTAAGTACTTTGTCCCAGTCAATAAGTTGAAGGTTTTCTATCAGCTGATCAAACTTCGCCCTCCTAAAGTTTAATGTTTTTGTTGTTCCCTTATTGATAACCCTACTGAAGGGCATTTTGAAGTCGATAATATTATGATCGCTATTCCCTTTTTATTGATTGTGCCACAGTCTGGGGATGTCAGTGCAGAGGTCTTTATAAACCTGTACTTACCATGTCATGACTGTGGGCATGAGTGGCGCTCAGGTCTGATGCCTGCCATGTCATGACTGGGGGCAGGAGTAGCGCTCTGGACTGGTGCCTGCCATGTCATGACTGTGGGCAGGAGTGGCGCTCAGATCTCATGCCTGCCATGTCATGATTGGGGGCAGGAGTGGCGCTCTAGTCTGGTGCCTGCCATGTCATAACTGGGGGCAGGAGTGGAGGACTGGTCTGGTGCCAGCCATGTCATGTCCAGGTGTAGGAGTGGCGCTCTGATCTGATGCCTGCCATGCCATGTCCAGGGCAGGAGTGGCGCTCTGGTCTGGTGCCTGCCATGTCATGACCGGGGGCAGGAGTGGTGCTCTGGTTTGGTGCCTGCCATGTCACGACTGAGGGCAGGAGTGGAGCTCTGGACTGGTGCATGTCATGTCCGGGGGCAGGAGTAGCGCTCTGGTCTGGTGCCTGCCGTGTCATGACCAGGGGGCTGGAGTGGCGTTCTTGTCTAGTGTATGGGAGACATTGTACGGAATAACCTTGGTGAGGCTGGGGCGCTTACACCTCGGCTCACTGCACATGACTAAGGCATTCTAAGCCTGGACCCTAATGCTCTGTGCTCACAATAAGGATTTGGTGAGTTTTTGATGCTGCAGATTTTCTGCACCCATTAGGTGACATATTTTTATTGCATTTTTTGCTTTGGTTTTTGTCTCTTTCGTGTCATGTTATAAATAAAGCTGCTTTGTTTCTCATACTTCCATGTATTTGGCTTTGACAGCACTATAGTGATATAGTCATTTGTCGATTACATGCTTTTTTTAATGCATTTTTGCAAAGTTCACGCATTGAAAATACATGTGCATCTTTTATCCTTTGGATTTTCCGCATCTAATGCAATTCTATGGAGAAAACTGCAAAAACAACCAAAAACTCAAAGTTCCAGAAAGATAAATGGACAGAAAAGGCCAGTGTGCATGAGTATTCTATAAATCCCATCCACTTTGCTGGAATTGTAAGACAATGCGTTTTTACAAACGAGGAGGTAAAGTTTTTGTTGACTACAGGACTCCATTAAAACCAGTGTGTACTCGCCTCTTACAGCAGCGCCATTCCAGCTAGGTCAGCGCCACTGTCCCCAGAGAGTGACGTGACATTGCTGTGTAATGTGCTGCTGTCCCCACTGAGCAGCCGCTATTTGCCTGCAGCTCATCAGTATTCCATAAGGGCAGACATCCGCTTGGGCTGGGAGAGAGAGATAAATATGTGCTGAGCATTATTTTGACATCATACTCAGGGTCATGATGAATAAAAAAAAAGATGAAAACACTAACTACTTAAATGCCTCAGTCAGTAGAAACCAAGGCATCTAAGCAGTTTTCTCTTCATAAATGAATAATACAAGCAAAAATAACAAAACTTTGTAGTATATCTTATCTGAGAAATCAGGTTTTTTTCTCCTGTAGGACTGTTCATTTGTTCTCAATTCTAACATTAAAGGCCAAGTTCACAAGTTCAGTATTTTACATCAGTATTTGTAAGCCAAAACCAGGAGTGGGCGAAGAATGCAGAAGTGGTGACGTGTTTCTATTATGCTTCTCCTCTGATTGTTCCTCTCCTAATTTTGGCTTACAAATACTGATGTAAAATACTGAACGTGTGAACGTGGCCAAATTCTGTCTTCAGTACAGACATATTTTCACATTACTGAGGGAGGAGATAACACTGCTGTGAAGACCCGGGTCTTCCGTAGGTGTAACACTACTCAGACAACACAGGGTGAGGGTAAAACAGCGTGGCAATACTTTATTGAACCACAAAAGTGGACAATAAACACACAGAACAGTCCCAGCTAATACCCAAGATGGTACAATATTACAGTCTCACCCTTCTGCTCCGCCGGCCTGGGATAGAACCGCTGCAACTTTGGGACTTCCAGGGCCAACTACCTCAACTAGTGGCCCCCCGCTTCTGGCGGGCCCCCACAGAGAGAAGGTAGCGGCAAGCTTAGGAAACTACCATCGAGGTACAAGGCGAGGAGACCAGAGGGTCCCACCCTGGCCTCTCTGAGAGTTTCCATGGGGCCAGGTGATCGGTAGTTCCCAATCTGGCTTCTCCGAATGTCTCCATGGGTTCCAGGCGACCGGTGGGTCCCTTCTGGCAACCCTAAACAACATATCCATGGGGCCAGGTGACTTCTTCGTCCCAACCTGGTCTCCCCAAATGTATCCATGTCTCTCTGATAGTCAATGGAGCAGATCCGTATCTTTCCGTCAGGGCCATACCCTTAGGCCAGAATCATGTAGAATACAAATCTGTGTCTCTTTGGTTAAAGCTATACTACCAAGCTGATGGTGTGAAGAGAGACTGATCTTTGACTCTCCCTGTAAAGTCTCTTTCCAATTTCTGTTCCAAGTCTCTCTGCTACAGAAGCACATGTCCTTTTTACATACACATCCACAGGTTGGGGGGGAGGGCAGCCTCATGTCTCATTGTTTGAGCATTTAATGAATTTGCTTAGTTTGTCCTCCTGTCTTGTGAGTCAATAAGCCAAAGGGTCAACAAAGGTTAATCAATTCACATAGTTGGCATACAGTGGGCTCTTTAAATCAACATCATTGTTTCAGAATCAAAGAGGAGACAATAATCAGGGTTATACAAATACTGGTCTGTTCTTATTGACCAGGCACATAAATACACATACATTCACAAGTCAACAGAAACACAATAGTGTATATCTCTTGGATTAACAAATCTAAACGTCTGGGTTATTAGGATTATAGGTTGTATTGTCACAGCTGCTTATGGATAGGGGTTCAAGATGGAGGACCTAGATGCAGGGACAGATAGGCTGCTGCAAGTTCACCTGAAAGCGGAGAAAGAGGCTCTGCTATGAGATGTTACCTCTGCTCTGGACTGTAAATCAAGGAGTGTAAGGCACTGCCAGTGGGGAGAAGTTAGGAATTGCCGAGGACTGTGCATTGATGCCTCCACCAGTGCCTTTGTGAGTCTATTGTTTATCCCCTTTTAGTATGTGCTCCATTGACAGTGCTACCAGGTGTGCGTCTTGTGATATGTATGCATGCCTGAGGACAAGAAAAAAGACACTGCATGAAGATGTACACACCTAGTATCATGTAATATGCAGAAAAGTTTATTAAACCACAAAACACTACATTAAAAACATTTAAAAACCAAGCAATGGTGCACAGAACATCCCCAAACAACAATTAGCCCATGTAATATACAGCAGTCTCCATAGACCAATATTGTGGAGAACAATATCCCCAAATGTTTAGCGTGGCCTAAATATTTAAAGCATAAACAGCGGTATCCGCAGCCTTAGGAATAGAGGCTGTGTAGCATCGGCGTCTCTGCCCCGTACTAGGCAGAGACGCCGTCCCTCTCACCTCCCCGCTCCTGGCGCGGCGTCCTCCAGCGCTTCTCTCCCCGCTGCTTCCGGCACGCGCTCCTTCCCCGGCAGTGCTTAGGGCGCGCGCGCGCGCGCTCCCCCTCTCTTAAAGGGACCGCGCGCGCCGTCCTAAGGAGTCCCCGGCCAATTGCCGGAGGACCTCCCATATTTAAGGCACCTCCTCCAAAATGGAGGTGCCCGAGCAATGTTGTTGCAAAGCCTTCACTCTGCTTCAGCCCTCAGGTCCCGTTACCAGTTACCAGCCAGTCACCTGCCAGATTCCTGCTTGTTACCTGCCAGATTCCTGCTTGTTACCTGCCAGTCACCTGCCGGATTCCTGCCTGTTACCTGCCTGATTCCTGCTTGATACCTGCCTGATATCCGTTTACCTGCTTGCAAGCCTGCGGTCCGACGGTCTGCTTTCCTACACCTGTCAGTCTGTCTATGGACCAGCCTGCTCGCTCACCTGGGAGCGCTCATCTGCTACCTGTCTGCTAGCCTACCTGGAGGCTCTGCCGTCACTTGCCGTGACCACCTGCCTGTCCAGAGACTCTTGCCTGCTCACCTGGGAGCGCTCACCTGCTACCTGTCTGCTAGCCTACCTGGAGGCTCTGCCGTCACTTGCCGTGACCACCTGCCCGTCCAGAGACTCTCGCCCGCTCACCTGGGAGCGCTCACCAGCCACCTGCCTGCTGTCCTTCTACCCAGAGACTGTCCCGGTCACTTGCCGTGAGTACCCGTCCTTTTACCCAGAGAATGTCCCTGTCACTTGCCGTGACTACCTGCCCCTCTACCCAGAGACTGTCCCTGTCACTTGCCGTGACTACCTGCCTGTCTTCCCTGGGAGCCACCCGCTTCCTTACATGGACTGCCCCCTTGTATAGTTGCACAGAGGTTCCACCTCCCAGACCCGTTACAGTTTGCTCGGGCCATGGAACCCGGTGGCCCCCAGATCTCCGATCTGCACCAGGAAGTCTTACGTCAGAAAACTCAGCAGGAGGTGGTACTGTCCTATCTACGGTCCGTTAACTCTCGTCTAGGCGCATTGTGTGACTTGTCTATGTCTACCTCTGGTCCAGCCGTGCCCATTCCTGCGGTACCGCAATCCAGTCCCTTCATGGTACCCGACTATGGACCTCGGCTTCTGGCACCTCCACGCTTTACCGGCGAACCTACTTTAGCTCGGGGTTTCATAAACCAGTGCACCCTGCACTTTGAGCTATTGGCATACCAGTTCATCTCCGACCGAGCCAAGGTGGCCTTCATCATGTCCCATCTTACTGGGGAGGCACTGGCATGGCTAAATCCCCTGTGGGAGAGAGGGGATCCCCTGGTGTCCGACCTGCCGTCTTTCCTCGCTGCTTTCTGGAAAGTCTTCGATGAACCTGGACGGAAAACCTCTTCTGCCTCCTCACTGCTACGTCTCCGCCAAGGGAGTCTCACCGTGGGCCAATATGCCATACGGTTCCGCACCCTCGCTTCTGAGCTTGCCTGGGAAAATGAGGCTCTGGTGTCCGTCTTCTGGGAGGGTCTTTCCGTTCGAATTAAGGACGAGTTAGCTGGTCGGGACATTCCTACCACTCTGGATGACCTGGTGTCACTAGCTACCCGGATTGGCATTCGGTTCCAAGAACGTGCCAAAGAGACTACCTGGGAGAAAGACTTTTCTTGCTCTGCTCCTACTTCCCTGAGACCTGCCTCTCAATCAGTCACTCCGCGGGCGCCCTCGCCTGAACCTATGCAGATCGACCAGACCAAGATGGTCAAATCTCGCCAAGAATCTCGCCGAGCCGAGGGAAGCTGTTTCTATTGTGGCAGTATGGAGCACTTCATCCGTTCCTGCCCGGAGAAGCCGGGAAACGCCAGTGTCTAGGACAGCTCGGAGAGGTCGTCCTAGACAAAAGTAAGCCCTCTCCGTCTCTGACTTTACCGGTCTCTATTGCTTGGGGAGAAAACCGTCACTTTGAACTTGCCCACCTGGATTCTGGAGCTGCTGGAAACCTCATCTCCCAGTCTCTGGTAGAGAGATACCGTATTCCCACCAAGTCCCTGGCTGAACCATTATCAGTCGCCTCTGTGGATGAAAGACTTCTCTCGGAGACCATCCTGCTCGTCACTGAACCCATAACCCTGCAGGTGGGAATGCTGCACTCTGAGGAAATCTCATTCCATGTGTTGTCCGGACTTTCTCACTCCCTGTTGCTAGGTCTACCTTGGCTCCAGACACACGAACCCGTATTGAACTGGCGATCCGGTGAAGTACTCCGATGGGGTCCAGACTGCCATAGGACCTGCCTGGTTCCGGTCCGCCCAGTTCGCCCTCCGCCTACTCCAGCTAATTTTCCAGGTCTCCCGGCTCCTTACTGGCCCTATGCGGACGTCTTCGGTAAGAAGGAAGCAGAGACGTTGCCACCCCATAGGCCATATGACTGCCCGATCGACCTGGTACCTGGCGCCACTCCTCCCCGTGGGCGTATCTACCCGTTGTCTGCAGCCGAGACCCGGGCCATGTCTGAGTACATTGAAGAGAATCTGGCTAGGGGATTTATCCGGAAATCTACCTCCCCGGCTGGAGCCGGATTCTTCTTTGTCAAAAAGAAAGACGGCTCGCTACGCCCCTGTATTAACTATAGAGGACTCAATCAGATCACGGTTAAAAATAAATACCCCCTTCCGCTCATCTCTGAGTTATTTGATCGTCTTAAAGGCGCCAGGATCTTCTCCAAGCTGGATCTACGTGGAGCTTATAACCTGGTCCGTATCCGTCAGGGAGACGAGTGGAAAACAGCATTTAATACCCGGGACGGACACTATGAGTACCGTGTGATGCCCTTCGGTCTCTGCAATGCTCCCGCCGTCTTCCAAGAACTGGTCAACGACATCTTCCGTGACCTTCTTTACTCCTGCGTGGTGGTATACCTGGACGACATCTTGGTCTTCTCTCCGGATCTTCCCACACACCGGAGGGATGTTCGTCAGGTCCTGCTTAGGCTCAGGCAGAAACACCTCTATGCTAAATACGAGAAGTGCCTTTTTGAGCAGACCTCTCTTCCTTTCTTGGGCTATGTTATCTCCCAGACAGGCTTGCGAATGGATCCCGAGAAGCTCTCTGCTGTCCTAAAGTGGCCCCGTCCGGAGGGCTTGAAGGCGATACAGCGATTCCTGGGCTTCGCTAATTACTATCGTCTCTTCATTCCTCACTTCTCGTCACGGACTGCGCCCATATCTGCGCTCACCCATAAGGGAGCAAATCCCAAGGTATGGTCATCCGAAGCTGAGGAGGCCTTCCTTTCCCTGAAACAAGCCTTCTCCTCTGCCCCTGTGCTGCACCGTCCGGACTGCAACAAACAGTTCTACCTGGAGGTTGATGCCTCCTCCTCTGGAGCCGGAGCGGTGCTCACCCAGAAGTCTTCCTCCGGGAGAATGGTAACCTGCGGCTTTTTCTCTAAAATCTTCTCCTCCTCTGAGCGCAATTACTCCATAGGAGACCGAGAACTGCTTGCCGTTAAATTGGCGCTGGAGGAGTGGCGTTACCTGCTTGAAGGGGCTCTATACCCGGTGATCATCTATACGGATCACAAGAACCTGGCATATCTCCAAAATGCCCAGAGACTTAATCCACGTAAAGCCCGGTGGTCTTTGTTCTTTGCCCGCTTCGATTTCATCCTTCATTTCCGCCCGGCGGACAAAAATGTCAAAGCTGATGCCTTGTCCCGATCCTTCCTGTCCTCCGACCAAGAGGAGGAGCCTATGCACATTATCGACCCCTCCAAGGTGATGAATGTGGCCCCCTTGGATTTGACTCGTCTTCCACCCGGCAAGACGTTCGTGGCACCTCCAGACCGTGAGAGGGTTCTTCGCTGGGGTCATTCTTCTAAACTAGCTGGCCATGCCGGCCAAAAGAAGACCTTCCTACTCATTTCCCGGCATTACTGGTGGTCTACCCTGCGTAAGGATGTGGTAGACTTCGTCTCTGCCTGTTCATCTTGTGGCCGCAACAAAATTCCCAGACACTTACCAGCTGGTCATCTCCTGCCGCTTCCCATACCTGTTGCCCCGTGGCAACACATCGCTATGGACTTCATTACCGATCTTCCTGTCTCTGCCGGGTGTACTGTCATTTGGGTGGTCGCAGACCGCTTCTCTAAAATGGCCCACTTCATTCCCCTGCCTGGTCTTCCGTCTGCACCTGAGCTGGCTAAGGACTTTATTCGCCATATCTTCCGTCTCCATGGCCTACCCCTCCACATCGTGTCGGACCGAGGGGTTCAGTTTACCTCACGCTTCTGGAGAGCCACATGTAAACTGCTGGACGTCACCCTGGACTTCTCCTCCGCTTACCACCCTCAGTCCAATGGTCAAGTGGAGCGGATCAATCAGATCCTTACCAGCTATCTCCGGCACTTTGTTAATGCCCACCATTCTGATTGGGTGGACCTCCTTCCTTGGGCCGAGTTCTCTTATAATAACCACGAGAGCGAATCCTCTTCCAAGTCCCCGTTCTTTATTGTCTATGGCCAGCACCTCCGGATTCCGCTCCCTGTCTCCGTTTCTGTGGACAACCCTGCTGCGGAGTCTCTTGTCAGCGAATTTTCTACTATTTGGGAGAGTACCAGGTCCACTCTTCTTCTGTCCTCTGAGCGGATGAAGAGATATGCTGATAAGAGACGTCTGGATCCGCCTCAATTCCGTCCGGGAGACAAGGTTTGGCTCTCGTCCAAACATGTGCGGCTCAAAGTACCCTCCTTCAAGCTGGGCCCTCGATTCATCGGTCCCTTCGAAGTCCTCAGGCAAATTAACCCTGTGGCCTACAAATTAAAACTCCCGGCCACCCTACGGATTCCCAACTCCTTCCACGTATCTCTCCTCAAACCCGTTGTCTTTAACTCTTTTTCCAATAATCCAGGTGCCTCTCCTGCTCCGGTTTCCGCTGATGACGTCTTTGAGGTAGAGAGTATTCTGGCCTCCAAGAGGGTAAGAGGAAAGACCTTTTTTCTGGTAGATTGGAAGGGGTTTGGTCCTGAGGAGAGAACTTGGGAACCCAGGGAGAACATCAACGCCCCGCTTCTCCTTGAAAAATTTCTTTCTGGCCAAAAAAAGAGGGGGCTTAAAGGGGGGGGTACTGTAGCATCGGCGTCTCTGCCCCGTACTAGGCAGAGACGCCGTCCCTCTCACCTCCCCGCTCCTGGCGCGGCGTCCTCCAGCGCTTCTCTCCCCGCTGCTTCCGGCACGCGCTCCTTCCCCAGCAGTGTGCTTAGGGCGCGCTCCCCCTCTCTTAAAGGGACCGCGCGCGCCGTCCTAAGGAGTCCCCGGCCAATTGCCGGAGGACCTCCCATATTTAAGGCACCTCCTCCAAAATGGAGGTGCCCGAGCAATGTTGTTGCAAAGCCTTCACTCTGGTTCAGCCCTCAGGTCCCGTTACCAGTTACCAGCCAGTCACCTGCCAGATTCCTGCTTGTTACCTGCCAGTCACCTGCCAGATTCCTGCTTGTTACCTGCCAGTCACCTGCCGGATTCCTGCCTGTTACCTGCCAGTTACCTGCCTGATTCCTGCTTGATACCTGCCTGATATCCGTTTACCTGCTTGCAAGCCTGCGGTCCGACGGTCTGCTTTCCTACACCTGTCAGTCTGTCTATGGACCAGCCTGCTCGCTCACCTGGGAGCGCTCATCTGCTACCTGCCTGCTAGCCTACCTGGAGGCTCCGCCGTCACTTGCCGTGACCACCTGCCTGTCCAGAGACTCTCGCCTGCTCACCTGGGAGCGCTCATCTGCTACCTGTCTGCTAGCCTACCTGGAGGCTCTGCCGTCACTTGCCGTGACCACCTGCCTGTCCAGAGACTCTTGCCTGCTCATCTGGGAGCGCTCACCTGCTACCTGTCTGCTAGCCTACCTGGAGGCTCTGCCGTCACTTGCCGTGACCACCTGCCCGTCCAGAGACTCTCGCCCGCTCACCTGGGAGCGCTCACCAGCCACCTGCCTGCTGTCCTTCTACCCAGAGACTGTCCCTGTCACTTGCCGTGAGTACCCGTCCTTTTACCCAGAGACTGTCCCTGTCACTTGCCGTGACTACCTGCCCCTCTACCCAGAGACTGTCCCTGTCACTTGCCGTGACTACCTGCCCGTCTTCCCTGGGAGCCACCCGCTTCCTTACATGGACTGCCCCCTTGTATAGTTGCACAGAGGTTCCACCTCCCAGACCCGTTACAGGCTGGATGATATAGCTCACTGTGGAGACTGTGCCAGCCTTTCAATTAATAAGTATAACATCCGACTATATCAATATTGTAAGTGTGCAGACCGTGTCAAATAAAAAATATAATAATGAAATCCATAAAAATCCAACTAGCATACACTATGTCCAATGATGGTCAAAAACAGTTGTCCAAGCTATAATAAAGTGACCAATAGTCAGAGAAATATTAGTATCAATGCATATACTGCTTGTGCATGTCTTCATCCTCTCCTGCCTCGACTACTGCAACATCCTCCTCTGTGGCCTACCTACTAACACTCTTGCACCTCTCCAGTCTATCCTTAACTCTGCTGCCTGATTAGTTCATCTCTCTCCTCACTACTCCTCTTCTATCCCCCTTTGCAAATCCCTTTACTGGCTCCCAATTCCGCAGCGTATCCAGTTCAAACTACTAACACTGACCTACAAAGCCATCCATAACTTTTATCCTCTGTACATCTCCGAATAAATCTCCTAATATCTTCCCTCTCGTAATCTCAAGTCCTCCCAAGACCTTCTGTCCTCCACACTTATTCATTCCTCACCCAATCGCATCCTCTGGAATTCTGTGCCTTAACAAGTCCGATTAGCCACCGCATTCGTATCCTTCAGACAGAACCTGAAAACCCACCTCTTCAAGAAATCTTGGCCACGTCACCTCACCAACACTGGAGCTGCTGCAACCTCCCGTCTCCTTCCCAATCATCCTGCAGAATGTAAGCCTGCAAGGGCAGGTTCTTCTTCCCTCTGTATCAGTCTATCCTTGTTAGTTCATTTACTGTAAGTGATATCTGTACTTTGTATGTAACCCCTTTCTCATGTACAGCACCATGGAATCAATGGTGCTATATAAACAAATAATAATATAGTCCCCAATAGCTACGGAGTTTGAATAACCCAGAGTTGAGGTATAGGACGAAGGAGAAGATACTAAAAAAGTTTGTGGATAAATATGAAATAATAATCTTTATTTTTATATAGCACCAACACATTCCGCAGCGCTTTACATACATTATTGTCGCTGTCCCCATTGGGGCTCACAATCTAAACTTCCTATCAGTATGTCTTTGGAATGTGGGAGGAAACCGGAGAACCAGGAGGAAACCCACGCAAAAACAGGGAGAACATACAAACTCCTTGCAGATGTTGTCCTTGGTGGGATTTGAACCCTGGACCCCAGCGCTGCAGTGCTAACCACTGAGCCACCGTGCTGCCCCTAAATGATAGTGAAAGCACTGACAGAGTAGAAAAGAAGTAGAGTGGAAAAAGTCGGAGTATACCTGCTGGCATCTACATGGTAGGTACTGAATGGTAGGTAGGAATGAAGAGGGATGTAGGTGCACGTAGGGAGAACCCCACATGTATTGCAATGACGCGCATGGCTTCATCAGGGGAGTATGGTCTCCCAAGTGGTTGAGCAAACATTTATATGCTATCCAAATTACTTAAGTACATATCGGTGGCAGAGTGTGCAGCAGGGATCCAGCGACCGGAAGGGGTCCTAGTGAAACACTCATTAGAATGATGTTCAGCTGTTCATGACAGGTGTATCGTATGCACACTACATGATGTGCGCAGAAGAGGTGGGCCATTAGAGCACCGATTCAATTCCTAGTAAAAATACAGGACGAAGCGCTCGGACGAAATTCAGGCAGTGTGCTTGCACAACACAGAAGGACGGCTAGACATCCCCATATGGTCGGCGCACATTTCTCAGGGATGCGTGAGCACAGCAAGTGAGGGAGGTGGCATGATCGCATGATGTAATGGGCGTGACCATCGCCTATACACAAAGTTCCACATAGTCAGGACTCTTGCTACTTAAGTGGTGGTATCATACGGTTTATTTCCGTTTTTTTGTCAGATGCCATACATATAACTGTAAATTATTTGATAGTGGAACATTACCTCCTTGAACGTATTAAATCTAACGGGTGGCGATCATATGAGACGACTGCGCACCAGGGAAGCTTTTTGGATTTACAATCTGGGCTTGTATGTTCCACTGGGTCTAAACTTGCGCAGAGAGGTAATGTTCCACTATTAACTAATTTAGAGAGATACACTACCGTTCAAAAGTTTGGGGTCATTTAGAAATTTCATTATTTTTGAAAGAAAAGCACTTTTTTTTCAATTAAGCTAACATTAAATTAATCAGAAATACACTCTATACATTGTTAATGTGGTAAATGACTATTCTAGCTGCAAACGTCTTGTTTTTATTGCAATATCTACATAGGTGTATAGAGGCCCATTTCCAACAACCACCACAGCAGTGTTTTAATGGTACACTGTGATTGCTAACTGTGTAAGAAGGCTAATGGATGTTTAGAAAACCCTTGCACAAGTATGTTAGTCCAGCTGAAAACGGTTTGGCTGATTTGAGAAGCTATAAAATTGACCTTCCTTTGAGTTAGTTGAGAATCTGGAGCATTACATTTGTTTGTTCTATGAAACTCTCAAAATGGCCAGAAAGAGAATTTTCATGTGAACCTCGACAGTCTATTCTTGTTCTTAGAAATGAAGGCTATTCCATGCGAGAAATTAACAAGAAACTGAAGATTTCCTACAACGGTGTGTACTACTCCCTTCAGTGGAGAGCACAAACATACTCTAACCAGAGTAGAAAGAGAAGTGGGAGACCCCGCTGCACAACTGAGCAACAAGACAAGTACATTAGAGTCTCTAGTTTGAGAAATCGACGCCTCACAGCTCATCAACTGGCAGCTTCATTAAATAGTACACGCAAAACGCCAGTGTCAACGTCTACAGTGAAGAGGCGACTCCGGGATGCTGGCCTTCAGATCAAAGTGGCAAAGAAAAAGCCATATCTGAGACTGGCTAATTAAAGGAAAAGATTAATATGGGCAAAAGAACACAGACATTGGACAGAGGTAGATTGGAAAAAAGTTTTATGGACAGACGAATCAAAGTTTGAGGTGTTTGGATCACACAGAAGAACATTTGTGAGACGCAGAACAACTGAAAAGATGCTGGAAGAGTGCCTGACGCCATCTGTCAAGCATGGTGGAGGCAATGTGATGGTCTGGGGTTGCTTTGGTGCTGGTAAAGTGGGAGATTTGTACAAGGTAAATGGGATTTTTAATAAGGAAGGCTATCACTCTATTTTGCAACGCCATGCCATACCCTGTGGACAGCGCTTGATTGGAGCCAATTTCATCCTACAACAGGACAATGACCCAAAGCACACCTCCAAATTATGCATGAACTATTCAGGGAAGAAGCAGGCAGCTGGTATTCTATCTGTAATGGAGTGGCCAGAGCAGTCACCAGATCTCAACCCCATCATTGAGCTGTTGTGGGAGCAGCTTGACAGTATGGTACGCAAAAAGTGCCCATCAAGCCAATGCAACTTGTGGGAGGGGCTTCAGGAAGCATGGGGTGAAATTTCTCAAGATTACCTCAGCAAATTAACAGCTAGAATGCCAAAGGTCTGCAATGCTGGAATTGCTGCAAAGGGAGCATTCTTTGACGAAAGCAAAGTTTGAAGGACAAAATTATTCTTTCAAATAAAAATCATTATTTCTAACATTGTCAATGTCTGGACTATATTTTATTCATTTTTCAACTCATTTGATGAATAAAAGTATGAGTTTTCATGGAAAACACAAAATTGTCTGGGTGACCCCAAACTTTTGAACGGTAGTGTATGTACCGTATTCTCTTCTTGTCTCTATGTTTCTCCTCAGATGGGGTCTTTGGATGTTTTTTATACTCATTCTTATTCTTATTTGTCAATTGTATATTTGTTTCTTATTTTTGTATCTGCACTTATTGACCATGTGCCACTGCATATATATGTTTGAGTTTCCTTCTGGCAGCAATGTCGGCTTAAAATCTGATAATGTGAACTAATTATTCCACCAGTATGCAATTCTTGAGCGTACTCATGATACAATGGTCCGGAACCTACGTTGATTTCCTTCCAGTGACGATGTCTGTGGACATGCTTAGCCATGTGATTAAATCAGCAGACTAGATTGTATTCATCAATGGAATTTAAGATGTACCGACACGCTGCTTCAGAAGCAGTGATAAAAAACGCTAGATCGTTCAAAACGCGTAGCACTGTCCACCTACCCCACATTCCCTTTTCTTATAGATGTCATTTTTAATATGGACTAATTAAATGCATGTTTTTACTTGGAGCTAGATACTACAATTTTCTTTAGCATGTCATGGTAACTGGGGATACCGAACATAAATGGGGCATGTTTAAGGAAATACTACTAGAATCTGGTAGAAAACTTACACCCTCTGGTAATAAAATGTCAAGGAATAAAAAGAAACCATAATGGATTAATAAGGCAGTACAAAGTTTAAAAAGACAAAAACAAAGGCATTCAAAATCTTGAAGGCCAAGCATACAGAAATAGCATTTCAGGAGTATAAAGATCTAAATAAGAAATGTAAAAAGAGATCATGCTAGTAAAAAGAGATCATGCTAGCAAAGTTATCTACAGAGAAACAAATTGCCAGCGACCTTAAAATAAATTCCAACAATTTTTATAAATACATCAATGCCAAAAAGAAAAAAAAACAGATAGCATCTGCCCCTGAAAAGACGATAATAACAAGATAAGTATAGAGGACAAAGAAAAGGCTGAGATATTGATATGAAATTTTCATACATGTTCACCAATGAACTGTTTGTTCCAGGGATCTTTCAACAAGGCAAAAATCACCACCTGATTATAAGTAGTTTAACAAAAGAAGAAGTACGCCTGCATCTGAGCAAATTAAACATTGATAAATCCCCTGGCCCAGATGGCATTCATCCACGGATACTGAGGGAATTGAGCTCAGCAATTGACAGACCACTGTATCTCATATTCTTAGACTTTCTTGTAACGGGTGGTGCCTCAGGATTGGAGAATTGCTGATGTAGTACCGATATTTAAGAAAAGTAAGAAAGTTGATCCAGGTAACTACCGTCCAGTAAGTCTGACATTGGTAATGTGCAAAGTTTACGAGGGCATCAAAAGAGATGACCAGAGTTATATCACAAAGAATAATATAATAAATGATAACCAGCACGGATTCATGAAAAATAGGTCGTGTCTAACCAACATGTGGGGGTTCTATGAGGAGGCAAGTGCAAATATGGATGTTGGTAATGCGGCTGATGTGATTTATCAGCCTTATACTGAAGCTACAGAAGCAAGGGCTATGGGGAACTATATGCAGATGGGTAAAGAATTGGCTAAATGACAGGAAACAAAGAGTGGTAATAAATGGTACATTCTCTAAATGGGATATAGTCAGCAGTGGGGACCCCAGGGATCTGTGCTAGGACCGATTTTTTTAACCTCTTTATTAATGACCTGGTGGATGGGATTGAGAGTAAAGTGTCAGTCTTCGCTGACGACACCAAATTATGTAGGATATTAAAATCTGATCTTTACATTACAATATTGCAAAATGATCTGGATAAGATGACTGAATGGGCAAACACTTGGCAAATGAGGTTTAATGTAGGTAAATGTAGAGTAATGCACCTAGGACTGAGTGATCCTATTGCTGCATATACATTAAATGTCTTTCCTGTCCTTTCTAAATGTAGTGTATCCCTCCATGTTTGTCACGCAGTCATGGCTTTCATCCAGCCAGGTTTCCGTAATACCCACCACATCGTATTCTCTGACCAACAATGGAGTGTCCAGTTCAGCCATTTTGTTTGGTTGGACCTTCCACTTCCCTCTAACTTTGTCATTAGTACGGATG
Source organism: Phyllobates terribilis (assembly GCF_046119375.1). Lineage (NCBI taxonomy): Eukaryota > Metazoa > Chordata > Amphibia > Anura > Dendrobatidae > Phyllobates > Phyllobates terribilis. The sequence goes on from NW_027362765.1 coordinate 46,052,739, forward strand.
TGTACCAAGACCACTGGGTTTTCCCCAGCCCCATCCAGCAATCTGTCTATCTGATCCGCAATATGTCGAACCCGAGCACCCGGCAGACAACACACTGTTCGGCATTCACGGTCTCGGCGGCAGATGACCCTGTCTGTCCACCTTATTACAGAGTCCCCTACCACCCTCATCTGTCTGGCCTTTGCTACACTCCTATTTCCCTCCTTCCTACAGTAGTCGTCTTCCTGGTTGCTAGGAGCAACGTTCTGCTGCAGTGCTGGGCCTGCATTTCTAATATCAGCCATAGCCAATAACATAGTTTAAAGCAAGATCATAGTTTGGTGTTTTCCTTGCTTGCCTTCTATTTAGTTTTTCCGCTTTTACCTGTATTGTTTATCCCCATTTAATATGTGCTCCATGGACAATGCTGCCAGGTGTGCATCTTGTGAGATCTATGCATGCCTTGAACAGCCGTTTGAGGGTGAATATGTCTGCGCTCAATGTCAGCGGGTTACATGTTTGGGGCCAGTGATATGGAGGAGGGTGGAGGTGGGGAAGATCAGGACCCAGAAATAGGTACCTGGGTAACAGTTAGAAGGGGTAGGTGGGAAAGTGCCAGGGAGCCCAGCCCTGATCTGGCACAACCTAGTAAATATGCCTGTTTGGCTGATATTAGGAATGCTAGCCCAGGGCTGGGAACACTGCAGCAGGACGTTGCTCCTAGCAACCAGGAAGACGACTGATGTAGGAAGGAGGGAAATCGGAGTGAAGCAAAGGCCAGACAGATGTAGGTGGTAGGGGACTCTATAAGGCGGACAGACAGGGTCATCTGCAGCCGAGACTGTGAATGCCGAACAGTGTGTTGTCAGCCAGGTGCTCGGGTTCGACATATTGCGGATCGGATAGACAGATTGCTGGGTGGGACTGGGGAAAACCCAGCGGTCATGGTACACATCGGACAAAGAAAAGGCTGAGATATTAAACAGGCACTTTTCATCCATGTTCACCAATAAACCGTCCGTTCCAGGGATCTTTCAACAAGGCAAAAATCACCAACCTGGTAACAGGGAGTAGTGTCACAGGATTGGAGGATGGCCGATGTGGTACGATATTTAAGAAAGGTAAAAAGGTGGATCCAGGTAACTACCATCCGGTAAGTCTGACATCAGAAATGTGCGAAGTTTTTGAGGGCATCGTAAGAGATTACTTGCAGAGTTATATCGCAGAGAATAATATAATACATGATAATCAGCATGGATTCATGAAAAATAGGTCATGTCTAACCAACATGTTGGAGTTCTATGAGGAGATAAGTGCAAACCTGGATGTTGGTAATTCGGCGGAAGTAATTTATCTGGACTTTGCAAAGGCATTTGATACTGTGCCACATAGCAGCCTTATACTCAAGCTACAGAATCAAGGACTTGGGGGAACCATATGCAGATGGGTAAGGAATTGGCTAAATGATAGGAAACAAAGAGTCGTCATAAATGGTACGTTCTCTAAATGGGATATAGTCAGCAGTGGGGTGCCGCAGGGATCAGTTCTAGGACCGCTTCTTTTTAACCTCTTTATTAATGACCTTGGGGATGGGATTGCGAGCAAAGTGTCAGTTTTTGCTGAAAACACCAAACTATGTAGGATATTAAAATCTGATCTTGACATTAGAATATTGCAGAACGATCTGGATGAGATGACTGAATGGGCAAACACTTGGCAGATGAGGTTTAATGTAGATAAATGTAGAGTAATGCACCTAGGACGGAGTAATCCTATTGCTGCATACACATTAAATTGGAGTATACTCGAAACTACAGAACAGGAGAAGGACTGGGTATTCTGGTTACAAGTAAGCTGAGCAGCAGTACTCAATGTCAAGCAGCAGCCACAAAAGCAAATAAGATTTTAGGATGTATAAAAAGAGAAAAAAAAATCATCCTGCGATCCCAATGTACTGTCACCCCTTTATAAATCACTGGTGAGGCCACATCTGGAATATGTGATCCAGTTTTGGGCTCCACATTTTAAAAAGAATATTCAGAAGTTAGAGTCAGTTCAAAGGCGGGCAACTAGATTATTACAAGGCATGGAAGGCCTCTCATATGATGAGAGGTTGAAAAAGTTGAGTCTGTTTAGCTTAGAAAAGATACCTCAGAGGAGATCTCATTTACATGTATAAATATGTGTGTGGTCAGTACAAAGGACTAGCACATGACTTATTCCTTCCAAAGACCATACTAAAGGACCAGGGCGCAGTCATTACGGTTGGAAGAAAGGCAATTCCGGCACGTAAACAGGAAAGGGTTCTTTACAGTCATAGCAGTTGGACTGTGGAATTCCCTACCACAAGAGGTAGTAATGGCCGACACTATAACAGCTTTCAAAAAAGGGTTGGACGATTTCCTAGATACACATAACATTGTGGGCTACAGTTAAATTAGACAAAATATTACACCTATAGTAGTACATTTAATACAATAATAGTAATTGCATAACAAGTATCATAATTAGGTTTGATCCAGGGTTCTAGGACTGATCGCCTTTTCTCGGGGTCAAGAAGGAATTTTTTCCCGTGATGCAAATTGGCTGAATGTGTTCTGGGGTTTTTACCTTCTTTTGGATCAACAGATTTAGGCATAGGGATTTTAGTAATACCATTAATAGAATCACAATAGTAATACAAAATATAAAACAAATTAAAAAATTATAAACGGGTTCATTTTTAATTGTAATAGTGCATCAATAATAAAAATGGTAATAATACATTTGTGAGGCCTAGCCCCAGTAAGTTAGTTAGTGTAGGGAGTACAATTGGGGGAGAAAGATTGAACTGGATGGACCTAGGTCTTTATTCAACCTATGTTACTATGTGGTTAATATAATTTGTAGTAAAAATTAATCTGGTTAGTCATATTGGACTGCTATTATTTTGAACACTAATGTATATTAATAATTTCATAAGTTTTAATTCAAATGTAAGTTCTAACTTAGTTTCTTGTTTACTTCTTTGTCATTACTTTGATTCTATTATGTATTTTCTTGTACAGTTTGTCACAATTATACGGTTTATACCTGTGTGAGAGTTTTCCTTTGCGGTCAACAAAATATGATTTTCAAGTAAAACATTTCCCACCTTCTAGGTATGATAATGGTTTCTCAATTTGTGAGATATTTGATGTCTAGTAAGATTCCTTTTGTTGGTAAAATATTTCTCACATTCTAAACATGAAAATGGCTTCTCTCCTGTGTGAGTTCTCTGATGAGTAACAAGATGTGATCTATTGGCAAAACATTTCTCACATTCTGAACATAGAAAAGGCTTCTCTCCTGTGTGCGTTCTCTGATGTTTAATAAGGACTGATTTATTTGCAAAACATTCCCCACATTCTAAACATGAAAATGGCTTCTCTCCTGTGTGAGTTCTCTGATGTACAACAAGATTTGATCTTTCTGCAAAACATTTTCCACATTCTGAACATGAAAATGGCCTCTCTCCTGTGTGAGTTCTCTGATGTGTAACAAGATGTGATCTTAATGCAAAACATTTCCCACATTCTGAACAAGAAAATGGCTTCTCCCCTGTGTGAGTTCGCTGATGTGTAACACACTGTGATTTCTTTGCAAAACATTTCCCACATTCTGAACATGAATAAGGCTTCTCCCCTGTGTGAGTTCTCTGATGTTTTATAAGAGTTGATTTATCTGCAAAACATTTCTCACATTCTGAACATGAAAATGGCTTCTCCCCTGTATGAACTCTCTGATGTCTAATAAGATGTGATTTTTTGTTAAAATATTTCCCACATTCTGAACATGAATATGGCTTCTCCCTTGCATGAACACTTTGTCTAACATGCTCTAATTTTGGGTTAAAATATTTCCCACACTCTGAAGAAGAAAATGTTTTCTCCTCTATGTTAATTTTTGGATGTGTAAAAAAAGTTTTTTTAAGGGAAAAACTTTTTTCATATTCTACATTTGAAAATGGCTTTCTTGCTATAAGAGTAGTTACATTTTTAACTCCACTTTTGTGACTTTTTTTTTTTTTATTAGTCTGTAATGAATCAGAAGATAGGACTTGTTTAAAAGGATCAGATGATAGATCTTTGCTGTGAAAGAATGACTGTATTTCTGGAATAGTGGCATAGACGTCAGTTATATCTTGAGAGATATCAAGGTCATCGGATTTAAAAATTGAAGATGTCAGTTCTCCCTCTGATCTCTTGATGCAGTCACCTGCCAAGAATAAAGATTATTTTTGAAAAAAAGATGCTGAATTATATTTTTATAACGTTTCCAAAATACCCAAAGAAATTGAAAGTTATGTAGGAAAATCAAATTATTTACCAAGACAAAAATAGTTAATAATTTAACAGTGGACCTTGAAAAGCAACATGGCTTCCAGGAACCAATCCAGCAAAATCGAAGCCAAATATTCCCCTTGCTTCTGAGTCCTGCTGTGTGCCCAAATACTGTTACCGTCCACATTTTTAGCATTGATGTAGAAGAAAGATACCACTTAAAAATTGATGGTGGTCGTGTCTCCAGAAGAACAAGCTGGGCACTAACCTATTGGGCATAAAGTGGCTTACATGCAATTTTCACTCTCCAGCATTCACGGCGTGCTAGTTTCCCAGACATTACCGCTGGAGTCAAAATAGTCACTATTCCTAAACTACTATTTGATCAGCTGTGTTGTGCCCCTAACAGCCGTGGGTGGAATCGCGATCCACCCATGGCTGTTAACTAGTTAAATGCCGCTGTCAATCTCTGACAGCAGCATTTAACATCGCTGCGCCGGAAGCGCGTCACAAGTCCCGCCCATCAGCGCCTGTGTCACATGACCGGGTCTGCGCTTATAGCAAGTGAGCATTTCTGCAACACACAGCAGGGCTCAAGTCCTGCTGTGTGTTGCACTGGCAATCAGACGACCGCAGGTTCTAGTCTCATATGGAGACAATTGAAGCAAGTGTAAAGTAAAAAAAAAAAAAGATTTTAAAAAAATATACAGTTAGTCCTCGGGTTACGACGGTCTCGAGTTACATCGTTTCGTGGTTACGACGCTTTATACGACGCTCATTCCTACTTACGAGGCCCCTCTTGACTCAGCTGCCCCAGTATCTCCAGCACCTTCTGCAGCTTCCTCCCAATAAGTAAGCCTGTTCTCTCTTTGGAATTGTTATCTTTGTTTATTATAGTACTGTACACTGTTTATTACTGGTACAGCACTACAGTACAGTATTTCATTCTTAAACGTACTGTACTGCACAATATTTTACTGTACCTATGTTTATTGATAATTATGTAGGGTACTGTGTTAGGATAGGTGTTTGGATAGGCTAAGTGTTTGCAGTACTGTACTATTATTATGGTACAGTACTGTATGAACTTATGATCCGACTTACGTCGAAATTCGGTTTACGACGCCGCGTAAGAACGGATCAACGTCGTAAGTCGAGGACTACCCGTAAGTTCAAATCACCCCCCTTTTGCCCCATTCAAAATAAAATAATAACAAAAAAAAGTCAATTATACACATACTTGGTATCGCCACGTTCAGAATCGCCCGATCTAGCAATATAAAAAAATAATTGATCGCATCGGTAAACGGTATAACGAGAAAAGAAATCAAAACGCCAGAATTACATTTTTTTGGTTGCCGCAACATTGCAATAAGATGCAATAACAGGTGATCAAAAGATCGTATCTACTCCAAAATGGTATCAATAATGTCAGCTCGGTATGCAAAAAATAAGCCCTTATCCGGCCCCAGATGCTGAAAAATGGAGACGCTACGAGTCTTGGAAAATGGGGACTTTTTTTTTTTTTGCAAAGTTTGGATTTTTTTTTCACCACCTATACCTATACATGTTTGGTATCCACGAACTCTTAATGACCTGGGGAATCAAAATGGCAGGCCAGTTTTAGCATTTAGTGAACATGGTAAAAAAAAAATTAATTGTGGAATTGCACTTTTTTTTGCAATTTTACCGCACTTTGAATTTTTTTCCTGTTTTCCAGTACACTATATGGTAAAACCAATGGAGTTGTTCAAAAGTACAACTCGTCCCGCAAAAAACAAGCCCTCACATGGCCATATTGATGGAAAAATAAAAAAGTTATGGCTCTAGGAAGACAGGGAGAAAAAAACAAAAATGCAAACAGTGAAAAACCCAAGGTCGCAAAGGGGTTAAAGCTTAAAAATCCTCAAAACTTAGATTTGAGATTATGAAAAGGACTTGGCAAGTTTATGCTGCAAAAACTCAGTTTAAGTTGGCGTGTGTTCATACTGATTTTTTTTGGGGAGCAGAAACTCTCCAAGTCCTCCTCAAATACTCAAAACTTGGTTCTAGTGATGTATTAAATGTTTTTTGTGGCCCTTGTTCAGTATGGCAATGCAGCCTATGGAGCAAAAAATGTGCACCCCTAAATTAGAGTATGTATAGTACTTGGCAATCCAAACTATCGTAGGGGACAATATTTTATGTTTGATGAGTTGTTTTTTTTTTAAGATATATTAGACATTTAGAGAGAACCTTTCAACATAGTGCACTAATCCGGAGTTGCACTCATTTATGATGGACCATTGGAGCTACTATAAGTCCTGACTAGAAAGGTAGAAAAAGTGTTAGTGCTCCTCATTTTAGGAGAGATTGTGCAGTAATTTTCATTCCTTAGGATCGAAAACATCATGAAATTCATGAAGTAGAGTCATTACGGTCCTCTCTCCTCCTGTACCAGTCGCCAACGCATTTTTGCTCAAATTATTGTACTTGTTGTTTGTTATGTATACCCCTTTTAAACATGTAAAGCGCCATGGAATTAATGACGCTATAATAATAATAATTACAGCCATCAACCACGCACAGCTTAGAGATATATCATAGCATAGGTGTAATGTGTTTAGTGTAGATTATCGTGAACCTCTCTGAAGTTAGACAAGTCTTTTTTTCACAGAAACTGAATAGTCAGGAAAAAGGGAAACTCTGGTAATTTTTATTTTCAGGTCTTGCAGATTCAACAATGGATGGCTCCTGTACAACTTCTTATTTACATACTCAAATTGATAGGGTGGAGGAGCATGCAGTGGTATAGTGGCAGAAAGGTGAACTACACCGCCAATAAAGCAGTGACAGCCAGGGACTGAGGAGAATTTGTGACTTCTCTGCATTTATTAGTTACTACTCACCTGGGTCATTATCTGTAGGAATCTCCTCTTTACACCACTCATCACCTCTCATATTTATCTCTGTAGTATTAATATGGGTCAGATCTTCACCCTGAAACAAATATTGTAAAAGTCACAGACAGATGTAGAAGTCACATCTATGATCTGCTCTAATCCTGCCATCTCCACCGTTCTCATTACACAAGTATAAAACATATAATACTGGTGGATAAAACAAGACTGAGCACAAGACCTTCACAGATGTCTACACATCATAGGGGAGATCTCATGACACCTTCTCTCCATCTACCTGATGTTCCTGAGGAACATTGGGATCTTCTTGTTTACAGTCCTGTGGGAGAAGAGGACGGGGACATCTCTCTGGTGTTATCCTCTTACTGGATAGAACTGGAGGAAACACATACAGGAACTGAATTCATTCTTTACATACAGATCATTATAGGCCATGTGTATTTAGTCCTGTCTATTACCTGTTGATGTGAGGGGCTCGGGAACCACCATCATGACGTCCTTGTACAGATCTTTGTGTCCTTCTAAATACTCCCACTCCTCCATGGAGAAATAGATGGTGACATCCTGATACCTTATAGGAACCTGAAACAAACAAAGATACCGTCATCCCCCTGATCCCTTCATAGCATTACTGTATAATGTCCCAGCATTCCCAGCAGTGTCACCTCTCCAGTCAGCAGCTCAATCATCTTGTAGGCGAGTTCTAGGATCTTCTGGTCATTGATGTCCTCATATATCAGGGAGTGAGGTGGAGGTCTTGTGATCGGCCTCAGGGGTGTTCCCCATCCCTTAGATACAGGGGCCTGGCAGCACTCACTAGAGGTCTTCTTCACTACTGTGTAATCCTAGTAATGGAGAGACACATTAATAAATCCTACTACAGATATTTCCAGAGTCATTACCTCTCCAGTTCTGTCCATCTGTTATTCCCATAGATAAGAATGATGCAATGTGACGTCATCAGAATCTCTCACCTCTCCAGTAATCCGGAAGAGGATCTCTAGGGTGAGGTGTAATATCCTCTCCGCCATCTTCTCCTTGTCCATATCCATCCTCGACGGATCAATTAGGAATATGCTGTTATATTGAAAATCTCTGCTGACAGGATCCGATATTGTAAGGACCTAAATGGGGAGAAGATGACTATGTAACATCATAAAGATCCCATGTAAAAACACAATTACAGGAGATAAGGGGAACATACTGTGCTTCTCACAAAATTAGAATATCATCAAAAAGTTTGAAAAAAAAGTGCTTTTCTGTCCATTTATCTTTTTTGGAACTTTGAGTTTTTGCAGTTTTCTCCATAGAATTGCACTAGATGTGGAAAATCTACAGGATAAAAAACGCACATATACAGATGCATCTCACTAAATTAGAATATCATCAAAAAGTTAATTTATTTCAGTTCTCCAATACAAAAAGTGAAACTCATATTATATAGAGTCATTACAAACAAAGTGATCCATTTTAAGTGTTTATTTCTGTTAATGTTGATGATTATGGCTTACAGTCAATGAAAACACAAAAAGTCATTATCTCAGTAAATTAGAATAATTAACAAAAAAAACATCTGCAAAGGCTTCCTAAGCATTTAAAAAGGTCCCTTAGTCTGTTTCAGTAGGCTCCACAATCATGGAGAAGACTGCTGACTTGACAGATGTCTAGAAGGCAGTCATTGACACACTCCACAAGGAGGGTAAGCCACAAAAGGTCATTGATAAAGAAGCTGGCTGTTCAAACTGTGCTGTATCCAAGCATATTAATGGGAAGTTGAGTGGAAGGAAGAAGTGTGGTAGAAAAAGGTGCACAAGCAACAGGGATAACCACAGCCTTAAAAGGATTGTTAAGAAAAGATCATTCAAAAATTTGGGGGAGATTCACAAGGAGTGGACTGCTGCTGGAGTCATTGCTTCAAAAGCCACAACACACACACACACACAAACACACACACACGTATCCAGGACATGGGTTACAAGTGTCGCATTCCTTGTGTCAAGCCACTCATGACCAATAGAGACAAGGCCAGAAGCATCTTACCTGAGCAAGAGAGGTGTTTTTTGTTAATTATTCTAATTTACTGAGATAATGACTTTTGTGTTTTCATTGGCTGTAAGCCATAATCCTCAACATTAGCAGAAATAAACACGTAAAATCGATCACTCTCTGTTTGTAATGACTATATAATATATGAGTTTCCCTTTTTGTATTGAAGAACTGAAATAAATTAACTTTTTGATGATATTCTAATTTAGTGAGAAGCACCTGTATGAGGAGATAGAACGTGTAGATATTGTATTCTCAGATCGTATAAACTGGAATGTCATAAACATCACCCACTTGCTGCACTCGTGACTTAGATGTGATTGTAAAAGGACACTCCACTTCTCACAATCACTTGTTCATTTAACTAGCACAATAGTGAGATTAGCGCACCCTACACTCATCTCACACATCCACACCACACTTCCACACTTCTTGCAGCCACCATTTGCCATTTTGATAGGCCACCAAGACTCCTGCCCTGGATGGCACACTAGCGCACACACACACAGCTAACTTTTCGAAGCACCCGATAAGTACTTCTTGCACTTTGGCATACACTGGTTAAAAAAAACAAGCTATACTTTTCCTCTTTGATGTGGGTGTGTTTAGAACAGAAAGGATCAAACTTATTAAACTTTATATTTAATATATAAAAAATAAAGTACAGTGCTTAAAAAAAATGACAAATAAATGAAATGATAAGATTTACATACAAGGAAAAAACAGTACAAAAATAAACGCGTTGAACACAGAAACGTTTTATGAATGAACAGTCTTCTGGCGGAGGAGATCACCGCAGAAATTAGGACAGAACTGCATTTCTTGTTGTCCCCCCTGGATCTCACAATTTTTCTAGAGGAGATATTGTAAAGGGTCTCAGGTGAGAAGAGGATGGTTAATTGTATGCACAGAAAGATGGTAGAAACACTTAATATTATATTTTGGGGTTTCCAAGGCTGAAAATTCTGTCCGCTTTAACCCACAGAAGTAATGATGTCTCCAGACTACAGATATATCCGTGGATACTGTTGGTTATCAGATTTTTGATAATATGTGTCATAGAAAATATTAAAATCTCTGAAACCAGTAGAGAAGGGGCATTCACCCCCTCCCTCCTCCACTATCACAGAGATTTCCAGTAAGGAAATCAAGGGCTGACAGCATGCAATCTCTTAGACTTAAACAAAGGACATAAAGAAGTAGTAAATTGGGAAGTGACGATCTTAATTACATGTAGGCAGATCCTTTCTAAAGTGAAAGCCCCCAGGTCATTTCCTTTCAGTCAGTGTTTGAAAATCAATAAAAATTTACTTGATTTAAAAAAAGTGAAAGACCCCGGCAGTACCAACGTTTGGACAGGTAATTGAGATTTAGAATATACAGGAGAAGTCTTTTCAGAGGATTGGACAACAACAGGGTACCTGTGTTTACACATAAATAGCAAAGTGGAAGGGTCTTTGTCCCTTGGAAATGCATTTTAAATTCAAGTGACACTGTGGTTTACGGTAGGGGAAATGCTACAATAGCCGGCCCAGATGTATGTCTCTGAAAGAATATTAGGAATCTTGGAATTTGTATAAATCTGACAGTGATGGGACATACATTTTCAGTTTCAGGGCGAATAGAGGAAGAATATGCATATTTCTTCATAACTGTAACCCCTGCCCCTAGGCCACAAATTGATAATGCGCAAATCGCTGACAGCAGCCATGTCATATTTGGTCTTGGGGTAATGGTAAAATCCCAATAAAAAATATGGCGTCGATTTTAAACTTCTGCGATCACCCTGAGAGAAGTTATCACATAAGTTGAGAATTTAATTAAATTCTGAAGGGCTGAGAACAATACACAACCCGGCCTATGTGAGGTTATCAAAGGGGGTGTGTGGATGTAACTCAGGTATTGATTAAAGGTCACACCAAATTATGATCTGGGTTCCTGTAGAGAGAGATACACAACTGTGTATGCATGAATCCCGCTCCCTGAACGTCCCCAATCAAAGTGCTCTCCTTCGGCTAAGTTGACTCATCTCTTGTGAGCGGCGTAGTAAGTTTCCTTCCTTACTCTTTTTTATTTTATGCAATTGCACATGCTGTATTTTTTGGCCCCTTTGTAAAATCTATTGGATATTTTTTTATAAACACTGCCTATCGTTTAGATTAAATATAAAATTTAATAGTTCTGCTCCTTTTGCTCAATAAACCACACCTTGAAGCCATACCTACCAGGCGTCCACTCGGAGGGAATATAAAAAAAAACAACTGGTGGTGGCAGCTATTAGTCTTTCTTGGGTTATTGTGGAGTTCGCAGTGACCATATCGGAGGTATATACATATATTCCATGCGTTGGAATCGGAAGTGTATATACCATACACTCACTGTTAGTTCCTCAATAACCGGCCTATTAGCAGCCTGCAGCCTCCTCAGTTAATCATCAGACAATTGAGTAATTTTCCGGATGACAGGGGCAGCAGAGAGCTGCTCGCTCCAAAGACAACAGCGGGTAGGTAGAGATACAATTCCCCTGGCTGCGATTATCTTGACAAAATGGCATCAAAATAATGCATTTCTATTGTGCCATATGATGCTACAGATGTCCAGTCTGCCTTAGGGACAATTATCTTCACCATTGATGTAGCACCTATTTGATAATGAGGAAGTACAAAGTAAAAGTTTGTTCTTCCAGAAACTGTCAGCTGCTCGCTAATTTATTAATTTACACACAGAGGATGCGGCTTTAGTGATTTAGAATTTTGTTTGATTTATCTGATCCTTAACTCATACAGTGGTGTAAAAAAGTGTTTGCCCCCTTCCTGATTTCTTATTCTTTTGCATGTTTGTCACACTTAAATGTTTCAGATCGCAAAACAAATTTAAATATTAGACAAAGATAACACAAGTAAACACAAAATGCCGTTTTTAAAATGAAGGTCTCTATTATTAAGGGAAAAATAATTCCAAACGTGCAGGGCCCTGTGTGAAAAAGTGATTGACCCCTAAACCTAATAACTGGTTAGGCCACCCTTAGCAGCAACAACTGCAATCAAGCGTTTGCAATAACTGGCAATGAGTCTTTTACAACGCTCTATAGGAATTTTGGCCCACTCATCTTTACAAAATTGATGTAATTCAGCCACACTGGAGGGTTTCCGAGCATGAACCGCCTTTTTAAGCAGGGCTGTGGAGTCGGAATCTGTATAAAATGGACCGCCTCCGACTCATAAAATATATAATAAATTGGGTACAGTAGTTCAATGCAGTTTGTGGGGAATATTTTTTCATAAGAATTTGGGAAAGTTATGAAATGTCCTATAAATGTCTGTCCTATTGCTGACTTAAGGGTCTAGACTTTTAGCTGAGATGAATCTGTGCTACAGTAAATTTATCACTTAAACATGAGCCATGTATGAGGGAGTTGGAATCGTGGAAACGGAGTCGGTGTCATGGAAATTGAGGAGTCGGAGGTTTGGCTTACCGACTCCGCAGCCCTGTTTTTAAGGTCATGCCACTGCATCTCAATTGGATTAAGGTCAGGACTTTGACTAGCTGGTGTGTTATGGATCATTGTCCTGCTGCATAACCAAAGTGCACTTCAGCTTGAGGTCACAAACAGATGGCCAGACATTCTCCGTCAGGATTTTTTGGTAGACATAAGAATTTATGGTTCCATTTACCACAGCAAGTCTTCCAGGTCCTGAAGCAGCAAAACAGCCACAGACCATCACACTACCACTACTTGGTATGATGTTCCTTTTCTGAAATCCTGTGTTCCTTCTACGCCAGATGTAATGGGACATACACCTTCAAAAAGTTCAACTTTTGACTCATCAGTCCACAAAGTATTCTCCCAAAGTTCTTGTCGATCATCTAGATGTTTTCTGGCAAAACTGAGATGAGCCTGTATGTTCTTTTTGTTCAGCAGTGGTTTTCATCTTGGAACTCAGCCATGCATGCCTTTTTTGCCCAGTCTCTCTCTTATGGTGGAGTCATGAACACTGATGTTAACTGAGGCAAGTGAGGCCTTTAGTTCTTTGGATGTTGTTGTGGGGTCTTTTGTGGCCTTTTGGATTAGTCGTCGCTGTGCTCTTGGGGTAATTTTGGTCGGCCGGCTACTCCTGGGAAGGTTCACCGCTGTTCCATGTTTTCGCCATTTGTGGATAATGGCTCTCACTGTGGTTTGCTGGAGTCCCAAAGCTTTAGAAATGACTCTATAACATTTTCCAGACTGATAGATCTCAATTACTTTGTTTCTCATTTGTTCCTTAAAGGGAATCTGTCACCCCCTGGGACCTTCAAACCGCTAATATCGGCATACAGGTGATAGAAATGTGAATCTATACTTACCTGTATGGCCCATATTAGCGGTCTGGTTGCTGTGTAATAGCAGAAATAATTTAATAAAAAAAGCTAAGCTTCACATCCCCCGCCAAAAAATCCCTGCCTACTAGCCCTATTTCCATACTCACTCCACCTCCCCTGCATGTCAGAGGGCCCTGTGACGTGCAGTTCCCGGCCGGATCCCGCTCCTGCGCTGTTTCCTCTGTACAGTTGGCGCTCTTCTCCCTACCGTCAGTGTAGTGTTTTGCAGCAGGGAACTTGTGCGCAGGCGCTGGGAAGCCAGAGTGACTCACTGTGACGTGCAGGGGAGATGGGGTGAGTATGGAAATAGGGCTAGTAGGCAGTCATCTCTTGGCGTCCGGGGCACAAGAAACTTAGCTTTTTATTAAATTATTTCTGCTATTACACAGCAACCAGACCGCTAATATGGGCCATACAGGTCAGTATAGATTCACATTTCTATCACCTCTATGCCCATATTAGCGGTCTGAAAAGTCCCAGGGGGGTGACAGATTCCCTTTAATTTCTTTGGATCGCAGCATGGAGTCTAAGTTTTGAGGATTTTTTGGTCTATTTCACTTTGTCAGGCAGGTCCTATTTAAGTGATTTCTTGATTGAGAACAGGTGTGGCAGTAATAAGGCCTGTGTGTGGCTAGGGAAATTGAACTCAGTTTCCCAAAGATGTAATAAACCACAGTTAAATTTTGATTTAAGGGGGAAGGGCAATCACTTTTCCATACAGGGCCCTATAGGTTTGAATTTCTTTTCCCCTTAATAACAAAGACCTTCATTTAAAAACTGCATTTTGTGTTTACTTGTATTATCTTTTAAATTTGTTTTGTGATCTGAAACATTGAAGTGTGACAAACATGCAAAAGAATAAGAAATCATTAAGGGGGCAAATACTTTTTGACACCACTGTATGTCACACAGTGACAAGAGACTGTGGGCACATAACCAATCCCTCGAACTAAGGGTGCCCTAGGCTATCCCTGTGTGACGGGGTATGCGGCAGAGCAAGAAGAGACCACCGGACTAAGAACGATCCAACGGGATTTATTAAGGCAGGCAGCATACCAAATCAAAAATCCATGTTATTCCTAAGGTCCATAATAAGTCCACAATCACCGACGGGCGTGAGGTCTTGCCGCAGCTAAGAGCCCCCACACTTCTTCCTCCAGAGATCTACCAACACAACACTGGTCACGCATAAGTCCATTGTCTTGGGCTACCGGGAACAGCCCAAGGGTAGGGGAGGAGAGGTTTCCCCCCTCCTAGTCGATGGTTTAGTCCATGGCATGGCTCCGATGTGTCTATAAAGATGTGTACTGTGAGTTCTCCCTCTGCTTAAGAGAACAATGGGGAGTCCTCTAGCGGTGTTGACACAAGCCCAAGTTAAATTATGGTTGAGGAACAAAGATCTGGGAAAGGGCATGGGTACTTACATCACATCATGACATTTTATACAGAAATGCAGGATAGGGAAAACTATGTACCATGACAATTCCTTCCCCTCCAATTTTGTGTACGTACGAGGGACCTCTACAGGTCGCTTGTTAAGTACACACAGGCAGGGCTGACCGGACTCGGGGCTCCTTCTGCCTGGACAGTCCATCAGCATTTTGGTGTTGGCTGCCTCTTCTATACTGTACTGTAAAGTTATAGGGCTGCAGAGCCAGGCTCCATCGTAGTAAGCGTCCATTGTCCCCAGAGGCTCTGTTCAGCCAAGTGAGGGGATTGTGATCAGTAACCACAGTGAATTCTCGTCCATACAGATACGGCTTTAGTTTCCGGAGGGCCCACACTATAGCCAGACATTCTTTTTCCACAGTTGCATAGGCCACTTCCCGGTCCAGCAGTTTCCTGCTGAGGTAGGCGACGAGGTGCTCGTCCCCCGCTGCATTCACCTGGCTGAGTACAGCTCCCAATCCATAAGCAGAGGCTTCCGTCTGCACAATGAATCGCCTCTTGTAGTCCGGAGCAGCCAGAACAGGGTCACAGACCAGGGCGTCCTTCAGCCGGTTAAAAGCCTCCTCACAGGCTGGAGTCCAGATTACCAGCCTGGGCATCGTTTTCTTGGTCAGGTTGGTAAGAGGCTTGGCCACAGTGCTAAAATGAGAAACAAATTTTCGGTAGTAGCTAGCAGTGCCCAAAAAAGCCATAACTTGTTTCTTAGTTTGGGGTACAGGCCAGTCTCTAATAGCCTGGATTTTTGCAGGTTCTGGACGGAGCTTCCCTCCCCCTACTCTATGCCCTAGGTACTGGACTTCACCCATCCCCAATTGACATTTTTCGGTTCGAATGGTTATGCCGGCTGCAAGAATCAGGTCAAGAATAACGGCTACTTGATTCAGATGTTCCTCCCACGTCTGGCTGAAGACGGCGATATCATCTAAGTAGGCACAAGCAAAGTCCCCACATCCCCGGAGGATCTGATCTACCATTCCCTGGAAGGTTGCCAGGGCATTTTTCATTCCAAAAGGCATGCTTAGAAATTCATACAGACCAAAGGGGGTTATAAAAGCGGACCGTCCTCTCCCTTCCTCCGTCAGAGGAATTTGCCAGTATCCCTTACTGAGATCTAAGGTAGTGACATATCGGGATCCAGCCATTCGGTCTAGAAGTTCGTCAATACAGGGCATTGGGTAAGGATCACTGACAGTATGGTCATTAAGTCGTCTGTAGTCCACACAAAATCGAGAACTCCCATCCTTCTTTGGTACTAACACCACAGGAGAGGCCCAAGGGCCATGAGAGGCCTGGATTACCCCCAGCTGTAACATCTCCTCTAGTTCGTGCTGCATGGTGTTTCGAACTGATTCAGGTACCCGGTAAGGAGTCTGTTGTATGGGACGGATACCCTGAGTGTCTACATGATGTTGGGTGACGGTGGTTCGACCTGTTTGAGATGAGAAAGCAGCCCATCTCTGTTGAAGCACTCCCAGCATCTGGTCTTTCTGTAAGGGGTCCAGGTGATCTCCCAGAGGAACCTGTTCCACAGTGGACGGGGCTCTCGTGGCTTCCACGAGATCCAGTAGGGAGTCCTCTTCCTCGGGACCGTCTTCTGAAGCTAGCCGACAGCTTGCTATCATTGGAAGGTTCCGGTTGTGGTATTCCTTAATCATATTCACATGGACAGTCTTTTGTCTTAGTCCCTGATCATATAGAGCAAGAAGGTAATTGGTGTCATTTAGTTTCTTGAGAACCCGGAAGGGACCCTCCCACGTGGTCTGCAGTTTATTTTGTGGATGGGGAATAATCATTAAGACCGGTTGTCCTTCTACAAACTCCCGATAGCGTGCTTTACGGTCATACCAGGTCTTGAGCCATATGCACATGACTCTGGGCGAAACTAGCAAGTTGACCCAGGGTTTCTCGCAGCTTTAGGACATAAGGGACAACAGGGGCTCCTGTATCTTCAACTTGCCCCGCCCAGTATTCATTGAGCAGAGTTAAGGGTCCTCGGACCTTTCTTCCATAGAGGAGTTCAAAGGGGAAAAACCCGGTGGACTCCTGAGGAACTTCCCGATAGGCAAACAAGAGATGGGGTAGGTACTTCTCCCAGTCTGAATCTCTGTCCGTGAAGGCCCTCAGCATATTCTTCAGAGTGCCGTTAAATCGTTCACAAAGTCCATTTGTTTGTGGATGATACGGTGTCGTTCGAATCGCTCGTACTCCACAGGTGCGCCACCGACACTGGACTAGTTCTGACATGAACTGGGAGCCTTGATCCGACAAGATCTCACTGGGAAATCCTACTCTGGTGAAAATGGTAACCAGGGCCTCGGCCACCTTGGCTGCAGAAATACTGGACAAGGCCACAGCTTCCGGATATCGGGTGGCGTAGTCCACAACAGTGAGAATGTACTGCTTTCCTGATCTAATTGGCTTAGCTAGAGGCCCAATGATATCGACAGCTATTCTTTGAAATGGCTCTTCTATGATAGGGAGTGGTTGCAGAGGGGCCTTTGGGTGATCTCCGGGTCGCCCTCTACGCTGACATATATCGCAAGTTCGGCAGAAATGCGCCACTGCCTAAGAAATCCCTGGCCAATAGAAGGTTTGAGTCAATCGTCTCTCGGTGCGGGTTTTGCCTTGATGGCTAGCAGTAGGGATATCATGAGCAAGGTGTAGTAGGGGAATCCTGTATTTCTCAGGAACAATCATCTGTTTGTTACAAGTCCAGGGCTTATCTGGGGAGGCAGCATTGGTAACCCTATACAAAAGTCCATTTTCTCGGATAATCCTTTCCCTGTTCTCCCCTAACTGCCCTGTCTCAGCTTGTGCTCTAAAACTAGCTAGGGTGGGGTCAGTATCAACCTCTTGTCGAAACTGAACTCTATCCCAGGTATCACTCACATTGTCCCCACAAGAAGAATCACTCACCGGCGGTGTCGGCGGTTCTGGTGGCCTCATTTCCATGGATGAGTTGTATGCGTCCCCATCTGCTGCTTTCTTGGCTTGACTTCTGGTTACCGCACCGACGAAGTGGCAATGCAGATGTCCCACATCATTTCCTAAAAGAACGTCTGCGGGGTGGCCGCTCATCACACCGACCACGCATTGTTTGGCCCCAAAGCCATAATCCAGGGTCACCCTCACTCTTGGAATATATCTCTGGGTGCCTCCAGCCAATTCAATGGCAATTCCTGGTCCCTTTTGAATTGCTTCTGGCTGAAGTACGCGGGGATCAGCTATAGTGAGAAAAGCCCCAGTGTCACGGAAGCCGGCAACCTTTTGGCCATCCAGCACGACCTCCTGTAGATGTTTGTGCTGACGGTCAGAAGAACAGGTGGCTGGGGCTCACACCCCATAGACTCCTGGTATGGGAGCCAGGGTATCAGAGTCACTAGTTGCTAGGGAAAGTAGATCAAATCCCAAACTGTTCTTTACGTATATAAATAGTAAAAGGATTAAATCGAATAATATTGGACCGATAAAAAGTGATGAAGGCAAAATCATAGAGAAAGATGAGGATAAAGCTAATCTATTAAATAAATTTTTTTCGTCAACTTTCACAAAGGAAAAAGAACTAACAGGCGAAATGAGAAGTGACAAGCTTAATCCTCCACTAAGTATGACAAATCTAACCCAAGCTGGGGTACAGAAACGCCTCAGTAACATTAAAATAAACAAATCACCAGGACCTGATGGCATACACCCACGGGTACTAAGGGAACGAAGTAATGTGATAGACAGACCGTTATATCTTATATTTAAGGACTCTGTTGAGACTGGGTCTGTACCACTTGATTGGCGACAGGCGAATGTAGTGCCAATATTCAAAAAGGGAGCAAAAAGTGACGCCGGAAACTATCGGCCGGTGAGTCTGACGTCCGTTGTGGGCAAAATTTTTGAAGGCTTTATTAATGAGGCAATCATGGAGCATCTTGACGCTAATAATCTATTAACCCCGAACCAACATGGATTCATGAGGAATCGCTCCTGCCAAACAAACCTGATTGACTTCTACGAGGAGGTTAGCTCTCGAGTAGATCAGGGGGAACCAGTGGATGTCGTGTATCTCGACTTCTCAAAAGCGTTCGATAGCGTGCCACATAATAGGTTGGTATACAAAATGAGAATGATGGGGCTGGGGGAAAATGTCTGCAAGTGGGTAGCTAACTGGCTAAAGGATAGAAGGCAGAGGGTGGTTATAAATGGAATATACTCAGATTGGGTAAGCGTCACTAGTGGGGTACCACAGGGGTCTGTACTAGGCCCAATGTTATTTAATATCTTTATTAACGACATAGTCAACGGGATAAATAGTAAAATATCAATATTTGCAGATGACACAAAGTTATGTAAAACAATTAATACAAAAGAGGACAGTGCAGACCTACAGAGGGATTTGGATAAGCTGGGTAGGTGGAGCATTAAATGGCAAATGAGGTTTAACGAGGAGAAATGTAAGGTCATACATATGGGAAGGAAAAATGGAAGTCACCAGTACTCACTGAATGGGAAATCATTGGGGAATTCAGAGATGGAGAAGGACTTGGGCATCTTGATTGATAGCAAACTAAATTGGAGTGCCCAAAGTCAGGCCGCTGCTGTAAGGGCAAACAGGGTAATGGGATGTATCAGAAGAGGTATAGCTGCAAAGGATGAGAACATTGTTCTTCCACTGTACAAAGCACTGGTCAGACCACACTTGGAATACTGTGCTCAGTTATGGGCCCCAATATATATAAAGGATATAAATGAGCTTGAAAAGGTACAAAGGAGGGCAACAAAATTAATAAAGGGAATGGAGGGACTGCAATACCCAGAGAGGTTGGCAAAACTAGGACTATTCAGCCTGGAAAAGAGAAGGTTGAGGGGGGACATAATAAATGTGTACAAATATGTTAGGGGACAGTATAGAGACCTTGCCCGGGATTTGTTCAAAAGGAGGGATATTACGGAAACAAGAGGGCACTCACTAAGACTGGAAGAGAAAAGGTTTCAGCACCAGCATAGGAAGGGGTTCTTTACGGTAAGAGCAGTGAGAATATGGAATTCACTGAGTGAGGAGACGGTAATGTCGGATTCACTACACCAGTTCAAGCGGGGACTGGATGCTTTTCTAGATACCAGGCAGATTTCTGCATATACTTAAAAATAGAATAAAATAGTAGGTTGATACAGGGATTTATTCTGACTGCTGGTTTCAGAGTCGGGAGGGAATTTTTCCTCAGGTGAAGATTGGCTAAATCATTTGGGGTTTTTGCCCTCCTCTGGATCAACTTTAGCAACTACAGAACTTACAGGTCGAACTTGATGGACGCAAGTCTTTATTCGGCTTTACAAACTATGTATCACTATGTATCACTAGGCAAGTCGTCAGGGACTGAATCCAGCTCTTCTCCTGGTGAGGGTGTCTGTAGATAATGAACCGGTAAAGGCGGTCTGTAGCTGTCCTGCCTCCGAACACCTGGACATTGGAATTGTAGATGCCCAGGCTGCCAACATCTATAACATCTGTGCTCTGGGACTCTTCCTCCACGTTGTAGTCCCGAAGGCGGAGCAGGAGTAATGCGAGGCACAGTCACACGAAGGTCACCATGAGTGGATGGTCTATTGGGATGGTGAAGGACCAGGGGCCGCCATCGTCGGGGGGCTGGTAGTTCTTTTCTCACTGAGTAGTAGTTTTTTCCATTGAGGCTTGATGGTGAGAGCCTCATCCGCTAGAGCTGCAGCTTCCTCCACCGTGGCTGGTCTCCTTTCATGCACCCATTCTCGGATCTCAGCGGGACACTTGAAGTAAAACTGCTCTTTCAAGATGACCTGGAGGAAGGCCCCCCAAGTTAAGGCCTCCTCTCCCTCCAGCCAGCGATGACATATTTGTTTGAGTCTGTGGGCATACATCTTGAAGGCCACCTCCTCATCACAGGCCAAAGTACGAAACTGGGTCCTATAAGTGTCTGGGGTCACAGCGTAGTGTTCCAGAATAGTCCGTTTAATGTCTGCATACTCACAGTCCCCCCGAGGGTCCATAGCTCTATAGGCTGCGGCAGCTCCACCTTCTAAGAGCCCCACCAGATGTCGGACTCGCTCCCTTTCTGGGACTTCCATTAATCGACACTGAAGCTCAAAGTCCTGGAAGAAGCCCTCAATGTCACCTACAGCCTCCTGGAACGGCTTGAAATCTTTGCGGGACACTCTGGGGAGTTCCCTCATGGTGGGTGCTGGGGTTACAGTCTGTCTGGCGCTTCTAGCTGCTTCCAAAGCTATCTGCCTCTCCAGCAATGCCATCTCCTTAGCTCCTCGCATGACCTCCATCTTATAGTCTATGGAGACCTCCTCTCCCATCATTGCCATCTCCTCCTCGTACCACACAGCCCACTGACTTTTTTGGGTATTTATCTCTGCCTGTCACCTTTCCTCCATTGGCCGTGAAGGTGCTTCCTCAACGTCCTCTTGCAGGCGAACTCCTTCCAAAGCCTCAGTTAGCTGCTCCATTGAGAGTCCCTTGTAGCTGACCCCCAATTCACGGGCCTTTATTTGTAAGCTCACCACAGTCCAGTTCTTGTACTCTGAGGCTCTGGTTCCAGCAGTTGATGGGCCGTTGTCCTCCATTCCTTCTGCTCTGATCCCACCGCTGCCAACCAGTTTGTGACGGGGTATGAGGCAGAGCAAGAAGAGACCACCGGACTAAGAACGATCCAACGGGATTTATTAAGGTAGGCAGCATACCAAATCAAAAATCCATGTTATTCCTAAGGTCCATAATAAGTCCACAATCACCGACGGGCGTGAGGTCTTGCCGCAGCTAAGAGTCCCCACACTTCTTCCTCCAGAGATCTCCCAACACAACACTGGTCACGCATAAGTCCATTGTCTTGGGCTACCGGGAACAGCCCAAGGGTAGGGGAGGAGAGGTTTCCCCCCTCCTAGTCGATGGTTTAGTCCATGGCATGGCTCCGATGTGTCTATAAAGATGTGTACTGTGAGTTCTCCCCCTGCTTAAAAGAACAATGGGGAGTCCTCTAGCGGTGTTGACACAAGCCCAAGTTAAATTATGGTTGAGGAACAAAGATCTGGGAAAGGGCATGGGTACTTACATCACATCATGACATTTTATACAGAAATGCAGGACAGGGAAAACTATGTACCATGACACCCTGTCCCCCCGGATAATCCTGGATGGTGGAGATGTTGTGGTCTCGCACCTTGTTATATTTCTATCTTACCCTTATCTGGTCCCTTCCCCATCCAGGGAGGTATGAGGACAAAGTGTATAGGCAAACACTAACCAGACAGACAGGGGAAAACAGACAGGGATAGATGAAAACTACAATCATACAAATACACTCACAAAACAATTGTCACAGGTTTACCACGATAGAGAGGGGCCAGAAGACCGCTGTCTGATTTCTCGTACTCCTGCACTTCTTAGAAGCACTTCACTTTCCTATTAAACAGTGCCGGCTTCTGCTAGCAGTGCAGGGGTTAATCTGTTCAGCTGAGAGATCCTGGAAGATTTCCTGCTTTGATGGTCTCAGCTGTTCAGTGTTGGCCACTACCCTCTCCAAATATACTCGCCTCTGGCAAGCAGAGATTGCCTCTGTTAGTTTTATACAGTCTGGGACTGGAGTTGAAGGTTTGGTAGTTTGAGGAGGTGTTTGGAGTGTTGTTCTAAATATAGTTGCTTGGTGATTGATCTGTGTGCATATGCTCATCTTCTCCTATTTGGTTTTTCGTCCTATACTTCCCAGTGTTCCTCTGTGTTGTTCGTAAGTGCATATTTGAATAATTGGTATTTTTATTTATCCCTGTACGTCTACCCTTGCTATTCCCTAGTTCCCTGCTGGGGGAGTGGACAGATAAGGACTGATTTAGGAGCTCAGTAAGGCATGTGGCCCCAGTGTCTTCACCATCAGAAGGAACCAGGGAGCAGGGATAGCTAGATCGCCCCAGCTTTAGAGATAGGGAAGGAGGCCCTAGTCCCGGGATCTATGGCAACTGTGCTGTGATAACATAGAGCCGTGAAAAGAAAAGAAAAAAAACACATTTTTCCCACAAAAATGTTCTTTTAGCCCCATTTTTGTTTATTCTCACAAGGGTAACAGGAGAAAATGGACCACAAAATTGTAGTGCAATTTCTCCTTAGTATGCCGATTCTCCATATGTGGGTGAAAACTTCTGTTTGGGCGCACGGAAGGGCTCAGAAAGGAAGGAGTGACGTTTTGGAATGCAGAATTTGATTTAATGGTCTGCGGGTGTCATGTCGCGTTTGGAGAGCCCCTGATGGGGCTAAAAAGGAGAAAACCCCCACAAGTCATCCTATTTTGGAAAGTAGACCCCTCAAGGAATTAATCTAGATGTGCTTCACAGAATTTTACAACGTTGATCTATGAAAATAAAAAATATCTTTTCATTTTCACAAGGATAGCATGAGAAAATGGACCCCAAAATTTGTTGTGCAATTTCTCCTGAGTACACCAGATGATACCCTATATGTGATCGAAAACTACTTTAGAGCAAAGCTCAGAAGGGAAGAAGTGCAATATTGGAGTTCAGATTTCGCTGGACTGGTTTGAGGGTGCCATGTCACATTGGCAAAGCCCCTAAGGTGCCAGAACAGCAGAACCCCCCATAAGAGACCCCGTTTTACAAACTACACCTCTCAATGAATTCATCTAGGGGTGCAGTGATCATATTGACACCACAGGTGGGTCACAGAATAAATTTTTACCAGTGACCAGTACGTTGTGCCCAGCTCATGCTTCTGGAGACACGCACCCGTAAATTAAGTGTACCCTCATCGTTTAGTCACACTGGGGCTCAGAAGGGAGGAGGGCATTTGGATTTGGGAGTACAGAACTTGCTGAATTTGTTTTGGGGAGCGAGGAGCCATTTAGCTTTTCCAAAGCCTTTATGCTACCAGTAAAGTGGAAGCCCCTTGTATTTCCATTAACAGATGACAGACCTTAGTGTGGACTTGCTTTTTTTGATCATTAATTTGAATCTTTTGTTGGAAACATTTTTAATAACATTTTAGATCACATTTATCCAGCGCTCTACGATGAGCACTTATATCGGGGTTTCCATCTAAATCTCTGAGCGACGTGATTCAGATGAAACTCCGGAGGGATCCATTCACTATTATGAGGCAGCAGAGTTACTATGGACCCTTATCTGGCCTCTGTTCAGCGTTGTCCTTTTTTTCAAAAATGCACACAAAATTATGGCGGACAGCACTTTTATGTATGTCTAAAAAGATGGACAATGCCAGATCACAGGTCAGACAGCGTCACAGTGCCTCCATCTGCCTCATTACAGGGAATCTTCCGCCTGTGGTTCTGCCTGAATTACGTATTTCAGAAATTTACACGAAAACCCTGGTGTAAGCGCTTAGCATAGAGCGCAGGATACTGCAATTTTTGGGAGGCAAAATGTACAAATCAGCAACAGGAGAAGAATTGGTTTTATTTATTGCTTTTGTGAAATGCAATAATATGTTCCTGGTCATTAAAGCCCAGGGCACAGGGACGTATTATTATGGCTCATGTCAGAAAGGGGTTAAAATGCATCAACTACTAAGGACTCTCAATTGTGATTATTTGCTATTTGTTCGGAGGCGCACAGAGGGGAATGCATGTTCCCATCAACACACCCCAATATATCACCATTTAATTTTTCATAATAATATTTATTATATTTTATTATTATTTTGTGTTTTTTAAGAAAAAAATGTTACAACTTTTGGTTTATTTTTTTTCTCACTATTTTACTTAGTCCAACTATGGAACTTTAACGTTCTGCACTTTGATCGCAGTTATAAGGCATAGCAGTGCAGGATCACTGACATACCTTATAACCTGTCAGTGATGCAGACACAAGATAGTTTGATCATGTACTGCGCATGATCAAACCACCTTGCTAGTGCCTGGTGACCCGAATGTCATCAGGACATTGGGTCACCATGGCAATGATCGGGACCCCGTGGTGACGTCGCGGGGTCTCCCATCCAAGAGCAGAGGGGTTTTTGTCCCTCTGCTCACTCGCTAAATGCTGTTATCGCAGCATTTAGGGGGTTAAAGTGCCAGGAGCTGTGCGCATACCGCTCCTGGCACTGAGTGCCGGGTGTCAGCTGTCAGAATCAGCTGACACTCGGCTGGGATCGCGCCCGCACATCTTCTGTGAGACGCAATAATACGTCATTAAGGCCCAGGGCACAGGGACGTATTATTACGGCTCACGTCAGAAAGAGGTTAAAATGCATCAACTACTGAGGACTCAATTGTGATTATTTGTTATGTGATTGAAGGCGGCAGAGGGGGAGGCCTGTTCCCATCAACACACCCCAATATATCGCCATGACAGCCGGGGCCTAACAATGGGGTCCTAGAACAGCGTCATTAAGAATATAAGGTGAAGAAAAAGCTAAAATCCAGCGACATTGTGTAAAGACCTAACAAGTTCTATTTCTGGGATAATCTGTCCCCAGAATGTCTCCATTACAATGTACAGCTCCTACCGCAGATAACAGCCCCTCATACATCTATAGCACCGGCCCCCAGGCCAGGGCCACATCTTCAGACCTGGGAACCTGATCCAGGAGGTCGGTGCTGTGTCCCGGGGTCTTCTGTATCAGGAATGGGGAGAGGGGGCATTTATTTATTAGCCGGTGGGGTGGGGGGTACCGTACTGTGGGGGCATCTTGTAGTATCAGAATGTGTGTGTGGGGGATGGGGGAACATTATACTGTGTGTGTCAGACAGGGGGCGCTGTACTATGGGGCAATATGTGTTTCCTGATGCTTCATAGTTGGGTCGTATGTATCTATCAGAGGAGAGGAAGGAAAGCGTTATAATACTTAGTAATGGGGAATCTCCACATACCTCCACCTGCAGAGCCGCCACCACATATATGGCTGTTCTGTGCGCACAGGACCTGTGATGAGGTCACAGGAGGGGAGGAGTCAGGGGTCACATGATCAGGGGCCTCAGTGGATGCAGGACTCTGCTGTGCTGGTTGTCATGGTGCTGGATGAGGGGAAGGTTATGTGTGGGGTCAGGAGGGGTTTACAGTGTGGATGTAGGAGAGCCGCGTGTGTACGAGGTGTACGGAGCGGAGCCGCGCGTGTACGAGGTGTACGGAGCGGAGCGGCGCGTGTACGAGGTGTACGGAGCGGAGCCGCGTGTGTACTAGGTGTACGGAGCGGAGCCGCGTGTGTATGAGGTGTACGGAGCGGAGCCGCGCGTGTACGAGGTGTACGGAGCGGAGCCGCGCGTGTACGAGGTGTACGGAGCAGAACCGTGTGTACGAGGTGTACGGAGCTGAGCAGTGCGTGTACGAGGTGTACGGAGCGGAGCCGCGCGTGTACGAGGTGTACGGAGCGGAGCCGCGCGTGTACGAGGTGTACGGAGCTGAGCCGTGCGTGTGTACGAGGTGTACGGAGCGGAGCCGCGCGTGTGCGAGGTGTACGGAGCGGAGCCGCGCGTGTGCGAGGTGTACGGAGCGGAGCCGTGTGTGTACGAGGTGTACGGAGCGGAGCCGCGTGTGTACGAGGTGTACGGAGCGGAGCCGCGCGTGTACGAGGTGTACGGAGCGGAGCCATGTGTCTACGAGGTGTACGGAGCAGAGCCGCGTGTGTACGAGGTATAAGAGGCGGAACCGTGTATGTAAGAGGTGTATGGAGTGGAGCCGCGTCTGTACGAAGCGGAGCCGCATGTGTACGAGGTGTACGGAGCGGAACCTAGTGTGTACTGAGCGGAGTGTGTATGAGGTTACGGAAGAGAGCCGTGTGTGTATGAGGTGTATGGAGCGGAACAGTGTGTGTATGATGTGTACGGAGCGGAGCCGCGTCTGTACGGAGCCGCGTGTGTACAAGGTGTACGGAGCGCAACAGTGTGTGTATGATGTGTACGGAGCGGAGCCGCGTCTGTACCGAGCGGAGCAGCGTGTGTACGAGGTGTACGGAGCGAAGCCGCGTGTACGACGTGTACGGAGCGGAGCCGTGTGTGTGTGGAGCCGTGCATATACAATGAGTGCAGATGTGTGTAGGATGTGTGCGTACTTGTTTGTGCATGTCAGGATGATGAAAAAGCTTTATTCATTAGAAGTGTTATATTTATTTTTTTACGGTGTTCATCATATAAAACTGCATCTCACTAAATTAGAATATCGTCAAAAAGTTAATTTATTTCAGCTCTCCAATAAAAAAAGTGAAACTCATATATTATATAGAGTCATTACAAACAGAGTGATCTATTTCAAGTGTTTATTTCTGTTAATGTTGATGATCATGGCTTACAGCCAATGAAAACACAAAAGTCATTATCTCAGTAAATTAGAATAATTAACAAAAAACACCTGCAAAGGCTTCCTACGCATTTAAAAAGGTCCCTTAGTCTGTTTCAGTAGGCTCCACAATCATGGGGAAGACTGCTGACTTGACAGATATCCAGAAGGCAGTCATTGACACACTCCACAAGGAGGGTAAGCCACAAAAGGTCATTGATAAAGAAGCTGGCTGTTCACAGAGTGCTGTATCCAAGCATATTAATGGAAAGTTGAGTGGAAGGCAAAAGTGTGGTAGAAAAAAGTGCACAAGCAACCGGGATAACCACAGCCTTGAAAGGATTGTTAAGAAAAGGGCATTCAAAAATTTGGGGGAGATTCACATGGAGTGGACTGCTGCTGGCGTCATTGCTTCAAGAGCCACCACACACAGATGTATCCAGGACATGGGCTACAAGCAGGGCTGTGGAGTCTGTATAAAATGGAGCAACTCTGACTCCTAAAATTTATAATAAATTAGGTACAGTAATTTAATGCAGTTTGTGGGGAATATTTTTTCATAAGAATTTGGGTAAGTTATGAGATGTCTGTCCTATTCCTGATCTAAGGGTCTAGACTTTTAGCTGAGATTAATCTGTGCTACAATAAATTTATCACTTAAATATGAGCCATGTATGAGGGAGTCGGAGTCGGTGTCATGGAAATCGAGGAGTCGGAGGTTTGGCTTACCGACCCCACGGCCCTGGCTACAAGTGTCGCGTTCCTTGTGTCAAGCCACTCAATAGACAACGCCAGAATCGTCTTACCTGGGCCAAGGAGAAAAAGACCTGGACTGTTGCTCAGTGGTCCCAAGTGTTGTTTTCAGATGAAAGTAAATTTTGCATTTCATTTGGAAACACTAAA
Organism: Phyllobates terribilis; assembly: GCF_046119375.1. Taxonomy (NCBI): domain Eukaryota; kingdom Metazoa; phylum Chordata; class Amphibia; order Anura; family Dendrobatidae; genus Phyllobates; species Phyllobates terribilis. The sequence continues at coordinate 46,080,940 of NW_027362765.1, forward strand.
TTACTTACCGGTAATGTGATTTTCCGGAGCCCATGACAGCACCACAAGGAGAGAGGGGATCCGCCCTTCCAGGACAGGAAACCTGCAGATTAAAAGGGCAGCGCCTCTCCACCACCTCAGTTGTTTACAGAGCATGAGAGGACACTACTTAATAGTTATATATCCCATGATTTTTCCTTCTACACACCGCGGGAATCAAACACCACAAAGGAAATGAAGTGATCAACTTCTACAAGTGATGGGAGGGAATATAAGAGTGCTGTCATGGGCTCAGGAAAATTACATTACCGGTAAGTAATTTAGTGTTTTCCTATCACCCATGACAGCACCACAACGAGAGATTTAGAGAAAAAACGTTATAGTTAGGGTGGGACCACAGCCTGTAGAACAGTTTTCCTAAAGGAAAAGACAGCAGTAGATCCCAGATCAAGCCTATAGTGTCTATAGAAGGTGTAAGGGGAAGACTGATTCGCAACCTTACATAATGCTTGATGGGGACATCTGCTTTCTTATTGTTCTGCCATGGATTCCTGGATTAGCACAAAAAGTAGGGTGCACAATTTCCTGACTTCTATGGAAATTGGAAGCCATCTTTGGAAGATAGGGTAGCTCCGAAACCGGCCCATCTTGTAGGATCTGTATAAACAAAGGATTGAAGCTTGAATGTCACTAACTTACCATGCTGAAGTCAGGGCCACCGGGATAATAGTCTTTAATGCGAAGACCCTGAATCCATGGGTTCAAGCGAAGGCTTGTTAGAGGCGTGCGCACTGGATTCAGATCCCAGGGTGCCATCTTTGGACTGAAAATGGGCCTAGATCCAAAACTCACTTTCACATTCCTTGCTTATTCAATGCAGGTTGGACACTGTTCCAGTTGTCTACGGCTAAAAAGGTCCACTTGCAATTCTTTTCCTCTTTATATGAGGTGCTGTTAAAGATAAAAGGTGAGACTTCGCCATCTGAATTTATTAGACATAAGTGTCATTAGGGATCTTGGCAGAGTTCCTCCATAATGGTTTACGTAAGATAAAGCTAGTCTGTTGTATGATAAGATCTTTAAATTGTGACCATGCATAGATGAATGGAGCTTTCTTATATACTGCCTAAAGCATCTTTAGGTTAGAGGAACCGGATCTTTAGAGGCAGCCCACGGGTGTGTACCAGTGACCATGCTACTACTGGAATGTAGGAGATTAGAGTTATTAACAGCAATATCGCCTTGTTCAGAGTTGTGGCCTGACTGCTTATTAATTTTGACATATAGCAGGACTCCTTATTCTACCTTGGAAGACCAGAACTCTTACTCACTGCCCAGTGAGTTCTGCAGCGCTCGATGGATCTGCCCATAATCCCGAAATAGTTGAGGTAAACTATTGTCAATGCCTCTTCCTTCGATATGAGAGTTGTCCTAACTACTATAATTCTCCATAAAGCATTAAGGCTCATTAACTTCTGCATGGAAGGATACAAACTGAAAGCCTAAATCCTCATTTTATGCCAAGAACTATTCTCAGGAAATTTGATGTTTCATGTGAATTGGAACCTGATTGTATACCTCCTTAAACGCCTATACTACTATATAGCAATCTGAAATTGCAGATTTACGAGCAGGTCTTATAGAGTCCATTTCCAATGATCTAACTCTCTGGAATCTGTACAGCCCATTCGAGTTGTAGCAAACCCAGGTAGGCCTGGGTTAAATAATAGCTTTACAGGTCTTGATTAGGGCACCTGGAGAGCTAAGCACCAGATCAGGCTAGGTATTCACCTTAGTCAGACTGCTGGAAAGCAGTGCAGGCGGTATGTATCTTTGAGCTAATCAGAGACACAGGCCAGACTCCACAAGTAACAGTGGTTGCCCTGGATAAATATTGTTTTGTTTGATCAGGCTGGGTTAACTGAGCTGTATATGAGTAGCCAGGGCATGTACTATTTAGTCAGAGCTTGGACAAGACCAGAAATATTAATGTTTATGACTTCTGTGCAACCTGTAAAAAGCAATAAAACTTCGCTCGATTGGCCCAAACCCACAATGGCTGTATGAGCACTACATGATGCCTCCTACCTTTAAGAGTGAAACCCTACAAGGTTTATTATTAACCAGCAAAACTAAGGAAGGGCTCTTATGGTCACTTGCCTCCAACCGGCATTCCACCTAGCCAGCTGAGCACCAGCCAGGGATACTGCCACCCTCTGTCTCAAAATAGAGGCTAGGATATTTTTCCCCCTGAATTCAGTAAGCTTGCCATGCACAGTTTACAGTCGCTGAACTTGATTTTGTCGGACATAAACTTAGTTGTGGAACCAGTACCTTTACAAAGAGGGACTATGAGGCACAGGGGAACTACAAGGCACAGACACCCTATAAAGCACTACAAGGCACAGGGGCACCCTGAAGCACCAAAAGACACTATGAGGCCTCATGAGGTACTAAAAGGCACTGTGAAGTACTAACAGGCGCTATACGGCACTATGAATGCACCATAAGGCACTATGATATGCTATGAGTCACTATGATATGTTATGCTATGAAGCGCTATGAAGAGCCATAAGGCGCTATGAAGTGCTATGAGGCACTATGCCATGAGGCACTATAAAGCACTATGAGACGCTATACGGCACTATGATGTGCTTTTAGACACTATGATGTGTTATGAGGCACTGTGAAGTGCTATGAGGGATTATGATGCGTTATGAGGCACTATAATGTGCTATGAGGCACTGTGAAGCGCTATAAGGCACTGTGAGATGCTATGAGGCACTATTATGTGCTATGAGTCACAGATTTTTCATACTATGAGTCATTATGCTATGTGCAACGAGGCACTATGAGGCACTATTAAGTGAGATGAAGCGCTATGCTATGAGGCACTATGATGTGCCATGAGGCACTATACTATGATGTGCCATGAGGCACTATGCTATGATGTGCCATGAGGCACTATGCTATGATATGCCATGAGGCACTATGCTATGATGTCCCATGAGGCACTATGCTATGAGGTACTATGATGTGCCATGAGGCACTATACTATGATATGCCATGAGGCACTATGCTATGATGTGCCATGAGGAACTACGCTATGATGTCCCATGAGGCACTATGCTATGAGGTACTAAGATGTGCTATGCTATGATGCACTATGATGTGCCATGAGGCACTATGCTATGATGTGCCATGAGGCACTATGCTATCACGCACTATGATGTGCCATGAGGCGCTGTGAGGCACTATGATGTGCTATAAAGTACTATGCTATGAGGCACTATGCTATGATGTGCCATGAGGCACTATGATGTGCTATGAAGCGCTATGTTATGAGGCACTAAGATGCGCTATGATGTGCCATGAGGAGCTGTGAGGCACTATGATGTGCTATAAAGCGCTATGCTATGAAGCGCTATGATGTGCTATGAGGCACTATGATATGCTATGAAGCGCTATGATGTGCCATGAGGCGCTGTGAGGCACTATGATGTGCTATAAAGCGCTATGCTATGAAGCGCTATGATGTGCTATGAGGCACTATGATATGCTATGAAGTGCTATGATGTGCCATGAGGCGCTGTGAGGCACTATGAGGCGCTATAAAGCGCTATGCTATGATGCACTATGATGTGCCATGAGGCACTATGCTATGATGTGCCATGAGGCACTATGATGTGCTATGAAGCACTATGATATCACGCACTATGATGTGCCATGAGGCGCTGTGAGGCACTATGATGTGCTATAAAGCGCTATGCTATGAGGCACTATGCTATGATGTGCCATGAGGCACTATGATGTGCTATGAAGCGCTATGTTATGAGGCACTAAGATGCGCTATGATGTGCCATGAGGAGCTGTGAGGCACTATGATGTGCTATAAAGCGCTATGCTATGAAGCGCTATGATGTGTTATGAGGCACTATGATATGCCATGAGGCGCTGTGAGGCACTATGATGTGCTATAAAGCGCTATGCTATGAAGCACTATGATGTGCTATGTAGAACTATGATGTGCCAAGAGGTGCTGTGAGGCACTGTGTTGTGATATAAAGCGCTATGATGTGCTCTTTGTGAAGTGCAAAGAGGCTTTATAAGGCACTGTGAGGCACTGCGCTCAGATTTTTATTTAAAAGAGTAATCCATCGAATGAAGGATAAACCTTTCCTTTGGGTGGTAAATCTCAATTGTCAGACTAGCCCCACCCGAAGGAGCCAACTGATGAGACGCAGCTGGACAGCAGACCTTCACAGAGACCATGTGCTGTATTAACACCATGTGCCGTCCTATGGATGGAGTAAACAGACTGGAGGACAACAGTAAAAACCTCTGAGTGTTACTTTAAGGCTGTGTGCCCACGATGCGTTTTTTAAGCGTTTCCGCAGCGGCAAAAACGCTGCAGAAACGCTTAAAAAACGCATGGTAGAAGGCCTGCCATGTTCCCCAATGATAATCCGCATGTGCTGTGCACATGTTGCGGAAATTTCCGCTGCGGATTATCATTGCGGAAAAAAAAGCAGCACTACCAATTATTTTGCAGAAGTGCTGCGTTTTCGCCACCATTGACTTGCATTAGAATGCATGTATTCCGCTTCACTAGATAAGGACATGCAGAATGCATGCGTTCAATGTGCGGATGGTACCCAGGTCTAGAGGAGAGGAGACTCTCCTCCGGACCCGGGTACCATAGAAACTGTGAAAAAAAGAATAAAATAAAAGATTATATTTACCTTCTGGCGGCCCCCGGTATCCTTGTCTGTGCTTGCTGGCAGCTAGCGATGGACTGAAGGACCTGTGCTGACGTCATAGTCATGTGACGGGTCACGCGACGCTGACGTCAGCAGGTCCTTCAGTGTACCGCTGCCGGCAGCCTAGACGGAGGGAAACCAGACACCGGGGGCCATCAGAGGGTAAGTATATATATATATATATATATATATATATATATATATATATATTTTACCATTCTTTCGGTCACTGTATATAAATCCATGCCGTTTGCATGGATTTATATAGTGTGACCAAGTTGACAAGCACTTTCCAAGTGATGCTAAAATCGCTTGGAAAGCGCTTGTCAACCCGCATGCAGAAATGCAAGTGAAGAACGCTTCATTTCCGCATGTCCCTGGCAGGAAAACGCATGTACAATCCGCATGCATTTTTTTCTACCAGGGAGATGCAGAAATGCTCAGGAAAAAATCCTGAGCATTTCTGCATCGTGGGCACATAGCCTAACATTTACTGAGCTGATTGAGGCTCATTTTTGTGGTAAATTCTGAAGCCCAATTATGAGGCTCTGTGCGGCCCAGACATCTGGCTAACTTTAGCCTAGAGGCAGAGGCGTACCGCCAATGGCGGCAGACCACGCGACTGCTATGGGGCCCGTGAGCCGGGGGGGCCCCATAGCAGTCCAGGGGTGGATATACCGCCGCCGGTGCAGCTGCGTCGGGTCCCCACCATGCAGCTGCACCAAGGGGCCCGCAAGGTGCAGCTGCTCCCTGCACGCGGCAGTCAGGGAGCGATCCCTGCAGCTCTGCTGCTGTCAGGAGGAGAATAGCAGCGGAGCTGGAGGGTTCGTCCTCTGCATCCTCCCTGACTCAGGCGCGCGCAGCTTGATGACGTCTTCATGCAGCGCGCGCCTGGGTCAGGAAGAAAGCTGCCGGCAACCAGGAGGATGCTGCTGCGGGGGAGCGAGCTGAGGTAAGTTGTTGTTTTTTTTTACTGAAATGCTGGGGAGGGGAGGGGAGGTGGGGGGAGAGCAACGGTGGGGCTGGGAAGAGCAATAATGGGGCTGATGGGACTGGGGAGATAAATATTGGGGCTGGGGAGAGGGCTGATGGGGCTGAGGAGAGGAATAATGGGGTTGATGGGGCTGGGGAGAGCAATAATTGTTAGAACTCTCCTGTTAGGTTTTTTCTATTTTGCTGGTCACATGACCTTTTTTGCCTATTTAATCCTGCTCCGCCCTTTTGGCCATGCTGGACTTCATTGTAATTTCTACTCTTAAACTAGCCAGGTGCTTTGTAACCTTTCTCAGTCAGTTTAGCTAGGTCTTTTGACCTCTATGTTCTATGTTGTTTGTTTGTCTTTTTACTGCTACAATTTCTGCTAGGAGGTGTCCATCTTTCTCCCAGTCCCTAGTTCTTGTAGGGATCCCTCCCTCACATCTATAGGTCTTCGTTCAGACTAGCTGAGGACTTTAGCGGGTCTGATTGCAGGATCAGGTTCCCCGTGACATCGTAGGGAGCTAGCTTAGTTCTATTGTAGGGCCAGATCTCCTGTCTTTCCTTAGTGCTTGTAGCCGATCATAACAGTAAGTCCAGCCGTAAAATATCTCTAAGGAAAGACCTCCAGTTTCCATCATGGTGTCGGTTCAGGATTTGGCTCAACGCCTGCAGGGACTCTCTCTGGAGGTGGCCGAGCTCCAACAAAACGTGAGTAGCTGTTCTGGAGCGCATTTTGTGGAGCCAAAGGTACGATTGCCTGATTTATTTTTTGGTGAACAACAAGATTTTTTTTCCTTTAAAAATGCTTGTTTAATGTATTTTTGTTTGAGACCCAGATCCTCTGGTGATGAATCACAGCGCGTAGGGTTCATAATGTCACTTTTGCGCAAAGAACCTCAGGGATGGGCCTTTTCTCTCCAACCTAGTGATCCGTGCTTTAGATCAGTGGATAGTTTATTTTCTGCTTTGGGGTTGTTGTATGATGATCCTGATCGTGTCTCATCAGCTGAGACGGAATTGAGACTTTTGAGGCAGGGATCAGGTAATGTGGAAAATTATTGTACTCACTTCCGTCGGTGGTCTGCTCAGGTGGGGTGGAACGATTCAGCTCTGAAAAGTTTGTTTCTTGCTGGGCTAGGTGAAAGGGTTAAGGATCTGCTTATTGCTTATCCTACACCTGGAAACTTGCAGGAGGCAATGCAATTAGCTATACGGGTGGACAGGAGACTGCGTGCAAGGGTTAATGAGAGTAAATCCTTTGCCATGTCAGCTCCTAGTCTTGAGAGGGTCTGTACTGACATTGGAGAGCCGATGGAGATTGGGGCGATGTCACCCCGCTCTCAGGAAAAAGACCGCAGGTTTTCTGAAGGTTTGTGCTTTTATTGCGGAAAATCTGACCATTTCATTAAGAACTGTGTGCTTCGTATGAACAAAGAAAAAAAAAAAGGTCAGTTACGCCCGTATAGCCTGTTTAAACACTATGGGGGTATTTCTTTCTGCTACTACTGCAGCTCAGGAAGAATTAATTGAATTTCGGGTATTTGTGGATTGTGGTTCTACTCTGAATGTGATTGATGGGGGATTCTTGGAAAAACTTAAATTAAAACCTAAACGTTTGTCATCCCCTATTGCCGTGGTTTCTGTCGATGGCTCTCCCTTGAAATGTGTTACTCACAAGGTTTATGAATTTCCCCTCACTATTAATGGTATTCACCAAGAAAATTTGGATTTGGTAGTATTAAATAATTTGCCTTCTCCAGTAGTTTTGGGGTTACCCTGGTTAAAATTGCACAATCCTGTACTGGATTGGTCTACTAATGAAATTAAGTCCTGGAGCCCTAAGTGTTATGACAAGTGTTGTAACGGGTGCATTGCTGCTGTGGATAAAGGGGAACTACCTGTACCTATTCAGGATTTTTGGAAAGTTTTTTCTGAGGAGGAGTCGCAAATTTTGCCTCCCCATAGAGACTATGATTGTACCATTGAATTTGTCCCTGGAGCGACTCTTCCTAAAAGTCATTTATTTAATCTTACTATTCCTGAGAGAAAGGCTTTGGAGGAATACATACAGACGAGCTTGGCCGCCGGTCATATCAGACCCTCTAAGTCACCTGTGGCTGTTGGATTTTTTTTTGTTAAAAAAAAGGACGGCGGTTTACGTCCTTGTCTGGACTTTCACAAGATTAATAAAATTACTGTACGCAATCCCTACCCACTGCCATTGATTCCTGATTTGTTTAACCAGTTAGTGGAGGCCAAGTGGTTCTCTAAAATTGATCTCCGGGGGGCATACAATTTGTTGCGCATGAAGTAGGGTGATGAATGGAAGACTGCTTTTAACACTCCTGTGGGTCATTTTGAGAATCTGGTTATGCCTTTTGGTCTTACCAACGCACCAGCATTTTTACAGAATCTTATTAATGACATCCTTAGACCTTTGATCGGCAAAAATGTGGTTGTGTATTTGGATGACATTTTGATTTATTCGCCTGATCTGGAGTCTCATTGGCGGAGCGTACGTGAGGTATTACAGTTATTAATTGACAATTGGCTTTTTGCTAAGCTGGAGAAATGTGAGTTCGCTGTACAGAGAATTAGATTTTTGGGCTACATTATCTCCAGTGAAGGTTTTGAGATGGACCCGGTTAAAGTTCAAGCTGTGCAGGAATGGCCTAGGCCTATTGGTTTGAAATCGATACAGAGGTTTTTGGGTTTCGTCAATTATTACAGAAAATTCATTAAAAATTTTTCTATTATTGTTAAACCACTGACCGATCTCACCAGGAAAGGTGCTAATACGGTTCAGTGGACTACTGAGGCCATTGAAGCGTTTGTGTTTCTAAAGGAGAGGTTCAGCTCTGCCCTCATCCTTATGGAGCCTGATGTGAATAAGCCGTTTTTGGTTGAGGTTGATGCTTCTTCTATGGGGGTCGGTGCGGTGTTGTCTCAGGAAAACAAGGATGGAGTACATCCCTGTGCCTTTTTTTCAAAAAAAATTTCTGAGACTGAACTTAATTACGATATTGGTAATCAGGAATTGTTGGCTATTAAACTCGCATTTGAACACTGGCGTCATCTCTTGGAAGGTGCTGAATTTCCCATTCAGGTTTTCACTGATCATAAAAATCTGATCTATCTTGATGCTGCCAAGCGCTTGAATGCCCGTCAGGCTAGGTGGGCTCTTTTTTTTTGCGGTTTAATTTTTCCGTTACTTACATCCCGGGTACCAAGAATGTTAAAGCTGATGCTTTGTCTCGCAGCTTTTCTCCCATGGTCGGTGCTGAGGAGGAGGAGAGCATTTTACAAGAAGGTGTTGTGATTGCTGCATTGGACTCCGTTTTGGAAGATGAGATTCTTAAAGCACTGGAGAATGCCCCATCTAACACTCCCCATGGGAGGTTGTTTGTGCCTAGGACCTTTAGGAGAGATTTGTTTGTTGAGTGTCATGAGTCTCGGTTGGCAGGTCATCCAGGAATTTCTGAGACCAAAAGACTTGTGGGTCGCAGTTTTTGGTGGCCTGGAAGGCAGAAGGAAGTCATTAAGCGGGTGCGTCAATGTACTGTGTGTGCTAGATCTAAGTCTTCTCATACTCCTGCTGCGGGGTTGCTTTGCCCTCTGGAGGTTCCTAGTGCACCTTGGACACATCTGGCTATGGACTTTATTACTGACCTTCCCTCCTCTGAGGGTTTCACGGTCATCTGGGTGGTCGTGGACCGTTTTAGTAAGATGTGTCACTTGGTTCCCTTCATCAAACTGCCCTGCGCTAAGACACTCGCTAAGGCCTTTGTCAAGGAAATTGTCAGACTTCATGGTGTTCCTACTGACATTGTTTCTGATAGGGGACCTCAGTTCGTGGCTCGTTTTTGGCGTGCCTTTTGTGACAGGTTGGGAGTTCATTAGTCGCTTTCATCTGGATATCATCCTGAGTCTAATGGCCAGACAGAAAGGAAGAATCAGGATGTTGAGCAGTTCTTGCGTTGTTTTGTGGCAGACAATCAAGAGGGGTGGTCTGAGTTTCTGCCGCTTGCTGAATTTGCTCTTAACAACCATACATCCTCTCCTGCTGGGTTGTCGCCTTTTTTTTGTTGTTCTGGGAGACATCCGTCTTTTGGGTCATTCTCCAAATTGGTATCGGCTGTGCCTGAGGAGGAGAGTTTTTCCGGTGATTTGGAGAGAGTTTGGACGGATGTGCGTGGTAATCTTCAGGAGGCTAACAAAAAATCTAAGAGGTACTTTGACAGGAAACGTCAAGAGGTTTTGTTTACGGTTGGTGACATGGTTTGGTTGTCCTCTAAGAATCTGCAGTTGAGGATTCCTTCTAAAAAATTGGGTCCCAAGTTTGTAGGGTCCTTTAAGGTGCTTCAGGTAGTTAACCAATCTGCTGTTAGGTTGGAAGATTAATCCGGTGTTTCATGTTTCTCTATTGAAAAAAGCTGATGTATCAGATAGAGACGCCACTGCCACTGTTCCTCCGGTGGTGGAGGACGGGGAATATGAAATTTCCAGCATCCTTAATTCTAGACAGTATAGGGGGAGTTTGCAGTATCTCGTCGCTTGGAAGGGTTTCGGTCCCGAGGATAACTCATGGGTGAGGGCGGATGATGTTTATGCTTCCAGACTTGTCAGAGCGTTTCACAAGAGGTTTCCTGATAAGCCTGGGCCTAGGGGATACGGAGGCTCCTCATAGAAGAGGGGGTACTGTTATAACTCTCCTGTTAGGTTTTTTCTATTTTGCTGGTCACATGACCTTTTTTGCCTATTTAATCCTGCGCCCCCCTTCTGGCCATGCTGGACTTCATTGTAATTTCTACTCTTAAGCTAGCCAGATGCTTTGTAACCTTTCTCAGTCAGTTTAGCTAGGTCTTTTGACCTCTATGTTCTACGTTGTTTGTTTGTCTTTTTACTGCTACAATTTCTGCTAGGAGGTGTCCATCTTTCTCCCAGTCCCTAGTTCTTGTAGGGATCCCTCCCTCACATCTATAGGTCTTCGTTCAGACTAGCTGAGGACTTTAGCGGGTCTGATTGCAGGATCAGGTTCCCCGTTACATCGTAGGGATCTAGCTTAGTTCTATTGTAGGGACAGATCTCTTGTCTTTCCTTAGTGCTTGTAGCCGATCATAACAATAATGGGGTTGATGGGGCTGGGGAGAGGAATAATGGGGTTGATGGGGCTGGGGAGAGCAATAATGGGGCTGATGGGGCTGGGGAGAGGAGTGATGGGGCTTGGGATAGGAATAATGGGACTAATGGGGCTGGGAAGAGCAATAATAGGGCTGGGGAGAGGAATGATGGGGCTGGGGAGAGGAATAATGGGATGGTGGGGCTAGGGAGAGCAATGATGGGGCTGGGGAGAGGAATGATGGGGCTGGGGAGAGCAATGATGGGGATGGTGGTGCTGGGGAGAGCAATGATGGGATGGTGGGGCTGGGGTGAGCAATAATGGGGCTGATGGGGCTGGGGAGAGGAAGAATGGAGTTGATGGGGCTGGGGAGAGGAATGATGGGGCTGGGGAGAGCAATAATGGGGCTGATGGGGCTGGGGAGAGGAATGATGAGGCTGGGAAGAGCAATAATGGGGCTGGGAAGAGCAATAATGGGGCTGATGAGAGGAATGATAGGGCTGGGAAGAGCAATAATGGGGCTGATAGGGCTGGGGAGAGCAATGATGGGGATGGTGGGGAAGGGGAGAGCAATGACGTGTTGCTGGGAGAGAGCAATGATGGGGGTGCTGGGAGCGAGCAATGATGGGGGTGCTGGGACAAAGCTATGGTGGGGGGCTGGGAGAGAGCAATTATGTGGGGCTGGGAGAGAGCAATGATTGAGGTGCTGGAACAGACTAATGATGGGGGTGCTGAGAGGAAATGATGGGGGTGCTGGGAGAGCGCAATGATGGGGGTGCTGGGAGAGAGCAATGATGGGAGTGCTGTGAGAAGCAATGATGGAGGTGCTGGGACAGAGCAATGATGGGGGGCTGGGAGAGAGCAATGATGGAGGTGCTGGGACAGAGCAATGATCAGGGTGCTGGGACAGAGCAATGATTGGGCTGGGAGAGAGCAATGATGGGGGCTGGGAGAGCAATGATGTGGGTGCTGGAAGAGAGTAACGATGAGGGTGCTGGGACAGAGCAATGACGCGGGTGCTGGGAGAGAGTAATGATGGGGGTGCTGAGAGAGAGCAATGATGGAGGTGGTGGGAGACGGCAATGACGGGGGTGCTGGGAGAGTGCAATGACGGGGGTGCTGGGAGAGAGCAATTATGGGGGTTTCACTTTGCTTGTACTGTGAAGCCTTGTATGTTTTCCGTGTGCACATAGCCTTACAGTTAATTGGGGAGAGTCACAGAGACTGAATAATTTATATTATTGGCCGGTGCAGATTATAGTTAATGGGGAGCACAGTGCTGCTTATCACTTTATATTTTGATTACTAAGTGGCTAATAGTATATTAATGGGGGGGGGGGTTACATATCTGTATTCGAGGACACAGAGCGGGGGAGACACATGTATGCATACAATATGTGACCTTGTTATTTTCTAGGCTGGAGATCATCGTGACAAGACGAGTCGTGGCTGGGAGATGTCGACATGAAGGTCTGACCAGATGGAGAAGAAGCAGCAGAAACCATCTCTGATCAGATGAGACGTCAGCGGTGAGTGCCTGGATGTAAATATTATTCTGTATCTGCACTGTGTGACTTGGAGTGATAACATTATCTGTAAAATCCCTTAGGCCACATTCTCACATTTGTGTGAAATGTCCGTGTGCTGCCAGATCTTTTTATCGGATGGTCCACGGACTCGTACAGTTTTATAGATCCATTCACACATCCATGAAAATCACGTATCTGAGAATGAGATCTAAGAGGGTCAGAGAATGTCCTGTTCTGATCCGATTTTGAGGTTTAGAATAGGACATGCTCAATGCGTCAGTAAAACAGGGCAGCACACTGACACTGCACACAGATGCAGGAATGTAGCCTTATTATGTATAGCACAGTCCCTTAGTATATAGTGTACTCACTTATTATGTATAGCGCCATCCTTAGTTATATACAGTGCTGGCCAAAAGTATTGGCACCCCTGCAATTCTGTCAGATAATACTCAGTTTCTTCCTGAAAATGATTGCAATCACAAATTCTTTGGTATTATTAACTTCATTAAATTTGCTTGCAAGGAAAAAACACAAAAGAGAATGAAGCAAAAATCAAATCATTGATCATTTCACACAAAACTCCAAAAAAGGGCCGGACAAAAGTATTGGCACCCTCAGCCTAATACTTGGTTGCACAACCTTTAGCCAAAATAACTGCGAACAACCGCTTCCCGTAACCATCAATGAGTTTCTTACAATGCTCTGCTGGAATTGTAGACCATTCTTCTTTGGCAAACTGCTCCAGGTCCCTGATATTTGAAGGGTGCCTTCTCCAAACTGCCATTTTGAGATCTCTCCACAGGTGTTCTATGGGATTCAGGTCTGGACTCATTGCTGGCCACCTTAGAAGTCTCCAGTGCTTTCTCTAAAACCATTTTATAGTGCTTTTGGAAGTGTGTTTTGGGTCATTGTCCTGCTGAAAGACTACATTATGCCGCAAAATTTGTTGGTAGTCTTCAGACTTCATAATGCCATGCACACAGTCAAGCAGTCCAGTGCCAGAGGCAGCAAAGCAACCTCAAAACATCAGGGAACCTCCGCCATGTTTGACTGTAGGGACCATGTTCTTTTCTTTGAATGCCTCTTTTTTTTTCCTGTACACTCTATGTTGATGCTTTTTCCCAAAAAGCTATACTTTTGTCTCATCTGACTAGAGAACATTCTTCCAAAACGTTTTAGGCTTTCTCAGGTAAGTTTTGGCAAACTCCAGCCTGGCTTATTTATGTCTCGGGGTAAGAAGTGGGGTCTTCCTGGGTATCCTACCAAAAAGTCCCTTTTCATTCAGACGCCGATGGATAGTACGGGTTGACACTGTTGTACCCTCGGACTGCAGGGCTGCTTGAACTTGTTTGGATGTTGGTCGAGGTTCTCTGTCCACCATCCACACAATCTTGCGTTGAAATCTCTCGTCAATTTTTCTTTTCCGTCCACATCTAGGGAGGTTAGCCACAGTACCATGGGCTTTAAACTTCTTGATGACACTGCGCACGGAAGACACAGGAACATTCAGGTCTTTGGAGATGGACTTGTAGCCTTGAGATTGCTCATGCTTCCTCACAATTTGGTTTCTCAAGTCCTCAGACAGTTCTTTGGTCTTCTTTCTTTTCTCCATGCTCAATGTGGTACACACAAGGACACAGGACAGAGGTTGAGTCAACTTTAATCCATGTTAACTGGCTGCAAGTGTGATTTAGTTATTGCCAACAGCTGTTAGGTGCCACAGGTAAGTTACAGGTGCTGTTAATTACACGAATTAGAGAAGCATCACATGATTTTTCAAAGGGTGCCAATACTTTTGTCCACCCCCTTTTTTAGGTTTGGTGTGGAATTATATCCAATTTGGCTTTAGGACAATTCTTTTTGTGTTTTTTTCATTGAAGACAAATTAAATGAAGAGAATAATACAAAAGAATTTGTGATTGCAATCATTTTCAGGAAGAAACTGAGTATTATCTGACAGAATTGCAGGGGTCCCAATACTTTTGGCCAGCACTGTAGTTTCCTCTTTTATTATGTATAACGCCGACCCTTATTATGTACCATCCTCTCTAGTGGCTCACAGTTGGGGGATCATACTGTGTTGGGGTCAGCATACTTTACCCTGGGAGTTGAGGTGGGGTACAGTAGGGTCATTATACTGTGCATGTGGAGGAATTCACCATGGGGGTTTCATACTGTGTTTGGGGGGCCCTTTTATTGGCATCACACTTTATGGGGCAATGAAAGAGAGACCTAGGACGTCAGCTGGAGGAAAATTACTATGTAAAGGATGAAAAGTTGTGAGATCTGATCTTTGGTGACCCCGACAATTATTTAAAACATTTTTTTTGGGGGGGTGACCAATTAGAGCTTCTGCTATGGGGCCCCATGATTCCTATGTAAGCCCCTGCCTAGAGGTCTAAGGTCCAGCTTCCGTCCTGAAGCCAAATTTAAAGCACGAGGCCCTTGGCCCAGATGGGGTCTTATAGAGCGCAGACACACCCATTTTTGAGTTTTGCGCTAACATCCTTCAGCCTTTCCTAGTAACCATAACAAGGAAAGGGTCCCATAAACAAGGTAAACATTCACGAAGATCACTCACCACCAGCTGTACGGATTCAGAGGCTGGACCAAGTCACAGGCCTGTTCCTGTCCATCCGGCCATGCCTGAGAAATACTGGGGTGGTTAATCCCAGGCAGGGGCGCCTCCAATAGTGCACCGATCAAAGCTGGAGCTGCTGGCCCCAGGCAGGGGCGCAGCTCAACAGGTGCTCCCATTGATGTGCAGAGCTGGAGCTGCCGACCCCAGACAGGGGCGTAGTTCCACAGCAGCTTTTCCACTGATGCACAGAGCTGGAGCTGCCGACCCCAGGCAGGGGCGCCGCTCAGTCATATCCGGATCTTCAACAGGTAAGCCTGTCTAAGGTTCTCCCATCAAGGATCCTCCGGTACGCTCGTCATCAGGGCCGCAGGCTGGTACAAAACAGTAGCCGGAAACATGTTAGAAGACATGGCTCTCCGCTACTTCTTTTTTCACCAGCGTGCATTTTAGGGCACGATTTCCTGGATTGCGTCCTGCGCCTGCGCAACTGGGATGCGCGGCTGCCAGGCCACCATAAGGTAATGGTGTGGCTGCTGCTCGCGCCCGTCCGACGGAACAGGCCCCTTTGGACCCACCATGGCGCTTCCAGGTCCCTTGCGCTGGCCGCAGCAGAGACTGTGCCTTGTTGGAAACCGACCGGCCCAGGTCTGGGAATAATCTTCTCTTCTTCCTTCTGCCTCCATTTTAACAAGGTTCCCCCTCAAGGACAGGAAACCAACTGAGGTGGTGGAGAGGCGCCGCCCTTTTATTCTGTAGGTTTCTTGTACTGGAAGGGCGGATCCCCTCTCTCGTTGTGGTGCTGTCATGGGTGATAGGAAAATCAAGATCCCAGAGTCTGAAGGAAGAGTGGAAAGACACACAATCCAAGTTGCTTGAGGTCTAGTGTGAAGTTTCCACAATCAGTGATGGTTTGGGGAACCATGTCATCTGCTGGTGTAGGTCCACTGTGTTTTATCAAGACCAAAGTCAGCGCACTCGTCTACCAGAAAATTTTAGAGCACTTCATGCTTCCCTCTGCCGACAAGCTTTTTGAAGATGGAAATTTCATTCTCCAGCAGGACTTGGCACTTGTCCACGCTGCCAAAAGTACCAATAACTGGTTTACAAACAACAGTATCACTGTGCTTGATTGGCCAGCAAACTCGCCTGACCTTAACCCCATAAAGAATCTATGGGGTATTGTCAAGAGGAAGATGAGAGACACCAGACCCAACAATGCAGACGAGTTGAAGGCTGCAATCAAAGCAACCTGGGCTTCCATAACACCTCAGCAGTGCCACAGGCTGATCGCCTCCATGCCACGGCGCATTGATGAAGTAATTGATGCAAAAGGAGCCGCGACCAAGCATTGAGTGCATTTACTGAACATACATTTTAGTAGGCCAACATTTCAGATTTTAAAAACATTATTCACGCTGGTGTTATAAAGTATTCTAATTTACTGAGGTAATGACTTTTGTGTTTTAATTGGCTTTAAGCCATAATCATCAACATTAACAGAAATAAACACTTGAAATAGATCACTCTGTTTATAATGACTCTATATATGAATTTCACTTTTTGTATTGAAGAACAGAAATAAATTAAAATTTTGAGGATATTCTAATTTAGTGAGAAGCACTTGTAACTCTCTAGATACTGCTGTCACTATTGACAGCGGCATTGGAGGGATTATATGGCTGTGATCAGTACGGACACAGATCGCAGACGTTGCAGCACCTTAATAAGTCGCAATTCTATTGTGCATCTCGGTAGACTATTGCAACATTTTCAGTAGTACAAGCAGGGGACCAACGTCAGTTAAAGAAGATGCTAACCTCATCCTTACTGTTAAGCCACGGCCCCACTATCAGTATTTGGTCAGTATTTTTTCTCAGGAGTGGGAGCCAAAACCAGGTGAGGAAAAATCAGAGAAAAGGTTTAATAGAAACAAGTCACCAATTCTGCATTTATCAGCCGCTCCTGGTTTTGACTTCCACTCCTGAGAAAAAATATTGACCAAATACTGATAGTGGGGCCGTGGCCTTACAGAATAAGTGGTGCTCTGTCCACAGCAGCTTTGAGTGCACTAACAGCAGATACAGCTCTTGGATCGGAGACTTCAGTGAAACTCCATTACATCTGCCTTCACTTACACTGCTACTGCTACATCCGAGAGCGAAGGAAGTGCCAGAATTCCACCCGCACTCTGCCCCAGGCCAATTCACATCTCTCTGCCTTCATTATAATGACACAGTGCAGGATTCAAGATATATCTTCAGAGAGGAAGAGGAGCTGAACTCTAGTGCCACTTATGAGAAGTAACAGTCCTAAAAGTCAATATAGACCCTTTAACGAGCCTTGCCACATGACTTAGGTTAAAAGTTAAACCAGAAACTCTATTTGTAGACACATGCTGTGGGATTATAAATACTTTTTTAGAGTTATTGGAATTCTGTAATCATAATTGGCAGGTTTGATAGGAGACACCAAGGTATTTTTTATTAGGGAATGTAGAAGAACTGACACTGGACACACAAGGTAAAACTGTGGTAGGACATGTATTGTTTCTTCTACATAAATTGATAACATATAGATGGATTCAGACAAACCTTCCTACAAAACGTGATTAACAAAGCCATTACTACAAGACTGTATGAATCAAAACCTACAAAAGACAAAAATATATCTCATACCCTACCATCATTATATATAAATGTAAAGCAAAGTTGCATAATAAATATAGGGTACTTAGTGAACTATTTTTGATCAAAAAAAGTATACAAGCCGTCCCACCAGCAGCAAGGTGACCCTAAATTGGGACGGTACCTATACTGCCTATATTAAAAACCTTACTGTATATCAAAGTTGAAGTAATGCATATAAAAGGGTAGACAAATAGGACCGGGTCCCAACTCCAGACCACCTAGGCCCGTGGTAAGCTACATATATACTAATCAGCTCAACAAAGGGGATGCCACACCCTTAAATTGCACAGAATGCAAACAAGACAAAAAACCAAGCAATGTGAACTGAGGTCTAAGATGGTAGACATGCAAGAAATAAGAGCATGTTCACACTAGCAAAAAGAAGCAAAACCTACAAAAGACAAAAATATATCTCATACCCTACCATCATTATATATAAATGTAAAGCAAAGTTGCATAATAAATATAGGGTACTTAGTGAACTATTTTTGATCAAAAAAAGTATACAAGCCGTCCCACCAGCGGCAAGGTGACCCTAAATTGGGACGGTACCTATACTGCCTATATTAAAAACCTTACTGTATATCAAAGTTGAAGTAATGCATATAAAAGGGTAGACAAATAGGACCGGGTCCCAACTCCAGACCACCTAGGCCCGTGGTAAGCTACATATATACTAATCAGCTCAACAAAGGGGATGCCACACCCTTAAATTGCACAGAATGCAAACAAGACAAAAAACCAAGCAATGTGAACTGAGGTCTAAGATGGTAGACATGCAAGAAATAGGAGCATGTTCACACTAGCAAAAAGAAGCAAAACCTACAAAAGACAAAAATATATCTCATACCCTACCATCATTATATATAAATGTAAAGCAAAGTTGCATAATAAATATAGGGTACTTAGTGAACTATTTTTGATCAAAAAAAGTATACAAGCCGTCCCACCAGCGGCAAGGTGACCCTAAATTGGGACGGTACCTATACTGCCTATATTAAAAACCTTACTGTATATCAAAGTTGAAGTAATGCATATAAAAGGGTAGACAAATAGGACCGGGTCCCAACTCCAGACCACCTAGGCCCATGGTAAGCTACATATATACTAATCAGCTCAACAAAGGGGATGCCACACCCTTAAATTGCACAGAATGCAAACAAGACAAAAAACCAAGCAATGTGAACTGAGGTCTAAGATGGTAGACATGCAAGAAATAGGAGCATGTTCACACTAGCAAAAAGAAGCAAAACCTACAAAAGACAAAAATATATCTCATACCCTACCATCATTATATATAAATGTAAAGCAAAGTTGCATAATAAATATAGGGTACTTAGTGAACTATTTTTGATCAAAAAAAGTATACAAGCCGTCCCACCAGCGGCAAGGTGACCCTAAATTGGGACGGTACCTATACTGCCTATATTAAAAACCTTACTGTATATCAAAGTTGAAGTAATGCATATAAAAGGGTAGACAAATAGGACCGGGTCCCAACTCCAGACCACCTAGGCCCGTGGTAAGCTACATATATACTAATCAGCTCAACAAAGGGGATGCCACACCCTTAAATTGCACAGAATGCAAACAAGACAAAAAACCAAGCAATGTGAACTGAGGTCTAAGATGGTAGACATGCAAGAAATAGGAGCATGTTCACACTAGCAAAAAGAAGCAAAACCTACAAAAGACAAAAATATATCTCATACCCTACCATCATTATATATAAATGTAAAGCAAAGTTGCATAATAAATATAGGGTACTTAGTGAACTATTTTTGATCAAAAAAAGTATACAAGCCGTCCCACCAGCGGCAAGGTGACCCTAAATTGGGATGGTACCTATACTGCCTATATTAAAAACCTTACTGTATATCAAAGTTGAAGTAATGCATATAAAAGGGTAGACAAATAGGACCGGGTCCCAACTCCAGACCACCTAGGCCCGTGGTAAGCTACATATATACTAATCAGCTCAACAAAGGGGATGCCACACCCTTAAATTGCACAGAATGCAAACAAGACAAAAAACCAAGCAATGTGAACTGAGGTCTAAGATGGTAGACATGCAAGAAATAGGAGCATGTTCACACTAGCAAAAAGAAGCAAAACCTACAAAAGACAAAAATATATCTCATACCCTACCATCATTATATATAAATGTAAAGCAAAGTTGCATAATAAATATAGGGTACTTAGTGAACTATTTTTGATCAAAAAAACCTTAGACCTCAGTTCACATTGCTTGGTTTTTTGTCTTGTTTGCATTCTGTGCAATTTAAGGGTGTGGCAGATATATTTTTGTCTTTTGTAAGTTTTGCTTCTTTTTGCTAGTGTGAACATGCTCCTATTTCTTGCATGTCTAAGATTGCTTCTTTTTGCTAGTGTGAACATGCTCCTATTTCTTGCATGTCTACAATCTTAGACCTCAGTTCACATTGCTTGGTTTTTTGTCTTGTTTGCATTCTGTGCAATTTAAGGGTGTGTCATCCCCTTTGTTGAGCTGATTAGTATATATGTAGCTTACCACGGGCCTAGGTGGTCTGGAGTTGGGACCCGGTCCTATTTGTCTACCCTTTTATATGCATTACTTCAACTTTGATATACAGTAAGGTTTTTAATATAGGCAGTATAGGTACCATCCCAATTTAGGGTCACCTTGCCGCTGGTGGGACGGCTTGTATACTTTTTTTGATCAAAAATAGTTCACTAAGTACCCTATATTTATTATGCAACTTTGCTTTACATTTATATATAATGATGGTAGGGTATGAGATATATTTTTGTCTTTTGTAGGTTTTGCTTCTTTTTGCTAGTGTGAACATGCTCCTATTTCTTGCATGTCTACCATCTTAGACCTCAGTTCACATTGCTTGGTTTTTTGTCTTGTTTGCATTCTGTGCAATTTAAGGGTGTGGCATCCCCTTTGTTGAGCTGATTAGTATATATGTAGCTTACCACGGGCCTAGGTGGTCTGGAGTTGGGACCCGGTCCTATTTGTCTACCCTTTTATATGCATTACTTCAACTTTGATATACAGTAAGGTTTTTAATATAGGCACCGTCCCAATTTAGGGTCACCTTGCCGCTGGTGGGACGGCTTGTATACTTTTTTTGATCAAAAATAGTTCACTAAGTACCCTATATTTATTATGCAACTTTGCTTTACATTTATATATAATGATGGTAGGGTATGAGATATATTTTTGTCTTTTGTAGGTTTTGCTTCTTTTTGCTAGTGTGAACATGCTCCTATTTCTTGCATGTCTACCATCTTAGACCTCAGTTCACATTGCTTGGTTTTAAGACTGTATGGATAAGGGATTTATTCTAAAAGAAACACTAGAGCCAAAAATTTGAGAATTTGGGCACCGTGGCTGGATACTTCGGGTATGGCTTCCAGCGTATTGGACAAGACAGAGTCTTTGTCCCTGGAGCTTCTCTATTTGTTATAATGAGACTCACTGATCTTCTAGTTATATAGAGCGTGTGAGTAATATAGAAACTGCCTAAATATGAGAACCTATCGCGTTCCTGCCCTTGAAGACACCAATCGTGTCAATGTTGTGTGTTGTGAACAGTGTCATGAGTCTTTTGTAAATATTGTGATTTAATATTTTTGCCTGGGTATTGTAAAGTATGATATGCATAGCAATATGCAATGTATAGGTAATGTTAGTTATGTATAATATAGGATGTGACAGTGTAGATTGTAGACGATAGGGTAAGAGAGTTAATGTTTGGGATTAGCCGACAGAGGGGGGTGATATTTGTTAGGGAAAGATACTGCTTCCCGCTAGTTAGGTAGATAGGGTTTGGACTGCAACATGAGCAGAGCTGCATTGAGGGTGACGCTGAGTGAGAGAAGACCAAAGGCGAGGGATAGCGAGATCCTTAAGATGAGTGACTGACGATACAGAGTGGCCATCTGGAGAAGAGTCCTTGGAGAGGATGCCGAATCACAAACCTTGAGGTTGTAATGCAGAAGGCAACGGGCCTTAGCAGGACTGAGAGATGGGGACTAGTGAAGGATTCTTAACGGGAGATCCAGGGCACCAGTAGTGGAAAGAAATAGGATGCGGAACAAGCAAGTAAGGAGACTTGCTGATCAGGAATGCAGCTGTGACGCTGAGTCACTTTTCACGGCCAGGCCATGAGGCGGAATAGTCAAGGAGTCCGAAGTCAAAGCCAGGAGGGTACGTCATAAACAGAGGGAAGAGGCAAAGGCATAGTCGGGTAACGTTCTGTAGATCAGAATACCAGGAAGAAAGCAGATCAGAGCAGAAGGGGTTAAACAGACGGATGGTCAGAACAAGGTCCAAGCTCAGGCAACAGAAGATCAATAAACAGAACTCAAGGCACAGAGAACAAACCACACACTAGCTGAATGTACGTCTGGCAGAGATCTGAGGGAAACAGCTCAGTTAAGTAGCCAGGCATTCAACTGGGATAATGAACAGATAGCCAGTGCCTCCCAGTCTCAGATTGGACAGCTGAGCTGTCAATCACCACACTGACAGCTATTGCACGCCCCTGTAGCAGATTGGATGGTCGAGCTGTCACAGTATTGACAGCTCCAGCAAGCCCCTGTACAAGATTGGACGGCTGAGTTGTCAGTAACTGCATCCCAGACACAGTGAGGGGTGGAACCGTGACAGCAGCATTAAAGCTGGGTTGTGGCGAAGTAAGGGGAAAACAGTGTGCCTCACTAGCCCTGGGGTAGGGTAAGTCAGAAGTGACTGTCGCCCTGCAGTTGGTTGCAGGAGAGCTATGCGTTTGGCATTACAGACATCTAAGATGAGAGGCTGTCTTTAGGACCCAGTGGCTAGCTCCCTCTGCCTAATTAGCTCTCTGGTCTGGGTGTATAAATACCTGGTGTGTCTGAAAGGGAGGTGCCAGCTATATTCATTTCTAATTGTGAAGGCTTAGCAAGAGCAGTACTTCGTCCTCTCTGGAACTTGAGGCCGAGTTCGCATTTGTCTGGAGTCATCTAAAGCTAAGCTATCTCCCCCTGTTTGTCTACCCTTGTTGTCTATAGAGTTTAGTGGAGATTGACTAGTGCTCATCTCCTCCCATTCCTAGCCTTAGCCATACGCCAGGGAAAGACAGGGTGAGGCACGCGTGCGGCGACTGCTGAAGAGGCAATATAGGGACGGTAGTTGAGACAGGTATAAACGTATGGCTGACAGAAAACGATAGCCAGATCCGGACCGAAATGTGAATGACTTTGTGTGGGTGTTTACCAGGAATATAAGATTTAAAAGTTTCCTCTTGGAAGCTAGGACCTAAGTTTATTGGTCCCTATAAAATAACCGCCGTCATTAACCCAGCAGCGTTTTGTCTTGAACTTCCTCAGGCCCTTAAGGTTCACAATGTGTTCCACAGGTCCGACTCCTTACTCAAAAAGTATGTGGAACCTCTTGAGCCCTCACCTCTGCCACCGCCCCCAGTAATGGTTGATGGTAATCTGGAGTTCCAGATTTTGAGGATTGTAGATTCTCGTCTCCAACGTCGTTCTCTACAATACTTGGTGCACTGGAAAGGCTATGGTCCAGAGGAGAGGATGTGGGTTTCAGCGTCGGAGGTGAACGTTCCCAGATTGGTTCGCTCATTCCACACCTCTTTTCCTTTGAAACCTGGTCCTGAGTGTCCGGAGGTCATTCGTAGAGGGGGGGGAGGAGGGGGTACTGTCACGGGTATGTCAGAAGTGACAGACAGTCACCCTGCAGTTGGTTCCAGGAGATCTGCTAAGCTATCTCCCCGTTTGTCTACCCTTGTTGGCATTAGAGTTTAGTGGAGATTGACTAGTGCTCACCTCCTCCCATCCCTAGCCTTAGCTATATGCCCGGGAAAGACAGGGCGAGGCACGTGTGCGGCGATTGCTGAAGAGGCAATATAGGGACGATAGTTGAGACAGGGTGACACTAGACCAAACTAGGTGGTCTCAACTCCCCCCTTTCCCTAGAGTCTGGGCTCCCTTTCTCTCGGTGTTGCACTTAGTCTTTCCCACTCCTGGCGTGACAGATACCGTGTAAAAATGCTTTGTACTGTAAAAGGAACGTCCATAAGACTTTGTACCAGATATCCCTTGTATATATATAACCCTTATCAAGTTACCGTTAAGTAAAGAAGTTATTTTGAAACTGCAGTCTCTTTCACTGAACTGTGAACCATCTGGTCAAGCTCACATCACCGACTACAAGCGGCCTGCGCGGGAATAAGTCCATACACCCTGCCAGGACCCCTACTTTCATGTAGCGTGCCGGGGTGTGGGAGACGAGCACCTCAGCCACTGCTACTACCACGCTACATATATACTACGCTACATATATATCATTGTATAAAGAACTATGGAGATAGCGCTATTCTTCTGTACAAAATATGTGATATTGCTGTATTTTATTTTAATTGGAATGGATAATACCAGATGTTCTAACAAAGAAGGAATAGATCGTACATGTAAATAGTAATTTGCAATATGTACATGTTAAATATTGTAGTATAGAAAATTTAAAGACTTTGTTCACACATGGAGATTGTGGATTGAAAGAAACTGATGAATGGCAGATCACTGAGATTGGGAGATAGAAAGAAGAGGAAGGAGGAAATATTGGGTATTTTTTGGGAGATGTTGCAATAATCTTATCCATATAGTGAATAAATACATATACAGTATATACAGTACAGACCAAAAGTTTGGACACACCTTCTCATTTAAAGATTTTTCTGTATTTTAATGACTATGAAAATTGTACATTCACACTGAAGGCATCAAAACTATGAATTAACACATGTGGAATTCTATACTTAACAAAAAAGTGTGAAACAACTGAAAATACGTCTTATATTCTAGGTTCTTCAAAGTAGCCACCTTTTGCTTTGATGACTGCTTTGCACACTCTTGGCATTCTCTTGATGAGCTTCAAGAGGTAGTCACCGGAAATGGTTTTCACTTCACAGGTATGCCCTATCAGGTTTAATAAATGGGATTTCTTGCCTTATAAATGGGGTTGGGACCATCAGTTGTGTTGTGCAAAAGACTGGTGGATACACAGCTGATAGTCCTACTGAATAGACTGTTAGAATTTGTATTACGGCAAGAAAAAAGCAGCTAAGTAAAGAAAAACGAGTGGCCATCATTACTTTAAGAAATGAAGGTCAGTCAGTCCGAAAAATTGGGAAAACTTTGAAAGTGTCCCCAAGTGCAGTTGCAAAAACCATCAAGTGCTACAAAGAAACTGGCTCACATGAGGACCGCCCCAGGAAAGGAAGACCAAGAGTCACCTCTGCTTCTGAGGATAAGTTTATCCGAGTCACCAGCCTCAGAAATCGCAGTTTAACAGCAGCTCAGATTAGAGGCCAGGTCAATGCCACACAGAGTTCTAGCAGCAGACACATCTCTTCAACAACTGTTAAGAGGAGACTTTGTGCAGCAGGCCTTCATGGTAAAACAGCTGCTAGGAAACCACTGCTAAGGACAGGCAACAAGCAGAAGAGACTTGTTTGGGCTAAAGAACACAAGGAATGGACATTAGACCAGTGGAAATCTGTGCTTTGGTCTGATGAGTCCAAATTTGAGATCTTTGGTTCCAACCACTGTGTCTTTGTGCGACACAGAAAAGGTGAACGGATGGACTCTACATGCCTGGTTCCCACCGTGAAGCATGGAGGAGGAGGTGTGATGGTGTGGGGGTGCTTTGCTGGTGACACTGTTGGAGATTTATTCAAAATTGAAGGCATACTGAACCAGCATGGCTATCACAGCATCTTGCAGCGGCATGCTATTCCATCCGGTTTGCGTTTAGTTGGACCATCATTTATTTTTCAACAGGACAATAACCCGAAACACACCTCCAGGCTGTATAAGGGCTATTTGACCAAGAGGGAGAGTGATGGGGTGCTACGCCAGATGACCTGGCCTCCACAGTCACCAGACCTGAACCCAATCGAGATGGTTTGGGGTGAGCTGGACCGCAGAGTGAAGGCAAAAGGGCCAACAAGTGCTAAGCATCTCTGGGAACTCCTTCAAGATTGTTGGAAGACCATTTCCAGTGACTACCTCTTGAAGCTCATCAAGAGAATGCCAAGAGTGTGCAAAGCAGTCATCCAAGCAAAAGGTGGTAACTATGAAGAACCTAGAATATAAGATATATTTTCAGTTGTTTCACACGTTTTTGCTAAGTATATAATTCCACATGTGTTAATTCATAGTTTTGATGCCTTCAGTGTGAATGTACAATTTTCATAGTCATGAAAATACAGAAAAATCTTTAAATGAGAAGGTGTGTCCAAACTTTTGGTCTGTACTGTATATATCTATGTAACTGCGAAATATTCAGACGAATATTGCATTTCATTTGATTTTTAGATAATAGAACAATATTAATAACTGTTTTAATTCAACTGTAAGTTCTAAGTTACTGTCTTAAACTAAAAAAAAAAGAAAGGAAGAGTAGAATGTACAGTATATAATGTTATCAATCAATAGCATATAAGGAAGACCCATAAAGACCAAGGGATAGAAAACTATTAACAATATTTAATAATTCAATTTATATACATCATAAGAATCCCAACATAGAAATTGGTGAAAAAAGACGGCTAAGAGATAGCAGGAGGTGGAGCTTAAACCAGCCAAAAGAGACAACCCTCTCAGTTCACAGGTCTCCCCAGGGGATCAGTTATATCTGATCTTATAGATAGTACTATGCATTATTCGTTATAACCATCAGACTGCATCTGTCTGTTTAGTAATTACCACCTTAGGGCAACACCTTACAGGCATCTATCTAATAACAGTGCCGATATAGCATCACGGCAAAATAATAGCAGTAGTATAGCACATATTGTATATGTCTCAATAACCAGATGCTCTGATAGTTATAGATAACTGAAAATGGGGTAACAACTCATCTGGAAATACACTATGTCTGCAGGTGATTTGATAGATATAATGCTAAAATAGCGATAGGATATCGTTACCTTGAGACATTGTGAGTATAGCGTGGGGGACACATGGAGAGAGGTATAGCACCTCAACACACGTTTCGCCCATGTGACTTCGTCAGCAGTCCAAGTTACTGTCTTGTATACTTCTTTGTCGTTACTTTGACTTTATGTGTTTTTTTTTGTAGAGTTTGACAAAAATATATGGTTTATATCTGTGTGAGTTTTCCTTTGTGGTCAACAAAATATGATTTTCAACTAAAATATTTTGTACTTTCTAGGTATGAGAATGGCTTCTCCCTTTGTGAGATATTTGATGCTTAGTAAGATTCCTTTTGTTGGTAAAATATTTCTCACATTCTAAACATGAAAATGGCTTCTCCCCTGTGTGAGTTCTCTGATGTGTAACAAGACATGATCTATCTGCAAAACATTTCTCACATTCTGAACATGAAAATGGCTTCTGTCCTGTGTGATTTCGCTGATGTTTAAAAAGACTTGATTTATATGCAAAACACTTCCCACATGCTAAACATGAAAATGGGTTCTCTCCTGTGTGACTTCTCTGATGTATAACAAGATATGATTTATATACAAAACATTTACCACATTTTGAACATGAATATGGCTTCTCCCCGTATGAGTTCTCTTATGTCTAACAAGATATGTTTTATCTGCAAAACAATTACACATTCTGAACATGAATATGGCTTCTCAACTGTGTGAGTTCTCTGATGTTTAACAAGATTTGAACTATTTACAAAACATTTCTCACATTCTGAACATGAAAATGGCTTCTCCCTTGAGTGAACTCTTTTTTGTCTAATAAGCTCTAATTTCGGGTTAAAATATTTCCCACACTCTGAAGAAAATCTTTTCTCCTCTATGTTAATTTTTGGATGTGTAACAAAAGAGGTTTTGAAGGAAAAACATTCACATTCTGCACTTGATAATGACTTGTTTGCTGTAAGAGCAGTTCGATTTTTAACTCCTCTTTTGTGACATTTATTTTTTTTAATAGTCTGTGATGAATCAGAAGATATGACCTGTTTAAAAGGATCAGATAGATCTTTGTTGTGAAAGGATGACTGTATTTCTGGAAGAGTGGCATATATGTCAGTTATATCTTGAGTGATATTAAGGTCATCTGATTTAAAAATTGAAGATGTCATTTGTCCCTCTGATCTCTTTGTGCAGTCACCTGCCAAGAATAAAGATTATTTTTCAATAAATTATGCTGAATTAGATTTTTATAACATTTCTAAAATACCCAAAGAAAATGCAAGTCATGTAGCAAAAATAAATTATTTACCAAGACAAAGACAGTTAACAATTTAACAGTAGACCTGGAAAAGCAAGGTGATCTTGAAAAGCAACATGGTTTCAATGAACCAATCCAGCAAAATTTGTGCTCCCAAAGCCAAATATTCCCTTAGCATTTGAGTCCTGATGTGTGCCCAAATACTGTTAGGCTGTGTGCCCATGGTGTATTTTTTAAGCTTTTCCGCAGCGGCAATTCCGCTGCAGAAACGCTTAAAAAACACTTGGTAGAAGGCCTGCCATGTTCCCCAATGATAATCCGCATGTGCTGTGCACATGCTGCGGAAATTTCCGCTGTGGATTATCATTGCGGAAAAAAAAGCAGCACTACCAATTATTTTGCGGAAGCGCTACGTTTTCGCCGCCATTGACTTGTATTGGAACGCATGGATTCCGCATCACTGCATCTGTACATGTGGAATCCATGTGTTTCAATGTCCGGATGGTACCCGGGTCCGGAGGAGATGAGACTCTCCTCCGGACCCGGGTACCACAGAACCTGTAAAAAAAAGAATAAAATAAAAAATAAATATTATATTTACCTTCTGATGGCCCCCGGTGTGCTTGTCTTCGCTTGCCGGAAGATCGCGGTGGACTGAAGGACCTGCGCTGACGTAATTTAGTCATGTGATGGCAGGTCCTTCAGTGTAACGCGAGCTGCTGGCAAGCCAGGACGGAGCAAATAAAGACTCCGGGGGCCATCAGAAGGTAAGTATATATTTATTTTTTACCATTCTTTCGGTCACACTATATAAATCTATGCCGTTTGCATGGATTTATATAGTGTGACCAAGTTGTCAAGCACTTTCCAAGTGAAGCTAAAATCGCTTGGAAAGCGCTTGTCAACCCGCATGCGGAAATGCATGTGAAGGATGCTTCACTTCCGCTTGTCCCTGGCAGGAAAAACGCATGTACAATCCGCATGCGTTTTTTCTGCCAGGGAGATGCAGCATTTCTGCATCGTGGGCACATAGCCTTACTGTCCACATTTTTAGCATTGCTGTAAAAGAACTTTATGGTGGTTGTGTTAACAGCTTGCACCACTTATTGGGCACTAAAATGGCAAATATGCAATTCTGAACATGAAAATGGCATCTATGCCATTTTCACTCTTCATCATCTACTGAATGTTAGTTTCTAGAGATTACCTGTGAAGTCAAAATAGTCACTACTCCAAAAGATGAATTCTATGAGGGTAATACAGTCACTCTATGCGGTTTTCTACTGTTCTGTTTTTCCGTCGTTCCGGCACCTTAAGTGATCTGCAAAATGTGCCCACCAACATTTCCACCAAAATCTGAATTCCCACAACCAAATTGCACTCCTTCCCTTCTGAGCCCTGCCATGTACCCAAACAGTATGATATTGTCCGATTCAGAAGTTGCAAAATATATTGTGGGGTCCATTGTTTCTCTTTCCCCTTGTAAAATTGAAAAAATTGGGGCTGCATGAACAATTTAGTGACTTTTTTTAAGTTTTGCATTTCAATTTTTGTTAATTATTGTGACACAGCTAAAAAGTCATAAGTTACTTACCGGTAACGGGATTTTTCGGAGACCATGACAGCACCACGAGAGAGGGGATCCGCCCACCAAGGACAGGAAACCTACAGGCTTAAAAGGGGGCGGCCCTCCCTCTCACCTCAGTTTGGATTACAGAGCATTGAGAGGACAGCCAGGTTAGTAGACATAGCAAAACAACCATAAAAATAACATTTTTATACAACACCACTAAGTGAGAAAAGATTGTAATTAATAGATGAGGAGTGCTCCCATAAGGTGAAGGGAGGGAATATAAGGGTGCTGTCATGGTCTCCGAAAAATCCCGTTACCGGTAAGTAACTTATGACTTTATCGGTCGACCATGACAGCACCACGAGAGAATTGCAGAGATGAAGAAGTCTAGGGAGGGACCACAGCCTGGAGCACCCTTCTCCCAAATGTGAGGTCGGATGAAACACCCAAATCCAGTCTATAGTGCCTATAGAACGAAGATGGAGAAGACCAGGTAGCAGCCTTACATATGTCTTCCATTGAGACACCAGTCTTCTCCGCCCATGAGGTTGTCACCAGCCGGGTAGAGTGAGCCTTCAACCCCTGTGGTGCTTCCTCACCGCTGGAGACATAGGCTAGAGTAATAGCCTCCCTGATCCACCTAGCTATGGTGGATTTAGTAACCTTAAGCCCCTTCCTCACCCCTTGGAAGGAGATAAATAAGGAACTATCTTTCCTGAAGGCCTGGGTGACCGACAGGTACTTAATCACACATCTTCTAACATCTAAGGTATGGAACGCTGCCTCTTTTTGGTTACTTGGATTAGGACAGAACGAAGGAAGTATTATTTCCTGGAGTCTATGGAAACGGGAAACTACTTTAGGGAGATATGCCGGGTCCGTTCTAAGAATTATTCTATCGTCCAGGATTTCAGTGAAAGGTGGGGATGAAGACAGAGCCTGGATATCACTAACCCTTCTAGCTGATGTTAGAGCTATTAGAAGCGCTGTTTTAAGGGAGATGGACTTAAGAGATGCTGACTCTATTGGTTCAAAAGGTGAACTAGTTAATGCTTTTAGAACTAAATTTAGATCCTAGGGTACTAAATTGCTTTTGATAACAGGTCTGGATCTAAACACAGCTCTGATAAAGCGAGAAATCCAGTAATTCCCTGCCAAGTCACAGTTATATAGAGCATCTAAGGCAGAGACTTGGACTTTAAGGGTCTTGTTGCCAACCCCAACTCGAGGCCCTTCTGTAAAAATTCTAAAATTTTACCAATTGGAGTTCCCCCACCCACTGTAGAACCAGAGAAAGATAAAAAAAAATTTCCAAGTTCTAGCGTAAATCCTGGTAGTGACAGGTTTTCTACTATGCATTAGTGTAGTCACTACATAAACCTCATTATGTAGGACGTCCCATTGCAGAACCCTGGAGTGGTATTGTGCCCACAGAACCCCAGGCATGCAAGATGACAGGGTACCCAACAGGGACATCGCAGCTCTAAGGGACATGACCGGGTTTGATAATGCTCTCTCTACCAGAATTTTAACCTTTTATTTTTTGACTTCCGGGAGGAAACATGTTTGAAGGTCTGAATCCAGCATGATACCCAGGAACTGTTGAATTTTTAAAGGCACAACCCTGGACTTCTCTAGATTTAAGATCCAACCCAGACTTTCCAAGATGGAGGATACTAATTTAAGATGATTATTACATTGGAAGGCCAAGTCTCCAACGATCAAGAAATCATCCAGGTAAGGGATAATTAAAATATCATGTTCCCTAATATGGGCCATGACTTCCTCTATAACCTTAGTAAATACCCTGGGGGCTATGGCCAGACAGAATGGTAAGGCTCTAAACTGGAAATGTTTAATTTCTCCATCTATGATCAAAGCCACCCTAAGGTATTTCTGGAAATCCATATGTATAGGTACATGGTAATAGGCGTCTTTCAGGTCTAACACTACCATGTAACAGCCTGAAAAAAGTAACTTTATTGCAGATGTAATAGATTCCATCTTTAAGGTGGGAACTAACAAAAATGTATTAAGGGCTTTAAGGTTGATGATGCACCTAAAAGACCCATCAGGCTTAGAAATCAAAAAGAGAGGCGAGTAGAATCATAGCCCCCTTTCTGCTGCCGGGACTTCCACTAGGACTGCTTTATGCACCAAGTTCCGGACTTCCACTTGTAGGGCCATCTGCTCTAATGCTGAGGAACGGTTTGGGGTTAAGATGAATCTCCCATGAGGAATCTGCCGAAACTCGAACCTCAGACCGGAACCTACCAGATCAAGGATCCAGTTACTCGAGGAAATTTTTGTCCAGGCAGGAAAGAAGCCCAACAGTCTTCCTCCTACCTGGGCTGCGAATCATTGACTCGGTTTCCGGGGGCCTTGGTTAGAGGACGAAGAGCCGAACAGGAGCCCTCTACCTTTCGGTCTGCGGTCTTCCCATTTCTCCTGACCCTTCTGATGTCTTTTCCATAGAAATCTTCTCCTATGGAAAGGACATTTATACGTGGGGATAGACAAGCTAGGGAAACCTTTCTTTTTGTCACTCACTTTATCCAGAAGTTCATCCAGGACCGGCCCAAAAAGATGCTCTCCTTCACAAGGAATAGTGCAGAGTCTCATTCTTGCTTGAATATCCCCCGACCAACATTTCAGCCACAAGGCTCTACGGGCTGAGTTGGACATGGCGGCCGACCTCGCTGCCAATCTGACAGAATCCGCAGAGGCGTCTGCCAGGAAAGCCGCTGCCCCCTGTAGAAGTGACATATCCGATAAAATCTCTTTCCTGGCGGTGTTATTTCTCAGATGGGACTCAAGTTGGTCCAGCCATATCATTAGGGACCTGGCGGTACAAGTAGCGGCAACCGCGGGTTTTAAGGCCCCCACCGAAGTTTCCCAGGTACCTTTGAGAAAAGTGTCAGCCTTTCTATCCAAGGGGTCTTTAAGAGCCCCCATATCATCAAAGGGGAGAGAGGATCGTTTAGATGCCTTAGCTATAGCCACATCTATTCTGGGGCCTTTCTCCCAGGAAGAAGAAGCTGATTCTTCAAAGGGGTATTTTCTTTTGAAGAACGGAGGCAGAGTACCTTTTCTCTCAGCCTTTTTCCATTCTCTACGTATCAAGTACTGAATTTTTTCGTTAAAGGGAAAGCTTCTTCTTTTCCTTTGTCCCAGCCCCCTGAACATAACATCCTGGACTGATTTTTCCGGTCTGGCATCTGTAATACCCATGTTTGACCGAACCACTTTAATTAAACCATCTACCCTGCTAAAGGGAAAACAATTCTGACCCACACCACTATCAGAGGAAGTGGATGAGAAAGAGGCTGCGTCGTCCGAGTCCGACTCATAAGCTGAGGACTGTGTTCACCTTTCCTTTAGTTTTTTTGGAGAGGATTTTATTAATTTCGGATTTGACCAAGGTTTTTAATCCCAATGTCAGGCTAGGGGTTTCCTCTGCCAGCGTTTGGTTTATACAAGACTGACACAACTTTTTAGGGAATGATTCAGGGAGGACGGAGTTACATAATGCACACTGAATATGCTTGGCTTTGGAGGTACACTTCTTCCCCTGTTAAAATTAGAAGGGCAGAAGGGATACTCCATTACTAAGTGAATTTTCTCAAAAATCACTTACTCAGGTGGCTCAAAAAGGCTGGTACCGATTTGGAGGAAGGACCCTTCTCAGCCAGGGGATCATCCCTGGAGGTTGCAGATTCGTCCATCCTGCTGGAGCCGTGATGACTGGACTTAGACGCCGAACCTCGATTTCCTGAGGACCGGGTATTACCAGAAACACGCGGGCGATGCACCTTTTGGGGCTCCCCAAACAGCCGCTGAGATGGTGGAGATGGCGGCTGCTCAATTTGCTGCTGCAGTAGCTGCTGCTGCTGCTGTTGCTGTTCACTATCAAACTCCATGATAGGGAGAATGAAGCTGGGAAGCCCTGAACAGTGGTACCTGGCCAGTTAAATAGGCCTTGATCCATCCCTCCGCCATTTTAATCAAATTCCTCTTTTTTTTTTTTTCTTCTCCGTGGAGTCAAACTCATGACCACCTGTTCACAAGTCAGAGATATTAACCCTGTAAGTCACTGGAAGATCACGTTTTTTTTGCAGGGACGCATGCACCGCGGTTAATACCGCACTAACAAACAGATGCCGGTAACCCGACTTCCGGGTGACGTCATCAGGCCGCGACTTACAGGAGGACGGAAGTGCGTGCCCGCACGAGCCTCGTGCGAGGATGCCTCATACACCGCCGGCGCTCCCAGGTAGGCCCTGCCCATAGCTATGGCCTGCTACCTCGGAACGGGGAGCCGCTCTCCCGCGGCCCGCTCCTGGTCGGGGCGGAGGTTCGCATACGGCCTCAGACCCGGCGCGCCGACCTCCGCCGGGTGTCGATGGGGACAACACCCCACGCAACTCGCATCTCCAGGGCGATGGTGGGCTTGCCACCCCAGATAGGGGCGCAGTCCCACTGCAATCCGGATCCCAACCAGGGCAGACTCCTCCACAGAAAGCTCAATCTGGCTGAAGCAGATAAAAGGGCTGCCACCCCAGATAGGGGCGCAGCTCCCCTGCATATCCGGTGTAAAAAAATGCTGTGCCTCTCCCAGATAGGGGTGCACTCGCATAGGCAGAACGCTGGAGCTGCAGATCCCAGATAGGGGCGCTGCTCGACAGCCGTCGCCATCCAGATATTCCATGAGCCTGCAATAGGTTCCCTTCATCAAGGGCAGGAAACCAAACTGAGGCGAGAGGGAGGGCCGCCCCCTTTTAAGCCTGTAGGTTTCCTGTCCTTGGTGGGCGGATCCCCTCTCTCGTGGTGCTGTCATGGTCGACCGATAAAGTTACATTTCCTGGATGCTTCATAGTTTTAAGGTTTTAAGGTTGAAGTTAGACTCAAGTCAATTGAGTTCAACCTACAGCCTAACATGTTGATCAAGATGAAGGCAAAAACCCAACGGGGCAGACACTAATGGCTCCTTATTAAGGAAAAATTCCTTCCCGACTCTACATACAGCAATCAAACTAGTTCCCTGGATCAACATCCCATCTCAAAATCTTGCACCCATAAACTGTAATATTATATTTTTCAAGATAGGCATCCAGGCCCTTCTTGAGTTTTAGTAGTGAATCAACCATTACAACATCATGTGTCAGAATGTTCCCTAGTCTCACTGCTCTTACAGTAAAGTATCACAGTGCAATGATTACTGTAGACAAAAACTGTGACATCTCTGGAGTAATTAGAGCAGGCCTGCACAAATATGGCCGCATACGGCATGCCAAAGAATGTTGTGCAGGCAGCAGAGATGACCAGGAGACGCAGCTCCCTTTTTCCCATATTCAAATGTATTTTTATATTTTAGACGCG
Organism: Phyllobates terribilis; assembly: GCF_046119375.1. NCBI lineage: Eukaryota > Metazoa > Chordata > Amphibia > Anura > Dendrobatidae > Phyllobates > Phyllobates terribilis. Next base: position 46,115,737 of record NW_027362765.1, read on the forward strand.
AATACATTTGTACTCTGTGGCACCAAGTCAGGAGCAGCACAGCGCTTGTCAGCCCCCGCCCAGATGTGCATTGGCATGATGACGTCAGCTTACTACTGACTTCATCACATTGCTGCATGCGCAAGGCTGCAAAGGTGGCGAGGACGAAGCAGGCACCGGTAAGCTCTCCAGGAGGAGTCAAAAAAAGAGGAAATGTGTTTGTTTTGTGTTACTTTAACTGGGATATTATGGAGCAATGAGAGACATCAGTGGGTGTTATGAAAGGAGGCAAAGTGCAGTGTACGGTGAAAGAGTGTACGGTGAAAGAGACTATATGCAGAGAGACAGTGTGGGGAGATATTATGGATAAGTGCAGGTTGGGTAAGGGCATTATGGAGAGCAGCAGTTTGAGAGAACATTTTGGAGAGGGGCCGTGTGTGGGGATATCATGGAGCGGACCAGTGTGGGGGACATATTATGGAGAGGGGCAGTGTGTGGGCGACATTACGGAGAGGTGCAGTGTGGGGGTGGGGTATATTATTGAGAAGGCAGTGTGGGGGCACTATGGAGAGGGGCAGTGAGGGGAGATATTTTCGCAGGAAACACAGTAAGGTGGCAATTATATAATCGGGCGTAGCATGGGAGATATTTTATATTTATGCAGCAGTATAATGATACTTTTATTTCTAAGGACATCGTGTCAAGAAGTGCTGCTGAAGAAGGAGAAGAAAAGTCTGCAGAGACCAGCTCTGGGCGTGAAATCATGAAGTCTGTACTACATGGAGACAAAAGGAATGGGAACGACTTGAATCAGAGAAGATGTCACCTATTAGGTATGTGGATATAAATGCATTTTTTGTGATCCTGCCTGTGTAGCGCCCCGAGGGTTCGGCCGCTGCAGGGGTATTGCACCTCTGCCAGAGGTGTGATATTCCACTCCCGGGTAAGGATGGAGTATGGACCAGGGCTCAGTTAGCTGCATGCATCACACACACCCCATTTCCGGGGGACAGCTCAACGGTGCTCCCATTTAAACAGTAATGCAGGCACGACAGACCATGTCCCTGGCTGGAGTGGGGAGGGGGGAGGAAAACCCAGCGATGTAGGAGCAGAGGGGGACCGTTTCTGAGCATAGGTAGGAGCTCATTGGGTGCTGGTCACCTGAGCTCACACTCAGAGGGGAGGTATAAAAGGTGGGAACCATCTTAGATCAGGGTTCAGTCCAGTCAGTTCAGAGTGAGAGGAGAAGACAGGGAGCGGAGGCTCTGTAGGAGCTCTGCTCAAAAGCAGGCCTAGGGTGAAGGCCGGACCCTGGGAGGAGAAGGAGAAGTGGGCCTGGAGAAGAGGCAGAGGGAAGGAGGAGACGAAGGAACAGGAAAGGAGGAGAAGTGACAGAGAAACAGAAGGGCTCAGAAACAAGAAGGCAGAAGGGACCCTAAGGACCCAGGAAATTACGGGTGACGGGTCAGGCAGGAAAAGGGTACCGGATCTCAAGTTGGTGGAGGCAAATAATCCTCAGCCAAGAACCGGAGGTCGTGATCATCACTTGGTGCGACCCCCTGCTAAACCTTGCTAGGAAGGCACCATATAGGATAGTGGGAAACGGGGCCCACGTTTACCCACATAGATCCGAGGCAGCTGGACAAAAGCTTGGTCACTGGTGGGGCACGAGCCAGAGGAAGGATAGAAGGGAGTCCTGTGCCATACTCCTGAATTGCCTGGGGGTTGACCGAGCCCCTCACCTGGTGGACGCAGCACGGCTTGGGCAGTCATAGCTGACAGAAGTGACACGGATAACAACTGTGAGTAAATGACCCTGGACTGAAACACGTTGTCTTTGTGCTTTTTACTTCGCCAGCACTAACGGTACTGGGACTCCCTGCACCATCACCCCCACCATCTACCACATTGCCCTGGGGCTACACTCTTCCCGTGGGGAGTTATACTAACTCAGCTGCACACACCAGCAGCCTCAGGGGACTGCCTTGCAGCGGCGGTTCATGATAGCCGCAATCCACGAGTGGCGTAGTCGGACATTACCTAAAACATATAAAAGGCTGCCACTGGTCTGACCACCCTGAGCCACGGGACCGGGTCGCCACTACTACCCCCATCGTTACACTGAAGCCCGGTTCCGAGTGCCCCAAGGCCCAGGGGGCGAGTCACTTGCATCTCATCAGTACTGTGTCTACTGCATGGAGCAACAACTCCCAGCATTTCCTTAGCATTGTTAAGGACTTACTGGGAATTATAAGTTTAAGCAATACAATTATATATGGGGCAGACCTGACATTACAATTGATGGCTGTACTAAGCTTGGTGCTGCATACATGTACTGACGGTGATTCTGGCACTGCATTCATGTACTGATAGGGACAATTTTGGGTGTAGGAGCATGCAGTGGTATAGCGGCAGAATGTGATAAGGTCGGACTACACCGCCGGTAAAGCAGCCAGTGACTGAAGAGAATCTGTGACTTCTCTGCTTTTATTGTGTAATGGCAGTGCCGGAGCCTCTGCACGATCCCTCTTCCTCCTCCTGGCAGAGAGCCGATGTGCTAACTTGTTCTGCTATGGTCCCAGCTGCGTCTGCTTCCTCCCAGGACGTGCGCACAGCGTGTAGGTCTCCTGGGAGTGAGCTTAGGGCAGGCGGTCGTGCTCTCCCTGGTCTGTGGCACAGTGGTCCTACAACCAACAGTATGACATAGTGGTTACTACTCACCGGGGCGGTTATCTGTAGGAATCTCCTCTTTACACCGCTCATCACCCCTCATATATGTCACTGTAGTATTAATAGGAGCCAGACCTTTACCCTGAAACAAATATTGTAAAAGTCACAGACAGATGGAGAAGTCACATCAATGATCAGCTCTAATCCTGCCATCTCCACCGTTCTCATTACACAAATATAAAACATATAATACTTTTTGAGAAAACAAGACTGAACACAAGACCTTCACAGTCGTCTACACATCAAGGGAATATCTCATGACATATTTTCTCCATTTACCTGATGATCCTGAGGAACATTGGGATCTTCTTGTTTACAGTCCTGTGTGAGAAGAGGACGGGGACATCTCTCTGATGTTGTCCTCTTACTGGATAGAACTGGAGGAAACACATACAGGGACTGAATTCATTCTTTACATACAGATAATTATAGGCCGTGTGTATTTAGTCCTGTCTATTACCTAGTGATGTAAAGGGCTGGGGAACCTCCATCATGACGTCCTTGTACAGATCTTTGTGTCCATCTAAATACTCCCACTCCTCCATGGAGAAATAGACTGTGATGTCCTGACACCTTATAGGAACCTCACAAATATAATGATAAAGTCATCTCCCCGATCCCTTCATAGCGTTACTGTATAATGTCCCAGCATTCCCAGCAGTGTCACCTCTCCAGTCAGCAGCTCAATCATCTTGTAGATGAGTTCTAGGATCTTCTGGTCATTGATGTCCTCATGTATCAGGGGGTGAGGTGGAGGCCCCGTGATTGGGCTCAGGGGTCTTCCCCATCCCTCAGACACAAAGGCATGACAGTGCTCACTAGAGGTCTTCTTCACTACTGTGTAATCCTGGTTATGGAGAGACACATTAATAAATCTCACTACAGACATTTCCAGAGTCCTCACCTCTCCAGTTCTGTCCATCTGTTATTCCCATAGATAAGAATGATGTAATGTGACGTCATCAGAATCTCTCACCTCTCCAGTAAGCCGGAAGAGGATCTCTAGAGTGAGGTGTAATATCCTCTCTGCCATCTTCTCTTTGCCCATATCCATCCTCAACGAATCAATCAGGAAGATACTCTTACATAGAAGATCTCCACTGAGAGGATTCACTATTGTAGAGACCTGAATGGGAAAAAGATGACAATGTAAAATCATAAAGATCCCATGTCATAAGACAAACAGAGGAGATAATAAGGAGAACATATGAGGAGATAGAATGTGTAGATGTTGTATCCTCAGATCGTATAAACTGGAATGTCATAAACATCACCCACTTGCTGCACTCGTGACTTGGATGTGACTGTAAAAGGGGGACTCCGCTTCTCACAATCACTTGGACCACACAGTATTCTCACATCCACACCACACTTCTCAAAGCCATTCCTTGACATTTTGATAGGACACCAAGATGCCTGTCCTGGGTGGGACACTAACTAGCTCACATGCACAGCTAACTTTTCAAAGAACCGGTAGTTACAGTACTTCTTGCACTTACTGGGTAATATACTGGGTAAAAAAAACCAATACTTTTCCACCTCGATGTGGGTACGTTTAGAACAGCAAGGAACCAACTTATTAAACTTTAGACTTAATATTTAAAAAATAAATTAAATAAGATTTTTATACAAGGAAAAAACATTACAAAAATAAACGCGTTAAATACAGAAATGTTTTATGGATTGAACCTTCTGGCGGAGGAGATCACTGCAGAAATTAGGACAGATCTACAATTCACGTTGTCCCTCCTGGATCTGACAATGTGAGTTTTTCTGGAGGAGATAGTATAGAGGGTCTCAGGTGAGAGGAGGATGGTTACTTGTATGCACAGAAACATTGTAGAAACACTTGATATTATATTTCTGTGGATTCTTGAGACTGAAAATTCTGGCTGCTTTAACCCACGGAAGCAATGATGTCTCCCGATTACAGATGTATCCATGGAGGCTATTGATGTCAGATTTCTGATAATAAGGCATCAAACTATAGCCATAATAGCTGGAGACGTCCAGTCTGCCTCAGGGACAATCATCTTCACCTTTGATGTAGCACCTATTTGCTAATGAGGAAGTACAGAGTAAAAGTTTGCTCTTCCTCAAACTGCCAGCTACTCACTAATTTATTTATCTGCACACAGAGGAGGAGACTTTAGTGATGTAGAATTTTATTTATCTGATCTTGATCACAATTCATAACATGAAACATACAGTGAAGGAAATAATTATTTGATCCCTTGCTAAGTTTGTAAGTTTGCACACTGACATAGACATGACCAGTCTATAATTTTAAGGGTAGGTTCATTTTAACATTGAGAGATAGAATATCCCCCCAAAAAATCAAGAAAATCACATCGTATACATTAGATTTTTTTTTTTTGAATTTTGCAGTGAGAAATAAGTATTTGATTCCTCTGGCAAACAACACTTAATACTTGGTGGCAAAACCCTTGTTGGCAAACACAGGAGTCAGATGTTTTTTGAAGTTGATGATGAGGTTTGCGCACATGTCAGGAGGAATTTTGGTCCACTCCTCTTTGCAGATCATCTCTAAATCATTAAGATTTTGAGGTTGTCGCTTGGCAACTCAGAGCTTCAATTCCCTCCATTAAGTTTTCTATGGGATTAAGGTCTGGAGACTGGCTAGGCCACCCCATGACCTTACTGTGCTTCTTTTTGAGCCACTCCTTTGTTGCCTTGGCTGTATGTTTTGGGTCATTGCGTTGCCTAAAGACCCAGCCACGACCCATCTTCAATGCTCTTACTGAGGGAAGAAGGTTGTTGGCCAAAATCTTGCGATACATGACCCCATCCATCTTCCCTTCAGTCCCTTTGCATGAAAGCACCCCCAAAGTATAATGTTTCCCCCACCATGCTTCACGGTTGGGACCATGTTCTTAGGGTTGTGCTCATCCTTCTTCTTCCTCCAAACGCGGCGAGTAGAGTTAATGCCAAAGAGCTCAATTTTTGTCTTGTCTGAACACAGCACCTTCTCCCAGTAACTCACAGAATCATCCAGGTGTTCATTGGCAAATTTCAGACGGGCCTGCACATGTACCTTCTTGAGCAGGGGGACCTTGCGGGCACTGCAGGATTTTAAACCTTTAAGGCGTAATGTGTTACCAATGGTCTTCTTGGTGACTGTGGTCTCAGCTGCCTTGAGATCATTAACAAGTTCCCCCATGTAGTTTTAGGCTGATCTCTCACCTTCCTGATGATCAAGGATATCCCACGAGGTGAGATTTTGCATGGTGCCCGAGATCGATGTCGATTGACAGTCATTTTGTATTTCTTCCATTTTCTTACTATTGCACCAACAGTTGTCTCCTTCTCACCCAGCGTCTTACTTATGGTTTTGTAGCCCATTCCAGCTTTGTGCAGGACTATGATCTTGTCCCTGATATCCTTAGAAAGCTCTTTGGTCTTGCCCTTGTTGTAGAGGTAAGAGTCTGACTGTTTAATTGAGTCTGTGGACAGGATTCTTTTATACAGGTAACTACACTGCTCAAAAAAATAAAGGGAACACTTAAACAACAGAATATAACTCCAAGTAAATCAAACTTCTGTGAAATCAAACAGTCCACTTAGGAAGCAACACTGATTGACAATCAATTTCACATGCTGTTGTGTAAATGGAATAGACAATAGATGGAAATTATTGGCAATTACCAAGACACCCTAAATAAAGGAGTGGTTCTGTAGGTGGGGACCACGGACCACATCTCAGTATCAATGCTTTCTGGCTGATGTTTTGGTCACTTTTGAATGTTGGTTGTGCTTTCACACCTGTGGTAGCATGAGACGGACTCTACAACCCACAGAAGTTGCTCAGGTAGTGCAGCTCATCCAGAATGGCACATCAATGCGAGCTGTGGCAAGAAGGTTTGCTGTGTCTGTCAGCTTAGTGTCCATAGGCTGGAGGTGCTATCAGGAGACAGGCCAGTACACCAGGAGACGTGGAGAGGGCCGTAAGAGGGCAACAACCCAGCAGCAGGACCGCTATCTCCGCCTTTGTGCAAGGAGGAACAGGAGAAGCACTGACAAAGCCCTGCAAAATAACCTCCAGCAGGCCACAAATGTGCATGTGTCTGCACAAACTGTTAGAAACCGACTCCATGAGGTTGGTATGAAGGTCCGACGTCCACAGATGGGGGTTGTGCTCACAGCCCAACACCGTGCAGGACGCTTGGCATTTGCCACAGAATACCAGGATTGGCAAAGTCGCCACTGGCGCCCTTTGCTCTTCACAGATGAAAGCAGGTTCACACTGAGCACACGTGACAGAGTCTGGAGACGCAGTGGAGAGCGATCTGCTGCCTGCAACATCCTTCAGCATGACCAGTTTGGCAGTGGGTCAGTAATGGTGTGGGGTGGCATTTCTTTGGAGGGCCACACAGCCCTCCATGTGCTCGCCAGAGGTAGCCTGACTGCCATTAGGTACCAAGATGAGATCCTCAGCCCCCTGTGAGACCATATGCTAGTGCGGTTGGCCCTGGGCTTCTCCTAATGCAGGACAATGCCAGACCTCATGTGGCTGGAGTGTGTCAGCAGATCCTGCAAGATGAAGGCATTGAAGCTATGGACTGGCCCGCCCGTTCCCCAGACCTGATTGAGCACATCTGGGACATCATGTCTCGCTCCATCCACCAACGTCACGTTGCACCACAGACTGTCCAGGAGTTGGTGGATGCTTTAGTCCAAGTCTGGGAGGAGATCCCACAGGAGACCATCCGCAACCTCATCAGGAGCATGCGCAGGCATTGTAGGCAGGTCATACAGGCACGTGGAGGCCACACACAATACTGAGCCTCATTTTGACTTGTTTTAAGGACATTACATCAAAGTTGGATCAGCCTGTAGTGTGTTTTTCCACTTTAATTTTGGGGGTGACTCCAAATCCAGGCCTCCATTGGTTAATAAATTTGATTTCCATTGATGATTTTTGTGTGATTTTGTTGTCAGCACATTCAACTTTGTACAGAACAAAGTATTCAATGAGAATATTTCATTCATTCAGATCTAAGATGTGTTATTTGAGTGTTCCCTTTATTTTTTTGAGCAGTGTATGTAAGACAGCTGTCTTTAATGCAGGTAATGAGTTGATTAGGAGCGTCTAACTGGTCTGAAGTAGCCAGAACTCAATGGTTTGTAGGGGATCAAATACTTATTTCTCACTGCAAAATGCAAAAAAATTATCTAATTTATATATTGTGATTTTTTTTATTTCTTTTTTGGGATATTCTATCTCTAAATGTTAAAATTAACCTACCCTTAAAATTATAGACTGTTCATGTCTTTGTCAGTGGGCAAACATACAAAAACAGCAAGGGATCAAATAATTATTTCCTTCACTGTAAGTTGAACTGCTGAATATGAAGTCTCCTCCATGCTCCCAATCGCTGGCTATGTTGATCATTGCATCAGCCACTGATTGGCTGTAGAGATTACGTATGTTAAGATTGACCAGAAAATACAGAATGTGAAGAATAATGGAGATATAATTCCATGTCAATCATTTGTATCCTGATTGGCATGGGATTATAAACACCCCTTCAGTGTGCAGTTGTAACAGAACAGCTAGCAGCAATAGGGGCGGTCAAGAGTCAAAGGGCTGTGAGTGACAGATCTCACACCTTGACCAGCAAAGCTCAGAACAAAGGGCTTGCCTGCCATGTGGATACAATGCGGTCTGCTTTGTTTAGACAGCTATAATTTCATAAGGAAAAATATGGACTTATCATACATCCTAGCCATACATTGTGTACATTTCTGAGATCCCCAGTCCGCACATCGCCCAGTGTCCCGATCCATTCTGGCCTCACAGGGTGGGGAGATACGTAGACTAGCTAGTAGAAAACAGATAGTACAGCTGTGTTTAGTCTCCATGCGTAGCAGGGGCCCGGATGGATCCGATGACACTTGAACCGCCTCCCTAGGACCGTCTATTAAGGAGGTCTGACCCATCTGAAGTTTTGTATTTATTATCTGCCAGGGGCACGGGGAGGGGACTCAGGTTCACCCCAGAGGGCAGAAGGGGAGTTACCCGTAGGAGATATAAGTTAGAGTAAGGCCATGTGGTCTCTCTCACTCTGATGCAAGAGGTCCACTTTGAACAGGGGAACACACGTCGACTAACGTGCTGTGAAGGACCTAGGAACCCGCTGGAAGCTCAGGCCCCCATGAGGCCCAGCATACACATGGTCAGACATCACCGGTAATTGACATGATTCATCTGCTTATATCTTTTGTCCCACCACTATTGTATTTGCATATCTGACCATTATATATGTAAAACCCTTGTGTATATAGCGTATGGTAGTTGTTACTTTGCAGCAGGGCCCATTGCCTAATCTCCAGTACGGATGCACTATAGACATATGTATTAGTCCATAGCTCACATTTGTTTTGGGTCTTCTATTATCATATCATTTATTAGGAACATTATTATATATTGTGCCATCTGGGATATTTATACATATATCCTTTACCGGATCTATGCAATATTGTAGCGTCGGCGTCCCTGCCTCCTACTAGGCAGGGACGCTGTTCCCCTCACCTCTCCGCTCCGTGCCCGGCGTCTTCCTCCCGCTCTGCTGGCAGCGCGCGCTGCTTCCCGGCCACTGTGCTTAGGGAGCGCGCGCGCGCACTCCCCCTCTCTTAAAGGGGCCGCGCGCGCCGTCCTAAGGAGTCCCCGGCCAATGGCCGGAGGACCTCACCATATATAAGGCACCTCCTCCAAAATGGAGGTGCCCGAGCAATGTTGTTGCATAGCCTATCACTCTGCTTCAGCCCTCAGGTCCCGTTACCAGATACCTGCCAGATTCCTGCTTGATACCTGCCTGATACTTGTCTATCTGCTTACATTCCTGCGGTCCGACAGTCTGCCTACCAGCCCTGCCAGTCAGTCTATGGATCTGTTTGCCCGCTCACCTGGGAGCGCTCATCTGCTACCTGCCTGCTAGCCTACCTGGAGGCTCTGCCGTCACGTGCTGTGACCACCTGCCTGTCCAGAGACTCTTACCCGCTCACCTGGGAGCGTCCGCCTGCTACCTGCCTGCTAGCCTACCTGGAGGCTCTGCCGTCACTTGCTTTGACCACCTGCCTGTCCTGAAGACTCTTACCCGCTCACCTGGGAGCGTCCACCGGCTACCTGCCTGCTAGCCTACCTGGAGGCTCTGCCGTCACCTGCTGTGACCACCTGCCCGTCCAGAGACTCTTGCCCGCTCACCTGGGAGCGTCCACCTGCTATCTGCCTGTTAGCCTATCTGGAGGCTTAGCCGTCACTTGCTGTGACCACCTGCCTGTCCAGAGACTCTTGCCCGCTCATCTGGGAGCGTCCACCTGCTACCCTATCTGGAGGCTTAGCCGTCACTTACCGTGACCATCCGCCTGTCAAGAGACTGTCCCCGTCACCTGCCGTGACCTCCTGCCCTTCTACCCAGAGACTGTCCCCGTCACTTGCCGTGACCTCCTGCCCTTCTACCCAGAGACTGTCCCCGTCACTTGCCGTGACCTCCTGCCCTTCTACCCAGAGACTGTCCCCGTCACTTGCCGTGACTACCTGCCCGCCTACCCTGGGAGCCACCCGCTTCCTTACAAGGACTGCCCCTTTGTATCGTTGCCCAGAGGTTCCACCTCCCAGACCCGTTACAAATATTTTGTATCCATCATGTTTTACAATCAAGTAATTCTTACCGATCTATTGTACCCATGAAACCTACGTTTTCCTGTGATTTGTTTTCTGTGTGTTGTTTATTTATTTATTTTACTCACTTAAATAGCACCATTAATTCCACAGCGCTTTACAGACATTACGGGCACTGTCCCCATTGGGGCTCACAATCTAAATTCCCTATCAGTATGTCTTTGGAGTGTGGGAGGAAACCGGAGAACCAGGAGAAAACCCAAGCAAACACAGGGAGAACATACAAAGTCCTTGGAGATGTTGTCCTTGGTGGGATTTGAACCCTGGACCCCAGCGTGGTAGTGCTAACCACTGAGCCACCGTGCTGCCCCTAAATGACAGTGAAAGCGATGACAGAGTAGAAAAGAAGTAGAGTGGAAAAAGTCAGAGTATACCTGCTGGCATCTACATGGTAGGTGCTGAGGAATGAAGAGGGATGTAGGTGCACGTAGGGAGAACCCCACATGTATTGCAATGACGCGCATGGCTTCGTCAGGGGAGTATGGTCTCCCAAGTGGTTCAGCAAACATTTGGAGACCCACGCAAACACAGGGAGAACATACAAACTCCTTGCAGATGTTGTCCTTGTTTTGATTTGCTTATTGGCAGCTTTTAATAATGAACTAATAAAAATACTTTTTTATTATTATATTGGTGTTTTTCTACTTAATTTGTTGTACATATATAGTGTATTGTCTAGTGTGCCCTTAACGTGATTAAATATATAATTTAACCTTGGGCTGCTCTTTTAGCTCTATCCACAAATCCACACGTCTGTTTCTTGGTTTAATTCCCATGCTACCGGGGCTGGTTTCTGGCCCGATATAATTCCCGTTAATGGACTGGGCTTATACCAAATAGGAACTGGTGGCGGCCCTACCGGGCTGATAAGGTTCTGTTTCACTCAGGCTAGAGAAGAGGGCCTCTCAGTCTGTCAAAGGTGTGGGCGAGTGTTGTGCCACGTCAGTGACTGTGTGGGCCACCTCTTTTCACTTCCTGTACCTTCCTGAGCCCGTGAGGATAGGAGGTTTCTGTGTAAAACTGTACTAATCTAGGCTTATGTGTTCCCAAGGGGTGCGGAAGGTATTGTTGGTGCAAAGTGTGGATCCGTATCAAGCGATCCGTCTGAAGTAATAGTGACGTCAAGTGGGGTGGAGAGGTGTGGATTCCTCACAAAGAGACTGGCGTGGAACCCAAACAGTTGTGGTACAGGAGTTGTGAAGGATCATTAATGTAACTATTACTATTTTTACTATTTTACTGTAAAAGTTTGGCCACCTCTGGTCAAAATTGCTGTTATATATAATGCCTAAAGTAAAAGATGACACGTTTCCTTTGTATTTTAGCCAATAAATTTATATAGTCCTCTTTTACATTTTAAAGTGAAAAAGTTTGGGCACTTGGCATGGTTTGTACCTATTTGCACCCCCTTTTGAAAGTATCACAGCTTGTAAACGCTTTTTATAGCCAGCCAAGAGTCTTTCAATTCTTGTTTGAGGGATTTTCATCCATTCTTCCTTGGAAAATGCTTCCAGTTCTGTGAGATTCCTAGGTCGTCTTGCATGCACTGCTATTTTGAGGTCTAGCCTCAGATTTTCAATGATGTTCAGATCAGGGGACTGTGAGGGCCATTGTAAAACCTTTAGCTTGCGCCTTTTGAGGTAGTCTATTGTGGATTTTGCCCTTTTTTCTCCACAAATACCTTTGATCCTTGTGGTTAAAGAGCTCTATTTTAACCTCATCGGTCCACAGGACTTGTTTCCAAAATGCATCAGGCTTGTTTAGATGTTCTTTTGCTGTTTCTGAAGCTGAATTTTATGGTGATGATGCAGGAGGTTTTCTTCTGATGACTCTTCCATGAAGGTCATATTTGTGTAGGTATCTCTGAACAGCAGATCAACAGCAGAGCAACAGCAGCGCAACAGCAGAGCAACTTACCATAACTCCAGAGTCTGCTAAATCTTTCTGAAGGTCTATTGCATTCAAGCGGGGGTTCTGATATTTCTCTTTAGCAATCCTACGAGTTGCTCTCACTGAAATTGTACTAGGTCTTCCAAACCTTATCTTGACCTCCACTGTTCCTGATAACAGCCATTTTTTAATTACATATCGAACTGAGGAAAAGGCAAATTGAAAACGCTTTGCTATCCTCTTACACACTTCTCCTTTGTGGGTCTATACCATTTTCATTTTCAGAGTACTAGTCAGCTGCTTAGAAGAACCCACGGCTGCTGTTTTTGCCACAAGGTTAGAGGAAGCTGGGTTTTTATAAAGCTGGGAAATTTGCATCACCTGGCCTTTCCTAATAATGACAGTGAACAAGCCATAACCGTAACAGGCTAATTAAGCTCTGAAACCTTAGTCAAAGTTATCTGAACACACAAATCTCCAAGGGTGCCCAAACTTTTGCATTGGACCATTTTTCCTTTTTGTAATTTTTAAAATGTAAAAGATGACAATATACATATTTTGCCTAAAATACAAAGGAAATGTGTCATTTTTAACTTTAGCCCTTTTAGAGATCATTTCAACTTGATTAACTGTTCACAATAAGAGTAATTTAGACCAAGGGTGCCCAAACTTTTAAATGCCACTGTACTAATATAACCTATATACTTTAGGCCACACACACAACAAGCAGTTTCTTCCTTGAACTCTTCAGCTGAATATGTTTCTCATAGACTCATCTTCCATAACGGTAATTTGTGTCCCATTTACTGACACTGGAATCAGCATTAGCAATACTGCAGGAGATATTCATTACACGTGACATAAGAAATAACTACTTCATGATGAGGATAACCTCTTCATTTTTTATTATGGTTCTATAAACATATTTAGTCAGAGTCCGTCACTGACTACATTACTATCAGCCGCCTATATGAATGTTTGTGTGTATGGGGGAGTCAGGAGAGAGAGCCGTCAGCCGAATGATCATTCAGCCAACAGTTATCTAATGTGTATGGGGCCGTTAGTGTTACCCTGACAGGCAGGAATAATACACCGCACTACAGTAGTGCAGTGCATCACCTGAGCGATATCATTGGTTTACATGTTGTATGAGTGTCATTGAAGAAAGTTTAAAAAAAGGTTTTAAGTGAAAAAATATCACAGTTTTGCAAACAGAAAGAGAACATCCACAATCATGATGAAGACAGAGAAGGCATTCTCTATATCTGAGTTACTCAAAAGACAGTGTCCTTTATTTTATCTGAGGCAGAAAGATAGATAGATAGATAGATAGATAGATAGATAGATAGATAGATAGATAGATAGATAGATAGATAGATAGAGCCTCCTCCATCTTATCTCACTGGAAAAATCTATCTTTGTACCTTGTTATCCAGTAGATAGAAAATCACCATAGCTGAGAGTCCTCAGTGGTTAATACCTTTTAATGGCCGACTGAAAAGAAGTCAACAACAAATATAATATAAAGTGATGAAGAAACCGGAGGAGTCTGGAGAGCGGCTATTTGTTCCCATCTTTTCAGTCATTAAAGGCATCAACTACTGAGGACTCAACTGTGATTATTTGTTATGTGATCGGAGGCGACAGAGGGGGAGGCCTGTTCCCATCAACACACCCCAATATATCGCCATGACAGCCGGGGCCTAACAATGGGGTCCTAGAACAGCGTCATTAAGAATATAAGGTGAAGAAAAAGCTAAAATCCAGCGACATTGTGTAAAGAACTAACAAGTTCTATTTCTGGGATAATCTGTCCCCAGAATGTCTCCATTACAATGTACAGCTCCTACCACAGATAACAGCCCCTCATACATCTATAGCACCGGCCCCCCGGCCCGGGGCCACATCTCCAGACCTGGGAAACTGATCCAGGAGGTCGGTGCTTTGTCCCGGGGTCATCTGTATCAGGAATGGGGAGAAGGGGGCATTTATTTATTAGTCGGTGGCGTGGGGGGTCCCGTACTGTGGGGGCATCTTGTAATATCAGAATGTGTGTGTGGGGGATAGGGGAACTGTGGGGACATTATACTGTGTGTCAGACAGGGGGAGCTGTACTATGGGGGGAATATGTGTTTCCTGATGTTTCATAGTTTGGTCGTATGTATCTATTAGAGCAGAGGGAAGAAAGCGTTATAATTAGTGATGAGCGAGCATACTAGCAAGTACTCGGTACTCGCCTGAGCATCTCAGTACTCGAGATGCTCGGAGCTCGCTGAGTAATTGCGAGATGCTCGGGCGGATGCTCGGGTCCCATCCCTGCATGTTTGGCGCTCTTTAGAGTGCCAATCAACATGCAGGGATTGCCTGCCATGGTGGTTGTGGCATTATAGTGATTGGCTGGCCGCACAGTGTCATCAGGTCTCTATCAGACCTGGCGCTGCTGTGCTCGTCACAGTCACTCCGGAATCAGGCAGAGTAGGGAGAGGTGCTGCTGCGTCAGGGAGAGATTTGCTTGTGTATTAGGTAGTGTTGGGAGAAAAACCGTACATTACACATATCCATCTTAAAAACCGTCCTTCTGAGGACTAATCCATCTGCAGAGATATCAGGCAGGCAGGGTGTATAGGCAGGCAGTGTATATAGCAGACTGCAGTGCATATAGCACAAGAGGCTCCATTCCAATTCTGACTTCTGCTGCTGTTAGATATTTCTATACAAATGCCCAGGTCTCAGGGGCCAGGAATATTTTTCTTTGGATCTTAATCCTCATTATTTGCTTAAAAAGCAATCCAGAGAACATTGTTTTTCTGCGCCATTTGCTTGTTGACATTGCAGAATACAGCCAGGTCCTTTCTATATTACAGCGCTAGAAATACAGCTATTTAAAACTCTCTTTTCTCGGTCACACGGATCACATATATACGTTGTCAGAAAATACTGCCATTTTTGGCCTCCATTCCAATTTTTTTTCACTGTGTCAGCGAAGTTTTGGACACCAGTTTTCTGTTCAAACTAGTTGCCTACAGGCCCGGTATTTAAAACTCTGTTTTCTCTGTCATACGGATCACATATACGTTGTCAAAAAATACTGCCATTTCTGGCCTCCATTAAAAATTAAAAATTTCTTTCAGTGTGTCAGTGAAGCAATTCACACCAGTTTGCTGTTCAAACTAGTTACCTACAGGCCAAGTATTTAAAACTCTGTTTTCTCCGTCACACGGATCACATATAAGTTCGCTCCAAACTCAGTCATTTGTAGTGAGCGTGGAAGATACTGTCCTCCATTTAAATTGGGCAAGGCACGTGGCAAGGGACGGGGAACAGTGATGGTGATGGTGCATGCAGAAGCCGAGGACAAGCTGAAATTGTGCCACAACAAACACCCACATCTTCTCGCCCGACCTTCCTGTCCCAATTCCTAGGGGACCGCAGCACACTTTCTTCCTCCCACCATGCCAAGTGCCCGGAGGCAACTGATCCCACACTTGGACACTCTGAAGAGCTGTTCACTTTTCCATTTATAGATTCAGGCTTCTCGCCTGGTCCACTTGAAGTGGGGCAAGAGGAGATTGCATGTAGCGATGCCCAAATATTTGAGCAGCCACGGTCACACAAAGACGACGGTGGGAAAGTGTCACAAGAGTTGGACAATGATGAGACACAATTGCCAGAAAGTCAGGAGGAGGACCAGGGTGCGGAAGGGGAAGACGAGGTGGTGGATGATATAGTAACTGACCCAACCTGGCAGGAGGACATGCAGAGCAAGGACAGCAGCACACAGGGGGAGGTAGGCAGAGCACCCCAACAGGCAGGAAGAAGCAGTGTGGTGGCCACAGACAGAAGGCAGGCAACCGTCCCCATAACATCAACACGAAGGAAGTTGCAAATACAACTGTTAGGTCTTCCAGAGTCTGGTTGTTTTTTAAAGACTCTGCCGATAACCCCAAAAAAGCCATTTGCACCACCTGCCAGGCCAGCATCAGCAGGGGTGGCAAAACGACCATCCTGACCACCACCAGCATGATCAGGCACATGGCAGCAAAGCACCCGACTTTGTGGGACGAACCCCAGGGTCCAGGAACAGTGTCTGCGGGTGGCACCATTGATTCTACCGCTGTTGTGCATGCAAGCCAATCCCCTGTCCTTGGTGCACGCGAAGATGCCTCCTGCCCTGCACCTGTCGTTGCACACTCTCAAGTAGCAGCATCAGGAAGCACGTCTATGTCCTCGTCCCAGCGCAGTGTTCAGTTGTCCATACCCCAGTCCTTGAAACGCAAGCGCAAATATGCAGCCAACACCCCACAGGCCACACTACTAAATTCTCACATTTCACGACTGCTTGCGCTCGAAATGCTGCCTTTTAGGCTTGTGGAGATGGAAGCATTCCGCAACCTGATGGCTGCGGCTGTCCCTCGGTACTCGGTCCCCAGCCACCACTATTTCTCCCGGTGTGCCGTTCCCGCATTACACAAGCGTGTGTCCCAAAACATTAGCCGTGCCCTCAACAACGCAGTTACCGGGAAAGTCCACCTAACCACGGACACGTGGACAAGTGCTTGTGGGCAGGGACGGTACATCTCGCTGACGGCACACTGGGTTAACATAGTGGAAGCCGGGACCCAGTCGGACCTTGGGACGGAACACGTCCTCCTGATGCCAAGGATTGCGGGCCCTAGGTCAATCAGGGTTGCCCCCACAGTCTACAGCTCCTGCACCTCCTCCTCCTCTTCAGCCTCCATCTCCGAAATGACCACATCAGTCACAAGCTGGAAGCACTGCAGCACTGCCTCGGCCAAGCGGCAATAGGCTGTGCTGAAGCTAATATGCTTAGGTGACAAACCGCACAATGCTGAAGAGTTGTGGACAGCTCTGAAAGAGCAGGCAGATCTATGGCTCACGCCGCTGAACCTACAGCAAGGCATGGTCGTGTGTGACAATGGACGGAACCTGGTGGCAGCTCTGAGGCGAGGCGAGCTCACACACGTACCATGCCTGGCCCATGTGCTTAACCTCGTGGTTCAGTGGTTTCTCAAATCCTACCCGGAGCTGCCGGATCTGCTTGTTAAAGTACGCCGCCTGTGTGCGCATTTTAGAAAGTCACTTACCGCTTCCGCTGCCCTTGCCGTGTTTCAGCAGCGTTTGCAGCTTCCGGCTCACAGATTGGTGTGTGATGTCCCCACGCGTTGGAACTCTACACTGCAGATGTTGGGAAGGATTTGTGAGCAGAAGAGGGCAGTTGTTGAGTACCAGCAAGGCCGTCGGTATTCAGGTCAGACTCCACACATAAAACTTCAAGAGTGGACATGGATATCAGACATCTGTACCATCCTCCAAAACTTTGAGGACTCCACCAAGATGGTGAACGGCGATGATGCCATAATTAAAGTCACCATCCTGCTTCTCTGTCTTCTGAAATGCTCTCTGCTCACAATCAAAGAGGGAGCATTGCAGGCGGAGCCCAGCCTCATCTCATCCCAACTTGGATTGGGTGACAATGAGGAAGAGGAGGAGGAAGGACAGGAGCTAGTTTCATGCGCTATAAATGGTACTACCTGCACAGCTGTCATACTGTCTGTTCAGCGTGGATGCCAGAGGACATAGAGGAGGAGGAGGAGAGCATGGTCAGTCATCGTCTTGGTGAGGACACGGAAGTCTTGCCTGTTAGTAGTCTGGCACACATGGCTGAGTTTATGTTACGCTGTCTTTCCCATGACCCTCGCAGTTTCAAAATTTTGGGTGACAGTCATTACTGGTTGGTGACACTTCTAGACCCACGGTACAAGGAGAACTTTATATCTCTTATTCCTGAGGCGGGCAGGTCTACAAAAATGGGGTTGTACTGTTGCGGAACTATTAAAAAAAATTCCCATCTGAAAACGCTGGCGGCAAAGGGCACACTTCGTTGGACAACCAAGGAGTACAGGCGAGAGAGACACAACTTCAATCCAGCAGAGGCAGGAGAACACTGTCAAAGTTCTGGGAGAATTTTCTGAGCCCCTGATTATGGCTATTTGCTCTTGTCCTCCTCCTTCTCCTCATCCTCCACCACCATATCACCAGGGTGACCGTGGTCCGTGATGCAACACCCACATAATTTTTTTAAAGGATGTTTATGATGCCTGTAAAAAAAAATTTTTATACAGTATGTTCATGTAAACCCCCCAGGGGTAAATGTTTGTCAGCCCATACACTTAGTGCATGGGCATTACAAGTATAGGAGGCCCCCATTTTTTATGAGGCCCTCCTCCATGTCTCTTCCAAGGGGCATTGGAGTGCCTCCAAATTTTTGGCACCCCTTGCATTCACGGCATAGGTCAACACTATGGGAGACCCACTTCCTAATAATGGGAACATTGTTTTGAGGAGGCTCTCTGACCTCCATGTCTCTTCCAAGGGGCATTGAAGTGCCTCCAAATTTTTGGCAACCCTTGCATTCACCGCATAGGTCAACACTATGGGAGACCCACTTCCTAATAATGGGAACATTTTTTCATGAGGCCCTTTATGTCTCTTCCAAGGGGCAGTGGAGTGCCTCCAAATTTTTGGCAACCCTTGCATTCACTGCATAGGCCAGCACTATGGGAGACCCACTTCCTAATAATGGGAACATTGTTTTGAGGAGGCCCTCTGACCTGCATGTCTCTTCCAAGGGGCATTGGAGTGCCTCCAAATTGTTGGCAACCCTTGCATTCACTGCATAGGCAAACAAACTGGGAGACCCACTTCCTAATAATGGGAACATTGTTTTCAGGATGCCCTCTGACCTCCACGTCTCTACCAAGGGGCATTGGAGTGCCTCCAAATTTTTGGCAACCCTTGTATTCACTGCATAGGCAAACACAATGGGAGACCTACTTCCTAATAATGGGAACATTGTTTTCAGGAGGCCCTCCTCTAAGTCTCTTCAAAGGGGTATTGGGGTGCATCCAAATTTTCAAAGTGGTATTGGGGTGCATCCAAATTTTGGGCAGCCCTGGCACCCACTGCATATGCAATAACAGTATAGGAAACCCACTCTTTAGTAATGGGAACAATAAAACATAGCCGGCTGATGGCTCTCTAAGAACAGTGAGGGCCGACGGCTGGTCTTTTAAGAATAGTAAAGGCACCTGATGGCCCTATAAAAATAGGTTTTGTGACTTTTAGAGTCCCTCCTTCATAAATGAAACACGATGTGTCTGATGATATCTCACACACCACATGGCCAGATGAGGTTGTAAAATGTTAAAATGACATTTCCTGGTGAATGCATTTGTCACGGTTGAAAGCAATGTAAAAGTGAAAAAACGCATCAAAAACGCTATGTGTGAACATAGCCCAAGGTGTGGAGGAGCATTTTTGTTTTTGGTTATTTATTTTGCTTTATATACAAATCATTACCCTGGAAAGGATGTTCCTTAACATATTTCCCAGGAAAATCCATTTTGGTTTTGTTTTGGTATGTTTTATTGTGAGTCCGTAAAAGTGGCGTAATACCGCTGACAACGTTGTTGACAGAAGTGACCTGGGAGTCAGAAATGCTTCCAGGGGTCTTCCCCATGTCATCTGAGCACTGTTCCCATCGATTTGGGCAATTTTTAGGCCCTCTGCAGACCGCCGGGGGGAGACGCCTGAAAAATGCTCGAGTTTCCCATAGACTTACATTGGGCTCGTTGCTCGGGTCGAGCAACAGAGTATTCCAATGTGCTCGACCCGAGCAACGAGTACCCGAGCATTTTAGTGCTCGCTCATCACTAGTTATAATTCTGTGTGCCCACTATGCGTTTTTTAAGCAATTCCGCTGCACTTAAAAAACGCTTGGTAGAAGGTCTGCCATGTTCCCCAATGATAATCCACATGTGCTGTGCACATGCTGCGGAAATTTCCACTGCGGATTATCATTGCGGAAAAATCCGCAGCACTACAAGTTATTTTGCGTAATCGCGGCGTTTTCGCCGCCATTGACTTGCATTGAATCGCTTAATATCAGCATGACTACATGTGCACATGCGGATATTAAGCGATTCTATGTGCGGATCATACCCGGGTTGGGAGAAGAGGAGACTCTCCTCCAGACCCAGGTACCATAGTACCTGTAAAAAAAAAGAATTAAAATAAAAAAAATACATTATACTCATCCAGTCTCGCTTCCGGTCTTTTGTACGGCTCGCGGTGGTGTGGAAGGACCTTCCATGATGTCATTTAGTCATGTGACAGGTCACGCAATTGCTGGCGTCGGCATTTGTGTGACCTGTCACATTCACATGACTAAATGACGTCATGGAAGGTCCTTTCACACCACCGCGAGCCATACAAAAGACAGGAAGCGAGACTGGACACAGCGGAGAAAAGACTGCGGGCCATCAGAAGGTATTTTTTTTTATTATTTTTTACCATTTTTAATCTTTTTTTTGCCAGCTGCATGGATTTATATAGTGTGACCAAGTTGTCAAGTACTTTCCAAGTGATGCTAAAATCGCTTGGAAAAGCGCTTGTCAATCCGCATGTCCCTGGCAGGAAAAATGCATGCACAATCCGCATGTACAATCCAGAGCATTTCTGCATAGTGGGCACTTAGCCTTAGTAATGGGAAATCTCCACATACCTCCACCTGCAGAGCCGCCACCACATATATGGCTGTTCTGTGCGCACAGGACCTGTGATGAGGTCACAGGAGGGGAGGAGTCAGGGGTCACATGATCAGGGGCCTCAGTGGATGCAGGACTCTGCTGTGCTGGTTGTCATGGTGCTGGATGAGGTGAAGGTTATGTGTGGGGTCAGGAGGGGTTTACAGTGTGGATGTAGCAGAGCCGCGTGTGTACGAGGTGTACGGAGCAGAGCCGCGCGTGTACGAGGTGTACGGGGCGGAGCCACGCGTGTACGAGGCGTACGGAGCGGAGGCGCGCGTGTACGAGGCGTACGGAGCGGAGGCGCGCGTGTACGAGGCGTACGGAGCGGAGGCGCGCGTGTACGAGGCGTACGGAGCGGAGGCGCGCGTGTACGAGGCGTACGGAGCGGGGCCGCGCGTGTACGAGGCGTACGGAGCGGAGGCGCGCGTGTACGAGGCGTACGGAGCGGAGGCGCGCGTGTACGAGGCGTACGGAGCGGAGGCGCGCGTGTACGAGGCGTACGGAGCGGAGGCGCGCGTGTACGAGGTGTACGGAGCGGAGGCGCGCGTGTACGAGGCGTACGGAGCGGGGCAGCGCGTGTACGAGGCGTACGGAGCGGAGGCGCGCGTGTACGAGGCGTACGGAGCGGAGGCGCGCGTGTACGAGGCGTACGGAGCGGAGGCGCGCGTGTACGAGGCGTACGGAGCGGAGGCGCGCGTGTACGAGGCGTACGGAGCGGAGGCGCGCGTGTATAACGTGTATGGAGCGGAGCCGTTTGTGTATGACTTGTGCGGAGCGGAGCCGCGTGTGTACGAGGTGTACGGAGCAGCGCCGCGTGTGTACGAGGTGTACGGAGCGGAGGCGCGCGTGTACGAGGCGTACGGAGCGGAGGCGCGCGTGTACGAGGCGTATGGAGCGGAGGCGCGTGTGTATAACGTGTATGGAGCGGAGGCGCGTGTGTATGACTTGTGCGGAGCGGAGCCGCGTGTGTACGAGGTGTACGTAGCGGAACCGAGCGTGTACGAGGTGTACGGAGCAGCGCCGCGTGTGTACGAGGTGTACGGAGCGGAGGCGCGCATGTACAAGGCGTACGGAGCGGAGGCGCGTGTGTATAACGTGTATGGAGCGGAGGCGCGTGTGTATAACGTGTATGGAGCGGAGCCGTTTGTGTATGACTTGTGCGGAGCGGAGCCACGTGTGTACGAGGTGTATGGAGCGGAGCCGAGTGTGTACAAAGTGTGCGGAACGGAGGCGCGTGTGTACGAGGTGTACAGAGCGGAGCCGCTTGTGTACGAGGTGTTCGGAGCAAAGCCGCGTGTGTACGAGGAGTACGGAGCGGAGGCGCGTGTGTACGAGGTGTACGGAGCGGAGGCGCGTGTGTACGAGGTGTACGGAGCGGAGGCGCGCGTGTACGAGGCGTACGGAGCGGAGGCGCGCGTGTACGAGGCGTACGGAGCGGAGGCGCGCGTGTACGAGGCGTACGGAGCGGAGGCGCGCGTGTACGAGGCGTACGGAGCGGGGCAGCGCGTGTACGAGGCGTACGGAGCGGAGGCGCGCGTGTACGAGGCGTACGGAGCGGAGGCGCGCGTGTACGAGGCGTACGGAGCGGAGGCGCGCGTGTACGAGGCGTACGGAGCGGAGGCGCGCGTGTACGAGGCGTACGGAGCGGAGGCGCGCGTGTACGAGGCGTACGGAGCGGGGCAGCGCGTGTACGAGGCGTACGGAGCGGAGGCGCGCGTGTACGAGGCGTACGGAGCGGAGGCGCGCGTGTACGAGGCGTACGGAGCGGAGGCGCGCGTGTACGAGGCGTACGGAGCGGAGGCGCGCGTGTACGAGGCGTACGGAGCGGAGGCGCGTGTGTATAACGTGTATGGAGCGGAGCCGTTTGTGTACGAGGTGTACGGAGCAGCGCCGCGTGTGTACGAGGTGTACGGAGCGGAGGCGCGCGTGTACGAGGCGTACGGAGCGGAGGCGCGCGTGTACGAGGCGTATGGAGCGGAGGCGCGTGTGTATAACGTGTATGGAGCGGAGGCGCGTGTGTATGACTTGTGCGGAGCGGAGCCGCGTGTGTACGAGGTGTACGTAGCGGAACCGAGCGTGTACGAGGTGTACGGAGCAGCGCCACGTGTGTACGAGGTGTACGGAGCGGAGGCGCGCATGTACAAGGCGTACGGAGCGGAGGCGCGTGTGTATAACGTGTATGGAGCGGAGGCGCGTGTGTATAACGTGTATGGAGCGGAGCCGTTTGTGTATGACTTGTGCGGAGCGGAGCCACGTGTGTACGAGGTGTATGGAGCGGAGCCGAGTGTGTACAAAGTGTGCGGAACGGAGGCGCGTGTGTACGAGGTGTACAGAGCGGAGCCGCTTGTGTACGAGGTGTTCGGAGCAAAGCCGCGTGTGTACGAGGAGTACGGAGCGGAGGCGCGTGTGTACGAGGTGTACGGAGCGGAGGCGTGTGTGTACGAGGTGTACGGAGCGGAGGCGCGTGTGTACGAGGTGTACGGAGCGGAGGCGCGTGTGTACGGAGCGGAGACGCGTGTGTATAACGTGTACCGAGCCGGGCCGTTTGTGTATGACTTGTACGGAGCGGAGGCACGTGTGTACGAGGTGTACGGAGCGGAGGCGCGTGTGTATAACGTGTACCGAACGGAGCCGTTTGTGTATGACTTGTACGGAGCGGAGCCACGTGTGTACAAGGCGTACGGAGCGGAGCCGCGCGTGTACGAGGTGTACGGAGCGGAGCCGCGCGTGTACGAGGTGTACGGAGCGGAGCCGAGCGTGTACGAGGTGTACGGAGCGGAGCCGAGCGTGTACGAGGTGTACGGAGCGGAGCCGAGTGTGTACAAAGTGTGCGGGGCGGAGGCGCTTGTGTACCAGGCGTACAGAGCGGAGCCACAGGTGTACGGAGCGGAGGCGCGTGTGTACGAGGTGTACGGAGCGGAGGCGCGTGAGTACGAGGTGTACGGAGCGGAGGCGCGTGTGTACGAGGTGTACGGAGCGGAGGCGCGTGTGTATAACGTGTACCGAGCGGAGCCGTTTGTGTATGACTTGTACAGAGCGGAGCCACGTGTGTACGAGGCGTACGGAGCGGAGCCGTGCTTGTACGAGGTGTACGGAGCGGAGCCGAGTGTGTACAAAGTGTGCTGGGCAGAGGCGCGTGTGTACGAGGTGTACGGAGCGGAGGCGCGTGTGTACGAGGTGTACGGAGCGGAGGCGCGTGTGTATAATGT
This sequence comes from Phyllobates terribilis, assembly GCF_046119375.1. NCBI lineage: Eukaryota > Metazoa > Chordata > Amphibia > Anura > Dendrobatidae > Phyllobates > Phyllobates terribilis. The sequence goes on from NW_027362765.1 coordinate 46,139,856, forward strand.
GTACCGAGCGGAGCTGTTTGTGTATGACTTGTACGGAGCGGAGCCACGTGTGTACAAGGCGTACCGAGCGGAGCCGCGCGTGTACGACGTGTACGGAGCGGAGCCGAGCGTGTACGAGGTGTACGGAGCGGAGCCGAGTGTGTACAAAGTGTGCGGGGCGGAGGCGCGTGTGTATGAGGCGTACAGAGCGGAGCCGCAGGTGTACAGAGCGGAGGCGCGTGTGTACGAGGTGTACGGAGCAGAGGCGCGCGTGTACGAGGTGTACGGAGCAGAGGCGCGCGTGTACGAGGTGTACGGAGCGGAGGCGCGCGTGTACGAGGTGTACGGAGCAGAGGCGCGTGTGTACGAGGTGTACGGAGCAGAGGCGCGTGTGTATAACGTGTACCAAGCGGAGCCGTTTGTGTATGACTTGTACGGAGCGGAGCCGTTCATGTACAATGAGTGCAGAGCGGAGCTGTGTGTAGGGTGTGTGTTGAGTATTTTGTGCTTGTCAGGATGATGAAAAAGCTTTATTCATTACGTGTTTTATATTTCTTTTTTATGTTGTTCATCATATAGGATGAATAATGGAAGACCTTTATAGATCGGTTCATTCCGGAAATGGTGATTTCCAGTATGTGTACATTTTTATTTTATTTTTACATAAAACATTGATTTTAGTGACTAAATATTTTCCAGGACATTTTAGTCTTATGTGTGAAAAAAGAAAAATTAGAAAACGGAAGTGTTCTTCTTTTGATCTTTTTTTTGCCAGCTGCATGGATTTATATAGTGTGACCAAGTTGTCAAGTACTTTCCAAGTGATGCTAAAATCGCTTGGAAAAGCGCTTGTCAATCCGCATGTCCCTGGCAGGAAAAATGCATGCACAATCCGCATGTACAATCCAGAGCATTTCTGTATAGTGGGCACTTAGCCTTAGTAATGGGGAATCTCCACATACCTCCACCTGCAGAGCCGCCACCACATATATGGCTGTTCTGTGCGCACAGGACCTGTGATGAGGTCACAGGAGGGGAGGAGTCAGGGGTCACATGATCAGGGGCCTCAGTGGATGCAGGACTCTGCTGTGCTGGTTGTCATGGTGCTGGATGAGGTGAAGGTTATGTGTGGGGTCAGGAGGGGTTTACAGTGTGGATGTAGCAGAGCCGCGTGTGTACGAGGTGTACGGAGCAGAGCCGCGCGTGTACGAGGTGTACGGGACAGAGCCACGCGTGTACGAGGCGTACGGAGCGGAGGCGCGCGTGTATGAGGCGTACGGAGCGGAGGCGCGCGTGTACGAGGCGTACGGAGCGGAGGCGCGCGTGTACGAGGCGTACGGAGCGGAGGCGCGCGTGTACGAGGCGTACGGAGCGGGGCCGCGCGTGTACGAGGCGTACGGAGCGGAGGCGCGCGTGTACGAGACGTACGGAGCGGAGGCGCGCGTGTACGAGGCGTACGGAGCGGAGGCGCGCGTGTACGAGGCGTACGGAGCGGAGGCGCGCGTGTACGAGGCGTACGGAGCGGAGGCGCGCGTGTATGAGGCGTACGGAGCGGAGGCGCGTGTGTATAACGTGTATGGAGCGGAGCCGTTTGTGTATGACTTGTGCGGAGCGGAGCCGCGTGTGTACGAGGTGTACGTAGCGGAACCGAGCGTGTACGAGGTGTACGGAGCAGCGCCGCGTGTGTACGAGGTGTACGGAGCGGAGGCGCGCGTGTACGAGGCGTACGGAGCGGAGGCGCGCGTGTACGAGGCGTACGGAGCGGAGGCGCGTGTGTATAACGTGTATGGAGCGGAGGCGCGTGTGTATGACTTGTGCGGAGCGGAGCCGCGTGTGTACGAGGTGTACGTAGCGGAACCGAGCGTGTACGAGGTGTACGGAGCAGCGCCGCGTGTGTACGAGGCGTACGGAGCGGAGGCGCGTGTGTATAACGTGTATGGAGCGGAGGCGCGTGTGTATAACGTGTATGGAGCGGAGCCGTTTGTGTATGACTTGTGCGGAGCGGAGCCACGTGTGTACGAGGTGTATGGAGCGGAGCCGAGTGTGTACAAAGTGTGCGGAACGGAGGCGCGTGTGTACGAGGTGTACAGAGCGGAGCCGCTTGTGTACGAGGTGTTCGGAGCAAAGCCGCGTGTGTACGAGGAGTACGGAGCGGAGGCTCGTGTGTACGAGGTGTACGGAGCGGAGGCGTGTGTGTACGAGTTGTACGGAGCGGAGGCGCGTGTGTACGAGGTGTACGGAGCGGAGGCGCGTGTGTACGGAGCCGAGACGCGTGTGTATAACGTGTATCGAGCCGGGCCGTTTGTGTATGACTTGTACGGAGCGCAGGCACGTGTGTACGAGGTGTACGGAGCGGAGGCGCGTGTGTATAACGTGTACCAAACGGAGACGTTTGTGTATGACTTGTACGGAGCGGAGCCACGTGTGTACAAGGCGTACGGAGCGGAGTCGCGCGTGTACGAGGTGTACGGAGCGGAGCCGCGCGTGTACGAGGTGTACGGAGCGGAGCCGCGCGTGTACGAGGTGTACGGAGCGGAGCCGCGCGTGTACGAGGTGTACGGAGCGGAGCCGCGCGTGTACGAGGTGTACGGAGCGGAGCCGAGCGTGTACGAGGTGTATGGAGCGGAGCCGAGCGTGTACGAGGTGTACGGAGCGGAGCCGAGCGTGTACGAGGTGTACGGAGCGGAGCCGAGTGTACCAGGCGTACAGAGCGGAGCCACAGGTGTACGGAGCGGTGGCGCGTGTGTACGAGGTGTACGGAGCGGAGGCGCATGAGTACGAGGTGTACGGAGCGGAGGCGCGCGTGTACGAGGCGTACGGAGCGGAGGCGCGCGTGTACGAGGCGTACGGAGCGGAGGCGCGCGTGTACGAGGCGTACGGAGCGGGGCCGCGCGTGTACGAGGCGTACGGAGCAGAGGCGCGCGTGTACGAGGCGTACGGAGCGGAGGCGCGCGTGTACGGAGCGGAGGCGCGCGTGTACGAGGCGTACGGAGCGGAGGCGCGCGTGTACGAGGCATACGGAGCGGAGGCGCGTGTGTATAACGTGTATGGAGCGGAGCCGTTTGTGTATGACTTGTGCGGAGCGGAGCCGCGTGTGTACGAGGTGTACGTAGCGGAACCGAGCGTGTACGAGGTGTACGGAGCAGCGCCGCGTGTGTACGAGGTGTACGGAGCGGAGGCGCGCGTGTACGAGGCGTACGGAGCGGAGGCGCGCGTGTACGAGGCGTACGGAGCGGAGGCGCGTGTGTATAACGTGTATGGAGCGGAGGCGCGTGTGTATGACTTGTGCGGAGCGGAGCCGCGTGTGTACGAGGTGTACGTAGCGGAACCGAGCGTGTACGAGGTGTACGGAGCAGCGCCGCGTGTGTACGAGGTGTACGGAGCGGAGGCGCGCGTGTACAAGGCGTACGGAGCGGAGGCGCGTGTGTATAACGTATATGGAGCGGAGGCGCGTGTGTATAACGTGTATGGAGCGGAGCCGTTTGTGTATGACTTGTGCGGAGCGGAGCCACGTGTGTACGAGGTGTATGGAGCGGAGCCGAGTGTGTACAACGTGTGCGGAACGGAGGCGCGTGTGTACGAGGTGTACAGAGTGGAGCCGCTTGTGTACGAGGTGTTCGGAGCAAAGCCACGTGTGTACGAGGAGTACGGAGCGGAGGCGCGTGTGTACGAGGAGTACGGAGCGGAGGCGCGTGTGTACGAGGTGTACGGAGCGGAGGCGTGTGTGTACGAGGTGTACGGAGCGGAGGCGCGTGTGTACGAGGTGTACGGAGCGGAGGCGCGTGTGTATAACGTGTACCGAGCCGGGCCGTTTGTGTATGACTTGTACGGAGCGGAGGCACGTGTGTACGAGGTGTACGGAGCGGAGGCGCGTGTGTATAACGTGTACCGAACGGAGCCGTTTGTGTATGACTTGTACGGAGCGGAGCCACGTGTGTACAAGGCGTACGGAGCGGAGTCGCGCGTGTACGAGGTGTACGGAGCGGAGCCGCGCGTGTACGAGGTGTACGGAGCGGAGCCGAGCGTGTACGAGGTGTACGGAGCGGAGCCGAGCGTGTACGAAGTGTACGGAGCGGAGCCGAGCGTGTACGAGGTGTACGGAGCGGAGCCGAGTGTGTACAAAGTGTGCGGGGCGGAGGCGCTTGTGTACCAGGCGTACAGAGCGGAGCCACAGGTGTACGGAGCGGAGGCGCGTGTGTACGAGGTGTACGGAGCGGAGGCGCGTGAGTACGAGGTGTATGGAGCGGAGGCGCGTGTGTACGAGGTGTACGGAGCGGAGGCGCGTGTGTATAACGTGTACCGAGCGGAGCCGTTTGTGTATGACTTGTACGGAGCGGAGCCACGTGTGTTCGAGGCGTACGGAGCGGAGCCACGTGTGTACGAGGTGTATGGAGCGGAGCCGAGTGTGTACAAAGTATGCGGAACGGAGGCGCGTGTGTACGAGGTGTACAGAGCGGAGCCGCTTGTGTACGAGGTGTTCGGAGCAAAGCCGCGTGTGTACGAGGAGTACGGAGCGGAGGCGCGTGTGTACGAGGTGTACGGAGCGGAGGCGTGTGTGTACGAGGTGTACGGAGCGGAGGCGCGTGTGTACGAGGTGTACGGAGCGGAGGCGCGTGTGTACGGAGCGGAGACGCGTGTGTATAACGTGTACCGAGCCGGGCCGTTTGTGTATGACTTGTACGGAGCGGAGGCACGTGTGTACGAGGTGTACGGAGCGGAGGCGCGTGTGTATAACGTGAACTGAACGGAGCCGTTTGTGTATGACTTGTACGGAGCGGAGCCACGTGTGTACAAGGCGTACGGAGCGGAGCCGCGCGTGTACGAGGTGTACGGAGCGGAGCCGCGCGTGTACGAGGTGTACGGAGCGGAGCCGCGCGTGTACGAGGTGTACGGAGCGGAGCCGCGCGTGTACGAGGTGTACGGAGCGGAGCCGCGCGTGTACGAGGTGTACGGAGCGGAGCCGAGCGTGTACGAGGTGTACGGAGCGGAGCCGAGCGTGTACGAGGTGTACGGAGCGGAGCCGAGTGTGTACAAAGTGTGCGGGGCGGAGGCGCTTGTGTACCAGGCGTACAGAGCGGAGCCACAGGTGTACGGAGCGGTGGCGCGTGTGTACGAGGTGTACGGAGCGGAGGCACGTGAGTACGAGGTGTACGGAGCGGAGGCGCGCGTGTACGAGGCGTACGGAGCGGAGGCGCGCGCGTGTACGAGGCGTACGGAGCAGGGCCGCGCGTATACGAGGCGTACGGAGCGGAGGCGCGCGTGTACGAGGCGTACGGAGCGGGGCCGCGCGTGTACGAGGCGTACGGAGCGGAGGCGCGCGTGTACGGGGCGGAGGCGCGCGTGTATAACGTGTATGGAGCGGAGCCGTTTGTGTATACTTGTGCGGAGCGGAGCCGCGTGTGTACGAGGTGTACGTAGCGGAACCGAGCGTGTACGAGGTGTACGGAGCGGAGGCGCGCGTGTACAAGGCGTACGGAGCGGAGGCGCGTGTGTATAACGTGTATGGAGCGGAGGCGCGTGTGTATAACGTGTATGGAGCGGAGCCGTTTGTGTATGACTTGTGCGGAGCGGAGCCACGTGTGTACGAGGTGTACGGAGCGGAGGCGCGTGTGTACGAGGTGTACGGAGCGGAGGCGTGTGTGTACGAGGTGTACGGAGCGGAGGCGCGTGTGTACGAGGTGTACGGAGCGGAGGCGCGTGTGTACGGAGCGGAGACGCGTGTGTATAACGTGTACCGAGCCGGGCCGTGTGTGTATGACTTGTACGGAGCGGAGGCACGTGTGTACGAGGTGTACGGAGCGGAGGCGCGTGTGTATAACGTGAACTGAACGGAGCCGTTTGTGTATGACTTGTACGGAGCGGAGCCACGTGTGTACAAGGCGTACGGAGTGGAGCCGCGCGTGTACGAGGTGTACGGAGCGGAGCCGCGCGTGTACGAGGTGTACGGAGCGGAGCCGCGCGTGTACGAGGTGTACGGAGCGGAGCCGCGCATGTACGAGTTGTACGGAGCGGAGCCGAGCGTGTACGAGGTGTACGGAGCGGAGCCGAGCGTGTAGGAGGTGTACGGAGCGGAGCCGAGCGTGTACGAGGTGTACGGAGCGGAGCCGAGTGTGTACAAAGTGTGCGGGGCGGAGGCGCTTGTGTACCAGGCGTACAGAGCGGAGCCACAGGTGTACGGAGCGGTGGCGCGTGTGTACGAGGTGTACGGAGCGGAGGCGCGTGAGTACGAGGTGTACGGAGCGGAGGCGCGCGTGTACGAGGCGTACGGAGCGGAGGCGCGCGCGTGTACGAGGCGTACGGAGCGGGGCCGCGCGTATACGAGGCGTACGGAGCGGAGGCGCGCGTATACGAGGCGTACGGAGCGGAGGCGCGCGTGTACGAGGCGTACGGAGCGGGGCCGCGCGTGTACGAGGCGTACGGAGCGGGGCCGCGCGTGTACGAGGCGTACGGAGCGGAGGCGCGCGTGTACGAGGCGTACGGGGCGGAGGCGCGCGTGTATAACGTGTATGGAGCGGAGCCGTTTGTGTATACTTGTGCGGAGCGGAGCCGCGTGTGTACGAGGTGTACGTAGCGGAACCGAGCGTGTACGAGGTGTACGGAGCAGCGCCGCGTGTGTACGAGGTGTACGGAGCGGAGGCGCGCGTGTACAAGGCGTACGGAGCGGAGGCGCGTGTGTATAACGTGTATGGAGCGGAGGCGCGTGTGTATAACGTGTATGGAGCGGAGCCGTTTGTGTATGACTTGTGCGGAGCGGAGCCACGTGTGTACGAGGTGTATGGAGCGGAGCCGAGTGTGTACAAAGTGTGCGGAACGGAGGCGCGTGTGTACGAGGTGTACAGAGTGGAGCCGCTTGTGTACGAGGTGTTCGGAGCAAAGCCGCGTGTGTACGAGGAGTACGGAGCGGAGGCGCGTGTGTACGAGGAGTACGGAGCGGAGGCGCGTGTGTACGAGGTGTACGGAGCGGAGGCGTGTGTGTACGAGGTGTACGGAGCGGAGGCGCGTGTGTACGAGGTGTACGGAGCGGAGACGCGTGTGTATAACGTGTACCGAACCGGGCCGTTTGTGTATGACTTGTACGGAGCGGAGGCACGTGTGTACGAGGTGTACGGAGCGGAGGCGCGTGTGTATAACGTGTACCGAACGGAGCCGTTTGTGTATGACTTGTACGGAGCGGAGCCACGTGTGTACAAGGCGTACGGAGCGGAGTCGCGCGTGTACGAGGTGTACGGAGCGGAGCCGCGCGTGTACGAGGTGTACGGAGCGGAGCCGAGCGTGTACGAGGTGTACGGAGCGGAGCCGAGCGTGTACGAGGTGTACGGAGCGGAGCCGAGTGTGTACAAAGTGTGCGGGGCGGAGGCGCTTGTGTACCAGGCGTACAGAGCGGAGCCACAGGTGTACGGAGCGGAGGCGCGTGTGTACGAGGTGTACGGAGCGGAGGCGCGTGAGTACGAGGTGTACGGAGCGGAGGCGCGTGTGTACGAGGTGTACGGAGCGGAGGCGCGTGTGTATAACGTGTACCGAGCGGAGCCGTTTGTGTATGGCTTGTACGGAGCGGAGCCACGTGTGTACGAGGCGTACGGAGCGGAGCCACGTGTGTACGAGGCGTACGGAGCGGAGCCGTGCGTGTACGAGGTGTACGGAGCGGAGCCGAGTGTGTACAAAGTGTGCTGGGCAGAGGCGCGTGTGTACGAGGTGTACGGAGCGGAGGCGCGTGTGTACGAGGTGTACGGAGCAGAGGCGCGTGTGTATAATGTGTACCGAGCGGAGCTGTTTGTGTATGACTTGTACGGAGCGGAGCCACGTGTGTACAAGGCGTACCGAGCGGAGCCGCGCGTGTACGACGTGTACGGAGTGGAGCCGCGCGTGTACGGAGCGGAGCCGAGCGTGTACGAGGTGTACGGAGCGGAGCCGAGTGTGTACAAAGTGTGCGGGGCGGAGGCGCGTGTGTATGAGGCGTACAGAGTGGAGCCGCAGGTGTACAGAGCGGAGGCGCGTGTGTACGAGGTGTATGGAGCAGAGGCGCGCGTGTACGAGGTGTACGGAGCGGAGGCGCGTGTGTAGGAGGTGTACGGAGCAGAGGCGCGTGTGTACGAGGTGTACGGAGCAGAGGCGCGTGTGTATAACGTGTACCGAGCGGAGCCGTTTGTGTATGACTTGTACGGAGCGGAGCCGTTCATGTACAATGAGTGCAGAGCGGAGCTGTGTGTAGGGTGTGTGTTGAGTATTTTGTGCTTGTCAGGATGATGAAAAAGCTTTATTCATTACGTGTTTTATATTTCTTTTTTATGTTGTTCATCATATAGGATGAATAATGGAAGACTTTTATAGATCGGTTCATTCCGGAAATAGTGATTTCCAGTATGTGTACATTTTTATTTTATTTTTACATAAAACATTGATTTTAGTGACTAAATACTTTCCAGGACATTTTAGTCTTATGTGTGAAAAAAGAAAAAATAGAAAACGGAAGTGTTCTTCTTTTGTCTACATAGAAAACAACCATTTCAGTGGCTCAACATTCTTCCTTTTTTTTATTTTTTATTTTATTTTGTAGGAGTTTTACATGTATTTTTCAAACTTTATTTTGCTTTTTTTTTAAATAATTTGTCCCAGTACGGGACTTCAACTTTCACTCATCTCATTACTTGTTTTTTTTTATCCTTAAAACCAAAGAAATGAGCCGGACTATAAGCTTGTATAAGTGCAAAGTGTAAGAGCACGTTCACACTGTGGCCATTTCACAGACAAAACCGAAGAAAAAATAAGCATATACCCTACAGCAATTAAATAGTAATAGTACATGTAAACAACATATGGTACTTAGTTAATGCTATTTTTATTAAAAAAAAGCATAATATTAATATTGTCATTGAGGTTGTTACTTGGCCTGGGGTCTCTAATTGACAATGTGCCATTGTGAGTTGCCTATGGGAATAAAGAGGGAGCCCCATACCTCATATAACCCTCTTGATACTGCTGTCACTATTGACAGCGTCATTGGAGGTATTATATGGCTGTGATCAGTACTGGCACAGATCACAGCTGTTGCAGGACCTTAATAAGTCACAATATTATTGTTCAACTTGGTAGACTATTGTGACATTTGGCATTAGTACAAGCAAGGGCATAGGAGCAACATGAGATGAAGGAGATGCTAACCTCATCATCATTGTTACAGAGTAAGTGGTGCTCTGTCCACAGCAGCTGTGAGTGCACTTACAGCAGATACATCTCTTGGCTGGGAGACTTCAGTGAAACTCCATTACATCTGCCTTCACTTACACTGCTATTCTACATCCGAGAGCGAAGACGGTGCCGGAATTCCACCCGCACTCTGCCCCGGGCCAATTCACATCTCTCTGCCTTCATTATAATGACACAATGCAGGATTCAAGATTAGTGATGAGCGAGCATGCTCGCTACTGCTCGGTGCTCGCCCGAGCATCTCACTGTTCGAGATGCTCGTCGCTCGCCTAGTATTTCCGGGTTGCTCGGGCGGGAACTCTGGTCCCCTCCCTGCATGTTTAGCGCTCTTTAGAGAGCCAATGAACATGCAGGGATTGCCTGCCATGCACTGTAATGCCGTAGCCATGTTATTTGTGGGCATTACAGTGATTGGCTGGCCGCACAGCGTCATCAGGTCTATATCAGACCTGGCGCCGCCATGCTCGTCACAGTCACTCCGGATCAGACAGTGTAGGGAGAGCTGCTGCTGTGTCAGGGAGAGATTTGATCATGTATTAGGTAGTGTAGGGAGAAAAAATGTACATTACACATATCCATCTTAACAAACAGTCCTTCTGAGGACTAATCCATCTGCAGAGATATCAGGCAGGCAGGGTGTATAGGCAGGCGGTGTATGTAGCAGACTGCAGTGCATATAGCACAAGAGGCTCCATTCCAATTCTGCCTTCTGCTGCTGTTAGATATTTCTATACAAAAGCCAAGGTCTCAGGGGCCAGGAATACTTTTCTTTGGATCTTAATCCTCATTATTTGCTTAAAAAGCAATCCAGAGAACACCATTTTTCTGCGCCATTTGCTTGTTTTGGGAGAGGTGCTGCTGCGTCAGGGACAGATTTGCTTGTGTATTGGGTAGTGTAGGGAGAAAAACCGTACATTACACATATCCATCTTAACAGTCCTTCTGAGGATTAATCTATCTGCAGAGATATCAGGCAGGCAGGGTGTATAGGCAGGCAGTGTATATAGCAGACTGCAGTGCATATAGCACAAGAAGCTCCATTCCAATTCTGCCTTCTGCTGCTGTTAGATATTTCTATACAAAGGCCCAGGTCTCAGGGGCCAAGAATACTTTTCTTTGCATCTTAATCCTCATTATTTGCTTAAAAAGCAATCGAGAGAACACCATTTTTTCTGCGCCATTTGCTTGTTGACACTGCAGAATACAACCAGGTCCTTTCCATATTAGAGCGCTAGCAATCCAGCTATTTAAAACTGTGTTTTCTCCGCCAAACGGATCACATATACGTTGTCAGAAAATACTGCCATTTCTGGCCTCCATTAAAAATTTCCTTTAGTGTGTCATTGAAGCAATTCACCGCAGATTGCTGTTCAAACTAGTTACCTACAGGCCAGGTATTTAAAACTCTGTTTTCTCCGTCACACGGATCACATATATGTTGTCAGAAAATACTGCCATTTCTGGCCTCCATTAAAAATTTCCTTTAGTGTATCATTGAAGCAATTCACCGCAGTTTGCTGTTTAAACTACCTACCTACAGGCCAGGTATTTAAAACTCTGTTTTCTCCGTCACACGGATCACATATATTCCTCAGAATTGAGTGATTCCATAATTTTTTCCCTCTGCTTGGTATGAAAAAAATTACCCTTACTGAGTACCACATTTTTTTTCTTGATTTCTTTTAGTGTTTCTTAAAGCCCTAAAGTTGCCATTTGAAATGACTTTAGTTTTGTGCCATGTCTGTGATCTGTTTTTTTTCAACAACATTAAACAACTGAATGAACATCCTCCGAACCCGGTAATTCCATAATTTTTGCCACGTGTTGTATTATTCTCTGCGATATAACTCTGCAGGTCATCTCTTATGATGCACAGGGAAAATTAGGAAATGTCCAGAGATAAAATAAAATAAAAGTATCTTTCTTTATTGATTCCTTTAAAATAATCCTGAATAGGACAAACCACACCAACACACTACAGCTCGATCTACGCTTTTCAACTTTAGCAAGTCTTAGTGATGATCTAACAAAATGTGGGATAGAGTCAAATTTATAGAGCAATGAAACCTCCCACCCAGCACAGGTGCATTAATTGCAAAATCAGGATCAGGCTTCCAGCCAGAGAGCCAGTTGTAGAAAAAAGCCGGGCGAATAACAAAATATATGGATCGAAAAAAAAAAACATGTTAAAGTCATAAGTTACTTACCGGTAACGGGATTTTTTGGAGACCATGACAGCACCACGAGAGAGGGGATCCGCCCACCAAGGACAGGAAACCTACAGGCTTAAAAGGGGCGGCCTTCTCTCTCGCCTCAGTTTGGATTACAGAGCATTGAGAGGACCACCAGGTTAGTAGACATAGCAAACAACCATAAAAATAATATTTTTATACAACACCAACTAAGTGTGAAATCTTTAATTAATAAATAAGGAGTGCTCCCATAATGTGAAGGGAGGGAATATAAGGGTGCTGTCATGGTCTCCGAAAAATCCCGTTACCGGTAAGTAAGTTATGACTTTATTGGTCGACCATGACAGCACCACGAGAGAATTGCAGAGATGAGGAAGTCTAGGGAGGGACCACAGCCTGGAGCACCCTTCTCCCAAAAGGGGGTCAGATGAAACACCCAAATCCTGTCTATAGTGCCTATAGAAGGTAGATGGAGAAGACCAGGTAGCAGCCTTGCATATGTCTTCCATCGAGACACCCGTCTTCTCCGCCCATGAGGTCGCCACTGCCCGGGTAGAGTGAGCCTTCAACCCCTGTGGCGCTTCCCCACCGCTGGAAGCATAAGCTAGAGTAATAGCCTCCCTGATCCACCTAGCTATGGTGGACTTAGCAACCTTAAGCTCTTTTCTAACCCCTTGGTAGGAGATAAACAAAGAACTATCTTTCCTGAAAGCCTGGGTGACCGAAAGGTACCTGATCACACATCTTCTTACCTCTAAAGTATGGAATTCTGCCTCTTTTTGGTTACTTGGATTAGGACAGAACGAGGGAAGGATTATTTCTTGGAGCCTATGGAAACAGGAAGCTATTTTAGGGAGATACGCTGGGTGAGTTCTAAGAATTATTCTATCGTTCAGGATCTGCGTGAAAGGTGAAGTTGAAGACAGAGCCTGGATGTCGCTGATCCTCCTAGCTGATGTTAGAGCTATTAGAAGCACTGTTTTAAGGGAGATGGACTTAAGGGTTGCTGAATCTATTGGTTCAAAGGGTTAACTAGTTAGTACTTTTAGAACTAAATTTAGATCCCAGAGTACTAAATTGCTTTTGATAACAGGCCTGGATCTAAACACGGCTTTGATAAAGCGAGAAATCCAATAATTTCCCGCCAAGTCACAGTTCTATAGGGCACCCAAGGCAGAGACTTGGACTTTAAGGGTACTTGTTGCCAACCCCAACTCGAGGACCTTCTGTAAAAACTCTAAAATTTTAGCAACTGGCGCCCCCTCACCAACTGTAGAACCAGAAAAAGATAAAAATTTCTTCCAAGTTCTAACGTAAATTCTAGTAGTGATAGGTTTTCTACTACGCATTAGTGTGGCCACTAGGTCCCGAGAGAATCCTTTGCGTTCTAACAGAGACCTCTCAAGTTCCACACCGTCAAGTGTAGGCCAGGAGCTTGAGGATGGACTATTGGACCCTGGCCGAGGAGATCCGGAATCTTGGGCAGGATCCAAGGATCGGAGATGGACATGTTCCTCAGGCATGAGAACCAGGGCCTCCTGGGCCAAAAGGGTGTGACCAGAAGAACCCTCGCCTTGTCTTCTCTGATCTTTCTTAGGACCATGGGAAGAAGATTCAATGGGGGGAAGGCATAGGCCAGGCTGAAATCCCAAGTTACTTGGAAGGCGTCCACTGCTAGGGGGGTTTTCTCTGGGATTTAGGGAACAAAAGTGCTCTGTCTTTCGATTTAGTTTCATGGCAAAGAGATCTACCACCGGAAGCCCCCATCTTCGGACTATTTGGGAAAAAATGTCCTGCTTTAGTTCCCATTCGCCCTGCCTCAGAGAATGGCGGCTTAAGTAGTCTGCTTTTATGTTTTCTTTCTCTTTGATGAGGAGGGCTGTTAAGGAAAGGAGATGATATTCCGAAATCTGAAAAAGATGATCCGTCACTCTCATCAGTGATCTTGAACGTGTACCCCCCCCGATGGTTCACGTAAGCTACCGCTATCCTATTATCTGAAAGGACCTTAACGTTTTGATCATGAAGGAAAGGCAAGAAATCATTAATCGCTTTATCCACTACTAGCACTTCTTTAGTGTTGGAGGAAAGTCCCTTTTCATCGTCTGACCAAGACCCCTGGACTACCATATCCCCCAGATGGGCCCCCCATCCATGGAAGCTTGCATCGGTGGTAATTATCTTAGTGACTCTAAACACCCAGGGAACCCTCGAGATAGGTTCGCTTTGTTCACCCACCACTGTAAGGACTCAACTGATCAGGGTGACAAGAATATTTGTCCTTCTAAGTGCCCATTCAACAAAACTTCATTATGTAGAACGTCCCACTGTAGAACCCTGGAGTGGTATTGTGCCCACAGAACCCCAGGAAGGCAAGATGATAGAGTGCCCAACAAGGACATCGCAGCTCTAAGGGACATGACCGGGTTTGCTAATGCTTTCCCTACCAGAATTTTTGACCTTTTGTTTTTTTGGCTTCCGGGAGTTAACATACTTGAAGGTCTGAATCCAGCATAATACCCAAAAACTGCTGTATTTTTGAAGGCACTACCCTAGATTTTTCTAAATTCAGGATCCAGCCCCGACTTTCTAAGATGGAGATTACTAATTTTAGTTGATTATTACATTGGGAGGCCGAGTCTCCAACTATCAAGAAATCATCCAAGTAAGGGATAATTAAAATATCATCTTCCCTAACATGAGCCATGATCTCCGCTGTAACCTTAGTAAATACCCAGCGGGCTATGGCCAGACCGAACGGCAGGGCTCTAAACTGGAAATGTTTAATTTCTCCATCTATGATCAAAGCTACCCTAAGGTATTTCTGGAAATCCATATGTATAGGTACATGGTAATAGGCTTCTTTTAAATCTAACACTACCATGTAATAGCCTGAAAAAAGTAACTTTATTTTTGATTTTATGGATTCCATCTTAAAGGTGGGGACTATCAAAAACTTATTAAGGGCTTTCAAGTTAATGATACACCTAAATGAACCGTTAGGCTTAGAAACCAGAAAGAGGGGGAGTAGAATCCTAGCCCCTTTTCTGCAGCTGGGACTTCCACTAGGACTGCTTTACGAACCAAGTCCAGCACTTCCACTTGTAGGGCCGTCTGTTCAAATACTGAGGAACGGATTGGGGTCAAGATGAATCTCCCACGAGGAATCTGCCGTTTGAAACTCGAACCTCAGACCCAAACCTACCAGATCAAGGATCCAGTTACTAGCAGAAACTTTTGTCCAGGCAGGTAAGAAGCCCAACAGCCTCCCCCTACCTGGGCTGCGAGTCATTGACTCGGTTTCCGGGGCCCTCGGTTAGAAGAAGAAGAGTCGAATAGGAGCCCTCTACCTTTCGGTCTGCGGTCTTCCCATTTCTCCTGACCCTTCTGCGGTATTTTTCGTAGAAATCTTCTATGAAAAGGACGTTTATAAGCGGGAACAGGCAAGCTAGGGAACCCTTTCTTTTTGTCACTAGCGTTATCCAGAATCTTGTCCAGAACAGGCCCAAAAAGATGCTCTCCTTCACATGGTATAGTACAGAGTCTCGTTCTTGCCTGAATATCACCTGGCCAATATTTAAGCCACAGGGCTCTACGGGCTGCGTTGGACATGGTGGCTGACCTTGCCGCCAATCTGACTGAATCCGCAGAGGCATCCGCCAGGAAGGCTGCTGCCCCCTGTAATAGTGACATATCAGATAATATCTCTTTCCTGGGTGTGTTCTTCTTCAGATGAGATTCAAGCTGGTCTAGCCATATCATTAGGGACCTGGCTGTACAAGTACCAGCAACCGCCGGCTTTAAAGCCCCCGCAGTCGTTTCCCAGGTCCCTTTGAGAAAGGTGTCAGCTTTCCTATCCAAAGGGTCCTTAAGAGCCCCCATATCGTCAAAGGGGAGAGTCGATTGTCTAGATGCCTTAGCTATAGCCACATCTATTTTTGGGGCTTTCTCCCAGGAGGAAGAAGCTGAGTCTTCAAATGGGTATTTCCTCTTAAAGAACGGAGGGAGAACACCCTTTCTCTCTGGTCTTTTGCATTCTCTACGTATCAAATCCTGAAGTTTATCATTAAAAGGAAAACTTCTTCTTTTCCTTTGCCCCAGCCCCCCTGAACATTACGTCCTGGACTGATTTCTCTGGTCTGGCATCTGTAATACTCATGGTTGAGCGAACCGCTTTAATCAAACCATCGACCCCATTAAGTGGGAAACAATGCTGACCCGCACCACTGTCTGAGGAAGTGGATGATGAAGAGGCTGAGTTGTCCAAGTCCAACTCATAAGTCAATGACAAGGAGTCATTAGGGGCTGCGGAGATCTCACAGTCTGTATCCACCATGCCCTTAGCCTTTTTAGAGAGGATTTTACTAATTTCAGACTTGACTAAGGTTTTCAATCCCGAGGCCAAACTAGGGGTTTCATCTGCTACCGTCTGATTCAGGATTGACACAATTTTTGGGGATACGAGTCTGGAAGGACGGTGTTACACAATGCACATTGAAAATGCTTGGTCTTGGAGGCACACTTCTTCCCCTATTAAAAAATAGAAGGGGAGAAGGGATACTCCATTACTAAGTGAACTTTCTCGAAGATCACTTACCCAGGCGGCTCAAAGGGCTGGTAAAGGTTTGGAGGAAGGACCTTTCTCAGCTGGGGGATCTTCCCTGGAGGCTGCAGAATATCCAGAGCGCCATACGCCACCGGGTGTCGATGGGAATAGCACCCCACGCAACCCGCCATAATTTTCAGGGCATTGGTAGGCTTGCCACCCCAGATAGGGGCGCAGTCCTACTGCGGTCCGGACCAGTCCAGGGGCAGCCTCCCCTCAGATAGGGGCGCAGTCCTAGCTGTAGCAGATGATGTTAGGGCTGCCACCCTAGATAGGGGCACAGCTCCCACTGCTATCCGGTGCAAGGATGCTGTGCATTCTGCAGATAGGGGTGCACATGCATAGCTGACGCTGGAGCTGCCGATCCCAGATAGGGGTGCTGTTCGACAGCTGTCGCCATCCAGTTTCATACGAAGATCTTCCATGAGCCTGCTATAGGTTCCCTCCATCAAGGACAGTAAACCAAAACTGAGGCGAGAGAGAGAGCCGCCCCTTTTAAACCTGTAGGTTTCCTGTCCTTGGTGGACGGATCCCCTCTCTCGTGGTGCTGTCATGGTCGACCGATAAACAAACTAACATATATCAAGACAGAATAAAAAAAAACAGTAAAATATATGAAGTGTTATAGTATGACAAGCAGTTCATAATTACACAAAAAACGGACCTTAAAATCAAGGGCTGCTACAGCTATTATCAGATCAAACTAATTATACTTCCGTATCAAGTCTAATATTTTACAATGATTGTTATTGATATAGGAAATAAATAGGGAGGAATCGCTCTTAAGATGTCCTGTATGGAATCTCTCAAGTTATATTTTATCTGAAAACCAAATAACATTACTTTCTTGAGGCTCAGGCTTTGCCCCTACTAATACATTTGATGTCTTTAAAACCTTGCTTGATATCAATAAATTTGCCAGGAATTTGACTTACAAATGTCATTTTCTTGAACAGAACATTAGTATATCTAAAGGACTCTAAGAGAATGATTTTGAAAACTCCAATATGTCACATTTATCTAATGATGTTTTTGCCCGACCCGAACCAGGGCGTCTCCGTGCGATATCATTCTCAACAAAGGACCACTTTATTCACCTGTGAGCTGGCTTTCATTTCTCCCTTTCCTATGCTTGGTATATTAATAAAATACAGCCAGAAAATCTCTAATAAAACACAATAATAATATTGACAAAAATGGGTGCTCCGTGCTGGAAAAGTCTTTAGTAAGTGGCCAGCTCCTCACAAAGATGAAAATAAAATAACCTAATCTCAACATTATAAAAACACCGACATATCGATTTTTTTCCTATGCTTGGTATATTAATAAAACACAGCCAGTAAATCTCTAATAAAACACAATAATAATATTGACAAAAATGGGTGCTCCGTGCTGGAAAAGTCTTTAGTAAGTGGCCAGCTCCTCACAAAGATGAAAATAAAATAACCTAATCTCAATATTATAAAAACACTGACATATCGATTTTCTCATTAAAGCCCAGAGGTCCTTGTGCTTTTGTTCGCATAATCCATTTGGTTTTCCTTCTTAATAAAAGTTTATCGTGGTTACCTCCATGCTCTGGTGAGTTAACCCTCTCTAAACCTGCAAATCCTAAAACCTCAGGATCAAAGTAATGAAAATCGCATATATGTTTTAGAAATCTGGGGGGATGCTTTTCCCGACATGATGAATTTAAAATGTTCCCTTAATCTGACATACAATGGCCTGAGGGTTTGGCCAATATAAAATATTATGTATACCACAAACTGAGTTATACAAGAGAAGAAGTCAGAGACCTGGTGAACTATCAAACCTATCTTCATTGGATTAGACGTTAGATGGAACTTGCAAAAGGAGCATCCCCCACATTTAAAATTACCGACCACCCCTGACTTATGCAGCCAGTTGTTAGATTCCAGTCTAAGTCGATTATGGACTAAAGTACCATATCTTAAATTAATGCATCTCCAGTATGTCAGAAGTGGTCTCTATGCCGCTACCTCCAATAATTTTTTATCATTACTTAATAAATGCCAATTCTTGTAGATGGCCGAGCCAATGAAGTCATCCATTAGGCCAAATCTAAAATTAAAAATACATCTCTTAATTTTTATGTTGATTAGTATTATACAGTACAATAGATCTTTCTGATTCTTAATTTTTGCCGTATCCAACGCCTCATCTAAAAGAGGGGCTTGATAGACCCTATCAGCAAACCTGTGTTTTAGTGCCTGATTCTGAAAGTGTTCCTGATTATTGTTTATTTTTCTCAATCGGAGGATTTGACTTCTGGGGAGTGATTTCCCCTCCTGTGAAAAGGGTGAGCAATATTATTATGTAAGAGAGAGTTTGTTGCAGTTGATTTTCTAAAGGCTTCTGTTGTCAAATCATCATCCCTAACACAAATTTTTACATCAAAAAATTCCAACTCAGAACCTCCATAAACAGAAGTAAACTGCATATTCATAGTGTTTGCCTCATTTAACTAATTAATAAATGAAGAGAACTGTCCTTTCATTCCCACCCAGATTATAAAATATCATCTAAATAACATAGGACTATAGAATCGTATTAACAGAAAAGCATGACAATATATAAGAACCATAGTCCCAAAATGCTTAGGGAACTCCCAAAGTATATCCTTCAAGATAATGCAGCAAAAAATCTCCAAAATATAAGTCATAATAAAATATGAATCATGTTCAATATTGAGATAAAAATATATCAAGTTTATTATATATCAAAAAGTACACAAAACGTGTCAGAGAACAGTTAGAGGTAGACAATTTGACATATAAAATAGTAAGTCAATACAAAAACACATAGTAACAACAGGGCAATGTCAATCCATAATAAGTGGGCATGAATATTATTCAATGTACAGTACAGACCAAAAGTTTGGACACACCTTCTCATTTAAAGATTTTTCTGTATTTTCATGATTATGAAAATTGTACATTCACACTGAAGGCATCAAAACTATGAATTAACCCATGTGAAATTATATACTTAACAAAAAAGTGTGAAACAACTGAAAATATGTCTTATATTCTAGGTTCTTCAAAGTAGCCACCTTTTGCTTTGATGACTGCTTTGCACACTCTTGGCATTTTCTTGACCAAGGAGGAGAGTGATGGGGTGCTACGCCAAATGACCTAGCCTCCACAGTCACCAGACCTGAACCCAATTGAGATGGTTTAGGATGAGCTGGACCGCAGAGTGAAGGAAAAGGGCCAACAAGTGCTAAGCATCTCTGGGAACTCCTTCAAGATTGTTGGAAGACCATTTCCGGTGACTACCTCTTGAAGCTCATCAAGAGAATGCCAAGAGCATTTCAGTTGTTTCACACTTTTTTGTTAAGTATATAATTTCACATGGGTTAATTCATAGTTTTGATGCCTTCAGTGTGAATGTACAATTTTCATAGTCATGAAAATACAGAAAAATCTTTAAATGAGAAGGTGTGTCCAAACTTTTGGTCTGTACTGTATGTCACCATTGTTAGGAATTGTGGTTTTGTGCTCACACCTGGTAATGGAGCAGGTCCAATGCTACGCTACTCCAGTCGCAGGCGCCGCCATTGTCCTGACCATGGTGGCGAAGACTATCCCAATCTTATGGAACACCACGTTCTGGTATTGTAAGATGTATGAGAATGCAGGACGCCGTGTATCTCACTGATTTCCCCGGTTGCCAGGCAACACAAGTCGCTGCTGTTTCTGGCACTAATCAGTGGTGGAATTATGTTCATTCTGTTGTAGCTAACAGGGACTGGCTGTCTGGGGATGATTAGGAGGTATTTAACACCTGATCATTAGGTGGGGTATTTAACCCTGCTCAGTGCTTTGCTGTTTATTGCAGTTCCTATGTGCTGTGGTAGTGAGTGGTGCTAGCATTAGTTTTGCTATCTTTTCAGGGGTTTTCTCATTTTCTCTTCTGGTTTCACTTGCAGAGGTACTCACCTGGTTCTTGACTAGGCACCAGCCGTGTCACCAGACGCCTGCTGTCTGGCAACAGTGGGCCTGTGAAGGGCTCTGCCAAAGTCCCCCTTCTATTTTCTGGGAGCTGGGTGAAGAGTATTCCTAGCCCTCAAGGGCTCACCTAGCTGGACAGCTTGTGCCAAGTGCGTCTGTGGCTGCGCCTTTAAATGGTTTGGTGCCAGTCTTGCTGGATCCCTCTGCAAAGCGCATAACAACCATTATTCCAAATCTGATATCAGAAAAATTCAAGCATAGTATGTAATAATATCATAATGCCAAATGATGGCATCAGAGTACAGAGTAAAGTTTCAATACTATGCTCGAGTCACTGAGAGATAACAGGTATGTGCATGATTAGAAACATGGATCCAAAAATGCTACCAAAGGAATAGTCACCAAGAATAAACATATTTGCATGGCTTACTCATGTGAAGTAATGTCCTGATGTGAGTCTGTAGCCACTATGCACTTTTCACGTAGCCTTCCTCAGAGGGGGGGGGGTGATGTGGAGTCATATGTAATGTGTGTATTTATATCCACCTGCTCACAGATGCATGTGTTTCCAGCCACAGTGATTCAGCCCATGTTCAGTGGTGCCCACACCGACGACCGCGTCAAATCCGGCCTATCCCAGTGACAGTGTGGGTGAGGGAAAATGTTCCCATGACGTCTGTGACCAACGGTGCTCTGTCTGGATGCCTTCCGAGACACATGCATATTAAAGTTTCACTGCGGCCATTTTACTTAAGGGAAAAGTTCAGGGTAACCATATGCATATATATGGTAGATAAGGATCAAAGCTAGGAGTATAAATGTGAATAGAGTGATATGATGAAGAGAAAGAAAAGAATATGGAAAAGAAAGAGGAAAAAGAAAAAGAAGAAAAGGCAAATATATGTGACCAAAATAAAATAATAAATATCAATAATAAGTGCAATTAATGCATGAATCGCACTACTATGCATGACAAATACAAAATAATACAAATAATAAATATTTAAATAGAACATAATAAATTCGCAAAATGAGTACAAAAAATCGTCCATGTAAGAAAAAATATAGAAAATACATATTGCATGTAACATCCCTGGTGGCGTGCTGGCATGGCTTACCATCTCCCACTATGCAAGACCGCCAGCTTACCTATCAGTCTAAGCTGTGCACTATTCTCCTTTACTTGCTGTGTGCATGTCTCTTGTCTGCTGGCTTAGGGCGGCGGAGCTGGCACTTCCTGATTCTTAAAGTTACAGCTTGCGCAGTCCTAATGCGTCCCCAGCCTATTGCTGTGAGCCACTGGATACTTAAACCTCCTCCACCCAGTGGGAGGTGCCTGAGCAACACTTTCTTTCAGTGTGTTCTTTGCAACTGAGTTGCTTGGTCCTGTCCTGTATCTTGTCTGTTTCCGCCACCCTGGGGGCTGAGTACCCAGGCCCGTTAAAAGGATCTGTGACTTCTAGTCTATTCCTGCCACCCTGGGGGCTGAGTACCCAGGCTCGTTCCTGTATCTCGTTCCAGTGTCAGTTCCTGTCTGAACTGTGTCCTAGCCCGTTACCTGTTTGTCTCTATGTCCGATCCTTCCATTTTCCTGCAGTGTCTGAACCAGTACCTAACTCCAACTCGTTGTCTCTGTACTTCTGTTTGTGAGTTTTGTGTCCACTCGCTACTTCATTGCAAGTACCTTGTGTGTATCTGGTTCTGCTTGCCCCGTTTCCCTGCCTCCGTTTCTACCTCCTGTGTTCTAGCTATCTTCCTGTGTTTCCCAGTCTGTTCCATGTGAAAAGAGCCCTGTCCTGTCTGCCTGCACCTGCGGTTCTGCTCCTCTTGCCCTCCGCACCTGCAGCTTTGCTCTGCTCTGCCCTGCTCTGCTTGTCCTCCGCACCTGCGGTTCCACTCTGCTCTGCATGCCCTCCGCACCTGCAGCTTTGCTCTGCTCTGCCCTGCTCTGCTTGTCCTCCCCACCTGCGGATCTGCTCTGCTTGTCCTCCGCACCTGCGGTTCTACTCTGCTCTGCTTGTCCTCCGCACCTGCGGTTCTGCTCTGCTCCGCTTGTCCTCCGTACCTGCGGTTCTGCTCTGCTCCGCTTGTCCTCTGCACCTGCGGTTCTGCTCTGCTCCGCTTGTCCTCCGCACCTGTGGTTCTGCTCTGCTCCAATTGTCCTCCGCACCTGCGGTTCTGCTCTGCATGTCCTCCGCACCTGTGGTTCTGCTCTGCTCCGCTTGTCCTCCGCACCTGCGGTTCTGCTCTGCTCTGCTTGTCCTTCTTTCCTGTATCCCAATCTGTACTGGTCCCTATCCAGCCTGTTTTCCTACCTGCCAGTACCGGCCCGTCTGTATACAAGCCGTACCTGCCTGTACCCGCCCGTCTGCATACCAGCCGTGCCCGTTCCTGCATTCCCTGGTGTGGGTCAACAGCTGTGACCGGGGTCTGACCTGGAGTAGCACCTGGGCCACCTCCCACGTCCCTCCTCGGACCACGGAGTCGATTAAGCCACCGTGTGTTCGTGGTCGGATCTGGCGAGGCGCCTAGTCATGCCCCTCCAGGCACTCCTCGGTTCGTGGCCCAGTGGGACCACTAACCACGCTCACGCCAGTCAGTCCGGGCGTGAGTGTAACATTACATATGTTGCTAAACTAGAATGACCAAAACCCAGGTCATCCATAGATGAAAAATGGTAACAATTCTGGAAATCTGACGATGAGCAGAAGAGGGGAAGAGGATGGTGTCCCAGGTTTATCACTACTAAAATAAAAAAAGAAAATAAAAACACACAATTAAAATCCAAAAAGAAAAAAGGTACTTTGTAAGAATGGAAGCAAGATGATGTGACGACACAGTGTTTAATCTTAATTATCCAGCCGTAAATTCAGTAGGCCAGGAGCCATATTCTTTTATCCTTATGTTGACTTTTGAATGTGTTTTTCTTTGGTTGATCAAAACAGACTATTGTTTGTTAGATGTTGACACTTGAGTTGATATTTACTGCAACTTCTTGTCTGTTATCTCTGGAGGACAGAGACACATGGTCATGGAATAATGATGTTTGCTAATATGCTGATTACATATTGTACCAGGTCAGCTAGATTGTTTATCTGCAGAGCAATGGAGTACAAACTATGCAAATTGATTAAATGATCAAACAATCAGACATGAGCCCCTGCCAACTTCCCCCCTGACCTATGAATGATGACCTGAGCCACAGATGTAAATATAAAAAGGGATTTCTATATTGCTGCAAGTAGAATCAGAGAGACTCTTCAGAATGAGAGTGAATTGCCAGAGCAACAGCTAGGACACATGTCTCCATCAAGAGGGACACAGATTTGGATTCCACAGGATGCCAGCTTAAGGGACCATGGCCCTGGCTGGAGGAATACAGATCTGCTCCTATCACAGAACCCATGGATACATTTGGGGAAACCAGGTTGGGACCGTCCGGTCACCTGATCCCATGGAATTTCTTGTTTGAGGTTGCAAGGTGTGCCCCTTTGGTCATCTGGAACCCATGGATACGCTCGGAGAAAGCCAGGTTGGGACAATCCGGTCACCTGGTTCCATGGATATGTTCAGAGAAGCCAGGTTGGGACCTTCGGGTCCCCTGGCCACGTACCTCAATGGACTGTCAGCTTCCTAAGCTTGTTACCTCCTCTCTGTCGGTGCCTGCCGAAAGCAGGGTGCCACTGGTGGGGGTAGTGGGCCGTGGAGGCCCTGATATCGCAGCAGCTAGTATTGTCACACTGTTTTACCCTCACCCTCTGTTGTATGAGTAGTATTTTGACCCCTGTGTCTCCACAGCTTAGCTTTTCATTAAGGCCGTGTGGGGTCATTGTGTCCAGGGTGACGATCCACCAACATTCAAGCTGCGCCAAAATTCAGTTGCAATCCCCACCTCTAATACCAAGGTGTACTTTGTCAATACCTTTAATTTTAAGGTCATTAGGATTGCAATTATGGCACAGCCTGAAATGTTGGGGGATGGTCTTGAGGGTCATAACATCCTCCATGTCTATGTCCCTAGGTGCCCTGACATGTTCTCTTGCATGGATAAGTCCCATATAACTGAGGTTACAAGTACATGTGGCAAGATATACCACATAACTGGTACTACAAGAAATGTAGCTACTAGCTTTAAAGTTTCAATAGTATGCTCGAGTCACTGAGAGGTAACAGGTATGTGTATGATTAGAAAGATGGATCCAAACATGCTACCAAATGAATGGTCACAGAGAATAAACATATTTGCATGGCGTACCCATGTGAAGGACCATGTGTCTTGACACTCTAGACACTATCGGACGCTTTTGCGGAGTGGATTTGTGTATTTTTGGTATAAAATATCAATTTGTTTTTTTGGGTATTCTGAAAACAATTTCAAAGCCTTTTTCTTTGATAGCATTTATGAATCAACCTGTTTTCTCAGAAAGGGGAGGCTGGAGCACTTAGGCCAAGGCAGTGGGTGGAAGCCTACATGACGTAGGTTTGGAGGTGGGGGCTAGGCAGGGGATTTATAAGGTGGCATGGGGTGGGGTTGGGTCACTTTCCCGCTCCCAGGACAAGAGAAGAGTCCCCAAGACAAGTGGATATTGACCTTTATTGCATCAGCTGAAGATTTGATGAAGGCCCTCCTGATGGCGGCAAGGGGACGTCACCCGGGATGGCTGGAAGGACAAGTGGCCGCCATAGTTGGATGAGAAGGACCTGCGGATGGAGCTGTTGAAGGACCACGACAAGGAGAAGATTCTGCTGATGGACCTTGACGAGAAGATTCTGTGGATGGCATGGTGGCAGGACTGCTGGAGCGTCTTGCATGAAGATCGCGCCCCCATTAAGTTTTTCCTCGGATGGAACGAGGACGAGGCGCCAGCATACGAGCCCCTCCAGGGACCCTCCGGCACAGGCTGCATCATCTTGGTATGCCCGCCGGCCCCAGGGCCGGAAATAAACAACGTGCGCTGCTTTGTCTGGCGGTGGTGAGCGGGCCAGAGCCAGTGGCACGTGTCTGGCACACCCACCTGTTACCACAGCGGAAGTGTATCGTCGTTTGCCACTTCTGGTCGCGGCGGTGGTGCGTCATCAGGGATCGCATCATCAGCCGCATCCGGTCGTCATCGTGTACCCTCCACAGCAGCAGGACCGGTCAGCGGCGGACCGGGCAGTGGCGGTGAGCTGGGGGTGCAGAAATGGTGAGGGCCTTCACAAACAATGGAGCTCCGTAGGAGGAGCAACAGGGGAGGAGGTGTGTGATCACTTTCATGAAAGGGAGGACCTGCGGCGCGTTCTCCCACAATGTGATATTACACAGGGGGTTGAAAAAAAGGGACCTACAAGGGAATACCTGTGTCACGGTATCCCAGTACATGAAGTTCCAGAAGGGGTTGAAAAATCAGGGACCTGCAAAGGAGGACCAGCGGCACGGTCTCCCAATTTATGACGTTCCACCAGAAGTAAGGGAGGACCTGTGGCGCGGTCTCCCCAGAGATGGAGCGGACAGCTGTAGGGGGATGAGGGCCCACCCTTTCATCTTAACGACAGCTTCCTTAGCATCATCATATGGATCACAGGCCCAAACTAATTTCTCCGGAGGAGGCTTTCAAAGCGGCCCCCAACACCACTCCGCATCCTCTGCAAGGGAACCCAGCTTTCAACAAGGAGCAACCACAAGAGGTGGCTCACCATCAACTTAGGATCGTCAGGATGCAGAATTTCTGGCCAGTGGGGTGGTTCCCCCCACACGGTCTGGTGAGTATGATTCTTTGTCTTGTCGGTTTTCACCAACATTACTATCTACAAATCATCTGGGTAGTCAGCATTTAAGAGAGGTGTTCCAAGTTAATATGGGCAGTCAGCAAATATGGGACGTGTCTAGGGGTGCAGGAATGGGCAATGTAGGGGGCACAGGGGTTCAAGATTTGCTATCTACCTTAAAGAAATGCTTAACAAGGTTAGAAGGGCCTCCGGCTCAAGTAAGTGCCTGGGTCCCCATGGGGGGGGGGGGGCATCAATAATGATGTGTATCGGTCTATCAGTGATAACCCCCAGGCACAAGGGCCGGCGTCCGTTTTAGTTCAGACTGAAGAGGATAAGAGGGAAAAAATTAATTTGGATGATAGGGCAAAGGGAGAAGTTTACGTTTGTTTTGAGAGACCGTTTGGGGCTCATTTAAAGAAGGAAGTAAAGGAATAAATATTCAGGGATGAGTACATGAAATATTTTCATTATTGCCGCTGGAAAAGTTTAACCTTGATCCCTCAAACGTTCACTAACTGGATGCAAGCGTTTGCAATCATGTCAAGCGTAATAGGCGAAAAGGCTCCAGAGAACTGCCCTGGCCTATTTTGCTATCTTGACTCTATTGAGGAAGCATACAGAGTTTATGGAGGCCAGACATGGTTGAGATATGACAAATAGTTTTGTAAAAAGAAGGCAGTTAGGCCAGCGATCAGGTGGGACCAAAAGGATATAGGCCTACGGTTGTGGGTCATGGCTCCAGTTAGGTTTGGACCCACATTTCAGGGTGGGGCCGGTTTATCCTGCCAAACAAGAACCTCAGGAGCTTCTAATCATTCAACCTAGTCAGCGTGTGTGCAAAAGCCGGGAGTATGCTGGCAGTTCAATGAAAGCCAGTGCAAATTTGGGAACGGTTGTAAGTTCAAACATTTCTGCTCCTATTGTAACGGTTCTTCCCATGGGGCTGGAAAATGTTTCAGGAAAGTCAAAGGTAAAGCACCTCCCGATCATTCCCAAGGGAGTGACGCCACTGAAACTACACGAAATGTGTCCATTTCTAGATAGATTACATGATAGGGCTGAGGCCGAATTATTAGTAGCCGGCCTTGAGGAAGGGTTTAGGATTCCAGCCCCACCTTTTGAAATCCCACTCACTGGAAAAAATCTACAGTCCGCTTACCGGCACCCCAAGCTGGTGGCAGAAAAACTGGAAAAGGAAGTTGCATAAGGCCGAATGGCCGGTCCTTTTCTTGATTTACCATTAGCTGATTTGGTTGTTTCCCTGCTAAAAGTTGTACCCAAAAAAGAGCCTAATAAGTATCGCTTAATTCACAATCTATCGTACTCAAGAGGGAGATCGGTGAATGATGGTATAGCTCCCGAATTATGCTCAGTAATATATACTTCTTTGATGAGACGACCCAAAGGCTTCGTAAGCTAGGAAAGGAGACTCTCATGGCAAAGACCGATATTGAAGCTGCTTTCAGGTTGTTACAAGTTCACCCAGAAAGCATACGGCTGCTAGGTTGCTTTTCGGACTGTAAATATTTTATCGACCGGTGCCTGCCTATGTGATGTTCCCTTTCCTGTTCAGTATTTGAAGCATTCAGTACTTTTTTAGAGTGGGTGGTGCATGACGTGTCTGGTGGAGCACCTATCATTCACCATTTGGACGATTTTATGTTTTCGGGCCAAAAGATACGAGATTGTGCGAGTCGACTCTGCGAATGATGGAGTAGGTGGCAAGACTGTTTTTAGTCCCGCTGGCTCCAGACAAAACAGAAGGGCCAACATCATGCATTCGTTTTTTGGCCATTGAGATTGACTTGGTTAATTGGGAGTTTCGCTGGCCACAAGAAAAAATTTCGGCACTAAAAAACGAGGTAGCTAAAGCAATGCAGGTAAAGAAACTAACTCTAAGAGAATTGCAATCACTGTTGGGTAAACTCTGCTTTGCTTGCAGAATTATGCCCAAGGGACACGTTTTTTCACGAAGACTAGCTAGTGCGACAGCCGGAGTGACGGCTCCTCATCATTACATTAGATTGTCAAAGGATCATAAGGACGACTTGGCGATATGGGCAAAATTTTTGGAATTGTACTATGGTCGCTCTTTGATGATGGATGAGATGGTGAATAATTCCGAGCTACAATTGTTCACAGACGCAGCAGGGAGTACTGGTTTTGGGGCGTATTTTCAGGGTCAATGGTGTGCAAGCGAGTGGCCCAAGGAATGGCGAGAGGTTAGTATATTAAGGAACGTAACTTTCTTGGAGATTTTCCCGATTTTGGTAGCCATTAAGTTGTGGGGAGTACGCTTCCATAATAAGTGAATACACTTTAATTGCGACAATATGGGAGTGGTCTTAGCAATAAATAGTATAACAGCTTCTTCCCCACCAGTGATTCGGGTACTGCTGTGTTTGGTATTAAAATGTCTATGGTTAAATGCCTGTATCACAGCCTCCCATGTATCAGGAGTTAAAAACTCGATTGCTGACGTGCTTTCTTGTTTCCAGTGGGATCGGTTCTGGTCGTTGACGCCCGACGCAAGCGAGAGAGGGTTGAAGTGTCCTCGGGAGTTATGGAACTTGACATTCGAGCAGCCCAACCTCTAATTGGCACATCATTGTCAAGTAGTATGTGGTCATCCTATCAAACCGTGTGGAAATCATGGGAGGAGCGATTGGGAGGAGTTAAACAACCGTTGTCAGGTGAGGATAATGTAGAACTGCTGCTTTTGTGGGTGAGTGAAGGAGCATCAGAAGGATGGTCGGTGTCTAATATGAATAGGTTACTAGCAGGTTTGTCTTTTCATTTTAAATTAAGGGGCTTGTCAAGTCACTATAAAATTTTTAGTGCGAAAAGCAATAAAAGGTTACCGTAGAGGTAGATCGTGTAAGGACAGACGACACCTGGTTTCATTTGACCTCTTGGAGCGATTAGGTTCTGA
Organism: Phyllobates terribilis; assembly: GCF_046119375.1. Classification (NCBI taxonomy): domain Eukaryota; kingdom Metazoa; phylum Chordata; class Amphibia; order Anura; family Dendrobatidae; genus Phyllobates; species Phyllobates terribilis. The sequence goes on from NW_027362765.1 coordinate 46,168,494, forward strand.
ATTGATAGAAATATGTTTTTCTGAGTACGAACTGAGTTTGTTCCAGTTAGCTTTCTCATTAGACTTTTTCGGTGTGTTGCGAACTAGTAGCTCCGTCCAAGTAAAGATCAGGTGGCTTATTGGCAAAGGACGTAGTAAATACCAAAAAAGGTGTAGAGATATGGCTCAGGAGTTCAAAAAACGATCAAACGAGGAAGGTGAGAAAGGTTTAGGGACTGTAAAAATGTCTTTAATGTGTCCTTTTAAGGACTAAATTCGTTTTTAAAGGTAACTGCAAGGGGGGTGAAGGCCCGTTGCTATGCCATGAGGACGGATCCTTACTATCAAAGTACCAATTTACAGAGGTTTTCAGGAACGGTTTAAGTCGTTTGGGTCTAGACCCATTTAGTTTCGCTCCCCATTCTTTCCGGATAGGAGCTGCTATGGAAGCTGCCGTATGTGGTTTGAGTCCAGAAATTGTAAAAAGGATTGGAAGGTGGGAATCATGCCTCTTTCTGACATACAGTATGTTAGGCCTGATGCAGTAGTTACAATAAAGTAATTCTGTTTAATGTTACTGATACTAATTTGTTGTTTTGCACAAGTCCCCCATTTTTGGTCTGGATAATGGGACATTCATATGTTCATTGGGGCGCAATACGAGCCAACATGCGACGAGATGGAAAGCAAATCAGGTTGTGAAGAGACAAGGCCGTGGTTAGATGGCTCTGTTTTCGGGGTATGGGGTGGGATTGGGTGATGTGAGAAGTCCAAAATTTTGTGCGCTTAGATAGGTCCCCGGATGTTTTATGTTTTCATTTAGGAGGGAACAATCTAGGGGTGCATCCCTGCAGGGAATTGATACGTGACACAAAATATGATTTTCTGCGTATCTGGACATCCTTTCCTGGTTTAGTGACGGTGTGGTCAGAGATTGTTACGAGAAGAGTATGGCGGAATGCGCGATCTGCTGAAAAAATAAACAAGGCTCGCAAAATCGTCAATTTTGCCATTTCAAAATTTGTGATGTGACTCAGAATGGGGGGGTGGTGGCAGTAAGGCATCTGGACCTGGAAGATAGCTGAGGAAATTTCTGGCGAGTGAATGGAGTGCACCTTAATGACGTGAGGATAGATTTATGGACTCTAGCACTGGGAGGGGGCATTGAGCAAGCCTTACTCTTCAAAGAAAAAGGTGTTTGGAAGGGGGTCTCGAGCATTTGAGGGGATCAAAAGCTCTCGTGGTGGCGTGTATCAGGGTCCTTGAAGTTGGTAACATTTTTGTTAAGGGGGTTCAGCAAGGCTTGAATCCCATGGGATATCTGGATTTTTGGTCTGGTGATTTATGGGACTTATGGCAAAAGGAATATCGGGCCCTTTTGGTTTGGCGGTTATCCATTTATAACCCATTTTGGAATTGTGGGTGCGCCAGAGCCTGTGGTAGCGGCTGGGAGTAAGTGTTGGGTAGTTATTTTGTGGTCACCAGATTTCGAAGCTTCAAGGACCTTAGCACGTTCTAATAAACAATGTTCTTTTTCCATGTTTTCATTGTATACAATAAAGGGCCACTGTGGCGGATATTTATCCAACCTCCCTTGAGTTCGTTGTTGTTCTTTGTGAAAGGTTACATGGGGCCAAGAACACACGATAGCCGACAATACCAGTGTCAAGGTTTGTAATAAGTTTTTATATCTTAAAATATATTAATTTAATCTGTGAAGCCCTTGAATAAAATCATCCTCACACATAATGCCTTCAAATTCCTGGAAAAATGGTTCTTACAACGGACAGGTACTGGGATGGGTACTCCTGTGGCTTGTGTTTTTGCTATTTTGCTTTTGGCCGTTTTAGAAGAAAAGTATGTGTTTTCACCAGTAAACCCTTTTATAAAGTACAACAAGCTATTCCTATGTTATGTAGATTATATCTTCATAATCTGGGTTGAAACGAAAGAACAGTTCTCTTCATTTATTAATTATTTAAATGAGACAAACACTATGAATATGTGGTTTCCTTCCGTTTATGGAGGTTCTGAGCTGGACATTTTTTATGTTAAAATTCGTGTTAGAGATGGTGATTTGTCAACAGAAGCCTTTAGAAAATCAACTGCAACGAACTTTCTGACATTATAATACTACCCACCCTTTTCACAGAAAGAGATCATTGCCCTGTAGCCAATTCCTCCTGTTGAAAAAGAATAAACAATAATCAGGAACGCTTTCAGCAAAAGGCACTTGGACCTAAGGGGTAAGTGAGGTTTCTCCTTGTGGCACGCCAGTATGAGGAGACTTAAATGCCTTGCATGCTCCTCTTGGAAACTAAATATGCAAATTGTCTCTTCAGAGAGGAAAACACCTTAACTTTAGTGCCACTTATTGGAATTAGCAATCCTACAAGTCATTATCGACCCTTTAACAAGCCTTGAAATTTGACTTTAGATAAAACCCAAATCAGAATCTCAATTTGCAGACACAGTGTTTGGGTATTGCCTGAGATTTTGATTTGGCTTTTATCCTAAGCCATAATTTGTTCTTTTGAACAACACCATTGATTTTAACATACAGTATACTGGAAAACGGGAATAAAAGTCCAAGTGCGGTGAAATTGCAAAAAAAAGTACAATTGCATAATTTTTTTTAACATGTTCACTAAATGCTAAAACTGACCTGTCATTATTTTTCTCCAGGTCATTATGAGTTTGTAGATACCAAACATGTATTGATTCTTTTATTTAAGTGGTGTAAAAAAAATCGAAAGTTTATAAAAAAAAAAATGGCGCCATTTTCTGAGACCCATAGCATCTCCATTTTTCGGGATCTAGTGCTGGGTGAGGACTTATTTTTTGTGCGGACGCTTTAATTGATACCATTTTTGAGAAAATACAATGTCTTGATCACATTATTGTATTTTATTGCAATGTTGTGACAATCAAAAAAACATCATTCTACGAGTTTTCTTTATTGCCGATTCTTTTTATATTTTGATAGGTTGGGCGTTTATGAACTCGGCGATACCAAATATGTGTATTTTTCTTTTTGTTTTATTTTGAATGGGGGATGAATTGTACTTTTATATATTTTTTTTTTAAATTTCACTTGCTTCAATAGTCTCCTTAGGAGACTTGTAGCTGTGGTCATCCAATCGCTGAAGCCCTGCTATCTGTAGCAGAAATTCTCTTCTGCTATGAGCGCCGTCCACTGATGTCACGACAAGTGCTGGCAGCAGCCGGGGGTCACAATCTTCCTGTTTCCAGGTGGATGCCAGGCTGTGGGCGGGGTTACCCCCCGCAACACACCCGGCTACCACTGCGCGCTGTCTCTCCCCATTCATTGGGAAAGCGCACAGTGGATGCCGGGTGTGACGCGGGGTGTAACCCCTCCCACAACCCAGCAGCCACCGCGGGGACCCCAACGCTGAGTCACGCGTCACTTGTAGTGACGTCAGCTCTGGGGTCACGTGTTGCCTGTGAGCGGCCACCGATAGCGCCGCTCACAGGCATTATCAATAGCAGAAGGTATTTACAAAAAGTCTTAGGGACCTGGGGGGTTATACATCTAAAGTACCGCACAACCCCTTTAAGTTGCCTAATGTATTCAGCATGTGGGCATAAGTATGTCTGTAAATACCTTGTGTTGCAGATAATGCCTGTGAGTGGCGCTATCACTGGCCGCTCACGGGCATCACGTAACCCCCGGCTGCAGCCGGCGCTGACGTCACGACAAGTAGAGACTGCAGCCGAGGGTCCCTCTTCCGCATTCCACTGGCGGCTGCTGGGTTGTGGGCGGGGTTATTCCCCTGCGTCACACCCAGCATCCACCGCGCTCTGCCTCTCCCCATTCATTGGGAAAGGGCGCGGTGATGCTGGGTGTGACACAGGGAATAACCCCGCCCACAACGCAGCAGCCACCTTGGGGACCCCAGCTCTGAGTCACGCCTTACTTGTCACGTGCTGCCTGTGAGCGGCCACCGATAGCGCCGCTCACAGGCATTATCAGCAACACAAGGTATTTACAAATATACTTATACCCACATGCTGAATACATTGGGTAATTTAAAAAAAGGACCGGACAACTTCTTTATCATGCTAACAGCCGCGAGTAGATCAAGATTCCACCCACATCAGATCAGCTGCCACGTGCCTAAGAAGATGTGCGATCAGTGCCAGAGCCCGCATCAACGTGTGAGGCGACCTATGACGTACCTATACGCATCATAAAGTTTAAATAAAAGATGTTTCATGGGACAGAGAGGTCCACCTTTCATCCTTTGAAAGCTCTACACGCAGTGAAGCACCCGGATTCCCTGAATTCACAAGGTGCTTACGAAAGTTCTTTCATATGAGGAGTTTCACGGATGGTGCCGGTTTATTTTGTTTTACACGTCGTACACACATGGCTCCGCACACCTCGTACACACGCGGCTCCGCTCCATACACCCTGTACACACACGGCTCCGCTCCGTACACCTCGTACACACGCGGCTCCGCTCCGTACACCTCGTACACACGTGGCTCCGCTCCATACACCCTGTACACGCGCGGCTCCGCTCCGTACGCCTCGTACACGCGCGGCTCCGCTCCGCACGCCCCGTACACGCGCGGCTCCGCTCCGCACGCCTTGTACACGCGCGGCTCCGTTCCGCACGCCTCGTACACGCGCGGCTCCGCTCCGTACGCCTCGTACACGTGCGCGCTCCGCTCCGTACGCCTCGTACACGCGGGGGCTCCGCTCCCTACGCCTCGTACACACGCGGCTCCGCTCCGTACACCTCGTACACACACGGCTCCGCTCCGTACACCTCGTACACACGCGGCTCCGCTCCGTACACCTCGTACACACGCGGCTCCGCTCCGTACACCTCGTACACACGCGGCTCCGCTCCGTACACCTCGTACACACGCGGCTCCGCTCCGTACACCTCGTACACACACGGCTCCGCTCCGTACACCTCGTACACACGCGGCTCCGCTCCGTACACCTCGTACACACACGGCTCCGCTCCGTACACCTCGTACACACGCGGCTCCGCTCCGTACACCTCGTACACACACGGCTCCGCTCCGTACACCTCGTACACACACGGCTCCGCTCCGTACACCTCGTACACACACGGCTCCGCTCCGTACACCTCGTACACACGCGGCTCCGCTCCGTACGCCTCGTACACACGCGGCTCCGCTCCGTACACCTAGTACACACGCGGCTCCGCTCCGTACACCTCGTACACGCGCGGCTCCGCTCCGTACACCTCGTACACGCGCGGCTCCTCTCCGTACACCTCGTACACACGCGGCTCTGCTACATCCACAATGTAAACCCCTCCTGACCCCACACATAACCTTCACCTCATCCAGCACCATGACAACCAGCACAGCAGAGTCCTGCATCCACTGAGGCCCCTGATCATGTGACCCCTGACTCCTCCCCTCCTGTGACCTCATCACAGGTCCTGTGCGCACAGAACAGCCATATATGTGGTGGCGGCTCTGCAGGTGGAGGTATGTGGAGATTCCCCATTACTAAGAATTATAACGCTTTCCTCCCTCTCCTCTGATAGATACATACGACCCAACTATGAAACACCGGAAGTCAGGAAACACATATTGCCCCATAGTACAGTGCCCCCTGTCTGACACACAGTATAACGTCCCCACAGTTCCCCCATCCCCCACACACACATTCTGATACTACAAGATGCCCCCACAGTACGGTACCCCCCACCCCACCGGCTAATAAATAAATGCCCCCTCTCCCCATTCCTGATACAGAAGACCCCGGGACACAGCACCGACCTCCTGGATCTGTTCCCTGGTCTGGAGATGTGGCCCCGGGCCGGGGGGCTGGTGCTATAGATGTATGAGGGGCTGTTATCTGCGGTAGGAGCTGTACATTGTAATGGAGACATTCTGGGGACAGATTATCCCAGAAATAGAACTTGTTAGTTCTTTACACAATGTCGCTGGATTTTAGCTTTTTCTTCACCTTATATTCTTAATGACGCTGTTCTAGGACCCCATTGTTAGGCCCCGGCTGTCATGGCGATATATTGGGGTGTGTTGTTCTAGGACCCCATTGTTAGGCCCCGGCTGTCATGGCGATATATTGGGGTGTGTTGATGGGAACAGGCCTCCCCCTCTGTCGCCTCCGATCACATAACAAATAATCACAGTTGAGTCCTCAGTAGTTGATGCCTTTGATGACTGAAAAGATGGGAATAAATAGCCGCTCTCCAGACTCCTCCGGTCTCTTCATCACTTTATATTATATTTGTTGCCATCTTTTCAGTCGCCATTGAAAGATATCAACCACTGAGGACTCTCAGCTGTGGTGATTTTCTATCTACTGGATAACACGGTACAAAGATAGATTTTTCCTGTGAGATAAGATGTAGGAGGCTTTATCTATCTCTTTCTGCCCCAGATAAAGGATCTTGTATTTCAGGTAACTCTGATATGGAGGATGCCTTCTCTCTGTCTTCATCAAGATTGGGGATGATCTCTTTCTATTTTGCTAAAACTGTGATATTCTTCTGTGATAGTAACGTAGGTTGAATAAAGAGCTAGGTCCATCAAGTTCAACCTTCCTCCCCCAATTGTACTCCTTATACACTGCTCAAAAAAATAAAGGGAACACTTAACAGAATATAACTCTAAGTAAAACAAACTTCTGTGAAATCAAACTGTCCACTTAGGAAGCAATACTGATTGACAATCAATTTCACATGCTTTTGTGCAAATGGAATAAACAATAGATGGAAATTATTGGCAATTATCAAGACACCCTCAGTAAAGCAGTGGTTCTGCAGGTGGGGACCACAGACCACATCTCAGTACCAATGCTTTCTGGCTCATGTTTTGGTCACTTATGAATGTTGATTGTGCTTTCACACTCGTGGTAGTGTAATAATGGGGAAGGGTGTAGCCTTCCCTTGGCACTGAGGTAGTTAAAAGAAGTGTTCCTGTAGTTAGACCTTTCTGAACTGTTGGTAGGCCAAGCTAAGGGGTTAGCTTCAGTGGTCCAGTCAGCAGAGTAAAGGGGGAACTTAGTGCCCTGATCAAGCCTTGAGTGATATAGAGCTTGTTCCTGGCATAATTCCTTGTGGGCTGCAGTACCTGTAAACAGCCACAAGATGCCACTGTCCTGGGTGCAGATGTCAGGTTGAGTCTGCTAGCATTGTTACAGACAGTGATGGGGTTAATGCTGAGTGATGACAGCTCACAGAGGGTGGGCACTTTAGGAAAATCCCTGCTTAGTTTCCAGAAGCAGGAGGAGATATTCAGTAAGAGATAGGACAGTGAACCGTACGGGCAGCCTGAGTATATGGTGGCTGCTAGGGTAGACGTGAGCTGCATACCCTCAGACAGTGGGATCACCAGTGTGAAAGTCTCCCTACGCAAGAGCAAGAGTCCTGTTAGCCGGCCGGAGAAACTCAAAGGAAGTATTGAGGACTCGGGGCACTTCTAGTCTGCAGGAAGCAGAGGAAGATAAATAGGACTCCAGGCTAAGACGTGGGGGAGAGATCGGATCCCGATCACTGTTGGTATTGCAGAAGAGTCTCTTGGGCTAGAGATTAGAGTCACAGAGATGCTTCACTTAAAGAGGGAACCAGGGCTGAAGATGTTGCCAGCGCCTGTAAGAGAGATAATAACCTGTCGGGCCTTATCCATTATATCTGCCTGTAAATACTGTACATATTCCTCTTCCCCAAGTAAAGTTCAAGTTCTGGTTAAGAACCTCGTGTCCTCTGAATTTATTGCTGCCCTGGTCCCAGAAGAGAAATGCCTGGAGACAGCCGCGATCGGGTGGTTTGCAGTAAGTGGAGAGCCCCACATACACAGCCACACATCAGAGGGAGGACACGTATTGTCTGTAGGGTGCCAGAGCGAGAGGGGGCTACAGCTCGTCCACGACTACCTCGCTGGGGCACCTTACATTAGCATGAGACGGACTCTACAATCCACAGAAATTGCTCAGGTAGTGCAGCTCATCCAGGATGGCACATCAATGCGAGCAGTGGCAAGAAGGTTTGTTGCATCTGTCAGCGTAGTGTCCAGAGGCTGGAGGCACTACCAGGAGATGTGAAGAGGGCCTTAGGAGGGCAAAACCCAGCAGCAGGACCGCTACCTCCGCCTTTGTTCAACGAGGAACAGGAGGTGCACTGCCAGAGCCCTGCAAAATAACCTCCAGCAGCCCACAAATGTGCATGTGTCTGCACAAACGGTTAGAAACCGACTCGATGAGGGTGGTATGAGGGCCCGATGTCCACAGATGGGGGTTTTGTTCACAGCCCACCACCGTGCAGGACGCTTGGCATTTGCCACAGAACACCAGGATTGGCAAAGTCGCCACTGGCGCCCTGTACTCTTCACAGATGAAAGTAGGTTCACACTGAGCACATGTGACAGACGTGACAGAGTCTGGAGAAGCCGTGGAGAGCGATCTTCTGCCTGTAACATCCTTCAGCATGACCGGTTTGGCAGTGGGTCAGTAAGGGTGTGGGGTGGCATTTCTTTAGAGGGCCGCACAGCCCTCCATGTGCTCGCCAGAGGTAGCCTGACTGCCATTAGGTACCGAGATGAGATCCTCAGACCCCTTGTGAGACCATATGCTGGTGCGGTTGCCCCTGGGTTCCTCCTAATGCAGGACAATGCTAGACCTCATGTGGCTGGAGTGTGTCAGCAGTTCCTGCAATATGAAGGCATTGAAGCAATGGACTGGCCCGTCTGTTCCCCAGACCTGAATCCGATTTAGCACATCTGGGACATCATGTCTCGCTCCATCCACCAACGTCACGTTGCACCACAAACTGTGCAGGAGTTGGCGGATGCTTTAGTCCAGGTCTGGGAGGAGATCCCACAGGAGACCATCCGCAACCTCATCAGGAGCATGCCCAGGCGTTGTAGGTTGGTCATACAGGCACGTGGAGGAAAAACACAATACTGAGCCTCATTTTGACTTGTTTTAAGGACATTACATCAAAGTTGGATCAGTCCAAGTCCTTAAGGAGAATGAAATTTCCATCTCCAGAAAGCTTGTCAGCAGAGGGAAGCATGAAGTGCTCTAAAATTTCCTGGTAGACGGCTGCGTTGACTTTGGTCTTGATAAAACACAGTGGACCTACACCAGCAGATAACATGGCTCCCCAAACCATCACTGATTGCGGAAACTTCACACTCGACCTCAAGCAGCTTGGATTGTGTTCCTCTCCACTCTTCCTCCAGACTCTGGGACCTTGATTTCCAAATGAAATGCAACATTTACTTTCATCTGAAAACAACACCTTGACCCACTGAGCGTCAGTCCAGGTCTTTTTCTCCTTGGCCCAGGTAAAACGCTTCTGGCGTTGTCTATTGGTCATGAGTGGCTTGACACAAGGAATGCGACACTTGTAGCCCATGTCCTGGATACCTATGTGTGTGGTGGCTCTTGAAGCAATGACTCCAGCAGCAGTCCACTCCTTGTGAATCTCCTCCAAATTTTTGAATGGCCTTCTCTTAACAATCCTTTCAAAGCTGTGGTTATCCCGGTTGCTTGAGCACCTTTTTCTACCACACTTTTTCCTTCCACTCAACTTTCCATTAATATGCTTGGATACAGCACTCTGTGAACAGCCAGCTTCTTTTAGCAATGACCTCTTGTGGCTTACCCTCCTTGTGGAGTGTGTCAATGACTGCCTTCTGGACATCTGTCAAGTCAGCAGTCTACACAATGATTGTGGAGCCTAATGAAACAGACTAAGGGACCTTTTTAAATGCTTAGGACAACTTTGCAGGTATTTTTTGTTATTTATTCTAATTTACTGAGATAATGACTTTTGTGTTTTCATTGGCTGTAAGCCATAATCATCAACATTAACAGAAATAAACACTTGAAATAGATCACTCTCTGTTTGTAATGACTATATAATATATGAGTTTCACTTTTTGTATTGAAGAACTGAAATAAATTAACTTTTTGATCATATTCTAATTTTGTGAGAAGCACCTGTATATCCTTTCACGTTTGTCACCCAGTCATGGCTTTCATCTAGCCAGGTTTCCGTAATACCCACCACATCATATTCTGTGACCGACATAACAGTCTCCAGTTCATTAATTTTGTTAGCGAGACTTCTTGCATTTGCCAGCAGACTTAAAACATGTTTTAAACTTTCCTCAACAATTCTCATACAACATGCAAACCAATGATATTGCTCAGGTGATGCACTGCACTACTGTAAAATATTAAAAATAGTTATAGTCGTATTAATGATCCCCCACAACTCCTGACCACCACTGCTTGGGTTCCCCGCCAGTCTCTGTATTTCCTGGTCAGTCTTCACATACATAATTTCTAAAGCAAATCAGTGGCTGATGCTGTGACCAACATAGCCAGTGATTGGGAGCATGGAGGAGACGTCTTATTCAGCAGTTCAACTTATGTTTCTGGTGATTCCATGTCAAGTGAACTAATTGATTTTTTCAAATTATTATTTTTTTTTCATTATTATTATTTTTCATTTATATCGCTCCATTTATTCCATGGTGCTGTATATAAGAAGGGGTTACATACCAAAAACAGATATCACAGTAAACAAACTAACAATGATAGACTGGTACAGGGGGAAGAGGACCCTGCCCTTGCGGGCTTACATTCTGCAGGAACGGGGAAGGAGACAGTAGGTTGGAGGGGTTGCAGTAGCTCCGGTGTTGTTGAGGTGGCAGCAAGCAAGGTCATGGCAGGCTGTAAGCTTATTTGAAGAGATGGATTTTCAGGTTCCGTCTGAAGGATCCAAATGTGGAGGCTAATCGGATGTGTTGAGGTACAGAATTCCAGAGGTTGGGGGATATTCGGGAGAAGTCTTGGAGGCGATTGGGTGAGGAACGAATAAGTGTGGAGGAGAGAAGGAGGTTTTGGGAGAACCGGAGATTACGTAAGGGAGTATATCGGGAGATTAGTTTAGAAATGTACGGAGGAGAGAGGTTATGGATGGCTTTGTAGGTCAGTGTTAGTAGTTTGAACTGGATACGCTGGGCAATTGGGAGCCAGTGAAGGGATTTGCAAAGGGGGGTAGATTTTGTTCTCTGGTAATAGTGTGTTAGAGAATGCAAAATGTGAAGAAAAAAAATCTATGTATTTTATTTTATTTTTTTATTCATTTTCAAAAGTTTTGAAAAAAATGCAAATTTCTGTGTTGCATGCTTTTATGTTTCTCCTCCTAACGGAGGCCAGAACCAAAATACTGTAGGTAGGTCTACTCCTTCTTGTATGGTTCTTCTGCACAGTATAACAACAGGAAAAACTTTATAAATGTCTGCCATCACAAGAAAGATTTTGGAGTGGAAGCTAAATGGCACTTTTCTGCCACAGCTCATGTCAAAGATGTATGTGATGGTTTAGGAGGCACAGTGAAACGTCTTGCAGCTCTAGCTAGCCTCCAGAGGCCGTATTCAGACCAAATCTTAACACCCATGCAACTTTTCAACTGGAGTGAGAAAAATATTCCTAACATCCAGTTCATGTACTGTGCAAACCAGGACTACGAAGAAGAGGAGAGTTTGTTAAAACATCGATTACAGGAAGCAGAACCCATCAAGGGGACTCATCATTTGATTAGCCAAGAAAACCAGACATTTTAAAAGTAACCAAAAATCAGATATAACTCAGGTGGAGCCAAACCCCATAACAGGCTGTACATACTGACACAAAGAAATGGCCATTGTTAATGATAGATTGTGGGCCAGATTACATTTCACCCAGTAGAGGGGACAAATTGATAAGAGCTCAGTGTAAAGACTTACTATTAATTGTTTAAGACTAGTTCATATTGCTTTATTCTATAGCTTAATGATTTAACTACTGTACTATTCTTTTTAAAAAGTTGAAAAAGGACATGTCTAGTGACAGAATATTAAAAAAATATTGTTAATTGTATATTAAAAAGCTGTTAAAAATTCTAATATGACCGAGAGATGATCAGACCATTTTTATAGCGTTGGCTCCCTGTGAAGGAGTTGTCAGATCCTTATGGAGGGGCTGTCAGCACTGCTGCAGTGAGACAGAGAGGATCAGAGCATTGTTATAGCACTGGCTCTCTGTGAATGGGTTGTCAGTGTGACATGCAGAAGTAGTGCTGTTGCTTTAAAAGCATTCAGCAATTATTATAAGTAACACAAGCACAGGAGACAGGAAGTGTTGTGCTCCAGAAGTATCCAGCAACTAGAGGGGTTAACACAGTCACAGGAGGAGGGGCAGTGTTTTAGCAGAGCCCCAGGGAGATTATGGAGAAGTTGTTTACTGTCTGGCTGGAGAGAAAGGTGGTCTGTGTGTTCTGTATCTCACAAAAGCGCCCCTGCAAGTGAAAAAGATTCAAGTCAGGAGTGAAGCTAAGCACAGGTCAGGTAGAGTTCCTGAACTAACAGTGCAGAGTATTGTCAGGCAGAAAGATAAGGACTGGAAGAAATTATGTCACAGGGATCATCTCCCTCAGCAAACCCTCCCCCCTCCATCTCACTGTGCTGTAAAGAATGCTGTGTTCATTAATGTGCCTTTGCATTAGAACTGTGCTGTCCTGTACTACTGGGAAGACTGTGAACTGCTGTGCTGCTAAGGAATACTGTTTGTCACTGGAGCCTGTTGCTCATAAGACTTAACTTGCACTGGCTGTGCTGCTTCTTATTAAATGCTACTGTTCTACCGTTTGAAGACTCTTGTCAAGTGTATCTGGTCCGCAAGTAAAACAACCTACGTGTCTGTGCCTGAGGGTCATTACCCCTGTGTGCCTGAGAGAAGCTTCAGCACATGGTCTATGGTCTCCCTGAGTAACGGTTTCCCAGAATTCCAAATAATTCATGCAAAAGGTGTATAATGGGAGAGCACCATCCAGTTTTAGGGATCTACATGCAGTATATCAAACATGAACATTGTAAATCCATACAGAAACAGAGGTATACTATAAAAGCCGTGATCACCAATAAATAATTAGATGTAGAAAAATATGTATTTTTCTACATCTAATTATTTATTGGTGATCACGGCTTTTATAGTATACCTCTGTTTCTGTTTGGATTTACAACATTCCAAAGAATTCATGTAACCTGTCTTGCCCCTATCTGAACCTAACTGCGTGCGTGTAACATCAGCTCCTTGTGATTGGGTTGTCAGTGCTGTCACAGTGTGGGAGAGATGATCAGAGCATTGTTATAGCACTGGCTCCCTGTGAATGGGTTGTCATCTCCCTGTGATTGGGTTGTCAGTGCTGTCACAGTGTGGGAGAGATGATCAGAGCATTGTTATAGCACTGGCTCCCTGTGAATGGGTTGTCAGCTCCCTGTGATTGGGTTGTCAGTGCTGTCACAGTGCGGGAGAGATGATCAGAGCATTGTTATAGCACTGGCTCCCTGTGAATGGGTTGTCATCTCCCTGTGATTGGGTTGTCAGTGCTGTCACAGTGTGGGAGAGATGATCAGAGCATTGTTATAGCGCTGGCTCCCTGTGAATGGGTTGTCAGCTCCCTGTGATTGGGTTGTCAGTGCTGTCACTGTGAGGGAGAGAGGATCAGACCATTATTATAGCGCTCGCTGCTTGTTAATGGGTTGTCAGCTCCCTGTGATTGGGTTGTCAGTGCTGTCACAGTGAGGGATTGAGGATCAGAGCATTGTTATAGCGCTGGCTCCCTGTGAAGGGGTGGTCAGATCACTGTGGAGGGGTTGTCAGCACTGCTGCAGTGAGGGATTGAGGATCAGAGCATTGTTATATCCAAGAAAAACAAAACAGCACTCCCCAGTGAATGCTGGTGTAAAATCTTTTAATCCGGATTCATCATACAGAGGGTGGACAGTGGCTTGCTAGGGTATGCGGGGTTGAGGGCTGGCTCCCTTTTCAATGCTAAACATGTACAGCACACTGATGGCTCACGGATTATACAATGATGCCCTCCGTGTGCTGTACAAGTTTTTCAGGAACCCATTGACTTGTACTGGACGTTTTCATCAGTGATACTGGAAATAAAACGGGCCTGTCTCCGTGAGTTTTGTATGGACACACAGTCTGTGAAAAAACACGGACATGTGAATAGCACCGTAGAGTATATGGGTACGTGTTGTATTATTGGTGAATGAGGCCTTAGACTGATGGGACTTTGTGACCTCACTGAATGGAAGGACTGAAACAGTACAGTCTTAAGGTGGCCATGAACATATTGACCCACACTGGAGAATCCTCACAGCGCGCAGTGCATGCGATGTGAGGATTCCCTAGTCTGCAGTCGCATAGCGTGACTGAAGACTTGTTTTTGTTTTTTTTTAAACTGGAGAACCCCTTTATTTGCTTGAGAAGGATCTGGCATGTGTGACAGTAGTGCTGTTGGTTGCTTTAAATCAGAGTTCCCCAACTCCAGTTCTCAAGGCCCACCAACAGGACATGTTTTCAGGATTTCCTTAGTATTGCTCAGGTGATAATTCCATCACCTGCACAGGTAATAATTCCATCACCTGTGCAATACTAAGCAAATCCTGAAAACATGATCTGTTGGTGGGCCTTGAGGACTGGAGTTGGGGAACCCTGCTTTAAATGCATTCAGCAACTATTAGAAGTAGCACAAGCACAGGAGACAGGAAGTGTTGTGCTCCAGAAGCATTCAGCAACTAGAGGGGTTAACACAGTCACAGGAGACAGGGAGTGTTTTAGCAGAGCCCCAGGGGGATTGTGGGGAAGTTGTTTACTGTCTGGCCAGAGCCAAAGAAAAAGCTGGCTTGTCACGCCTCTAACCCAGCCAAACCAGATCTCACACTTTGCACTGACGAGGGGCAGTACCCCGAAACACAGTGTCTGCAAATTGAGATTCTGGTTCTGGCTTTTATCCTAAGTCATGTGACAAGGCTCATTAAAGTGTTGATAATGACTTTTAGGATTGCTACTTCCTATAGGTGGCACTAGAGTTCTAGTCTAGTCCTCTCTGAAGAGACAATTTGCATATTTCCCAGAGGAGCATTGCGACTTAAAAAAATCTCCTCACCTTGACATGCTTAACATGTCACTCTCCTCGAGGAGAAACTTTACCCCTTGGATACTCCTCAAAGACAAAATACCAACAAACATAGTCTTGCGACATATTAGATTAAAGCCTGTACAATTCTGAACTAAATGATGCAGAATGTTAATTCCAGTCCGAGATATGATAACAAATGTAAAGTCATACAAAACAAAAATTCAGGTTTTTTAAAAACTTTAGAAATCTAAAAAAAAAAAATAACTAATGAAGATAAAAATTCAAAATGTATTACTTTTGATTCACTAAAGTAACATCAAAGAAAATAAATATCCTAAGATATCAGGAAACATAAATATTCAGATTTGAATAGCTCACAATGGAATGACCCTTTCATGATATCAATTGTGTTCAAGATCAGATAAATCAAATTTCTACATCACTAAAGTCTCCTCCTCCGTGTGCAGATAAATAAATTAGTGAGTAACTGACAGTTTCTGGAAGAGCAAACTTTTACTCTCTACGTCCTAATTAGCAAATAGGTGCTACATCAAAGGTGAAGATGATTGTCCCTGATGCAGACTGGACGTCTCTAGCATCACATGGCACAATGGAAATGCAATATTTCGATGCCATATTATCAGAAGTCTCATATCAACAGCATCCATGGATATATCTGTAATCGGGAGACATACTGTATTTTTCGGAATATAAGACACACATTTTTTCTTCAAAATTTTGGAGGGAAATGGGGGGTGCTTCTTATAGTCCGAATGTACCTTGTGGCTGTGGATGGGGGGGAGGGGCAGTGGTGGAGGAGAGGGTCACAGGAGGCAGGAGCCTCCTGCTGCAGCTATCACTGTGCCCGCTGCTAAAGAATATGAATATTCACTGCTCTCCACACCCATGAGAGTGTGCAGCAGTGAATATTCATTCTCCTTAATAGCACGCGCAATGTCAGCAGCAGCTGCCGGCTCCTGCAGTGGCTCGGCGATCACTTGTACCCGCTACTAAAGAGCATGAATATTCACTACTCCCCACTCTTATGGACCTGGGGAGTAGTGAATATTCCTAATCCTCTCGATCGCTCAACCCCTGCAGGAGCTGTGGCTGCGGCTGACACTGTGCACTCTATTAAGGAGAATAAATAGTCACTACTCCACACGCCCATAGTCCGGGCATGGAGAGCAGTGACTATTCCGGCAGCTGACCTCTCACAAGGTAAGATCAGCTGCTGGAGCAGAGTGAAGGAAGGTGAGTAGACTCATTTATTTTTTTGTGTGCAGCGTGATAGGGATGAGAGGTGTCATGCATACCAGGATGGGGGTGTCATGCATACCAGGATGGGGATTGGGGTGTCATGCATACCAGGATGGGGATTGGGGTGCCATGCATACCAGGATGGAGATTGAGGTGCTATGTATACCAGGATGGGGATGGGGGCATATATACCAGGATGGGGGATATTAATGCAGAAATGGGGGACATTACCCTTTTAACAGTGTCAGCAGCAGACCCCCCTCCCCCATAACAGTGCATCATGACCACATTTTTGCATCAATTTTTTTTCTATTTTCCTTTATTTTACTGCCATATAGGATATTTATATTTGTTACCGTGACCATTTAGCATAATTTTTTCCATCAGATTTATATTACCATGTTATTGTTACCAGTCTACTGCACCCACTGCACTGACGTTTTCCTGTGATTTTTTCCTGTTTGTTGTTCCCCCTTTTATTCTTTTTATCGGTCTGCCATATGGCAGTTTTTAATCTAGATTTCAATAAAAATATTTTTATCATCATTTGGGTGTCCTCCTATTATGTTGTTGTATTTATTTTTTATATATTAAATCTAAAGTTTAATCAAGAGAATGCCAAGAGTGTGCAAACCAGTCATCAAAGCAAAAGGTGGCTACTTTGAAGAATCTAGAATATAAAACATATTTTCAGTTGTTTCACACTTTTTTGTTAAGTATATAATTCCACATGTGTTAATTCATAGTTTTGATGCCTTCAGTGAGAATGTACAATTTTCATAGTCATGAAAATACAGAAAAATCTTTAAATGAGAAGGTGTGTCCAAACTTTTGGTCTGTACTGTATGTTCCCCTTATTATCTCCAGTAATTGTATTATAATGTGGAATCTGTATGATGTTACACCGGCTTGTATTCTCCCCATTCAAGTCCCAATAATATAGATCCTCTCGGTGGAGAACTTCTATGTAAGAGAATTTTTGCGATTGATTCGTCGAGGATGGATATGCACAAGAAGATGGCAGAGCGAATCTTACACCTCACCCTAGAGATCCTCTTCTGGCTTACTGGAGAGGTGAGAGATTCTGATGATGTCACATTACATCATTATCTGTGGGAATAATAGATGGACAGAACTGGAGAGGTGAGGACTCTGGAAATGTCTGTAGTGAGATTTATTAATGTGTTTCTCCATAAACAGGATTACACAGTAGTGAAGAAGACCTCTAGTGAGGGCTGTCATGCCCCTGTGTCTGACGGATGGGAAAGAACCCTGAGCCCAATCAAGGGGCCTCCACCTCACCCCCTGATACATGAGGACATCAATGACCAGAAGATCCTAGAACTCACCTACAAGATGATTGAGCTGCTGACTGGAGAGGTGACACTGCTGCGAATGCTGGGATATTATACAGTAATGCTATGAAGGAATCGGGGGGATGATGTATTATTGTGTGTGTCAGGTTCCTATAAGGTGTCAGGATGTCGCCGTCTATTTCTCCATGGAGGAGTGGGAGTATTTAGATGGACACAAAGATCAGTACAAGGACGTCATCATGGATGTTCCCCAGCCCCTTACATCACCAGGTAATAGACATGACTAAATACACATGGCCTATAATTATCTGTATGTAAAGAATGAATTCAGTCCCTGTATGTGTTTCCTCCAGTTACATCCAGTAAGAGGACAACACCAGAGAGATGTCCCCGTCCTCTTCTTCCACAGGATTGTAAACAAGAAATTACCAATGTTCCTCAGGATCATCAGGTATCATGAGATATCCCCTATGATGTGTAGACGGCTGTGAAGGTCTTGTGTTCAGTCTTGTTTTATCCACCAGTATTATATGTTTTATACTTGTGTAATGAGAACGGTGGAGATAACAGGACTAGAGCTGATCATAGATCTGATTTCTTCATCTGTCTGTGACTTTTACAATATTTGTTTCAGGGTAAAGATCTGACCCATATTACTACTACAGAGACATATGTGAGGGGTGATGAGTGGTGTAAAGAGGAGATTCCTACAGATAACCGCCCCGGTGAGTAGTAACCACTATGTCACGCTGGTGGTTGTGGAACCACTGCACCACAGAGTGGGGATAGCTTGGAAGGGCATAACTAAGCAATCACTTGGTTCTTCAATAGAGACGTTGATGGTGTGTTTAGACTTCGCCGCAGGTGCAGGCCAGGTATGACTCCAGTAAAGTCTCCGGATCCACAGCAGCTGACTCTAAAGGGGCAGGGACCAGCTAGGAACTGGTTAACTGGAAGAATGGATGCTCTGCGACTGGTTACCAGAGCAGGTTCAGAATAAGACAGCATGGATAATATACAGAATGGATTCTGGATCAGGCATGGACAGGATAGGTTCAGAAACACAGGCCAGACTTGGGTGCAGGATCACAGGTGCTGGTTCAGACTGGACAGGTGAGGGTAGCGATACAGATACGGACACGGCGGGTCAGCATCAGGACTCTGTGAAGGCACGACGGGTTCAGGAACAGGTTCAACAGGACCAAGTTCAGACAAGATCAGATTCAGGGTGCACAGATACAGGGACCTTATAACTTAGTAGCAAGTGTACACACTGATCACTGATGTTGTTCAGGCACCTCTCTACAGGGAGTGCCTTAAATATCTGATGTCTGCCAGCCATTGGTAGGGGATAGTTCAGAAGTGCCCGCGCTACCCCATTAAGAAGTGAGGAGCGTTTTGTGCCCTAAGCACACTCCTAGGAGCCCTGGGCGCTGTGCGCAGGTCCTGGGAGGAAGCAGATGCGGCTTGGACCGTAGCAGAGCGAGTAAGTGGGTGAGCACATGCCCATCTCTGCCAAGAGGAGGAAGCATGATCGTGCAGAGACTCCGGCGCTGCCATTACAGGACCCCCTTCCCTACACCCCTTCTTCTTTAAACCCACAAGAAATTTCTGTAGAAAAAGTGGGGCATGAATATTTTCCTTAGGTTGCCACAATCTTTCTTCGGGACCACATCCTTTCTAATCCACTAAGACAAAGGTCTTCCCACTCACCTTCTTCATAGCATTGATACTTTTTACCTCAAAAACATCCTCGGAGCTGATGGGAGCAGGCGTAACACTAGGATCCTTGAAGGAAGGGGCTCAAGATAACTGGCTTGAAGAGAGATACGTGGAGGGAACTGGGTACACGTAATGAGGCTGTCAGCTTCAATTTATAGGACACTGCATTAATTTGCTTGATGACTTCAATGGGACCCAACTTGTAGGAGGGAATCTGGAGATGGATGTACTTAGAAGATAGCCACACCTTATCCCCTGGACAATAACAAGGTGGATCCAAGCGTCTCTTGTCAGCATGCCTCTATATATGTTCAGATTATCTTTCTAGAGTGGCTTCGGAGTCCTGCCAGATTTTAGAGAAATCACTTGTGATAGTATCGGTTGTTGCTACGCGAGAAGCAGCCAATACCGGAAGAGGGATTCCGGGATATTGCCCAAAGACCATAAAGAACGGAAACCTTGCAGAGGACTCGCTTACATGATTGTTATAGAATAGTGTTTCTCAACTCCTGTCCTCAATACCCACCAACAGGTCATGTTTTCAGGATTTTCATTCACATTGCACAAGTGGTGGAATTATCACTTGAGCAATACTAAGGAAATCCTGAAAACATGACCTGTTGGTGGGTCTTGAGGACAGGAGTTGAGAAACATTGTTATAGAAGATCTCTGCCCAGGATAAGATCATCATGGTGCGTGTTTGTGAAATGCCACAGGAAGTTGGCCAGAACCTGGTTGACTCTCAACACTTGTCCGTTGGATTTATGGTGGTATGCAGAAGAGGAGTCTAGCACCATATCTAGAGGTTTGCACATAACTCTCCAGAATCTGGATGTGAATTTAACTCCTCTATCGGACACGATCTGAAGAGGAAATTTGTGAAGACGGAAGATGTGCTGAATAAATTTCTCCACAAGCTCAGGAGCAGACGGAAGACCTGCCAATGGATAAATTGAGCCATCTTGTTTGAGTAGCGATCCACCATTACCCAGATAACGGAGCATCCAAATGATACAGGGAGATCCGTAATGAAGTCCATGGCGATGTGCTGCAAAGGAGCAGAAGTCACAGAAAGTGTTAGAAGTCTCCTGGACAGGAGTTGCCTAGAAGTTTTGTTGCGGGCACAGGAAGGACAGGCTGAAACAAATTCTATGATAACCTTTCACATGGTAGGCCACAATAGTGACGTGAGATGAGCTGCAAAGTCTTTCTTTACCCGGCATGGCCAGTCACTCTTGAGGAGTTCGCCCATAGCAGAACTTGTTTCTTATCCAGTTACGACACTAATGACTTCACTGCAGGAATCTAAGACAAGTTTATTGGAGCCACAGTAACTACAAGTGCTTTTCACTAAATTAGCATATCATCAAAAAGTTAATTTATTTCAGTTCTTCAATACAAAAAGTGAAACTCCTTTATTATTTAGAGTCATTACAAACAGAGTGATTTATTTCAAGTGTTTATTTCTGTTAATGTTGATGATTATGTATTACAGCCAATGAAAACACAAAAGTCATTATCTCAGTAAATTAGAGTACTTCATAACACCAGCTTGAAAAATGTTATTAAAATCCTAAATGTTGGCCTACTGAAATGTATGTTCAGTAAATGCACTGAATACTTGGTCAGGGTTCCTTTTGCATCAATTACTGCATCAATGCAGCGTGTATTGGATGCGATCAACCTGTGGCACTGCTTAGGTGTTATGGAAGCCCAAGTTGCTTTGATAGCAGCCTTCAGCTCGTCTGCATTATTGGGTCTGGTGTCTCTCATTTTCCTCTTGACAATACCCCATAGATTCTCTATGGGGTTAATGTCAGGCGAGTTTGCTGGCCAATCAAGCACAGTGATACTGTTGTTTTTAAACCAGGTTTTGGTACTCTTGGCAGTGTGGACAGGTGCCAAGTCCTGCTGGAGAATGAAATTTCCATCTCCTAAAAGCTTGTTGGCAGGGGGAAGCATGAAGTGCTCTAAAATTTCCTGGTAGACGGCTGCGTTGACTTTGGTCTTGATAAAACACAGTGGACCTACACCAGCAGATGAAATGGCTCCACAAACCATCACTGATTGTGGAAACTTCACATGAGACCTCAAGCAGCTTGGATTGTGGCTTCTCCACTCTTCCTCCAGACTCTGGGACCTTGATTTTCAAATGAAATGCAAAATTTACTTTCATCTGAAAATACCTTGGACCACTGAGCAACAGTCCAGGTCTTTTTATCCTTGGCCCAAGTAAGACGCTTCTGGAGTTGGCTATTGGTCATGAGTGGCTTGACTCAAGGAATACGACATTTGTAGCCCATGTCCTGGATATGTCTGTGTGTGGTGGCTCTTGAAGCAATGACTCCAGCAGCAGTCCACTCCTTGTGAATCTCCCCCAAATTTTTTATTGACCTTTTCTTAACAATCCTTTCAAGGTTGAGTTTATCCTGGTTGTTTGTGCACCTTTTCCTACCACACTTTTTCCTTCCACTCAACTTTCTATTAACCCCTTCGCTACCTTGGGATTTTCCATTTTTGCATTCTTGTTTTTTGCTCCCCTTGTTCCCAGAGCCATAGTTTTTATTTTTTGGGCAATATGGCCATGTGAGGGCTTATTTTTTGCGGGACGAGTTGTATTTTTAAACGCCAGTACTAGTTTTACCATATTGTGTACTGGAAAATGGGAAAAAAATCCAAGTGCAGTGAAATTGCAAAAAAAATGCAATTCCACAGTTGTTTTTTTTTTCTTTCCACGTTCACTGGATGCTAAAACTGACCTGCCATTATTATTCTCCAGATCATTACAAGTTCGTAAACACCAAACATGTATAGGTTCTTTTTTATTTAAGTAGTGATAAAAAAAATCGAAAGTTTGCCCCAAAAAAATGGTGCCATTTTCCAAGACCTGTAGCGTCTCCATTTTTCGGGATCTGGGGCCGGGTGAGGGCTTATGTTTTGCGCGCCGGGCTGACATTTTTATTGATATCATTTTGGGGTAGATACGATGTTTTGATCGCCCTTTATTGCATTTTATTGCAATGTTGCGGCGACCAAAAAAACGTAATTCTGGCGTTTAGAATTTTTTCTCGTTACGCCGTTTACTGATCGGTTTACTGAGGAGCAGTGACCATTCACTTACCTTAATAGCACGCGCACTTTTACCCGCAGCGCAGCTCTTGCTGTGGACGGCAGTCTGTGTGCCTGCTATTATAGACCATGAATACTCACTACAATCCACTCCCATGGGTTGTAGTGAATATTCATGGTCTTTAATAGCGGGCACACAGACTGCAGAGCGGCATCAGGCATCTGTTCTAAAAGACCGTGAATACATTTGAATATTGGAAGAAGGGAGCTTCATCTCCCGGTCAGCTCTGCCATATGCAGCCCATGGGCCGTATGTTGTGCAGGTCTGCTCTAATTACTCTAGAGATGTCACAATTTTTGTCTGCAGTAGTTATTGCGCAGTGATTCTTTACTGTAAGAGCAGTTTTAACTACAGAACTCTTTGACACATGATGTTGTAATAGTTGATTCACTACTAAAATTCAAGAAGGGCCTGGATGCCTTTCTTAAAAAATATAATATTACAGTTTATGGGTACTAGATTCTGTGATGAGACATTGATCCAGAGAACTAGTCTGATTGCTGTATGTGGAGTGGGGAAGGAATTTTTCCTTAATATGAAGCCATTAGTGTCTGCCCCATTGGGTTTTTACCTTCATTTGGATCATTATGTTAGGCTATAGGTTGATTTTGATGTACTTAAGTCTACTTTTAACCTTAAAGGGGTTTTCCCACAAACGAAAGTTCATTTTAATCAATAGATCTTGGAATAATAATCATTTCCACAATTGGATGTGTTCAAATAAAATGTTCCTCTGCTGAGATAATCTTGTAAATGTGACCCTGCTGTGTACTGTGTAATGGCTGTGTCTGACCGTGCAGGAACATGGTCTGATCATACCATAGCTCCTAGGCAGGAGAGGAAGTAAAAGAGTATACAGACATTACAGCAGGGGATCACAGCTGATTCTTTCTTTGAAGTAAAACATTGTTTAAAAACAGGCAGGGAAATGTTTTACCTCACAGAAAGAATCAGCTGTGATCCTGTGCTGTAATGTCTGTATACTCTTTTGCTTCCTCCCCTGCCTAGGAGATGTGGCATGATCAGACCGTGTTCCATACACTGTCAGACACAGCCATTACACAGGGGAACATTTATAAGATTATCTCAGCACAGGAACATTTTTTTAAAACATATCCAATTATGGAAGTTATTATTATTCCAAGATCTATTGATTAAAATGAACCTTTATTCTTGGGAAAACCCATTTAAAACTATGAAGCATCCACTAAATTGAAACTTTTAGGTGTATCACAACAAGTAACAAAAATTGTAATTCAAAAATTAAAAAAAAAATCACTACATTGTTCATACAGCCCCAAGTGTTTCAATTTTACAACGGGAAATATAAAAAAAATGGATCCCATAATATATTTTGCAACTTCTATTTTGGTCAATATCTTACTGTTTGGGCACATGCATGGCAGGGTTCAGAAGGAGCACAATTTGACTATGGGAATTGAGATTTTGCTGGAATATTTTGCGAGCAGCAATTGCAGATTACCTAAAATGCCAGGACTGCAGAAAAACATAACAGTAGAAAGCTGCATAAAGTGACTGTATTAGCTTCAAGGAATTCATCTTTAGGAATAGTGACTATTTTGACTTCACAGGTAATTTCTGAAAACTAAAATGCAGTAAATGCTGGAGAGTGAAAATTGCATATATGCCATTGTGGTGCCCAGCTTTTGCAATTTCTTTGAGCATTTTAGAAATGTTATACAAATATAATTCAGCATAATTTATTCAAAAATAATTTTTATTCTTGACAGGTGACTGCACCAAGAGATCAGAGGGACAAGTGACATCTTCATCTTCAATTTTTAAATCAGATGAACTTGATATCACTCATAATATAACTGATATCTATGTCCCAATCCCAGAAATTCAGTCCTCCTTTCACAGCAAAGATCTATCATTTGAGCAGGTTCTGGCTTCTGATTCATCACAGACTATTAAGAAAAATAAAAGTCACAAAAGAAGCGTTAAAAATCAAACTGCTCTTACAGCAAACAAGTCATTTTCATGTTCAGAATGTGGGAAATGTTTTGCAAATAAGTCAAAGCTTGTTAGACATCACAGAATTCACACAGGGGAGAAGCCATATTCATGTTCAGAATGTGAGAAATGTTTTGCAAATAGGTCACATCTTGTTAAACATCAGAGAACTCACACAGTAAAGAAGCCATATTCATGTTCAGAATGTGAGAAATGTTTTGCAAATAGCTCACATCTTGTTAAGCATCAGAAAACTCACAGAGGGGAGAAGTCATTTTCATGTTCAGAATGTGGGAAATGTTTTGCAAATAAGTCAAAACTTGTTAGACATCAGAGAATTCACACAGGGGAGAAACCATATTCATGTTCAGAATGTGAGAAATGTTTTGCAAATAGGTCACATCTTGTTAAACATCAGAGAACTCACACAGGGGAGAAGCCATATTCATGTTCAGAATGTGAGAAGTGTTTTGCAAATAGCTCACATCTTGCTAAACATCAGAGAACTCACACAGGGGAGAAGCCATTTTCATGTTCAGAATGTGGTAAATGTTTTGCAGATAAATCAAATCTTGTTACACATCAGAGAACTCACACAGATGAAAAGCCATATTCATGTTCAGAATGTGGTAAATGTTTTGCCGATAAATCAAATCTTGTTACACATCAGAGAATTCACACAGGGGAGAAACCATTTTCATGTTCAGAGTGTGGGAAAAGTTTTGCAGACAAATCAGATTTCGTTTCGCATGAGAGAACTCACACAGGGGAGAAGCCATATTCATGTTCAGAATGTGGTAAATGTTTTGCATATAAATCATCTCTTGTTATACATCAGACAACTCACACAAGAGAGAACTCATTTTCATGTTTAGAATGTGGGAAGTGTTTTCCATATAAATCGAGTCTGTTTAAACATCAGAAAATTCACACAGGAGAGAAGCCATTTTCATGTTCAGAATGTAAGAAATGTTTTGCAGTTAAATCACGTCTTGTTACACATCAGAGAACTCACACAGGGGAGAAGCCTTTTTCATGTTCAGAATGTGAGAAATATTTTACCAACAAAAGGAATCTTACTAAACATCAAATATCTCACAAAGGGAAAAGCCATGATCATACCTAGAATGTAGGAAATATTTTACTTAAATCATATTTTGTTGACCACAAAGGAAAACTCATACATGTATAAACCATATATTTTTGACAAACTGTACAAACAAACAAACACATAATAGAGTCGAAAAAAACGAGAAAGTAAGTTAGAACTTACATTTGAATTAAAACATATAAAGTTATTAATCTGTTATCTAAAAATCAAATGAAATGCAATATTCCTTTTAAATATTTCACAGATGCATATCTATATATTCACTATATGGCCAAAAGTATTGTAACAGCTCCCCTTACACCTCGCAAAGAATACCCAATATTTCCTCCTCCCTCTTCTTCCTAACTCCCAATCTCAGCTATCTGCCATTCATCATTCTCTTACGATCCACAATCTCCATGTGTGAACAAAATCTTTAACTTTTTCTATGCTACATTAATAAATATGTTCACGTTACAAAATACTATTTACTTGTATGATCAATTCCTTCTTTGTTGGAACATCTGGTGTTATCCATTCCAATTAGAATAAAATGTCTCCCTCTTTTCACCTCCCTTACCTGAATTTGTAATGCTGCGGTAAGATTATCTATGCAGAGACCTCTTGCATGGAAATATTAGGGCAACATCACATATTTTATACTGAAGAATAGCGGTATATCCATAGGTTTATATACATTGATATATATGTAACTCCGCTTGGTAGCCGTGGGCGAGATGCTGTTTCCCATGTCCCGGCGCGCTACAACAAAGTGGGGGTCCTGGCTGGGCATTTAGACTTCTGCTGTGAGAGCCTTACGCCCTTGCAGTCCGCAGGTGATGTAGACTTGCCAGAACTAGGTGGTCCACAGTTCAGTGAGAAAGACCACGGTTTCTAAATTACTTCTTAATGTAATTTGTTAAGGGTTATATAGATGTACCCGCTGTACAAAGTCTTATGGATGTTCTTTTTACGGTACAAAGCATTTTCTCCCAGTATCCTACTTCTGTAGGTTACTCCAGGGCTAGTGAGGCACACTGTTTTTTCCCTACTTTACCACAACCCATCTTTAATGCTGTAGTACTAATCAGCAAGTCTCCTTACTTTCACAGTGGTTCTGTGTCCTATTTCTTTCCAGTATTGGTGCCCTGGATCTCCCGCTCGGGACCCTATACTAGTCCCTGTCTCTCAGACCTGCTAAGGCCCATTACCTTCTGCATTACAACCTTGAGGTCCGTGACTTGGCTTCCTCTCCAAGGACCCTTCTCCAGAAGGCCACTCCCTCTCATCAGTCACTCTTCACTCTTTGGTCTTCTCTCACTCAGGGTCACCCTCAAAGCAGCTCTGCTCATATCGCAGTCCATAACCTATCTACCTAAAATGTGGGAAGCTGTCTCTTTCCCTAACTTTTAAATAATCAAATATTAATTTATAATTTCAGTTCACTAAATGGTACCGCCATGTATAGAAAACACGTGCTGTGTGAGACATCTAAACCACATGACACGGGGTATTGCTTCTCCTCTCACTTCATTCATTAGAAGATGCTATATGCAACATCTGAAGTGTGCTCTTCTTGAGTAAAGGCATGACGCATGTTCAGCCATGATATTGACACAGATGGATGCAAACTACCATTCAAAATCCATGGATGAACTTTAACTAATGAGCCAATTATGGACAATCTTTTTGTAACTACTTCACCTATTTTATGTTTTGCTGCAATGATTTTGGTGGACAATCCAATAAACCACAAATTTTTTTTTATAAGAAATATCATGACATATTCTTTGAAGTATCACATCTGGTAAGAAGTCCTGAATAAATAAATGTCATAGAAAAATTTAAAATCTTTCTTCTCCCCTGTCATATATATTAAGAAGATATTAAGTAGTCTCTCTCCCAGACCCCTCTTCATCCCCCCACCCCTATAGTATTTTTCAAAAGAGAAGAGCTGACAGTTTGGCCAGTAGGCATCTATGCAAATTAACACACATGAGAAGTGCCTTGTAAGCAAATGTTGGCACAAAGAGTGCTGCCAACTCAATTAAAATGCGAGGGTAGTTTCCACTGACGCAGGTCTGCGATACTTTACACCTGAGTGAGGAGGAAAGCTCGTTTAGGCTTCAAACACACTCACAATTCCCAGCTGAAATCTGCAAACGGGCCAGAACCGATACTAAATATGGAATATCTGAAGTTCTATACTTCTGATAATCGTGGGACCCATATTTTTAGTGGCGGGGTCAGCTAAGGAACAATATGCATAATTTTGCATAGCTGTAAGCCTCTCCGGGGAGCTGTGGTGCAAAGGCACCAGAATAACGGATCGCAGCTACGCAATGTGTGGTCTCTAAAGAAAGGTAAATTCATAACGAAAAATATGACGTCGCTTGCAAGCTTCTGCGATCAACTAGCGATAAGTTATCGCAAAAGCCAGGTCTTCTAATAAAAATATGAAGGCTGGAGCCCAGGCCATTTGAAGTCATCTCATGGGGGTGTGGGCAGGTCTCTCCCTTCGGCATAAAATAATCCACTGAGGTTGGATCAGTATTCATTGCCGGGAGTATGTATTTATTATAGCAAAGGATCACGTTCGATAACGGTAAAATCTGGAGTGCCTCTTTTCCACCTATACTGAATTGTCTCAGCGATCTTTATAGTAAGTTTCTTCTTTAATCCTGTTTTATTTGTGTAACGATATTCTGTACTGTAAATGTCCCCTTTGTAAAAATCCTTGTTTATTTTTCATAACACTGCCTCCCTTTTGGATAAAATTTAAAATGTAATAGTTCTGTTTCTTTTGTCCTGTAATCGTTCCCTCCCCCGAAGCCTTATACGCTACCTAACTTCAGGCGTCCATCCCGGCCTGTATTATATTCCAAACTTGGTCGGTGGTGGCAACAAATAATAATTTGGCTATCGTGAAGCTGGCAGTAACCGTACGCGGGCGTATACACATAATCCATGCGTCCGAAGGTGTGTGCGCCATACGCTTTCTGCTCGCTTGCCGATAGCTACTTAGTGAGTGATCGGGATCGTGTGCACGCGAATCCCTGACAAAGTTCTGACAAAGTGACGGTAGCTGCAAGATACAGTGATCTCCTCGGTGTCGTCGCTGATGATCCTGACAATAAATATAAATACATATACAAAATAAGTATATTTAACAAAATGGCGAGCAACTATGATACCTAACCTTGAAGGTGGAAGTTGTCCTAAGGTTAAAAAAAAACTTATTACGCTTCATCAGAAAATTCTAGGTTCACCAGACAAGGCAGAAGTGCCAGATTGACTACAAGTGCCAGATGTGCTGAGGATAGACGTGCTGATGACCAGAGCCCAGCATAGTCTAACAAAGGAACTACAAGCTGAGATATCTCAAGGTAAGAAAAATGGATGTTACTGCTTCTTTTTCTAAGCAAAGTAGACTAAGATTTACATCTTTAGACGAGTCTAACTTAGAAGTTTTATGGCTCCGCTTATATGCAGAATGTGAAATGGAAAATGTAAAGTCAGATTCTAAGCTGGTATCCTGTAATAGAGAAAAAGTGAAATTGAAGAATATTTTACAGTTGGTTTATGTATTTTATAAGTTTGTGTCAGAGAAATCAAAACATGACTGTAGAGATAGTGGCAAAGGATACTAATAATATCACAGATTTTGACTGCGAATGTGCAAATGTGGTAATTGAACTAGATGTGAGACACGTGTCTCTAACAGCTACTGAAGGTGACATTGTGTCTTATGACATAGGAAGGAACTTGGGAGGAGACAGGAACTGACATACGAGGAACTGATGTAGGAGACATAGGAACTGACTCTTTAGAGAGCCAATGAACATGCAGAGATTGCCTTCCACACACTGTAATGCCATAGCCATGTTGGTTGTGGGAATTACAGTGATTGGCTGTCCGCACAGCATCATCATGTCTATATAAGACCTGGCACTACTATGCTCGTCACAGTCTACCCTGGAAGCAGGCAGAGTAGGGAGAGGTGCTGCTGAGTCAGGGAGAGATTTGCTTGTTTATAGTTAGTATAGGTATTCCACAACATTTATATCCATCTGAACTAACAGTCCTTCTGAGGACTAATCCAGATGCATATATTAAGTGGTGATAGCAGGAGTTAGGCAGGCAGGGTATGTGGCAGTGCATATAGTGCAAGAGGGTCCATTGAACATTATGTCTGCTGCTTCTGTAATAATTACAGATATTTGTAGACATAGCCCCAGATATCAGGGGCCAGGGCAAATTTTTTTTCCCTCTTAATCCTGGTTATTTGCTTAAAAAGAAATCCAGAGTACACCATTTTTCTGCTTCATTTGCTTGTTAGCACTGCAGAATACAGGCAGATCTGTTCCATATTTCAGCAATAAAAATCCAGAAATTTGAACTGAACGTGAAAAATATTGGCTTCCTTTTCCATTCTGTTGCAGTGTGTCGGTCAAGCTATTCACACTAGGTGTCTGTGAAGAATAGTATTAGTAAATTACAGGCCTGCTATTTAAAACCGTGGTTCTCAGTCAGACATATCACCTATAAGACTATTCCAAAATCAGCCATTTCTGCCTTGCATTTCATTTGCAGTGTGTTGGTGAAGCTATTCACACTAGGTCTCTGTGTAGAATAATATTAGTAAATTTCAGGCCTGCTATTTAAAACTGTGGTTCTCTGTCAGACATATCACCTATATCAGTGTTCCAAAATCAGACATTTCTTCCATTTTCATTTCGTTGCAGTGTGTTGGTCAAGCGATTCACACTTGGTCTCTGTGTAGAATAATATTAGTAAATTACAGGCCTGCTATTTAAAACCGTGGTTCTCTGTCAGACATATCACCTATAACAGTGTTCCAAAATCAGCCATTTCTGCCTTTCATTTCGTTGCAGTGTGTTCGTCAAGCTATTCATACTATGTCTCTGTGTAGAATAATATTAGTAAATTACAGGCTTGCCGCGTGGTTCTGACGTATCACATATAACTGTGTTCCAAAGTCAGCAATTTCTCGTGAACGTGGAAAATATTGTCCTCCATTTAAAATGGGCAAGGTGCGTGGCAAGGGACGGGTGAAGTGGACATGATGGTGATAGTGCATGCAGAGGCAGAGGATGTGGCCGTGGGCAAGCTGAAATTGAGCCTCAGCAAACACCCACATATTGTCGCTCGACCTTCCTTTTCAATTACTAGGGGACCGTAGTACATCACTATTGAACCCACAGCAGTGTCAAAAGGTTGTTGGATAGTAGATAATGCTTCAAGTCACTTTGCCACCACCGTGTCTTCCACACGGTCAAGTCTCAGTAGCCGTGAGTCTGGACCGCATATTCCTCACCCTGATCCTCCTTCCTCCCACCATGCCGAGTGCCTGGAGACAACTGATCCCACACTTGGACACTCTGAAGAGCTGTTCACTTTTCCATTTGTAGATTCGGGCCTCTTGCCCGGCCAGCTTAGCTTCAAACGAGTCAAGAGGAGAACGCGCGTAGCGATGCCCAAATATTGGAGCAGCCATGGTCACACGGCAATGGTGGGAAAGTGCAATTACTGTCGCAAGAGGTGGATGATGATGATGACACACAATTGCCAGAAAGTCAGGAGGAGGACCAGGGTGTGGAAGTGGAAGACGAGGTGGTTGATGATATAGTAACTGACCCAACCTGGCATGGGGACATACAGAGCGAGGACAGCAGCATACAGGGGGTGGAGGCAAGAAGAAGCAGTGTGGTGGCCGCAGACACAAGGTGGGAAAGCGTTCCTCGTAACGCCAACACGACGGAAGTTGCCAGTACAACTGTTAGGTCTTCCCGAGTCTGGTTCTTTTTTAAAGACTCTGCAGATAACCCCAAAAAGGCCATTTGCACCACCTGCTAGGCCAGCATCAGCAGGGGTAACAAAACTAGCAGCCTGACCACCACCAGCATGATCAGGCACATGGCAGCAAAGCACCCAACTAAGTGGGCCGAACCCCAGGGTCCAAAAACAGTGTCTGTGGGTGACACCACTGCTTCCTCCGCTGTTGTGCATGCACGCCAATCCCCTGTCCATGGCGCATGCCAAGATGCCTCCGGCCCCGCGCCTGATGTTGCACACTCTCAACTAGCACGATCAGCAAGCACGTCCTTGTCCCAGTGCAGCGTTCAGTTGTCCCTACCCTAGTCCTTGGAACGCAAGCGCAAATACGCAGCCAACACCCCACAGGCCACACTACTAAATTCACACCTTTCGCGAATGCTTGAGCTCGAAATGTTGCCTTTTAGGCTCGTGGAGACAGAAGCTTTCCGCAACCTGATGGCGGCGGCTGTCCCTTGGTACTCGGTCCGTAGCCGCCACTATTTCTCCCGGTGTGCCATCCCCGCATTACACGAGCACTTGGCCCACAACATTAGCCGTGCCCTCAACAACACAGTTACTGGGAAAGTCCACCAAACCACGGATACGTGGAAAAGTGCTTGTGGGCAGGGACAGTACATCTCGCTGACGGCACACTGGGTTAATATAGTGGAAGCAGGGACCCAGTCGGACCTTGGGAAGGAAAACGTCCACCTGACGCCAAGGATTGCGGACCCTGGGTCTATCAGGATTGCCCCCACATTCTACAGCTCCTGAAACTCCTCTTCCTCATCTTCAGCCTCCATCTCCGAAATGACCACATCAGTCGCAAGTTGGAAGCACTGCAGCATTGCCTCGGCCAAGTAGCCGCAGGCTGTGCTGAAGCTAATATGCTTAGATGTCAAACCGCACAATGCTGAAGAGTTGTGGACAGCTCTGAAAGAGCAGGCTGATCTGTGGCTGACACCACTGACCCTACAGCCAGGCATGGTCGTGTGTGACAATGGCTAGAACCTGGTGACGGCTCTGAGGTGAGGCGAGCTCACACATGAACCATGCCTGGCCCATGTGCTTAACCTCATGGTTCAGCGGTTTCTCAAAACTTACCCCGATCTGCTGGATATGCTTGTCAAAGTACGCCACGTGTGTGCCCATTTTAGAAAGTCAGCTACAGCTTTCACCGCCCTTGCCGTGCTTCAGCAGCGTTTGCAGCTTCCAGCTACCTGACTGGTGTGCGATGTCCCCATACATTGGAACTCTACATTGCAGATGTTGGGAAGGATTTGGGAGCAGAAAAGGGCAGTTGTTGACTACCAGCATCAACACAGCCGTCGGTATTCAGGTTAGACTCCACACATAAAACCTCAGGAGTGGACATGGATATCAGACATCTGTACCATCCTCCAAAACTTTGAGGACTCCACCAAGATGGTGAGCGGCGATGATGCCATAATTAGCGTCACCATCCCTCTTCTCTTTCTTCTGAAACACTCTCTACTCACAATCAAAGAGGATGCATTGCAGGTGGACCACGATGAGTTGGAGCAAGGAACCATACAGGGTGATTCCACACAGCCCAGCCTCATCTCATCCCAACGTGGACTGTCCTACCGTCTGCTCAGCGTGGATGGCCTGAGGGGAAGAGGAGGAGGGCATGGTCAGTTGTACTCTTGGTGAGTACACGGAAGTCTTGCATGTTAGCAATCTGGCACACCTGGCTGAGTTTATGTTACGCTGTCTTTCCCGTGACCCTCGCATTGTCCAACTTTTGGGTGACAATCATTACTGGTTGGTGACACTTCTAGACCCACACTACAAAGAGAATTTTCTGTCTCTTATTACCGTGCCGGACAGGCCTAATAAAATGGGGCAGTACAAGAAGGCCCTTGTTGCGGAATTATTAAAAAATCTGAAAACACTGGCGGCGGAGGTCACAGTTCGTTGGACAACCAAGGAGTACAGGCGATAGAGACACAAATGCAATACAGCAGAGGCAGGGGAACACTGTCAAAGTTCTGGGACAGTTTTTTCAGACCCTTCCATCGCACAGGCCCTGAGGTGCGGGGTACTCTCACAAAGAGGGAAACGTTTCGGAAGATGCTGAGGGAGTACCTTGCCGACCATACCAACGTCCTCCTTGATGCCTTATAATTATTGGGCATCCAAGCTGGACACGTGGCATGAACTGGCTCTCTACGCCTTGGATGTCCTGGCCTGCCCTGCCGCTATTGTTTTTACTCAGAGTGGGTTTTTAGTGCTGCTGGTGGAATTATAACAGATAGCATTTTCAGTTGACAGGCCGATGTTCCTAACAGGCTGACTCTCTTATAAAAATGAACAAGGGCTGGATTGAGCCCGACTTCTCAACACCACCAAATGATAGCAGCATAACAAACTCAAACACAGCGTCTTTTTTTTTGGGAGGTCTAACTCTATTCCCAATCACTTCTGTCTTCACACCCAAACATGGGTATAGGCTTCCTGACTTTGTCTATTTGTTCTTGTCCTCCTCCTTCTCCTCATCCTCCACCACTATATCTACCATTTCACCGTATCTATGTCTCTTGCAAAGGGCATTGGAGTTCCTCCAAATTTTTGGCAGCCGTTGCATTCACTGCATAGGCAAACAGTATGGGAGACCCACTTCCTAATAATGGGAACATTCTTTTCAGGAGGCCCTCCTACCTCTACGTCTCTTGCAAGGGACACTGGAGTTTCTCCACATTTTTGGTAGCCGTTGCATTCACGCCATAGTCAAACAGTATGGGAGACCCACTCCTTTTTAATGGGAACATGTTGTACTCATTACTGTAGCCCAGCTCCATGTGTCTTTAAATTGTTAGTAGGGTTTTTCCTAAATTTTGGCAGCCGTTGGACTCACTGCATACCCTATAACTGTATAGCAGACCCTCTCCTTTTTAATGGGAACATGTCGTTACTGTGGCCCTGCTCTATGTGTCTTTAAATTGTTAGTGTGGTTTTTCCTAAATTTTGGCAGCCCCTTGCAGTCACAGCATGGGCATTACCACTATAGGAGACCCACTCCTTTATAATAGGAACATTTTTTTTACTCAGACCCTCCTCTATGTCGCTTCAAAGAGGTATTGGGTTGCATCCAAATTTTTGGCAGCCCTTGCAGTCACTGCATATGCAATAACCGTATAGGAGACCTATTATTTAATAATGGGAACAACAAAGCATAGCCGACTGCTGGCCCTTTAAGAATAGTATAGTAAGTATAGACTTACATTGGGCTCGTTACTCGGACTGAGCATTCGAGTATTCCAATTTGCTCAACCCGAGCAACGAGTACCCGAGCATTTTAGTGCTCACTCATCACTAGAACTGACGTAGAAAGGCCACTAAAAATAAAAGAAAAGTTAAGTCACAGAGGCCCAAACTACAAAATCATTCCTGCATATGATAACAAAATCCATGTGTGTAGAAATTCAGAGATATGAGAGAGCTTTGCTGTGAAGTTTGATTTAACCAATGAGGAGAAGATTCATGAGATCCATACCCTCTTCCTCTGATTCCTGATTTGTTCAGCCAGGTTGTAGGAGCTAAGGTATTCTCCAAGTTGGATTAAAGGGGAGCCTACAATCTGGTTAGAATCAGAGAAGGGGACGAATGGAAAACAGCGTTAAATACCCCTGAAGGGCATTTTGAGAGTTTTGTTATGCCTTTTGGTTTGACAAATGCACCTGCGGTGTTCCAGCATTTCATAAATTATATTTTCCATCATTTGATGGGGAGGTTTGTGGTGGTTTATCTGGACGATATTTTGGTTTACCCACCTGATTTTGAGACACATCGGGGGCATTTTAAACAGTTGCTCCAGATATTAAGGGATAACAAACTATATGCCAAACTAGAAAACTGTGTTTTTGCCATTCAGGAGGTGCAGTTTTTGGGGAACTTCTTGTCATCTTCAGGTTTTCGGATGGATCCGGAGAAGATCCGTGTAGTCCTTGATTGAGACCATCCCGAGAACCTGAAGTCTCTACAACACTTTCTGGGCTTTACAAATTTTTACTGAAAATTCATACAAATTTACTCATTAATTGTGAAACCCCTTACTGACATGACTAAGAAAGGGTCTGATTTTTCCAAATGGTTGGATGCCTCCCTCCAAGCTTTTTCTTCCTTAAAGAATTATTTTGCCACTGCTCCTATACTCAACCCGATGTTTCCCAACCCTTTATTGTGGAAGTTCATCCGTTGGATGTGGGGGTTGTAGCTGTGTTGTCTCAGGGTCCATTCCCTGGTAAATGGCGTCCATGTGCCTTCTTTTCTAAAAAAAATTGTCTTCGGCTGAGAGAAATTATTACGTAGGTAATAGGAGCTTTTTGGCAATCAAATTGGCATTCAAAGAATGGCGACATTGGTTGGAGGGGGCTGTCCAACCTATCACTGTTATTACTGACCATAAGAACCTGTCATATCTCCAGTCAGCTAAACGTCTCATCCCTAGGCAAGCCAGATGGTCCCGGTTTTTTACTAGGTTCAATTTTGTTGTCACTTTTCGTCCAGGGGTCAAAAATGTCAAGGCTGATGCTTTGTCCCTGAGCTTCCCTGATGGCGGTGACCATAAGAACCCTGCCCCGATGTTACAGAATGGGGTAGTCATTTTGGCATTATATCCTGAACTGCAGGGTGAGGTGTTGGAGGCTCAGGGAGACGCTCTTGTCTCCTGCCCTCCAGGAAGGTTATTTGTACCATATAATCTGTGCCGCAAAGTAATTGAGGATCATCATAACTCTTTGCTTGCTGGTCATCCAGGTGGTAAGGCAACTGCGGACCTCCTCTCTCATCGTTTTTGGTGGCCGGGGTGTGATTGAACACGTATCTGCTTATAGTATTTGCGCGTGTTCTAAGATTTCGCATACCCGTCCGTGAGGTACTCTTCTGGCTTACCGGTTTCTGCAGGCAAAACGGTGGTTTTGGTGGTTATAGATAAGTTCAGTAAAATGTTTACCTGCACTTCCAAATGCCAAGACACTTGCTCAGGTGTTTATAAATGAGATAGTGAAGATTTACGGGATTCCCTCCGATGTAGTGTCAGATCGGGGGACCCAGTTTGCTTCCAAGTTCTGGAAAGCATTCTGTTCTCGACTGGGGGTGCAGCTGTCCTTTTCCTCTTGTCACGGGTGTGTTGCCACGAAGATCGTCACGAGTACACAGCCTGACTTCTCGCAGCTGACTTGTTGGTGCTTTGTGTTTTCTCGGCAGTGAAGGAGTTAATTCTCTCTCTCTCTGGGCTAGCTGAGGTCCAGCCTCGCCCAGCTGCAATCAATGCTTCGTTAGTGAGACTCCTTTATATTCCTGCTGGTCTGTTTGTGAGGTGTCGGTGAAAGCTTTTCATTCAGACTTACAGAGCGGATCGTGGTGTTTGGAGTTGCTGAGATAAGTGTATTTGAAAGTGTTATTTCCCTTTCCTCGCTTTATCATTTATCTCCTTTCCCGTTGGTGTTCCCTCTGTTGTAGTTTTGTTGAAGTTGTATGCAAGGTGGTTTTGGTTTTTCCCTTGTACTGTCTCGTTCGTCTAAATACTGTGTGTGGGCATATTATCGCTGGTTCCCAATTGTTGTGATCGGGGTCCTTCTCAGGACTAGATTACTGTGGTGCAGGGATCCTCAGGAGGTAGGGGTTACGCTGGCGGCCTGGACCTCTGTACCTTTAACAGTACCTCCAGGATGAGGGATTAGTCAGGGCCCCAGCTTAGGGTCAGCTTAGGCCCCCTACCTCCAGTATTCTGTGACAGTGTGACATTTTCACCGACCAACTTAGTTTTTCTCCAGCTACCATGGATCCAGTAGCCGGTCTAGCTCAGCAGTTGCAGAGTTTGTCCATGGGGCTGGCGGACGTTAGGTCCAAGGTTTTGCATCCTCTGGAGCAAGCCGGACCAGAACCTAAAGTAGCTCTCCCTGACAGGTTCACTGGGGGGCGGGACAAGTTTTTTGTTTTCCGGGAGGCATGCAAATTGTACTTTCGGCTGCGGCCTCGGTCATCGGGCAGTGAAGAACAAAGGGTGGGAATTGTCATCTCGCTCCTACAAGGGGACCCACAATCTTGGGCGTTCTCTCTTCCCCCTAGCTCCCCAGTTCTCCAGTCAGTGGATAGGTTTTTCGCTGCTTTGGGACTCGTATATGATGACCCAGATCGGATCTCCCTTGCTGAGTCTAAGTTACGTAGGATTCAGCAGGGAGATCGTCCGGCGGAGGAATTCTGTTCGGAGTTCCGTAGGTGGGCCACGGACACCCAGTGGAATGACCCGGCTCTTAGGAGCCAGTTTTGTCATGGTTTATCCGACAAATTACAGGATGTGTTGGCACAGTATGACTCTCCCGCGTCACTGGAAGCCGCTATGGCCCTTGCTATTCGCGTTGACAGACGGCTTCGGGAGAGGTGCGGGATAACTCTACCCCCTGTAATGTCTCCACCTCTTACAAGGTCCCCTCATATGGTGGTTCCCCTGGTCAGTCCGGAGGAGCCTATGCAATTAGGAGGGACATCATTTCGGGGAAGGGGACCGGTGGTGCGCCATAAGACAGGAAGGTGTTTCCTCTGCGGGAAAAAGGGACATTTTATTGGGGGGTGTCCATCCCGCCCCTTGCTGAGTAAAGAGTCGTCGAAAAAACTGTTGATCCCAGGTTGTGTGGTGGACGGCAATCTGGGAGTAGGTATTTCGTCCCTAGGTTCGTCTCAGTTTCTCGTACCGGCGGAGGTGGTGGTGGGTACGAGAACTGAGAGGATATCTGTTCTTCTGGATAGTGGGGCCGGGGCTAATCTGGTTGATGCTCGGTTTGCCCGGGTTCAAGGTATGCGATTGAGTGAGTTGGCTAAACCCATCCCCATATTCTCGATCGATGCCAGGCCTCTCGGTCAGGGAAGTTTTTTGCAAGCTGTGCATGGCGTAAAACTTCAAGTGGGGGCAATACATAAAGAACTGTTGTCTTGCTACGTGTTGGAGGGTCTTCCCACTCCTATAGTGTTGGGCCTTCCTTGGTTAGCTAAGCATAACCCTGTTATTAATTGGCAAACCAGAGAGATAAGCCAATGGAGTAAATTCTGTAATAAAAACTGCATGAACACGGTCATCGGTGCGGTTACTCCTTGGGTCTTACCTCCATTTCTGGCAGACTTTGAGGATGTATTCTCGGAGAATGGGTGTCAGGAACTACCTCCTCATCGCGAGTATGACTGTTCTGTAAAACTGCTCCCTGAGGCCAAGTTACCTAAAGCTAGGTTGTATAACCTTTCTGGTCCTGAGAGGCAGGCCATGAAGGATTATATTTCTGAAAGTCTGGCTAAGGGGCATATTAGACCTTCATCTTCACCGGTGGCCGCGGGGTTCTTCTTTGTTAAGAAGAAAGATGGAGGCCTACGCCCTTGCCTGGATTTCCGTGAACTTAATCGGATTACGGTCCAAGATCCGTATCCGCTCCCACTTATTCCCGATCTCTTTAATCAGATCGTGGGCGCCAAATGGTTCTCTAAGTTGGATCTCAGGGGGGCGTACAATTTGATTAGGATGAAGGAGGGGGATGAGTGGAAGACGGCTTTTAACACTCCGGAGGGGCATTATGAGAACCTTGTCATGCCATTCGGTCTGACTAATGCCCCGGCGGTGTTTCAACACTTTGTTAATGATATTTTTCGCCACCTGGTGGGACAGTTTGTTGTCATATATCTGGATGATATCTTAATTTACTCGCCGGATCTGGTGTCTCATCAGGAGCATGTTAGACAGGTGTTACAGATCTTGCGGGATAATAAACTGTATGCCAAGTGGGAAAAGTGTGTGTTCGCCGTACAGGAACTCCAGTTTTTAGGCTTCCTGGTTTCTGCGTCCGGTTTTCGTATGGACCCTGGGAAAGTGCGGGCAGTTCTTGAGTGGGATCGGCCGGAGAATCTTAAGGCACTACAACGTTTCCTGGGGTTTGCTAACTATTACCGGAAGTTCATTCGTAATTTCTCGTCCGTGGTTAAGCCTCTCACAGACATGACTAAAAAGGGGACGGATTTTTCTAGGTGGTCTGACAAGGCTTGTCAAGCATTCTCCTCCTTGAAAAAATGTTTTGCCTCGGCACCCATACTCATTCAACCTGATGCGTCTCAGCCATTCTTTGTAGAGGTAGACGCTTCCGAGGTAGGGGTGGGAGCAGTATTGTCACAGGGTTCGTCCCCTGGTAAGTGGCATCCGTGCGCCTTTTTCTCTAAAAAATTGTCGTCCGCTGAGAGGAATTACGATGTCGGCAATAGGGAACTCCTGGCCATTAAGTTAGCTTTTGAGGAGTGGCGCCATTTTTTGGAGGGGGCAGTTCATCCGGTCACCGTCATCACCGATCACAAGAACCTGCTATATCTGGAGTCCGCTAAACGTCTGAATCCCAGACAAGCTAGGTGGTCATTGTTTTTTACCAGGTTTAATTTCGTCGTTACATATCGTCCTGGGTCTAAAAATGTAAAGGCGGATGCCTTATCTCGTAGTTTCCCTGGGGCCGGGAATACGGACAACCCGATTCCTGTTCTTCAGGAGGGGGTGGTGGTTTCGGCAGTATGCTCTGAGCTGGAGGAGGAGATATTGGAGGCTCAGGGGGACGCCCCTGTTGGACCTCCGGGGAGACTGTTCGTTCCAGATCAGTTGCGACAAAAGGTGATCGAGGCACACCATAACTCAGTTTTTGCAGGACACCCGGGGAGTAAAGCAACTGTGGATCTCCTCTCGCGTCGGTTTTGGTGGCCTAACTTACATAAAGAGGTGGTAACTTTTGTCGCGTCCTGTGGGGTTTGTGCGCGCTCTAAGACCTCACATACCCGTCCGTCTGGGGCCCTCTTACCTTTGAAGATCCCGGAGCGTCCTTGGACTCATCTGTCTATGGACTTTATTACGGACCTC
Organism: Phyllobates terribilis; assembly: GCF_046119375.1. Taxonomy (NCBI): domain Eukaryota; kingdom Metazoa; phylum Chordata; class Amphibia; order Anura; family Dendrobatidae; genus Phyllobates; species Phyllobates terribilis. The sequence goes on from NW_027362765.1 coordinate 46,208,671, forward strand.
CCTCCGTCTTCGGGTAAAACGGTCATACTCGTTGTAGTGGACAGGTTCAGCAAGATGGCACATTTTATCGCTCTTCCGGCTCTCCCTAATGCTAAAACTCTTGCGCAGGTGTTCATTGGGGAGATTGTGAGGCTTCACGGGGTACCCTCCGAGGTGGTGTCTGATCGGGGGTCTCAGTTTGTGTCCAAGTTCTGGAAGGCGTTTTGTGCACGGCGGGGGATGCATTTGTCATTCTCGTCGGCTTTTCATCCTCAGACCAATGGTCAGACGGAACGTATGAACCAGAGCTTGGAGACATATCTTCGGTGTTTTGTGTCAGAGAACCAGGAGGACTGGTCTTCTTTCCTACCTCTGGCAGAGTTTGCTCTCAATAATAGGCGAAGCGAGTCCACTGGTAAGTCCCCGTTTTTTGGGGCATATGGTTTTCACCCCCAGTTTTGTACTTTCAGTAGGGGGGGCTCTTCGGGGGTTCCGGAGGAGGAACGATTTTCCTCATCTCTCGCTTCAGTATGGAGAGGGGTGCTGAAGAATCTGAATACTATGGGGAACCGATACAAACGTATGGCTGATAGGAGGAGAGTGTCTGGTCCGGACCTAAGTGTGAACGATCAGGTATGGTTGTCTACCAGGAATATTAAACTTAAGGTTCCCTCCTGGAAACTGGGTCCCAGGTTCATCGGGCCGTACAGAATCAGTTCTGTTATTAATCCGGTGGCATTCCGTCTTGACCTCCCCCCTACGTTTAAAATTCACAACGTGTTTCACAGATCATTGCTTAAGAGGTATGTGGCGCCGGTGGTACCGTCACCTTTACCTCCCCCTCCTGTGGTTGTCAATGGTAACTTGGAGTTCCAGGTATCGAGGGTCATTGATTCACGCTTTAATCGCCGGTCCCTTCAGTACTTGGTTCATTGGAAGGGGTATGGTCCTGAGGAGAGGATGTGGGTTCCTGCGTCGGATATTAACGCAGACCGATTAGTTCGGGCCTTCCACACGACTCACCCGGATAAACCTGGCCCTGAGGGTCCGGAGGCCCCTCGTAGAAGGGGGGGTACTGTCACGGGTGTGTTGCCACGAAGATCGTCACGAGTACACAGCCTGACTTCTCGCAGCTGACTTGTTGGTGCTTTGTGTTTTCTCGGCAGTGAAGGAGTTAATTCTCTCTCTCTCTGGGCTAGCTGAGGTCCAGCCTCGCCCAGCTGCAATCAATGCTTCGTTAGTGAGACTCCTTTATATTCCTGCTGGTCTGTTTGTGAGGTGTCGGTGAAAGCTTTTCATTCAGACTTACAGAGCGGATCGTGGTGTTTGGAGTTGCTGAGATAAGTGTATTTGAAAGTGTTATTTCCCTTTCCTCGCTTTATCATTTATCTCCTTTCCCGTTGGTGTTCCCTCTGTTGTAGTTTTGTTGAAGTTGTATGCAAGGTGGTTTTGGTTTTTCCCTTGTACTGTCTCGTTCGTCTAAATACTGTGTGTGGGCATATTATCGCTGGTTCCCAATTGTTGTGATCGGGGTCCTTCTCAGGACTAGATTACTGTGGTGCAGGGATCCTCAGGAGGTAGGGGTTACGCTGGCGGCCTGGACCTCTGTACCTTTAACAGTACCTCCAGGATGAGGGATTAGTCAGGGCCCCAGCTTAGGGTCAGCTTAGGCCCCCTACCTCCAGTATTCTGTGACAGTGTGACACCTCTGCCTTCCACTCTCAGTCGAATGGACAGACGGAACGTGTCAATCAGAATTTGGAGACCTACCTCAGGCGTTTAATTTCCGAAAATCAGGAGGATTCGGCATCCTACTTACCTCTGGCAGAATTTGCCATTAATAATCATCGTTGAAAATCCACTGGCAGGTCACCGTTCTTTGGTGCATATGGTTACCATCCACAGTTTGGTACCTTTAGTGGGGGAGGAGCTTCAGGAGTTCCTGAGGAATGTTTTGCTTCATCGCTCTCCTCGGTGTGGCAGGGGTTGCTGAGTAATTTAAAGATCATGGGAGACAGGTATAAACGCATGACTGACAGAAAACGCTTGCCAGGCCTGGACCTGAATGTGAATGATTTTGTGCGGTTGTCTACAAAGAATATTAAGTTGAAAGTCCCTTCCTGAAAACTGGGACCTAGGTTTATTGGTCCCTATAAAATAACCGCTGTCGTCAACCCAGCAGCGTTTTGTCTTGAGCTTCCTCGGGCCCTTAAGGTCCACAATGTTGTCCACAGGTCCTTACTCAAGAAATATGTGGAACTTCTTGAGCCCTCACCTCTACCGCTGCCCCCAGTAATGGTTGATGGTAATCTGGAGTTTCAGATTTAAAGGATTGTAGATTCTCGTCTCCAACGTCGTTCTCTGCAATACTTGGTGCACTGGAAGGGTTATGGTTCAGAGGAGAGGATGAGGATTTCAGCATCAGAGGTGAATGCTCCCAGGTTGGTTTGTTCATTCCACACCTCTTATCCTGAGAAACCTGGTCCTGAATGTCCGGAGGCCACTCGCAGAAGGGGGATACGGTCACGGGTGTGTCAGATGTGAAAGACAGTCGCCCTGCAGTTGGTTGCAGAAGATCTCTTCGTTTGGCATTATAGACACCTTCTTAGCTGTTTCACTCTAGGACCCAGCAGCTACCTCCCTCTTACTCTAATTGACACCCTTGCCTGGATGTTTCAATAGTTTCACTTTGCTACAGGTCGGTGGCTGTGATATTCACGTTTCCTTGTGAAAGCTTTGAAGTCGGCTCAAGCTAAGATATTTTTCCCCAGTGTCTGTCTACCTTGTTGTCTTTAGTTGTTAATGGGGATCAACTAGTGCTCATCCCCCCTTCCCTATCCAGGGCCAAGCGCTAGGGAAATACAGGTGTAGGTTCCTGTGTGGCAATTGGTGGAGAACCAATATAGGGATGGTAGGGGAGACAGGGTGATTTCAGATCAGCCTAGGAGGTCTCCACTCCCCCCTTTCCCCAGAGGCTGGGCTCCCTTCTCCTCTTCCCTTTGTGTAGCACTTAGTCTTTTCCACACCTTGTGTGACAGTTCTTTATCAGAGCTGGACCTTTTTTCTTCTTTTTCTGGAGCTTGAGCTGTTGCTGTTGGTTTTGCCTCCCAATAGGGTTCGGTATGTTTGTCGAACCGTTCAACAAATTATTCGGTGAACATCGGGAAGTTCGCCGAACTGGAACGAACCAGACTTTTAAAGGTTCACTCATCTCTAGTGCTGAGATGATCTAGGATTTCAATATACTTGAGAAAAAAGGTATGAGTTTAAAACGTGGTGAGATTATACCACTTTGAACAATTATGTACAGAAAGAAATGATTCCCAGGGGGCTTAGAATTGAGAAAATACCAGCAGTGGTTTTTACCCCACCTTTAGTTGATTAGTGGAATCAATTTAACAAACTGTTCATTGAATCTCATGAACCTTATTATAAAGTAACAGGATATAAAACTCAAGGAGATCCAGGTGGAGATCATCACTATGAAATATAATTTGGAACAATATAAGGATGATCCTAATTATAAAGAGTCATTACAACGTATACAAAATTCAGTTAGGGCTCGCTAAAAATCCAAATTTCAGAGAGATACTAATGATTATGAACAGAATCAGGGTTATGAATGGGGCAGATGGCAACAGCCATCTAGAATGCTGCATCCGTGTTAAATATTAATTATGGATATTCATTTTTTTATTCTGAATTCTGTACCCATACATTGCAGAAGCCTCGTGCTAGGGTTTTTAGCGGATATCACAAAGTGCTATTCTTAGCTCAGTTTAAGTTAGTGCCATATATAAAGAACAGATGCTATGAGCCCTGTAAGACATAGGGAGGGGCTCTCTTGCCATTTCACAGGACACCAGACTAAGGATCTACGCATGAAGGTCAGCCAATGTAGGGCCGAGCACATGTGTTCTATCTTGACATGTGCTTGACAAGGCAAGGAAAGATGGACACTCATTAATCAATCACTTTGCAACTATTTTACCTATTTTATGTAACTACTGCAATTATTCTTTTTAATGGACAATCTAAGAATAAACCGCTACATTTTTTTATGATAACATCGTGATATATTCTTTGAACAATCGCATCTGATAATAAGTCCTCTATAAAAAAAATATACGGAAATAAGTATATTTTAACAGTCCCCTCCTTAAAAGTAATAAAATTACAAGATTAATACATCTGGCTTGCATGTCAGCTTCAGTTCTTAGGACCAAGAGTCTATTGCCAGCTATGTGGGTGAAAATGAAACACCGGGTTCATCTAGTGAATTTTCATATTGTAGTAAAAACAAAAAAAATAATGCCTCAAAAACGTAAACGACACGGCTAGCATAAGCATTCCAAATCCCACAGGAATAATTACACGCCGCAGGAGAATGCATTAATGGAAAAATCAAATGTTCAATGTCTTGAATCTTTCACAATGCACACTCACTAAGGAACATTTAGAAGTTTTAGCCTTTGGTTTGAACTTTGTCCCAGATCAGCGGTTTAATTTATTCCAAACATTATTGGATGTCAACAAATTCATTCGGAATATAACTGTGAAGCAGCATTTTCTTTCCTCTGATAATACAACACTTGGAGTGAAAACAGATGTGGGTCCTAATGTGTTTCGTAAATTGTGTTTCAGGGAACAGATGGCACTGAAAACATTGCAAGAGCTGAGTGGGAACGAACTTTCAGGTGATGGGTTGATCAATATAGCGGAAAATTGAGACCAGAAATCCATTTTTTTACTTAATACAAACCAGCGTGGATTGTATGGATCGTTTCCAGAATACGGTTGAGCGGGAATTGAGCGGATTGAATTCCAGCGTTAATGTCAGTGGATCGCAGTTCAATTTAAATGCAGCACAACATAAGGCCACACAGGAATTGAAGCATATGTTGGAGATAACCATAAAAATAGCTGATAAAGGTGGTCTCGTGGTTGCAATAGACACTGACCTATACAGATCCCAGATTAAGGACTTATTGAAGGGTGAACTACATATATACATCTAAAGAATGATCCCACTAACAGCATACAAAGGAACGCCATCAGAATTATTGACGAGGGCCTCTCTTTGGGGGTACTTACGAAAACTCAGGCGGATTTCTTGAAAGCGGAGCATGTGGTTCACTCCATAATGCACGCACTTCTCAAAGTGCATAAGGGGGTCTCACCACCACCGATGAGACCAATCATCTCGGGCATAGGCTCTAACACAGAACATTTGAGTAAATGGTTGGACTCTCTTCTGCAGTCTTTGAATCAAAGAATTTCAGGATTTATAAGGGACTCTGGAGATGTTCTTGAACAATTGTCTGACATAATCTGGTATGAAAACTTGTCTTGGGTGAGTTGTGACGTTATTTCCCTATACACATCCATCCCCCATTTCGTCTAACAAAATATTGTGACTATTCGTTGGATTTGTGTGCATACATTATACAAGTGACAGTTTCTCATGAAGAACAATTATTTTTTGTTCGATGGCTGTTATTATTTGCAGCATAGGGGAGTGGCCATAAGAGGTTAACATTCTCCCTCCCTTGCAAATTTAGTCATGGCTTATTGGGAGGAGAACTATTTGTATGTGGATGACAATCCGTTTGTTGACCATTTGTTCTGGTATGGCAGACACATGGACGATATCCTGCTTATTTGGGGGGGTGGAGCAGTGTATCTACCATACCGGAATTTGATGATTTACTTGAATTTAAATCAATGTAATTTGTCATTTAAACATGTCACTAACTCTTTGTCTATATCATTCTTAGATCTGTTGTTGCAGGTGGTACAGGGTGAGCATATTGCCACCTCCACGTTCTCTAAACCTCTTTCAGGCAACACCATATTGCATGCGAGGAGCAGTCATCTGAAGCATACCATCAAATCCGTACTGGTAGGTGAGATGACCTGAATTATTAGAAACTGTAGTAATCTATCTGGATTAAGTGTTGAATTGCAACTATGACTTGACAAGTTGAAGAGGAGAGGTTATCCACGGTGGACACTGGATAGGGCTGAGGGCATCGCAAAGAAGAGGGACCCACAGGATTCAATCTCTTATAGAGATAAAAAAAAGAACTACATATTAATAGATGTCCCGTGTTATCTACACAATATTGCCCACAATTTGAACAAAAGGATTGTGTTAAAACACATACCTATATTATATGAGTAGATAAAAATTGTGTGTAGGCGCTGGTAGGTGGGCATGGATATTACCTGCTGCGAGGGATAGACAACCACCACAGGTTGACAGTACTGGAAAAGTCCAATGTTTAAAAAATAGGAATAATTAAAATATCCTGCTCTGGTAAGGTTTAGGCCGTATATAAGAAGGGGGAGGGTTGTTGTGGACAAGATGTGGACAATAGGAGAGGATGATAAAAATTTTTATTTTAAATAGTAAATCTCACATAAAAATGACGTTAAATCACAGTGAAGGTTAAAAAATGTTAAAATATTAGATAGAGATAGATGGTGGATCTTTTGGGGTAGAGGCTTTCTGTAAGTTCCTTGTAATTGTAGCCTCGTGGGTTTCTAGGCCAGTTTTAGAAGAGTTGTAGTCTGGGTGGTTCCTAGGTGTAAAAAGGAGAAAGAGAAGGGGAAAGGGGGGGTTTTAGTGACCAGATTGTTCCCCGTATGCTTGGAGTGGCTGCTCTCACTGGTGGAAGAAGTGATTTACCTGTTGTCGATCTGAGTAGGTTTCCAGGTGTGGATGGCTTGTGCTTGGGGTGAAGATCGTTTCTTGATATTTAAGCAGCGGGATTAGAAGGTGCTGCTAATGGATATAGAGTAATATTAGTTAAGCCTGTAACACTGTGCATAGGGTCTGAATGGCACATATAGAGGGATGCAGTTTTTTACCTGTAAAGGAGGGGGGTTCTGTGTAAGTTGCAGGACTGCACTTGATGGTGTCTGCGGTCTTGATTGTTGTCCAGTTCTGGGTGATGGACAGCTAGCGTGGATCGCAGTGCTTGAAGCTACTTGCTGCTGTTGGCGAATAGTAGAAGGGTTTTGTTATACCTGTGGTACAGTGCGGGGGGTCTGAGTGGCACAGGTGAGAAAATATGTGTTTACCTGTACGAGGTTCTGTATAGGTTCCAAGGTAGCACGAGCTAGTGACTACGGTCTTGAAGCATGTTGTCCAAGGGTGGGTGATGGACAGCTGTATATGTATCAAAAAAGGCTTGAAGGATAAATATTAGTATACTTAGGTGTATCTATGGATTGTAGTTAGTAGGGGGAGGGCAGGCACAGTGCAGGTAAAATGATTAAAATGTTACCTGTTGGATTAGAGCACTGAAAATCTGCTTGTTCCTTGGGCTCACTGGTAGTGTTAGTAGCAGTGGGGAAGCAGTGTCTGTGCTCTATGTTAGGGTACTGAGGATCTGCTTAATCCTCTTGAGCTTTTTCGTGGTGGTAGTTGCGATCAGGAGAGATGAGCAGTCTGGTGTGTGTACAGCATGTGCACACTGTGGTGCAGTCTTAGATGCTGGATGTCACCGTGGGAGCAGAGCTCAGTTACTTACAATTAGTTGTCTGTCAGGGATGATTCTGCTAACAGGGGCTCGTTAGCGTATTACTGTACTCCCAGAGTCACAGCTGGCAGCGGGGGGTAGAAGGGCAGTGGGGCGTAGAGATGGGTCGCGCAGGGAGTGTAACAGGGTCCCGGCCGGTGACCAGCTGTTCTCCCTTGCGTCTCCCTTGCGCTAGGTGTCCTCTGTCGGCGGTCTGTGGAGGGCGGGAAGGACCTTGAGTAGGCTCCTTGTGTCAATGCAGTAGGACCTGCGTGACGTCAGTGCACGTGACAGCGCGCACGTGACCCGTACCGGTACGGTGGCTTACAGGGACCAAAAAGACCAACGCGTTTCAAGAACTACGGTTCTCTTCCTCAGGGATGGTCTACTGCTGTAAGTAGGTCACTTATATATGCGCTCTGTCCATGATTGATTAGTGGGGGCGGGGTCAGCTTGGTAATATGCTTTAATTCGGATGAATGCATTAATCATCATTGAAAGCAAATAACTCAATCTCAGAATTGAGTCCTTTTGGTTTTAATGTGTCCAGGTTGAATATCCACTTGCTTTCAATCCTGGACATTTGTTTTAGATAGTCCCCTTTGCGCCATTGTTTGTGGACCTTCTGTAGGCCTGTGATGGTAGTGCCCTTGATGGAACCTCCATGTTTTTCGGAGTAATGTATAGATAGAGGGTGTCCATCAAATTTTTTGGAAATATTGCTCAGATGTTCATTTATGCGCACATGTAAGGGGCATTTGGTTCTACCTATATAAAGTTTGTTGCATGGACATCGGAGGCTGTAGATGACACCTTCGGTGTTGCAAGTAATGAAGTCTGAGATTGTGTGGGTGATTTGGCCTTCCATGATTATTTTTTGTGTTTTGATGTGCAGCTTCTTGCATGCTGCGCATTTATTGCAGGGAAAAAAAACAACAGTTTCTTTAATGAGTGGGGGTTTATTGTTGATTTGAGGATTGCGAACTGTTGGTGCAATGAGGTTTCCCAGGTTTTTTGCTTTCCTATAGATGAATCTTGGCTTTGGTGGAATGAGATCGCCTATTATTTTGTCATCGTGAAGGATATGCCAGTGTTTTGAAATTATTTTTCTTAATAAGTGTGTATTGGAGTTGTATTGAGTTATGATAGGGATATCTGTTTGTGTTGTAGGGTCAGTGGCATTAATTTTTGTGGTGCTGTTCTTAAGGAGGTTATCTCTGGGTATAGTTTGAATCTGATTTTTCACTTTGTGTAGAAATTGTGGATTGTATCCTTTTTCTAAAAATGTATTTGTTAATTGTATGGCTTCTTCGTTGAAGTCCCCAGTGTTGGAGCAATTTCTGTATAATCGCATGTATTGACTGCGTGGGATATTTAACAACCAGCTGGGGTGGTGACAGCTGTCCAGAGAGATGAAGCTATTTGAGTCCTTTGGCTTCATATACGTTTTTGTATGGATTTTTTGATCTTGGATATTTATGTTGAGATCTAAGAAGTTTACCTGTTTCTGGCTTATGTTAGAGGTGAATTCCAAGAAAAAATTATTGGTATTAATCTCCCTGATGAAGGAGTCTAGAGATTCTTGGTCACCAGACCAGATAAAGAGTATTTCGTCAGTAAATCTATGCCAAAATACCAAATTAGGTCTGAGTGTTCCGCCTGGGTGGATGGCTAACCCCTCCCATTTGCCAACATATAAATTGGCATAGCTTGGGGCAAATCTCGTACCCATTGCTGTGCCCCATTGTTGTGTGTAGAAAAGTTTGTCATGTTTAAAATAGTTATGCGTAAGTATGAACTTCATACATTCCTTGATGAACATTATTTGTTCTTTAGGTAGTTTGTTTTGTTTCAAAAGGAAGTGTGTGGCTGCGTCACAGCCCGCATTATGCTGGATCACGGTGTATAAGGAAGAGATGTCGAGGGTGCCTAGGATGAAGTTGTCATGCCATTTGACTTTTTGTAAAAGCTGGAGTACATGTTGGCTGTCTTTTAAGTATGTCGGCAAGAGGGGTACTAGGTCTTGTAAGTGTTTATCAACAAATCTGTATAGATTTGATGTTAGGCATTGGATACCTGAGATGATAGGTCTGCCTGGGGGATGGGAAAGTGACTTGTATTGTTCTAGATCAAGTATAACTATACCCCCTCCTTTGTCAGCTGGACGGATAATTATGTTCTGATTTTTTTGTAGGAAGTTTATTGCTTTCCTCTCAGAAGCTTTAAGGTTGTGTTGGAATTTGTTACATTTTTTGTGGCTTAATTTACGGATATCTGAGATGACATTGTTTTGGAAACTTTCGAGTGCAGATGAGTATTCGTTTAATGGATGGAATTTGGATTTGGTTTTTAAGTTGGTGTGGGCATATTTCAAAGTGAGTGGGTTTTTTTTCAATTCATTTGTGCACCCCCAGTCCTGATGTTTCAGGTAGTATTTCTTGAGTGCTAATTTGCGCATAAACTGTTTGACTCCAATAAAAGCTTGAAATTTATTAAATCCTGTGGAGGGGGCATATTTAAGACCTTTAGTTAGTAGGTTGATTTCGTTTGGTTTTAGGGTATGTTTACTGAGATTGAAAATAGTGTCGGCTTTTTGGTTTATCTCTTCCGTGTCTGCCTTTTTCTTTTTGGAGAGTTGCCCTCCTCTACATCCCCTCTTACGTCTGTTCTTTGTGCCCTCTGAAAAAAATTTGAGGAGCTGGTTTTCTTGCGTACTTGTGGGTGTCTGGGGTTACTATCACGATTTTGTCTCTTGGGGGTGTTATTGGAGGCCGTGTCGGGTTGGTCTTCCTCATTGAATGAGGATTCATTGATAGTTTCTAGAATGTCAAATCTATTATTTAAAGTGGTGGGAGTTGCTATAGGTTGTGTGACTTCAATAGTCATCAGGGGTGGGATTGGGTGATTTGGGGGGTTTGGAAGGTTAGGTGGGTTTGAATTAGTGTTTGGCCTATTTTGAAGGGGGCTATTGTTCTGGGATCTCTGAGATTGTTCTTCCGGAGTGAGGTGTATTGAGAAACACTCTTCCGAGTTGGAGGGGCTTGTTGGTGTACGGCTTGCTACCACTTCGTCCAAAGTTACAAGGGTGGTGCTGGTTTGTACCCTTGGTGCTACTGCGTTCTCTGGTATGGCATCTCTGCCCATTTTTCGTCTTTTTCTTTCAATGATCTCTTTTTCCTTTTCGTATATACGATTCCTAATGCTATGTGACAGGTGGGCTAATTCAGGGTGGTTTTTGTGAGGGTCTATGGCCCTAAATAGTTGAGAGATTTTTGTCTTATTTGCCAGTAGCTGTTGTTTTCTTCTATTGATAATAAAGGATACTGCCTGTTTGGAAAAGGATTTGAATACAGCGTCCCATTCTGTGAGGGTGGCTGGGTCGCCTATGTCCCCTGACAGAGATTTTGTGACTGTTAGGCCTGCTGGTACACTATCAAATGCTAGGTACCGTTCTAAAGTAGCAACTTCCCATAGGTCTCTCATTTCTTTGAGCAGAAGCTGTTCGAGAATTTTTAAAGAGTTTTTGGCTTCTGTAATGGCTTCCACACTCGGTGGCAGTGTAGGATGAGTGTGTGTTAAGTTAAAAAATCTATGGATGTTTTGAATGCGATTCCAGCGGTCTGTCCATAGATCGCCCATATTTCTCAATAGAGTTAGGATGTGAAGCCTACTGGAGCTGCCTACTTCTGTGGTACTATAAAATAAAAATAGATAAAAATTGTGTGTAGGCGCTGGTAGGTGAGCCTGGATATTACCTGCTGCGAGGGATAGACAACCACCACAGGTTGACAGTATTGGAAAAGTCCAATGTTTAAAAAATAGGAATAATTAAAATATCCTGCCCTGGTAAGGTTTAGGCCGTATATAAGAAGGGGGAGGGTTGTTGGGGACAAGATGTGGACAATAGGAGAGGATGATAAAAAAGTTGTTATTTTAAATAGTAAATCTCACATAAAAATAACGTTAAATCACAGTGAAGGTTAAAAAATGTTAAAATATTAGATAGAGATAGATGGTGGGTCTTTTGGGGTAGAGGCTTTCTGTAAGTTCCTTGTAATTGTAGCCTCGTGGGTTTCTACGCCACTTTTAGAAGGGTTGTAGTCTGGATGGTTCCTAGGTGTAAAAAGGAGAAAGAGAAGGGGAAAGGGGGGGTTTAGTGACCAGATTGTTCCCCGTATGCTTGGAGTGGCTGCTCTCACTGGTGGAAGAAGTGATTTACCTGTTGTCGGTCTGAGTAGGTTTCCAGGTGTGGATGGCTTGTGCTTGGGGTGATGATCGTTTCTTGATATTTAGGCAGCGGGATTAGAAGGTGCTGCTAATGGATATAGAGTAATATTAGTTAAGCCTGTAACACTGTGCATAGGGTCTGAATGGCACATATAGAGGGATGCAGTTTTTTACCTGTAAAGGAGGGGGGTTCTGTGTAAGTTGCAGGACTGCACTTGATGGTGTCTGCGGTCTTGATTGTTGTCCGGTTCTGGGTGATGGACAGCTAGTGTGGATTGCAGTGCTTGAAGATACTTGCTGCTGTTGGCGAATAGTAGAAGGGTTTTGTTATACCTGTGGTACAGTGCGGGGGGTCTGAGTGGCACAGGTGAGAAAATATGTGTTTACCTGTACGAGGTTCTGTATAGGTTCCAAGGTAGCACGAGCTAGTGACTACAGTCTTGAAGCATGTTGTCCAAGGCTGGGTGATGGACAGCTGTATATGTATCAAAAAAGGCTTGAAGGATAAATATTAGTATACTTAGGTGTATCTATGGATTCTAGTTAGTAGGGGGAGGGCATGCACAGTGCAGGTAAAATGATTAAAATGTTACCTGTTGGATTAATATATGAGGACCAGACTCTGTCTACCATTCTTGAGCCAGGATGTCGTATTGTAGTGAAGAGAACAGCCACTCAGGGTAACATCATATGGCTATGTGACCACGATGCAGAAATGCTCCGGATTTTTCCTGAGCGTTTCTGCATCTCCCTGGCAGAAAAAACGAATGCGGATTGTACATGCGGATTTTACATGCGTTTTTCCTGCCAGGGACAAGCGGAAGTGAAGCGTTCTTCACTTGTATTGCCGCATGCGGGTTGACAAGCGCTTTCCAAGCAATTTTAGCATCACTTGGAAAGTGCTTCACAACATGGTCACACTATACACTGTGTTCCAAATTATTATGCAAATAATATTTTCTCAGATTTTCCCAAATTACCTATATGAATTGCAGTCATTGTAATTTTCCAGTCAAAGCTCATCAAGAGAATGCCAAGAGTGTGCAAAGCAGTCATCAAAGCAAAAGGTGGCTACTTTGAAGAACCTAGAATATAAGACATATTTTCAGTTGTTTCACACTTTTTTGTTAACTATATAATTCCACATGTGTTAATTCATAGTTTTGATGCCTTCAGTGTGAATGTACAATTTTCATAGTCATGAAAATACAGAAAAATCTTTAAATGAGAAGGTGTGTCCAAACTTTTGGTCTGTACTGTATATTTTTCAAAAGATTATGTAGACCACGTGTTTTGTTCTGCAAGTAATAAAATCCATTACTGAATGGGTTATACGACCTATTCTAAGTGCTAATGCTGAATTTAGGATCATAGAGGGATAGTCTCTATTTAGAAATTCATCTGTTTGCTCTTTTGCTTGTACATTAAAGGTATCATCTGTGTTGTTTATCTTCCCTTAATTAAAATATTACCCCAAAAGGGGCAACTAAACCCAATTTTAGGGATGTGTTAAAACATGACTTTTATTTAGTATTTTCTAAAATAAGAAATGGTAACAAAGAATTAAAAACACACTAATGTGTCAGTGTTTTTGCTATCTTCTTTTTGATCATACAGATCTACACGTACAGCAACCTATTCAGATACTAAATACTTTTACATTCATCATGACTGCAGTTCATGATCTATACTATACTTGAATCACTGATGCTAATGCTCACTGGCACCTTTTAGTGCTCATTAAAACAATCACCACATAGCCACCTCAACAAGTGTCGCCACAAGGGCTTCCTCAGGGCTATAGTGAATTCACAGACCATAATACTGACCTTTTTAAAGCCTTGGCTCATACAATATAGGACAGAGAAGAACCAAACAATTGTCCACATCATACAGCTAATCTCATGTATAGTTCATATACCAGAGCACACCATTATCTAATCCTATCTGGTGTATATATCTCTCCCATTGCTCCTCAGAAAAACGGGCATATGAACTACCACGGTGTCAGACGCCGACACACCACATACCTATATAAGAGCGTGTAAGAGGTGCTCCGTTCACCACTCACCGATAGTCCACCATTCGCACTAATGTCACTTTGTCTACATTCCCTGTTATTGGCTCTCCAACATGTCACTTCCTAATAGGATTGCGTCTGATGACGTCACTTTAGTCACTGACCTATACTCCTCAAGTGCTGACGTCGGAACGCATGCGCACTACTCACCCTTCATAACTTCGTCTCTGGAGCATAACTGAGACAAAACTGCGCATGTCAGCATTTCCATTGGACAAACGAATGAATAAATAGAAGGAGCTATCATTTCATTTTACTCTTTAGATAGATTATTAATGAGCCAGTTCCTCCTCAATAGGCAAGGAGCTCATTTAAGGTAAATTAGTCAACAAAAAAAGATCGGCTACATTTAGGCTATGTGCCCACGATGCAGAAATGAAGCAGAAAATTTCTGCAGCATTTCTGCATCTCCCTGGCAGAAAAAAACGCATGCAGATTGTGCATGCGTTTTTCCTGCAGAATACATGCGGATCCACATGCGGGTTCACATGCGTTTCCGCATGCAGATTGACAAGCGCTTTCCAGACGATAGCATCACTTGGAAAGTGCTTGACAACTAGGTCACACTGTATAAATCCATGCAAACAGCATGGATTTATACAGTGTGAACCGTAAAAATGAAAACAAATAAAGCTATACTCACCCCCGAGGCCCCGGTGTGTGCAGCAGCGCTCGTTCCTGTCTGGTTCCCGGCTGCCGGCATATCGCGAGACAGAGCGGTGAAGGGCCTGCGGTCACATGACTGTGACGTCACCGAAGGTCCTTCAGCGCTGCTGGCATTCAGAGAGAAGACGCCGGACAGGTGAATATAAACTTTATTTGTTATTTTATTCTTTTTTTACAGGTACAATGGTACCCAGGTCTGGATGAGAGTCTCCTCTCCTCCAGAACTGGGTACCATCCGCACATAGAGACGCATAGAAGCCGCTTGTAAAAATGTACAGTCGCGGTTTCTATGCGTCTCAATGCAAGTCAATGGCGGGAGTTCCGCTGCGCTTCCGCAAAATTAAATGACATGCTGCGGATTTTTGTACGTAGCATAAACGCTGCGGAAAAATCCGCAGCATGTGCATAGAACATGCGGAATCCCCTTGGGGACCATGGGGTGCGGATTACCTAGCGTTTCACAAGCGTTTATGCTGCGGAAATTCCGCAGCATAAACGCTTGAAAAACGCTACGTGGGCACACAGCCTTAAAAAGTATCAGATAAGATTACATAACCCAATATATTGGACTAACAGTTTATTACATAATCAGATTTGGTTGATATCATCATTGTCCACAAAGGTCACCAAGTCCAGTAAATATCATCGTAAATAAGTGTAAAAACATTAACTAGTCAACGAGTAGGCTACTATGATACTGCAATAAATCCTCTTGACTGACTCAAATCAGATTAAGTTATAAGAAGGCACTGTAACTAAATAGTGATGAGTGAACATGTTCGAAATCTGATCTCAGAAGTTAAATTCGACACGAATATGGCACATTCGGATTCGTGATCGGAAACGTGAGCATTTTTACTTAAATTCGGTAACATTCGGTTAATTATTCGGGAAATTATTGCAGTGCAACTACAGTGTTTTTAACAGTTTGGCTAGCATACTACTTGTGTATGATGAGCGGGGGGATGTGTTTGATGAGTGGGGAGCCTGGAGAGAGCTTAGAAGAGCGGCGCGCTTGTAATCTTTTTTTTTTTCTGTAACTTTAAGTGTGCAAATCGCGGCTAGCCAGAGAGCCAAGAGACGAGGGCTTCTGCTATTGGCTGCTGAAATCACGTCCTCTCTATATAAAGAGCAGTCATTTTCCCTCAGCACCATTTTATGCATGTCACTGTTCACAGACTCTGCTGCTGACTGTACTCCTGTGTAAACAGCGATTTTAGCTAGATAGATAGGCGGTTCTTTGGAAGTCAAACAGTATAGACAAGTAGTTTTATGTGTGCCTGTGAAATCGACCTTGCAGCACATTTTTTTTTTCTTGTGCAATTACTGAGGTTCAGACAGAGACAGCAGAGCCCATGGCATAGAACTGTGTTGTGCACTGCTTGTATTGTGCTCTATGCACCAGTATCCCTTCAATCTATTTTTTCACTTGCTAATGTTATAAAGCAAGCAAGCCCTATTAGCCCACCTTTTCATTTTGTGGGGTTGAAATTCAACTATATGCAAAGCTCCTGAGTTCAGAGCACAAAACACTTTTTTTTTCATTTGCTAATGTGATAGCGCAAGCTATAGTAGCCGACCTTGTCATTTTTTGTGGGTGAAATTCAGCAGTATGCACAGTAAAAAAATGTATTTCTGTCCACAAAATATTTTTTCTGTCGCAAATGTGATACACTCTGCTATAAGCCACCTAGTAC
Source organism: Phyllobates terribilis (assembly GCF_046119375.1). Lineage (NCBI taxonomy): Eukaryota > Metazoa > Chordata > Amphibia > Anura > Dendrobatidae > Phyllobates > Phyllobates terribilis. The sequence goes on from NW_027362765.1 coordinate 46,224,846, forward strand.
TTTAGTGGCGTTGAACTTCAACTGTATGCAGAGCTTATGCAGAGTAAAAAAAATCTATTTTTTGCTATAACTAACGTGATACAGAAGGCTAGATCTGAGTTTGAAATATCTTGGAGCATATATTCTATGTTATACAAGCCTCATCCACAGTTAAAAAAATACTTTCTTCTGTTCCTAATGTTATACAGCAGGGGACATCTCAGTTTGAAATAGTTTGGAGAATATCTCGTATGTCATACAGGCCTCATCCACACTAAAAAAATACTTTCTTCTGTTCCTAACGTTATACAGAGGGAGACATCTCAGTTTGAAATTGTTCGTAGCATATTTCCTATGTTATATAGGTCTCATCCACACTGAAAAAAATGCTTTCTTCTGTTAGTGACGTTATACAGCAAGCCATATCTTACTTTGTCATTTATTGCCGCTGAAATTCAGGTGTGTGCAGAGGAAAAAATCTAATTTTCCTATCACCCATGACAGCACCATAACGAGAGAGGGGATCCGCCCTTCCATGTCAGGAAACCTACCGAATAAAAGGGCGGTGCCTTTCCACCACCTCAGTTGGTTTCCTGTCCTTGAGAGGGAACCTTGTTAAAACGGCGGCAGAAGAAAGAAGAGAAGATTATTCCCAGATCTGGGCCGGTCGGTTTCCAACAGGGCACAGTCTCTGCTGCGGCCGGTGCCAGGGACCTGGAAGCGCCGTGGTGGGTCCAAGGGGGCCTGTTCCGTCGGACGGGCGCGAGCAGCAGCTGCACCATTACCTTATAGTGGCCTGGCAGCCGCACATCCCGGTTGCGCAGGTGCAGGACTCTATCCAGGAAATCGCACCCTAAGATGCACACCGGTGAAAAAAGAAGTAGCGGAGACCCATATCTTCTAACATGTTTCCAGCTACCGTTTTGTACCTGGCTGTGGGGGAACCTTAGACTGATACGACTGAGCGGCGCCCCTGCCTGGGGTCGGCATCTCCAGCTCTGCACGTCAGTGAGAGAGCAGCTGTGGAACTGCGCCCCTGCCTGGGGTCAGCAGCTCCAGCTCTGCACATCAACGGGAGCACCTGTGGAGCTGTGCCCCTGCCTGGGGTTGTCCACCCCAGTATTGCTCAGGCACGGCTGGATGGAGAGGAACTGGTCTGTGACTTGGTCCAGCCTCTGAATCCGTACAGCTGGTGGTGAGTGATCTTCGTGAATGTTCACCTTGTTTATGGGGCTCTTTCCTTGTTATAGTTACTAGGACAGGCTGAAGGAAGTTAGCGCAAAACTCAAAAATGTGTGTGTGTGCGCTCTGTAAGAACCCATCTGGGCCAAGGGCCTCATGCTTTAAATTTGGCTTCAGGACGGAAGCTGGACCTTAGACTTCTAGGCTAAAGTTAGCTACATGTCTGGGTCGCACAGAGCCTCATGATTGGGCTTTACCACAAAAACGAGCCTCAATCTGCTCAGTAAATGTTAAACTAACACTCAGGGGTTTTTACTGTTGTCCTCCAGTCTTTTTCCTCCATCCATAGGACGGCACATGGTGTTAATACAGCACATGGTCTCTGTGAAAGTCTGCTGTCCAGCTGCGTCTCATCAGTTGGCTCCTTTGGGTGGGGCTAGTCTGACAATTGAGATTTACCACCCAAAGGTTTATCCTTCATTCAGATGGATTACTCTTTTAAATGAAAATCTGAGCGCAGTGCCTCACAGAGCCTCATAGCGCTTCACAAAGAGCACATCATAGTGCTTCAGAGCACATCATAGTGTCTCACAGCGCCTCATGGCACATCAGTGTCTCATAGCACATCATAGTGCAGCATAGCGCTTCATAGCACATCATAGTTCCTCACAGTGCCTCATGGCACATCATAGTGTCTCATGGCACATCATATTGCCTCATAGCATAGCGCTTCATATCACATCATAGTGCCTCATGGCACATCATGTAGATCTAAATGTGGGGAACAGAGAGCACAATAGGGTGATACCCTATGGAGGGAGATTAAGAGAGTGCTGGTTACACTCACCTGATGGGAGTTGTGATAGGCATAACTCCTATGAAGGCATGAAAAAAAACAGCTGCTGCTGCCCCGTGGCTGGAAGATAAATCCTCCAGGAGATATTGGATCCAGTTGGATGAACACATAAGTGGACTGCGCTGCTGAAGTAAATCAATTCTTCAGAGATGATGATGATGATGATGAAAAGGCTTTTTATTAACAACACGTTTCAACGCCGTACCGGCGTCTTTCAAGTAAAAAAACCAATGGCACATCATAGCATAATGCCTCATAGCACATCATAGTGCCTCATAGCATAGCGCTTCATAGCACATCATAGTGCCTCATAGCACTTCATAGTGCCTCATAGTACATCACAATGCCTCATAGCACATAATAGTGCCTCATAGCGCCTCATAGCACATCATTGCGCTTCACAATGCCTCTGTAATCGTTCCCTTCCCCAAAGCCATACACGCTACGAAAACGCAGGCGTCCGGCCAGGCCTGTATTGTATTCCAAACTATAATAAGAATTGGGCTATTGTGAAGCTCACAGTGACCGTACGGAAGGCGTAAACACGGATTACATGCTTTGGAGTCCAGAGGTGTGACGCCCATATGCTCACAGGTCGCTTACCGATACCTACGCAGCGAGTAGTCTGGATCGCTTGCTCGCGACTCCGGACGAAATACGGATAGCGTGACGGCAACGGTGAGATATTGCGTGATCTCCCCGGTGTCGTCTCGCCTGTGTGGTGATTCCCTGTCAGGAACCATATCACCACCATATTTAATGAAGCGATATTCTTGTACTAGACATTACTTTAGAAATATAGGAATATATTTTGTGTAGATAATATTTCATTATGTATCTTAATATTCTTATAATTAAACATATTTGTATTATTTCACATAGAAAGTTTTTTTTCTAGCATACCATACTCATGAGGACTCACACTTCATTCACACAATAGATCTTAGCAGCTGATAATACGCTCATCTGTCACAAATATATGAGAACCATATATTCCAAATACAAAGGTATGGATACATGTATATTAACCCAAATTATTGTATATTAATTATTAATGAGCATTTTAAAAGTATTAAATTTAGTATCTTAATATATCTTTGAATATTCCCAAAATACAACATAAGACTTATACTTTAGAAACCAGTCTATAGATACAAGGACACATAAGATGACTATGGGTTGTAACTATAATTGGTGCAATTGTATCCGAACCCAGAAACTTATGAGGCCTAAAGAATTCCCTTGACTTGCAAAAGTTGAAGTCTCTTAGAAATATTTCACGGAGGCCTATAAGCTTTAAATTACACAACTGCAAATAGGGTGTATGGTATCCTTATTATTAGCCCAAAGTTCAAATGTCACATGCTGCGACTGTCAAACATGTCATGCTGTAAGGTTACCCTACCATACAAAGAAATAACTCCGCAAACAGCAAATATTAGCAGCACAAAACATAATAATTTAGACCTGTTACTCACACATAATGTGGTTCAATTAGTTATATATATATATATATTTATATATTAAGGTGGCTGCAGGACAGGTCGTGGACGGGAGGTATGTGTCCCCGAAGTGCCAAGCTTCAGTGATGTAGGACCCGGAGAAGCAGGCTCCAGCACACATAGTGCTGAGAGGAATTTAATGGGCCCGGATTACAGGGCCGGGTTTTACGAGCAGCTGAAAGGCCTGGGGGGGGGGGGGGACAGCTGCTCACTTATCTCCAGTCCAGTTCTTGGAAGGCTGATTTAAGACAGCTGTGCCTGTCTCAGTCTGTCTGTGTGTGTTGCGACAAGGTGAGCAGACCTTGCATGTGCTGCTCAGACTCTGCAGGAGGCAGAGGAAGGCACTTTGTTTAAACGGCTGAAGCCGTGCTGCATGGACTTGTTAATTTGAGCTTTGCTCTGTTATTCCTTTTTTGTGCCAGGAAAAGGCTGTTACTTTTGTTTCCTCACTGGTGTATGGACACTAAATAAACCACCAGTTTGTTTGAACCCGTGGACTGCATCACTGTGTGAACCCGTGCCTACCTCCAATGTGGCTCATTGAGTACAAATCCCTACAATTGGTGGAGAATGCGGGCACAGATCCCAAGCGGCAGTGTGACTGCTACAAGAAGACATATATGTCCTGGGTGAAGTCGGCCATAAGCCAGCAAGTGTCGCCGGAAAAAATGGAGGACCTGCTTAAACATCTGTTGCAAGAACAACAGGCGCAACAAGTGCAGCACCAGCAGCAACAGCAGGCTCAGCAGGCGCAGTTCCAGCAGCAGTTCCTGCAGAGCCAGCAGAACATACAACAGCAGCAGGAAACAAATAAACTTCTGATGCAGCAGTTCCCACAGCAGCAAAGACAAATGGAAATCTTGGCAGAGCAGATCCATGGCAGGACGACCACCACATCCTCAGATCCAGGTGCAGACTCACACGTCATGAAGACGGTAAGAAGAGCATTACAAAAGATGACCCCAGGTGATGACGTTGAGGCGTTCCTGACTGTCTTTGAGAGGGTGGCAGAACGGGAGAAATTGCCTTCAGAGCAGTGGGCGGAGGTACTGGCGCCATATTTAACAGGCGAGCCGCAGAAGGCCTATTATGACTTGGCCTTGCAGGACGCGAAAGAGTACGCCAAGCTGAAAACAGATTTCGGCACGCTTGGGAGTGATTCTGACTGTCAGGGCGCAACAGGTGCACCACTGGGCCTATTGCAGTGACAAACCTCCCCGGTCCCAGATGTTCGACCTACTACACCTGGTCCAAAAGTGGTTGCAACCTGAATCTTCCTCCCCAGCACAGATGGTGGAGAAGGTAGTTATAGACAGGTTTATACACTCTCTCCCGAAGTTGGTGAAATCCTGGGTTGCCAAGGGAGATCCCCATAATGCCGATGACTTGGTGGGGTTGGTGGAAAGATACCAGGCGGTTGAGAGTCCGTTGGGAAAACAAGGGGTCATAGCCTCTCAATACTGGGGTTCCCAAAAGGCGGCGGACACCCAAAAGAAGGGAGCTAGCGCCACACCTGGGGGGTGTCCTAGAGTTCGGGAGGGGTCTGAGTTGCTGCCCAAGGTCCCACCCCATAATATAGTGTGTTGGAGATGTCATACCCCTGGCCATATTGCCGCCTGGTGTCCCATAAACTCTGAGCCAATGGACTGCAACATGGGCCGGCGTTGCTCTTATTTTGCCTACCCTGCCTGCAGCGCGGTTCCTCAACATGGCGATGGCCCGTAGGCATGCTCAGTGTCAGTAAACGGGGCACAAGTCTCTGGACTATTGGACTCAGGAAGTTTGGTGACCCTGATAAGGGCCACACTCCCTCATCGGCTGGTTCCTGGGAAAGTGGTGGGTGTCTGGTGTATCCATGGGGACGCTAAGAACTATCCTGTGGCCCAGGAGGATGTAAACATGGACTGTGGCACCACATCTCATGACGTGGCGGTCGTTAAGGACCTATTGCATCCCATAATAATTGGACGTGACTTTGCATTATTCTGGGAAATGTGGTGGAAAGCGGGGACACCTGGTTGCTCGGACGACAGCCAGATTGCCCCTAAGGAAACTTACCTGCAGAACATGGTAGATGAGTTTCCCATATGTGTGTGTTTGTGGGCGATGAGGATGAGGTAGCATCCCCTGAAGCCAATATCCCTGAGTTGAAGGTGTCCGAGGGAAACTTTGGAACTGCCCAACTCAGGGATTTAACTCTGAAAGGGGCCTTTGAAAATGTTACTGTGTTAAATGGGGTGCCTCAGGAACCGGGGGCGGACACTCTGTTCCCTCATTTTACTGTGAATGGGGATTTGCTGTACAGAGTTACCAAGCCAAGGGGTGAGGTAATAGAACAGTTTCTGGTGCCAGGGCCCTATAGACGCAGAGTGTTAGACATGGCTCATTCTCATGTGTTGGGTGGTCACCTGGGTGCAGACAAGACTCCGGAATGGATCCTCCAGAGATTCTACTGGCCAGGTTGCTATAGAGAAATAAAGAGTTATTGTCGTTCCTGCCCCACATGCCAGATAACCTCCCCAGTGGCCCACTTCCGCAGTCCCCTAGTGCCCCTACCCGTCATCGAGGTTCCATTCGAACACATAGCAATGGATCTAGTGGGGCCTCTGATCAAGTCCGCCCGAGGGCATCAGTATATCCTGATGGTATTAGATTATGCTACACGGTATCCGGAGGCCGTACCACTATGAAACTCCTCTGCCAGGTGTATAGCCCGGGAGTTAGTCCACATATTTTCAAGAACGGGGTTGCCTAAGGAGATCCTAACAGACCAAGGAACTCCATTTATGTCGAAGGTCGTGAGGGAATTGTGCAAGACATTGCTGATTGCACAACTGAGAACCTCCATGTACCATCCCCAGACGGATGGACTGGTCGAGAGGTTTAACAAAACCTTGAAAGCAATGTTGAGAAATGTGGAGCCTCTTGAGAAAGCCAGGTCTTACCGGCGAAATGCGCGTCGAGGCTCTTTTTTCACCCTGTGTCCTGTCCCTGCATTGCTTTCTACTAGTCAGGGATCCCTCTATATTCTGGTGAGTTTGGCATAAAATGATTTTTGGAATTTCTGGGATTATCTTACCCATTTGTGAGTTATGATTAATTATGTTTTGATATAGCCATCTCCCGATTTTAACACCAATAGGTGCTTCTGATTGTTGGGGTGAACCCCTGTCTTGACCAAACTATATGCAATATGTGGGACCTAATGTCTGCTTGTCTTAATTACATGCCAATGTTACTATAGTGACGTACTGTCTTTTTAATGATTTGTAATAAAGTTTTCTATGCCATTCTACTCAGCTGTCCTCCTGAATATAATGTTGAGGAAAGCAGTGGAAAAGGATGGCCGAGACTGGGACTGTCTGCTTCCCTATCTGTTGTTTGCCATCAGGGAAGTTCCCCAAGCTTCCACAGGTTTCTCCCCGTTTGAACCACTCTATGGACGACACCCTCGAGGACTCCTGGATATGGCGAAAGAGTCCTGGGAAGGACTATAGGAGCGTGGTGGAGCACGTTGCCCAGATGCAAGAGAGGATTGCCCACGCGAAGCCCATTGTGAGGGAGCACCTCCTCAAGGTACAAGAGGCACAGTCCAGGGTGTATAATAGGTCGGCCAGGGTGCGATCATTCAACCTAGGAGATTGAGTGCTTGTGCTAGTGCCCACAGTGGAGAGCAAGTTCATGGCCAAGTGGCAGGGACCCTATGAGGTGGTAGAGAAAGTGGGGGAAGTCAACTATAAAATCCACCAACCGGGAAAGAAGAAGCCCTACCAAATTTACCATGTTAACTTGATTAAGCCATGGCAAGATAGAGAGACCGTGGAAGCTCCCTGTTTAGTGGCTGGGGCTGAGGCCGATGTGAAAGAGGTCAAGGTGGCAGAGTCACTGTAACGTGCCCAAAAGCAACAGTGCAAAGAGTTGCTACAGCGAAATAAAGACCTGTTTTCGGAGTTGCCAGGACTCACTCAGGTCATAGAGCATGAGGTTCTCACAGAGTCTCATGTTCGCATCAATCTAAAACCATACCGGATCCCCGCGGCCCGCAGAGAGGTGATCTCAAAAGTAGTGAGGCAGATGCTTAACCTGGGAGTCATTGAAGAGTCCAAAAGTGGATGGTCCAGTCCGATAGTCTTAGTACCGAAACCAGATGGTTAATGGTGGCTTTGCAACGACTATAGGAAGCTGAACGAGGTCTCGAAGTTCGACGCCTACCCAAATGCCTAGGGTAGATGAGCTTATCGAAAGACTAGGACCCATTCGGCACATCACCACTCTGGACCTCACCAAAGGATATTGGCAAATTCCCCTGTCCAAAGAGGCCACGGAGAAGACAGCCTTCTCGATGCTAGACGGATATTATCAATACGTCAGGATGCCGTTTGGGTTACAGGGAGCTCCGGCCACCTTCCAGAGAGCCATGGACTGGATCTTAGCACCCCACAAAAAGTATGCAGCGGCCTATCTAGATGACATCGTCATATTCAGCCAGGACTGAGAAAGTCATCTGGACAAAGTTCAAGCCATACTTGATGCCCTAAGGAAGGCGGGCTTTACTATCAACCCGAAGAAATGTGCCATGGGGATGGAGGAAACCAAGTACCTAGGGTACGTGGTTGGTAGAGGGAAAATAAAACCACAAATAAATAAGGTTGAGGCGATCTTGTACTGGCCACAGCCCCTCTCGAAGAAGCAGGTCAGGCGTTTCTAGTCCTTGTGGGCTACCCTAACTTTGCCCTGATAGCAGCCACGCTGACGGATCTTCTGAAAGGGACGAAGTCTGCTATGGCCAAGTGGTCCCTGGAAGCAGAAGCGGCCTTCCAGGAATTGAAACTGGTCCTCTGTAAACAGCCAGTCTTGGTAGCGCCCAACTTCTCCAAGGAGTTTGTGGTTCAGACGGATGCATCAGAGGTCGGGCTGGGAGAAGTCTTGTCCCAGGAGATTAACGGAGAAGAACACCATGTAATATACCTCAGTCGGAAGCTCTCCACTTGTGGGAAGAACTTCTCCATTGTAGAAAAAGAATGTTTGGCCATTAAGTGGGCGTTAGACACTCTGAGGTATTACCTGTTAGGTAGAAGGTTCAGGTTAGTGTCAGACCATGCCCCACTGAGGTGGATGCGAGAAAAAAAGGGGAACAATGCCAGAGTGACTAGGTGGTTCCTGGCTCTACAAGATTTTAGTTTCCGGGTAGAGCATAGGCCTGGGAAACAACATGAGAATGCTGATGCCTTGTCAAGGGTTTATTGTATGGTGACAGAAGGTGCCAAGCCCCCCAGGCTTTGGGCAGAGGGGGGTTTATGTAAGGTCACTGCCGGACAGGTCGTGAACAGGAGGTATGTGTCCCCGAAGTGCCAAGCTTCAGTGATGTAGGACCCGGAGAAGCAGGCTCCAGCACACATAGTGCTGAGAGGAATTTAATGGGCCCGGATTACAGGGCCGGGTTTTACGAGCAGCTGAAAGAGCTGGGGGGGAACAGCTGCTCACTTACCTCCAGTCCAGGTCTTGGAAGGCTGATTTAAGACTGCTGCTCCTGTCTCAGTCTGTCTGTGTTTGTTGGGCTAGGTGAGCAGACCTTGCATGTGCTCCTCAGACTCTGCAGGAGGCAGAGAGAAAGCACTTTGTTTAAACGGCTGAAGCCGTGCTGCATGGACTTGTTATTTTGAGCTTTGCTCTGTTATTCCTTTACTGTACCAGGAAAAGGCTGTTACTGTTGCTTCCTCACTGGTGTATGGACACTAAATAAACCACCAGTTTGTTTGAACCCGTGGACTGCATCACTGTGTGAACCCGTGCCTACCTCCAATGCGGCTCAGTGTGTACAAATCCCTAATATATGTACAAACATATGCAGTACAGACCAAAAGTTTTGACACACCTTCTCATTTTAAGATTTTTCTGTATTTTCATGACTATGAAAATTGTATATTCCCACTGAAGGCATCAAAACTATGAATTAACACATGTGGAATTATATACTTAACAAAAAAGTGTGAAACAACTGAGAAATTTGTCTTATATTCTAGGTTCTTCAAAGTAGCCACCTTTTGCTTTGATGACTGCTTTGCACACTCTTGGCATTCTCTTGATGAGCTTCAAGTGGTAGTCACCGGAAATGGTCTTCCCACAATCTTGAAGGAGTTCCCACTTGTCGGCCCTTTTGCCTTCACTCTGCGGTCCAGCTCACCCCAAACCATCTCGATTGGGTTCAGGTCTGGTGACTGTGGAGGCCAGGTCATCTGGCGTAGCACCCCATCACTCTCACTAACCGGATGGAATAGCATGCCCCTGCAAGATGCTGTGGTAGCCATGCTGGTTCAGTATGCCTTCAATTTTGAATAAATCCCCAACAGTGTCACCAGCAAAGCACCCCCACACCATCACAACTCCTCCTCCATGCTTCACGGTGGGAACCAGGCATGTAGAATCCATCCGTTCACCTTTTCTACGTCGCACAAAGACAAGGTGGTTGGAACCAAAGATCTCAAATTTGGACTCATCAGACCAAAGCACAGATTTCCACTGGTCTAATGTCCATTCCTTGTGTTCTTTAGTCCAAACAAGTCTCTTCTGCTTGTTGCCTGTCCTTAGCAGTGGTTTCCTAGCAGCTATTTTACTATGAAGGCCTGCTGCACAAAGTCTCCTCTTAACAGTTGTTGAAGAGATGTGTCTGCTGCTAGAACTCTGTGTGGCATTGACCTGGTCTCTAATCTGAGCTGCTGTTAACCTGCGATTTCTGAGGCTGGTGACTCGGATAAACTTATCCTCAGAAGCAGAGGTGACTCTTGGTCTTCCTTTCCTGGGGCGGTCCTCATGTGAGCCAGTTTCTTTGTAGCGCTTGATGGATTTTGCAACTGCACTTGGGGACACTTTCAAAGTTTTCCCAATTTTTCGGACTGACTGACATTCATTTCTTAAAGTAGTGATGGCCACTCATTTTTCTTTACTTAGCTTCTTTTTTCTTGCCATAATACAAATTCTAACAGTCTATTCAGTAGGTCTATCAGCTGTGTATCCACCAGACTTCTGCACAACACAACTGATAGTCCCAACCCCATTTATAAGGCAAGAAATCCCACTTATTAAACCTGACAGGGCACACCTGTGAAGTGAAAACCATTTCCGGTGACTACCTCTTGAAGCTCATCATGAGAATGCCAAGAGTGTGCAAAGCAGTCATCAAAGCAAAAGGTGGCTACTTTGAAGAACCTAGAATCTATATATATATATAATCGTCTTATCCCGTCTGTCTGTCTGTCAGTCCAGGAAATCCCGCGTCGCTGATTGGTCCGGCCGCGGCCAATCAGCGACGCGGGATTTCAGAAAAAGATGGCGGTCGTTAGCGGCCCATCTGCCGGACGGAGGTCAGCGACGATGCAGCAGGGAGATGACCGGCGCTAGCCGCTCATCTCCTCGCTGCTGGCAGCACAAGTACCCCGACAGGTGGCGCCACTCACCTCCATGCGGCTAACGTCGGGAGATCAGCGGCTTGGCCCACTGATCTCCGGACGGCAAGTGTGAACGGAGGACCAGGGAGCGGCGCCGCCGGTCGGGAAGCTTTTGCTGCGAGCAGCCGCTCATCTCCCGGCTTCTCGCAGTGGAAGTAGCCGCACAGGCAGCGCCGCTCCCCGCTCCTCACTAATACGACGCTGATTGGTCGCGGTCGACACCCGCGACCAATCAGCGAGATTGGCGCCAGATTTAAACAATGCTTTGCGAGATTGGCGCCAAATTTAAACAACACTCTGCTGATTAGTCGCGACCGCCGGCCGCGACCAATCAGCGATTTTGGCGCCAAGTAAAAACACCGCTCTGCTGATTGGTTGCAGTCGGCCGGCGGCCGCGACCAATCAGCAAGATTGGCGCCAAATTTAAACACCGCTCTGCTGATTGGTCGCGGCCTGCAAACGCGACCAATCAGCATTATTGCCGCCAAATTTAAACACCGCTTTGCTGATTGGTCGCGACTGCACTGTGTTCCAAATTATTAGGCAAATAATATTTTCTTAGATTTTCCCAAATTACCTATATGAATTGCAGTCATTGTAATTTTCCAGTCAAATAACTATTAGGCTGAGGTCACACGATGCGTAATTAATGCGTTTCCGCGGCGTTTTTGCAGTTGCGTAAACGCCGTGGAAATGCATTAAAACCGCATGGTAGAAGGGCAGCAATGTTCCCCAATTGAAATCCGCATGTGCTGTGCCCATGATGCGGATTTTTCCGCAGCGTAAACGCTGCGCTCAAAAATCCGCAGCATGTCATTTAATTTTGAGTAAACGCGGCGTTTTCGCCGCCATTGACTTGCATTAGAACGCTTCAATTCCGCAAGACAGCATCTGTACTTGCGTAATTGGTGCGTTCTAATGTGCAGATGGTACCCGGGTGTGGAGGAGAGGAGAGTCTCATCCACACCCAGGCACCATTAAAAAATCTGTAAAACAAGAATAAAATAAAAAATATATATATACTTACCATCTGTCGGCCCGCGCAGCGCTCCTGCTTGGTTCCCGGCACTTGCAGTGAGTTGAAGGACCTGCGCTGACGTCAGAGTCATGTGACGGGTCACGTGACGCTGACGTCGGCAGGTCTTTCAATTCAAAGTTGCCGGCGAGGGAGAACGGATTGAGCAGGACAGCGCGGGCCATCAGAGGGTAAAGTATACATTTATTTTTTATTTTTAACCATTCTCTCGGGTCACACTATATAAATCCATGCTGTTTGCATGGATTTATATAGTGTGACCTAGTTGTCAAGCACTTTCCAGGTGATGCTAAAATCGCCTGGAAAGCGCTTGTCAATCCACATGCGGAAACGCATGTGAATCCGCATGTATTCCGCAGGAAAAACGCATGCACAATCTGCATGCTTTTTTTCTGCCAGGGAGATGCTGAAATGATGCAGAAATTTTCTGCTTCATTTCTGCATCGTGTGCACATACCCTTAGAGTACAATTGAAAGGTTTTTGTACAAATTGCCTATGATAACAGTATATTTTAAAAAAAATAAAAAACTCAAACTGCACTCAAAATGCATGTTCCAAATTACTATGAACAGCAGAGTTTTCAACCTTTTCATTTTAATAAAGAACAAAAAAATGGTCATTTTTGAAATTATAAGCATTAGCAGGTTATTACAAACTGAAATCATACAGTTTTCAACTCAAAACTTTATTCTAGGTGATGTTACATTTGCACATAGGACCCCTTGTTCGAAAGGAGCTTCTGAACTCTCTCGTCCATTGAATTTGTCAGGTTTTGGATGGTTTCTGCTTTAATTGTTTTGCATGAGGACAGAATACCCTCCCCCTCACGGTTGTCGGCCGTGACCAATCAGCGAGATTGGCGCCACATTTAAACATTTAATCATTCTGGATTTTTCTCTTGTGTACTAGATTTCCGCAAGGTCTGAATGTGAGACAGGATCTCATTTTACAATACACTTAGTCTCACGTATTCATGTTCGACAGTACTTTGATAATATATTTCCTTTGTGGTCACAATAGAATGCACTGTCTAACTGTTTAACTGCTTTATTGTTCAATGCTTATATTTATGACTTTTGCATCCTTTTTCCATAAAAGGGAAAGAAAAAAAGAAAAATTTTATTTTTTTTTTTAAATGGGACCACATATACTAACTATATTTATACTCTAATGGTGTTTAAACAGTCATGCTCACCAGACATAAGGGATGCTTAGTGATTATTATGATCATTATTATGTGTTTTACTGCTCCACGACATAAAAGATCTTTTTGTTTTTGTTTCTGCATGTATCTCTCACTCATTTTGTATTTCCACTAATTTTGTATTCCATTCTATCTCATGTCCAATTTTATGTAGTTTTTGTGCTCTTTTGCTGTAGTTAATTTTAGCTGCCAATAATGGGTTAATCCTCCTCTGGGCTGTGGTCCAACACCTGAAGCAATCACCAAGAAGTGTGTTTTATTTAACTTCAGCTAGTAGGCTTAGTTCTCACATTATTCCATGAATAAGGTTTAGCCGAAACGCGTTGGAATGTGCTGTACCTCAGAGCCGCTATATTGCTCATTTTGTAACTCATCCTTGGCTTTTACAATTTGAAATTAAAAGTGAAGTTTTAACAAGATATATACAACCCTGGTCCTGCTGGAGACATCTTTGCTTGCTTTCTCATTACATTTAAACACCGTTCTGCGAGATTGGCGCCAAATTTAAACAACGCTCTGCTGATTGGTCGCAGCCGGCGGCCTTGACCAATCAGCGATTTTAGCGCAAAATGTAAACACCGCTCTGCTAATTGGTCGCGGCCGCCAGCTTGGCGCCAAATTTAAACACCGCTCTGCGAGATTAGCGCCAAATTTAAACAACGCTCTGCTGATTGGTCGCGGCCGCCAGCTTGGCACCAAATTTAAACACCGCTCTGCGAGATTAGCGCCAAATTTAAACAACGCTCTGCTGATTGGTCGCGGCCGCGACCAATCAGCGAGATTAGCGCCAGATTTAAACAACGCTCAGCTGATTGGTCGCGGCCGCCCGCGACCAATCAGCGATTTTGGCGCCAAATTTAAACACAGCTTTGCTGATTGGTCGCGGCCTGCAAACGCGACCAATCAGTGATTTTGGCACCAAATTTAAACACCGCTCTGCTAATTGCGCCCAGTCGGCCGCATACATATTCTAGAATACCCGATGCGTTAGAATCGGGCCACCATCTAGTAGAAGACATATTTTCAGTTGTTTCACACTTTTTTGTTAAGTATATAATTCCACGTGTGTTAATTCATAGTTTTGATGCCTTCAGTGTGAATGTACAATTAGATATTTAAAATCATGCAGTTATTACAACTTCCGGTGTAAATAAAGAAATAAATCCATATAAGAGGTTTTTGATCAAATCCTGCTTTGAAATGAAAATTCTAAAGAAGCATAAAAGATGAGATCAACCCCTTCATGACCTTTGACGTATGCATACGCGGAGGTCACCTGGTACTTACTGACCTTAGACGTATGGATACATCAAGGTGATTGCCCACGCACAGGTGCTCTGCTCGAGCGATCGCCGCCTGGTGTCAGCTGATTTTGACAGCTGACACCCGGCTCTCAGTATCAGGAGTGCCCTTAAATACTGCGATCAAAATCTATCGCAGCATTTTGAGAGCAGGCAAAGGGAGGAAGCCTCCTCTGCCCTTGGATCGGTGCCTCCACGACGACATCGCGGGGGCCCGATCGTTGCTTTGGTGACCCAATGTTGTCATGACGACACGCAGGTCACCAGAGCTAGCAAACTTGCTAGATCATACTCAAAGCATGATCTAGCAAATTTGCCTGTCAGTGCAGCGCTGACAGTTTGTACAGCATAAGAATGCTGTGCGATCAGACTGCAAAAAGTGAAAGTCCCATAGTGGGGCAAAGTAAAAAGAAATTGTCAAAATATATATATAAAAAAATAATTAAAGAAGAAAAAATTTATATAGTACCCACAAATATTTTTATGAAAAAAAAAAATATATAAAAACAGCACACATATTTGGTATCGCCACATCCGGAACGACCTGACTTATAAAACTGTCCCACTAGTTAAACCCTTTAGTGAACACCGTAAAAAAAAATAAAAAACAAGGCAAAAAATTATGCTTTATCATCATTCTACTGAACAAAAAGTGGAATAAAACATGATCAAAAAGACGAAAATCAATAAAAATGGTACCGCTGAAAACATCATCTTATCCCGCAAAAAAACAAGCCGCCATACAGCTCCATCAGCGGAAAAATAATAGCTCTCAGAATAAAACGATGCAAAAATAATTATTTTTTCTAAAAAAAGTTTTTATTGCATAAAAGGCGCCAAAACATAAAAAAAGCAATAAATGTGGTATTGCTGTAATCATACTGACCCGATGAATAAAGCTGCCTTATAAATTTTACCACATAAGGAACGACATAATAAAAAAACAATTCCTGAATTGCTGGTTTTTGTTCACTATGCTTCCCAAAAATTGGAATAGCAAGCGATCAAAAAATGTCATGTTCCCGAAAATGCAAAAAACAAGCCCTCACATGACTGTCGGCCGAAATATGGAAAAATTATAGCTCTCGAACTAGAGCAATGCAAAAACTAGTTTTTGCAAAAAAAAGCGTATTTTAGTGTGTGACAGCTGCCAAACATAAAAACCTGATATAAAGGTGGTATCACTGTAATCGCACCGACACGAAGAAATAATCACTTATACTGCATGAGCAATGGCGTAAAAAATAAATAAAACCAATTCTTCACTTGCTGTTGATTTATTAATTCTGCCTCCCAAACAGCACAATATGGCTTGGCTCACAGTTATCATGTGCTCTGCGCTGAGCTCTCACACCAGGATTTCCGTTTAAATCTCTGAAATACGTGATTCAGACAGAACACCCAGCAGAAGATTCCCTGTAATGAGGCAGATGGAGGCCTTTGATCAGGTGGTCGTCTTTTTAGACAAGCATAAAAGCACCATTGGCCACAGTTTTGTGCACTTCTAAAAAGAAGGACAAAGCTGAATAGCGGCTAGACGGAGACCAGAGTAACTCTGCTGCCTCATTATAGTGAATGGATCCTTCTGGGGTTTCATTGGAATTACGATTTAGATGGAAACCACAATGTTATTTAAAATGTTCCCAATAAAAGCTTCAACTCAATTCACAAATTTTGGTGCCACTTTTACCCATTTCCCAGTGTGAAAATGTAAAATATGGGGCTAAATCAAAATTTTGGTAGTAAAAATGTAAAAAAATGTTTTTTCTTCACTGATCAATGGTATAAAATTCTGTGACCCACCAGTAGTGTGAATATGATAACTGCACCCCTAAATGAATTCATTGAAAGGTGTGGTTTGTAAAATGGGGTCTCTTATGGGGGTTCGACTGTTCTGGCACCTCAGACCACCCTCAAACCAGTCCAGCAAAATCTGAACTCCGCTATGGCGTTTCTTCCCTTCTGAGCTTTGCACTGTGCCTCAAAAGTAGTTTTCGACCACATATGGGTAGAGATGAGCGAACATGTTTGAAGAATGTTTTTACTGAAAATCGGCTCAATTCGGCAAAGGTGCAGGAAATGATCGCGTTTCCACTACTGTATTTATTAGGACTTTGGCTAGGGCAGTGGTGCGGTATGATGAGCAATGGGACGTGTTTGATGAGGGGAGGGGATGGGAGAGTTCAGAGTAGTGGTGGGCTGTTAATCTTATTTTTGTCATTAGTACCCTTTGACACTATCTCTAGTCATGTTTAGATTTCTGTAACACAAACTTATAAAATACATAAACCAACTGTAAAATATTTTTGAATTTCACTTTTTCTCTATTACAGGATACCAGCTTAGAATCTGACTTTACATTTTCCATTTCACACTCTGCATATAAGCTGAGCCATAAAACTTCTAAGTTAGACTCGTAAATATTAGTCTGCTTTGCTTAGAAAACAAAGTAATAACACCCATTTTTCTTACCTTGAGATATCTCAGCTTGTAGTTCCTTTGTTAGACTACGCTGGGCTCTGGTCATCAGCACGTCTATTATCAGCACATCTGGCACTTGCTGTACATCTGGTACTTCTTAGTCTTAAAATTCAGAAAATTCTAGGTTGACCAGACAATGCAGAAGTTTGATTTTGGGGACAACTTCCACCTTCAAGATTCAAGGTCAGGTATCACAGTTGCTCGCCATTTTGTTAACTATACTTTTACTTTATATTTTTATTTATTCAGGACTTCTTACCAGATGCGAAACTCCAAAGAATATGTCACAATATTTCTTATAAAAAATGTAGTGGTTTATTGGATTGTCCACCAAAATCATTGCAGCAAAACATAAAATAGGTGAAGTAGTTACAAAGAAATTGTTCATAATTGGCTCATTAGTTGAAGTTCATCCATCTTTCCCTGGATTCTGAATGATAGTTTGCATCTGTCTGTGTCAATATCATGGCTGAATAGGAGCACTTGCGTCATGCCTTTACTCAAGAAGAGCACACCTCAGCTGTTGCATGTAGCATCTTCTAATGAATGAAGTGAGAGAAGCGACCCCACCGTGTGTCATGTAGTTTAGATGTCTCACATAGCACGTGTTTTCTATATATGGCGTTACAATTTACCCTGAGCTAAGTGTACAGAAATAACATATGTAATGTCAGCTAAACCTTCCATAAGGGTGAAGCAATGTACCCAGTACAGAACTGAAATTAGAAATTAATATTTGATTATTTAACAGTTAGGTAAAGAAACCGTTTCCTGCATGTTAGGTAGATAGTAGTGATGAGTGAACGTGCTCGCCACTGCTCGGTACTTGCCCGAGCATCACTGTGCTCAACAAGATCGGCAAGTATCTCTGGGTTGCTCGGGCAGGAACTCTGGTCCCCTCCCTGCATGTTTGGCGCTCTTTAGAGAGCCAATGAACATGCAGTGATTGCCTGCCATACACTGTAATGCCATAGCCATGTTGGTTGTGGGCATTACAGTGATTGGCTGGCCGCACTGCATCAGCTGGTCTATATAAGACCTGGTGCCGCTATGCTCATCACAGCGAGAGTAGGGAGAGGTGCTACTGCGTCAGAGAGAGATTTGCTTGTTTATAGTTAGTATAGGTATTCCACAACATATGTATATATATCCATCTGAACTAACAGTCCTTCTGAGGACTAATCCAGTTCCATATAATCAGTTCTAGGCAAGCAGGCAGTGTATGTGGCAGACTGCAGAGTATGATACAGCATAAGTGGGTCAATTGAACGTCCTGCCTGCTGCTGCAGTAATAACTACAGATATTTGTAGACATAGCCCCAGATATCAGGGGCCAGGGCAAATTTTATTTTTATCTTAATCCTGGTTATTTGCTTAAAAAGCAATCCAGAGTACACAATTTTTCTGCTCCATTTGCTTATTCTCACTGCAGAATAAAGCCAGATCTGTTCCATATTTCAGCGATAAAAATCCAGAAATGTGAACTGAACGTGGAAAATATTGGCCTCCTTTTCCATTTTGTTGCAGTGTGTCGGTCAAGCTACTCACACTAGGTCTCTGCACAATAATATTAGTAAATTACAGGCCTGCTATTTAAAACCGTGGTTCTCTGTCAGACATATCACCTATAAGAGTGTTCCAAAATTAGACATTTCTTCCATTTTCATTTCGTTGCAGTGTGTCGGTCAAGCTATTCACACTAGGTTTCTGTATAGAATAGTATTACCACCACAATCATAAGTCACTATATTAGCATAGTCACTCCCAAATTATCTATATACTACACAAATCTCCTTAGAGGCAATACCAAGGAGTACATAGGAGTCCAGACACAAGATAAGCGATAAAATATCTAAATTTTTATTCAATAATAATTAAAATTTACACAAAATGAATAAAATTAAACAGGAAAATTGATCAATAAATCAGCACCTGGGCTTATGCAAGTGGGTTACAACATAACAGGCTGTATGACAGATTATCCAATACAATTGTATCAATAGAAAAGGTGATACTAGTGCTAGGCTTCCTCTAATCAAAGGTTCAATATGTTATTCAAAGCTATCTCAAAGTGTCAATGCAATAAAGTGTCAATGCAGTAAAGTGACTGTGTCAGTAGCCTTGAATAGGTGCCTAAGCGGTACCTCATAAGGTGACCATGCTAGCAGCAATCATGTCTTAACTAGATCCCTATCAGACAGTGCCCATTAATAGGTCCAGGTCCCCAGATATTCCCCATTGAGCATAATAGATAGTGTTAGACCAGACCATTACCATCGAGACAAAAATAGATAAGCCATTAGATGGAACTACTTACAGCCGAAGTAAATGAAACCAGTGTCCCACGCTAAGCGGTGCTGCACCCCGACGACGCCGTTTCGCCACGCTTCTTCCAGGGGGCGGTTTCTCAAAACCTACCCGGATCTGCCAGATCTGCTTGTCAAGGTACGCCGCCTGTATGCACATTTTAGAAAGTCAGCTACAGCTTCCGCCGCACTTGCCATGCTTCAGCAGCGTTTGCAGTTTCCGCCTCACCGACTGATCTGCGATGTTCCCATGTGTTGGAACTCTACATTGCAGATGTTGGGAAGGATTTGTGAGCAGAAGAGGGCAGTTGTTGACTACCAGCATCAACAAGGTCGTCGGTATTCAGGTCAGACTCCACACATAAAACCTCAGGAGTGAACATGGATGTCAGACATATGTACCATCCTAGAAAACTTTGAGGACTCCACCAAGATGGTGAGCGGCAATGATGCCATAATTAGCATCACCATCCGGCTTCTCTGTCTTCTGAAACGCTCTCTGCTCACAATAAAAGAGGATGCATTGCAGGCGGAGCATGATGAGATGGAGCAAGGAACCATACAGGGAGATTCCACACAGCTCAGCCTCATCTCATCCCAATCTGGATTGGGTGACAATGAGGAAGAGGAGGAACAGGAGCTAGTTTCCTGCGCTATAGACGGTACTACCTGCACAACAGTCATATCGTCTGTTCAGAATGGATAGCCTGAGGACAGGGAGGATAAGAGCATGGTCAGTCATCCTCTTGGTGAGGACACGGAAGTCTTGCCTATTTGCAGTCTGGCACACATGGCTGAGTTTATCTTACGCTGCCTTTCCCGTGACCCTCGCGTTGTCCAAATTTTGGGTGACAGTCATTATTGGTTGGTGACACTTCTAGACCCACGCTACAAAGAGAACTTTCTGTCTCTTATTCCTGTGCAGGACAGGCCTAATAAAATGAGGCAGTACGAGAAGGCCCTTGTTGCGGAATTATTAAAAAAAATTCCCATCTGAAAACGCTGGCGGCAGAGGTCACCATTCGTTGGACAACCAAGGAGTACAGGTGAGTGAGACACAAATGCAATCCAGCAGAGGCAGGGGAACACGGTCAAAGTTCTGGGACAGTTTTCTCAGATCCTCCCATCGCACAAGCCCTGATGCGCGGGTACTCTCCCAAGGAGAGAAAAGTTGTGGAAGATGCTGAGGGAGTACCTTGCCAACCGTACCAACGTCCTCCGTGATTCCTCTGTGCCTTATAATTATTGGGTATCCAAGCTGGACACGTGTCATGAACTGGCTATCTACGCCTTGGAGGTCATGGCCTGCCCTGCCGCTAGCGTTTTGTCAGAGCGGGTTTTTAGTGCCGCTGGTGAAATTATAACCCATAGGTGCATCCACCTGTCAACTGAAAATGCTGACAGGCTGACTCTTATAAAAATGAAGAAGGGCTGGATTGGGCCAGACTTCTCAACACCACCGAATGATAGCAGCGTAACAAACTCAAATACAGTGTCTTTTTTTGGGGGGGTCTAACTCTATTTTTGGCAGCCCTTGCAGTCACTGCATACGCAATAACAGTATAGGAGACCCACTTGTTAATAATGGGAACAACAAAGCATAGCCAGCTGATGGCTCTCTAACAATAGCAAGGGCCGAATGCTGGCCCTTTAAGGTTAATAAGGGCCGCCTGATGGTCCTATAAAACTAGGCTTTGTGACTTTGAGTCCCTCCATCATAAATGAAACAGGATGTGTCTGATGATGTGTCACACACCACATGGCCAGATAAGGTTGTAAAATGTTAAAATGACATTTCCTGGTGAATGCATTTGTGTTGGTTGAAAGCAATGCAAAACTGCAAAATGCATCAAAAACGCTACATGTGAACATAGCCCAAGGTGTGGAGGAACATTTTTGTATATTTATTTTGCCTTATATACAAGTCATTACCCTGGAAAGGATGTTCCTTAACATATTTCCTAGGAAAATCCATTTTGGTTTCACTTTTGTATGTTTTATTGTGAGTCTGTAAATGTGGCATAATACCTCTGAAAACTTTGATGACAGCAGTGACCTGGGAGTCAGAAATGCTTTCAGGGGTCTTCCCCATGCTGTTCCATTGTCATTTGAGCACTGTTCCCATTAATTTGGACAATTTTTAGGCCCTCTGCAGACCGCCAGGGGGAGCTGCTGAAAAAATGCTAGATTTTCCCATAGACTTACATTGGGCTCGTTACTCGGACTGAGCATTTGAATTTGCTTCACTCGAACAACAAGTACATGAGCATTATAGTGCTCGCTCATCACTAGTAGATAGGGTTTGGATTGCGACATGAGCAGAGCTGCTTCGAGGGTGGCCCTGAGTGAGAAAAGACCAAAGGCAAAGGATAGTGAGACCTTTAAGAAGAGTGACTGATAAGAGTGGCCTTCTGGAGAAAGGTTCTTGGAGTGGAAGCCAAGTCAAAGACCTCAATGTTGTAACGCAGAAGGTAATGGGCCTTAGCAGGACTTAAGAGACGGAGACTAGTAAAGGGTCCCGAGCGGGAGATCCAGGGCATCAATACTGGAAAGAAATAGGACACAGAACCGCTGAGAAAGTAAGGAGACTTGCTGATCAGGACTGCAGCATTAAAGATGGGTTGTGGCAAAGTAGAGAGAAAACAGTGTGCCTCACTAACCCTGGAGTAACCTACAGAGGCAGCATACAGGGAGAAAATCCTTCGTACCGTAAAAGGAACATCCATAAGACTTTATACAGCGGGTACATCTATATAACCCTTAACAAATTACCATTAAGTAAAGAAGTTATTTTGAAACCATGATCTTTCTCACTGAACTGTGAACCACCTCGTTCTGGCAAGCCCACATCACCAGCTACATGCGTACTGCAAGGGCATAAGGCTTTCACAGCAGAAGTCTACATACCAAGCGGGGACCCCCACTTTCTTGTAGCGCGCCAGGACATGGGAAACAGCATCTCGCCCATGGCTACCACGCGGCGTTACATATATATCAATGTATAAAAAACTTTGGCTATACAGCTATTCTTCTGTATAAAATATATGATGTTGCTGTAACCCTAATATTCCCATACATGAGATCCCTGCAAAGATAATCTTACCCCAGCATTACAAATTTAGATAAGGGAGGTGAGGAGAGGGAGACATTTTATTTTAATTGGAATGGATAACACCTGATGTTCCAACAAAGAAGGAATGAATCGTACACGTAAATAATAATTTGAAATGTAAACATATTTATTATTGTAGTATAGAAAAGTTAAAGATTTTGTTCACACACGGAGATTGTGGATTGAAAGAGACTGATGAATGGCAGATAGCTGAGATTGGGAGTTAGGAAGAAGAGGGAGGAGGAAATATTGGGTATTTTTTGCAAGGTTTAAGGTGAGCTGTTACAATACTCTTGTCCATATAGTTAATATAAAGATATGTATCTGTGAAATATTTAAAAGGAATATTGCATTTCATTTGATTTTTAGATAACAGATTAATAACTTCATATGTTTTAATTCAAATGTAAGTTCTAACCTTCTTTCTTGTTAGTTTGACTCGGTTTTGTGTTTTTTTGTAGTTTGTCAAAAATATATGGTTTATACTGGTGTGAGTTTTTCTTTGTGGTCAACAAAATATGGTATTAAAGTAAAATATTTCCTACAGTCTAGATATGATAATGGCTTCTCGCTTTGTGAGATATTTCATGTTTAGTAAGACTCCTTTTGTTGGTAAAATATTTCTCACATTCTGAACATGAAAATGGCTTCTCCCCTGTGTGAGTTCTCTGATGTGTAACAAGATGTGATCTATCTGCAAAACATTTCTCACATTCTGAACATGAAAATGGCTTCTCTCCTGTGTGAGTTTTCCAATGTTTATAAAGACTTGATTTATATGCAAAACACTTCCCACATTCTAAACATGAAAAGGAGTTGTGTTTCTCTCTTGTGTGAGTTTTCTGATGTATAACAAAAGATGTTTGATATGCAAAACATTTACCACATTCTGAACATGAATATGGTTTCTCCCCTGTGTGAATTCTCTGATGTGTAACAAGATATGATTTATATGTAAAACATTTACCACATTCTGAACATGAATATGGCTTCTCCCCTGTGTGATTTTTCTCATGCGTAACGAGATCTGATTTGTCTGCAAAACATTTCTCACATTCTGAACATGAAAATGGCTTCTCCCCTGTGTGAGTTCTCTGATGTTTAGCAAGATGTGAGCAATCTGCAAAATATTTCTCACATTCTGAACATGAATATGGTTTCTCCCCCGTGTGAGTTCTCTGATGTTTAACAAGATGTGACCTATGTGCAAAACATTTCTCACATTCTGAACAAGAATATGGCTTCTCCCCAGTGTGAGTTCTCTGATGTTTAACAAGATTTGACCTATTTGCAAAACATTTCCCACATTCTGAACATAGAAATGACTTGTTTGATGTAAGAGCAGTTTGATTTTTAATGCTTCTTTTGTGACTTTTATTTTTCTTAATAGTCTGTGATGAATAAGAAGATAGGACTTGTTTAAAAGTATCAGATGATAGATCTTTTCTGTGAAAGGATGACTGTATTTCTGGAATAGTGGCATCAATATCAGTTACATGAGTGATATCAAGATCATCGGATTTAAAAATTGAAGATGTC
This sequence comes from Phyllobates terribilis, assembly GCF_046119375.1. Classification (NCBI taxonomy): domain Eukaryota; kingdom Metazoa; phylum Chordata; class Amphibia; order Anura; family Dendrobatidae; genus Phyllobates; species Phyllobates terribilis. The sequence goes on from NW_027362765.1 coordinate 46,248,790, forward strand.
ACTTGTCCCTCTGATCTCTTGGTGCAGTCACCTGCCAATAAAGAATATTTTTGAATAAATTACGCTGAATTATATTTTTATAATATTTCTAAAATACTCAACGAAATTGCAAAAGCTGGGCACCACAATGGCATATGGGTCATTCCACATCAAGTGGACCAGTTTTAAAAATAGTCCCCACTCGACCTTCTCCGATTTTGTTGAAAATTTATAAGGATGTACATGTATGTTTGAAAAGAGGTTCTGTAAATTTTTAGGGCCAGATCTCAAATACATTGGGCACTGTTGACCTTTCACTGGAGGTACCACCAAGCCTGCGGCTTCAGCTAAGAGGATTTTTGCAAACTTTGGCACATAGCCATTAGAGTTCTATACTGGCTATGATGCTGACATTTGGCATACTAGCTCAACTTTTGCTGCTAAACACGATAAAATTATTACCGGCTATGACAAAACAATATTTCGGCCGCAATTTTGTGTCAAAGTAGCTTGTAAAATGCGTCGCATAAAATTTATGCCAAACTTTGCCCATATATAACTCAAGACCAAAAACCAATAGTAACTGGTGCTTTGCCCTGTACACCAAACATCTACATGACTTTGCATTGCTGCAATATCACGGTCAAACCATATGTATTTGTGGAAATATTCACACCCACATATGATGAAAAACTTAAAAAAAAAGAATTTTACCTATTTTTAGGTCAAATTTCTCAAAAAGGGTACCCCTAAAATATATTAATTCTGATATCATTAGAAAGAGCACATTTTTCTCTACAAGGATCATTGTTTTTTTTTTTGGAGTCTCTTGGTTTAAGAAAAGAAAAATGCCACTGAACATGGTGTTATTTATGCGCGTAATGCATTGATTTTGTGTTTGATTTTCAGATTCTTATCACATGTTACAGAGTTGTATTGTTGCTAGCAATGTCTATTATAATCAAAAACCTATAAACCTTTTTGTTTATGAAAAGTTATTGACTATTGTTACATTTTAATGCATATATTATTTATTTTTTAGCGATGGAGAATGAAATTGATGAAGAATCGGCCAAGTGCTCTATCGGCCTTGCGAACAATTCGAAGTGCCACCTTAAGACATTCATCCATAGCAAGGATGAGTTGAAATTGTTTACAAGCTTTGGTTTGGATGAACAGAAATTGCTGCGTCGACGAGTGGGACTAAATTTTGACGAACATTCACAAATCTGTTTACACCATGAAGCTTCATTCTTGACCAAATATGAGCATTTGCAAAAATCATGTTGCAATCCTTTTGGGAAGAAAGGTCATAACACCAAAAAGAATTTGCGAGCTATCAATTTGTTAGCAGCTGACCAGTTGAACGAATTTACAAAGAATGATGTGAAGCCTGGCCAGAAGATGTGTGCATCAAGTCGAAAAGAATTTGCTAACAGGAAAAAATCAGCGGATCCAGTTTACTCTGAATCAGATCCAGATGCAATGGAATGTTCTCCTGAAAGTCTAAATTGAAGCTTAACATCCATTGGCATCTCTCCTCTGAAATATCCACGGGTAAGCCAGCGGGATTCACTTGGATATGCAAGGAGAAAGATAAGCCAGGTACAAAATGCATTTTCTAGCAAGATTGCTTCAATTGGAGGGCTTGAGCCGAAAGACATTGAGCAAACAAAAACAGCACAGTGCAAAATGTGTCTGGATTACAATCACCTTTTGGTAGATTTGAAGCAAAAGCTGCAGGTGTCCAGTCGGGCAGAAAAGGTCCAAATCTTGACATTGGCACCTAAAAGTTGGTCCATTAAGGCTATATCAGACGAATTCGGTGTCTCTGAACGAATGGTCAAACAAGCTCGAAAGCTTAAATGTGAACATGGGATCTTAGCTTTACCTAGAATCAAGTGTGGCAAGAAAGTTTCTGAGGAAGTGAAGAAAAAGGTGCAGGCATTTTTTGAGGATGATGAATTCAGTCGAATGTGCCCTGGTAAAAAAGACTATGTATCAGTGCGAATAGCAGGAGAAAAAAAGCAGATGCAAAAGCGACTATTACTGAGCAATATGAGGGAAATGTTTGTTGCCTATCGGGATCGGAATGGCCCTGAAATTGGATTTTCCAAGTTTTGTGAGCTTCGGCCAAAGTGGTGCGTAACCGTTGGATCTGCTGGAACACATTCCGTTTGTGTGTGTACCATTCACCAAAATGTCAAACTAATGCTTGCAGCATGCCCAATCAATGATGACTACAAAGAGCTCATATGCAAAATGGTCTGTGGAATTGAATCCAAGGACTGTATGCTTGGCCGTTGTGATAAATGCCCGGGTCCTGAAGTTTTAAAAGAATTTCTAGTCAATGTGTTTGTCAACAGTGACCCTGAAGATATTATTGAGTTCAAATAATGGATTCACACTGATCGAGACACGCTTGATACCAAACAACTGACTATAGAAGATTTCATTGAAGAATTGGTTTTGAAAATTTCTAAACTTTGTAGCCATCACTACATCGCCAAGCATCAAAGTAGCTATTTGAAATCGTTGAAGGAAAATCTGAGACCTGGAGAGCTTGTGATCCTTATGGACTTTGCTGAAAATTACTCATTTATTGTTCAAGATGCCATTCAAGGTTTCCACTGGGAAAATAGTCAAGCTACAGTACACCCATTTGTAATTTACTTCAAGGAGTTAAATGGTGAAGCTGCGCAGAACATCAGCTTGTGCATAATCAGTGATTGCTCACGACATGACACAGTTGCAGTCCACACTTTCTTAACAGTAATTGTGGAGTATCTCAAGACTCTCATCTATGGGATTCATCATATCCACTACTTCAGCGATGGATCTGCAGCCCAGTACAAAAATTTCAAAAATGTTCTCAACTTGTGCCACCACAATGCTGATTTCAATATCAGCGCTGAATGGAATTTTTTTGGTACCAGTCATGGAAAGTCGCCCCGTGATGGGATTGGAGGGACAGCAAAGAGGTTGGCAGCTTGTGCCAGTCTTCAACGCCCAACTGAAAACCAAATACTGACCCCGGTGGATTTATTCAACTTTTGCAAAGAGCAACTGCATGTAATCAAATTTGTTTTTGTTCCAAAAGAAAAAATTGACGAAATACGGGTAGTTCAAGAGGAAAGGTTCAAAGATGGACATACAATTGCTGGAACAAGAGAAAATCACCAGTTTGTGCCAATTGACAAAAAGATTCGCATTTCAAGGGTGTCAAATGACCCATCATCTTTCATTGCCCATGTAGATAGATCTGTCAGATCAGAAATGCCTTTTGTGCCAATTGCAAACCTCCAGCCAGGGCAATACATTGCCTGCATTTACCATAGGAACTGGTGGATTGGAAATATTTCTGAAATTTCAGTCGACGACCATGATGCATTAATAAATTTTATGCATCCTCATGGACCAGCTAGCTTCTTTCACTGGCCTGTGAGAAATGATACATGCTGGATTCCTGAGCAGTTAATCATTGCAATAATTCCAGCACCAGCTGCAACAGCAATGGGCCGACAATACAGCTTCTCTGAACCGATTATGTTGCAAATTCAGCAACAATTCCAGACCACTTAGACTAAACATTATGGCTTGGGATCCTAGGCAAAGACACCCACCCTCAGGCTTCGGAACCTGCGATAAAGAGACCGCCCGCGGCTGGCCTTGCACGGCTATCGGCCATGACTCCTAGGCGATGGGGCTACCAATTCTCGAAAGACAGCATTATTACAATTCTTAATAGGATTATAATACCAATTCTTAGGGAATTGGTTGTGGTATAACCACCATGGACCAACGCAAGGGTTTGAATAGTGCAGTTACCATTCATTGCTTATTAATAAATAACACCATGTTCAGTGGCATTTTTCTTTTCTTAAACTGAGAGACTCCAAAAAAAAAAACAATGATCCTTGTAGAGAAAAATGTGCTCTTTGTAATGATATCAGAATTAATATATTTTAGGGGTACCCTTTTTGAGAAATTTGACCTAAAAATAGGTAAAATTCATTTTTTTTACGTTTTTCATCATACGTGGGTGTGAATATTTCCACAAATACATATGGTTTGACCGTGATATTGCAGCAATGCAAAGTCATGTAGATGTTTGGTGTACAGGGCAAAGCACCAGTTACTATTGGTTTTTGGTCTTGAGTTATATATGGGCAAAGTTTGGCATAAATTTTATGCGACGCGTTTTACAAGCTACTTTGACACAAAATTGCGGCCGAAATATTGTTTTGTCATAGCCGGTAATAATTTTATCGTGTTTAGCAGCAAAAGTTGAGCTAGTATGCCAAATTTCAGCATCATAGCCAGTATAGAACTCTAATGGCTATGTGTCAAAGTTTGCAAAATCTTCTTAGCTGAAGCCGCAGGCTTGGTGGAACCTCCAGTGAAAGGTCAACAGTGCCCAATGTATTAGAGATCTGGCCCTAAAAATTTACAGAACCTCTTTTCAAACATACATGACAATCCTTTTAAATTTTCAGTAAAATCGGAGAAGGTCGAGTGGGGACCACTGGTCCACTTGACATGGAATGACTCATATATGCAATTTTCACTCTCCAGCATTTACTGCATTCTAGTTTCCAGAGATTACCTGTGAAGTCAAAATAGTCACTACTCCTAAAGATGAATTCCTTTATAGTAATTCAGTCACTTTATGCAGCTTTCTACTGTTATGTTTTTCTGCCGTTCTGGCATCTTAGGTAATCTCCAAATGCTGCTCGCAAAATATTCCAGCAAAATCTCAATTCCCATAGTCAAATTGTGCTCCTTCCTTTCTGAACCCTGCCATGTGCCCAAACAGTAAGATACTGTCCAAAATAGAAGTTGCAAATTATATTGTCGGATCCATTTTTTTCTATTTCCCCTTGTAAAATTTAAACAATTGGGGTTGCATGAACAATTTAGTGAATTTTTTTTGTTAGTTTTTAAATTTCATTTTTTGTTAATTATTGTGATACACCTAAAAGTTTAAATTTAGTGGATGCTTCATAGTTTTAAGGTTAAAAGTCGACGTAAATACAACAAATTCAACCTATAGCCTAACATGTTGATCAAAATGAAAGCAAAAACCCAATGGGGCAGACACTAATAGCTCCATATTAAGGAAAAATTCCTTCCCCAGTCCACATACAGCAATCAGACTAGTACCCTGGATCAACGTCCCATCGCAGAATCTAGTACGCATAAACTGTAATATTATATTTTTCAAGAAAAGCATCCAGGCCTCTTTTTGCTGCTGGCATCAGGCCATAAAGGTGGCAAGGATGCAGCATGAATCAGTAAGCGCTCCAGGAGGAGCCAAAGATTAAACGTTTGTTTTGTGTAACTTTTCAGGGGACATTATGGAGGACATTATGGGTCAATGGAGGACATTATGGGTCAATGGGAGACATTAAGAGGGTGATGTGAAGGGGGACAAAGTATAGAGTACTGTAAAAGACTTTATGCAGGGAGGCAGTGTAGGGAGATATTATTGAAAAGTGCAGTTTGGGGAGGACATTAAAGAGAGAGCAGTGTGATTTTGGAACACTTTGGAGAGGGGCTGTGTGTGGGGGGGATATTATGAAGAGGGGCAATGTTATGAAGATATTATGGAGAGGGGCAGTGTGTAGTGGACATTATGAACAGGGGGGGGTATATTATTGAGAAGAGAAGTGTGGGAGGCATTATGGATAGGGGCAGTGGGGGTAAATTATGGAGGGGGGCAGTGAGGGGAGATATTTTCACAGGAAGCACAGTGAGGGGACAATTATATATTCCAGGGGCACAGCATGGGAGATATTTATATTTATGGGGCAGTATAATGATGCTTTTATTTCTAAGGACACAGTGTCAAGAAGTGCCGCTGAAGACGGAGAAGGAAGTCTACAGAGAAGAGCTCTGGGCGTGAAACCTCATCATGGCTTCTGTACTACATGGAGACAACATGGATGAAATTGATTTGAATCAAAGATGTCACCTTTAAGATACCTGGATGCAAATGTTTATTTGTGATCCTGCCTGCGTCTCATCAGTACTGTGGCTCCTGTATGGTCCACAGTCTAATGATAGCTGGTAACAATAACTCCCAGCATTTCCTTGCCATTGTTAAAAACTTGCTATGCATTTTAAGTTAAAGCAATACAATGATATATGGGGATGACCTGACATTACAATTGATTGCTGTACTAAGCTTGGTGCTGCATTCATGTACTGACGGTGGTACAGGTGCTATATTCATGTATTGATGGTGGTTCTGGAGCCGCATACATATGCTGATGGTGGTTCTGATCTTGTACACATGTAACAATCCCAAATGTACTTCATGGCTATGTTAAAACTTAAAAATCCTCAAAACCTAGAGATTTGAGATTATGAGTAGGATTTTGCAAGTTTCTGCTGCAAATACTCAGTTTAAGTTAGCGTGTTTTCATAGCAGAACTAGGTTGTGGTGATGTATTAATATACTGATGGTGCTTCTAGTGATGTATTCATGTAAGTACCTTATTAAAGAAGCTGTCCAGTACTTTAGATTACCCACCCCCAATGTTTCCCCCCGGGGCCCCTAAGGATTTTTGTAATTAGCTTACGTTGCAGATACTGCCTGTGAGCGGCGCTATCCTTGGCGTGATCTCTGCATGATCGGTCTTTCTCTTCCCGGCAGAGATGCATACATGCTTAACTTCTCACCCACTCTGCTATGATCAACGCCACGTCTGCTTCCTCCCAGGACCTGCGGACAGCGTGCAGATCTTTTTGGAGTGTGCTTAGGGCATGCGCACCCGGCTTCTGAAAGGGGCAGCGAACGCACTTCTGAAATGTCCCCAGCCGGTACTTTCAGATATTTAAAGCATCACTCCAGCATTTTTTTTCAGCGCTTGAGTGGCACTTTGAATGTAAACCCCCTGGCTCCAGTCAATTACTCACTCTCCGACATCTTCAGAGTTTTTTCGGTACCGCTCTGGTCCCAACACCATCTTGTGTGAGTAGACTCTGTCAGCCCGGAATTCAGAAGCTACGTCACAAGCTCTCGATACAAGTCTATGAGAGCAAGATAGCAGCTGACACCCGGTGCTATGTGCCAGGAGGGGTCGCGCACCGCTCCCAGCACATTAACCCCCGCAATGCTGCAATCGAAGTCGATCGCAGCATTGTGGTGGCAAGGGGGTGATCGCTATACTCACCTCTCCTGCCGGGTCCAGCGATGTCTGCGGCGGCTTCTGGATGTTGTCATGACGACCCGATGTCGCCATGACAACATCCGGGTCACCAGGAGGCAGGACGTCATGCGCAGTGCATGACAAAAGTAATGTCTCCCCTGTGTGCAGCGCTGACAGGCTGCATGACAAAGGGAGATGCTGCTCTCTATGCCGATGAGGCTGCAAAAAGTGAAAGTCTCATAGTGGGACAATGTGTAAGAGTAAAAAAAAAAAAGTAGAAAAGTGAAAAAAAAAAAAAATTGTAAAAATAATAAAAAAAAAAAAAATGAAAAAAATAATCCCCCAAAAGTAAAAATATATTGAACCCTAATATTTATTTATTATGAAAAAAAATAAACCAAAAAAAGTACACATATTTGGTATCGCCGCATCCGGAACGACCTGACCTATAAAACTGTCCCACTAGTTAACCCCTTTAGTGAACACGGTAAAAAAAAAAAAAAACTAAGCAAAAAACAATGCTTTATCATCATGCCGCCAAACAAAAAATGGAATAACACGCGATCAAAAAGACGAATGTAAATAAAAATGGTACAGCTGAAAACGTCATCTCGTCCCGCAAAAAACAAGCCGCCATATAGCTCCATCAGCTGAAAAATAAAAGTTATAGCTCTCAAAATAAAGCGATGCAAAAAAGTTCTTTTTTCTAGAAAATTGTTTTTGTGTAAAAGAGCCAAAACATTAAAAAAACTATATAAATGCGGTACCGCTGTAAACGTACTGACTCGAAGAATGACGCTGCCTTATCAATTTTACTATACGCGGAACGGCATAAACCTCCCCCCCCAAAAAAAAAATTCCTGAATTGCTGGTTTTTGTTTATTCTGCCTCCCAAAAATCGAAATAGAAAGCGATCAAAAAATATCACATGCCTGAAAATGGTACCAATAAAAACGTCAACTTGTCCCACAAAAAACAAGCCATCGCATGACTCTGTCGGCCAAAATATGGAAAAATTATAGCTCTCAAAATATGGCGATGCAAAAACTAGTCTTTGCAGAAAAGCGTCTTTTAGTGTGTGACAGCTGTCAGTCATAAAAACCCGATATGAATCTGATATCACTGTAATCGCACCGACCCGAAGAATAAAGTCATCTAATCACTTATACCACATGAGGAACGGTGTAAAAAAATAAACTCTAGGGTTAGGGTTGTGCTAGGGTTAGGGTTGAATTAGGTTTGGGGTTAGAGTTGTGCTAGGGTTAGGGTTGGGATTTTTTCAAAAGTAAAGAAAAAAAAAATGATGACAATATGGCGACCAGTGTTGAACACAAGTACTCGCTACTTGAGTTTGCATCGGGTGCTTGGGTATGCACTGAGTATCGCGGGTGTTCGAGTGACATGCTCGAGTCTCTGCCCCATATGCTTTGCGTAAAAAAAAAAATGTTGCTGGGATCACCTACCATGCACGAGTGATTCCCGCATGTTTTTTTTGGGTGTCTAACAACCGTGAAACATGCGGGTCAGGGACTCGAGCATGTCACTCGAGCACCCGTGATACATGGTGCATACCCGAGTACCCGATGCAAACTCAAGTAGTGAGCACTTGCGCTCGAGACTATTGACAACTTATTCAATATGATGACCTAATGTTATCAAATTCTGTCGTACCTTTGTGTTCAAAATGTATACTATACCCCTTGATAAAATCCTTGAGGGGTCTAGTTTCCAAAATAGAGTCAATTGTGGGGGGTTTCCACTATTTAGGTACATCAGGGGCTCCCGAAATGTGACATGGCGTCCGGTCTTGATTCCAGCCAATTTTGCGTTCAAAAAGTCACACAGTGCTCCTTCCCTTCTAAACCCTGACGTGCGCCTAAACAATGTATTTTCCCCACATATGGGGTATTGGCGTACTCAAGAGAAATTGCACAACAGTTTTTAGGTTCCATTTTCTCCTCTTATCCTTGCGAAACTAAAAAATTTGGGGCTAAAAGATAATTTTTGTGGAAAAAGTTAGATTTTTTTTATTTTCACGGCTTCATGTTCTAAACTTCTGTGAAGCATCTGGGGGTTAAGGGTGCTCGTCACACATCTAGATAAGTTCCCTCAGGAGTCTAGTTTCCAAAATGGTGTCACTTGTGGGGGTTTTCCACTGTTTAGGCACATCAGGGGCACATCCGCTAATTATTCAAGCAAATTTTACATTCAAAAAGTCAAATGGCGTTCCTTCCCTTCCGAACCCTGCCGTGCGCCCAAGCAGTGGTTTTCCCCCACATATGGGGTATCAGCTTACTCAGAAGAGATTGCACAATAAGTTGCATGGTGCAATTTCTCCTGTTACCCTTATGAAAATGCAAAACTGGGGGCTGAAAAACATTTTTGTGGGAAAAATGTGAAAATTTTATTTTCACGGCTCCACGCCAAACTTCTGTGAAGCACCTGGGGGTTCAAGGTGCTCACCACACATCTAGATAAGTTCCCTGAGGGGTCTAGTTTCCAAAATGGTATCACTTATGGGGGGTTTCCACTGGTTAGGCACATCAGGGGCTCTCTAAACGCAATATGGCGTGCGCTAATTATTCAAGCAAATTTTACATTCAAAAAGTCAAATGGCGCTCCTTCCCTTCTGAGCCAGGCCGTGCGCCCAAACAGTGGTTTTTCCCCACGTATGGGGCATCTGCGTGCTCAGGGGAAATTGCACAACAAATTTTGGGGTCAAAATTTTCCTGTTACCCCTGCAAAAATAAAAAAATTGGGGTCTAAAGTAACATTTTTGTGAAAAAAGTTAAATGTTCATTTTTTTCTTCCCCCATTCCAAAAATTCCTGTGAAGTGTTAATAAACTTTTTGAATGTGGTTTTGAGCACCTTGAGGGGTGCAGTTTTTAGAGTGGTGTCACTTTTGCGTATTTTCTGTCATAAAGGCCCCTCAAAGTCACTTCAACTGTGATGTGGTCCTTAAAAAAATGGTTTTGCAAATTTTGTTGGAAAAATGAGAAATCGATGGTCAACTTTTAACCTTATAGCGCACTAATAAAAAAAAAATTTGGTTCCAAAATTGTGCTGATGTAAAGTAGACATGTGGGAAATGTTATTTATTAACTATTTTGTGTGACATATCTCTCTGATTTAACGGAATAAAAATGTAAATTTTGAAAATTGTGAAATTTTCAAAATTTTCGCCAAATTTCCAATTTTTTCACAAATAAACGCAAGTGATATTGAAGAAATTTTACCACTACCATGAAGTACAATATGTCACGAAAAAACAGTCTCAGAATCAGCGGGATCCGTTGAAGTGTTTCAGAGTAATTACCTCATAAAGTGACAGTGGTCAGAATTGTAAAAATTGGCCTGGTCATTAACGTGCAAACCACCCTGGGGGATAAAGGGGTTAAAGTCGAAAGCTGATTGGGTAGCGTTATGTGTGGTTTAGTGAGTGTTAATAGGACATTATCTGCAAACAATGATATCTTAAAAATCGTGTCTCTCACTGTCACCCCCTCTATATTGGGATTAGTTCGGACAGCAGGTGCCAGAGGTTCTATGCATAGTGCAAACAAAAGAGGGGACAGGGGCACCCCTGTCTTGTTCCGTAAAAGATTTTAAAGGAAGCAGAGGAGTAAAGGGGTAATTTAATCAATGCAGAGGAAGATTTGTAAAGGACTTTTAGCGCTATAAGAAAGGATCCCGAAATCCTGAATGCCCCCACAGTCTCAAACATAAAGGACCAATTGAGATAGTCAAAAGTCTTCTCTGCATCCAGGCTTAGAAGTAATGCTCTGACCTTGTTTTTATTAGCCACCTCCACCAAATCCACTGCTTTCCTAGTGTTGTCTCCCCCCTGACGAAAGGGGAAAAAATCCCACCTGGTTCTTATGTATAAGCTGCGGTAGCCAGCGGTTCAATCTATCAGCAAGAAGACGAGTAAATATTTTCAAATCCGAGTTGAGTAACGCAATGGGTCTATAATTTGAACAATCTAGTGGGTCCCGATCAACCTTATGAATAAGAGTGAGAAAAGAGTGAGATAGAGTTTCTGGGATGGGTGAACCCTGTAGAAAAGAGTTAAACATTCTAAGCATATAAGGGACCAGTTTCTTTCCAAAAGACTTGTAGTACAAGTATGTCAGACAGTCTGGGCCTGGGGATTTACCCACGGGGAGGTCCTTAAGAATTTCTTCCACTTCTTCTGATGTAATAAGTTTATTCAGAGAGTCAAATGCCTCTGGTGGAAGAACCGGTAGATTCAGCTTGGAGAGATAGAACTTCAGAAGTTCAGACCTACTATCCTGGTTTGTTGGTAAAGGATCTTGCAAGTTATAAAGGTTTTTGTAGTATTTATAAAATATTTTTGAGATCTTAGCAGGATCATACTGAGTTATTCCCTTCACGTCTCTAAGAGCCTGAGGGGCCAAGGCCACAGAGCATTCTAATAATTGGTTGGCCAAAAGAGTATCGCTTTATTGCCCTTCTCATAATATTTCTGTCTGGAGTATAAAAGCATTTTCTCCACTTTACGCATGGCGAGGTCTTTCAATTCCTTTCTTGTGGCTATCAGCTTCCTCAGGACCCTCCTAGACGGCTCAGTCACCAACTTTCTCTCCAAACATTTAATTTGAGAGTTGAGTCTAGCGTTAATCTGATTTGCATTTCTTTTTAACCTAGTCCCATCCCTGATGCAGTGACCCCTCATCACTGCCTTATGTGCTTCCCAAAGTACCAAGGGAGAGGACACTGATCCTGTGTTGATCAGAAAGAATTTTTTGAGATGATCCAGCAATATTTGCTTAATATTAGGATCTTTTATCAAGAATTAATTCAATCTCCAGTGGCATGTCCTTACTGAAGGAAATGTTGATTTCAGGTCTAAAAGAATTAGAGCATGATCAGACCACGTGATGGAATCCATCTCTACATTAGCCATTATCCTAAGTGCAGTGATATTGCCAAATAAATAATCTATTCTAGTATGAGTGCTATGGGGAGGTGAATAGAAGGAATAGGCTTTCTCCCTAGGATGGAAAATATATATTGCTTAACCACGGGTAGATCTATTCTTTTTTTCTTCCTTCTTTTATTGTGTGGCGATGATGATTCATCCTTGTCCTAAGTTTCATCACCACACAATAAAAGAAAAAAGAATAGATCTACCTATGGCTAAGCATTTTTGTCTCCCTGATCACAGCATTAAGGATATGAAATTACTTGTATTAAAAGGTAATTTCAAATCTCAGAGAGAAAGAAGAGTCTGGGAATATATACTAATGGTGACCTTTGGCACCTTCAGAGCAGGAATGAATGTGTTGAATGGATTTGTGTCATTCTACATCAAATAATGAATGTGCCCATCAGACTTGTGGGGTCATCATAACACTGGACCTAGTCACAGGACAATAAAACCTTCACACTCCTTATCTATGAACTGCTAAAATATTTACAGCCAGAACGGTTTATCTCTCCCATAGTAATAGCTCTGCTTTTCATCACCTGTCTCATCCATTGCATTATTTCTGTGTCCTATTGTGTATAAATATGTGACTCTTCAGATTTTGGGTTATACTAGCCTGATGAAGAGGCCCGAGTAGTTTCGAAAGCTTGCAACTTGTTACCATCTTTTCAGTTAGCCATTAAAAGGTATCAACCACGGAGGACTCTCAAATCTAAATATTCTTCCCTAGGATGGGCAATCCTCCAAAGGTCAAACAGCGAGTATGATCTAATCAGCCTTCTAAAGTTTTTAGTCAGGTTAACCAAGTTTACCGATTCAGGGGAGTCTCTTAATGAATGCCTATCAAAGGTTTCCGAGAATGGTATATTAAAATCCCCGCCCACTCTCAAAGGTGCTGAATCTAGACAAGGAAGCAGGGAAAATGCTCTTTTTAGGAAGCGGATCTGACTCGTATTTGGAGCATAAATGTTTCATAAGATGATGGGTTTACCCCTAAGAGAGGCCTCTAAGATGATGTATCTGCCATCTGGGTCCAGGTGAGAACCAGTCACCTGAAGTGGGCATGTCGAGGAAATCAAAATCGCCACTCCCCTCTTCTTGTTCCTACTAAAGGTTGAATATGTAATCGGATAATGTCTGACTTCAAAGTGGAAGGTTTCAGATTTGTCATAATGAGTCTCTTGAAGAAAAACAATTCCCGGTCCCTGGGCTTTTAACTCCCGCAAGGTTATTCTTCTCTTTTTGGAGGAGTTAAGCCCCTTAACATTTGAAGATAATAGAAGTGTCATAATTGCATTTTAGTGGGTGCATAAGAGCTGATATAACAACATTATTCACTCTCGTGTTGAACCTCCTCAAGGACACCAAAACTCTCCCGTAAGGGCCGATTACCAAGTTCACCCAAGGGCATGGATAACTCTTCTATTACTAAGTGAAAGGGCAGATGTGGCACCCCAGGTGTTCGGTTGCCACAGTGGCATTGCCTTCCTCACAAGAGGTGATGCCATGCCTGGAAGCAAGCAGGGGTCCCCTCGTCAGGTATACTAGCATGCAACACTTTCCTGGCTCCAGACCAGCAAGGGGAGCTCCTACCCTTAGCAACTGGAATCTGGAGGCAGAGTTAGTTAGAGTTACTGAGAGGAGTTGAATACAGGACAGCGATGAGGAAAGACCTGGGGAGTGGAGCTGCATGGCAGTTCACCCCAGAGAGGAGCGCAGAAGAACCGGACACCAGAGTCCGAGGTTGTGGGGCATTGAAGGCTCAGCAGCAGAAACCGGAGTGCAGGAGACTGCAGGTCTCCTGGCCCCATCAGACGCCCGGAGGCTCAGCAGCACATTCGGCCCAGCACTGCCACGTGGGAGCGACACTCCAGGAAGGCTCGAGCTGCCTGCCATACGGGTGAGCACAAAGACGTTTTACTCAGGGACGAGGGCCACAGCACAGCTATAAGCAGCAGGGCCAAAGAGATTAGCGCAAAGGGAAGGCCTCCAACTTCACCTGGCGAGGTGGATTCCCAACTTGCTTCCAGGCTGCCCGGACCTCTACTACCAGCTAGTACCCGTGCCCCGGTCCGCCTAACCACCGCAAGTAAAGATGAGAGGAAACCGCCATTAAGTTGTGGACTGGTTATTATCTGCACCATCCCCTGCACTACACTACACAGCAACATCTATAACATCACCATTTCCTGCCCTGGAGCTAAGCTCTGCCTGTGGAGAGCTGTCCCAACTCTGCGGCGTCACCATCAGCTCCAGAGGATCTGCACCGCAGCAGCAGCTCCATATAGCCGCATACCACAGGCGGCGTCACGAACATTAAACTATAAAAACTATAATCTCCTTTTATTGACCGCCCTGGGTCACGGACTGGGTCACTGCCACTGTGACATCCCCTGCACCGACCGGCCCGGCACCAAGTACCCCACGGCCCAGGGGGCGCGTCACAGACACAAAAGGGGGGTATTAGGACAAAGACAAAAATTAACATACAGTGCCTACAAGTAGTATTCAACCCCCTGCAGATTTAGCTGGTTTGATAAGATGCAAATAAGTTAGAGCCTTCAAACTGCAAACGAGAGTAGGTTTTATGAACAGAAGCATAAATCTTACAAACCAAAAAGTTATGTTGCTCAGTTGAATTTTATTCAATTTTAAACATAAAAGTGTGGGTCAATTATTATACAACCCCTATGTTTAATATTTTGTGGAATAACCCTTGTTTGCAATTACAGCTAATAATCGTCTTTTATAAGACCTGATCAGGCCGGCACAGGTCTGTGGAGTTATCTTGGCCCACTCCTCCATGCAGATCTTCTCCAAGTTATCTAGGTTCTTTGGGTGTCTCATGTGGACTTTATTCTTGAGCTCCTTCCACAAGTTTTCAATTGGGTTAAGGTCAGGAGACTGACTAGGCCACTCCAACACCTTGACTTTTTCCCTCTTGAACCAGGCCTTGGTTTTCTTGGCTGTGTGCTTTGGGTCGTTGTCTTGTTGGAAGATGAAATTACGACCCATCTTAAGATCCTTGATGGAGGAGCGGAGGTTCTTGGCCAAAATCTCCAGGTAGGCCGTGCTATCCATCTTCCCATGGATGCGGACCAGATGGCCAGGCCCCTTGGCTGAGAAACAGCCCCACAGCATGATGCTGCCACCACCATGCTTGACTGTAGGGATGGTATTCTTGGGGTCGTATGCAGTGCCATCCAGTCTCCAAACGTGTGTGGTTGGCACCAAAGATCTCGAACTTGGTCTCATCAGACAATAGAACCTTGAACCAGTCTGTCTCAGAGTCCTCCAAGTGATCATGAGCAAACTGTAGACGAGCCTTGACATGACGCTTTGAAAGTAAAGGTACCATACAGGCTCGTCTGGAACGGAGACCATTGCGGTGGAGTAAGTTACTTATGGTATTGACTGAAACCAATGTCCCCACTGCCATGAGATCTTCCCGGAGCTCCTTCTTTGTTGTCTTTGGGTTAGCCTTGACTCTTCGGACAAGCCTGGCCTCGGCACGGGAGGACACTTTCAAAGGCTGTCCAGGCCGTGGAAGGCTAACAGTAGTTCCATAAGCCTTCCACTTACGGATGATGCTCCCAACAGTGGAGACAGGTAGGCCCAACTCCTTGGAAAGGGTTTTGTACCCCTTGCCAGCCTTGTGACCCTCCACGATCTTGTCTCTGATGGCCTTGGAATGCTCCTTTGTCTTTCCCATGTTGACCATGTCTGAGTGCTGTTCACAAGTTTGGGGAGGGTCTTAAATAGTCTGAAAAGGCTGGCAAAAGAGATCTTTAATCCACACATGTGAAGCTCATTATTCTTGGTACCTGAACTACTTCTTAATACTTTAGGGGGACCAAACAGAATTCTTGTGGTTTGAGGGGTTGAATAATAAATGACACTCTGAATTAACTTTTAACGTTTTTAAAAAAAAAATTTTGCTGCAGTGCATTTCCCACTTCCAGGCTGATCTACAGTACAAATGTCACAATGCCAAGTTAATTCCGCATGTGTCAACCAGCTAAATCTGCAGGGGGTTGAATACTACTTGTAGGCACTGTATATAGTAAACATGTAAAACTGTACAATAAACAAGATTCCCAGAAAACCTCCTGGTAAGGGACATTTCCTGTGGCATCCAATGAGCCCGCAGGATATCAGTCAGTGAGGTCACAAGTGACCCAAGCGGCCTCACCAATGATAATTCTATTGCAAAACGAAAAAAACATATAAAAAAGGGTCCCTTATGAAAGAAAGTTGGGGAGTGAAGTCCCCGGAACCACCGAGAAGGAAGCGTCAACGCCTTTCGTCGGAGCCCTCCACGGAACACTAGAAGCTGGTGAACCTGCGGGTGCCCACAGAACTAATTTTCGGCAAAAATCGGATCATTTAAGCAAGTAAAAGTACCGGCCAGTACAAATAGAGAAAAAAAAACACTAATCTCATCTAGTGGGCTGGGGAAATATCAGTGTCCTTAGGGGAAAGTCAACGCGGCCGAGGGGACTTAGGGTCCACCACTGACCCATCCTCATCTACTTCCTCCTTTTTTCTTCCTCCAATGTGACAGTGGCGCCTCAGAAGGCCGCGGGTAATCCCAATCCATGATCTTGGGAAGGGAATGTTCAAAGATTCACAAAAGGCAGGTAGGTCCCCCACCGTTTTCAGGGTGGACGAAACTCCTTCACGTCAAGCAATCAAAGCAAATGGGAAGCCCCACCTGTAGGGGATTCTATGTGCCAACAAAATCTGCAACAGAGGCTTTAGATGTCTTTCTTTTGGAGAGTTAGGCGAGAAAGATCTGGAAATAGTTGTATATCAGAGTCCTTGTACTTTATAACCTTCAAGAGTCTGGCTTTTTTCATTATCTTTTCTTTTGTTTCAAAGTCGTACAGATAACAAATAATGTCTCTTGGGTGAATTGTGGAGCCTTTTGTCTGCAGGGCTCTGTGTGATCTATCCATCTTAATAGGAGAAGCAGGAGGGTCTCCTAATATACAATTAAAGATTGTCTGAAGAACCCCTTTAGGGTCCTCCTGTTCATTTGTTTCAGGGATGCCTCTTAGTCTGATATTACACTGTCTGCCTCTATTATCCAAATCTTCCATATGTGTAGCCAAATCCTGCAAGTTCTTTTGTTGTGCAAGTATTAGCTGCTGCAACTCTGCTACATGAGTGTGTGTAGTATCCTGGTCATCCACTAGTACCTCCATGCGGCCTGCAAGGTGCTGTAAATCCTGCCTCACACATGCAATTTCGGATCTGCAGCCTTCCCTCACCTCAGAAATAAGAATTTTTGAAGTCTCCTACCTCTCTTTCATTCACAGGCAGGGCAGAATCTTCCTGCACACTGCAAGGCAGCGTGGGATAAGATGGCGCCTGAACTCCCGCCGAGTCCTTTATCAGAAAGGCCTCAAGGACCATCGCTGACGCTGCCGCAGCTAAACCAGCTGGCGCCACTGACCGGGCTCTGCAGGGGCCCATGTTGTAAAGGTAGATGGCCAGTGATTACAAGGGTTTAAGCTGTGTCCAGCGGGAGCTCCTCTGCCACACGCCCTCCTAGTTCAGCATCCGGCCAATCCCCCATTGAGTCCTTACTTTATCGGTCCCATTGAAACCATCAAGCAAATTAATGCCGTGCCCTATAAATTGAATCTGACAGCCTCATTACGTGTACCCAGTTCCTTCCACATATCTCTCATCAAGCCAGTTATCTTGAGCTCCTTCTTCAAGGATCCTACTGCTAAGCCTGCTCCCATCAGCTCCGAGGATGTTTTTGAGGTAAAATGTATCATTGCCATGAAGAAGGTGAGTGGGAAGACCTTTTTCTTAGTGGATTGGAAAGGAGTTGGTCCGAAGAAAGATTGTGGCAACCTAAGGAATATATTTATGCCCCACTTTTTCTAGAGATTCCTTGCGGGTTTAAAAAAAGAGGGGGTGTAGGGAGGCAGCGCCTGCGTCTCTGCACAATCCCTCTTCCTCCTCCCGGTAGAGATGGGAGGACTTCAGAGACTATGTGCTCATCCACTTACTCTGTCTGCTATGGTCCAAGCCAGGACCTGCGCACAGCACGCAGTTCTCATGGGAGTGTGCTTGGGGCACGTGAGCGCTCCCCAATTGGGCAACGCGCGCACTTCTGAACTATCCCCTGCCAATAGCTGAGAGACATCATATATTTAGGGCACGCCCTATAGGAAGATACCTAAACATTAGTGATCAGTGTGTACACTTGCTATGTCATGGTAAGGTCCCTGAATCTGTGAACTCTGAATCTGATCCTGTCTGAACTTGGTCTTGTCCGCCCTGCTGAACCTGTTCCTGAACCCGTCCAGCCGTCACCTAGTCCTGATGCTGACCCGCGTTGTCCGAACCTGTATCGCTATCCCCACCTGTCCAGTCTGAACCAGCACCTGTGATGATCCTGCACCAGAGTCTGCCTTGTGTTTCTGAACCTATTCTGTCCGTAGTGGATCCAGAATCCACTCTGTATACCATCCATGCTGTCTCAGTCTGAACCTGCTCTGGTAACCAGCCACAGGGCATCCATTCCTCATGTTAACCAGTTCCTAGCTCGTCCCTTTTCCTTTAAGGTTGGCTGCTGTGAATCCGGAGGTTTTACTGGAGTCTTACCTTACATCCACCTGTGGCCAAGTCTAACCACACCATCAACGTCTCTAAAGAGCCAAGAGGTTGCTTAGTTACGCCCTTCCAGGCTCTCCGCGCTCTGTAGCGCAGTGGTTCCACAACCACCAGTGTGATATAGTGGTTACTACCAGGGCTGTGGAGTCAGTAAGCCAAACCTTCAACTCCGCCTCCTCAATTTCCAGGACACCGACTCCAACTCCGACTCCCTCATACATGGCTCATGTTTAAGTTATAAATTTACGGTAGGACACATTTTTCTCAGCTAAAAGTCTAGACCCTTAGATCAGGAATAGGACAGATATTTATAGGACATTTCATAACTTTCCCAAATTCTTATGAAAAAATATTCCTGACAAACTGCATTGAATTACTGTACCCAATTTATTATATATTTTAGGAGTCGATCCATTTTATACCAACTCCAACTCCACGAAAATGGGTACCGACTCCACAGCCCTGGTTACTACTCACCTGGGCGGTTATCTGTAGGAATCTCCTCTTTACACCTCTCATCAACCCTCACATATGTCTCTGTAGTATTAACATGGGCCAGATCTTTACCCTGAAACAAATATTGTAAAAGTCACAGACAGATGGAGAAGTCACATCTATGATCAGCTGTAATCCTGCCATCTCCACCGGTCTCATTACAAAGTATAAAAAATATAATACTGGTGGCTAAAACAAGACTGAACACAAGACCTTCACAGCCGTCTACACATCATAGGGGAGATCTCATGACACCTTCTCTCCATCTACCTGATGATCCTGAGGAACATTGGGATCTTCTTGTTTACAGTCCTGTGGAAGAAGAGGACGGGGACTTCTCTCTAGTGTTGTCCTCTTACTGGATAGAACTGGAGGAAACACATACAAGGACTGAATTCATTCTTTACATACAGATAATTATAGGCCGTGTGTATTTAGTCCTGTCTATTACCTGGTGATGTGAGGGGCTGGGGAACATTCATCATGACGTCCTTGTAGAGATCTTTGTGTCCATCTAAATACTCCCACTCCTCCATGGAGAAATAGACGGTGACATCCTGATACCTTATAGGAACCTGATACACACAATAATACGTCATTGCCCCGAACCCTTCATAGCATTACTGTATAATATTCCAGCATTCCCAGCAATGTCACCTCTCCAGTCAGCAGCTCAATCATCTTGTAGGTGAGTTCTAGGATCTTCTGGTCATTGATGTCCTCATGTATCAGGGGGTGAGATGGAGGCCCCTTGATTGGGCTCAGGGTTCTTCCCCATCCCTCAGACACAGGGTCCTGACAGCTCTCACGAGAGGTCTTCTTCATTACTGTGTAATCCTGTTTATGGAGAAACATATTAATAAATCATACTACAGACATTTCCTCACCTCTCCAGTTCTGTCCATCTGTTATTCCCATAGATAATAATGTAATGTGACATCATCAGAATCTCTCACCTCTCCAGTAAGCCGGAAGAGAATCTCTAGGGTGAGGTGTAATATCTTCTCTGCCATCTTCTCCTTGTGTATATCCATCCTCAACGAATCAATCAGGAAAATTCTCTTATACAGAAGATCTCCACTGAGAGGATCTGATATTGTAGGGACCTGAATGGGGAGGAGATGAAGATGTGACATCATAAAGATCCCAAGTAATAACACAATAACAGGAGGTAATAAGGAGAACATATGAGGAGATAGAACGTGTAGATGTTGTATTATCAGATCGTATAAACTGGAATGTCATAAACATCACCCACTTGCTGCACTCATGACTTGGATGTGACTGTAAAGGGGGACTCTGCTTCTCATAATCACTTGTCCATTCAACTACCACAATAGGCTGAAAATAAGCTAAGCGCACCCTACAGTTATCTCACACATCCACACCACATTTCCAAGAGCCACCACTTGCCATTGAGATTGGCCACCAAGACGCCTGCCCTGGGTGGCACACTATCTACAATTCACGTTGCCTCTCCTGGATCTGACAATTGAGTTTTTCTGGAGAAAATGTTGTAAAGGGTTTCAGGTGAGAGGAGGATAGTTAATTGTGTGCACAGAAAAATTTCAGATTATATTTCTGTGGTTTCCAGAGGCTGAAAATTCTGGCTGCAATTACCGTATTTTTCGGACTATAGGACACACCAGACCATAAGACGCACGTAGGTTTTAGAGGAGGAAAATAGAAAAAAAATGACACAAAAAAGTGGTCATGACGCACTGTTATGGCGGAGGGGGTCTGCTGTTGACACTGTTATAGGGGTAATGTCCCGCATTTCTGAACTAATATCTCCCATCCTTGTATATATGCCCCCTTACTGTTATACATGGTACGTGGCCCCATCCCCATCCTGGTATACATGATCCCCCATCCTGGTATGCATGGCTCCCCATCCCCATCCTGGTATGCATTGCACCCCAATCCCCATCCTGGTATGCATGGCTCCCTATCCCCCATTCCTGGTATGCATTGCACCCCAATCCCCATCCTGGTATGCATTGCACTCCAATCCCCATCCTGGTATGCATGGCACCCCAATCCCCATCCTGGTATGCATGGCACGCCCCCTTTTGGAAGAAACCCAAGGCGAAACAGCGACATCGGGTTCCTATTTGAGCAGATTTTGGCACTTGCACCTTATACTGGCACATAGAACTGTTATTTGCACACATTATATTGCTGCTAATAGTTACTAGGATAAGGGGCTATGAAATGAATTTTGTTAAATGGCCTTGGCACTTGCACTTTATATAAGATGCATATACAAAAGGATCATATGGTACAGGTATATTTAGAACATTACATAAGAATTTCAGAGCATTCTGTTGATAATGGCACCTTAAAATGGGAATAGGTGCAATTAAATAGTAGTATATAGAACATAATTTTGTTGTAGTCATTGTGATTTCAGCCTGTAGAGGGCAGTGGATTGTATTTTCGAAAGCATCTGTATCTTTTTAATTGTTGATTTTAAATTGTATGAAATAAAAATATTTACTTTTAAAACTTATTTTGGATACCTTCCTGCTGAAACTAGTCTAATGGACACTAACTTCTTGTTGAGATACCATTTCCTTTTGTGTATGTACGACCTGTTATGGGGTTTGGATCCATCTGAGTTATATCTGATTTTTGGTTACTTTTAAAATGTCTGGTTTTCTTGGATACACAAAGCATGAGTCCCTTTAATAGGTTCTGTTTCCTGTACCGATGTTTTAACAAGCTCTCCTATTCTTCATAGTCCAGGTTTGTACAGTACATGAACTTGATGTTAGGAATATCACGGTGCCTCCTAAGCCATCACCTACATATGTGCCGTGAGCTGTGGCAGAAAAGTGCCATTCAGCTTCCACTCCAAAATCTTTCTTTTGGTGGCAGACATTTATAAAGTTTTTCCTGTTTTTATACTGTGCCATCCAAGAAGTAGTAGACCTTGCTCAAACTTGGAAGGATTTCAGTTTTTATCATTTTTTTAACAAATGAACAGCTATTGAATCATGAAGTAAGCACTCAGATATCACAACTACACTTTTGTATTTATTTCTGACTGTAAGCAGAGTTGGCTTATAACTATTCAGCTAAGCAGACAACAGACCGGACAGGGAGCTGAGGGAGACATTGCAAGAGAGCGACACCGCAGGGACCAACCACAGAAGTGAGCTTCACTATTGATGCTTCGTTTGAGGGCGGCAACCAATGCAAGGTGAGTATGAAGCTTACAGAGGGTATTAAAGGAACATCTGATCCAGAAAATGTACTAAAATATAATTTTTATTCAGAAGTATATAAACTACATAAAATCAGTTAGCAAAATACATTTAGAGACGTGATACAGAAAACACAGAAGGCAGCCCTATATTTCCATTCAAAAAAGTATTATACATTATATATTAAGGCTGTGTGTGCACGTTCAGGATTTGATTGCAGAAATTTGTGCAGCGTTTCTGCATCTCCTAGCAGAAAAAACACTGCAGAAAAAAACATGCGTCTTGCCGCGATTTTGACACATTTTTTTATGTGTTTTTGTACACCAATGAATACTTTTTGGAGCTAAATAAAGATATTTGAAAAAAGAAACTTGTGACATCGCTTTAACCTTTGGATTACCATCAGACCTGGGGTAAGTATATTGGTTAATTTAAATGATTAAAGAATGTGTCTGCTGTATTTCAAATAAAGTGTTTTACTCTGTGTGTGTGTTTATTTAACTCTTTACTTTAATTAGGTTTAGTAATGAAAGGGTCTGATTGACACCCTGTCATCACTTAACAAAAGGACTAGGTGTCAGTTAAACCAATCTCATTAGCATTCCCACATTCCCATTCATGTAATTTCTGGGGCAGCTGCTATTTTTAGCCTAGGAAGGTGCCATTAGGCAAACATGTTCCCTGGCTATTAACAGCTCACAGCTATCCCCACGATCAGTAAACCGCAGCGCTTTAGACACAGCGTATTTTAGCTGCGTCTAAAACACTGTGTTCTAATGCCGCACTTTTGTTGTCAATACATACAGATCCACCGCATGTAATCACACTTCAATTGGTCAAAATCTGCAGTGGAGACTGGCATCTCCACCACAGAAATTGACATGCTGCGGGTGAGTTTGGGTATGTAGCCACTATCAGGAGCCGCTGCAGGTTTGAAGCTGAGTGTTTATACAGCATTGAACGCTCAGCTTCCAGATGTTACAGCATAGTAGATGAGATTTCTAGAAATCCCATGTCCATTATGCATGCATCTGAGGATGCAGATCACCCGTGGACATTGACATGCGGTGCGTCTTTCAGGACCACAGCATGTCAATTTCTCTTGCGGAGTCGCTAGTCTCCGCAACAGAAATTTAAATACTAGAATGTATTGAATGCGGTAAATCCGCATGGTTCAGTGAACACATGTGGATTTACCGGCATTCAATAGCACTCAGCGTTTTGGATACAGCAAAGACTAACAAAACACCGCTAATAATGTTAGCACTAGATATCGAAAAAGCATTTGATTCCATCTCGTGGCCTTACCTCTTTAATACCCTAGCCTTATATGGATTTCCACCTGGTCTCATTGCTTCATTAAAATTACTTTATGATTCACCCACAGCATATCTAAAACTCCTTTCTACCAAACCCATACCTATTAAGATACAGAGAGGAACACGACAAGGCTGCCTGTTATCACTGGCATTATTTGCACTAGCTTTTGAACCCCTGTAGAAGCCATAAGGGAACATCCTGATATTAAAGGATATCAAGGGCAAGGATCACATCATGACTACAAAGTCAGCCTGTTCGCGATGACCTTCTTTTAACCATAATACAGTCCTTAATAACTCTTCGAACTTCTACTCCCTTCTACGTAGATTTGAAATTATCTCTGGCCTCAAAATTAATATTGATAAATCTGAAGCATTCCTATCTCCATGCAAGATCATATAATACCCCAATTCGGATTCCCTAAAAGGGAGCATTATCTGACCTATTTGGGAATAAATTTAACCACAAATAAATCAACACTTTTTAAATAGAACTATGCCCCTTTAATCCAGTAACTCCAGATTAACCTCAACAAATGGACATACTCATGGCTTTCCTGGTTAGGCTGTATTAATTCAATAAAAATGAACTTTTTTTGTATACCTATTTAGATCTTTACTTATAGTAAAAACTTGTAAGATCTTTTCAAAAATACATTCACTAATCTCCAAACTTGTCTGGCACAGGAAACGCCCCAGGATATCCCAACGAACCATGTTTTATCATAGGCGACAAGGAGGAGTATCACCTCCCAATTTCTCCCTATATTATAAGGCTTCGCAAATAGCGCAATCTCTTCTCCATCAGGGAAGCCCAGGTGGATTGAATTTGAGAATTCCCTCAGCACACCATACTCCATCTCCGGTTTAGGTCAATTACCTTCTAAATTAGCTGCTCTCTCTCCATATACTTCTCACTCTCTCACATTGTGGAGAAAACTTAGATTTCAATTTTTTAGCAAAAAAATAAATAAATTGGATAATATAATGATTTATGAACGCATTGAAGACACTAAAGCTGATACCTTGGAATTATTTTATGCTATTTGGACTTGCTGGACAGACTACCATCTTGACCCCCTCCTGAGCCGCTCTCTAAGTGTCTCCCCATGAGTGATTTATAAGGAAAGATAAGAGGCCATTTTTTATTTCTGATCAGAGCATTTATTCTAGCATGGTTATTGATATGATATACTGTAATGTATATGGAGTATATGCCGATTATTAACTGATATAAGAGGCACTAATCACATTAAGTTTTGATAATTAATGGTGTATAAAGATACTAATTACCAGGATGGTTTTCTCAATTAAGAATCGCCCTCCCCCTTCCCATTCTCCCCCTTTTTTATTTTATTTTATTCCTTTCTTGTTATTTTTTTTTCTTTTGTTTTCATGTGTTAATTGTCAGAGTATAAACCATAATGCCTGTTACCTCCTCGCATGGAGAAATCATTATGGACGGAAGTTTATATTCTATGTTGTAAAATAAACAATTTCAATAAAACAGTTTTGAAACTTAATGTACATGGGGATGGCCATAATGGAAAGCTTTTAATTGGAGTTTGTTACAAGCCTCCTAATATAGCTGAATAGGTAGAGGATGAAATGCAACAAATAATAATAGGGTACTTATTATAGGAGATTTTAACTATTCAGATATTCAATGGGACATAGAATCTTCCAATTGTGCTAAAAGCTGCAAGTTCTTATCCACAGTTCAGGACAATTACCTCTCTCAGCTCGTAGATGAACCGATCAGGAGAGGTAATCTGCTGAATCTGGTTCTGTCAAACAGACCAGATGCAATTTCAGATCTACAGGTCCGGAAGCATTTGGGAAACAGTGACCATAATATGGTTTCAATGTAATATTCAATAAAAAATTTCAAAAAGGAAATGCAAAAACCTGGAACTTTAGGAAAGCTGATTTCAACAAATTAAGGGAAGAGCTTAATCATGTAAACTGGGACCATGTCATGGTAACTGGCTATACCGAAAGTAAATGGGGAATGTTTAAGGAAATACTACTAGGATCCTGTAGAGAACTTATACCCTCCGGTAATAAAATGTCCAGGAATAAAAAGAAACCACTATGGATAAAAAAGACAGTACAAAGTTTAATAAGACAAAAACAAAGGGCATTCAAAATCTTGAAGGCCGAGAATACAGAAATAGCATTTCAGGAGTATAAAGCACTAAATAAGAAATGTAAAAAAGAAATCAAGCTAGCTAAATTATGTACAGAGTAACAAATAGCCAGATGGTATCGGCCGCTCAAAAGACAATAATAACAAGATAATTAGAGAGGACAAAGAAAAGGCTGAGATATTAAACAGGCACTTTTTATTCATGTTCACCAACAAGCCGTCTGTTCCAGGGTTCTTTCAACAGGGCAAAAATCAAAGTTCACCACATGATATAACTAGTTTAACACAAAAAGAAGTACGCCTGCGTCTGAGCAAATTAAACATTGCAAATTCCCCGGCCCAGATGGTATTCATCTCATTTTCTTAAACTCTCTTGTAACAGGGGTTGCGCCACAGGATTGTGGTACCGATATTTAAGAAGATGGATCCTAGTAACTACCGTCCAGTAAGTCTGATATCAGTAGTGTGCAAAGTTTTTAAGGGCATCATAAGAGATGACCTGCAGAGTTATATCACAGAGAATAATATAATAAATGATAATCAGCATGGATTCATGAAAAATAGGTTTTGTCTAACCAACATGTTGGGGTTCTATGAGGAGTTAAGTGCAAATCTGGATGTTGGTAATGCGGCGGATGTGATTTATCTGGACTTTGCACAGGCATTTGACACTGTACCACATAACAGCCTTACACTGAAGCTACAGAAGCAAGGACATGGGGGAACTATATGCAGATGGGTAAGAAATTGGCTAAATGATAGGAAGCAAAGAGTCGTCATAAATGGTACATTCTCTAAATGGGACATAGTCAGTAGTGGGGTGCCGAAGGGATCTGTGTTAGGACCGATTCTTTTTAACCTCTTTATTAATGACCTTGGGGATGGGATTGAGAGTAAAGTGTCAGTTTTTGCTGACGACACCAAACTATGTAGGATATTAAAATCTGATCTTGACATTACGATATTGCAGAACGATCTGGATAAGATGACTGAATGAGAAACACTTGGCAGATGAGGTGTAATATAGATAAATGTAGAGTAATGCTCCAAGGACGGAGTAATCCTATTGCTGCATATACATTAAATGGGAGTATACTTGGGCCTACAGAACAGAAGGACTTGGGTATTCTGGTTACTAGTAAGCTGAGCAGCAGTACCCCATGTCAAGCAGCAGCCACAAAAGCAAACAAGATTTTAAGATGTATAAAAAGAGAAATAAAATCCTGCGATCCCAACGTATTGTTACCCCTTTATAAATCACTGGTGAGGCCACATCTGGAATATGGGATCCAGTTTGGGGCTCCACATTTTAAAAAGGATATTCAGAAGTTAGAGTCAGTTCAAAGGTGGGCAACTAGATAATTACAAGGGATAGAAGGCCTCTCATATGATGAGAGGTTGAAATAGTTGAGCTTGTTTAGCTTAGAAAAACAACGCCTCAGAGGGGATCTCATTTATGTGTATAGATATATGTGTGGTCAGTACAAAGGACTAGCACATGACTTATTCCTTCCAAAGACCATAGTCAGGAACACTGGCGGACACCAACAGAAAAGGGCCCCTGTGCAAGAACAATATATGGGTCCTTTACAGCCGGAGAGCTCCAAAAAAATGCTAAATTGCACCTGCTTTGGAGGTAGAAATGGGTCCCCTATCTCTTGGGCCCCTGTGCGGCCGCAAAGGTTGCACCAATGATATGTCTACCCCTGGTCCTAGACCAGGGGGCACTCATTAGGGGTGGAAGAAAGGTGATTCCGGCACCTAAACATGAAAGGGTTCTTTACTGTCAGAGCAGACTGACTGTGGAATGCCCTACCACAAGAGGTAGTAATGGCCGACACTATAATAGCTTTCAAAAAAGGGCTGGACGATTTTACACCTATAGTAGTACATTTCATACAATAATAGTAATTACATAACTAGTATCATAAATAGGTTTGATCCAGGGTTCTAGGACTGATCGCTTTTTCTCTGGGTCAAGAAGGAATTTTTCCCTATGATGCAAATTGGCCGAATGTGTCCTGGGGTTTTGCCTGGATCAACAGATTAAGGCCAGGGCCCCACTATCAGTATTTGGTCAGTATTCGGTCAGTATTTTTTCTCAGGAGCGGGAGACAAAACTAGGAGTGGGTGATAAATGCAGAATTGGTGACTTGTTTCTATTAAACCTTTTCTCTGATTGTTCCTCACCTGGTTTTCGCTCCCACTCCTGAGAAAAAACATTGACTGAATATTGACCAAATACTGATAGTGGGGCCGTAGCCTTAGGCATAGTGATTTTAGTAATACCATTATTAGAATCACTAGAGTAATTCAAAAGCTAAAACTAATTTTAAAAAATTATAAACGGGTTTATTTTTAATTGTAATAGCGCAGCAATAATAAAAATGGTAATAATAATACATTTGTGAGGCCTAGTTCCAGTAAGTTAGTAAGTTAATGTAGTGTTAGTGTAGGGAGTACAATTGGGGGAGGAAGGTTGAACTTGATGGACCTAGGTCTTTATTCAACCTACGTTACTATGTTACCATAAGTGAAAAATATCATAGTTTTAGCAAAACAGAAAGATCATCCCCAATCTTGGTGAAGACAGAGAGAAGGCATCCTCTATATCTGAGGTACTCGAAAGACAGCAACCTTTATTTTATCTGAGGCAGAAAGAGATAGATAGATAGAGCTTCCTCCATCTTATCTCACAGGAAAAATCTATCTTTGTACCATGTTATCCAATAGATAGAAAATCATCAAACATGAGAGTCCTCAGTGGTTGATCCCTTTTAATGGCGACTGAAAAGATGTCAGGGCTGTGGAGTCTGTAAGCCAAACCTCCGACTCATCAATTTCCATGACACCGACTCCATGACTCCGACTCCCTCATACATGGCTCATGTTTAAATTATAAATTTACTGTAGCACAGATTTATCTCAGCTAAAAGTCTAGACCCTTAGATCAGGAATAGGACAGACATTTAGGCTGCGTGCACATGATGCGTCTTTCATGCGTTTCCGCTGCGGAATTTCCGCAGCGGAAACGCATCAAAAACGCATGGTAATCCGCACCCCATGGTCCCCAATGGCATTCCGCAATGTCAATGCACATGCTGCGGATTTTTCCGCAGCGTTTCTGCAGCGCTCATAAATCCGCAGCATGTTCATTAATTTTGCGGAAGCGCCGCCATTGACTTGCATTGAGACGCATAATATCCGTGTCTGTACATTTGTACAAGCGGATATCATGCGTCTCTATGTGCGGATGGTACCCAGTTCTGGAGGAGAGGAGACTCTCATCCAGACCTGGGTACCATTGTACCTGTGAAAAAAAGAAAAAAATAAAGTTTATATTCACCTGTCCGGCGGCTTCTCTCTGCTTGCCGGCAGCGCTTCTCCTTCCAGGACCTGAAATGACGTCGCGGTCATGTGACCGCAGGCTGTCTCGTGATAGCCCGGCAACCCGGAAGAAGCCAGGATGAGCGCTGCAGTACACGCCGGAGCATTGGGGGTGAGTATAGCTTTATTTTTTTTATTTTTAAGGTCACACTGTATAAATCCATGCCGTTTGCATGGATTTATACAGTGTGACCTAGTTGTCAAGCACTTTCCAAGTGATGCTATCGCCTGGAAAGTGCTTGTCAGTCCGCATGCGGAAACACATGCATTAACGCATGTGGATACGCATGTGAATCCGCATGTATTCTGCAGGAAAAACGCATGCACAATCTGCATGTGTTTTTTCTGCCAGGGAGATGCAGAAATTTTCTGCTTCATTTCTGCATCGTGGGCACATAGCCTTATAGGACATTTCATAACTTTCCCAAATTCTTATGAAAAAATATTCCCCACAAACTGCATTGAACTACTGTACCCAATTTATTATATATTTTAGGAGCTGGAGTCAGTCCATTTTATACTGAATCCGATTCTGCCTACGACTCAACGACTCCAACTCCACAGCCCTGAAACATGGTAACAAATATAATATAAAGTGATGAAGAGACCGGAGGAGTCTGGAGAGCGGCTATTTATTCCCATCTTTTCAGTCATTAAAGGCATCAACTACTGAGGACTCAACTGTGATTATTTGTTATGTGATCGGAGGAGACAGAGGGGGAGGCCTGTTCCCATCAACACACCCCAATATATCGCCATGACAGCCGGGGCCTAACAATGGGGTCCTAGAACAGCGTCATTAAGAATATAAGGTGAAGAAAAAGCTAAAATCCAGCGACATTGTGTAAAGACCTAACAAGTTCTATTTCTGGGATAATCTGTCCCCAGAATGTCTCCATTACAATGTACAGCTCCTACCGCAGATAACAGCCCCTCATACATCTATAGCACCAGCCCCCCGGCCCGGGGCCACATCTCCAGACCTGGGAACCTGATCCAGGAGGTCGGTGCTGTGTCCCGGGGTCTTCTGTATCAGGAATGGGGAGAGGGGGCATTTATTTATTAGCCGGTGGGGTGGGTGGTACCGTACTGTGGGGGCATCTTGTAGTATCAGAATGTGTGTGTGGGGAATGGGGGAACTGTGGGGACATTATACTGTGTGTGTCAGACAGGGGGCGCTGTACTATGGGGGCAATATGTGTTTCCTGATGCTTCATAGTTGGGTCGTATGTATCTATCAGAGGAGAGGGAGGAAAGCGTTATAATTCTTAGTAATGGGGTCTCTCCACATACCTCCACCTGCAGAGCCACCACCACATATATGGCTGTTCTGTGCGCACAGGACCTGTGATGAGGTCACAGGAGGGGAGGAGTCAGGGGTCACATGATCAGGGGCCTCAGTGGATGCAGGACTCTGCTGTGCTGGTTGTCATGGTGCTGGATGAGGTGAAGTTTATGTGTGGGGTCAGGAGGGGTTTACAGTGTGGATGTAGCAGAGCCGCGTGTGTACGAGGTGTACGGAGCAGAGCCGTGTGTGTACAAGGTGTACGGAGCAGAGCCGCGTGTGTACGAGGTGTACGGAGCGGAGCCGCGTGTGTACGAGGTGTACGGAGCGGAGCCGCGCGTGTACGAGGTGTACGGAGCAGAGCCGCATGTGTACGAGGTGTACGGAGCGGAGCCGCGTGTGTACGAGGTGTACGGAGCGGAGCCGTGTGTGTACGAGGTGTACGGAGCGGAGCCACGTGTGTACGAGGTGTACGGAGCGGAGCCGCGTGTGTACGAGGTGTACGGAGCGGAGCCGCACGTGTACGAGGTGTACGGAGCAGAGCCGCATGTGTACGAGGTGTACGGAGCGGAGCCGCGTGTGTACGAGGTGTACGGAGCGGAGCCGCGTGTGTACGAGGTGTACGGAGCGGAGCCACGTGTGTACGAGGTGTACGGAGCGGAGCCGCGTGTGTACGAGGTGTACGGAGCGGAGCCGTGTGTGTACGAGGTGTACGGAGCGGAGCCGCGTGTGTACGAGGTGTACGGAGCGGAGCCGCGTGCGTACGAGGTGTACGGAGCGGAGCCGCGTGTGTACAACGTGTATGGAGCGGAGCCGCGTGTGTACAACGTGTATGGAGCGGAGCCGCGTGTGTACAACGTGTATGGAGCGGAGCCGCGTGTGTACGGAGCGGAGCCGTGTGTGTACGGAGCGGAGCCGCGTGCATACGAGGTGTACGGAGCGGAGCAGTGTGCGTACGAGGTGTACGGAGTGGAGCCGTGTGCGTACGACATGTGCGGAGCGGAGCTATCTAGGTATGACGTGTACGGAACCAGGGCTGTGGAGTCGGTATGAAATGGACCGACTCCTAAAATATATAATAAATTGGGTACAGTAGTTGAATGCAGTTTGTGGGGAATATTTTTTCATAAGAATTTGGGAAAGTTATGAAATGTCCTATAAATGTCTGTCCTATTCCTGATCTAAGGGTCTAGACTTTTAGCTGAGATGAATCTGTGCTACAGTAAATTCATCACTTCAACATGAGCCATGTATGAGGGAGTCGTGGAGTCGGTGTCATGGAAATTGAGGCGTCAGAGGTTTGGCTTACCGACTCCGCAGCCCTGTACGGAGAGGAGCCGCGTGCTTACGAGGTGTACGGAGCGGTGCCGCGTGCGTACGAGGTGTGCGGAGCAGAGCCGTGTGTGTACGAGGTATACGGAGCGGAGCCATGTGCGTGCGACGTGTAAAACGAGCAATCTGGCACCATCCGTGAAACTCCTCACGTGAAGGAACGTTCGTGAACACCTTGTGACTTCAGGGAATCCGGGTGCTTCACTGCGCGTAGAGCTTTCATGAAGTTGTACAAAGGATGAAAGGTGGCCCTCTCTGTCCCATGAAACATCTTTTATTTAACCTTTATGACGCGTATAGGTACATCATAGGTCGCCTCACACGTTGATGCGGGCTCCTGCACTGATCGCACATCTTTTCAGGCACGTGGCAGCTGATCTGATCAGCTGTCATGTGCTCCAAACAGCCGCGGGTGGAATCGCGATCCACTCGCAGCTGTTAACATGTTAAATGCCGCTGTCAAACTCTGACAGCGACATTTAACATGCGCGCGTCATATGACCCGCCCCGTCTCATGCTGCACATAACACATCTGCATTTCTGGCTGCTATGGGCATAAAAGGGGACAAACTTATGGTGTGGCACCCATGCTCCCCTGACCTCAACCCCATTGAGAACCTCTGGAGCATCATCAAAAGGAGTGTCTATGATGGCGGGAGGCAGTTCACATCTAAGCAACAGCTCTGGGAGGGTATTCTATCCTCATGCAAAACAATTGAAGCAGAAACCATCCAAAACCTGACAAATTCAATGAATGAGAGAGTTCAGAAGCTCCTTTCGAACAAGGGGTCCTATGTGCAAATGTAACATCACCTAGAATAAAGTTTTGAGTTAAAAACTTTTTGATTTCAGTTTGTAATAACCTGCTAATGCTTATAATTTCAAAAATGACCATTTTTTTTGTTCTTTATTAAAATGAAAAGGTTGAAAACTCTGCTGTGCATAATAATTTGGAACATGCATTTTGAGTGCAGTTTGAGTTTTTTATTTTTTTAAAAATATACTGTTATCATAGGCAGTTTGTACAAAAACCTTTCAATTGTACTCTAATAGTTATTTGACTGGAAAATTAAATTGACTGCAATTCATATAGGTAATTTGGGAAAATCTGAGAAAATATTATTTGCATAATAATTTGGAACATAGTGTATAATTACCTTATTCGGTTCCATTCCTTTAACAATTAAGATTTTCCTGGGGGATTAACCCCCTCATCTTCCTACACCATTACCACGACTTCATTCAACCTACAGGTCCACGCCCCCGCACGGATCTGTTGATCAAATTTTGCTGTAATTTCTGTCTGAAAACAGCACCAGCTTTCTTTTTCCAGCCAGCTGCAAGTTAAAACCCTTAGTATCCTGAAAAATATATTTACCCTATCCATGTCACTTAAAGCCATCCCCAACCATCCGCTATCTACCCATAGTCCTGTTAAAGACTTTTTGATTAATACCTGCGACTATAAATCCATTCTATGGCTAATCTTAATATCGCAACTTTTAATGTAAAAGGTATAAGCATTCCACAGAAAAGAGTACAAATTCTGAGATATCTGGAAAAAAACAAAATAGATAAAATCTTTCTCCAAGAGACTCACTTTAAAAAGACATATACTCCCGTAACCAAAAATAAAACATTTACCAAATGGTACAACTCTACCTCTCCAATAAAAAAAAACAAAGGAGTTTCCATTGTCATCAACAAAAGACTCCCCTTCATCTTAAAAGATCTAGTACATGATGATGATGAGAGATATATTTTCTTGAAATGCATGATTCACAACACATTATACACACTGATAAACATATACGCTCCAAATACGAATCACCTTCCCTTCTTTAAAAAAATCTTCAAAATTTTAAACCAGTTTGCTGAGGGTATACCTATATTAGGAGGCGACCGCAACATACCTTTACATCCTTCTTTGGACACCTCCAATGGATACACATCGGTACCACTGAAGACAATTGGATACATTAAAAAGACATTGTCAGATCTTCTACTGATAGATGCTTGGAGGATCATACATCCTTCAATGGAAGGCTATTCCTTCTTCTCTACTGTTCATAAAAAATACTCAAGAATTGATTACTTATTCATACCACACCATTTATTGAACCAGGTTAAGAAAATTCTCTGATTCTAAAATATACTCAGATCATTCCCCATTATTCCTTAATTTCATCTCAAATAACCCAAGGAAGTGCCCCTTCAACTGGAAGCTTAACAATAATTTAATCAGCAATAGTGAATCCCAGAAATATAAAAGAGAGAACATTAAAAACTATTTTTCAGAAAACTGCGACTAACATCTGGGAGGCACACAAAGCAGTACTTAGAGGCCTTCTTATAGAACTAGGCTCTAGGAAAAAAAAACAAAAAACTTGTGACCGCCTTAATAAACCAAATTAAAGATCTAGAAGGGAAACACAAAGTAACTCAACCGTTAACATTGGAGAAAGACCTTTTCAGACTGAGAACAGAACTCAGAGATCTTCTGAGACAAAAATCTGAAAAATATCTTCAATACTCTAGATTTAAACTCTATACTCGAGCAAACAAATGTGGTAAAAACTTAGCAAACATGATTAGAAAACAAATAAACTTGGCATATATACAAAAAAATCAAAGATAAACAAGACTGCATGCATTATACAACAGATGACATTGCCAAGACATTTCGCTTATTCTATTCGGATCTCTATAACCTTAAAATAAAAGAAGACCCAAAACTCTTGAAAGAAAAATGTGAATTAATTATTAAATATTTAGAAGAAATAAATTTACCAACCCTAACAGATTCACAAAAACAACTTTTAAATAATGCAATCACAATGGATAAACTAGATACGGCCATCAAAACAAGCCACAAATGGAAGAGCCCAGGCCCAGATGGATACTCAATAGAGTACTATAACATTTTCAGAGAACTTTCCCCATACCTAATAAAGTATTTCAATAATATAAACAAAACAAATCCCTTTAAAACGGAAGCACTCTCTGCTATCACACTTATCCCGAAAGAAGGAAAAGACCCAACTCTGTGTGGTAGCTATCAACCCATTTCATTAATAAACAATGTTATAAAACTTTATGCAAAAATATTGGCCAATAGAGGAGTAGAGAGGCTAAAGACAACATCATTAGAACCTTAAACATCATTCATTTAACAAAACTAAAGTATACACAAACTGCCTTTTTGTCAACTGATGCTGAAAAGGCATTTGATCGTATAGATTGGAAATTTATGGAAAAAACGTTGATGAAATTTGGCTTCTCAACTCTTTTCACTGAAAAAATACTGACCCTCTACTCCAAACCCTCAGCTTGGCTGAAGATTAATAATGAATTTTCTTCTAGCTTTATGATAAGAAATGGGATAAGACAGGGTTGCCCTCTCTCTCTCCTCTTGTTTGTTCTCTTACTGGAAACATTCTTACAAAAAATAGGACAAAATTCCGTAATTCAAGGTATGAAATGTGAAAAAAACAGAGCACAAAATAGCGGCATTCGCAGATGACGTTCTCTTCTACCTTACAGATCCATGGAAATCTATTGAAACACTACTTAAAGAAATGCGTATATTTGGCCTTGTGTCAAACTTTAAAATAAATTTCTCCAAATCCGAACTATTAAATATTAACATAAATCCAGAAAATTGGCTTCATTTATCAAAAATATCTCCATTCATAAATAACTGCTCGCATATTACATACCTAGGAACCAAAATCAGCAACTCTATTTCCTCTTTGTATGAGCTAAATTTCCTACCATTACTCCAGAAATTAGAGCGAGATATTTCCTCATGGAGAGATGACCCCATCTCCTGGTTCGGAAGAATCAATTTACTAAAAATGATTACCTTACCCCAAATTCTATACTTCCTTCAAGTCTTAACTGTAGACATCCCACAATCCTTTTTTCAAAAGACCAAAACATCAATCACAAAGTTTATCTGGCAAAATAAATGCCATAGAATTAAATATTCTACATTAATAAAAAGAAAAAACAAAGGAGGTCTGGGACTCCCAGACTTTGAAAAATATAGACTCGGTGCACATCTGGCCAGAACTAGAGAATGGCGTATATCTTCACCTAGAAAACTGTGGGTAGATCTACTCTCATCTCCCTTAATGAAAACATCAGTCAATACCTTTGGATAACACCATACAATAAATTAAAATATTGCGAAATAGTTAATCCAGTTACTAAACTAACTATAAGTCTCCGGAATAAGACCAATAAAAAACACAACTTAATTCCCAATAAATGTACTCACACACCGTTATTGTATTTGATTCCAAATAAATATAAATCTGTAAAAAACAAAATTAAAACCTCCAAAAAAAATTTGAACATGCGAATCGGCCAGTTAATTAAAAAAAAACAATGTTCTTTCCACAAGTAAGATACAAGCTTTATTTAACGACATCAAAGTTACAGACTCGGAACTGGTAATTCTCAAAGAAATTGTTAGAATCCATGTACCAGATATCTCGAGCAGGCTAGTAGATAATCCAACACAAAATCTTCTTATAAAAACAAACGCTATGTTCCTTGCACATGCGAAGTGAAGCTGGTAATCACAGCCTTACTGCGCAGGCGGCCGGACATATACAAGTGCGCCAGCGCCCCACAATATGAGCGCTTGCAGGGAGCAGGATTCAAATACATGGGCGTCGCCAGCAGTGAGTGAATGCTGCGCCTGCCCATGACTGAATATGACAAGAACCCCCCTATGACTGAAATTGCAGGTATAATCTAAGTATATTAACCCCTTAAGGACCTTGGGTTTTTCCGTTTTTGCTTTTTGCTCCCCTTCTTCCTATAGCCATAGTCTTTTTATTTTTCGGTCAATATGGCCATGTGAGGGCTTATTTTTTGCGGAACGAGTTTTACTTTTAAACGCCATCACTGGTTTTACCATATCGTGTACTGGAAAACAGGAAAAAAATCCAAGTGCGGTGAAATTGCAAAAAAAATGCAATTCCACATATATTTTTTGTTTTGTTTTTTTTACGACGTTCACTGAATGCTAAAACTGACCTGCCATAATTATTCTCCAGGTCATTACGAGTTTGTAGACAACAAACATGTATAGGTTATTTTTTATTTAAGTGGTGAAAAAAAATCCAAAGTTTGCTAAAAAAAAAATTTTTAAAAAATGGTGGCATTTTCCGAGACCCCTAGCGTCTCCATTTTTCGGGATCTGGGGCCGGGTGAGAGCTTATTTTTTGCGCGCCGAGCTGAAGTTTTTATTGATACCATTTTGGGATAAATCCGATATTTTGATCGCCCGTTATTGCATTTTATTGCAATGTTGCGACGACCAAAAAAAGGTAAATCTGGCGTTTCAAATTTTTATCTCGTTATGCCGTTTACCGAACAGATTAATTATTTTTTATATTGATAGATTGGACGATTCTGAACGCAAAGATACCAAATATGTGTATGTGGGAATTTTTTTTTATTATTTTATTTTGAATGGGGCAAAGGGGGGTGACTTTTATATATTTTTTATATTTTTAAAACCTTTTTTTTTACGCTAGCTGCATGCTTCAATAGTCTCCATAGGAGACTAGAAGCTGCAGTTTCCTGATCGTTTCTACTGCGTACAATCGAAAAGCAGATCGCCTGTATGAAGGAGAAATGCTCCTCTGCTATGAGCGCCGACCACTAGGTGGCGCTCATAGCTAGCAAGACATGACAACCACAGGGGTCTGTTGCAGACCCCGGGTTGCCATGCCCACCCAGTGACCCGCGATCACGTGACGGGGTCACTGATGGGCGGAGCCAAGGCCGCGCTTCCGGCGCTGCGCTGTTAAATTCCGCTGTCAGAGATTGACAGCGGCGTTTAACTGGTTAACAGCCGCGGGTGGATCGCAATTCCATCCGCGGCTGTTGCGGGCACATGTCAGCTGTAAGAATCAGCTGACATGTGCCCGGTTCAGTGTGGGCTCAGTGCCGGAACCCACGCTGAACCGGGGGTAATAGCCTATAGCATACTAATACGTCATAGGCTATTAAGGGGTTGAATGTTATAAAATCAGCTTGTTAGTGATGCACTTTATATAAAAGAACCAATACATGTTTGGTATCTACGAATTTATAATAACCTGGAAAAAATAATGACAGGTCAGTTTTAGCATTTAGTGAACATGGTAAAAATAAAAATTATGGAATTGTACTTTTTTTTGCAATTTCACCACACTTTGTTTTTTCTTTTCCGTTTTCCAGTATACTGTATGGTAAAATCAATGGTGTCATTCAAAAGTACAAATTATGGCTTAGGATAAAAGCCAAATCAAAATCTCGGGCAATACCCCGAAACACTGAGTCTACAAATTGAGATTCTGATTTGGGTTTTATCTTAAGTCATATTTCAAGGCTCGTTAAAGGGTCGTTAATGACTTGTAGGATTGCTAAATCGAATAAGTGGCACTAAAGTTCAAGTCGTCTTCCTTTCTGAAGAGACAATGTGCATATTTAGTCTTCTAGAGGAGCATGCAAAGCATTTAAGTCTCCTCATACTGATGTGCCAGACCTGGCATGTCACTCTCCACAAGGAGAAACCTACCTTACCCCTTAGATTCCAATACCTGTTGCTGAAAACGTTCCTGATTATTGTTTTTTTTTTTTTTCAGCAGGAGGAATTGGCTATAGTGCAGTGATCTCTTTCTGTGAAAAGGGTGGTTAATATTATAATGTCACAGAAAGTTCATTGCAGTTGATTTTCTAAAGGCTTCTGTTGTCAAAAACACGAATTTTAACATCAAAAAATTCCAACTCAGAACCTTCATAAACGGAAGGAAACCACATATTCATAGTGTTTGTCTTATTTAAATAATTAATAAATGAAGAGAACTGTTCTTTAGTTTCCGCCCAGATTATTAAGATATAATCTACATAACATAGGAATAGCTTGATGTACTTTATAAAAGGGTTTATTGTGGAAAACACATACGGTACTTTTCTTCCAAAACATCCAAAAACAAATTAGCAAAAAACACAAGCCACAGGAGTACCCATCGTGGTACCTGTCTGTTCTAAGAACTATTTTTCCAGGAATTTGAAGGCATTGTGTGTGAGGATGAATTCAAGGGCTTCACAGATGAAATTAATATATATTAAGATATAAAAACTTATTACAAACCTTTCTGAGAAAACAGGTTGATTCAGGATTGCTATCAAAGAAAAAGGTTTCGAAATTGTTCTCCAGAATACCCCAAAATAACAAATTGATATTTTATACCAAAAATACACAAATCCCTGTCCACTCCGCAAGGCCGTCCAATAGTGTCTAGAGAATCAATAAATGTAGTCACGATGGTCTCACATCAGGACAGTCCTTCACATGGCTAAGGCATGCAAATATGTTTATACTAACCTCCTTAATCCCTACACCTAGTAAGGAACTCTTCATTTCTCCCTCCATCCTCCCCACTCATCTCAGCTCCTCCTCAGAACTATTCCTCAATATATAATCCTGTGTCTCCAAACACAGACAGCCACCTCATGCCCTCTCCTGCTCCCACCTGCTAACACTTTTCCGGCTCCTACTGACTGCTGGCGATATCTCTCCAAATCCTGGTCCTCCTCACCACATCCCCAGTCACTTTCACCTCCTATCCACGATCTGTCACAAACTTTCGCAACCCTTCTAACCTTATTCCCATCCACCCAGCCCCCGCCTCCCCAGCCCCACTAACGGGAGCTCTATGGAACACTCGCTCCATGTGCAACAAACTTTCCTACATCCATGATCTTTTCATTACTAACAAACTCTACTTCCTCTGCATCATCGAAACCTGGCTCACCCCTTCTGACATGGCCTCCCCAGCTGCACTTTCATACGGTGGATTCCATCTTTCTCACACCCCTCGCTCCAATGGCAAGCATGGTGGAGGAGTAGGTTTTCTCATGTCAGTCAACTGCTCCTTCACCCATATCCCACTGCCACCCTCCATTACTTTTCTCGTCTTTGAAGTGCACTGTGTGCGCATCTACTCCCCCTCCAACCTCCAACTGGCCGTCGTTTACCGCCCCCCAGGACTAGACCACTTCACCACCTGGCTGCTTCATTTCCTTTCCGCTGACATCCCCACTATCATCATGGGTGACTTCAACATCCCCATTGACACTTCCCACTCATCTGTCTCCAAGCTCCTATCCCTCACTTCTTCCTTCGGCCTTACTCAATGGTCTTCTGCCCCCACTCACAAAGATGGCCACATACTGGACCTCATCTTCACCCGCCTCTGTTCCCTATCTAACCTCTCTAGTTCACCTCTCCCTCTTTCTGACCACAACCTACTCACATTCTCTACCCTCTCCTCTCCAGGTGCTCAAGACCCACTCCACAAACTTGCACACCCTCGCAGAAATCTCAAGCACCTTGAGCTACACTCACTCTCTGAATCCCTTCTCCCTCTCACAGGCATAAGTTAATTACACGATGCAAATGCTGCTACCACTTTACATAACACCACAACAGCTGCAGCTCTCAATTTGGTCGCCCCCCGCACACATACCACAGTTCGCCCACTCAACTGGCAACCCTGGCACACCAACCTGACTAAAGAACTGCGAAGGGCCTCCAGGGTTGCTGAGCGAAAATGGAAAAGGTCCCACTCTAACGAGCACTTCATCACATTCAAACAGTCCCTCACTACCTTCAAGTCCACACATACTGCAGTAAAGCAAACATACTTCTCATCTCTCATATCTTCCCAGTCTCACAAACCTAAACAGCTATTCAAAACTTTAAATTCTCTCCTCTGTCCTCCAGCGCCTCCTCCCTCTCATCTCAGCCGAACACTTTGCCACATTCTTCAAGCAAAAGATTGATAACATCAGACAAAGCTTTTGCCTAAAGTCCCCACAGCCCCTCCTCACACCTACTCAATCCTCCTCATCCAAAACCAGCTTCTCCACCATTACGGAAGATCAATTCTCCTCTTTACTCCCCAAATCACACCTCACCACCTGCGAACTTGACCCAATCCTGTCCCACCTCATCCTTAACCTTACCACTTTTTTACCACTAATTATTGTAATTGTTTGTGCTATGTACAGTGCCTACAAGTAGTATTCAACTCCCTGCAGATTTAGCTGGTTGACACATGCGGAATTAACTTGGCATTGTGACATTTGTACTGTAGATCAGCCTGGAAGTGGGAAATGCACTGCAGCAAATTTTGTTTTTGTTTTTTTTTTAAAACGTAAAAAGTTAATTCAGAGTGTCATTTATTATTCAACCCCTCAAACCACAAGAATTCTGCTTGGTCCCCCTAAAGTATTAAGAAGTAGTTCAGGCACCAAGAATAATGAGCTTCACATGTGTGGATTAAAGATCTCTTTTGCCAGCCTTTTCTGACTATTTAAGACCCTCCCCAAACTTGTGAACAGCACTCAGACATGGTCAACATGGGAAAGACAAAGGAGCATTCCAAGGCCATCAGAGACAAGATCGTGGAGGGTCACAAGGCTGGCAAGGGGTACAAAACCCTTTCCAAGGAGTTGGGCCTACCTGTCTCCACTGTTGGGAGCATCATCCGTAAGTGGAAGGCTTATGGAACTACGGTTAGCCTTCCACGGCCAGGACAGACTTTGAAAGTGTCCTCCCGTGCCGAGGCCAGGCTTGTCCGAAGAGTCAAGGCTAACCCAAGGACAACAAGGAAGGAGCTCCGGGAAGATCTCATGGCAGTGGGGACATTGGTTTCAGTCAATACCATAAGTAACGTACTCCACCGCAATGGTCTCCGTTCCAGATGAGCCCGTAAGGTACCTTTACTTTCAAAGCGTCATGTCAAGGCTCGTCTACAGTTTGCTCATGATCACTTGGAGGACTCTGAAACAGACTGGTTTAAGGTTCTATGGTCTGATGAGACCAAGATCGAGATCTTTGGTGCCAACCACACACGTGACGTTTGGAGACTGGATGGCACTGCATACGACCCCAAGAATACCATCCCTACAGTCAAGCATGGTGGTGGTAGCATCATGCTGTGGGGCTGTTTCTCTGCCAAGGGGCCTGGCCATCTGGTCCGCATCCATGGGAAGATGGATAGCACGGCCTACCTGGAGATTTTGGCCAAGAACCTCCGCTCCTCCATCAAGGATCTTAAGATGGGTCGTAATTTCATCTTCCAACAAGACAACGACCCAAAGCACACAGCCAAGAAAACCAAGGCCTGGTTCAATAGGGAAAAAGTCAAGGTGTTGGAGTGGCCTAGTCAGTCTCCTGACCTTAACCCAATTGAAAACTTGTGGAAGGAGCTCAAGAATAAAGTCCACATGAGACACCCAAAGAACCTATATAACATGGAGAAGATCTGCATGGAGGAGATAAGATCTGCATGGGCCAAGATAACTCCACAGACCTGTGCCGGCCTGATCAGGTCTTATAAAAGACGATTATTAGCTATAATTGCAAACAAGGGTTATTCCACAAAATATTAAACATAGGGGTTGTATAATAATTGACCCACACTTTTATGTTTAAAATTTAATAAAATTCAACTGAGCAACATAACTTTTTGGTTTGTAAGATTTATGCTTCTGTTCATAAAACCTACTCTCGTTTGCAGTTTGAAGGCTCTAACTTATTTGCATCTTATCAAACCAGCTAAATCTGCAGGGGGTTGAATACTACTTGTAAGCACTGTATATCCCTTTCACATGTAAAGCGCCATGGAATGATTGGCGCTATAATAATAAATAATAATAATTCTCTGTAACCATTCCTTTGGTAGCATTTTTGGATCCATATTTCTAATCATGCACATACCTGTTACCTCTCAGTGACTCGAGCATAGTATTGAAACTTTGAAGGTAGTAGATACATTTCTTGTGGTATCAGTTATGTGGTATATCTTGCCACATGTACTTGTAACCTCAGTTATGTGGGACTTATATCACAATCTATGCAAGGGAACATGTCAGGGACATCGGGGCACCTAGGGACCATCCCCCAACATTTCAGGCTGTGCCATAATTGCAATGCTAATGACCTCAAAATTAAATGTATTAACAAA
This sequence comes from Phyllobates terribilis, assembly GCF_046119375.1. Classification (NCBI taxonomy): domain Eukaryota; kingdom Metazoa; phylum Chordata; class Amphibia; order Anura; family Dendrobatidae; genus Phyllobates; species Phyllobates terribilis. Next base: position 46,291,723 of record NW_027362765.1, read on the forward strand.
GTACACCTTGGTATTAGAGGTGGGGATTGCAAGCGAATTTTGGTGCAGCTTGAATGTCGGTGGATCGTCACCCTTGGCACGATGACCCCCACAGCCTTAATGAAAAGCTAAGCTGTGGAGACAGGGGCTCTCCCGTGGGCACAATGCTACTCATACAACCAGGGCCAGCTCCAGGTTTTAGTGGGCCCCGGGCGAAAGAGTCCCCATTAGCACATACCACGATTCATGGTGCACAGATACGGCGGAGAAATCTAGGTATACAACACAGGGCTCAGCCTGCCACCTCATCCTTCACATATGCAAACATGCACACGCACACACACACACAGTACGCAGACAGGCACACACACACAGTACGCAGACACGCGCACACACACACAATACGCAGACACGCACACAATAGGCAGACACGCACACACACACACACACAATACGCAGACAAGCACACACACACACAATACGCAGACAAGCACACACACACAAATACGCAGACACACACACAAATACGCAGACACGCACACACACACACAATACGCAGACACACACACAATACGCAGACACGCACACAATACAGACACACACACAATACGCAGACACACACACACACAATATGCAGACACACAATATACGCAGACACGCACACACAATATACGCAGACACGCACATACAATACGCAGAACGCACAAAATACGCAGACACGCACACAATACACAGACACGCACACAATACACAGACACGCACACACAGTGCAGACATGCACATGGTACGCAGGCATGCACACACATACACACATGAACATGGTACACAGATATACACACACAATACGCAGACACGCACAGATACATACACATACATATTTAAACACATTCTTAACCCTAGAACGCGCAACCATAGAAATCTACACTTTCACATACCTGGGGCTTTTTAGGCCTGTGTGCAAATAACATGGAGTAACTCAAAGAGAAATACTTTTCAAAGTTTATTTGAGATGTGAATATTTCAAAACATTATAATTATGTGCATAAAACAAAAAAAAGTAATTACACCGGCTTAAAACGCCCAATATATGCATTCTATATAATTCTTTATATATATATATATATATATATAAAAATTATATATATATGAAATATGCATGTCAATAGAAAAAATGCTGCCTCTTTATATTTTTTCTATATATATATATATATATATATATATATATAAAACGATTTTTTGGTCTAAAAGTTTTTTATATAAAAGATGTAGTAAACATGTTGCAGGAATATTTCTTTATCAAAAACTTTCCTTTTCAACTTTACTGATTACCCCAACAATTTTCACATATTTTTTCGGAAGAATGTTCCTTGCAGACATTTTGTCCACAAGTAGTACAGAAACGCTCAGATTTCCTTTCCTTCTTTGCTGGACAAATATAACAGCGCTTTCTTTTTTTTTCTCTTGGCTCTGGATGTTCCTGAAAATGTATACCACATTGGATCATAGCTTCCATAATTTGCCTTTGTAAGCATTTTGTGTTGCTTCGCTCCATCATGGTAGGCATCAAAAGTTCATAGCAAAGTTCCGTCAAGAATAGACGTCTCTTGTCCTTCCTGTTGGCATGGAATTCTGGATGAGTTTCACTATAAACAATATAGCAATTGAGGGCTGGCACATCAAGGATATTATAAAAAATGACTACAGGCCAACGTTTTGTCTGCCTCTTGCACGAGTACTCTCCAATCATTTCATCCATCTTGTCCACACCTCCTTTTGTTTTATTATAATGCAGTATGATTTCAGGTTTCTGTTTCCTGTCATCGGTGTCAATACTTCCATCATGATGCATTGTACTCATTAATATCACGGATTTTTATTTCTTTGCTTTATAAGATACCATTGTCTCTTGATTGCAGAAACCAAAGACACTCTCATAAAGTGGTCGCTTGGGATTGTGCGTCATGATTGGAAGAATTTCGCGGCGGTTTATCCTCATAGTACCAACAAGTGTGAGTTTTTTCTGAAGCAAAAATTTGCCCAGTTCCAGATTGGTAAAGTAGTTGTCCATTGCTCAAAATTTTCCCAATAATGGTAGCAGTTACACTGTGGGGTCAGCAATTCTGGAACAAACAGTTAAAGGGTTTCGTCGGGGGCGGGCACAGAGGTATGGTTGGCATCCAGTGTTGTATAAGCTCCTGGAAGGAACTGCTAGGGATCTGCAGCTCTGAGTACGAAATCACGTTCTTCCTGCTAGCTTTTTCTTGGGCTTTTTTCAGGGCTCAAAGGGTTAGAAAGCTGGTAGTCCCATCTAAGAAAAAAGATGGGGGGTTGCTAACAAGGGACGTGTTGGCAACCAAGGAAGGGGTGGAATTTTGGTTAAGGCACTCAAAAACAGACCAGAAGGAAGAGAGAAGAAGGCATGGTTGAGAGCGGTGCGGGGGTCAGAGATATGTCCTTTAAAAACCTTCAAGAGTTTCAGAGGGCTTGGGGGGAATTTTGTGTCACGAAGATGGAAAGTTTTTATCACAATACCAATTCACACGTGGCTCCTCTCTGTACACCTCGTACACACGCGGCTCCGCTCTGTACACCTCGTATACACGCGGCTCCGCTCCGTACACCTCGTACACGCGCGGCTCCGCTCGGTACACCTCGTACACGCGCGGCTCCGCTCCGTACACCTCGTACACGCGCGGCTCCGCTTCGTACACCTCGTACACGCGCGGCTCCGCTCCGTACACCTCGTACACGCGCGGCTCCGCTCCGTACACCTCGTACACGCGCGGCTCCGCTCCGTACACCTCGTACACGCGCGGCTCCGCTCCGTACACCTCGTACACGCGCGGCTCCGCTCCGTACACCTCGTACACGCGCGGCTCCGCTCCGTACACCTCGTAAAAACGCGGCTCCGCTCCGTACACCTCGTAAAAACGCGGCTCCGCTCCGTACACCTCGTAAAAACGCGGCTCCGCTCCGTACACCTCGTAAAAACGCGGCTCCGCTCCGTACACCTCGTAAAAACGCGGCTCCGCTCCGTACACCTCGTAAAAACGCGGCTCTGCTCCGTACTCCTCGTACACGCGCGGCTCTGCTCCGTACTCCTCGTACACGCGCGGCTCCGCTCCGTACACCTCGTACACGCGCGGCTCCGCTCCGTACACCTCGTACACGCGCGGCTCCGCTCCGTACACCTCGTACACGCGCGGCTCCGCTCCGTACACCTCGTACACGCGCGGCTCCGCTCCGTACACCTCATACACACGCGGCTCTGCTACATACACCTCGTACACACGCAGCTCTGCTCCATACACCTTGTACACACGCGGCTCTGCTCCATACACCTCGTACACACGCGGCTCCGCTCACCTTGTACACACGCGGCTCTGCTCTGTACACCTAGTACACACGCGGCTCCGCTCCGTACACCTAGTACACACGCGGCTCCGCTCCGTACACCTCGTACACGCGCGGATCCGCTCCGTACACCTCGTACAAGCGTGGCTCCACTTCGTACACGCGCGGCTCCTCTCCGTACACCTCGTACACGCGCGGCTCCGCTCCGTACACACGCGCGGCTCTGCTCCGTACGCCCAGCACCATGACAACCAGCACAGCAGAGTCCTGCATCCACTGAGGCCCCTGATCATGTGACCCCTGACTCCTCCCCTCCTGTGACCTCATCACAGGTCCTGTGCGCACAGAACAGCCATATATGTGGTGGCGGCTCTGCAGGTGGAGGTATGTGGAGATTCCCCATTACTAAGAATTATAACGCTTTCCTCCCTCTCCTCTGATAGATACATACGACCCAACTATGAAACACCGGAGGTCAGGAAACACATATTGCCCCATAGTACAGTGCCCCCTGTCTGACACACACAGTATAATGTCCCCACAGTTCCCCCATCCCCCCCCCCACACATTCTGATACTACAAGATGCCCCCACAGTATGGTACCCCCTATCCCACCGGCTAATAAATAAATGCCCCCTTCCGCCCATTCCTGATACAGAAGACCCCGGGACACAGCACCGACCTCCTGGATCAGTTTCCCAGGTCTGGAGATGTGGCCCCGGGCCGGGGGGCCGGTGCTATAGATGTATGAGGGGCTGTTATCTGCTTTAGGAGCTGTACATTGTAATGGAGACATTCTGGGGACAGATTATCCCAGAAATAGAACTTGTTAGTTCTTTACACAATGTCGCTGGATTTTAGCTTTTTCTTCACCTTATATTCTTAATGACGCTGTTCTAGGACCCCATTGTTAGGTCCCGGCTGTCATGGCGATATATTGGGGTGTGTTGATGGGAACAGGCCTCTCCCTCTGTCGGCTCCGATCACATAACAAATAATCACAGTTGAGTCCTCAGTAGTTGATGCCTTTAATGACTGAAAAGATGGGAACAAATAGCCGCTCTCCAGACTCCAGAGATGTCCTTGTGCACTATTGTGATAACCATGTCCCCCACTGTAATCCATGCAGCCGATCACACCGAGGAGCCGGGGAGAATGACTCCTGCAGCAAGCGGGCCCCCAAGCTGCGCTCAGCGAGCGGTGTCCTGTCACTCACTGAGCTCAGCCCAGAGCAGAGGCCAACTCGCTTCAGGAGTCATTCTCCCTGGCTCCTTGGCGTGATCAGTTGCATGGATTACAGAGGGGGACATTTAGGACAGGTGAGTATAAGGATTTTTTTTATTTTATTCTTATTTTTACAGTTGTACACTGCGGGAGCAGACTACTACTTCTCTAATCATTGTCCCTACTGGTGCTGATCGCAGCACCAGCAGAGGACAATGATGAGGGCAGCGTTCAGCACCCGGCGCTTGGGAACAGCACGAATTGTACGCTGATTCCCAGGTGTCGGTACGTGTCACATGGATGACATACAGATGTCTTCAGTGTGGGATGTTTTGCGACCCGTGCAGCGTGTAAATACGGACATGTCAGCAGGTTTTGCCCACAGACACATGGTCCGTGAAAACACACTGACATGCGCGCAGACCCATTCATTTGAATGTGTTTACGTGTGTCAGTGTCTCCAGTACGTGTGGAAACTGTCACCACACGTACCAGAGATACTGACGTGTGAAAGAGCCCTAGCATGGTACAAAGATGTATTTTTCCAGTGAGATAAGATGGAGGAGGCTTTATCTCTTTCTGCCTCAGATAAAATAAAGGATACTGTCTTTCGGGTAACTCAGACATAGAGGATGCCTTCTCTCTGTCTTCATCAAGGTTGTGGAGGTTCTCTTTCTGCTTTTCTAAAACTGTGATATTTTTTCACTTAAAACCTTTTTTTAAACTTTCTTCAACAACAGTCATACAACATGTAAACCAATGATATTGCTCAGGTGATGCACTGCACTACTGCAGTGCAGTGTTTTATCCCTGCCTGTCCGGGTAACACTAACGCCCCGTACACATTAGATAACTGTTGGTTGAATGATCATTCGACTGACTGCGCTCTCTCCCGATTCCCCCATACACACAAACATTCATAAATCTGTTTATAGAGCTGTAGTAAAAAATGAAGATGTCATCTTCATCATGAAGTTATTTCTCATGTCACGTGTAATGAGTATCTCCTGCAGTATTGCTAAGGCCACGGCCCCACTATCAGTATTCGGTCAGTATTTTTTCTCAGGAGTGGAAGCCAAAACCAGGAGTACAGTCATGGCCAAAAGTATTGAGAATGAGACAAATAGTAATTTTTCAAAAGTTTACTGCTTCATTTTTTGTAATGGCAATTTGCATATACTCCTGAATGTCAAAGAGTGATCAGCTTAACAGCAATTACTGTACTTGCAAAGTCAATATTTGCCCAGAAAATGAACTTTAACCCCCAAAACACATTTCAACATCATTGCAGTCCTGCCTTAAAAGGAGCAGCTAACATCGTTTTAGTGATTGATCCATTAACACAGGTGTGGGTGTTGATGAGGACAGGGCTGGCGATCAATCAGTCATGATTAAGTAAGAATGACATCACTGGACACTTTAAAAGGAGGCTGGTTCTTGGTATCATTGTTTCTCTTCAGTTAACCATGGTTATCTCTAAAGAAACACGTGCAACCATCATTGCAGTGCACAAAAATGGCCTAACAGGGAAGAGTATCGCAGCTACAAAGATTGCACCTCAGTCAACAATCTATCGCATCATCAAGAACTTCAAGGAGAGAGCTTCCATTATTGTCAAAAAGGCTCCAGGGCGCCCAAGAAAGACCAGCAAGCGCCAGGACCATATCTTAAAACTATTTCAGCTGCGGGATCGGACTACCAGCAGTGCCGAGCTTGCTCAGGAATGGCAGCAGGCTGGTGTGAGTGCTTCTGCACGCACTGTGAGGCAGAGACTCTTTGAGCAAGGGCTGGTTTCAAGGAGGGCAGCAAAGAAGCCACTTCTCTCCAGAAAAAACATCAGGGACCGACTGATATTCTGCAAAAGGTACAGGGAGTGGACTGCTGAGGACTGGGGCAAAGTCATTTTCTCTGATGAATCCCCTTTTCGATTGTTTGGGACATCTGGAAAACAGCTTATTCGGAGAAGAAGAGGTGAGCGTTACCACCAGTCTTGTCTCATGCCAACTGTAAAGCATCCTGAAACCATTCATGTGTGGGGTTGCTTCTCAGCCAAGGGAATCGGCTCACTCACAGTCTTGCCTAAAAACACAGCCATGAATAAAGAATGGTACCAGAATGTCCTCCAAGAGCAACTTCTCCCAACCGTCCAAGAGCAGTTTGGCGCCCAAAAATGCCTTTTCCAGCATGATGGAGCACCTTGCCATAAAGCAAAGGTGATAACAAAATGGCTCATGGAACAAAACATAGAGATTTTGGGTCCATGGCCTGGAAACTCCCCAGATCTTAATCCCATTGAGAACTTGTGGTCAATCATCAAGAGACGGGTGGACAAACAAAAACCAACAAATTCTGGCAAAATGCAAGCATTGATTATGCAAGAATGGACTGCTATCAGTCAGGATTTGGTCCAAAAGTTGATTGAGAGCATGCCAGGGAGAATTAAAGAGGTCTTGAAGAAGAAGGGGCAACACTGCAAATATTGACTTGCTGCATTAACTCATTCTAACTGTCAATATAACCTATTGGTACTCATAATATGATTGCAATTATATTTCTGTATGTGATATAAACATCAGACAAACACTAATAAAAACCAGAGGCCAGCAGATCATGTGAAAATATAATTTTGGTGTCATTCTCAAAACTTTTGGCCATGACGGTAGGTGATAATTTTTTATTGGGGCACTTGCTTCTATTATACCTTTTCTCTGATTGTTCCTCACCGGCTTTTTGCTCCCACTCCTGAGAAAAAATACTGACCAAATACTGACGGTGGGAAGAAGCGGAGGAGTAGCAAGGACAGAGGTGGATTAGTCGGACTGCAAAATTAAGAACTGACTGGAGAAGTGCGATGGGGGATGATGAGGTCCTAGACCCCACATGGAATCAAGGCCATCTGAGTGACATAGGCAAAGGAGCTCCCTGACAAGACACGGGTGGTCTGCACACTGTGCTATTTGAGACTGAAGCAAGGCATAAATGTTCTTAACCTAAGCACCAGCTGCATGACGAGGCATCTGAATGCAACACAAGAGCTGCAGTGGAGTACACACCTATAAAATCAGGAAAGATCTGAGCCTCCTCCTGCTCAGTCTTCTGCTGTAGTCTTGGCCTCTTCCTCCCGATCCCAAGCAACAGGCCCACCTTGCTCCCCGCAAAGAGAGGATGTGACCAAACCCCCACCAGCAGTGTTACTGAGCATCTCCACACCATCCCATTGAAGCGTTCAGCTGTACATCCCCCAAACACTGGATCTCATATTCTACATGTGGCCTCACAAGTGATTTATAAAGGGATAACAATATGTTGGGATCACAGGATCCACAGTATGTAGTTCCCAGCCATAACTACTATTCCAGACGGGCCATCCCTGCCCTGCACAAACATCATGTTGCGGACAAAATCAAGTGGGCACTCCAAAACGCCATCAGTGTAAAGGTCTACATAACCACCGATACTTGGACCAGTAATCACGGGCAGGGTATTGTATCTCTTTAACTGCCCATTGGGTAAATGTTGTGGGGGCTAGGTCTGAGGCAGAAAGCGTTTTGGTGCATGGATTGCTGGATGTTTTTTGGATTTTTCTCTGCCCATGTTGCCTCCTATTCCACTTCCTCCACCCCCTCCTCATCTGGTCAGCGTAACACCTGCACCACCAACTTCAGTACAGCCAGGGGGAAACCACAGCAGTCTCTTGTGAAACTCATCTGTTTGGGGGAAAAATCCCACACCGCGCAGGAGCTGTGGATGGGGTCAAACAACAGATCAATGAGTGTTTTTTTGCCGCGGAACCTCAAGCCCGGCCTGATGATGTGCCATAATGGGCGAAATCTTGTAGCAGCTGTTGGGCCTAGCCTGTTTGATGCACATCTCTTTCCTGATACGTGCTGAATTTGGTAGTGCAGAGCTTCCTGAAAAATTACCCTGAGATGTCAGAGCTGCTGCAGAAAGTGCGGCCAGTCTGTGCACGCTTTCGGTGTTCTCACCGAAAGTCACTTCTGCATTCCTGCTCACCTCCTCATACTCATGAGTTAACGACCGCCAAGTTGCCCGGATTGTTACCCAGTGCTGATTACTGTGTGGCCACCCTGCTGGATCACCGCTACAAGCACAATGTGCCACCCTTACTTCCGTCACTGGAGCGTGATTGGAAAATGTGGGAATACAAGCGCACGCTGGTAGATCCGCTACTGACGACATCATCACCTGATAGTGGAGACTAAGTTGAAGCACAAAGTAAAGGAGGATGAGGAAGTGGCCGACGCAGCTGGGGCATTGGCACCACCTATGAAGGGATGGTTAGCATGGCCGAAATGTGGAAAACCTTCCTCACGACGCCACAACATCCAGCACCATCTGATACGGTCCATATTAGCAGGAGGCAGCGTCTCTGTTATGCCTGTGTAGCAACTCACTTGGGATTAATAGGTTATACACTAAAAGAACACAATTAACCCTGCCTGTTCCTATACAGACTAGATATCCTGCTACCGCAGTCCCTAGTGGTGCCTGCGGATACAGAGATAGCCCTAATCACAGAACTAGGAGATGGCAACTCGGTGCTAAACTCCCTAAATGGCCGTCGAGTTACATCACATTCCTCCTAAGGAACCAGAGGGAAGAGCAGAGTGTGAATTAACTACAAAAGAAGTGTTCTGAACAAAGGAAAGATCTCAGAGTAAGTAAAGTAAATAACAAAATACCGAATAAAGCAATCACGATTAACAAATATACAGCCTACTTACGAAAGATAAACAGAAGATAGGTGCAAAGTATAGTAAAGAAACAGCAAGGCAAAAATCATTAGCTGAAAGCTCACAGACTTACTCCAAACGTTAATAGAATGTCCTGCAGCTAGTATAAGGTTTGAATGTGTGTTTCCCACGGCATGCGGTGTAATCACAGACAGGTCATCCACATGTCCACAGCCAACATGGGCAAGCTTACATTCATTAAAATGAACCAGGCATGGATCCCACTGGAATTGTCCGTACCTGGCTGAATAGAGAAGTATACCAACCGCACCCAGACATTGTTATACTCCACCGCAATTTGTTCATTCTATTTGCCATTCCTAATGTTTTGGGGACTACTCAAATTAAAATAAAACAAAAGAAAATAAAAAACGAGGGTGTTTTGCAGAGTACCCCCACAGAGGTGCATGCAGAGTACACAGACAGGAGTTTTGGCACAGTACTCCCACACACACGGGCGTTGAGTAAAAAAAAGTGGTGTAAAGGCACACTTCTCACACAGACATGGTTGCAGAGTAGAAAAAAATTATTTTTACGCAAAATACTCCCACAGGCACGGGTGCAGAGTACACAGAGGCTTTTTTACAGAGTGCGCACACACAGACCCTAACACTGTCCCTGACTCCAACTGCGTCCTATCCCTACATTAATAAGAGCAAAATGACAGCGGCATCCATGATCCGGCATTCATACCGGCAGGTCACGTGGTGCGCCGGCCAATTACAGCCATGCCAATACTTTTACATAGCTGTGATGGCTCTGGAAGTGCTTTTTTTTTTAACTCTGCAACCCTAACAGTAAACCGGCACCGAACCTGAACACTAAAAGTCCGTGTTCGGAATTCAGTACTGGACACTAGGTGTCCGGTACTAGCCCATAACTTTACTGTTTGGGTTCGCTCATCCCTAGCAGTGACCAACATAGCCAGTGATTGGGAGCATGCAGGAGACGTTTTATTTAGCAGGTCAGCTTATGTTTCATGTTATGAATTGTGTTCAAGATCAGATAAATCAAAATTCTACATCACTAAAGCCTCCTTCTCTGTGTGTAATAATAATAATAATAATAATTTTTATTTAGCGCCAACATATTCCGCACCACTTTACAATTAAGCGGGGACATGTACAGACAATAAATTCAATATAAGTTAAGACAGTTTAAACCAGGGGTCTCAAACTCAGCTGGGCATATGGACCGCACACGGAAAAACATTTAATTTTTAGTGATGAAATGTTATTTTCTATACACCTTTTGAACTGGTCCTCATCTTGCAGACATGGTCTCTCCTCCAGATCCCCCATCTTGCAGACATGGTCTCCCCTCCAGGTCCCCCATCCTGCAGACATGGTCTCCCCTCGAGGTCCCCCATATTGCAGACATGGTCTCCCCTCCAGGTCCCCCATATTGCAGACATGGTCTCCCATCCAGGTCCCCCATATTGCAGACATGGTCCCCCATATTGCAGGCATGGTCCCCCATCCTGATCCTTATCTTGCAGACAGGACCCCCATCCTGGTCCTTATCTTGCAGACATGTCCCCCATCCAGGTCCCCCCCATACTGTGCACAGGGTCCCCGCCCCCCCCATACTGCGCACAGAGTCCCCGCCCCCCCCATACTGCGCACAGGGTCCCCACCCCCACCATACTGCACACAGGGTCCCTGTCCCCCCCATACTGCGCACAGGGTCCCCGTTCCCCCCCATACTGCGCACAGGGTCCCCGTTCCCCCCCATACTGCGCACAGGGTCCCCGTCCCCCCCCCATACTGCGCACAGGGTCCCCCCCCGATACTACGCACAGGGTCCCCGTCCCCCCCAATACTGCGCACAGGGTCCCCGCCCCCCCAATACTGCGCACAGGGTCCCCGCCCCCCCCAATACTGCGCACAGGGTCCCCGCCCCCCCCAATACTGCGCACAGGGTCCCCGTCCCCCCCAATACTGCGCACAGGGTCCCCGTCCCCCCCAATACTGCGCACAGGGTCCCCGTCCCCCCCAATACTGCACACAGGGTCCCCGTCCCCCCCAATACTGCGCACAGGGTCCCCGTCCCCCCCATACTGCGCACAGGGTCCCCAACCCCCCCATACTGCGCACAGGGTCCCCCGTCCCCCCCATACTGCGCTCAGGGTCCCCGTCCCCCCCATACTGCGCTCAGGGTCCCCATCCCTCCATACTGCGTTCAGGGTCCCCCGTTCCACCATACAGCGCTCAGGGTCCTCATCCAACATACTGCGCACAGGTCCCTTGTGGTGTATTTCACATGACAGAAAAAAAAAAAAAAAAGATTCTCATCTGTCCTCCGTTACCTCGCATCCTTTCTGCACCTGTGGCCCGCAGGCACAGACCCCGTAACGATCGCGGCTTTCTCCAACAGCCGCCGACATCTTATCAGAGGCCAGCAGCTGACATCTGCGCATGGCAGTGACCTCATACGCCTCTGCGCTGGGACGCAGATGTCAGCTCCTGGCCTCTGATAGGCCGGCGTCTGACACTGGTATTGCTGTGCAGAGAGCCGGTCTCTGCGCGGCAATACACTGCACTACAGCAAAGATGTCGGTGGCTGCTGGAGAGAGCCACGATCGTTACGGGGTCTGTGCCTGCGGTCCGCAAGAAGCAGCCGGAGGGGCCGCATGCGGCCCGCGTGTTTGAGACACCTGCTTTAAACAGTTACATTAGGAGTGAGGTCCCTGCTCCCAAACTTACAATCTACACAATAGGTGAAAAGTCCTTGTTCTTTCAGGTCTGGCAATTATAATAAATAGGGATTTTCATATAAAGCTGCATGATCCGGTCATCAGCCCGTATGTTTAAGGGGAATAATCAAGTATCGAGAGCAGTTATTGTGTGCATGAAGGGTGTAGAGACAGATGAACAGTAGGGAGCAGATTCTGAATAATATTTAGGAGGGAACAAGAGAAAGTTAGTTTACTGAGTAGTTGAGGTGGTAGGCTTGTTTAAAGAGATGGGTTTTTAAATCACGCTTGAAAACGTGGGGGCAAGGTATCAGTCGGATCATCTGGGGTAGTGCATTCCAGAGAACTGGCGCAGCTTGAGAAAAGTCTTGGAGACGGAGATGCGAGGTTTGGATTATGGGGGATGTTAGTCTTAGGTCATTTGTAGAACGGAGGGCACGTGTAGGGCGATAGACAGAGATGAGAGAGGAGATATAATGTGGTGCAGGACTGTGGAGAGCTTTGTGGGTGAGAGCTATGAGTTTACATTGGACCCTATAGTGAATGGGTAACCAATGACTGGCACAAAATAGAGGCATTGGTGAAGCGGCTGGACAGAAATACGACCCTGGCTGACACATTCAGGACGGATTGGAGTGGAGAAAGTTTGGTAAGAGGGAGACCGATCAGAAGAGAGTTGCAGTAGTCCAGACGAGAGTGAATAAGAGCGACAGTAAGAGTTTTAGCAGTTTCAAAGGTGAGAAAAAGTCAGATTCTGGAGATGTTTTTAAGATGCAGGTGACAAGAGCGAGTGAGTGATCGGTGTCGAATATGACCCCAAGGCAGCGGGTTTGCTGCTTGGGAGTTATGGTTGAACCCTTCAAGGTAATTTCAATGTTAGATATACAACCCCTGGCAAAAATTATGGAATCACTGGGCTCGGAGGATGTTCATTCAATTGTTTAATGTTGTTGAAAAAAAGCAGATCACAGACATGGCACAAAACTAAAGTCATTTCAAATGGCAACTTTAGGGCTTTAAGAAACACTAAAAGAAATCAAGATTAAAAATGTGGTACTCAGTAAGGGTAATTTTTTTCAGACCAAGCAGAGGGAAAAAATTATGGAATCACTCAATTCTGAGGAAAAAATTATGGAATCACCCTGTAAATTTTCATTTCCAAAACTTACACCTGCATTAAATTAGATCTGCTCGTTAGTCTGCATCTAAAAAGGAGTGATCACACCTTGGAGAGCTGTTGCACCAAGTGGACTGACATGAATCATGGCTCCAACACGAGAGATGTCAATTGAAACAAAGTAGAGGATTATCAAATTCTTAAAAGAAGGTAAATCATCACGCAATGTTGCAAAAGATGTTGGTTGTTCACAGTCAGCTGTGTCTAAAATCTGGACAAAATACAAACAACATGGGAAGGTTGTTAAAGGCAAACATACTGGTAGACCAAGGAAGACATCAAAGCGTCAAGACCGGAAACTTAAATCAATATGTCTCCAAAACAGGAAATGCACAACAAAACAAATCAGAAACGAATGGGAGGAAACTGGAGTCAATGTCTGTGACCGAACTGTAAGAAACCGCCTAAAGGAAATGGGATTTACATACAGAAAAGCTAAACATAAGCCATCATTAACACCTAAACAGAAAAAAACAGGGTTACAATGGGCTAAGGAAAAGCAATCGTGGACTGTGGATGACTGGATGAAAGTCATATTCAGTGATGAATCGCGAATCTGTATTGGGCAAGGTGATGATGCTGGAACTTTTGTTTGGTGCCGTTCCAATGAGATTTATAAAGATGACTGCATGAAGAGAACATGCAAATTTCCACAGTCATTGATATGGGGCTGCATGTCAGGTAAAGGCACTGAGGAGATGGCTGTCATTACATCTTCAATAAATGCCCAAGTTTACATTGATATTTTGGACAGTTTTCTTATCCCATCAATTGAAAGGATGTTTGGGGATGATGACATCATTTTTCAAGAAGATAATGCATCCTGCCATAGAGCAAAAACTGTGAAAACATTCCTTGAAAAAAGACACATAACGTCAATGTCATGGCCTGCAAATAGTCCGGATCTCAATCCAATTGAAAATCTTTGCTGGAAGTTGAAGAAAATGTTCCATGACAAGGCTGCAACCTGCAAAGCTGATCTGGCAACAGCAATCAGAGAAAGTTGGAGCCAGATTGATGAAGAGTACTATTTGTCACTCATTAAGTCCATGCCTCAGAGACTGCAAGCTGTTATTAAAGCCAGAGTTGGTGCAACAAAATACTAGTGATATATTGGAGTGTTCTATTGTGTGTTTGTTTTTCATGATTCCAGAATTTTTTCCTCAGAATTGAGTGATTCCATAATCTTTTCCCTCTGCTTGGTCTGAAAAAAATTACCCTTACTGAGTACCACATTTTTAATCTTGATTTCTTTTAGTATTTCTTAAAGCCCTAAAGTTGCCATTTGAAATGACTTTAGTTTTGTGCCATGTCTGTGATCTGCTTTTTTTCAACAACATTAAACAACTGAATGAACATCCTCCGAACCCGGTGATTCCATAATTTTGCCAGGGTTTGTAGTTAGGTTAGTAGAGGGGAGAAACACAAGAAGTTCAGTTTTGGAGAGATTCAGTTTAAGACAGAGGGAGAACATGATGTTCGAGACAGCAGACAGACAATCCTTGGTATTTTGTATTAGGGTAGGGGTGATGTCAGGGGAAGAAGTGTATAATTGGGAGTCGTCAGCATAGAGTTGATACTGGAACCCAAATCTGCTGATTGTTTGTCCAATAGGGGCAGCGTATAGAGGGAAGAGGAGGGGGCCTAGGACTGAGCCCTGCGGAACCCCCATAGTAAGGGGACGAGGAGAGGAAGAGGAACAGGCAAAAGATACAGTGAAGGAAGAGAGGTAGGAGGAGAACCAGGAGAGAACGGTTTCCTTGAGGCTTATAGAGCAGAGCATAGTGAGGAGGAGCTGGTGATCCACAGTGTCAAATGCAGCAGAGAGATCCAGGAGAATCAGCAGGGAGCAGTGACCTTTGCATTTAGCTGTTAGTAGATCATTAGAGACTTTAGTGAGGGCAGTTTCAGTGGAGTGTAAAGAGCGGAAACCAGATTGTCAAGAAGAGAGTTATCTGAGAGATAGCGGATTAGTCAGGAGTGGACCAAGCATTTCAGGAGTTTAGAGATGAAAGGAAGATTAAAGACAGATCTATAGTTAGAAGTGCAGTTCTGGTCCAGGGATGGCTTTTTAAGTAAAGGGGTTATGATGTCATGTTTAAATGAGAAGGGAAAGATACCTGAAGAAAGAGAGAGGTTAAATATTTTAGTCAGGTGAGTGGTGACCACCAGTGAGAGAGACTGCAGGAGATGTGAAGGAATGGGGTCACTGTTGCAGGTTGTAGGCCGAGAAGAAGTGAGAAGCTGGGTAACTTCTTCTGTAACAGGCTCATAGATGGCTAGTGAGCTTGAAGTGTGGCAGGGAAGGGGATCCAGGCTCAGAGGAGATTGGGCTTAGGTGTCCTGATTGATGTGGTTGATTTTTTCTAGCAAATAAGTAGCCAGATCCTCACCGCTGATGTTGGTGATGAGGGCCTGTGCTTCAGGTTTCAGGAGGGAGTTTAAAGTTTCAAAAAGTCGTTTTGGATTGTTGGACAGTGAAGTGATGAGGGTGATGAAGTAGGATTGTTTGGCCAGATGAAGCGTTATAGGTTTTGTGGATGAAGTCTTCTGCTAAAAGATTTTCTCCACTGACGCTCAGCACACCTTGAGCAACACTGAAGAAAGCGTGTTTGCATTGTGTGCCAGGGCTGCCGTTGTCTGTGTCTGGTCTTTCTGCTTGTAGAAGGTGCTGCTTCATCTAGGGCGCTCTTCAGTATATTATAGCAGCGTGACAATGCTAAGTCTAGACAGGAGAGGGAGGAGATGGGGGCTAAAGAAGATAAATAAATTAGCGAGTAGCTGGCAGTTTCTGGAAGAGCAAACTTTTAGGCTGCGTTCACACATTGCGTATTTTCGCGCGCGCTTTTTCAAAATACGCAATATGCCTTGTGTCTGTGTCACACTGTCACAGAATACTGGAGGTAGGGGGCCTAAGCTGACCCTAAGCTGGGGCCCTGACTAATCCCTCATCCTGGAGGTACTGTTAAAGGTACAGAGGTCCAGGCCGCCAGCGTAACCCCTACCTCCTGAGGATCCCTGCACCACAGTAATCTAGTCCTGAGAAGGACCCCGATCACAACAATAGGGAACCAGCAATAATATGCCCACACACAGTATTAAGACGAACGAGACAGTACAAGGGAAAAACCAAAACCACCTTGCATACAACTTCAACAAAACTACAACAGAGGGAACACCAACGGGAAAGGAGATAAATGATAAAGCGAGGAAAGGGAAATAACACTTTCAAATACACTTATCTCAGCAACTCCAAACACCACGATCCGCTCTGTAAGTCTGAATGAAAAGCTTTCACCGACACCTCACAAACAGACCTGCAGGAATATAAAGGAGTCTCACTAACGAAGCATTGATTGCAGCTGGGCGAGGCTGGACCTCAGCTAGCCCAGAGAGAGAGAGAATTAACTCCTTCACTGCCGAGAAAACACAAAGCACCAACAAGTCAGCTGCGAGAAGTCAGGCTGTGTACTCGTGACGATCTTCGTGGCAACACACCCGTGACAGTACCCCCCCTTCTACGAGGGGCCTCCGGACCCTCAGGGCCAGGTTTATCCGGGTGAGTCGTGTGGAAGGCCCGAACTAATCGGTCTGCGTTAATATCCGACGCAGGAACCCACATCCTCTCCTCAGGACCATACCCCTTCCAATGAACCAAGTACTGAAGGGACCGGCGATTAAAGCGTGAATCAATGACCCTCGATACCTGGAACTCCAAGTTACCATTGACAACCACAGGAGGGGGAGGTAAAGGTGACGGTACCACCGGCGCCACATACCTCTTAAGCAATGATCTGTGAAACACGTTGTGAATTTTAAACGTAGGGGGGAGGTCAAGACGGAATGCCACCGGATTAATAACAGAACTGATTCTGTACGGCCCGATGAACCTGGGACCCAGTTTCCAGGAGGGAACCTTAAGTTTAATATTCCTGGTAGACAACCATACCTGATCGTTCACACTTAGGTCCGGACCAGACACTCTCCTCCTATCAGCCATACGTTTGTATCGGTTCCCCATAGTATTCAGATTCTTCAGCACCCCTCTCCATACTGAAGCGAGAGATGAGGAAAATCGTTCCTCCTCCGGAACCCCCGAAGAGCCCCCCCTACTGAAAGTACAAAACTGGGGGTGAAAACCATATGCCCCAAAAAACGGGGACTTACCAGTGGACTCGCTTCGCCTATTATTGAGAGCAAACTCTGCCAGAGGTAGGAAAGAAGCCCAGTCCTCCTGGTTCTCTGACACAAAACACCGAAGATATGTCTCCAAGCTCTGGTTCATACTTTCCGTCTGACCATTGGTCTGAGGATGAAAAGCCGACGAGAATGACAAATGCATCCCCCGCCGTGCACAAAACGCCTTCCAGAACTTGGACACAAACTGAGACCCCCGATCAGACACCACCTTGGAGGGTACCCCGTGAAGCCTCACAATCTCCCCAATGAACACCTGCGCAAGAGTTTTAGCATTAGGGAGAGCCGGAAGAGCGATAAAATGTGCCATCTTGCTGAACCTGTCCACTACAACGAGTATGACCGTTTTACCCGAAGACGGAGGGAGGTCCGTAATAAAGTCCATAGACAGATGAGTCCAAGGACGCTCCGGGATCTTCAAAGGTAAGAGCGCCCCAGACGGACGGGTATGTGAGGTCTTAGAGCGCGCACAAACCCCACAGGACGCGACAAAAGTTACCACCTCTTTATGTAAGTTAGGCCACCAAAACCGACGCGAGAGGAGATCCACAGTTGCTTTACTCCCCGGGTGTCCTGCAAAAACTGAGTTATGGTGTGCCTCGATCACCTTTTGTCGCAACTGATCTGGAACGAACAGTCTCCCCGGAGGTCCAACAGGGGCGTCCCCCTGAGCCTCCAATATCTCCTCCTCCAGCTCAGAGCATACTGCCGAAACCACCACCCCCTCCTGAAGAACAGGAATCGGGTCGTCCGTATTCCCGGCCCCAGGGAAACTACGAGATAAGGCATCCGCCTTTACATTTTTAGACCCAGGACGATATGTAACGACGAAATTAAACCTGGTAAAAAACAATGACCACCTAGCTTGTCTGGGATTCAGACGTTTAGCGGACTCCAGATATAGCAGGTTCTTGTGATCGGTGATGACGGTGACCGGATGAACTGCCCCCTCCAAAAAATGGCGCCACTCCTCAAAAGCTAACTTAATGGCCAGGAGTTCCCTATTGCCGACATCGTAATTCCTCTCAGCGGACGACAATTTTTTAGAGAAAAAGGCGCACGGATGCCACTTACCAGGGGACGAACCCTGTGACAATACTGCTCCCACCCCTACCTCGGAAGCGTCTACCTCTACAAAGAATGGCTGAGACGCATCAGGTTGAATGAGTATGGGTGCCGAGGCAAAACATTTTTTCAAGGAGGAGAATGCTTGACAAGCCTTGTCAGACCACCTAGAAAAATCCATCCCCTTTTTAGTCATGTCTGTGAGAGGCTTAACCACGGACGAGAAATTACGAATGAACTTCCGGTAATAGTTAGCAAACCCCAGGAAACGTTGTAGTGCCTTAAGATTCTCCGGCCGATCCCACTCAAGAACTGCCCGCACTTTCCCAGGGTCCATACGAAAACCGGACGCAGAAACCAGGAAGCCTAAAAACTGGAGTTCCTGTACGGCGAACACACACTTTTCCCACTTGGCATACAGTTTATTATCCCGCAAGATCTGTAACACCTGTCTAACGTGCTCCTGATGAGACACCAGATCCGGCGAGTAAATTAAGATATCATCCAGATATATGACAACAAACTGTCCCACCAGGTGGCGAAAAATATCATTAACAAAGTGTTGAAACACCGCCGGGGCATTAGTCAGACCGAATGGCATGACAAGGTTCTCATAATGCCCCTCCGGAGTGTTAAAAGCCGTCTTCCACTCATCCCCCTCCTTCATCCTAATCAAATTGTACGCCCCCCTGAGATCCAACTTAGAGAACCATTTGGCGCCCACGATCTGATTAAAGAGATCGGGAATAAGTGGGAGCGGATACGGATCTCGGACCGTAATCCGATTAAGTTCACGGAAATCCAGGCAAGGGCGTAGGCCTCCATCTTTCTTCTTAACAAAGAAGAACCCCGCGGCCACCGGTGAAGATGAAGGTCTAATATGCCCCTTAGCCAGACTTTCAGAAATATAATCCTTCATGGCCTGCCTCTCAGGACCAGAAAGGTTATACAACCTAGCTTTAGGTAACTTGGCCTCAGGGAGCAGTTTTACAGAACAGTCATACTCGCGATGAGGAGGTAGTTCCTGACACCCATTCTCCGAGAATACATCCTCAAAGTCTGCCAGAAATGGAGGTAAGACCCAAGGAGTAACCGCACCGATGACCGTGTTCATGCAGTTTTTATTACAGAATTTACTCCATTGGCTTATCTCTCTGGTTTGCCAATTAATAACAGGGTTATGCTTAGCTAACCAAGGAAGGCCCAACACTATAGGAGTGGGAAGACCCTCCAACACGTAGCAAGACAACAGTTCTTTATGTATTGCCCCCACTTGAAGTTTTACGCCATGCACAGCTTGCAAAAAACTTCCCTGACCGAGAGGCCTGGCATCGATCGAGAATATGGGGATGGGTTTAGCCAACTCACTCAATCGCATACCTTGAACCCGGGCAAACCGAGCATCAACCAGATTAGCCCCGGCCCCACTATCCAGAAGAACAGATATCCTCTCAGTTCTCGTACCCACCACCACCTCCGCCGGTACGAGAAACTGAGACGAACCTAGGGACGAAATACCTACTCCCAGATTGCCGTCCACCACACAACCTGGGATCAACAGTTTTTTCGACGACTCTTTACTCAGCAAGGGGCGGGATGGACACCCCCCAATAAAATGTCCCTTTTTCCCGCAGAGGAAACACCTTCCTGTCTTATGGCGCACCACCGGTCCCCTTCCCCGAAATGATGTCCCTCCTAATTGCATAGGCTCCTCCGGACTGACCAGGGGAACCACCATATGAGGGGACCTTGTAAGAGGTGGAGACATTACAGGGGGTAGAGTTATCCCGCACCTCTCCCGAAGCCGTCTGTCAACGCGAATAGCAAGGGCCATAGCGGCTTCCAGTGACGCGGGAGAGTCATACTGTGCCAACACATCCTGTAATTTGTCGGATAAACCATGACAAAACTGGCTCCTAAGAGCCGGGTCATTCCACTGGGTGTCCGTGGCCCACCTACGGAACTCCGAACAGAATTCCTCCGCCGGACGATCTCCCTGCTGAATCCTACGTAACTTAGACTCAGCAAGGGAGATCCGATCTGGGTCATCATACACGAGTCCCAAAGCAGCGAAAAACCTATCCACTGACTGGAGAACTGGGGAGCTAGGGGGAAGAGAGAACGCCCAAGATTGTGGGTCCCCTTGTAGGAGCGAGATGACAATTCCCACCCTTTGTTCTTCACTGCCCGATGACCGAGGCCGCAGCCGAAAGTACAATTTGCATGCCTCCCGGAAAACAAAAAACTTGTCCCGCCCCCCAGTGAACCTGTCAGGGAGAGCTACTTTAGGTTCTGGTCCGGCTTGCTCCAGAGGATGCAAAACCTTGGACCTAACGTCCGCCAGCCCCATGGACAAACTCTGCAACTGCTGAGCTAGACCGGCTACTGGATCCATGGTAGCTGGAGAAAAACTAAGATGGTCGGTGAAAATGTCACACTGTCACAGAATACTGGAGGTAGGGGGCCTAAGCTGACCCTAAGCTGGGGCCCTGACTAATCCCTCATCCTGGAGGTACTGTTAAAGGTACAGAGGTCCAGGCCGCCAGCGTAACCCCTACCTCCTGAGGATCCCTGCACCACAGTAATCTAGTCCTGAGAAGGACCCCGATCACAACAATAGGGAACCAGCAATAATATGCCCACACACAGTATTAAGACGAACGAGACAGTACAAGGGAAAAACCAAAACCACCTTGCATACAACTTCAACAAAACTACAACAGAGGGAACACCAACGGGAAAGGAGATAAATGATAAAGCGAGGAAAGGGAAATAACACTTTCAAATACACTTATCTCAGCAACTCCAAACACCACGATCCGCTCTGTAAGTCTGAATGAAAAGCTTTCACCGACACCTCACAAACAGACCTGCAGGAATATAAAGGAGTCTCACTAACGAAGCATTGATTGCAGCTGGGCGAGGCTGGACCTCAGCTAGCCCAGAGAGAGAGAGAATTAACTCCTTCACTGCCGAGAAAACACAAAGCACCAACAAGTCAGCTGCGAGAAGTCAGGCTGTGTACTCGTGACGATCTTCGTGGCAACACACCCGTGACAGTCTGCCAGCAAAGTGAATGGGAAATTCATTTTGCCGTTCAGACACTGTGTGATTTTACGCAGCGCGAAAGCGCAGCTGCGTAAAGAATTGACATGTCAATTCTTTACGCAGCTGCGTCCCGCGCTTTCTCCTATTGTGCCCATTATAAGCGATGGAATTACGCAGCGGTGTTCACACACTGCGTAATTCCAGCGCTTTTTTATGGAGGCGCAGGAGAAACTATGGATACTCACCTATCCGATGGATGGGAGAGCCGTCCGGTCCCGCGCTTCCAGCATCTGCCGGTGAAGCGATCAGCTGTAAGCTAACCGGCTTGTAACCGGCTTCCAGTCAGCTGATTTACAAGCCGGTCACATGACAGTCAGCTGATCGCTTCACGGAGATGCTGGAAGCCGCGGGACCGGAGCCTCTCCCATCCATCGGATAGGTGAGTATCCATAGTTTATTTCTTTTAAAGCAGTGTATGTACTGCAGCCAGAAGCTGTTTGTACATACACTGCTAAGGGGACACTCACACACTAGACACAGACAGGACACACAGACACATACATTACATTACATTACATTACATACAGGTGTCAATGCTCCTCACACTTCATTTTCTCCTGCACCTCCGTAAAAAAACGTAGGAAAAAACGCAGTATGTGAATGGAGGTGCTTTTTTTACCTGCGTAAAAAAACGCAGGTAAAAAAAGCAGGAAATACGCGCACGCAAAAAAAACGCAGGGAAATACGCAATGTGTGAACGCAGCCTTACTGTGTACTTCCACATTAGCAAATAGGTGCTACATCAAAGGTGAAGATAATTGTCCCTGATGCAGACTGGACGTCTCTAGCATCGCATGGCACAATGGAAATGCAATATTTCAATGCCATATTATCAGAAATCTGATAGCAACACCATCCACAGATATACAGTGGGTACGGAAAGTATTCAGACCCCTTTAAATTTTTCACTCTTTGTTTCATTGCAGCCATTTGGTAAATTCTAAAAAGTTCATTTTTTTTCTCATTAAAGTAGACTGTGCACCCCATCTTGACTGAAAAAAAAACAGAAATGTAGAAATTTTTGCAAATTTATTAAAAAAGAAAAACTGTGTGAGATGACTGTGGGGTGCGCTAAGCTCATTTTCAGCCTATTGTGGTAGATGAATGGATAAGTGATAAGCGGATTCCCTCTTTACAATCACATCAAAGTCACAAGTGCAGCAAGTGGGTGATGTTTATGACATCCCAGTTTATATGATCTGAGAATACAACATCTACACGTTCTATCTCCTCATATGTTCCCCTTATTATCTCCTGTAATTGTGTTATTTCATGGGATCTTTATGATGTTACATTGGATAATCTTCTTCCCATTTAGGTTCATACAATATCGGATCCTCTCAGTGTAGATCTTCTACATAAGAAAATTTTCCTAATCGATCCATCGAGGATGGATATCGACAAGGAGAAGATGGCAGAGAGGATATTACACCTCACCCTAGAGATCCTCTTCCAGCTTACTGGAGAGGTGAGAGGTTCTGATGACATCACATTATATCATTCTTATCTATGGGAATAACAGATGCACAGAACTGGAGAGGTGAGGACTCTGGAAATGTCTGTAGTGAGATTTATTAATGTGTCTCTCCATAACCAGGACTACACAGTAGTGAAGAAGACCTCTAGTGAGACCTGTCAGGACCCTGTGTCTGAGGGATGGGGAAGACCCGCGAGCCCAATCACAGGACCTCCACTTCGCCCCCTGATACATGAGGACATCAATGACCAGAAGATCCTAGAACTTACCTACAAGATAATTGAGCTGCTGACTGGAAAGGTGATAATGCTGGGACATTATACAGTAACGCTTTGAAGGGATTGGGGAGATGACATTATTATTGTATGTGTCAGGTTCCTATAAGATGTCAGGATGTCACTGTCTATTTCTCCATGGAAGAGTGGGAGTATTTAGAAGGACACAAAGATCTGTACAAGGACATCATGATGGAGGTTCCGCGGCCCCTCACATCACCTGGTAATAGACAGGACTAAATACACATGACCTATAATTATCTGTATGTAAAGTATGAATTCAGTCCCTGTATGTGTCTCCTCCAGTTCTATCCAGTAAGAGGACAATAGCAGAGAGATGTCCCCGTCCTCTTCTTCCACAGGACTGTAAACAAGAAGATCCCAATGTTCCTCAGGATCATCAGGTAGATGGAGAGAAGGTGTCATGAGATCTCCCCTATGATGTGTAGATGACTGAAGGTCTTGTGCTCAGTCTTGTTTTATCCACCAGTATTATATGTTTTATACTTGTGTAATGAGAACGGTGGAGATGGCAGGATTAGATCTGATCATAGATGTGACTTCTCCATCTGTCTGTGACTTTACAATATTTGTTTCAGGTTAAAGATCTGAACCATATTAATACTACAGAGACATATGTGAGGGATGATGAGTGGTATAAAGAGGAGATTCCTACAGATGACTGCCCAGGTGAGTAGTAACCACTAAATGCTGAGATTTCACAGATTCTTCCAGTCACTGGCTGTCACTGCTTTATCGGTGGTGTAGTCCGTCTATATCCAAATTAAAGGTCACCATTCTGCCACTATCCCACTGCATGCTCCTCCACCCATATCTGTCGCAATTAGTTTGAGCATTGATATAACAAATTGTACTGGAGCCATCCATTCTTGAATGTGCAAGGCCAGAAAATAAATGTTCCCCCTTATTAGCAGAGTAATTAGCAAAAAAGATTTTAGGGTGTATAAAAAGAGATACAATCCTTCAATCCCAGTTTATTGTTACCCCTTTATAAATCACTGGTGAGGCCACATAAAGAACACAAGATCCAGTTTTGGGCTCCACATTTTAAAAAGGATATTTAGAAGTTAATCAATTCAAACGCAGGCAACTAGATTATTACAAAGAATGGAAGGCCTCTCATATGATGAGAGGTTGGAAACATTTGTCTTGTTTAGTTTAGAAAAAAGACGATTACCGACGGCGCTCCCGTGGATAATGATACAAACTCCACTGTAGGTTCAGTGGAAACGTTCCAATAGGCTCGCAGATGACTGCTCAAAGGCGCATAGGTACAATATATAAAAAATTATTTTGGATTAAAAACCACTCAAGGGATGAGTGGTTGGCATATAATAGCATATAATGGTGCCATTATATGCTATTATACAGTAGTGGCCAAAATTGAGGCAACACCCTCAAGATTTATGAATTTTTCGCGTTTTGCCAATACAAATACAAATTTCATGAATGTTTTTGATTTCACAGTAAAGTTTTTAAGTAGAAATAACAAAATCTCATATAGAAACACAATATTATCAGGAAATTTGTTCATTTGTCAACAAATTGGACACTATTGTCACTCAGATGACTGTGGGAGAAAAGCCATTTATTTGTTCTATTTTCATATCTAACACTAAAATGTTAATACTTAGTTGGATAGCCCTTGGCCTTGATAACTGCCTGGCATCTACATGGCATGCTATCTACCAGTTTGTGTAAATCAGATGGTGTTATGATATGAAACCATGATTTGATGATGGCTGCAATGAGTTCCTGCTTGTTTGACGCACGCTGTTTTGACACCGCTCTTTTGAGCCGAGACCAGAGATTCTCAATAGGATTGAGATCTGGGCTGTTTCCTGGCCAATTCAATAGCTGGACATTTTTGTCTTTGAACCAAGAGAGACATTTTTTAGCTGTATGGCATGGGGCTCCATCTTGCTGAAAAATAAACGGTGTCCCTTCACCAAATACATCACGTGCCGAAGGAATGAGTTTAGGCTGAAGGACTCCCTTGATATACTGTTCAGCATTAACTGTTCCTTCAATTACCTGCAGCCTACCAACTGCATCTCTGGACATGCAGCCCCCTACCATAACACTCAGAGGATGCTTCATGGTGTGTACTGTACACTCTGGCAAGCAATCCTCTCCAGGTCATCGTCGAACGTAGCGGACACCGTAGCTGCCAAAGATGGATATGCGTGTCTCATCGCTCCATAAAACATTTCTCCATTGTTCAATGGTCCATTTAGAATGTTCTTTGGCCCCTGCAGACGTTTCTGACGCTATGAGGCATTCAAAAATGGCTTTTTACTTGGTATTCTGGCTCTTAACCCCGCGTTTACCAATCGTCGTCGAACCGTCCGATCGGACACTGTCACTCCAGTGTTGACAAGCTCCTTGTTGATGTCAACAGCAGTTGATTTCCTGTTATTTAGAGCGATTCTAACAATTCTTCTATCAGTCTGAGGAGTTGTAGCCTTCTTCCTTCCTCTACCCGTTTTATTCTTTATTGAACCAGTCTCTTGAAACCGCTTACACACTTTGAGAACGCTGGCCGGTGAGATCCCTTTTCCAATTCGTGCTGCAATTTCCCGGTAACTGTACCCTTCTTCTCTTAAACTAACAGCTTTGGCTCTCTTCTTAGGTGACCACGCCTGTCTTAATACTGCTGGCACAATATCGGTCTTAAACCACACCCAGGTCAGTATAAACAAACATAGAATACATATCGCAGAAGAGGGCATGTGTTCAAGTAATTATGTCAGTGAAAACTTTCATTAAATATTGGTGATGGTGAAAAGCTGCCTCAATTTTGCCCACTAGTGTATGCCAAATACTCATCCCCTGAGTGGCTTTTAATCCAAATTAAATTTTATATCTTGTACTTATGTGCTTTTGAGCAGTCACCTGCGAGCCTATTGGAACGTTTCCACTGAACCTACAGTGGAGTCTGTATCATTATCCACGGGAGCGCCTCCGGTAATCTCGTTACAAACCCACGCGGAGGCAACCTGTCGGGCCAGGACAAGGTGTGCAACCACTGCTTTTGGATGAGCAGCAGACCGTTGTTGGAGACCATGTAAAATATTGTATTAAATCTTTACTAGAGTTGTGCCTGGATCTGCACAACCCACAAAGGTTAGCCTCTCTAATTACATTTTCAAAATTCCATATGTGATGTTATTTACTGCGCTCAGATAGCGCTCCTTACTTTTCCTAGTTTTTATCTTTCTCACTGTCCAGATTTTCTCTACATGTATAAATATATGTGAGGTCAGTACAAAGAACTAGAACATGACTTATTCCTTCCAGAGACCATACTAAGGACCAGTGGCACTCATTATGGGTTGAAGAAAGGCGATTCCGGCAGCTAAATAGGAAAGGGTTCTTTACAGTTAGAGCAGTCAGACTGTGGAATGCCCTTCCACAAGAGGTAGTAATGGCAGACACTATTAGGGTATGTGCACACTATCAGTGTTCGCTGCGGATTGGACGCAGCACAAGTGTGCTGCGTGCAATCTGCAGCGGCCAGATGTTACAGCATAGTGGATGGGATTTATACAAATCCCATGCCCACTATGCGTCTGTAGCTCACCCGCGGAAACAGACATGCTGCGCGTCTTTCCAGATCGCAGCATGTCTATTTCCTTCTGCGAGTCCGCGTGCGGCTTTCACCCTAGACCTAACTTCTATGGGATAAGCCCGCCTGTGAGAAAAAAAAAAAACCCGTCCGCCGCTCATTTGCATAATGAGCTGAAGCCGGAGGCGGCTTCTCCGCAGTCGGCTCCGGATCGTCTGCACATACCCTTACAGCTTATAAAAAAGGGCTGGTTTATTTCCTCAGTATACATAACATTGGGTTATAGTTAAATTAGTGACAAAATATACAATTGATGGAGAAAGGTTGAACTTGATGGACCGTGGTCTTTTTTCAACCTATGTAACTAATTAAATTGTAATAATTGTTAACCTTGGCCAAATGTGAATTTCTGTACAATTACAGCAGAATTTCTCTTTATCCTGACTTTTCAGTTTCTGTGAGAAAAGATCCGTCTAACTTCCAAAACTACACTAAAACATATTACACCTATTCCATGATACATCTCTAAGCTGTGTGTGGTTGAGGGCTCTAATGACTCCATGTCAGGAATTTCATGTTTTCGATCCTAAGCAATGAGAATTACTGCACAATATCTTCTAAAATGGGGAGCACTAATACTTTTTCTACCATTCTAGTCAGGACTTATAGTAGCTCCAATGGTCCATCATAAATGAGTGCAACTCGGGTTTAGTGCACTATGTTGAAAAGTTCTCTGTAAAAGTCTAATATTTCTTAAAGAAACTCATCAAACAGAAAATATTGTCCCCTACGATAGTTTGGATTGCCAAGTGCTACCATGTCACATACTTTAATTCAGGGGTGCACAACATTTTTTGCTTCAAGGGCCATATTACCATACTGAATCAATTCTAAGGGCCACAAAAAATGTAATGGGTTCTTGCATGAATACATCACTAGAACCACCATCAGTACATTAATACATCACCAGAACCAAGTTTTGGGTATTTGAGGAGGATTTAAAGAGTTTCTGCTCAAAAAAAAAAAGTATGAACACACAGTAACCTAAACTGAGTTTTTGCAGCAGAGACTTGCCAAATCCTCCTCATAATCTCAAATCTCTAAGCTTTGAGGATTTTTAAGTTTTAGCATAGCCTTGAAACACATTGTGGATTGATACATGTGTACAAGATTGGGACCACCTTCAGTACATGAATGCAGAGCCAGAACCATCGTCAGTACATGAATGCAGAGTCAAAACCATCGTCAGCACATGAATGCAGCACCAGAACCACCATCCATACATAAGTGTAGCGCCAGAACCACTGTGCGTACATGAATGCAGTGCCAGAATCACCGTCAGTAGTATATATATGCAGCACCAAGCTTAGTACAGCGACCAATTGTAATGGCAGGTCATCCCCATATATAATTGTATTGCTTGAACCTAAAATTCCCAGTATGTCCTTAACAATGGTAAGGATATATTGGGAGTTGTTGTTACCAGCCAACATCAGACTGAAGACCATACAGGGGCCACAGTACTGGTGAGACACAGGCAGGATCACAAACATTTACATCCATGTACCTTATAGGTGACATCTTCTCCGATTCAAGACATTCCCATCCCATTTGTCTCCATGTAGTACAGATGCCATGATGAGATTGCCTGCCCAGAGCTTGTCTCTGCTGATTTCCGTTTTCAGCAGCAGATCTCGCCACGGTGCCCTTAGAAATAAAAGTATCATTACACTGGAAAAAATATATATATATTTGTCAGCTCACCTTTCCTGGAGATAATTGATTGCACTGATACTCATTGTGCAGCAAGGGAAATTCAGAATACTATTCAAGTCCAGTATCCAAAAAACTACTTTAAAAGTCCATGTTTTTTTCAAAAGTTTAAACATTATATCCATGATGGCGTCATATAAAACATGAGTAAAAAGAGAACAAACAGATGCATTTCGATCTATACGATCTTAATCACTGTTAGAAGTAAAGGGAAACATTTTCCCAGTATGTTATGTCGCATGTCATATTAGTTTTAAATGCACATGCACCAATACCCCTCCTTGTTCAAGGCAGTACTAGGAACGCCCATTAGCTCTAACAAAACAGCACTAGGGAAACACATTAACCTTATCATGACAGCACTTAAGATGACTGTTAACCTTATCTAGTATCAATCTCATATAAATTGGGGAAAAAAATAATAAATTGTCTTGTCATACCCAAGGGGGATCTTATCTTGAGTTCATAGATCCACCACGTTTTCCTATATAGCAATTTCCACTCCTATCACCACCTCTTAAAGGTTGTTTTACTCGTTCCAAACATATGACCTCCAAGCCTGAAATACTATCATTGTGAACCTGGGCAAAGTGTTTGGAAGCCACAAAGCTTTTATTCATCAATTTGCTGACTACATCTGATAGCCGTCTCCTGATTCTTACTTTCAGTGGACCCCCAGAACATCCCACATATTGGATGTTACAATTTTTGCATGTAATAAGGTACACTTCCTAGTACTGCCTTGAACAAGGAGGGATATTGGTGCAGGTGCATTTAAAAGTAATATGAGATGTGAAATAACATGCTGGGAAAAAAATGTTCCCTTTACTTCTAACAATGATTAAGATCAAATAGATCGAAATGCGTCAGTTTTTTCTATTTTTACTCATGTTTTACATGACGCCATCATGGATATAATTTTTAAACTTTTGAAAATATAAATGTCTCCCATGCTGCACCCCTGGATATATAATTGCCCCCTGACTGTACTTCCTGTACAATATATCCCCCCTCTGGACTCATGTGTAATTGAGCTTCTGAACAGGTGATGTCGGTGGGCGGCTACTTTCTCCATATGCCTTAAAAGTTTTTCCATTTCAACATTGTATTATCTATATATATAATCGTCTTATCCCGTCTGTCTGTCTTTCTGTCTGTCTGTCTGTCCTGGAAATCCCGCGTCGCTCATTGGTCCGGCAGCGGCCAATCAGCACCGCGGGATTTCTGAAAAAAGATGGCTGCTGTTAGCGGCTCATCTGCGGGATGGAGCTCAGCGGCGATGCTGCTGGGAGATGACCGGCGCGAGGCGCTCATCTCCCGACCACCGGCGACGCTGACCTCAATGCGGCTAGGGTGTCAAGGGAGGACCGGAGAGCGGCGCTGCAGGTCGGGATACTTCTGCTGCGAGCGCCCGCTCATGTCCCGGGTTCTCGCAGCGGAAGTAGCGGCGCTGACATCCATGCGGCTAGGGTGTCAAGGGAGGACCGGGGAGCGGTGCTGCGGGGCGGGATACTTCTGCTGCGGGCAGCCGCTCATGTCCCGGGTTCTCGCAGTGGAAGTAGCCGTACAGGCAGCGGCGCTCCCCGGTCCTCACCAATACGATTCCGCTCCCCGGTCCTCACCAACACGATTCGATGATTGGTCGCGATCTCTCACCGCGACCAATCACTGATCTTGGCCCAAAAGTTAAACACCGCTGTGCTGATTGGTCGCGGCCGCTGCCCGTGACCAATCAACGATTTGGGCGCCACATTTAAACACCGCTGTGCTGATTGGTCGTGGACGCTGCCCGCGACCAATCACCGATTTGGGCGCCACATTTAAATAGCGGACGCGACCAATCACCGATCTTGCAGACACATTTAAACACCGCTGTGCTGATTGATCGCGGCCGATATTTAAATGTGGCGCCCAAATCGGCTGCCCGCTATCAATCAGTGATTTTGAACACAAATGTCCGGACCTTAGTAACTACTGTCGGGAGATCAGAGGCTAGGGTGTCAAGGGAGGACCGGGGAGCGGCGCTGCGGGTCGGGATACTTCTGCTGCGAGCGGCCGCTCATCTCCCAGCTGCTCGCAACGGAAGTAGCCGTACAGGCAGCGAGGCTGACATCCATGCGGAAGGGAGGACCGGGGAGCGGCGCTGCGGGTCGGGATACTTCTGCTGCGAGCAGTCGCTCATGTCCCGGCTTCTCGCAGCGGAAGTAGCCGCACAGGCAGCGGCGCTCCCCGGTCCTCACCAATACGATTCCGCTCCCTGGCCCGGTCCTCACCAATACGATTCGCTGATTGGTCGCGGTCTCCGCACCCGACCAATCAGTGATCTTGGCGCAAAATTTAAACACCGCTGTGCTGATTGGTCGCGGCCGCTGTCCGCGACCAATCACCGATTTGGGCGCCACATTTAAATAGCGGCCACGACCAATCACCGATCTTGGCGCCACATTTAAACACTGCTGTGCTGATTGGTCGCGGAATCCAGCCGCAACCAATCAGCGACATTGGCGCCAAATTTAAACAACGCTCTGCTGATTGGTCGCGGACTCCAGCCGCAACCAATCAGCGACATTGGCGCCAAATGTAAACAGTGCTCTGCTGATTGGTCGCGGTTGCCAGCCGCGACCAATCAGCGAGATTGGCGCCAAATGTAAACAACGCTCTGCTGATTGTTTGCGACTGGCGGTCGCGACCAATCAGCGATTTTGGCGCCAAATTTAAACAATTCTCTGCTGATTGGTCGCGGACGCCATCCGCGACCAAACAGCAAGATTGGCGCCAAATTTAAACAACGCTCTGCTGATTGGTCGCGGCCGGCCACCGCGACCAATCAGCAATTTTGGTGCCAAATTTAAACAACGCTCTGATGATTGGTCGCTGTCGCCGGCCGCGACCAATCAGCAGTATTGGCGCCAAATTTAAACACCGCTCTGCTGATTGCGCCCGGTCGGCCGCATACATATTCTAGAATACCCGATGCGTTAGAATCGGGCCACCATCTAGTGCTATGAATAAGGATCTACTTATCTGAAACGCGTAAGCCTCTGTACGCTTTTATTTGGACTATGGTCTCATGTTTTTAATTTTTTTAAAATAAAGGCTGTTTTTAAGTCAATTTCACGAGTTGCTGGATAACTACCCTTTCATCACTGCCTAATGTCTCCCAGACGGGGATCTTTACAATCCGAGCACCGTGCCTCATGAGAAAGTGGACCGAGCAGGCTGACCCAGGTGAGCTGAAATATATATATTTTTTTACAATATATCCTCCCTCACTGCCCCCTTCATAATGTCCCCCCCACCTCCCTTCTCAATAATGTCCCCCACACTTGCCGTCTCAATAATACACCCCACCCCCACGCTGCACCTCTCCGTAATGTCCCCCACACCATGTCCCTCTCCATAATGTATCCCCACCTTGCCCCTCTCCATAATTTCCCCCCCACACGGCCCCTCTCTATAATTTCCCCCCCACACTGCCCCTCTCCATAATATCTTCCCCACACTGCTTCTCTCCATAATGTTCCCTCACACTGCTGCTCTCCATAATGTCCCCCCAAACTGCACTTTTCCATAATATCTTTCCATGCTGCGCCTCTGCATAAAGTCCCCCCTCACAGTACACTATACTATTCTCCCTTTCACAACCCACTTCATAGCCCCATAATGTCACCCAGTGCCCCATAGCGACCCCCATTGCTCCATAATGTCCCCTGGAAAGTAACACCAAAATAAACCCATTTCATCTTTGGCTTCTGCAGCACTTAAAGGTGCCCACCATGTCCTTGCCACCTCTGTAGCCTGGCACCAGCAGCAGTGTGATGAGGTCAGTAGCGTGCTGACCTCATCATGCCAATGCACGTCGGGGCGGGAGCTGATGAGCGCTCCGCTTCTCCTGTCTCCACGCCACAGGGTTCAATTGTATTCGCATCTAAAAGACGCAAATACATTTGAATATATAGTAAGAACAAAGGAGCGCGGCGTCTCCCGGTCAGTTGTCCAACTCTCATAACATCCTTTGGCATGCCATATGCGACCCGCGGTCCGTATGGTATACAGGCCTACTCTAATTACTCCAGAGATGTCAGTTTTTGCCTACAATAGTTATTGCACAAGATACTCCTAGTTAATAGCTTTCTGCCGTAGCCAGTTTTCTGCCCCATGTTTCAAATCTGACGTGTCCCTTTATGTAATAAATAACTTTAAAATACTTAGCCTGATCCAAGTGATTCTAAGATTGTTTTTTTTCCATGACACATTGTAGTTTTAGTTAATTGTAATTTTAGGTTACCTTATTTTGCGAACTATAAGACGCAGGAAGAAAATCGGATTTATTTTTAAATTAAGTTGGGGTGCGTCTTACAGTCTGCTTTTACGATAACTTACCGGGGAAAGGGGGTTGCGGCAGCGGCGGAGCGGGATCCAAGGAGTCAGGGTCGCTGCTGCTGGAAGCTGGCAGCAGCATAAGTGGGGCGATGTTGCGGGCACCAGGCTGGGAGGAGGGGGTGTTCGGCAGTGCGAGCCTGCGGTTGGCTCCGGGCTTGCAGAAAATGTTGGCGGAGTCCCCACACTTCCCATCATTTTCACTGCAGTGGACTTTAGGAAAATGGTCGCCGGAGGCAGTGCATGTGCAGATTGAGATCTCAAAACTGTGCATGCGCCACCTCTGGCAACCATTTTCCCGAAGTCCTCCGCAGTGAGAATGATGGGAAGTGCGGGGACTCTGCCGACATTTTCTGCAAACCCGAAGCCCGCTGCAACCTCGCACTGCCGAACACCCCCTCCTCCCAGCCCAGGACCTCAGCATCGCATCCTGCTGCCACTGCCAGCTTCCTGCAGCAGCCACCTAGCCTAATGAGACCTACAGCCGGCGACCTCCCTTCCCCCGGTAAGCTACATATGGATTATAAGATGCACCCCCATTTTGCCAAGGCGATAAAATAATGGGATGCATTAAAAGAGGAATAGATACCCATGACGAGAACATAGTTTTGCCTCTATACAAGTCACTAGTGCGCCCACACTTAGAATTTTGCCGACAATTTTGTTCTCCGGTGTATAAGAAGGACATAGCTGAACTAAAGTGGCTGTTTAAAAGAGCAACCAAGGTTATTAAGGGAATGGGTAGATTACAGTACCAATACAGGTTATTAAACTTGGGGTTATTCACGTTGGAAAAATCCTATTATAAAACAAATATATGAGGGGACTGTACAGAGATCTTTCTAATGATCTTTTTACACCTAGACCTATGACAGCGACAAGGGGGGCATCTTCAACGTCTAGAGCAGGGGTCTCAAACTCGGCTGGGTATATGGGCCGCACATGGAAAAAATTTGAATTTGGGGGCCGCATTCTTTGTTCAATGTGACATTTTTAGTGATACAATTTTTTTTGTATACACCTTTTGAAC
Organism: Phyllobates terribilis; assembly: GCF_046119375.1. Taxonomy (NCBI): domain Eukaryota; kingdom Metazoa; phylum Chordata; class Amphibia; order Anura; family Dendrobatidae; genus Phyllobates; species Phyllobates terribilis. The sequence continues at coordinate 46,325,800 of NW_027362765.1, forward strand.
ATTTTTGCCGTGTTTATTTTTTTATGGCTTGGGTCGTTATGGATGTGGCGATAATAAACGTGCACTTTTTTGTGTTTACTTTAGTTTACATATAAAACAGCATTTTTAGTGCCCAATATTTTTTCATGCTTTATTTTATTTTTTATTTTTTTTACAATTTTATTTCCCCCAATTGGCCACATACAGTAATATTGTCTTACAATTAGCATCATATAGTAATAATGGAAAACATCTTGTAGTAATGTTCCCCATCCAAGTCCCCATCTTGTACTAATGTGCCCCATCCAGGTCCCCATCCTGTGGCTATGTGCCCCATCCAGGTCCCCATCCTGTGGCAACGTTCCCCATCCTGGCGCCCATCTTGTACTAATGTGCCTCATCCAGGTCCCCATCTTGGGGCTATGTGCCCCATCCAGGTCCCCATCCTGTGGCAATGTTCCCCATCCAGGTCCCCATCTTGTGGCTCTGGTCCCCATCTTGTGGCTCTGTGCCCCATCCAGGTCCCCATCTTGTGGCTCTGTGCCCCATCCAGGTCCCCATCTTGTGGCTATGTGCCCCATCCAGGTCCACATCCTGTGGCTATGTGCCCCATCCAGGTCCCCTCTTGTGGCTATGTGCCCCATCCAGGTCCCCATCCTGTGGCTATGTGCCCCATCCAGGTCCCCTCTTGTGGCTCTGTGCCCCATCCAGGTCCCCATCTTGTGGTTATGTGCCCCATCCAGGTCCCCATCCTGTGGCTATGTGCCCCATCCAGGTCCCCTCTTGTGGCTATGTGCCCCCTGTTCTTCACACACATAAAATAGATTAAAAAAAAGATGATTCTCACCTGTCCTCCGTTCCCTCGGCGGCCTTCCTGCAGATGTGGCCCGCAGGCACCACAGAGTCCGACCTCTTGACGATCCCGACCTGGTGCAGGAGGAGCCGCCGACAGCAGCGCTGCATTGCCGCACAGATACTGTCTCCCAGCACAGCATTTTCAATGTCAGCCGCCGGCCAATCAGAGGCCAGCAGCTGACATCTGCATATGGCAATGACGTCATACTCGCTGCGCCGACACGCAGATATCAGCTGCTGGCCTCTGATTGGCCAGCGGCTGGCATTGGAAATGCAGTGCTGGGAAACAGTCTCTGTGTGGCAATTCAGCGCTGCTGTCGGCGGCTCCTCCTGGACCAGGTCGGGATCGTCAAGGGGTCTGTGCCTGCGGGCCGCATAAAGCAGCCTCAGGGGCCGCATGCGGCCCGCGGGCCGCGTGTTTGAGACCCCTGGTCTAGAGGAAAGAAGGTTTCATCATAATCACAGGTGCTGATTCTTTACTGTAAGAGCAGTGAGACTATGGAAGTCTCTGACCCATGATGCTGTAATAATTGATTCACTACTAAAATTCAAGAAGGGTCTGGATTCTTGGAAAATATAATATTACAGATTATGCGTACTAGATTCTGTAATGGAACGTTGATCCAGGGAACTAGTTGGATTGCTGTATGTGGAGTCCGGAAGGAATTTTTCCCTTAATAAGGAGCCATTAATGTCTGCCACATTGGGTTTTTGCCTTCTTCTGTATCAACATGTTAGGATACAGGTTGAACTCAATGGACTTAAGTCTATCTTCAACCTTTAAAACTATGAAGCATTCAGGAAATGTAACCTTTTAGGTGTATCACAATAATTATCAAAAATTGGAATTCAAAAATTAATTTAAAAAAATCACTAAATTGTTGATGTAGCACCAGTGTTTTAAATTTTATAAGGGCAAATAGAAAAAAATGGACCCCACAATATATTTTGCACCTTCTGAATCGAAAAATATCTTACTGTTTGAGCATATGGCAGGGCTCAGAAGGGAGGGAGCATGTGAAGACACGGGGTCTTCCGTGGTCACAATATTACTCAGACAACACAGGATGAGGGTTAAACATTGTGGCAATACTTTATTGAACCACCAACCGGCCAATAAACACATAGAACAGTCCCAGCAAATACCCAAGATGGTGCAAAATTACAGTCTCACCATTCTGCTGGCCCGATGAGAATAGAGCAACTGCGCCTTTTGGGTCTTTCAGGGCCAACTACCTCAATACCTCAATCAGTGGCCCCCCGCTTTTGGCGGGCCCCCACAGAGATGAGGTAGCAGCAAGCTTAGGAAGCTGTCAGTCCATATATGTACAAGGCCAGGAGACCTGAGGGTCCCACCCTGGCCTCTCCGAGAGTTTCCATGGGGCCAGATGACCGGCTGGTCCCAATCTGGCTCCATGGGTTCCAGGCGACCGAAGGGTCTCACCTGGCAACCCCAAACAACATATCCATGGGACCAGTTGACCTCATCGTCCCAACTTGGTCTCCCCTAATGTATCCATGGGTTCTCTGATGGTCAATGGAGCAGATCTGTATCCTTCCAGTCAGGGCTGTGTACCCTTAGGCCGAAATCATGCAGTCTTACTGGATCTAGCCATGCTACCAAGCTATTGTCCTGAAGAGTCTGACTGATCTTTGATTCTCTCTTTCAATTCTCTCTGCTACAGAGGCATATGTAGTTACAGTTGTCCTTTCAAGTGTACATGCACAGGTCAATGATTGAGGATGATATTATTCCACAGGGCTCATGTCTCATTGTTTGTGCATTTAATCAATTTACATAGTGGCTATAGCAGGGGGTCTCTTTAAATCAACATCTAGCTGGCTTTAGTACCATATGCAATTAACATAGTAACAAACATCATTGTTTCAAAACCAAGATAAGTCAATATTCAGGTTTATACACATAATAGTATGTCCTTCTTGACCAGTTACAGAAAAACACATATTCACAAGTCAACACAAACACAATAGTGTATTTCTCTTGGCTTAACAAATCTAGATGTCTGACTGATTAAGATAAGAGCTGTTTCGTCACAGAGCACAATTTGGCTATGGGAATTCAGATGTTGCTGGAATAGTTATTGGGCACCATTTTCAGAACGGTGTAAAAACTGAACAGGAAAAAGTCACATAAAGTGACTGTATGATGGAGTTACTATTTTGACTCCACGGGTAATCTCTGGAAACTAGCACCTAGTGGATGCTGGAGAGTGAAAATTGCATATATGCCATTTTAGTGCCCAATAAGTGGTGTCCAGCTTGTGCTTCTGGAGACATGACCACCAGAAATTTATAAGTGGGTTCTTCCTGCTACAGCAATGACAAAACTGTGGATGGCAACAATATTTGGGCACACAGCAGAACTCAGAAGCAAGGAGAATATTTGGCTGTGGTTACACAGATTTTGGTGGTTTGGCTCAAGAAAGCCATGTTGTTTTTCAAGGTGTACAGTCATGGCCAAAAGTATTGAGAATGAGACAAATAGTAATTTTTCCAAAGTTTACTGCTTCATTTTTTGTAATGGCAATTTGCATATACTCCTGAATGTCAAAGAGTGATCAGCTTAACAGCAATTACTGTACTTGCAAAGTCAATATTTGCCCAGAAAATGAACTTTAACCCCCAAAACACATTTCAACATCATTGCAGTCCTGCCTTAAAAGGAGCAGCTAACATCGTTTTAGTGATTGATCCATTAACACAGGTGTGGGTGTTGATGAGGACAGGGCTGGCGATCAATCAGTCATGATTAAGTAAGAATGACATCACTGGACACTTTAAAAGGAGGCTGGTTCTTGGTATCATTGTTTCTCTTCAGTTAACCATGGTTATCTCTAAAGAAACATGTGCAGCCATCATTGCACTGCACAAAAATGGCCTAACAGGGAAGAGTATCGCAGCTACAAAGATTGCACCTCAGTCAACAATCTATCGCATCATCAAGAACTTCAAGGAGAGAGCTTCCATTGTTGTCAAAAAGGCTCCAGGGCGCCCAAGAAAGACCAGCAAGCACCAGGACCGTATCTTAAAACTGTTTCAGCTGCGGGATCGGACTACCAGTAGTGCCGAGCTTGCTCAGGAATGGCAGCAGGCTGGTGTGAGTGCTTCTGCACGCACTGTGAGGCGGAGACTCTTTGAGCAAGGGCTGGTTTCAAGGAGGGGCAGCAAAGAAGCCACTTCTCTCCAGAAAAAACATCAGGGACCGACTGATATTCTGCAAAAGGTACAGGGAGTGGACTGCTGAGGACTGGGGCAAAGTCATTTTCTCTGATGAATCCCCTTTTCGATTGTTTGGGACATCTGGAAAACAGCTTATTCGGAGAAGAAGAGGTGAGCGCTACCACCAGTCTTGTCTCATGCCAACTGTAAAGCATCCTGAAACCATTCATGTGTGGGGTTGCTTCTCAGCCAAGGGAATCGGCTCACTCACAGTCTTGCCTAAAAACACAGCCATGAATAAAGAATGGTACCAGAATGTCCTCCAAGAGCAACTTCTCCCAACCGTCCAAGAGCAGTTTGGCACCCAACAATGCCTTTTCCAGCATGATGGAGCACCTTGCCATAAAGCAAAGGTGATAACTAAATGGCTCATGGAACAAAACATAGAGATTTTGGGTCCATGGCCTGGAAACTCCCCAGATCTGAATCCCATAGAGAACTTGTGGTCAATCATCAAGAGACGGGTGGACAAACAAAAACCAACAAATTCTGGCAAAATGCAAGCATTGATTATGCAAGAATGGACTGCTATCAGTCAGGATTTGGTCCAAAAGTTGATTGAGAGCATGCCAGGGAGAATTACAGAGGTCTTGAAGAAGAAGGGGCAACACTGCAAATATTGACTTGCTGCATTAACTCATTCTAACTGTCAATATAACCTATTGGTACTCATAATATGATTGCAATTATATTTCTGTATGTGATATAAACATCAGACAAACACTAATAAAAACCAGAGGCCAGCAGATCATGTGAAAATATAATTTTGGTGTCATTCTCAAAACTTTTGGCCATGACTGTACAGTTAAATTGTTAACTGTTTTTGTCTTGGTAAATAATTTAATTTAGCTACATAACTTGATATTTCTTTGGGTAATTTAGAAATGTTATAAAAATATAATTTATTATGAAATAATCTTTATACTTGGCAGGTGATTGCACCAAGAGGTCAGAAGAACAAGTGACATCTTCAATTGTTAAATCAGATGACCTTAATATCACTCAAGATATAACTGACGTGTATGCCACTATTCCAGAAATACAGTCATCCTTTCACAGCAAAGATCTGTCATCTGATCCTTTTAAACAGGTCATATCCTCTGATTTATCACAGACTATTAAGAAAAATAAAAGTCACAAAAGAGGTGTTAAAAATCTAACTGCTCTTACAGAAAAAAAGCCATTTTCAACTGTAGAATGTGAAAAAAGTTTTTCCCTCAAAATGTCTTTTGTTACTCATCCAAAAAATCACATAGAGGAGAAAAGATTTTCTTCTTCAGAGTGTGGGAAATATTTTAACCCGAAATTAGAGCTTGTTAGACAAAAAAGAGTTCAAGCAAGGGAGAAGCCATATTCATGTGCAGAATGTGGGAAATGTTTTGCAAGTAAGTCAAAACTTGCTACACATCAGAGAATTCACGCAGGAGAGAAGCTATATTCATGTTCAGTATGTGGGAAACATTTTAACCAGAAATCACATGTTACTAGACATCAGATAATTCACACGGGGGAGAAGCCATATTCATGTTCAGAATGTGATAAATGTTTTGCATATAAATCATATCTTGTTATACATCAGAGAATTCACACTGGGGAGAAGCCATATTCATGTTCAGAGTGTGGGAAATGTTTTGCATATAAATCATATCTTGTTACACATCAGAAAATTCACACCGGAAAGAAGCCATTTTCATGTTCAGAGTGTGGGAAATGTTTTATAGAGAGATCACATCTTTTTACGCATCAGAGAACCCACACAGGGGAGAAGCCATTTCCATGTTTAGAATGTGAGAAATATTTTGCATATAAATCAACTCTTATTATACATCAGAGAACTCACACAGGGGAGAAGCCATTTTCATGTTTAGAATGTGGGAAATGTTTTGCGGATAGCTCATATCTTGTTAAACATCAAAGAACTCACACAGTGGAGAAGCCATTTTCATGTTTAGAATGTGAGAAATGTTTTACCAACAAAAGGAATCTTATTAAACATCAAATATCTCACAAAGGGAGAAGCAATTCTCATACCTAGAAGTTGCGAAATGTTTTACTTGAAAATCATATTTTGTTGACGACAAAGGAAAACTCACACAGGTATAAACCATATATTTTTGACAAATTGTAAAAGATAACGCATAAGGCCTTTTTTCACAGGTCAGTGTCTCAAGTACGTGTGGTTCCAGTTTTCACACTTAGTGGAGACACATACACAAGAAGGCCCATTCAAATGAATGGTGTCCTGTCACTCAGTGAGCTCAGCACAGTTCAGGGGCCTGCTCCCTGCAGCAAGTCATTCTTCCCTGTTCCTCACCATGTGTGGTTGTCTCAAGCCACCGCACACGCTGATGCAGAAATGTCAGTCAGATGGATTACAGCGTGGAACACTGGATTATTTCAATTTCGGACAGGTGAGTATAATGTTTTTTTTTTATTTAATTTTACTTTTACACTTTTTGGAGACAGCGGCAGCAGAATACTACTCTCAGCATTGACCCTTGCTTGTGCTGATCGCAACACAAACAGAGGACAATGATGAGAGATTCCTTCAGCACCTGGCGCTTGGGAACAGCACTAACTGTACCACTAATTCCCAGGCAATTCCCAGGCACTGGTGTGTGTGTGATTCTGATGCGGCACACGGTTGCCACACGTATGCCACACAGGTACACACGGACATGAATATCTTCTGTACTAGTTTTTCCAGTACCGGAAATTATAGGAAGTGTGAAACAGGCCTAACAAAGAGTCAAAGTAACGGAAAAAAAGTAAACGAGAAAGTAAGTTAGAACTTATATTTGAATTAAATAATGACGTTATGAATATACATCTATATATACCCAATATTACAAAAAATACCCAATATTTCCTCCTTCCACTTCTATCTAACTCCCAATCTCAGCGATCTGCCATTCATCAGTCTCTTTCAATCAACAATCTCCGTGTGTGAACAAAGTCTTTAACTTTTCTATACTACAATAATAAACCTGTTCATATTGCAAATTACTATTTACATGTACCATTTATTCCTTCTTTGTTGGAACATGTGTTGTTATCCATTACAATTAAAATAAAATGTCTTCCTCTCCTCACCTCCTTATCTAAATTTGTAATGCTGGGGTAAGATTATCTATACAGAGACCTCATGTATGCAAATATTAAGACTACAGCAACGTCACATATTTTATACAGAAGAATAGCGGTATATCCATAGTTCTTTATACAATAACATATAGATCAGACAAGGTCCTCGTATTTAGGCAGTTTCTATTTTACTCAAACACTTTGTATATCAACAAGATCAGTGAGTCTCATTATACCGAATAGAGAAGCTCCAGGGACAAAGACCCCGTCTCGCACTAACACGCTGGAGGCCAGGCCTGAAGTATCCAGCCATGGTGCCTGAATCCTCTCATTTTTGGCTCTAGCCTTTCTTTTAGAATAAATCACTTTTTCATACAGGCCTGCAGTAATAGCTTTGTTAATCAGGTTTTGTATGAGGTTGCGAAGAATATTGAAGATATAATTTCATGTCAATCATTTGCATCCTATTTGGCAGAGGATTATAAAGCCCCCTTCAGTGTGCAGTTGTAACAGAACAGCTAGCAGCTGCAGGGGGGGGGGTCAAGAGACTGTGAGTGACAGATATCAAACCTCTAGTCAGCTCAACTCAGAACAAAGGACCTGCTGCCATATGGTCCAAACAGATAGTTAGACAGATAGGAATTCCATATTGAGTTCCAGAAATACTATACATCGAATAGATTTCTGAAATCCCAGTCTAGCACATTGGGATAGGGAGATACACAGCACAACCATTTGAAAATCCATAGGACCGCTGTGTTTAGTCTTGTCCCCCGTAGCAGGTGCCCGGCTGGATCAGATGACACCAGAACCGGCTGCCTAGGACCGTCCATTAAGGAGTTATGACCCATCTTAGTTTCTGGAGTTTCTAGCTGCTAGAGGCCAGTGGTGCAGACTTAGGTTCAGCCCAGCGGGCAGGAGGGGGGGGGGGTGACCCAGAGGGAGGGGTTAAAAGCTCCTGCAGCTCTTGGCCTAGTGTTTTTTTCTCTAGAAGGTCACAACGACACATCGTGCGAGAGAACTTACACAACAGAGGGAACCACAAGCTGTTACGGATCCGGGTGGTGGAACCTCTGTGCTGCGGTGCAAGGAGGGACCAGAGGGGCGTAACTAGGTATCAACTCGGACCGACCAAGGTCGTACGGCGGCTCAATTGACTCCGTGATCAGGGAAGGACCGAGCAGAGGGACCAGGTGCTACTCTGGGACCGACCTTGTATGAGAGCAGGTGACTCCCACGGGTCAGAAGGCAGGGACTGACCGGTACAGCAGATGAGCACGGCAGGCAGGCTGACGGGTGATCCGGGCAGACGGACTGGCAGACACGGCAGGTAACAAGCAGGAGCCTCCAGGTAGGCTGGCTGGCAGGCACAGCAGGTAACAAGCAGGTGCTTCTAGGTAAGCGGGCTGGCAGGCACGGCAGGTAACTGGTAGGCGCTTCTAGGTAAGCAGGCTAGCAGGCACGGCAGGTAACAGGCAGGTGCTTCCAGGTAAGCGGGCTGGCAGAGCCCATAGACAGACTGGCGGACTGGACTGTAGACAGACTGTCGGGCTGGAGAGTAGACAAGCTGGCAGACTGGACTTGTAGTCAGGCTGGCGGACTGGACTTGTAGTCAGGCTGGCGGACTGGACTTGTAGTCAGGCTGGCGGACTGGACTTGTAGTCAGGCTGGCGGACTGGACTTGTAGTCAGGCTGGCAGGCTGGACTTGAAGTCAGGCTGGCGGGCTGGACTTGAAGTCAGGCTGGCGGGCTGGACTGGTAGTCAGGCTAGCAGCGGGACCTGAGGGCTGAAGCAGAGTATAACACACAAAGCTACAACCTTGCATGGGCACCTCCATTTTGGAGGAGGTGCCTTTTATATGAAAGGTCCTCCGGCCATTGGCCGGGGACTCCTTAGGACGGCGCGCGCGGCCCCTTTAAGAGGGAGGGAGTGCACGCGCGCCCTAAGCACAGTGCCCATGAAGCTGCGCGTGCCAGCAGCAACAGAGGCAGGAGCGCCGGAGGACGCCGGGCAGGGAGCGCGGCGGTAAGTGGGACGGCGTCTCTGCCTGTCAGGTGGCAGAGATGCCGATACTACACAAGCCTCCCATGTGGCAGCCCTCTCCCGAAAGTCAGGCCTTTCATCTGACTGTTAACTGACTCTTAATATCTGCATACTTTTGTACCACTACTATTCTGTTTGCATCTCCGATCATTATGTATGTATAACCCTTATGTATATAGTGTATTGTTTAGTGTGCCCTTAAGGTGATTAAATATATAATTTAAACTAGGGCTGCTCTTTTATCTCGATCCAAGAATCCACATGTCCATTGTTCGGTTCAACTCACATGCTACTGGGGCTGGTTTCTGGCCTGATATAATTCCAGTTACGGACATGGGCTTATGTCTAATAGGAACTGGTGGCAGCTCTACCTGGCTGATAAGGTTCTGTTTCACTGAGGTCAGTGAGAGGGGCCTCTCCAGCATGGGGTATTAAAGATGATGTTACACTTAAATGTGATACAAAATATGAAAACATGTATATGACAAAATGCCAGTGCAATAGTGAGGAATAGAATACCTCTACAAAGTCAATCAATAACCCCAAGAAGACCAACAATTAATAAGTAAAGAGAGGAGAGAACAAGGCGCAATGGGTGACTCAGTATTGCAATTGTAGGAGGTGTGTGGGGATGGCTACTAACCTTATGAAGTTGTGCACCTCTGCACAACCCCAGTGTAAAGCTCCACAAGCTCCGCTCTGTTGGTGGCTGTCATCTATTTCCAGCGGCGTTCACAGATCCTGATCTCTCGGTGGTGGATCACGTGGTCAGGTTAGTAGCATGTAACGCCGAGATGGACGCCCAGCTTCACCAACACCCCCGGCAGCGTTCCGGAGGGGTTAGGCCAGCGCAGCTTAGAAAACCAGGGTAGTAATTCTATTTAAATTGCTCCCACAGGTGAAAGAACAATAGATTAAAGGCAGCTCTACCGCACCCCAACAGGGGGAAAGGGACAATCAGTGAATATAAATAGCGGTACCAGAGCGCCAATGACAGGGCAAAAATATTAAAAGGACTGGTTTATTAATACACACAACGCGTTTCGGTGGACACAGCCACCTTCATCAGGTGATGAAGGTGGCTGTGTCCACCGAAACGCGTTGTGTGTATTAATAAACCAGTCCTTTTAATATTTTTGCCCTGTTATTGGCGCTCTGCTACCACTATTCATATTCACTGATTGTCAACAATTAATAAGGACAGACTGCACAAGAACTACAACAATTTGATGCCTGATATCAAATGCTGTCTGCGCTCCCAGAAGAAGCGAAAGCGAAACGGCGTCAGGGTGAGGGTGACGTGACATCTTATTTTCCCTTTGTTTGGTGGTGGTCTGTGTTTGAGGTGATATACCTGCTATCACTGATCTTATCTTTTCTTATACACTATGCTGCTTTGCTACTTATCTATGCCTATTGTATAATTGCACTGTGCTCTTTTTTTACATTATCAGATGGGCTGACTTCCCATCTGATCTTAGACAGAATTTGATATCAGGCATCATATTGTTGTAGTTCTTGTGCAGTCTGTTCTTATTAATTGTTGGTCTACTTGGGGGTTATTGATTGACTTTGTAGAGATATTCTACTCCTCACCATTGCACTGACATTTTGTCATATACATGTTTTCATATTTTGTATCACATACAAGTGTAACATCATCTTTTATACTTCATACTGGAATGGGTGATTCATATTTTGGGACTATTACAGCCTAACGCTTCGTAATTATATGCCATGTCTAGTATTAAAAGATCTATTTATACCTATTATTGATTTTCATAACCGGATCTTCCATTATGGACCACTTTAATTACATTTTTGATGCATCCACCTTACCACTAGGGATTTAGTATTACGGTGTCTCCTTCTTATTGGAGTTTCCTTTGCCCTCTTTTTATTGTTGTTATATATTTTTTATTTTGTATAAATAGATATTACATTTTATGTTGAGCTAGAGTCTCTTTAATTCTTCAGCCTTTCACGTGGCTGACAGGGATCTGGGGTATACTGTATATTCTGGATAAAAGTGTCGAGCACTGAAGTTTTTGTTCTGCTATCAGACATATGTGATTAAAGGGAATCTGTCACCCCCTGGCACTTATCTGACCTCTAATATGGACATACAGGTGATAGAAATGTGAATCTATACTTACCTGTATGCCTCATATTAGAGGTCTGGTTGCTTTGAAATTGCTTTTCATTCAATCCATTTTCTGATGCCTTGTGCTCCGGGAAGAAATCCCCGTCTACTTTGTGAATTACAATGTTCCCCCCTCCCCTGCATGTCACAGTGCCCTGTGACGTGCAGTCTCATTTTCCTAATTCCACGCATGCGCACATCACCTTTAACGCAAGGTGCACTTTCTGCTCCCGGCTATCTTGTTTTCAGGAGTGATCTTGTGCACAGGTGTCGGGGTGTCACAGTGACAGATAAGTGCCAGGCAGTGACAGGTTCCCTTTAAGAAACAATAAATGCCCTACCGAAGTTTTACCATTTGTGTGTCCAGTGTCAGTTCTTCTACATTCCCTAACAAAATAACCATGGAGTCTCCAATCAAATCCGCTAATTATAATTTTATAATTGTAACAACTTTACGCCACGAAGTCCCGTTTCATGCATCAAAGGTGTGACAGACTTGAATATATTGATAAAAATATCTATGAGAAAAGTTAAATTCTTCCCGTAGGAAAAGGGGAGGGCAACTAAAGCATAGACGAATGACTGTATCTGGTCAGTGGCTGGCCACAAACCATGATCTTGAACTAAATGGAAGGAAATGTTATCAAGCGTCACCAATAGGCTGTAAAAGAGACACTGTGCATCACACGTACCTGTGTGACTGGTGTCCTATGCAAGCCTCATCTGAGTGCATTTTTTACTAGACAACCATCACCTCCATGAATTGGTAGGTCTATGAGTGGTTGCTCCATCAGTATTTGACATGGTGTTGGTAAGGCTGTTTCTTTTTCTGTGATGTTTTCTGTTACTAGAAGCCAGGAGCAGGCCATGCCCCTTGGTCGATGACTAGTGATTAGCGAGAACTAAAATGTTCGAGTACTCATTGTTTGAGTCAAGCAAATTGGAATGCTCGAGTGCTCGGTCCGAGTAACGAGCCCAATGTAAGTATATGGGAAACTCGAGCATTTTTCTGGGGCCCCCCCCGGTGGTCTTCAAAGGGCCTAAAAATTGCCCAAATCGATGGGAACAGTGCTCAAATGGCATGGGAACAGCATGGGGAAGACCCCTGGAAGCATTTCTGACTCCCAGGTCACTGCTGTCAACAACGTTGTCAGAGCTATTACGCCACTTTTACGGACTCACAATAAAACATACAAAAACAAAACCAAAATGGATTTTCCTGAGAAATATGTTAAAGCACATCCTTTCCAGGGTAATGACTTGTATGTAAGGGAAAATAAATATACAAAAACAGAAATGCTCTTCCACACCTTGGGCTATGTTCACACTTAGCGTTTTTGATGCGTTTTTGCACTTTTGCATTGCTTTCAACCAAGACAAATGCATTCATGGGGAAATGTAATTTTAACATTTTACAACCTTATATGGCCGTGTGGTGTGTGACACATGCATACAGTGCTGAAAAGTCATGGGGGACAGCATGGGGAAGTCCTCTAGAAGATTCTCTGACTCCCAGGTCACTGCTTAACACTAGGACTACTGGACTCGTGACCCCGCCTAGAACTACTGAAAGGAGTCATTTTGACTCCTTGCTTGTTTTCGTTTATTTTTAGAGTTTCATTTGTGGTTATTTATTAATAATTATATGTTTTGTAATGTATTATTATTGTGAGATCCAACAGTAATGCTTTTGATTGTTTTTTTTCTGCTTTTCTTATTTTTCTACAGAAAATAACAATAATTATAATAGACGTTTTTCAAACATTTTTTTTTATTCAAGTGCACACATATAAACAACAACTGAAGAACAAAAAGCAGAGAAAATGTAGGTGGAGGAGCATAAAAATGAAAATATGGCGCAGAATTCACCTTCTAAACATTTGGTGTTTCGCATTTTAGGCATTGCCTTTGATTTATGGCAGTACATTGCCCACACAAAGACTTACCACAAGTCTTACAATTTCCGACAGATCTATTTTTCTTGCACTTTTCTTTGATCTGGCAAAATTTTGTTTGAACCATCACTTCTGAGCATGTAGAAACTTGGGACGTGGAACCCTTTTCCCTATCTGTGACATAAGGACCACTCAACTCTCTCACAAGCGTTTGCAAAAATGCCTTGCGTGACATTTTTTGGTGGGTAATCTCCTTGAATATTATCCATGCATTTATACCCGCAAAGTCTAAGTCATTTTCAAATGCATGAACAGGCCATCTCCTTGTGCATGTTCGTGTGGTATATTTTCGTGCCATCTGATCCACTACATCTACTCCATATTTTGTTTCATTGTAAAACTTTACCGTTTATGGAGTTTTTTTAGCGGAATCAGACGCAACAACAACATCTGGATGGACGGAACTCAAAATGACAACATTTTTGTTGGGCTTTCCTTGATATACTGTAAGTGTAAAATTGTCTTCATTTCTAAACACTTTAGTGTTGTACAATTCCTCTTTCATGGATTTTATTTCTTTAGGCACTTCTCGCCTTATCTTGTTCAGTGTTCCCACGATGGTTGTTCCTTTGCTTTTTAGCTGTTTAGCTAATTTTACTGAAGTAAAATAATTATCGGTTGTAACATTGCGACATTTTTTCAAAAACAGGTCCAATAACTTCATTACCACATGGTCAGCTAAACGGTCCTCAGCACGGCGTGTGTCATCTTTGCCTAGATAAGGGAAGCCATTTGCCAGATATTTGCTCCTCTTATCAACAGCTAGCCAATATTTGTGGCCATATTTATCTGGTTTGGAAGGCATGTACTGCGTGAATGGACACCTAGTTTTGCTTGGGAAGAGTTGCTCATCCACCGTTATGTATGGGCCAGGTTTGTAACAAGCAATACAATTTTCAATAAACCTGTCCCACACAGTAGAAAATAGAGCAAACTTGTCCGTTTGCAGTCTCTCCGATCGAGTAGATTTCTCATCAAATCTGAGAAACCTCATAATTTCAACAAAGCGGTCCCTAGACATTGTCGCTTTGCAAAACGGTATTCCCCAGTCATTACACCAAATACTGCTAATCGAGTGACGGTTCGTGCCAGATATTCCACGAGCATAGAATATCGCAATGAATGCATCTAGCTCCTCATCAGATAGAGTAAACTGTAAATTATTGTTCCTGCATGCTTCTGCAAGCGTACAGTTCTTTATATGTGTCAATATATATGAATCAAAAAATAAACGCCATGCGCTCAAAGGACTATCGATAATGATATTTCTTCTGGCGTATCCTGTAGGGCCAGGTGCTTCTCGAAGAATATTTTGGCTGTCACGCCTACCAGGCAAGTGTTCTCCAATTTCAACAGGTTTCCATTGAATACCATCCGCTGAAACTAGTATTCCTTCAGATTCGCCTTCTCTGGTGTTTGTTGTTGCATTACCTTCGCCGCCATCGTTATCTGTTGTTCTTTCATTTCTGGGACGTTTTGCTGATTTTTTCTGTCCACGACCAGGAGGATGGTCACGAGGCAACATAACTGCATGAGCCCGATCCCCAGTTGATGTGCTTGGAATATCTGTAAAAAAGTTGATGAATATTTAGAACTTTTGTTTTGTAAGGGTCCGTGCACACTGGCTGGATTAGCGGCGGAATATCCGACCGGATATTCTCACCACAATCCGGCCCGTACCTGCCCGCTCAGGTACAGAGCGGAGTTTCATACCTGAAGCTCCGCTCCGAACCCCGGGCTGGAGCCGCTGTCTGGGACGGAGCCGTGCTCGCGCGTAAGCAAGCGCTGCTCTGTCCCTGACAGCGGCTCCAGCCCGGGGTTCGGAGCGGAGCTTCAGGCATGAGCGGGCAGGTACGGCCTGTATTGCGGCAAGAATATCCAGATGGCTATTCAGCCAGAATTCTGCTAGTGTGCACAGGCCCTAACTCAGTGTGTGGAAGAACAAATAAATACACATAACTACTTACCTTCTGGATTTGTTCCTTCTGAGTCTTCAGATTCACTTGATATGTTCTGAGGAATGAAATCTTCATCACCGTCAGAATCAAATACATGTTCCTGCAATTCGGATTCCGATTCATCCTCCGGTATGGATTGCAAAGTAGCCAGAATATCCTGAGGCTTTATCAAACGTCTTCTCTCCATATTCCTCACAAATTCCATAATTCTATATAGTTCCCTGCTGAAAAATAGAAATGAAATGACAACTAAAAGAAATAATAACTGTTCTGCCACCTTCAAAAGTAGGTGGGCTGAATCAGTTGACAGACAGCTAAACTATTTCATAACAATTCATACCTGTATGAGTCTTTAGAGCTCGTATGTCTGCGTCTGTTCTCTTTGTCTCTTCAGCTGAACTGAAAGTAAAGTTACTATCCAGAATACTGTCTCCTGCTAGGACCTTAGAAAAACACCACCCTTCATTAGCATAAGATAAGAGCCTAGAGTAAAAAAGCTATTTTGTTCAGCATTACACAGTAATACAAGCAGGTAAAACACAAGGAAAATGTGAAAAGTTGACATGTAAATTGAACTACATCTATATGAACATCAGGGTAAATAAGACAGAGTGAAAAAATTATGCACAAAACTTTATAGCAACATTTAGTGACAAAAGGACCTCAAAATATAGTAGGGAGTCAAAATGACTCCCTTCAGTAGTTCTTGGTAAATTTTGAAAAAAACGCGCACATTTTTCACCAAAATTATTTATTCTCACAAAATCTTTTTTCACATCATATTTGAGGAAAAGTCACCGAGTTTCAAGCCGGAATTCTGAAAAATGTAGTCACAGAAGAGAAATAAAAAACGAAAGGAGTCAAAATGACTCCATCAGTAGTTCTAGTGTTAAAAGTGTGCCCATCAGAAGTGATCTTTGGCGCATGCGAAGTTGCCTCCCACCATTCACCTGTCGCTGCACACTTTTCTTAGCCAGGGCTGCTTCTCGGCAGGGTTGGACGGGCCTACCGGAGAATCCTCGGGTGGGCCCTGGCTTCTCCATCAGGAGAGTTCATGATAGGCACAAACTTTGCAGCTGCTATGGGGCTCTTGAGAGGGGGAGAAAGGTGGGCCCTCAGAATCAAATCCTCTGGTGGGCCCAATGTTTTTCAGTCTGACACTGCTTCTCAGTGGGAGTTGTATTTCACCACAGTAATATTCTTTAGCTCGGTAAAAGGACTGGCATAGAGGGAAACCGTCTCTACTCCGGCTGTCATTTCTCAGTCACCAGGTTCCGCGCATTGTCACACACGACCATGCCTGTCTGTATGTTCTGCGGTGAGAGCCACAGATCAGGCTGCTGTGTTAGGCTGTGTGCCCACGATGCGTTTTTTAAGCATTTCCGAAAAGCGGAAGCGTTGCAGCGTTGCGGCAAAAACGCTGCAGAAACGCTTAAAAAACGCATGGTAGAAGGCCTCCCATGTTCCCCAATGATAATCCGCATGTGCTGTGCACATGCTTCGGAAATTTCCGCTGCGGGTTGTCATTGCGTAAAATAACGCAGCACTACCAATTATTTTGCGGAAGCGCTGCGTTTTTGCCGCCATTGACTTTCATTGGAACGCTTGGATTCTGCATCACTGGATCTGTACATGCGGAATCCAAACGTTTCAATGTGCGGATGGTACCTGGGTGTGGAGGAGACTCTCCCCAGGACCCGGGTACCATAGAACCTGTAAAAAAAAGAATAAAATAAAAAATAAATATATTTACCTTCTGATGGACCCCGGTCTCCTTGTCTTCGCTTGCCGGCAGATCGCGGTGGACTAAAAGGACCTGCGCGGACGTCATAATCATGTGATGGCAGGTCCTTCAGTGTAGTGTACCGCGAGCTGCCTGCAAGCCAGGACGGAGCGAAGCAAGAATCCGGGGGCCATCGGAAGGTAAGTATAGATTTATTTTTTTAATTTTTTACCATTCTTTCAGGTCACAGTATATAAATCCATGCCGGTTGCATGGATTTATATAGAGTGACCAAGTTGACAAGCACTTTCCAAGTGATGCTAAAATCACTTGGAAAGCGCTTGTCAACCCGCATGCGGAAATGCATTTGAAGAACCCTTCACATCCCCATGTCGCTGGCAGGAAAAACGCATGTACAATCCGCATGTGTTTTTTCTGCCAGGGAGATGCAGAAACGCTCAGGAAAAAATCCTGAGCATTTCTGCATCGTGGGCACATAGCCTTACTGCTTTCAACAACTCTGCAGCGGTGGTCGGTTTGTCACCTAAGTATTAAGCATATTTTCTTCAGCACAGCTTGTTGCCGCTTGGCCAAGGCAGTGCTGCAGTGCTTTCACCTTGTGACTAATGTGGTCATTTCGGAGATGGAGGCCGAACTGGAGGAGGAGGTGTAGGAGCTGACCAATGTGATTACATGTTTTTTTTTTACTAAAGAAGGATCCCACTGTGTTTATTTTTCTTTTTTCTTTTAACATTATTTTTTAAGACAAATGCATTCACCAGTAAATGTCATTTTAACATTTTACAACCTTATCTGGCCATGTGGTGTGTGACACATCATCAGACACATCCTGTTTCATTTATGATGGAGGGACTCTGAAAATTACAAAGCTTATTTTTATAGGGCCATCAGGTGGCTCTTACTATTCTTAAAGGGCCAGCAGTCGGCCCTCGCTATTGTTAGAGAGCCATCTGCCGGCTATGCTTTGTTGTTCCCATTATTAACGAGTGGGTCTCCTATACTTTTATTCTGTATGCAGTGACTGCATGGGCTGCCAAAAATTTGGACGCAACCCAATACCCCTTTGAAGAGACATAGAGGAGGGTCTCAGTAAAAATAATGTTCCCATTATAAAGGAGCGGGTCTCCTATAGTGGTAATGCCCATGCTGTGACTGCAAAGGCTGCCAAAATTTGGGAAAAAGCCCACTAACAATTTAAAGACACAGAGCTGGGCCACAGTAACAACATATTCCCATTAGAAAGGAGAGGATCTGCTATACATTTAAAGGATATGCAGTGAATGCAACGGCTACCAAAAATTTGGAGGAACGCCAATGCCACTTGCAAGAGACGTAGAGGTCAGAGGGCCTCTTGAAAACAATGTTCCCATTATTAGAAGTGTGTCTCCCATACAGTTTGCCTATGCAGTGAAGCAACGGCTGCCAAAAATTTGGAGGAACTCCAATGTCCCTTGCAAGAGACGTAGATATGTTAATATGGTACATATGGTTCTGATATGTGAGGATGCGGAGAAGGAGGAGGACAAGAGCAAATAGACAAAATCAGGAAGCGTATACCCATGTCTAGGTGTGAAGACAGAGGTGCATGGGAAATAGTTAGACCTCCAAAAAAAAGACACTGGATTTGAGTTTATGTTACGCTTCTATCATTCGGTGGTGTTGAGAAGTCTGGCCTAATCCAGCCCTTGATCATTTTTATGACAGTCAGCCTGTCAGCATTTTCAGTTGACAGGCGGATGCGTCTATCTGATATAATTCCACCGGCGGCACTATAAACCCGCTCTGACAAAACGCTAGCGGCAAGGCCGGCCAGGACCTCCAAGGCATAGAGAGCCAGTTCATGCCGCGTGTCCAGCTTGGATACCCAATAATTATAAGGCAGAGAGGAATCACGGAGGACGGTGGTACGGTCAGCAAGGTACTCCCTCAGCATCTTCCACAACTTTTCCCTCCTTGGGAGAGTACCCCGCGCATCAGGGTTTGTTCGATGGGAGGGTCTGAGAAAACTGTCCCAGAACTTTGACAGTGTTCCTCTGCCTCTGCTGGATTGCATTTGTGTCTCTCTCGCCTGTACTCCTTGGTTGTCCAATGAACTGTGACCTCTGCCGCCGTCGTTTTCAGATGGGATTTTTTTTAATAATTCCACAACAAGGTCCTTCTTGTACTGCCCCATTTTATTAGGTCTGTCCTGACCGGGAATAAGAGACAGAAAGTTCTCCTTGTAGCGTGGGTCTAGAAGTGGCACCAACCAATATTGACTGTCACCCAAAATTTGGACAACGCGATGGTCACGGGAAAGTCAGCGTAACATAAACTCAGCCATGTGTGCCAGACTGCAAAGAGGCAAGACTTACGTGTCCTTACCAAGAGAACGACTGACCATGCTCTCCTTCTCATCCTCCTCCCTGTACTTAGGCCATCCACGCTGAACATACGGTATGACAATTGTGCAGGTAGTACTGTCTATAGTGCAGGAAACTAGCTCCTGTTCTTCCTCCTCCTCTTTGTTACCCAATCCACGTTGGGGATGAGATGAGGCTGGACTGTGTGGAATCACCCTGTATGGTTCCTTGCTCCATCTCATCGTGCTCCGCCTGCAATGCATCCTCTTTAATTGTGAGCAGAGTGTTTCAGAAGACAGAGAAGCGGGATGGTGACGCTAATTATGGAGTCATCGCCGCTCACCATCTTGGTGGAGTCCTCAAAGTTTTGGAGGATGGTACATATGTCTGACATCCATGTCTACTCCTGAGGTTTTATGTGTGGAGTCTGACCTGAATACCGACGACCTTGTTGATGCTGGTAGTCAACAACTTTGAACATCCTCCGAGCCCGATGATTCCATAATTTTTGCCAGGGGTTATATATACACTGCTCAAAAAAATAAAGGGAACACTCAAATAACACATCCTAGATTTGAATGAATGAAATATTCTCATTGAATACTTTGTTCTGTACAAAGTTGAATGTGCTGACAACAAAATCACACAAAAATCATCAATGGAAATCAAATTTATTAACCAATGGAGGCCTGGATTTGGAGTCACCCCCAAAATTAAAGTGGAAAAACACTCTACAGGCTGATCCAACTTTGATGTAATGTCCTTAAAACAAGTCAAAAGGAGGCTCAGTATTGTGTGTGGTCTCCACGTGCCTGTATGACCTCCCTACAATGCCTGGGCATGCTCCTCATGAGGTTGTGGATGGTCTCCTGTGGGATCTCCTCCCAGACCTGTATTAAAGCATCCACCAACTCCTGGACAGTCTGTTGGTGGATGGAGCGGGACATGATGTCCCAGATGTGCTCAATCAGATGCAAGATTGGGGAACGGGCGGGCCAGTCCATAGCTTCAATGCCTTCATCTTGCAGGAACTGCTGACACACTCCAGCCACATGAGGTCTGGCATTGTCCTGCATTAGGAGGAACCCAGGGCCAACCGCACCAGCATATGGTCTCACAAGGGGTCTGAGGATCTCACCTTGGTACCTAATGGCAGTCAGGCTACCTCTGGCGAGCACATGGAGGGCTGTGCACCCCCCCAAAGAAATGCCACCCCCCACCATTACTGACCCACTGCCAAACCGGTCATGCTGAAGGATGTTGTAGGCTGCAGATCGATCTCCACGGAGTCTCCAGACTATGTCACATGTTAAAAATTGGAAGCTGGCATGTTTAGGCGGGCTGCGCTGCGAGAAGGAAGAGGCTTGGGATTCCAAGACGGTTTCTATTAATACCAACGCGTTTCTGCGCCGGACCGGCGCCTTTCTCAAGGTATAAAAACCAAATGCCACATGTCTGTCACGTGTGCTCAGTGTGAACCTGCTTTCATCTGTGAAGAGCACAGTGCGCCAGTGGCGACTTTGCCAATCCTGGTGTTCCGTGGCAAATGCCAAGCGTCCTGCACGGTGTTGGTCTGTGAGTACAACCTCCATCTGTGGACGTCGGGCCCTCATACCACCCTCATGGAGTCGGTTTCTAACTGTTTGTGCAGACACATGCACATGTGTGGCCTGCTGGAGGTCATTTTGCAGGGCTCTGGCAGTGCTCCTCCTGTTCCTCCTTGCACAAAGGCGGAGGTAGCGGTCCTGCTGCTGGGTTGTTGCCCTCCTACTGCCCCCTCCACGTCTCCTAGTGTACTGTCCTGTCTCCCGGTAGCGCCTCTAGCCTCTGGACACTACGCTGACAGACACAGCAAACCTTCTTGCCACAGCTCGCATTGATATGCCATCCTGGATGAGCTGCGCTAGCTGAGCAACTTCTGTGGGTTGTAGAGTCCGTCTCATGCTACCACGAGTGTGAAATCACAACCAACATTCAAAAGTGACCAAAACATCAGCCAGAAAGCATTGGTACTGAGATGTGGTCTGTGGTCCCCACCTGCAGAACCACTCCTTTATTGAGGGTGTCTTGATAATTGCCAATAATTTCCATCTATTGTCTATTCCATTTGCACAACAGCATGTGAAATTGATTGTCAATCAGTGTTGCTTCCTAAGTGGACAGTTTGATTTCACAGAAGTTTGATTTAATTGGAGTTATATTCTGTTGTTTAAGTGTTCCCTTTATTTTTTTGAGCAGTGTATACACTGTGTGCAGAATTATTAGGCAAGTTGTATTTTAGAGGATTATTTTTATTATTGATCAACAACTATGTTCTCAATCAACCCAAAAGACTCTTAAATATCCAAGCTTAATATTTTTGGAAGTTGGAATGTTTTTTTTAGATTGGCTATCTTAGGAGGATATCTGCTTGTGCAGGTAACTATTACTGTGCAGAATTATTAGGCAACTTAATAAAAACCAAATATAATTCCACTTGTTTATTTTCACCAGGTAAACCAATATCAGTGCACAAAATTTAGAAATAAACATTTCTGACATGCAAAAAGAAAAAAAGTTAGTGATCAATATAGCCACCTTTCTTTATGATGACACTCAACAGCCTTCCATCCATAGATTCTGTCAGTTGCTTGATCTGTTTTCGATCAACATTGAATGCAGCAGCCACCACAGCCTCCCAGACACTGTTCCGAGAGGTGTACTGTTTTCCCTCCCTGTAGATCTCACATTTTATGATGGACCACAGGTTCTCTATGGGGTTCAGATCAGGTGAACAAGGGGCCATGTCATTATTTTTTCTTCTTTTAGACCTTTACTGGCCAGCCACGCTGTGGAGTAGTTGGATGCATGTGATGGAGCATTATCCTGCATGAAAATCATGTTTTTCTTGAACGATACTGACTTCTTCCTGTACCACTGCTTGAAGAAGTTGTTTTCCAGAAACTAGCAGTAGGTCTGGGAGTTGAGCTTCACTCCATCTTCAACCCGAAAAGGTCCCACAAGTTCATCTTTTATTATACCAGCCCATACCAGTACCCCACCTCCACCTTGCTGGCGTCTGAGTCGGAGTGGAGCTCTCTGCCCTTTACTGATTCAGCCTCTGGCCCATCCATCTGGCTCATCAAGAGTCACTCTCATTTCATCAGTCCATAAAACCTTTGAAAATTCAGTCTTAAGATATTTATTGGCCCATTCTTGACGTTTTATCTTATGTTTCTTGTTCAAAGGTGGTCGTTTTTCAGCCTTCCTTACCTTGGCCATGTCCCTGAGTATCATACACCTTGTACTTTTTGATACTCCAGTAACGTTGCAGCACTGAAATATGGGAAAACTGGTGGCGAATGGCATCTTGGCAGCTTCACGCTTGATTTTCCTCAATTCATGGGCAGTTATTTTGCGCCTTTTTTGGCCAACACGCTTCTTGCGACACTGTTGGCTATTTGCCATGAAACGCTTGATTGTTCGGTGATCACGTTTCAAAAGTTTGGAAATTTCAAGACTGCAGCATCCCTCTGCAAGACATCTCACAATTTTGGACTTTTCAGAGCCCGTCAAATCTCTCTTCTGACCCATTTTGCCAAAGGAAAGGAAGTTGCCTAATAATTAAGCACACCTTATATAGGGTGTTGATGTCATTAGTCAACACCCCTCCTCATTACAGAGATGCACATCACCAGATTTACTTAATTGGTAGTTGGCTCTCAAGCCTATGCAGCTTGGAGTAGGACAACATGTATAAAAAGTATCATGTGATCAAAATACTCATTTGCCTAATAATTCTGCACACAGCGTATATATGTTGTGGAATACCTATACTAACAGGACGTTCAATGGACCCTCTTGTGCTGTATCATGCACTGCAGTCTGCCACATACACTGCCTGCCTAACTCCTGCTATCACCACTGAATATATGCAGCTGGATTAGTCCTCAGAAGGACTGTTAGTTCAGATGGATATAGATATACACTACCGTTCAAAAGTTTGGGGTCATTTAGAAATTTCATTATTTTTGAAAGAAAAGCACATTTTTTTCCAGTGAAGCTAGCATTAAATGAATCAGAAATACACTCTATACATTGTTAATGTGGTAAATGACTATTCTAGCTGTAAACGTCTTGTTTTTATTGCAATATCTACATAGGTGTGTAGAGGCCCATTTCCAGCAACCACCACTCCAGTGTTTTAATGGTACATTGTGCTTGCTAACTATGTAAGACGGCTAATGGATGTTTAGAAAACCCTTGCACAAGTATGTTAGCCCAGCTGAAAACGGTTTGGCTGATTTGAGAAGCTATAAAATTGACCTTCCTTTGAGCTAGTTGAGAATCTGGAGCATTACATTTGTTTGTTCTATGAAACTCTCAAAATGGCCAGAAAAAGAGAACTTTCATGTGAAACTTGACAGTCTATTCTTGTTCTTAGAAATGAAGGTTATTCCATGCGAGAAATTGCCAAGAAACTGAAGATTTCCTACAACAGTGTGTACTACCCCCTTCAGAGGAGAGCATAAACAGGCTCTAACCAGAGGAGAAAGAGAAGTGGTAGGCCCCGCTGCACAACTGAGCAACAAGACAAGTACATTACAGTCTCTAGTTTGAGAAATCGACGGCTCACAGATCCTCAACTGGCAGCTTCATTAAATAGTACACGCAAAACGCCAGTGTCAACGTCTACAGTGAAGAGGCGACTCCGGGATGCTGGCCTTCAGTGCAAAGTGGCAAAGAAAAAGCCATATCTGAGACTGGCTAATAAAAGGAAAAGATTAATATGGGCAAAAGAACACAGACATCGGACAGAGGAAGATTGGAAAAAAGTTTTATGGACAGACAAATCAAAGTTTGAAGTATTTGGATCACACAGAAGAACATTTGTGAGACACAGAACAACTGAAAAGATGCTGGAAGAGTGCCTGATGCCATCTGTCAAGCATGGTGGAGGTAATTTGATGGTCTGGGGTTGCTTTGGTGCTGGTAAAGAGGGAGATTTGTACAAGGTAAATGGGATTTTGAATAAGGAAGGCTATCACTCCATTTTGCAATGCCATGCCATACCCTGTGGACAGCACTTGGTTGGAGCCAATTTCATCCTACAACAGGACTATGACCCAAAGCACACCTCCATATTATGCATGAACTATTTAGAATACCAGCTGCCTGCTTCTTCCCTATCTGTAATGGAGTGGCCAGCGCAGTCACCAGATCTCAACCCCATTGAGCTGTTGTGGGAGCAGCTTAACCGTATGGTATGCAAAAAGTGCCCATCAAGCTAATCCAACTTGTGGGAGGGGCTTCAGGAAGCATGGGGGGAAATTTCTCAAGATGACCTCAGCAAATTAACAGCTAGAATGCCAAAGGTCTGCAATGCTGGAATTGCTGTAAAGGGAGCATTCTGTGACGAAAGCAAAGTTTGAAGGAGAAAATTATTCTTTCAAATAAAAATCATTATTTCTAACCTTGTCAATATCTGCACTATATTTTCTATTCATTTTGCAACTCATTTGATAAATAAAAGTCTGAGTTTTCATGGAAAACACAAAATTGTCTGGGTGACCCCAAACTTTTGAACTGTAGTGTATGTTGTGGAATACCTACAGTGGGTACGGAAAGTATTCAGACCCCTTTAAATTTTTCACTCTTTGTTTCATTGCAGCCATTTGATAAGTTCTAAATAGTTCATTTTTTTCTCATTAATGTACACTCTGCACCCCATCTTGACAAAAAAAAACTGAAATGTAGACATTTTTGCAAATTTATTAAAAAAGAAAAGCTGAAATATCACATAGTCATAAGTATTCAGACTAGTGATGGGCAAGCACTAAAATGCTCGGGTGCTTGATGCTCGGGTCTAGCAAATTGGTATGCTCAGGTGCTCGACCTGAGCAACGAGCCCAATGTAAGTCTATGGGAAACTCGAGCATTTTTCAGGCAGCTCCCTCCGGCGATCTGCAGAGGGCCTAAAAATTGCCCAAATCGATGGGAACAGTGCTCAAATGACATGGGAACAGCATGGGGAAGACCCCTGGAAGCAGTTATGACTCCCAGGTCACTGCTGTCAACAACGTTGTCAGAGGTATTACGTCACTTTTACGAACTCACAATAAAACATACAAAAACTAAACCAAAATGGATTTCCCTGGGAAATATGTTAAGGAACATCCTTTCCAGGGTAATGACTTGTATATAAAGCAAAATAAATATACAAAAACAAAAATGCTCCTCCACACCTTCGGCTATGTTCACACGTTTTGGATGCGTTTTTGCACTTTTGCATTGCTTTCAACCAAGACAAATGCATTCACTGGTAAATGTCATTTTCACATTTTACAACCTTATCTGGCCAGGTGGTGTGTGACACATCATCACACACATCCTGTTTCATTGATGATGGAGGGACTCAAAGTCACAAAGCCTATTTTTATAGGGCCATCAGGCGGTCCTTACTATTCTTAAAGGGCCAGCAGCTATGCTTTGTTGTTCCCATTATTAATGAGTGGGTCTCCTATACTGTTATTGCCTGTCAGCATTTTCATTTGACAGGCGGATGCGCTTATCAGCTTTAATTCCACCAGCGGCACTAAAAACCCACTCTGAAAAAACGCTAGCGGCAGGGCAGGCCAGGACCTCCAAGGCATAGAGAGCCAGTTCATGCCATGTGTCCAGCTTGGATACACAATAATTATAAGGAACAGAGGAATCACGGAGGACAATGGTATGGTCGGCAAGGTACTCCCTCACCATCTTCCCAAACTTTGCACTCCTTGTGAGATTACCCCACGTCTCAGGGCCTGTAAGATGGGAGGGTCCGAGAAAACTGTCCCAGAACTTTGACAGTCTTCCCCTGCCTGTGCTGGATTGGAGTTGTGTCTCTCGTGCCTGTACTCCTTGGTTGTCACGAACTGTGACCTCTGCCCCCAGCGTTTTCAGATGGGAATTTTTTTAATAATTCTGCAACAAGGGCCTTCTGGTACTGCCTCATTTTAGTAGACCTGTCCGCCTCGGGAATAAGAGATAGAAAGTTCTCATTGTAGCGTGGGTCTAGAAGTGTCACCAACCAGTAATGACTGTCATCCAAAATTTGGAGAACGCAAGGGTCACGGGAAAGACAGCGTAACATAAACTCAGTCATGCGTGCCAGACTGCTAAAAGGCAAGACTTCCGTGTCCTCACCAAGAGGATGACTGACCATTCTCTCCTCCCTGTCCTCAGGCCATCCACGCTGAATAGACGGTATGACAATTGTGCAGGTAGTACCGTCTATAGCGCATTAAACTAGCTCCTCCTCCTCATTGTCACCCAATCCACGTTGGGATGAGATGAGACTGGGCTGTGTGTAATCACCCTTTATGGTTCCTTGCTCCATCTTATCGCGCTCTGCCTGCAATGCATCCTCTTTGTTTGTGAGTAGAGAGCGTTTCAGAAGACAGAGAAGCGGGATGGTGACGCTAATTATGGCGCCATCACTGCTCACCATCTTGGTGGAGTCCTCAAAGTTTTGGAGGATGGTACATATGTCTGACATCCATGTCCAATTCTTAGGTCTTATGTGTGGAGTCTGAACTGAATACTGACGGCCTTGTTGATGCTGGTAGTCAACAACTGCCCTCTTCTGCTCACAAATCCTTCCCAACATATGCAATGTAGAGTTGCAAAGCGTGGGGACATCACACACCAGTCGGTGAGCCGGCAGCTGCAAACGTTGCTGAAACACGGCAAGGGTGGCGGAAGCTATAGGTGACTTTCTAAAATGGGCACATAGGCGGCGTACTTTGACAAGCAGATCCGGCAGCTCCGGGTAGGTTTTGAGAAACCGCTGAACCATGAGGTTAAGCACATGGGCCAGGCATGGTACGTGTGGGGGTTCGCCTTGCCTCAGAGCCGCCACCAGGTTCCGGCCATTGTTACACACGACCATGCCTGGCTGTAGGGTCAGCGGTGTCAGCCACAGATCTGCCTGCTCTTTCAGAGCTGTCCACAGCTCTTCAGCGTTGTTTGTCACCTAAGCATATTAGCTTCAGCACAGCCTGTTGCCACTTGGCCGAGGCAGTGCTGCAGTGATCCAGCTTGCGACTGATGTGGTCATTTCGGAGATGGATGCTGAAGAGGAGGAGGAGGAGGTGCAGGAGCTGTAGAATGAGGGGGAAAACCTGATTGACCCAGGGTCCACAATCCTCTGCATCGGGAGGACGTGTTCCATCCCAAGGTCCGACTGAGTCCCGGCTTCCACTATGTTAACCCAGTGTTCCGTCAGCGAGATGTACTGTCCCTGCCCACAAGAACTTGTGCACGTGTCCGTGGTTAGGTGGACTTTCCCAGTAACTGAGTTGTTGAGGGCACGTCTAATGTGGGACACGTGCTCGTGTAATTCGGGGACGGCACACCGGGAGAAATAGTGGCGGCTGAGGACCGAGTACCGAGGGACAGCCGCCGCCATCAGGTTGCGTAAAGTTTCCAACTCCACGAGCCTAAAAGGCAACATTTCAAGCGCAAGCAGTCGCGAAATGTGTGAATTTAGTAGTGTGGCCTGGGGGGCGTTGGCTGAGAATTTGCGCTTGCGTTCCAAGGACTGGGGTAGGGACAACTGAACGCTGCGCTGGGACAAGGACATGGACGTGCTTGCTGATGGTGCTACTTGAGAGTGTGCAACGGCAGGTGCAGGGCAGGAGGCATCTTCACATGCGCCATCGACAGAGGATTGGCTTGCACACACAACAGCGGAAGAAGCAGTGGTGCCACCCGCAGACACTGTTCCTGGACCCTGGGGTTCGGCCCACTTAGTCGGGTGCTTTGTGGCCATGTGCCTGATCATGCTGGTGGTGGTCAGGCTGCTAGTTTTGCTACCCCTGCTGATGCTGGCCTGGCAGGTGGTGCAAATGGCCTCTTTGGGGTTATCAGCAGAGTCTTTAAAAAACAACAAGACTCGGGAAGACCTAATAGTTGTACTGGCAACTTCCGTCGTGTTGATGTTACAGGGGAACGGTTGCCCGCCTTCTGTCTGCGGCCACCACACTGCTTCTTCCTGCCTGTTGTGGTTCTACGCCTCCCTCCCCCTGTGTGCTGCTGTCCTCGCTCTGTATGTCCCCCTGCCAGGTTGGGTCAGTTACTATATCATCCACAACCTCGTCTTCCACTTCCGCACCCTGGTCCTCCTCCTGACTTTCTAGCAATTGTGTCTCATCATCGTCCACCTCTTGTGACAGTTTCCCACCGCCACCTTCGTGTGAAGGCATCGCTACATGCAATCTCCTCTTGCCCCGCTTCAAGTGGATCGGGCGAGAGGCCGAATCTATAAATGGAAAAGTGAACAGCTCTTCGGAGTGTCCAAGTGTTGGATCAGTTGTCTCCGGGCACTCGGCATGATGGAAGGAAGGAGGATCAGGGTGAGGAATATGCAGTCCAAACTCACGGCTACTGAGACTTGACCGTGTGGAAGACAGGGTGGTGGTGGCTAAGTGACTGGAAGCATTATCTGCTATCCAACCAATAACCTTTTCACACTGCTCTGTGTTCAACAGTGGTGTTCTGTGGTCCCCTATTAATTGAGACAGGAAGGTCGAGCGAGAAGATGTGGGTGTTTGTTGTGGCACAATTTTAGCTAGCCCACGGCCTCTGCATGCACCATCATCACCATCACGTCCACCTCCCCATCCCTTGCCATGCGCCTTACCCATTTTAAATGGAGGACAATATTTTCCACGTTTACTACAAATGGCTGGATTTGAACCACAGTGATATGTGATACGTGTGACAGAAAACCATAGTCTTAAATAGCTGGCCTGTAGGTAACTATTTTTAACAACGACCTCATGTCAATAACTTCACTGACACACTGCAACAAAATTTCAATGGAGGCCAGAAATGGCAGAATTTTGAGCACACTTATATGTGATCCGTGTGACGGACAAACCACAGTTTTAAATACCTGGCCTGTAGGTAACTATTTTTAACAGCGAACTGGTGTCAATAACTTCACTAACACACAGCAACAAAATTTCAAGGGAGGCCAGAAATGGCAGAATTTTCAGCGCACTTATATATGATCCGTGTGACGGACAAACCACAGTTTTAAATAGATGGATTTTTAACGCTGTAATATGGAAAGGATGTGGCTGTATTCTGCAGTGCCAACAAGCTAATGGAGCAGAAAAACGGAGTTCTCTGGATTGCTTTTTAAGCAAATAATCAGGATTAAGATCCAAAAAAAATTATTCCTGGCCCCTGATACCTGGGGCTATTTCTAGAAATATCTAAAAGCACCAGCAGCAGACAGAACTGGAACTCTTTTATTATAAAAGTATAAAGCAAACCATAAATACACATTATACAAAGAACAAAATGCAAAACCCCAACAAGTCCAAAATTATAATGTCCAGTAAAACTTATAAAGCAAAAATGTCCTGCAGTGTTCATAGAACATAAAATGTCCATTTTCCCCAAATCCCCCCCAGCAAGGGAAGACCTTAACCTTTTTTTTTGTTATAACCAAAATATCCCCTTCCAACCTTCACTCACATATATACCCATACATTTATAACTAACCCCCAAAAGAAAACAACAAACTGTCCCACTGCCAAAAATTTAAAGAAATAGGCCACCTGGCCAAAAACTTAATACACAGCAAACTTATTTTTTTTTTGTTAATAACCTAAACTAAATTTTTCCCACTCCCGACACCCAAGGTCCCACGACAGTCTGTGGCCTCATCACACCAGGGTCCCACTAAAGTTTGTGGCCCACAAAGATACCAGGTCCTTTTGCCTTTTTTTCATCCATTTTAGGATGTCCATGTCACCAACCCATCCACCAAACCCTTCCCCCCTCCCCCCTGAAACCCTCTACCCAACCTACACTAACCCCCCCACACACATCATAATACACATACATATCATACAAAAGGAAATAATATACACAACTTTATAACATTACAATAAACCTAATAACGTAATCACATTACCATAAACAACACCCATGAACCAAAATCAGACCCAAGTTTGGTGCTTGCAAGCCCTATATACGGGTTCCAATACCATAAAACAAAAAACTACACGTGAGGGTAACAGCCCACCACCGGGAACTGGAGACTACAGAGGCTCTCACCCTAATCTACCACAAAGCACCCTATCCCTCTCTAATAAAGAAAAAGAAAAAACTGTCCCTACCACCCTAACAATCTTTCCCTACCTGTCCCTCACTGACCCTCACTACCAACCTAATACTAACTACCTGGCCCTAAAGACTGTCCCTATCTGTCCCTCCCTGTCCCTACACATCTATCTGACCCTACAAATAAAGATAAAAAGACTAAACTCACCCTATCACAAGCACACAGAACCTAACTCTCCCTAGGGCACATTAAATGAGAACCCACTCCATAGAAGGTAGGTCCTCCCTGCACCCAGCCTCTCATACTCCAGCGAGCGCACTTTTGCCAGGTCACCCAGGATGTTCCTAATCACCTCTTCCTGGGGGAGGACTTTCTGCTGGGTGGACACTAAACACCGTGCGTTCCACGTGTAGAACCTAGTCACTAAACTAACTAAGAAAACAGTGCCCCGATCTCGGCCACCAAGGGACCTGAATGCCCCATAGGCCCACTCCGCATAGGAAAGGCCTGCCAGCCTAGGCCAGCCAATGGAAGCACCCACCCTACTGTAGACCTCTGTATTAAAGGGACACCGAAGCAGGAAGTGCTCCATGCTTTCAAGTATGCCGCCACACTCCTCGCGGGGACAATCCCGGTCATCAGAGTTCCTGTACTTCAGGTTGCCCCTCACATACAGTCTCCCATGGAAGCAGCACCAAGTCAAGTCCCAAAACTTCAAGGGGATCCGCTTAGAGTTTAATAACCCGAGCCCCACCTCCAGATCCCGGCTTGGGAAATCCTTGAGCGCCAGGGGCTTCTGGAAGTGGGTCAACAGAACCCTATTGTCAAGTAACCTCCTTGACAAGGTCCTGATCTCCCACACTCCCAGACCCCACCGGTGGATCACCTTCACAACCAGGGTAGCATAAGCCGGAATATGCCCATGAGGCGTTCGAAGGTCCTTCACCCGCCCTCCTGTCTCCCATTCCTGGAAGAAAGGCCGAAACCACCCCCTACAGGAGAATACCCACTGAGGAGCCCTCTCTAACCAGAGGTTGGCGATGTTTGCCTTAAGAAAGGTGTTTACTAGAAACACCACTGGGTTGACCATACCCAACCCTCCTAGTCTCCTTGTGCGGTACGTGACCTCCCTCTTGATTAGGTTCAGCCTATTCCCCCACAATAGTTGGAAGAACGGGCTTTAGACCCGTGTCCAAAGAGGCTCTGGCAAGATGCAGACGCTGCCCAGGTATATTAATAAAGGGAGCAAATACCCCTTGGTTAGGTTAACCCTTTCCTTCAGGGTCAAGGATCAACCCTTCCACTGATCCACCTTCTGGACGGCGATCTTAAGTCTGCCCTCCCAGTTTTGCTGGGGATAGTCCCCCGGGCCGAAACAGATGTCTAAAATTTTTGCTGTGGCCTGAGGCCCTGGAAGGGTGTCCGGGAGATCAAAACTTGGATCTCCCCCTCCCAGCCAGAGACTCTCACACTTATCCCGGTTGATCATGGACCCAGATGCCACCGAGTAGCGCTCAACCTCAGACATGACCCAGTCTGCCTCTTCTCTCGAGGATACAAAA
The DNA here is from genome assembly GCF_046119375.1 of Phyllobates terribilis. Classification (NCBI taxonomy): domain Eukaryota; kingdom Metazoa; phylum Chordata; class Amphibia; order Anura; family Dendrobatidae; genus Phyllobates; species Phyllobates terribilis. The sequence continues at coordinate 46,357,807 of NW_027362765.1, forward strand.
AGGGAAACGTCGTCGGCGTACGCCACTACCCTCAAGGTGGCCTCTGGCTCCGCCCGGTCCATCCCGACTCCCACCAACGGTCCGCGCTCCACTCTCCTTACCAGACTTTACCTCAAAAGGGTGTCCGACTCAACCGTTCACGAGCGGAAAAGTCTCTGCCCCATTGTATAACACTCTCAAACCAATCAATAAACCTCCCGGGCAGACCGTACCTCAGAAGGACGGACCAGAGGTACTCATGGTTAACCCGGTCAAAGGCCTTCGCCTGATCTAAGCACAGCAAGTACCCCTTCCAGTGACCTGCCCTGCTCAGCTCCATTGCCTCCCGGACACCGAGCACAGCACTAAAAGTACTGCGGCCTGGAACAGAGCAGTGCTGGGCCGCCGAAAGGAGCCGGGGCGCAAACTTCACCAACCGATTAAAAATTCGGTCCGAATTGAGAAGCGCTATAGGACGCCAATTCTCAATACGGGACGAGTCTTTACTAGTGTTGAGCATTCCGATACTGAAATATCGGGTATCGGCCGATATTCGCGGTATCGGAATTCCGATACTTAATTCCGATACTATTGCAATATCGTATACCGGAATCGGAAGTTCCCATAATGCAATGAGACATTTTCATTTTATTCAGCCAATGAGGATCCTAAGAAGTGTGGGCACATCCTGTTAGGCATGTAGGCATCTTAACTAATGGCATGGCTGTGATTGGCTGCTGAAATGATGTCATGATGCACTATAAAAGCCACCGCCGCCATTTTGAGCTCACTCTGCTGTGAATTCAGTTAGGGATAGGACGCTGTTGTTCTGAGGGACAGTTTTAGCTACCTATTTGCTCTATACTGCTTTACCCAAGCTACTTTCTAAATCACTGTGCCTTGCAGTGCTAGTGCACAGTTCCCTGTGCTGTTCACCGCTATCTGCAAGGTCTGTGTGTGTGAGTGCAGCTCACCCTGTAGTGTGTGCTTCAGCCAAGTCTGGTTGTAGTGCACTCAGTGTGTGTCACTGCCTCATACATTGTCCTTTTTTGCCAATTCATAATTTTTCCTGATATCTCCTATTAGTGTGGTGGTTCCATCTGTATTCAGCTAAATTGGTTCCAAACACACTATATAGGAGTAGATAGAGAAATTTTTTTCCGTCTTGCAGCACTAGTGCACAGTGCTCTGCATCTGTACTGTTCACCGCTGTCTGCAAGGTCTGGTGTGTGAGTGCAGCTCACCCTGTAGTGTGTGCTTCAACCCCGTCTGGTTGTAGTGCACTCAGTGTGTGTCACTGCCTCATACATTGTCCTTTATTGCCAATTCATAATTTTTCCTGATATCTCCTATTAGTGTGGTGGTTCCATCTGTATTCAGCTAAATTGGTTCCAAACACACTATATAGGAGTAGATAGAGAATTTTTTTCCGTCTTGCAGCACTAGTGCACAGTGCTCTGCATCTGTACTGTTCACCGCTGTCTGCAAGGTCTGGTGTGTGAGTGCAGCTCACCCTGTAGTGTGTGCTTCAACCCCGTCTGGTTGTAGTGCACTCAGTGTGTGTCACTGCCTCATACATTGTCCTTTATTGCCAATTCATAATTTTTCCTGATATCTCCTATTAGTGTGGTGGTTCCATCCATATTCAGCTAAATTGATTCCAAACACACTATATAGGAGTAGATAGAGGAGCCTTTCTGCAGCATTGGGCCCTGCAGCCCCAGCCAGATTAGTATTAGCCTATTTTTTGCAGCCTCATCTATTGCATTGTAGGTTACCTTCCTACATTGTAATAGCTACAAAAAGTTTGTGATACTATCGTTATTACATCTTTAGGCACATCCAGTGTCTTTTTGTGACAAAAAAAACCTAAATAAAGTTCACCAAACACTCCACTTTACAGTTGTGTAGGCCACATTAGCTCATATTAAAGTCTAGTCCACACTTTATAAAATTAGTGTTTCTTATACCTGTTAGCAGCTGTTCAGGAATAAGCACACTAAGCCCTTAGTACTTTTCTGCCTATCTTTATCAGTCTACCAAGATGAAGAAGGCAGGGAGTAAGGCATGTGGTCGTGGTCGTGGGCGTGGGCGTGGAGTTTCTGCAGGGAGAGGACGTGAGGATTCTGTGCCTGCAGGGAGAGGACGTGGGGATTCTGTGCCTGCTGCGGGCACCAGTGACTCAGCATCCCCCAGTTTTACCAGGGAACAGTCCTTTATGCGCAGCTTTGTAGGAGCTAGCCGTACCCCACTGCTGCGCGAGGACCAAATTGAAGCCGTTGTCGGATGGATGGCAGCTAACGCATCGACTTCAATTAGTTCCAGATCCTCTCAGGTCCTGAGCACTGAAGAGCACCCATCTGTCTCTTCACCACCTGCCAAATTGCCCAGGCAGTCAGAGAGCCCTGGACAGGAGCCATCTCTACTTCTGTTCTCTGAATCTCTTGGCTTGGAAAGAGGGGGCCAGCCAAGCAGAATTCGAGAATTTGAAGAAGAGGTAGTATGCAGTGATGCGCAACCGTTTTGTCTCTCTGAATCTGAAGAGGCGGGTGGGCCAGTGCCTATGGTCAGCAGCACACCTCAGTACGCATCTGATGATGAGACTCAGGTGCCACTTTCTGGTGCGTACTGTGCTGTCGAGACTACCCAGGAGAAGCAGTTGTTTGAAGAGGGTGGTGTAGATGATGAGGTCCTTGACCCATCATGGCGTGAGGGACAGGAAGGTGGTGGGAGCAGCTCTGAGGAAGAGATTCCCCGAACGGCCCAAAAAGGAGGGAGAGGGAGGGGGCAGACTTGGTTGCCTGTAGCCTCCACTTCGGCACCCATTAGGAGCATGGCTCTTCCAAAATCCAAAGCGGGCGCTCCCAAGACTTGCAGTGCCTGGTCCTTTTTTGACACAGTTGCAGATGACATTTGCTTTGTCAAATGCAAGCTGTGTAATCAGAAGGTGAAAAGAGGGAAAAGTGTCAGCAACCTCAATACCACAAATATGTGGAAACATGTGCGGACCAAGCACGTGGTGGAGTTACACAAACACACTGAAGACCTAGGCCAACCTACAGCGCCACCTACCACCTCTTCAGCTCGTGTTGTAGCCTCTTCCTCCAGCTCACACACAGCTGGTTCGGCTTCCTCACAGGATCGCCATGGAAGAATCTCTGGCACTGTTGTACAGAGACACAGTGTAATTCCACCCACAGCACCACTTTCCCAGTCATCCTCACACTCCCAGGCCAGTCTACAGCCATCGTTAGCACAGGCATGGGAGAAAAGGCGCCCATACTCGGCAAACCACCCCCGAGCACAGGCTCTGAATGCTGGCATTGCTAAACTACTGGCCCTTGAAATGCTATCATTCAGGCTGGTGGAGACTGACACATTCCGTAACTTTATGGCATTGGCAGTCCCACAATACAACGTGCCCAGCCGCTTTTATTTCAGCAGGCAAGCCGTCCCTGCCCTGCAACATCATGTGGAGGGAAAAATTAAACATGCGCTACAAAACGCCGTCAGTAGCAAGGTCCACCTGACCACTGATGCGTGGACCAGTAAGCATGGACAGGGACGATACCTTTCCCTCACTGCCCATTGGGTAAATGTTGTGGAGCCGGGTACAGATCTTGAGAGTGGCGCTGTACGTGTTCTGCCAACTCCAAGGATTGCAGGAATCCAGTCTGTACACATTGACTCCTCCTCATACTCCAGTTCCTCTGAATCAGCGCTGCAGGAGCCGTCACGGTCTACCTCCACATCGACCCGTGAACGGTTACCTGTTATGATGACCGATATGAGCACAGCCGTGGCCAAACGTCAACAGGCCGTATTAAAATTAATTTCTTTGGGGAATCGAAGCCACACAGCGCAGGAGCTCTGGAATGCCATCAAGCAGCAGAGTGACGTGTGGTTTGTGCCAGCGAATCTCCAGCCAGGCATGGTAGTGTGTGACAATGGCCGAAATCTGGTGGCAGCTCTGGGCCTAGGCAACCTCACTCACATCCCATGTCTGGCACATGTGCTCAACTTGGTCGTGCAGAGTTTTTTGAGGGACTATCCGGATCTTGATGCACTGCTTCACAAGGTCCGCATAGAGTGCGCTCACTTGCGGCGTTCCAGCAATGCAAGATCACGCATTGCAGCTCTGCAGCGCCGATTATGTCTTCCGGAACATCGCATCATATGTGACCTACCCACCAGGTGGAATTCAACGTTACATATGTTGGAGAGGTTGTGTGAGCAGCAGGCAGCAGTAATGGAGTACCAGCTGCAGCAGGCGCAAACAAGTCGCAGTGCGCGCCGGTCACACTTCACCACCACTGAGTGGGCCTCTATGAAGGACATTTGCCACGTTTTGCGTGCCTTCGATTATTCCACGCGGATGGCGAGTGCAGATGATGCACTAGTCAGCATGACTATCCCCCTTATCTGCCTGCTTGAAAAAACACTGCAAGCACTAAGGGACGAGGTTTTGGAAGAGGTGGAGGATGAGGAGTCACAAATGCCATCTGCTTCTCTACAGTCTGCGCAACGTGGTTCCTCACAAAGGCCTAGGCAGGGGACACTTTGTGAGGAGGATGAGGAGGAGTCAATGGATGAGGAAGACATCTGTCCAGAGGAGGGAGGTACACAATGCTCTAGTAGTCAGTATCTAGAGCGAGGGTGGGGTGATGCAGAGCAGGCAGAGATCACGCCTCAAGCAGGGGACAGCGTTTCTTGGCCAGTTGGCAGTCTGCAGCACATGGTTGATTTCATGCTGCAGTGCCTCAGAAACGACCGCCGCATCGCCCACATTCTCAACACGGCTGATTATTGGGTGTCCACCCTCCTAGATCCTCGCTACCGGGACAACTTACAAAGCCTCATAACACCATTGAACCGGGAGCGTAAAATGCGGGAGTACCAAGACGCACTGGTGCATTCCATCATGTTCTCCATTCCAACCGAGAGCAGTGCTGCTAGTGCTTTACAAAGCAGCTCAGTGCGTCGAGGCAGTGGAGGAAGCTCTGCACAAAGAGGGAGCAGAAGCAGCGCCTCAGCACAAGGCAAGACCAGTATGGCCGAAATGTGGCAAAGTTTTGTGTCCCCGCCGCCACAAATGTCTACACCATCACAGACAGCTCCAGTCAGCAGGAGGCAACGTTTCCGTCAGATGGTGACAGACTACATGTCTTGCCCTCTTAGTGTACTCCCAGACGGCTCTTCTCCCTTCAAGTTTTGGGTCTGTAAGCTGGATACATGGCCAGAGCTTAGTCAGTATGCACTGGAGGTGCTAGCTTGCCCTGCTGCTAGTGTATTATCGGAACGCGTCTTTAGTGCCGCAGGTGGTGTACTAACAGACCGTCGCATGCGACTATCCTCCGATAACGTTGACCGGCTTACTTTTCTCAAAATGAACAAGGCCTGGATCTCTCATGAATTTGCCAGTCCTCTTCCAGAATAAATAATTGGTTGGCAACAGTATCCAGGTCTCCTGTTCTGTTCATGTTTCTACCACCTGAACTGTAATCCCTGAGCTCCAACACCGCCAGTTGGCGCTCGGAAGTGCCGTCTGCACAGTCAACACTTGCTGCCGTGTTATTGGGGTTCAGTAACGTCAGCTGTTCTCCTGCTGTGCGGACGGCAATTTCTCCTGATTTGTCCACATCCACTGTACTACACATTTTAAAGTTGCTCCAATTACTCCTCTGGCTCCTCTGTTTTCATTCTTATCCCTGGGCTCCAGCACCGCCAGTTGGCGCTCGGAAGTGCTGTCTGCACAGTCAACACTTGCTACCATGTTATTGGGGTTCAGTAACGTCAGCTGTTCCCCTGCTGTGCGGACGGCAATTTCTCCTGCTCTGTCCACATTCTCACTACTACAGATTTTAAAGTTGCTCCAATTACACCTCTGGCTCCTCTGTTTTCATTCTTATCCCTGGGCTCCAGCACCGCCAGTTGGCGCTCGGAAGTGCCGTCTGCACAGTCAACACTTGCTGCGGTGTTATTGGGGTTCGGTAACGTCAGCTGTTCCCCTGCTGTGTTCACGGCAATTTCTCCTGCTCTGTCCATATTCACTGTGCTACTTATTTAAAACTTGCTCCAATTACACCTCTGGCTCCTCCGTTTTTAGTATTTACCCTGGGCTCCAACACCGCCAGTTGGCGCTCGGAAGTGCTGTCTGCACAGTCAACACTTGCTGCCGTGTTATTGGGGTTCAGTAACGTCAGCTGTTCTCCTGCTGTGCGGACGGCAATTTCTCCTGCTTTGTCCACATCCACTGTACTACACATTTTAAAGTTGCTCGAATTACACCTCTGGCTCCTCTGTTTTCATTCTTATCCCTGGGCTCCAGCACCGCCAGTTGGCGCTCGGAAGTGCCGTCTGCACAGTCAACACTTGCTGCGGTGTTATTGGGGTTCGGTAACGTCAGCTGTTCCCCTGCTGTGTTCACGGCAATTTCTCCTGCTCTGTCCATATTCACTGTGCTACTTATTTAAAACTTGCTCCAATTACACCTCTGGCTCCTCCGTTTTTAGTATTTACCCTGGGCTCCAATACCGCTAGTTGCTGCTCAGAAGTGCCGTCTGCACAGTCAACGCTTGCTCCAGTGTTATTGGGATTCAGTAACGTCAGCTGATCCCCAGCTGTGTGTCCGGCAAATTCTCCTGCTTTGTCCACATCCACTGTAGTACGGATTTAAAACCTCCTCCAAATACACCTCTGGCTCTTCTGTTTTTAGTATTTACCCTGGGCTCCAGCACCGCCAGCTGGTTCTCGGCAGTTCCATTGGCTCTTGTACCTTCTGCTACCCATCCGGGTTCCAGTACCGTCAGCTGGTTCTCGGCAGTGTCTTTGGCACGGGTACTCCCTCCTGCCCAGCCTGGTTCCAGCACGCCAGCTGTTTCCGGGTAGTGTCAACGTCACTTTGCCTCCAATGCGTTGTCCTGTCGTGTTGCGGTCGGGTTAGCCGACTCTATGGTGCCTGCAGTTTAGGTGACTCCTATGTGGGCTGCGGGATCTGGCAATGAAGGCTGGTTCCATAGTGCCAATAGGACAAGCACCCTCTGTAGGACTGTGGGTTTTGGTAACTGCGGCCGGCTCGCGGCCTTGAACTTTTTTTTTACATGGGTACCTTCTGCTACCCATCCGGGTTCCAGTACCGTCAGCTGGTTCTCGGCAGTGCCTTTGGATTAGGTGCCTCCTTCTCGGTATCCAAGTTCCACCAACGTCTGCTGGTCCTTGGTAGTGCTTTCTGGCACAGGTACCTCCTGCTTAGTAACCGAGTTCCAGTAACATCAGCTGGTCCTCGGTAGTTCCATTGGCTCTTGTACCTTCTGCTACCCATCCGGGTTCCAGTAACATCAGCTGGTCCTCGGTAGTTCCATTTGCTCTTGTATCTTCTGCTACCCATCCGGGTTCCAGTACCGTCAGCTGGTTCTCGGCAGTGTCTTTGGCACGGGTACTCCCTCCTGCCCAGCCTGGTTCCAGCACGCCAGCTGTTTCCGGGTAGTGTCAACGTCACTTTGCCTCCAATGCGTTGTCCTGTCGTGTTGCGGTCGGGTTAGCCGACTCTATGGTGCCTGCAGTTTAGGTGACTCCTATGTGGGCTGCGGGATCTGGCAATGAAGGATGGTTCCATAGTGCCAATAGGACAAGCACCCTCTGTAGGACTGTGGGTTTTGGTAACTGCGGCCGGCTCGCGGCCTTGAACTTTTTTTTTACATGGGTACCTTCTGCTACCCATCCGGGTTCCAGTACCGTCAGCTGGTTCTCGGCAGTGCCTTTGGATTAGGTGCCTCCTTCTCGGTATCCAAGTTCCACCAACGTCTGCTGGTCCTTGGTAGTGCTTTCTGGCACAGGTACCTCCTGCTTAGTAACCGAGTTCCAGTAACATCAGCTGGTCCTCGGTAGTTCCATTGGCTCTTGTACCTTCTGCTACCCATCCGGGTTCCAGTAACATCAGCTGGTCCTCGGTAGTTCCATTGGCTCTTGTACCTTCTGCTACCCATCCGGGTTCCAGTACCGTCAGCTGGTTCTCGGCAGTGCCTTTGGATTAGGTGCCTCCTTCTCGGTATCCAAGTTCCACCAACGTCTGCTGGTCCTTGGTAGTGCTTTCTGGCACAGGTACCTCCTGCTTAGTAACCGAGTTCCAGTAACATCAGCTGGTCCTCGGTAGTTCCATTGGCTCTTGTACCTTCTGCTATCCATCCGGGTTCCAGTACCGTCAGCTGGTCCTCGTAAGTTCCTCAGCTTTCTTGTACCTTCTGCTACATTTCCAAGTTCAAGCTTTTTGAAATGGTTCTTGGTAATCACTCTGGATCTCCCTGACGAGGACCCTGAAGACGAGGACCCTGAAGACCAACCCTAAGAAGACGAGGACCCCGAAGACAATGACCCTGAAGACGAGGACCCTGAAGACCACCCCGAAGAAGACGAGGACCCTGAAGACCACCCCGAAGAAGACGAGGACCCTGAAGACCACCCCGAAGAAGACGAGGACCCCGAAGACGAGGACCCAGAAGACCAACCCGAAGAAGACGAGGACCCCGAAGACGAGGACCCCCGAAGACGACGACCCTGAAGACCACCCCGAAGAAGACCAAGAAGATGACCCTGAAGAAGTTGACCAAGAAGACAAAGAAGAGAAGACAAGCACCAAGATACAGAAAAACAAGAGACAGAAAACCAAGAAGCAGAAATACAAGAAGCTGCAGAACAAAAAGCGGAAGAACATTAAGCATAAGACTAAAAATCAGAGCAAAAGATAATATCTAAATTATAAGCAGAAGATGACTAAGCAGTGTATGGGGGTGAGTCCGTTCCTCCTCGTGGTGCCCCTGGAAAAGACCTGCTGCTGCAGGCCAAACTGAACGCGGACAAATCCTGTTGTAAATCTTTTGTGACGGGCAGAACGAAAGGTGTAATGTCCAACCTTTTATAGATAACAACTACAGGAATGCCTGTCACAAATAAGAATATGATGAAGAAGAAGAATATGAAGAAGATGAAGAAGTAGAATATGAAGAATGTAAAAAAAAGAATAATACGAAGAAGGTGAAGAAGAAGAAGGTGAAGAAGAAGTGGATGAAAAAGATGCTGAGGATGATGAAGGAGAAAGTGTGGGAGAAGTAAAAAAGAAGGTGAAGAGCATGGAAGTAGTGAAACATAAATATCTGACAAAATATAAAAATACTTAACATAGTTAATATTTCCGTAACTCAGAACATAATAAAAAAATATTAATTCCTGCTATTCCATTTGACTGGGCTAAACCTCTATGCCTTTATTGTCTCCCCCACCTCCCCCAATACATTCTACATTATTCTTAGTTGTTTTCCTTCATGTAGAAATAACCTACAAGGAAAGAAAGGGTTTATTTTAATTCCGATATTTATGTCCCATTGACTTGCATTGGTTTCCGGTATCGGAATCGGCGATATCCGATACTTTTTCGGTATCGGTCCGATCCAATCCGATCCGATATTTCCCGATATCGGAAGGTATCGCTCAACACTAGTCTTTACCCTTCGACAGAATAATCAGGGCGGACTCCCTCATTGAACCGGGCAGAATGTCCGAGGAGAGACATTCATTAAAAACCTCAGTCATGAGGGGGACCAAAGAGTCCCTAAAAGTCCTGTAAAACTCGGATGTGAAGCCATCCGGACTGGGCGATTTTTTGGGCTGGAGCCCATCAATGGCCCGTCTCACTTCCTCTTCCCTGATTGCTTCTGCCAAAACATGAAGAGAGGGGTCATCCCCTGGCTCAGGGATGGTTTCAGCCAGGAAAGCCGACATCTCATCCCGATCTGGATCCCTCCTTCCCAAGAGGTGCGAGTAGAAGGATCTGACCACCTTCAGGATCCCTGATTTGGATCTGTTCAGGGAACCCGTACTGTCGATCAGTCCTGTTACCATCTTACAACTCACTGACATCCTGCAGTTCCTATAGGGGTCGGGCGAGTGGTACCTCCCGAAATCCCTCTCAAAAACTAAGGATGTGTGCCTATCATACTGGCACCCCTTGAGCAAGGCCTTCACCCTGGAGATTTCCTCACGGTCCCCTCCAGTCGAGACGAGCTGCTCAAGTTTCCTCCCCAGCTCCCGATACAGGCGGTACCTGTTCAGGCCCCTGAGGCTCGAGAGCTGACGGAAGAACCCCGCAACCCTTCTTTTGAAGATCTCCCACCACTCAGACTTACTGCTACAGAGACCCAAGAGAGGTACCTGGCTCTGAAGAAATTCCTCAAAGGATTGTCTTACATCTGCTTCTTCCAACAGGGACGAATTCAGCTTCCATAGGCCTCTACCCATCCGGGGAGTCTCTGTAACATTCAAGGAAAAGAAAATGAAACAGTGATCGGAGAATTCCAGCTCAACAGCGGACACTGCAGAAGAGACGGCTTCCTCCTTTAAAAAAAACCTATCTATCCTAGACCTACAACTACCTCTATAAAAGGTGAAACCCCCTGTGACCTGGGGTGTGCCAGACGTGGACATCCACCAGGCGAGCTTCGCTTGCTATGCTATTAAGGGTATGACTATCAAAAGCCAGCCTTCGGTCTCCGGGGCCTCCCCTATCATGGGATCTAGTTATAGTATTAAAGTCTCCACCGAAGACCACCTGCTGGCTCGTAAAAAGATAGGGCTTGATCTTCAGGAAGAGACATTTACGGTCCCACTTTGACGGTGGACCATAGATATTAATGAGCCGGAGCTCCTGTCCCCTCATGAAGACGTCAAGGACTAAGCACCTCCCCATTTCTACCTCGATCACCCATCTGCATTCCACGGAAGAGGCCTTAAAAAGGACTGCTACCTCGCTATACGGCTCGGCCGCAAGAGACCAGTATGAGGGACCGCACCTCCACTCCCTCCTTGCCTTGTAAATGGCCCCCATGTCCGTTAGTCTGGTCTCCTGCAAAAATAAAATGTCAGCCTCAACTCGGTTGAAAAAAATCAAAGGCCATAAATCTGGCCGCACCTGACTTTATGATGGCGACATTAATCGATGCCAGAGTCAACGGGGTAGGTTCCGCCATCATGGGTGATTGAGTTAGACAGCCTTCTTTTTGACCGTACCCCCCGATTTTTTTCCTCACCTTCAGAGGAGGAGCCAGACTCTCCCCTCCTCTTCAGTGACACAGAGGTGTCCATAGCACCCGACACCTTCTTCCCAGTACTGGGTTCCTCACCCCTGGACCCCGGGGCAGTCCCCCCCCCAGGGGAAAGTGAGCCCCCCGGATGATGGACCCCGCCGCTCCCTGAAAGCACCCCAGATGTTACCGCCGGTCCCTCACCCCCAACCTCCAACACAGCAGTCACCAAGGGCATGGAACCGGTTGGAGAGGGGGATCAGAGGGGATCCGGTGAGCCCTTCCGTAGCCACCTTGATGGCCAGGGGGGACTTTAGATGTTTTTGCCCCTTTTCGGTTCCTCCTCCTCCGACTCTTACTGGTCTTACTGTCACCTGATTTTTTAGGCTGCTCCACCACCTCCTCGTCCAGACTTTCATACTGGGAGGAGTCAGCAGAAGCAGCCACCTCCTTCCTCTCCATCCTCCTGATCTCCTCGCTCACCGCCTCCTCCCCCAGGGCCTTAGGGGCTCCGGCTGCCACTTCTGGGGAGGGGACAGACATCACCCCAGTCGCCTGAGGCTTATCCTGCCCCCTACCCCCACGGCGCCTCACCTGATGCCACTGGTGGGCAGATGTACTGGCCTAGCCTTCCCTCACTGGCCCCTCAGCCCCTCTCCCGCCCCCACCTCCAGCTTCAGCAGAAGATGCCCCGCCAGGGACCCCCCCACGGCTCTCCCCTGCCTGACCAGAGATGGTGTTAGAAAAGAAGCGGGGGCAGCGGCTATACGGGTGACCTAGGTCACCACACAGGTGACACCTAATGTCACCATAGGCCGCGGCAAGATGACCTACCCCGCCACACAAGGCACATTTCTGCACCTTGCAGCCCGCGCTGAAGTGGCGGGGATCACCGCACCTGAGGCAGCCCTTCGGTTGCCCCTGGTAGAACATCAGGATCCTGTCCCTCCCCAGAAATGCTGAGGAGGGGATGTGGGTGACAGTACCGCCTGAGACCTTCAACCTCATCATGAAGGTCCAGCCCCCTGACCAAATGCCAAACTCGTCCCTGTTCTTTTTTGGGACGTCCGTGACCTCTCCATAGCGAGAAAGCCACGTCACAATGTCAATACCAGAGAGTGACTCGTTATTTGGTTAGAACGTTCACTCTCTTTACTCCGTTTTGGCGAGACACCGCCTGCATGGCAAAGTCTCGCCAGCCGGGCTCCCCCTTCACCAGTTCAAAATTCGACCAGAAAAGCTCTAGGCCCTCTGGCTGAACAAAACTGATGTCGAAGATGGGGGTACCAAAAGGATGGATCAGGGCAAAGATGTCAGTCGCCCTGAAGTTCATCTTCAGGAGGAGCTCCTCAACCCTCGCTCTTGGCGGGCACGCTTCACTGCCCCTCCACCGAAGACGGACCACATTCCTCCTGGCCACCCCCTGCCCGGCTGTCGGAAGCGACCACACTGTCTCCCCCTCCCTTTTATCTTGGAAGGCGGCCAGGCCATGTCTATCCAGCCAAAAGGCCAGGTCCACCTCTCTTCCCTCTACCTTGATCGTCCGTTCTCCCTTCTTGAGGGCCTCCAGGAAACGGCGTCGCAAGTCACTATCCCTGAGGTCCAGAGGTGAGGAAGCCCCCTGAGAAGACCCCGAGGCCCCGGCTACTACCCCCGTAAAACTCCGGGGACCAGCAGCCGGGGGGGCAGATGGACCAGCCCTGTCCCCACTCCCCCCACTATCAACAGACATACCCTTCTTACCCCCTGCCACAGACACACCAACACTCGTATCCTCAACCACAGTCACATCCATACCCACAGTCACCCCACTCGCCCCACTCCCACTCACATGCATACTGGGGTCACAGTTTTTCTTTTTCTGCACACACTTTTTACCTGCAGTCTTATCTCCGGCATTACTTGCTGCAGTATTACGGCCGCCACCTGCTGGCAGCACCTTCCCTGCTGGGGGGGTTTTTGGGAGGTAGGTGCTGCTGCCATTTTTGCCGGCGCCCCTGCCCCAGACAAGTCCATGGGCACAGAGGACCCCAACAGGCAGGCACCCCCTCAGCCATGGCACTACCGCTCTCAGCAGCTGCCCTTTTTGGGCAGAGCCATGCCCACTTGGGCGGGGTTTTCCTGTGAGGCCACGTCCCCCGCACCACGCAGCACGGTGGGGGCCCCAGAGGCCACTCCCACCGGCGCCGTGGATGACAGAGAGGCCACGCTCCCTGCAGCACGGTGGGGGCCCCAGAGGCCACTCCCACCAGCGCTGTGGACAACAGGGAGGCCACGCCCCATGAAACCGACCCGGAACTGAGTCTACTCACAGGTGCCCCTGGACCAGCGGCACCAGCTCTCAGGGGCACAGCACCCCCTATCATCACACCCTTCGCCACAAATAGCCTGGCCACACCAGCTCCGGTGGCCGGCCCCAGGGAAGGCCACTCCCCCTCGGCACCCACCAGCGGCGGAGCCCCCCGCGCTGACCCATTACTGGGCCCCTGCGCAGGGGGCCCCGACCTCGTCGTGGATCCCGCCAGGGGAGCAGGCCCCACCTTTCCCTTATGAGCCGACTCTGCCGGAGCCGCAGGCCCCACGCCCTTTACCTTACCAGGTGCCCGCGTCCCTAAAAGTGATCCAGGTTTAGCGGATCCGTGTGTGAGGGACCCAGACACCCCAGCACACGCCGCCGGAGATGCAGCCCCGGCTGTCGGTGCGGTGTGCCGCTGGCAGCGGCAGATATACACGCCGCCCCCTGCACGCCAGCAGGCGCACCAGGTGCCAGGCCAGACCCCCCTCTTACAGAGGATCCAGCCCGAGCACCACCACAGATGACAGCCACCGTCGGGCCGCACTCCGCGCCATGCTCCATATCAGACACCTCTGATCCACTGCCTCCATTACCACAAACAGAGGCAGCGCTCTGCGTGCCATGGCCTATATTCTCCCCGTTCCCTCGCTGCGGACCCACAACAGAGTCCAAGCCGGGGTGGGTGGCGGGTGGGGCACAACGGGACAAGGGGGCCCCAGAGAGGAGGACGTACACAAACTTGTGTGCAACTGGTGTTTTTCTCCTCTCTTTTTTTTGCTTTTCTCTTCATCCCCCTCCCAGGTGCCTCATCCTTGCAGATCTCATCCCCAAACGCAAGCTCCCATCCTCCTCATCCTCCCCCTCGCTCCCACTGCCCTCTGAAGGGCTAGAATCAGACGGGAGAGCCATCTGCTCAGGGGCTATCCCGCTATGCGATGCCTGGAGATCACTTACCAGGCCACCAGGCGGTGGGTAGGGCGCAACCTCCTCAACGCATACCTCTTCCTCCTCCACCGCCTGGCCGGGGCCCTGCGACCCCTCCAGAGCCCCACCGGTCATGGCTCTGAACCGGTCATCATTTTCCAGCTTCTCCTTAAAGGGTCCACTGCCCACCAAGATGGTGCTTCTGCGGTCTTCCAGCTCTTCAATGGCCCGTTTGATCTTCCGGACCGCGGCGGATAGCTCAGGCTTCTTGCTGCCAGAGGCCCTCTCGGACCTCTCCTGAGCTACCCTCAACTCCCCCCAGAGGGATCTCAGCTTCTTTGAGGCGTCCTCATACTCGCAGAGGTGCGCATGGATACGGGAGGCATAGGTGACGGTTGCCTCCCTCGCCACCTTGGTACCCCAATCAAGGGGCACCGCTGCAGCACCTCTGCTCATACTCGACCTACCTCCGGAGGGAGGAGCCGCCGCTGTCGTAACCTCGGTGGTCCTCCGGGTCCTCATACCGGAACCCTTGCTGCCTTGGCCTGATCTTGCAGCCTTAGCCGGGTTGGTGTTCCTCCCACCCCCCGCCAGCTTAGACCGGGAGGTGGGAGCCAGGGGCCCAGCCCCGGAGGCCAGTCCCACCACGAGCCTTCTTCCCTGGGAAGGGGGCAGACAAAAAGTCCCAAGTGAAAAATTACCTCCCTTCCCAGGAGCTCTCTCCAAACAGTACACACAGTCCTAGCAGCACACTGCAGGCTCCGCCTCCTCCTCTTCCTGTCTGGAGATGCAGCAGACAGAACTGGAACTCTTTTTTATTATAAAAAGTACAAAAACACAGATACACAACACAAATAAAAACATTATACAATAAGAAACAAAAACCCCAGCAAAACATAGCCCAAAATCCCGAAATTATGCAGAGTCCAACAAATTAACGCATGACACAGAAATGTCCACACAGAAATGTCCTGTAGGAGACCCCCCCAGCAAAGGAAGACCCTAACATACCCTTTTCCTGCCCTGAAATACACTAGACCCTCAACACTCATCCCATTCATACCTGCACATTTACACCTATTCCCCTAAAAAGGAAAACTAAAAAACTAGCCCATCGCCCAAAATCAAAAGATAGGCCACCTGGCCAAAACTTAACCCACTCTATAACACACAAAACACATTTTTTAATTTTTTTTTTTTCCCTTCACAACCATTTTTTTAACACCCAAGGTCCCACGAAAGTCTGTGGCCTTAACACACCAATGTCCCACGAAAGTTTGTGGCCTTTAATTCACACAAGAAAGGTACTTTCCATTTTCGCATCCCGCAGGATGTCCATTTTACCAAAAATAAAACCCTCCCCCCTCAAATCCCCCACCCAACCTAAACTAACCCATCCCACACGCGCAATACACATACATAATTTATATACAATACACAACATAACAGTCTAACACTACACAACATAACAATAACAATATAACAACGACTAACCATATACTTCATGACATTATAACAACTTAACCATAAGACTACTAACCATGAACCAAAAGATAAGACCCAAGTTCAGTGCTTGCAAGCCCTATATTCAGATTCTGATACCGTAAAACAAAAAACTTCAATGTGAGGGTAACAGGCCACCACCGGGAACTGGAGACTACAGAGGCTCTCACCCTAATCTACCACACCGCACCCTATCCCTCTCTAATAAAGAAAAAGAAAAAACTGTCCCTACCACCCTACCAATCTTTCCCTACCTGTCCCTCACTACCAACCTAATACTAACTACCTGTTCCTAAAGACTGTCCCTATCTGTCCCTCCCTGTCCCTACACATCTATCTGACCCTACAAATAAAGATAAAAAGACTAAACTCACCCTATCACAAGCACACAGAACCTAACTCTCCCTAGGGCACATTAAATGAGAACCCACTCCACAGAAGAGAGGCCTTCCCTGCACCCAGCCTCTCACACTCCAGCGAGCGCACTTTTGCCAGGTCACCCAGGATGTTCATAATCACCTCTTCCCGGGGGAGGACTTTCTGCTGGGTGGACACTAAACACTGTGCGTTCCACGTGTAGTACCTAGTCACTAAGCTAACTAAGAAAACAGTGCCCCGATCTCGGCCACCAAGGGACCCGAAAGCTCCATAGGCCCACTCCGCATAGGAAAGGCCTGCTAGCCTAGGCCAGCCAATGGAAGCACCCACCCTACTGTAGACCTCTGTATTAAAGGGACACCGAAGCAGGAAGTGCTCCATGCTTTCAAGCATGCCGCCACACTCCTCGCGGGGACAATCCCGGTCATCAGAGTTCCTGTACTTCAGGTTGTCCCTCACATACAGTCTCCCATGGAAGCAAGTCAAGTCCCAAAACTTCAAGGGGATCCGCTTAGAGTTTAATAACCCGAGCCCCACCTCCAGATCCCGGCTTGGGCAATCCTTGAGCGCCAGGGGCTTCTGGAAGTGGGTCAACAGAACCCTATTGTCAAGTAACCTCCTTGACAAGGTCCTGATCTCCCACACTCCCAGACCCCACCGGTGGATCACCTTCACAACCAGGGTAGCATAAGCCGGAAGATGCCCATGAGGCGTTCGAAGGTCCTTCACCCGCCCTCCTGTCTCCCATTCCTGGAAGAAAGGCCGAAACCACCCCCTACAGGAGAATACCCACGGAGGAGCCCTCTCTAACCAGAGGTTGGCGATGTTTGCCTTAACCCTAGAACGCATACCTGGGGCCTCGCAGGCCCGCCCTGTTAATTGTTTTCTATTTTCTGCAAGATTACTTTAGTTAGAATTTTGAAACTCTAGGTATTCATCATGTATATAGTAGTTTGTCATTTGAGTTTGAGTTATTCCATGTTATTTGCACACGGGCCTAAAAGGCCCCAGGTATGTGAAAGTGTAGATTTTTATGATCATGCGTTCTAGGGTTAAGAAAGGTGTTTACTAGGAACACCACTGGGTTGACCATACCCATCCTCGTGCGGTACGTGACCTCCCTCTTGATTAGGTTCAACCTATTCCCCCAAAATAGTTGGAAGAACAGGCTGTAGACCCGTGTCCAAAGAGGCTCTGGCAAGATGCAGACGCTGCCCAGGTATATTAATAAAGGGAGCAAATACCCCTTGGCCAGGTTAACCCTTTCCCTCAGGGTCAAGGACCAACCCTTCCACTGATCCACCTTCTGGGCAGCGATCTTAAGTCTGCGCTCCCAGTTTTGCTGGGGATAGTCCCCCGGGCCGAAACTGATGTCTAAAATTTTTGCTGTGGCCTGAGGCCCTGGAAGGGTGTCCGGGAGATCAAAACTTGGATCTCCCCCTCCCAGCCAGAGACTCTCACACTTATCCCGGTTGATCATGGACCCAGATGCCACCGAGTAGCGCTCAACCTCAGACATGACCCAGTCTGCCTCCTCTCTCGAGGATACAAAAAGGGAAACGTCGTCGGGGTACCCCACTACCCTCAAGGTGGCCTCTGGCTCCGCCCGGTCCATCCTGACTCCCACCAACGGTCCGCGCTCCACTCTCCTTAAAAAGGGGTCAATCGCGAACACATATACAGTGGGCTCAGAGGACAGCCCTGACAGACACCAGACTTCACCTCAAAAGGGTGTCCGACCCAACCGTTCACGAGCGGAAAAGTCTCTGCCCCATTGTATTACACTCTCAACCAATCAACAAACCTCCCGGGCAGACCGTACCTCAGAAGGACGGACCAGAGGTACTCATGGTTAACCCGGTCAAAGGCCTTCGCCTGATCTAAGGACAGCAAGTGCCCCTTCCAGCGACCTGCCCTGCTCTGCTCCACTGCCTCCCGGACACCGAGCACAGCACTAAAAGTACTGCGGCCTGGAACAGAGCAGTGCTGGGCCCCCGAAAGGAGCCGGGGCGCAAACTTCACCAACCGATTAAAAAGCACCTTTGCCAGCACCTTTCGGTCCGTATTGACTAGCGCTATGGGACGCCAATTCTCAATACGGGACGAGTCTTTACCCTTCGACAGAATAATCAGGGCGAACTTCCTCATTGAACCGGGCAGAATGTCCGAGGAGTGACATTCATTAAAAACCTCAGTCATGAGGGGGACTAAAAAAGAGTCCCTAAAAGTCCTGTAAAACTCGGATGTTAATCCATCCGGACCGGGCGATTTTTTGGGCCGGAGCCCATCAATGGCCCGTCTCACTTCCTCTTCCCTGATTGCTTCTGCCAAAATATGAAGAGATTGGTCATCCCCTGGCTCAGGGATGGTTTCAGCCAGGAAAGCCGACATCTCATCCCGATCTGGATCCCTCCTTCCCAAGAGGTGCGAGTAGAAGGATCTGACCACCTCCAGGATCCCTGATTTGGATCTGTTCAGGGATCCCGAACTGTCGATCAGTCCTGTTACCATCTTACAACTCACTGACATCCTGCAGTTCCTGTAGGGGTCGGGCGAGCGGTACCTCCCAAAATCCCTCTCAAAAACTAAGGATGTGTGCCTATCATACTGGCACCCCTTGAGCAAGGCCTTCACCCTGGAGATTTCCTCACGGTCCCCTCCAGTCGAGACAAGCTGCTCGAGTTTCCTCCCCAGCTCCCGATACAGGCGGTACCTGCTCAGGCCCCTGAGGCTTGAAAGCTGACGGAAGAACCCCGCAACCCTTCTTTTGAAGATCTCCCACCACTCAGACTTACTGCTACAGAGACCCAAGAGAGGTACCTGGCTCTGTAGAAATTCCTCAAAGGATTGTCTTACATCTGCTTCTTCCAACAGGGACGAATTGAGCTTCCATAGGCCTCTCCCTATCCGGGAAGTCTCTGTAAGATTCAAGGAAAAGAAAATGAAACAGTGATCAGAGAATTCCACCTCAACAGCGGACACTGCAGAAGAGACGGCTTCCTCCTTTAAAAAAAATCTATCTATCCTAGACCTACAACTACCTCTATAAAAGGTGAAACCCCCGTGACCTGGGGTGTGCCGGATGTGGACATCCACCAGGCGAGCTTCGCTTGCTATGCTATTAAGGGTATTACTATCAAAAGCCAGCCTTCATTCTCCGGGGCCTCCCCTATCACGGGATCTAGTTATAGTATTAAAGTCCCCATCGAAGACCACCTGCCGGCTCGTTAAAAGATAGGGCTTGATCTTCAGGAAGAGACATTTACGGTCCCACTTTGACTGTGGACCATAGATATTAATGATCCGGAGCTCCTGTCCCCTCATGAAGACGTCAAGGACCAAGCACCTCCCCATTTCTACCTCAATCACCTGTCTGCATTCCACCGAAGCGGCCTTAAAAAGGACTGCTACCCCGCTATACGGCTCGGCCGCATGAGACCAGTATGAGGGCCCGCACCTCCACTCCCTCCTTGCTTTGTAAATGGTCCCCATGTCCGTTAGTCTGGTCTCCTGAAAAAATAAAATGTCAGCCTCAACTCGGTTGAAAAAATCAAAGGCCATAAATCTGGCCGCATCTGACTTTATACTGGCGACATTAATCGACGCCAGAGTCAACGGGGTAGGTTCCGCCATCATGGGTGATTGAGTTAGACGGTCTTCTTTTTGACCGTACCCCCCCATATTTTTCTCTCACCTTCAGAGGAGGAGCCAGACTCTCCCCTCCTCTTCAGTGACACAGAGGTGGCCATAGTACTTGACACCTCCTTCCCAGTACTGGGCTCCTCACCCTTGGACCCCGGGGCAGCCCCCCCCCCCCAGAAGAAAGTGAGGCCCCCGGAGGACGGACCCCGCTGTTCCCTAAAGGCACCCCAGATGTTACCGCCGGTCCCTCACCCCCGACCTCCGACACAGCAGAGTCATCGAGGGCATGGAATCGGTTGGAGAGGGGGATCAGAGGGGAGCCGGTGAGCCCTTCCATAGGCACCTTAGTGGCCAGGGGGGGGGCCTTAGATGTTTTTGCCCCTTTTCGGTTCCTCCTCCTCCGACTCTTACTGGTCTTACTGTCACCTGATTTTTTAGGCTGCTCCACCACCTCCTCGTCCAGACTTTCATACTGGGAGGAGTCATCAGAAGCAGCAACCTCCTCCCTCTCCATTCTCCTGATCTCCTCGCTCACCGCCTCCTCCCCCAGGGCCTCAGGGGCTCCGACTGCCGCTTCTGGGGAGGGGACAGACATCACCCCAGTCACCTGAAGCTTATCCTGCCCCCTACCCCCACGGCGACTCACCTGATGCCACTGGTGGGTAGATGTACTGGCCTCGCCTTCCCTCACTGGCCCCTCAGCCCCTCTCCCGCCCCCACCTCCAGCAGAAGATGCACCGCCAGGGACCCCCCCACGGCTCTCACCTGCCTGACCAGAGATGGTGTTAGAAAATGAGTGGGGGCAGCGGATATATGGGTGACCTAGGTCACCACACAGGTGACACCTAATGTCACTACAGTCCGAGGCAAGATGACCTACCCCGCCACACAAGGCACATTTCTGCACCTTGCAGCCCGCGCTGAAGTGGCGGGGATCACCACACCTGTGGCACACCTTCGGTTGCCCCTGGTAGAAGATCAGGATCCTGTCCCTCCCCAGAAATGCCGAGGAGGGGATGTGGGTGACAGTACAGCCTGAGACCTTCAACCTCATCATGAAGGTCCAGCCCCCTGACCAAATGCCAAACTCGTCCCTGTTCTTCTTGGGACGTCCGTGACCTCTCCATAACGAGAAAGCCACGTCACAATGTCAATACCAGAGAGTGACTCGTTATTGATTAGAACAGTCACTCTCTTTACTCCGCTTTGGCGAGACACCGCCTCCACGGCAAAGTCTCGCCAGCCGGGCTCCCCCTTCACCAGTTCAAAATTCGACCAGAAAAGCTCTAGGCCGTCTGGCCGAACAAAACTGATGTCGAAGATGGGGGTACCAAAAGGATGGATCAGGACAAAGATGTCAGTCGCCCTGAAGTTCATCTTCAGGAGGAGCTCCACGACCCTCGCTCTTGGTGGGCACGCTTCACTGCCCCTCCACCGAAGACGGACCACATTCCTCCCGGCCACCCCCTGCCCGGCTGTCGGAAGGGACCACACTGTCTCCCCCTCCCTTTTATCTTTGAAGGCGGCCAGGCCATGTCTATCCAGCCAAAAGGCCAGGTCCACCTCTCTTCCCTCTACCTCGATCGTCCGTTCTCCCTTCTTGAGGGCCTCCAGGAAACGGCGTCACAAGACACCATCCCTGAGGTCCAGAGGTGAGGAAGCCCCCCGAGAAGACCCCGAGGCCCTGGCTACTACCCCCGCAAAACTCCGGGGACCAGCAGCCGGGGGGGGGCAGATGGACCAGCCCTGTCCCCACTCCCCCCACTACCAACAGACATACCATTCTTACCCCCTGCCACAGACACACCAACACTCGTATCCTCAACCCCAGTCACCCCACTCGCCCCACTCCCACTCACATGCACACTGGGGTCACAGTTTTTTTTTTTCTCCACACACTTTTTCCCTGCAGTCTTATCTCCGGCATTACCATTGCCGCCACCTGCCTGGGGGTTTTGGGAGTCAGGTGCTGCTGCCATTTTTGCCGGCGCCCCTGCCCCAGATAAGGCCACGGGCACAGAGGACCCTGACAGGCAGGCACCCCCTCTGCTGTCTGCCGCAGCCGTGGCACTACTGGTCTCAGCAGCTGCCAGCGCTAAGCCCCACCCCTTTTTGGTCGGACCCACGCCCACTTGGGCTGGTTTTGCCTGTGATGCCACGCCCCCCGCACCAGGAAGCACGGTGGGGGCCCCAGAGGCCACTCCCACCGATGCTGTGGATGACAGGGAGGCCACGCCCCCGACACCAGGCAGCACGGTGGGGGACCCAGAGGCCACTCCCACCAGTGCTGCGGATGACAGGGAGGCCACGCCCCCCGCACCAGGCAGCACAGTGGGGGCCCAAGAGGCCACTCCCACCAGTGGCATGGACGGCCGGGAGGCCACGCCCCCCGAAGCCGGCCGCGCCGGGACCCCCGAAGCCGACCCGGAACTGGGTCTACTCACAGGGGCCCCTGGACCAGCGGCACCAGCTCTCAGGGGCATAGCACCCCCTACCGTCACACCCTTCGCCACAAATAGCCTGGCCACACCAGCTCTGGCAGCCGGCTAGGCCACTCCCCCTCAGCACCCACCGGCGGTGGAGCCCCCCGCAGTGACCCATTACTGGGCCCCTGCGCAGGGGGCCCCGACCTCGCTGCGAATCCCGCCAGGGGAGCATGCCCCACCTTTCCCTTATGAGCCGGCTCTGCTGGAGCCGCAGGCCCCACGACCTTTACCTTACCAGGTGCCCGGGTCCCTAAAAGTGATCCAGATTTAGCGGATCCGTGTGTGAGGGACCCAGACACCCCAGCACACGCCGCCGGAGATGCGGCCCCGGCTGTCGGTGCGCCGCCGGCAGCGCAGGAGGCAGCGGTAGATGTACCTGTCGCCCCCAGCACGCCAGCAGGCACACCAGGTGCCAGGCCAGACCCCCCTCTTACAGGGTATCCAGCCCGAGCACCACCACATATGACACCCACCGTCGGGCCACCCTCCGCACCATGCTCCATATCAGACACCTCTGATCCATTACCACAAACAGAGGCAGGGCTCTGCGTGCCATGGCCTATATTCTCCCCGCTCCCTCGCTGTGGACCCACAACAGAGTCCAAGCCGGGGTGGGTGGCGGGTGCCGCACAACGGGACAGGGGAGCCCCAGAGAGGGGGACATACACAAACTTGTGTGCAACTGATGTTTTCCTCCTCTTTTTTCTTGCTTTTCTCTTCGTCCCCCTCCCAGGTGCCTCATCCTCGCAGATCTCATCCCTGAACGCAAGCTGACCAAAACGTACCGGGGACTCGATCTGCTGCATGATAAGGCAGCCCTCCTCACTGCTACTACTCCCATCCTCCTCATCCTCCCCCTCGCTCCCGCTGCCCTCTGAAGGGCTAGAATCAGACGGGAGAGCCATCTGCTCAGGGGCTATCCCGCTATGCGATGTCTGGAGATCACTTACCAGGCCACCAGGCGGTGGGTAGGGCGCAACCTCCTCCAGGCATACCTCTTCCTCCTCCACCGCCTAGCCGGGTCCCTGCGACCCCTCCAGAGCCCCACCGGTCATGGCTCTGAACCGGTCATCATTCTCCAGCTTCTCCTTAAAGGGTCCACTGCCCGCCAAGATGGTGCTTCTGTGGTCCTCCAGCTCTTGAAGGGCCCATTTGATCTTCCGGACCGCGGCGGATAGCTCAGGCTTCTTGCTGCCAGAGGCCCTCTCGGACCTCTCCTGAGCTACCCTCAACTCCCCCCAGAGGGAACTTAGCTTCTTTGAGGCGTCCTCATACTCGCAGAGGTGCGCATGGATACGGGAGGCATAGGTGACGGTTGCCTCTCTCGCCACCTTGGTGCCCCAATCAAGGGGCACCGCTGCAGCACCTCTGCTGGTACTCGACCTACCTCCGGAGGGAGGAGCCGCCGCGGTCGTAGCCTCGGGGGTCCTCCGGGTCCTCATGCCGGAACTCTTGCTGCCTTGGCCAGATCTTGCAGCCTTAGCCGGGTTGGTGTTCCTCCCACCCCCCGCCAGCTTAGACCGGGAGGTGGGAGCCGGGGGCCCAGCCCCGGAGGCCAGTCCTACCACGAGCCTTGTTTCCTGGGAAGGGGGCAGACAAAAAGTCCCAGATGGAAAAAATTACCTCCCTTCCCAGGAGCTCTCTCCATACACAGCACACACAGTCCAGACAGCACACTGCAGGCTCCGCCTCCACCTCTTCCCGACTGGAGCTGCAGCCAACAGAACTGGAACTCTTTTTTCTTATAAAAAGTACAAAAACACAGATACACAACACAAATACAAACATTATACAATAAGAAACAACAACCCCAGCAAAACATAGCCCAAAATCCCGAAATTATGCAGAGTCCAATAAATTAAAGTACGACACAGAAATGTTCTGTAGGAGACCCCCCAGCAAGGGAAGACCCTAACATACCCTTTTCCTGCCCTGAAGTACACTAGACCCCCAACACTCATCCCATTCATACCTGCACATTTACACCTAACCCCCTAAAAAGGAAAACTAAAAAACTAGCCCATCGCCCAAAATCAAAAGATAGGCCACCTGGCCAAAACTTAACCCACTCTATAACACACGAAACACATTTTTTTTTATTTATTTATTTTTTTTTTCCCACAACCATTTTTTTGACACCCAAGGTCCCACGAAAGCCTGTGGCCTTAACACACCAAAGTCCCACGAAAGTGTGTGGCCTTTAATACACACAAGAAAGGTCCTTTCCTTTCCGCATCCCGCAGGATGTCCATTTAACCAAAAATAAAACCCTCCCCCTCCCCCCTGAAATCCCCCACCCAACCTAAAACTAACCCCCCCACACACACGCAATACACATACATAATTTATATACAATACACAACATAACAGTAACAACAATACACAACATAACAATAACAACATAACAACGACTAACCATATACCTTCATGACATAACTTAACCATAAGACTACTAACAATGAACCAAAAGATCTAAAACAAAAAACTACAATGTGAGGGGAGCAGCCCACCACAACGAAACTGGAGACTACAGAGGCTCTCACCCTAATCTAACACACAACACCCTATCCCTCTCTAATAAAGAAAAAGAAAAAACTGTCCCTACCAATCTTTCCCTACCTGCCCCTCACTGACCCTCACTACCAACCTAATACTAACTACCTGTCCCTACACATCTATCTGACCCTACAAATAAAGATAAAAAAACTAAACTCACCCTATCACAAGCACAGAGAACCTAACTCTCCCTAGGGCACATTAAATGAGAACCCCCTCCACAGAAGAGAGGCTTTCCCTGCACCCAGCCTCTCATACTCCAGTGAGCGCACTTTTGCCAGGTCACCCAGGATGTTCCTAATCACCTCTTCCCGGGGGAGGACTTTCTGCTGGGTGGACACTAAACACTGTGCGTTCCACGTGTAGTACCTAGTCACTAAGCTAACTAAGAAAACAGTGCCCCGATCTCGGCCACCAAGGGACCTGAAAACTCCATAGGCCCACTCCGCATAGGAAAGGCCTGCCAGCCTAGGCCAGCCAATGGAAGCACCCACCCTACTGTAGACCTCTGTATTAAAGGGACACCGAAGCAGGAAGTACTCCATGCTTTCAAGCATGCCGCCACACTCCTCGCGGGGACAATCCCGGTCATCAGAGTTCCTGTACTTCAGGTTGTCCCTCACATACAGTCTCCCATGGAAGCAGCGCCAAGTCAAGTCCCAAAACTTCAAGGGGATCCGCTTAGAGTTTAATTACCCGAGCCCCACCTCCAGATCCCGGCTTGGGCAATCCTTGAGCGCCAGGGGCTTCTGGAAGTGGGTCAACAGAACCCTATTGTCAAGTAACCTCCTTGACAAGGACCTGATCTCCCACACTCCCAGATCCCACCAGCGAATCACCTTCACAACCAGGGTAGTATAAGCCGGAAGATGCCCATGAGGCGTTCGAAGGTCCTTCACTCGCCCTCCTGTCTCCCATTCCTGGAAGAAAGGCCGAAACCACCCCCTACAGGAGAATACGCACGGAGGAGCCCTCTCTAACCAGAGGTTGGCGATGTTTGCCTTAAGAAAGGTGTTTACTAGGAACACCACTGGGTTGACCATACCCAACCCTCCTAGTCTCCTCGTGCGGTACGTGACCTCCCTCTTGATTAGGTTCAGCCTATTCCCCCATAATAGTTGGAAGAACAGGCTGTAGACCCGTGTCCAAAGAGGCTCTGGCAAGATGTAGACGCTGCACAGGTATATTAATAAAGGGAGCAAATACCCCTTGGCCAGGTTAACCCTTTCCCTCAGGGTCAAGGACCAACCCTTCCATTGATCCACCTTCTGGGCGGCAATCTTATGTCTGCCCTCCCAGTTTTGCTGGGGATAGTCCCCCGGGCCGAAACTGATGCCTAAAATTTTTGCTGTGGCCTGAGGCCCTGGAAGGGTGTCCGGGAGATCAAAACTTGGATCTCCCCCTCCCTGCCACACTTATCCTGGTTGATCATGGACCCAGATGCCACCGAGTAGCGCTCAACCTCAGACATGACCCAGTCTGCCTCCTCTCTCGAGGATACAAAAAGGGAAACGTCGTCGGCGTATTCCACTACCCTCAAGGTGGCCTCTGGCTCCGCTCGGTCCATCCCGACTCCCACCAACGGTCCGCGCTCCACCCTTCTTAAAAAGGGGTCGATCGCGAACACGTATAACAGTGGGCTCAGAGGACAGCCCTGGCGGACACCAGACTTCACCTCAAAAGGGTGTCCGACCCAACCGTTCACAAGCGGAAAAGTCTCTGCCCCATTGTATAACACTCTCAACCAATCAACAAACCTCCTGGGCAGACCGTACCTCAGAAGGACGGACCAGAGGTACTCATGGTCAACCCGGTCAAAGGCCTTCGCCTGGTCTAAGGACAGCAAGTACCCCTTCCAGTGACCTGCCCTGCTCTGCTCCACTGCCTCTCGGACACCGAGCACAGCACTAAAAGTACTGTGGCCTGGAACAGAGCAGTGCTGGGCCCCCGAAAGGAGCCGGGGCGCAAACTTCACCAACTGATTAAAAAGCACCTTTGCCAGCACCTTTCGGTCCGTATTGAGAAGCGCTATGGGACGCCAATTCTCAATACGGGACCAGTCTTTACCCTTCGACAGAATAATCAGGGCGGACTTCCTCATTGAACTGGGCAGAATGTCCGAGGAGAGACATTCATTAAAAACCTCAATCATGAGGGGGACCAAAGAGTCCCTAAAAGTCCTGTAAAACTCGGATGTTAATCCATCCGGACCGGGCGATTTTTTGGGCCGGAGCCCATCAATGGCCCGTCTCACTTCCTCTTCCCTGATTGCTTTTGCCAAAACATGAAGAGAGGGGTCATCCCCTGGCTCAGGGATGGTTTCAGCCAGGAAAGCCGACATCTCATCCCGATCTGGATCCCTCCTTCCCAAGAGGTGCGAGTAGAAGGATCTGACCACCTCCAGGATCCCTGATTTGGATCTGTTCAGGGAACCCGTACTGTCGATCAGTCCTGTTACCATCTTACAACTCACTGACATCCTGCAGTTCCTGTAGGGGTCGGGCGAGCGGTACCTCCCGAAATCCCTCTCAAAAACTAAGGATGTGTGCCTATCATACTGGCACCCCTTGAGCAAGGCCTTCACCCTGGAGATTTCCTCACGGTCCCCTCCAGTCAAGACGAGCTGCTCGAGTTTCCTCCCCAGCTCCCGATACAGGCGATACCTGTTCAGGCCTCTGAGGCTCGAGAGCTGACGGAAGAACCTTGCAACCCTTCTTTTGAAGATCTCCCACCACTCAGACTTACTGCTACAGAGACCCAAGAGAGGTACCTGGCTCTGTAGAAATTCCTCAAAGGATTGTCTTACATCCGCTTCTTCCAACAGGGACGAATTAAGCTTCCATAGGCCTCTCCCTATCCGGGGAGTCTCTGTAACATTTAAGGAAAAGAAAATGAAACAGTGATCGGAGAATTCCACCTCAACAGCGGACACTGCAGAAGAGACAGCTTCCTCCTTTATAAAAAAAACCTATCCTAGACCTACAACTACCCCTATAAAAGGTGAAACCCTCGTGACCTGGGGTGTGCCGGATGTGGCATCCACCAGGCGAGCTTCGCTTGCTATGCTATTAAGGGTATTACTATCAAAAGCCAGCCTTCGGTCTCCGGGGCCTCCCCTATCACGGGATCTAGTTATAGTATTAAAGTCCCCACCGAAGACCACCTGCTGGCTCGTAAAAAGATAGGGCTTGATCTTCAGGAAGAGACATTTACAGTCCCACTTTGACTGTGGACCATAGATATTAATGAGCCGGAGCTCCTGTCCCCTCATGAAGACGTCAAGGACCAAGCACCTCCCCATTTCTACCTCGATCACCCGTCTGCATTCCACCAAAGCGGCCTTAAAAAGGACCACTACACCGCTATACGGCTCGGCCGCAAGAGACCAGCATGAGGGCCCGCACCTCCACTCCCTCCTTGCTTTATAAATGGCCCCCATGTCCGTTAGTCTGGTCTCCTGCAAAAATAAAATGTCAGCCTCAACTCGGTTGAAAAACCAAAGGCCATAAATCTGGCCGCATCTGACTTTATACTGGCGACATTAATCGACGCCAGAGTCAACGGGGGAGGTTCCACCATCATGGGTGATTGAGTTAGACGGCCTTCTTTTTGACCGTACCCCCCGATTTTTTTCTCTCACCTTCAGAGGAGGAGCCAGACTCTCCCCTCCTCTACAGTGGCACAGAGGTGTCCATAGCACCTGACACCTCCTTCCCAGTACTGGGTCCTCACCCCTGGACCCCGGGGCAGTCCCCCCCCCCAGAGGAAAGTGAGCCCCCTGGAGGACGGACCCCGCCGCTCCCTGAAGGCACCCCAGATGTTACCGCCGGTCCCTCACCCCCGACCTACGACACAGCAGATTCATCGAGGGCATGGAACCGGTTGGAGAAGGGGATCAGAGGGGAGCCGGTGAGCACTTCCGTAGGCACCTTAGTGGCCAGGGGGGGCTTTAGATGTTTTTGCACCTCCACCGTCAATGGATAGGAGATACTGTCAGGATTAGAAACAGCACTATGGATGTCAGCTCAATAGTTTATGGTGGTATGTCCAGGAGAGTATTTTATCTCCCTGGAATACCCCTTTAAATCTTGGCTTTGTGCTGTATGGTAATGTGAGAATTGAGGGTAAATGATCAGTCCTAGAGGAGGAAAAAAAGCTAATTTCTCTGATAACATATAGAAAAAAGTTTGTGATCTTTGCTTGTATTATTCATTTATGAATAGAAAACTGCTTAGATGCCTTGGTTTGCACTGACTGCTGCATCTAAGTAAGTTTAAGTAGTTTGTCATCTTTATTTTTTATTCATCATGTCCCAGAGTGTGATCTCAGCACATATTCATCTCGCTCTCCCAGCCCAATCGAATGTCTGCCCTTATGGAATACTGATGAGCTGCAAGCAAATAGCGGCTGCTCAGTGGTTGCAGCAGCACATTACACAGCAATGTCATGTCATTCTCTGGAGACAGTGGCGCTGACCTAGCTGGAATGGCGCTGCTGTAAGAGGCGAGTACACACTGGTTTTATTGGAGTCCTGTATTCGAAATCAACTTTAAATCTTTACCTCCTCATCTGTAAAAATGCATCGTCTTACAATTCCAGCAAAGTGGATGGGATTTATAGAATACTCATGCACACTGTGCTTTTCGTTACACTGTGTAATAACCTGCGCTGCTGTTTTTAAAACCGGCAACTTGTAAATTTCTCTTTATGGAACTCTGAGTTTCTGTTTTTTTTTGCAGTTTTTCTCCATAGAATTGCATTAGATGCAGAAAATCCACAACATAAAAAATGCATTTTCAGTGTGTGAACTTTGCAAAAATGCATTAAAATTGCATCCAAGGGGTAACATTTCTCCTTGTGGAGAGTGACACACCAGCTCTGGCATGTCGAGGTAAGGAGGCTTATTCGCCATGCAATGCTCTTCTGGGAAATTTATTATGCAAATTGCCGCTTCAGAGAAAAAGAGGACTTGAACTCTATAGCGCCACCTATTGGAAGGTGGCGCTATACAAGTCACAATCAACCCTTTAATGAGTCGTGCAATATGACTTAGGATAAAAGCCAAATCAGAATTTCAATTTGCAGAGACAGTGTTTCGGGACATGACATGGCAGGCAGCAGATCAGAGCGCCACTCCTGCCTCCGACATGACATAGCAGGCATCAGATCAGAGCGCCACTCCTGCCTCCGGACATGACATGACAGGCAGCAGACCAGAGCACCACTCCTGCCCCCGGTCATGACATGGCAGGCACCAGACCAGAGTGCCACTCCTGCCCCCGGACGTGACATGACAGGCAGCAGATCAGAGCACCACTCCTGCCCACAGACATGACAAGGCAGTCAGCAGATCAGAGCGCCACTCCTGTCTCTGGACATGACAGGCAGCAGATCAGAGTGCCACTCCTGCCCCCGGACATGACATGGCAGGCAGCAGATCAGAGCGCCACTCGTGCCCTCAGTCATGACATGGCAGGCACCAGACCACGGTGCCACTCCTGCCCCCGGACATGACATGACAGGCAGCAGATCAGAGCACCACTCCTGCCACGGACATGACATGGCAGGCAGCAGATCAGAGCACCACTCCTGCCTCCAGACATGACATGGCAGGCAGCAGACAAGAACGCATGAGATCAAAACGCCACGCCTGCCCCCGGACGTGACATGGCGAAATTAAAATCATTTCTACATTTAAAAAAAATTAAGGATTATTTTTTTTTGTATGGCTCTACCCCACACATATGGCACGCACAGACCTGTACACAATGCAAGCACATAGATTCATCCTTGTGCACGCGCGGCTCAGATCCGTACACCTCATGCATGCGCAGGTCCACTCAGTACACCTCGTACACGCGTGGCTCCGCTCGGTACACCTCGTACACGCACGGCTCCGCTCCGTACGCCTTGTACACATGCGACTCCATACCCCTCGTACACGCGCGGCTCCGCTCCCTACGCCTTGTACACATGCGACTCCATACACCTCGTACACGCGCCGCTCCGCTCCGCACGCCTCGTACGTGCGCGCTGCTCCTCTTCGTACGCGCACAGCTCCGCTCTGTACGCCTCGTACGCGCGTGCCTCCACTCCGTACACCTCGTACACATGCGACTCCATACACCTCGTACGCGTGCGGCTCCGCGCCGAACACCTTGTACACGCGCGGCTCCGCTCCGTACACCTTGTACACGCGCGCTGCTCCGCTCCGTACACCTTGTACACACGCGGCTCTGCTACATACACCTCATACAAACGTGCGACTCCGTTCCGTACACCTCGTACACACGCGGCTCCGCTCCGCACACCTAGTGTACACACGCGGCTCCGCACACCTCGTACACGCGTGGCTCTGCTCCGTACACCTGGTACACACGCGGCTCCGCTCCGTACACCTCGTACACGCGCGGCTCCCCTCCGTACACCTCGTACACGCGCGGCTCCGCTCCGTACACCTCGTACACGCGCGGCTCCGCTCCGTACACCTCGTACACGCGCGGCTCCGCTCCGTACACCTCGTACACGCGCGGCTCCGCTCCGTACACCTCGTACACGCGCGGCTCTGCTCCGTACACCTCGTACACGCGCGGCTCTGCTCCGTACACCTCGTACACGCGCGGCTCTGCTCCGTACACCTCGTACACACGCGGCTCTGCTCCGTACACCTCGTACACACGCGGCTCTGCTCCGTACACCTCGTACACACGCGGCTCTGCTCCGTACACCTCGTACACACGCGGCTCTGCTCCGTACACCTCGTACACACGCGGCTCTGCTCCGTACACCTCGTACACACGCTGCCCCGCTCCGTACACCTCGTACACACGCGGCTCCGCTCCGTACACCTCGTACACACGCGGCTCTGCTCCGTACACCTCGTACACACGCTGCCCCGCTCCGTACACCTCGTACACACGCGGCTCTGCTCCGTACACCTCGTACACGCGCGGCTCTGCTCCGTACACCTCGTACACACGCGGCTCTGCTACATCCACACTGTAAACCCCTCCTGACCCCACACATAACCTTCACCTCATCCAGCACCATGACAACCAGCACAGCAGAGTCCTGCATCCACTGAGGCCCCTGATCATGTGACCCCTGACTCCTCCCCTCCTGTGACCTCATCACAGGTCCTGTGCGCACAGAACAGCCATATATGTGGTGGCGGCTCTGCAGGTGGAGGTATGTGGAGATTCCCCATTACTAAGAATTATAACGCTTTCCTCCCTCTTCTCTGATAGATACATACGACCCAACTATGAAACAAAGGAAGTCAGGAAACACATATTGCCCCCCATAGTACAGTGCCCCCTGTCTGACACACACAGTATAATGTCCCCACAGTTCCCCCATCCCCCACACACATTCTGATACTACAAGATGCCCCGACAGTCTGGTACCACCCACCCCATCGGCTAATAAATAAATGCCCCCTTCTCCCCATTCCTGATACAGATGACCCCCGGACACAGCACCGACCTCCTGGATTAGTTTCCCAGGTCTGGAGATGTGGCCCCGGGCCGGTGCTATAGATGTATAAGGGGCTGTTGTCTGCGGTAGGTAGCGGGGTCATTGCCGGCTATAAGCTGTTCTTAAGAGATGGGTTTTTTAAATTCTGCTTGAAAGTTTCGAATGTAGGGGGAAATTGGACGTGTTGGACCACAAAATTCTACAGGATGGGGGATACTCAGGAGAAGTTTTGCAGATGATTGGATGAAGAAGGTATGATTGTGGAGGAGAGAGGGAGGTGTTGGGTGGACCGGAGATTACATGTTGGGAGATTAGTTCAGAGATATATGGGTGAAATAGATTATGGATGGCTTTGTAGGTCACTTTTAGTAGCTTGAAGTGGATACGTTGTGTATTTGGGAGCCAATGAATTGGATGGATAGGTGCGATGGGGAATGATAAGGTCTTAGACCCCACATGGAGTCCATCCGAGTGACGTAGGCAGTTCGGAGGAAGAGGTGGTGGTCACGCTGACCTAGCTGCACAGCGAAAGAGGGAGCAGGGTGCTAAAGCACTGCATCCGGTCCCTAGCCAGTATGTTGGCTGCTACTGGCTACTGTACCGATGTATTGAGCTCACCAAAGCCATCTCAAAGAAGATCCCTGACAAGACACAGGAGGTTTGCACGCAGTACCATTAGAGACTGAAAAGAGGCAAAATGTTCTTAACCTGAGCACCAGCTGCATGACGAGACATCTGAATCCAAAACACAAGCTGAAAAATCAGTAAAGATATGAGCCTCCCCCTGCTCCCTCTTCTGCTGCAGTCTCGGCCTCTTCCTCCCACGCCCAAGCAACAGAGCCACCTTGCTCCCTGCAAAGAGCAAATGTGACCACACCCCCACCAGCAGTGTCACTGAGCATCTCCACACCATCCCATTGAAGCGTTCAGCTGTACATCCCCCAAACACTAGATCTCATATTCTACATGTGGCTTCAGGATCATGGGGAAGGAGACAGCAGATTTGGAGGTGGCGGCAGCAGCAGGGTCATTGCAGGCTGTAAGCTGTTCTGGAGAGATGGGTTTTCAAGTTGCACTTGAAAGTTCTGAATATAGGGGGGTAATCAGACATGTTGGGCCACAGAATTCTAGATCACAAGTGATTTATAAAGGGCTAACAATACATTGGGATCACGGGAACCACAGTATGTGGTTCCCAGTCACCAGGGCTGTGGAGTCGGTAAGCCAAACCTCCGACTCCTTAATTTCCATGACTCCGACTCAGACTCCCTCATACATGGCTCATGTTTAAGTGATAAATTTACTGTAGCCCAGATTAATCTCAGCTAAAAGTCTAGACCCTTAGATCACGAATTGGACAGACATTTATAAGACATTTCATAACTTTCCCAAATTCTTATGAAAAAATAGTCCCCACAAACTGCATAGAACTACTGTACCCAATTTATTGTATATTTTAGGAGTCGGTCCATTTTATACCGACTCCACCTATATGGGCTCCGACTCCACAGCCCTGCCACCCACCCCTACTTTTCCAGGCGGACCATCTCTACCCTGCACGAACATGTTGCGGACAAAATCAGGTGTGCAATGCGCAACGCCATCAGTGTAAAGGTCCACATAACCACCATTAAGCACGGGCAGGGCGTTAAATCTCTCTAACTGCCCACTGGGTAAATGGTGTAGTGTCTGGGCCTGAGACAGACAGCGTTTTGGTGCATGTCCTACCACTACCAAGGATTGCTGGATGTTTTTTGGATGTTTCTCTGTCCATGTTGCCTCGTCCTCCTACTCCTCTTGCTCCACTGCCTCCTCATCCGGTGAGCGTAACACTTGCACCACCAACTTCAGCACAGCAGTCTGCTGTGAAACTCATCTGTTTAGGGGGAAAATCCCACACCGCGCAAGAGCTGTGGACAGGGATCAAACAAAAGACTGATGAGTGGTTGGTGCTAATGAACCTCAAGCCCGGCCTGGTGGTGTGCCTTAATGGGCAAAATCTCATAGCAGCTCTGGGTCTAACCCGTTTGACATACATCTCTTGCCTGGCGCATGTGCTAAATTTGGTGGTGCAGAGCTTCCTGAATAATTACCTAGAGATGCTGCAGAAAGTGCGGCCAGTCAGTGAGCACTTTCGGCGTTCTCACCCTGCTGCTGCTCGCCTGTCTGCATTCCCGCTCACCGCATTATATGCAAGGTTGAACTCCACCTTGTATATGCTGGAGAGACTGTGCGAGCAGCAGCAGGCAATAGTGGAGTTTCAGCTGCAGCACGCACGGGTGAGTCACTCTGCAGAACAACACTAGTTCACCACCAACGAGTGGGCCTCCATGTGGGACGTGTGTGCTAAGTTGCGCTGCTTCAAGTTCTGCACCAACATGGCCAGCGCTGATGACGCCATCATGACCATTATGACCAGGTGTTAATCCCATAGGGCTTGTCTGTAACATAGTTTTTAAGGTTGAAGGAAGACTAAGTCCATCTAGTTCAACCCATAGCCTAACATGTTGATCCAGAGGAAGGCAAAAAAAAAAATGTGGCAAACACTAAGCTCCACATTGGGGAAAAAAAATTCCTTGCTGACTCCACTATACTTTTCAAGAAAGGCATCCATGCCCTTCTTAACTTTTAGTAGTGAATCACTCATTACAACATCATGCGGCAAAGAGTTCCATAGTCTCACTGCTCTTACAGTAAAGAATCCCCGTCTGTGATTATGATTAAACTTTCTTTCCTCCAGACGTAGAAGATGCCCCCTTGTCATCGTCTCAGGCCTCAGAGTAAAAAGATCAGTAGAAAGGTCTTTGTACTGTCCCCTCATATACTTGTACATAGTAATAAGATCACCCCTAAGCCTTCGTTTTTCCAAAGTAAATAACCCCAAGTGTAATAACCTGTCTTGGTATTGCAGACCCCCAAGTCCTCTAATAACCTTGGTCGCTCTTCTCTGCACCCGCTCTACTTCAGCTATGTCTTTCTTATACACCGGAGACCAGAACTGTGCACAGAATTCTAAGTGTGGTCGCACTAGTGACTTGTATAGAGGTAAAATTATGTTCTCCTCATGAGCATCTATGCCTCTTTTAATGCATCCCATTATTTTATTTGCCTTTGCAACAGCTGCCTGACACAGGCCACCAAACGGGAGCCTGTCGTCCACCAATACACCCAGGTCTTTTTCAGTGACAGTTTTGCCTAGTGTTTTACAATTAAGCATATAATTATACATTTTATTTCCTCTTCCCAAGTGCATTACCTTACATTTATCCCCATTAAAGCTCATTTGCCATTTATCAGCCCAAGCTTCTAGTTTACATAGATCCTCCTGTAATATAAAATTGTCCTCCTCTGTATTGATTACTTTGCAGAGTTTAGTGTCATCTGCAAATATTGAAATACTACTCTGTATGCCCCCTACAAGGTCATTAATAAATATGTTAAAAAGAAGCGGGCCCAATACTGACCCCTGTGGTACCACACTGTTAACTGAGACCCAGTCTGAGTGTGTTCCATTAATAACCACCCTTTGTTTCCTATCACTGAGCCAGTTCTTAACCCACATACATATATTTTCCCCTATCCCCATTGTTCTCATTTTATGTATCAACCTTTTGTGTGGAACCGTATCAAAAGCTTTTGAAAAGTCCATATACACAACATCCACTGCATTTCCTTGGTCCAGTCCGGAACTTGCCTCTTCATAAAAGCTGATCAGATTAGTTTGACAGGAACGGTCCCTTGTAAACCCATGTTGGGTCATCTGGTTATTTTTCTTCAGATACTCCAGTATAGCATCTCTTAGGAAACCCTCCAGGATTTTACCCACAGTAGAGGTTAAGCTTACTGGCCTATAATTTCCAAGTTCGGTTTTTGTCCCCTTTTTGAATATTGGCACCACATTTGCTATACGCCAGTCCTGTGGTACAGACCCTGTTATTTTGGAATCTTTAAAGATTAAAAATAATGGTCTATCTATGACTTTACTTAATTCCTGCAGTACTGGCGGGTGTATCCCATCCGGGCCCGGCGATTTGTCAACTTTAGTGATTTTTAGACGCCGCCGTACTTCCTGCTGGGTTAAGCAAGTGACATTTAATGAAGAATTTTTGTCATCACTAATAATGTTTTCTGTCATGCGATTTTCTTGTGTAAATACTGTTGAAAAAAAATCATTTATCATATTGGCTTTTTCCTCATCCTCATCCACCATTTCACCCAGACTATTTTTAAGGGGGCCAACAATATGATTTTTTAGTTTTTTACTATTTATGTAGTTAAAGAATATTTTGGGATTATTTTTACTTTCTTTGGCAATGAGTCTCTCTGTCTCAATCTTTGCTGCCCTGGTTTGGTTTTTACAGAATTTATTTAATTTTCTGTATTTATTTAAAGTCTCATCATTACCTACTTGCTTTATTTCTCTAAATGCTTTCTTTTTGTCACTTATTGCGCACCTTACAGCTCTATTTAGCCATAGTGGTTTCCTCCTATTTCTAGCATGTTTATTACCATAGGGTATTTATTGGGGACAGGTCCTATTCAGGATGCTAATAAATGTCTCCCATTTGCTTTGTGTAGTTTTAGGTCTCAGGATATCTTCCCAGTTTATTGCACTAAGATCCTCTCTCAACCGTTGGAAATTTGCCTTCCTGAAGTTTAGTGTCCTTGTAACCCCTCTACTACACATCTTATTAAAGGATACATGAAAACTTATTATTTTGTGATCACTATTACCCAAGTGACCCCCAACTCGTATATTTGATATACGGTCTGGCCTGTTGGTTAATATTAGGTCTAGCAGTGCCCCCCTTTTTGTTGGGTCCTGAACCAGTTGTGAAAGGTAATTGTCTCTCATAGTTGTCAAAAACCTATTACCTTTGCTTGAACTACAGGTTTCTGTTCCCCAATGTATTTCAGGGTAGTTGAAGTCCCCCATAATAATGACTTCTCCTTGAGTCGCTGCTTCATCTATTTGCTTTATGAGGATATTCTGTGCTGCTTCCATTATTTTTGGAGACTTAAAACAAACCTTATCAGTAATTTATTATTTTTTCCCCCTCCCCTTATCTCCACCCACAAGGACTCTATGTTTTCATTAGATTCACATATATTCTCACGCAAGATGGGTTTTAAGGATGATTTTACATATAAACATACACCCTCCCCTCGCTTGTTTGTACAGTCATTTCTGAACAGACTATAGCCCTGTAAATTAACTGCTCAGTCATGGTTCTTGTCCAGCCATATCTCAGATATCCCCACCATGTCATAATTACTTTCCAACAAAATTAATTCTAATTCCTCCATTTTGTTGGTGAGGCTTCTGGCATTAGTGTACATGCATTTTATGTATCTCTCTGTACCTCTATTCCTTCTTACTATATTGACTGCTCTAACCCAACCCCCAAATTCTTTATTTGTGCCCAATTCACTATCTGCACTATCTTCCCCACCTATAAAATGAATACCCCCCCCAATCCCTAGTTAACCCCTTAACTACCGGTGCCGTATTAGTACGCATATTTGTGTACTGCCCGTTCAGTGAGGGCTGCTGCGCTGAGCCCTCACTGAACCGAGCACATGTCAGCTGATTATTACAGCTGACATGTGCCCGCAACAGCCCCGGGTGGAATCACGATCCACCCGCGGCTGTTAACATGTTGAATGCCGCTGTCAATCTCCGACAGCGGCATGTAACACACGCTTCCGGGTAGCGCGTCATAAGCCCCGCCCACCGGCGACCCCGTCACGTGATCGCGGGTCACCGATGGGTGGGCATGACAACCCAGGGTCTGCAGCAGACACCTGTGGTTGTCATGATCTGGTCGCTATGAGCGCCACCTAGTGGTCGGCGCTCATAGCACAGGACCATTTCTGCTGCATGCAGGGGACCTGTTCGTCCCCTGTAT
Source organism: Phyllobates terribilis (assembly GCF_046119375.1). Lineage (NCBI taxonomy): Eukaryota > Metazoa > Chordata > Amphibia > Anura > Dendrobatidae > Phyllobates > Phyllobates terribilis. The sequence continues at coordinate 46,396,028 of NW_027362765.1, forward strand.
GTAGCAGAGGCGATCGGACAGTTGCTGCTTCTAGTCTCCTATGGAGACTATTGAAGCATGCAAAAAGTAAAAAAAAAAAGTTTTTAAAAATATAAAAAAATATAAAAGTTTAAATCGCCCCCCTTTCGCCCCATTTAAAATAAAATATATATAAAAAAAAACCCTACATACACATATTTGGTATCGCCGCGTTCAGAATCGCCCGATCTATCAATATAAAAAAACAATTAATCCGATCGGTAAACGGCGTAACGAGAAAAAAATTCTAAACGCCAGAATTACGTTTTTTGGTCACCGCAAAATTGCAATAAAATGCAATAATGGGCGATCAAAACATCGGATCTACCCCAAATGTTATCAATAAAAACGTCAGCCCGGCGCACAAAAAATAAGCCCTCACCCAGCCCCGGATCACGAAAAATGGAGACGCTACGGGTCTTAGAAAATGGCGCTATTTTTTTTTTTTTTTACCAAATTTTGGAATTTTTTTTCACCACTTAAATATAAAAGAACCTATACATGTTTGGTGTCTATGAACTCGTAATGACCTGTAGAAAAAGAAGGGCAGGTTAGTTTTAGCATTCAGTGAACGTGGTAAAAAAAATAAATAAAAAACAACTGTGGTATTGCACTTTTTTTGCAATTTTACCGCACTTGGAATTTTTTTCCCGTTTTCCCGTACAGGATATGGTAAAACTAGTAATGGCGTTGAAAAGTACAACTCGTCCCGCAAAAAATAAGCCCTCACATGGCCATATTGACCAAAAAATAAAAACGCTATGGCTCTGGGAACAAGGGGAGCAAAAACGGAAAATACACTCCTCCAACCTTCTAGCCATTTTCTCCCCCAGCACAGCTGCACCCTCCCCATTGAGGTGCAGCCCATCCCTAGCCTAGAATCTGTAGCCAACTGAGAAGTCGGCCCAGTTCTCCAGGAACCCAAACCCCTCCTTCCTACACCAGTTCCTGAGCCACATATTTATCTCCATAATTTCCCGTTGCCTCTCTGGCGTGGCACATGGTACAGGTAGTATTTCAGAGAATACCACCTTGGAGATCCTTGCTTTAAGCTTGCAGCCTAATTCCCTGAAATCATCTCTACCTCTAACTTTGTCATTTGTGCCAATGTGCACCATGACCGCTGGGTCCTCACCAGCACCTCCCAGTAATCTGTCAACCCGATCAGCGATGTGCCGGACTCGAGCGCCAGGTAGGCAGCACACTGTTCGACGATCCCTGTCTTTGTGATGGATTGCCCTATCTGTTCCCATAATAATTGAGTCACCCACTACCAGCACCTGCCTGGCCTGCCCTGCTCTCCTGTTTCCCCCCTTACTGGAGCTGACACTCCTCCGGCTTTAAGAGGACATGCCTTGCTGCAGCAGTGCTACCCCTGTACCGACATCCCCCTCATCTGCCAACTTTGCAAACTTATTGGGGTGTGCCAGATCAGGACTAGCCTCCATGGCACTCTTCCCTCTACTCCCCCTTCTAACTATCACCCAGCTAGCTACCTCACTGTCCTGCAGCTCCATACTACCACCCTCCCCCACATCTACCTCAGTGAGCAGCAGACTCCTTTCCATATTGTCAATGGATCTCCGTGTTGCCAGCTGCTCATTTAGATCCAGTACCTGGGCTTCCAAACGTACAACGTGCACACATCTCACACAGCAGTATGCCTCCACGACCGGCTGTTCACGGATTGCATACATGTGGCAAGATGTACACTGGATAGCATTACCAATAATGGAGCTCATTTCCTAATGGGGATTGCCCTAGACAGTAATGTTAAGTACAAAGAAATGTAAAGAATTAATAAAATACAGACCCTTCCAAACTCCCTGAAAAACAAGTCACACACTTCCATTTGCACTTACACTCCAGTCACACTCAGCTCGTTCACACTCGCTAAGGAAGAAGATTTAAAGAGGTGTTTTTTTTTTTTTTTCCCTTTTAGCAGCAATCCACCCTACAGCTCAATGCACTTCCAAAGGACTGGATGCCCCCAGCCAGCTGCCCCTTATAAATCCTTAATTATGACCCCTCACCCTTATTAACCCCTTGTGAGTATAGCTAGACCTCAGGATTTAACTGCAATGTAGTTAACCCTTAAATACAAAGGTAGTAAAATAAGAGACTTTAAACTGTAGAGAGAAAATAGGTTTGAAAAAGCCCAATAAAACTAAACAGGTAGAAAAGCACTCAGCAGGTCACAATTCAACAACTCACAGAAATTCACACAGGTATTTTCTGCAGAATTCCCAAATACCTCTTCACTGAAAAACAAGTCACACACTTACTTCCCTTTGCACTTACACTCCAGTCACACTCAACTCGTTCACATTCGCTAAGGAAGAACATTTAAAGAGTTGTGTTTTTTTTCCCTTTTAGCAGCAATTCAACCTACAGCTCAATGCACTACCAAAGGCTGAATAGAGAAGTATACCAGCTGAGCCCAGCCATTGTTATACTCCACCGCAGTTTGTTCGTTCTATTTGCCATTCCCGATGTCTTAGGGCCTACCCAAATTTTAAAAAAAAAACGTCCGTCCCCCCCCCCCCCCAAAAAAAAGAGGGTGTTTAGCAGAGTACACCTACAGAAGCTTTTTTGCAGAGTATTCTCACAGAGACGTGTGCAAAGTACACACATGGGCTTTTTGGCACAGTACTCCCACAAACATGGGTGCAGAGTAAAAAAAAAGTGGCTGAAAGGCAAACTACTATCACAGACACGGGTGCAGAGTAGATTTTTTTTTTTAAACATGCTACTCTCAGAGACACGGGTGCAGAGTAGAAAAATGTGTTTTTACGCACAGCTGACGCTCCCTCCTCCATCATCATTTCTCGTGCTGACAGCTGAAGCCCCTTAGCAGTGAAACTCATTGTCAGATCCAGGAGAGACAACGTGAAATATAGATCTGTCCTAATTTCTGCAGTGATCTCCTCCGTCCAGAAGGTTCAATCCATAAGACGTTTCTTTATTTAACCCGTTTGTTTTTGTAGTGTATTTTCCTTGTGTGTAAATGTTATCATTTCATTTATTTGTCTTTTTTAAGCACTGTACTTTTTTTTTCATATATTAAATCTAAAGTTTAATAAGTTTGTTTCTTGCTATTCTAATCGTATCCACATCAAAGAGGAAAAGTACAGCTTGTTTTTTTTACCCGGTGTATAGCAAAGTGCAAGAAGTACCCATCAGGTGCTTTGAAAAGTTAGCTGTACATGTGAGATAGTGTCCCACCCAGGGCACATCAAAATGGCGAGTGGTGACTGCGCAAAGTGTGGTGTGGATGTGAGATGAATGTGGGGTGCGCTTAGCTCATTTACAGCCTTTTGTGGTAGTTGAATGAACAAGTGATTGGGAGAAGCAGAGTCCCCCTTTACAGTCACATCCAAGTCATGAGTGCAGCAAGTGGGTGATTTTTATATGACCTGAGAATACAACATCTACATGTTCTATCTCCATATATGTTCCGCTTATTATTTCCTGTAATTGTATTATTACATGGGATGTTTATGATGTTACATCGTCATCTTCTTCCCATTCAGATACTTTCAGTGGAGATCTTCTATATAAGAGAGTTTTCCTGATTGATCTCTCGAGGATGGATAGGGACAAGGAGAAGATGGCAGAGAGAATATTACACCTCACCCTAGAGATCCTCTTCCGGCTTACTGGAGAGGTGAGAGATTCTGATGACGTCAATTACATCATTCTTATTTATGGGAATAACTGATGGACAGAACCGGAGAGGTGAGGACTCTGGAAATGTCTGTAAGGAGATTTATTAATGTGTCTCTCCATAAACAGGATTACATAGTAGTGAAGAAGACCTCTAGTGAATGCTGTCAGGCCCCTGTTTCTGTGGGATGGGGAAGACCCTTGAGCTCAATCACAGGGCCTCCACCTCACCCCCTGATACATGAGGACATCAATGACCAGAAGATCCTAGAACTCACCTACAAGATGATTGAGCTGTTGACTGGAGAGGTGATACTGCTGGGAATGCTGGGACATTATACAGTAACGCTATGAAGAGATCGGGGGGATAACTGTATCATTGTATGTTTCAGGTTCCTATAAAGTGTCAGGATGTCGCTGTCTATTTCTCCATGCAGGAGTGGAAGTATTTAGAAGGGCACAAACATCTGTACAAGGACGTCATGATGGAGGTTCTCCAGCCTCTCACATCACCAGGTAATAGACAGGACTAAATACACACGGCCTATAATTATCTGTATGTAAAGAATGAATTCAGTCCCTGTGTATGTATTTCCTCTAGTTCTATCCAGTAAGAGGACAACACCAGAGAGATGTCCCCGTCCTCTTCTTCCACAGGACTGTAAACAAGAAAATCCCAATGTTCCTCAGGATCATCAGGTAGATGGAGAGAAGGTGTCATGAAATCTCCCCTATGATGTGTAGACGGCTGTGAACGTTTTGTGCTCAGTCTTGTTTTATCCACCAGTATTATATGTTTTATACTTGTGTAATGAGAACGGTGGAGATGGCAGGATTAGATCTGATCATAGATGTGTCTTCTCCATCTGTCTGTGACTTTTACGATATTTGTTTCAGGGTAAAGATCTGACCCATATTAATCCTACAGAGACATATATGAGGGGTGATGAGCGGTGTAAAGAGGAGATTCCTACAGATAATAGACCAGGTGAGTAAAATCCTCTAAATTCAGATACAGATAGAAAGTCCACTGAGTTCAAGCTATAATTCAGATCTGAGGAAGTCAGAAACCCCAAGAGAGTTGTTGAAATAAAAAAAAACTTTGGATATTTTCCCTTCAGTTAAATACAGGTTTCGTAGTTATAAGTGGCATTGATTTAGTATCCTATCTTCTCTTCCTGATGTTTTTGGTGCTGTGTTTTGGCACTAGACATTGTGGAGTCCTACACACAAGACAGAGATCTGAGAGACAAGGAACCGGAGGAAGGAGGGCAAATGAGAGGTAAAGATTTCTCACATGTGACTCGTAGTCTCCTGTTTTCCATTGCCATCCTCATATTTTTACTGATGTTTATGGCTCAGACCTTTGGCACCAGGAATTGTGAATAAAAACATTAAACAGCTGTTCACATGTTTTACATGTGCCGTTTTTGCTGCTTTTTCTATGCAAATTAAAAGCTGCTTTTTATATTACCAGGAAAATCTATGAGATCTCAGAAATCTCATGCACACACTTGTTTTTTTTCCTGACTGAATTGGAAAAATACTGCTTTTCATTTTAAACTGCAGCATGTCAATTCTTTCAGCGTTTTTTCAACATTTTTTCACCCAAAGAAAGCAAAGAGTAAGTGCAAAAAATCAGCAACTACGCCGCAAAAAATGTTGCCATCAGTTTTTGCAGCATTTCTTAGTGAAAAAAAGCATGTAGAGGAATATGTGAAACCCATTTATTTTTGTGATTTTCCCAAGTTTAAATCAAAATGTCTTGGTATCCTCACCTGAGAATGGCAGTTAGGATTTGTGCAGTTTATTTAAATTAGTGATATGTGTAAAAGAAAGTAATCCCTGACCAATGTATGAAACTGAAAAATGCCCAACCAACTCAAGGGCTGACTAATGTGTGAAATTGATCAATGCCTGACCAACTCAATCCCGCCCCCCCCCCCGTTGTTTTAACATTTGCAATTGTTTATTTTTTCTTGAACTTTGTGACAAAGTCACTGGCAAAGTACGGAAGGGAGATATGTAGCACTGAGATTATTTACTGAAGTAATTAAACATAGGAAAAAGGTTCCAGCACACTAAGGAATAAGGGGAATCAGTGGTTAATTAGCCATCTTTAGTGCTAGAATGATTAAATACCTTTAGAGAGGGAGGAGATCAGAGGATAAAATCCCAGTCTTTTAGAGCCTTTGTGTGTGGGGTGGGCCTGGAGGTGGAAGCCCTGAGCTGTTTTTTCATGTGAAGGAAAGACAAATCTTGGGTTGTTTGTTCCCGAAGCGGGCAGTTACCCATAGCAACAAGGACTGTGCCATATGTTATGTTATGTTTTTCCTGTTAGGCCGGGAAGGCCGTGTTTGTTTTTGCTAACATTGCTGTGGTTTATGCAGCCCTCTTAATAAACCCAGCAGAAGATTTAAAGAGACAGTGCTCCTATGTGCCTCTCTGCAACCAAGTGAGCTGATCGACCACAGTTGGTGTTAGAAGTGCTGGCAAGATTCCCAGGAAGCAAGTGTGACGGCTGTGAGCAGACTTCATGTCCTGGGTGAAGGTGGCTGTGAGCATGGAACAGCGGTCAAACAAAATGGAGGAGCTGATCAAGCACCTGGTCCAAAGCACCAGTACCAACTGCAACAGTTGCAGCAACAGCTGGCACAACAGGAGACAAGTAAACTGCTTATGCAACAGCTGCAGCAGCAACAGCAACAGCTCCAACAGTACCAGCAACAGAGTCGATAACAGCAGAAGCAGATTCATTTACTCACAGAGAGGCTGTTCGTGGCATGGCAGCGGCTCTGACTCCAATGTCAGCTGATGATTTCTCTGTCCGGAAGGCGGTGAGGAGAGCCTTGAGAAAAATGACCCTGGGTGATGACGTAGAGGCCTTTTTAACCGTTTTTGAAAAGGTTGCCGGTAGAGAGAAACTCTCACAAGAGCAGTGGGTTGAAGTCCTGGCGCCATACTTAACTGGGGAGCCACAAAAGGCGAACTATGATTTAACCTTACAGGACGCCAAAGAATATGAAAAATTGAAAACAGAAATGTTGGCGCGCTTGGGGGTGACCATGTCTGTCAGGGTACAACGGGTCCACTGCTGGGCATATCACCATGACAAACCACCTTGCTCCCAAATGTTTGATCTGCTGCATCCAAAAGTGGTTACAGCTGGAGTCCTCTACCCCAGTGCAGACGGTGGAGTGAGTTGTAATGGACCGGTTCATGCACTCCTTTCCGAGCCCGATGCAGACTTGGGTTGCCCAGTGAGATCCCCGGAAAGCAGATGACTTGGTTGGACTGGTTTAAAGGTATCAGGTGGTTGACGATTCCGTGGGGTGGCAACCCATTCTTTATTGGGGGGCGCAGGTTGAAAAGGGGGTGGAGCATCTAAAGTCCAAGGAGGCGGCAGAGGTCATGCCAGGGCCCTCATCGAGGAATGTAATTTGCTGGAGATGTCACGGCCCAGGTCATATAGCAGCCCATTGTCCCCTGACCACCGAGCAAATGGACTGTAGCATAGGACGCCGGTGTTCCTTCTGCGCATATCCAGTTTGCAGCGTGGACTGTACACCCAGCAAGGGGCCCCAAACTTGTTCGTTCAAAGTGAATGGCCTGCAAATGAGTAGACTACTAGACTCAGGGAGCTTGGTGACCCTCGTGAGGGACACATTCCCTCTCCAATTGATCTCTGGGAAGAAGCTGTGCGTCCGCTGCATTCACTGGAATGCTAAAACTATCCAGTGGCCCAAGGTACTGAGTCCTATGAGGTTGGCGTGGTCCAGGAATTGTTGCATCCAATTATCATAGGTCGGGACTTTGTGTTGTTTTGGGACTTGTGGGGGAGGGGTGGAGACCTCAATTGCTCGGGTAAGAAATGGGTTGTCCCTAAAAAATTCCCACCAACCCCAGAGTGACGAGTTTCCCTTCTGTGTAATGGGTGAAGAGGAGAAGATAGCATCCCCTGAGGCTGACATTCCTGAAATAGGGATGACCAGAGAAAATTTGGGGTTCACCCAATGTAGGGACCTAACTCTAAAAGAGGCATTCAATAAGGTAACAGTTATAAACGGCATAACACAGGAGTCGGGGGCTGACACCAGGTTTCCCTATTTCATGTTGAGTGGGGGCTTTATTATACCGGGTTACTAAGATGAGGGAGGAGATAGTGGAGCAATTATTGGTACCAGGACCCTGTAGACAAAGGACGTTGAACAGGGCCATTCACATGTCTTGTGTGGCCATCTGGGGCTGGACAAAACTCCATAACGGGGCATGCGAAGGTACTATTGGCCCAGATATCACCATGAAATCCAAAAATATTGCAAGTCCTAACCCACCTGTCAGTTAACCGCTACTGCCTCTCCCTTCCAAAAATCCTCTTGTGCCACTATCCATAAAGGCGAGGCAACAGAGAAACCAAGTTGAAACTCCATGTGGGCTGGACAGACCAGAAGGTGACACTAAGGGTGTCACCGTGGCAGAGACCCTGTCACCAGCCCAGAAACAACAGTGCCGAGAACTACTGCAGCGGAACCAGGACCTGTTTTCAGAATTGCCAGGACTTATGCAGGTTGGTGAACATGGAATCATAACGGAACCACGTGTGCAGGTGAACCAAAAGCTGTATAGAATCCCCAAAGCCCACCACAAGGTGTTTTCGAAAGAAGGGGCTTAATTTGACGCGTAACCGATACTCTGAAGCAATGAACTCCTATCGAAGCTAGGGTCAGCCAGATACATCACCTTCCTTGACCTAACGAAAGATAACTGGCAAATCCTCCTCTCTCAAAGTGCCAAGCAGAAGACAGCCTCTTTTACACCTAATGGTTGATTCCAGTATACCAGAAGCCCATTTGGCGTGCAAAGAGACCCAGCTACCTTCTGGAGAGCCATGGACCGGATCTTACCCCTCACAAAAAGTACTCCGCAGCTTACCTTGACGATTTTGTGATATTCAGCCCAAATTGGGGAAGTCATCTGCAGAAGGTCCAGGCCGTGCTGGATGCACTGAGGAAAGGGGGGGGGGGGGTTTACCATAAACCCAAAAAAGGGTGCCATTGGGAAACAGAAGGAAAAATACCTGGAAGAAGCAAAGTAAATGTTTGTTTTTAAACATTGCTGTGGTTTATGCAGCACTCTTAATAAACTCAGCAGAAGATTTAAAGAGACAGTGTTCCTGTATATCTCTCTGTGCAATCAAGTGAACAGATCTACCACAACCTATATGATTTTTTTGGTTCAGAATAGTCACTATTTTTTCAGACACAATTTTTTTTCCCACTGCATAATTTGATCAAATTGCTCTTTTTTCCAAAATGTTTTATGGTTTCACATACATTTTGCATTGGTGGCCTAACAACTTATATTGTTCATGCTTGTATGGTGGAAGCAAAGCTGAACTTTGAGATCCTGAAAAACGCAGCACAAACCGCAGCAAAAAGCCAGCAAAACCTACATTTTGTCCGCAGTTTTTTATTGCCAAGAGATCAGGTTTTGGCTGCAGAAAAAAAGCAGCAAAAATGCAACGTGTGAACATAGCCTTAAAAAGTTGTTTGTTTTTCTAAGAGCGTTGCATAACCATAAAACTCTAAGGTAAAATGTCACCTTGCATACAGTCATGGCCGAAAGTGTTGGCACCCTTGAAATTGTTCCAGAAAAGGAAGTATTTCTACCAGAAAATTATTGCAATTACACATGTTTTGCTATACACATGTTTATTTCCTTTCTGGAACAACACAAAAAAAACTGAGAAAGAAAGGAAAATTTCACACAAAACCCCAAAAATGGGCCAGATAAAATTGTTGGCACTTTTCCAAAATTGTGGGTAAACAACTTTTTTTTCAAGCATATGATGCTTGTTCACACTCACCCGTGGCAAGTAACAGGTGTGGGCAATATTAAAATCAAACCTGAAACCAGAAAAAAGGGGAAAAATTGATTCAATATTTGCATTGTGTGTCTGTGTATGCCATACTAAGCATGGAAAACAAAAATAGGAAAAGAGAACTGTCTGGGGACTTGAGAACCAAAATTGTTGAAAGCTATTAACAATATCAAGGTTATAAGTCCATCTCCAGAGATCATGATGTTTCTTTGTCCATAGTGCGCAGCATAGTCAGAAAGTTTACAACCCATGGCACTGTAGTTAATCTTCCTCGACGTGGACAGCAGAGAAAAATTAATGAAATGTTGCAAAGCAGCATAGTCCAGATGGTGGATAAACAGCACCAATCAAGTTCCAAAGAAATTCAAGCTGTCCTGCAGGCTCATGGTGCATCAGTGTCAGCGCAAACTATCCGTCGACATTTGAGTGAAATGAAAAACCATGGCAGGAGATCGAGGAGGACCCCACTGCTGACACAGAGACATAAAAAGCTAGATTGCAGTTTGCCAAAATGTACATAAGCTAAAATCCTTTTGGGAAAGCATTTTGTGGACAGATGAGACTAAGATACAGGTTTTTGGTAAAGCACATCATTCTACTATTAACCGAAAACGGAATGAGGCTTACAAAGAAAATAACACAGTACCTACAGTTAAATATGGTGGAGGTTTAGGCTATGTGCCCACGATGCAGAAATGCTCCGGATTTTTTCCTGAGCATTTCTGCATCTCCCTGGCAGAAAAAACGCATGCGGATTGTATATGCATTTTTCCTGCCAGGGACAAGCGGATGTGAAGCGTTCTTCACATGCATTTCCGCATGCGGGTTGACAAGCGCTTTCCAAGCGATTTTAGCATCACTTGGAAAGTGCTTGACAACTTGGTCACACTATATAAATCCATGCAAACGGCATGGATTTATATAGTGTGACCTTAAAGAATGGTAAAAAATAAACAAATCTACACTTACCTTCTGATGGCCCCCGGAGTCTTTATTCCATCCGTCCTGGCTTGCCGGCAGCTCGCGGTACACTGAAGGACCTGCCGTCACATGACTAAATGACGTCAGCGCAGGTCCTTCAGTCCACCGCGATCTGCCGGCAAACGAAGACAAGCATACCGCGGGCCATCAGAAGGTAAATATAATACTTATTTTTTATTTTATTCTTTTTTTTACAGGCTCTATGGTACCTGAAGTCTCCTCTCCTCCAGACCCGGGTACCATCTGCACATTGAAACAAATGGAATGTGCATCTACATATACAGTGATGCGTAATCCATGCGTTCCAATGCAAGTCAATGGCGGCGAAAACGCAGCGCTTCCGCAAAATAATTGGTAGTGCTGCTTTTTTTCCGCAATGATAATCCGCAGCGGAAATTTCCGCAGCATGTGCATAGCACATGCGGATTATCATTGGGGAACATGGCAGACCTTCTACCAAGCATTTTTTTATGCGCTTCTGCAGCCGAATTGCCGCTGCAAAAGCGCTTAAAAAACGCATCATGGGCACACAGCCTTAAATATGTTTTGGGGTTGTTTTGCTGTCTCTGGAACTGGGTGCTTTGACTGTGTGCAAGAAATCATTAAATCTGAAGATTTCCAAAGCATTTTGGGTCACAATGTAGTGCCCAGAAAGTTGGGTTTGCATCCTAGGTTATGGGTCTTCCATCAGGACAAGACCCCAAACATACTTTAAGAAGCACCCAGAAATGGATGGAAACAAAGTGCTGGAGAGTTCTGAAGTGGCCAGCAATGAGTCCGGATCTAAATCCCAGTGAACACCTGTGGAGAGATCTTAAAATTGCTGTTGGGAGAAGGAGCTCTCCAAATGAGAGACCTGGAGCAGTTTGAAAATACGAGTGGTCCAAAATTCCAGTTGACAGGTGTAAGAAGCTTTTGTTGATGGTTATAGGAAGCAATTGATTGCAATTATTTATTTGAAAGGCTGATCAACCAAATATTAAGTTGAGGGTGCCAACAATTATGTCTAATTTGATTTAATTTTTTTTCTCTGTTTTTTTGTGTTGTTCTAATACACACAAAGGAAATAAACTTCATAATAATAATAGAGAATGTTTAATTTAAATCTTGTTTAAGCATCAAACTGACGTTCAGTCAAAATGGTGCAACGTAGTAAACTGAGTATTTTTTTTCCTTTTACCTTTCAAGAAAAAAATAAAAAAACTGTCTATGTTAATCCAGGATTACACTTTATTGACAGCCGAAGCTTCTTCATACTTGATCAGTTTGCTTTTTCCCTCAGCCTGCATCTTTGTTAGGGCTCATTGACAAGAGCGTATTATACATCAAGGTGCTCTCCGTATGTAAAATGGGAAATATATGGACAACACAAGATCCACAGGCAGCATGGACACTGGCCTTATGATTTCTGCCAGGTATGTTTGACTCTGAAATGTTGCGTCTTAGCAGAGATAACCATAGATTAGCATTAAACAACATTTGAGAGTTAAACATATATGGCTGAAATCATGCAGCCAGTATGTGATACAAGCTATTACTTTAAAAAGATTGCAGATGTTAGAGAGTGCATCAAATGGCTAAAAATTACTTAATGGTCCATGTATGATTTTCCACTGAGAAGTTCACTTCTCAGTGTAAAGCACAGTGAATCACGAACTTATGAAGGATCTGGCTTTAACAAACTAGTCAAAAAAACTAACATTGTTAGGTTAATACCATCATCCTTGCAACCAGAAAAAAATTAAAACCTGTCCGTTTTTAGTGACCACAGACAAGATAAAGATTCCCAATTCACATCAGGACTACAAGATCCCAGTTACTTTCAGCTGTATCACATCCAATGTAGTGTACTTAATTATATGTACCAAATGTCCAGCTGGGGGTCTGTATGTAGGGGAGACAGGGCAAAAACTTAGGACAAGGATGAATCATCATCACTACACAATAAAAGAAAAAATAATAGATCTACCTGTGGCTAAGCATTTTTGTCTCCCTGATCACAGCATTAAGGACATGAAATTACTTGTATTAAAAGGCAATTTCAAATCTCAGAGAGAAAAAAAGAGTCTGGGAATATATACTAATGGTGACCTTTGACACCTTCAGAGCAGGAATGAATGTGTCGCATGGATTTATGTCATTCTACATCAAATAAGGAATGTGCCCATCAGACTTGTGGGGCCATCATAGCACTGGACCTAGTCACAGGACAATAAAACCTTCACACTCCTTATCTATGAACTGCTAAAATATTTACAGCCAGAACTGTTCATCTCTCCCATAGTAATAGCTCTGCTTTTCATCACCTGCCTGATGAAGAGGCCTGAGTAGTCTCGAAAACTTGCAACCTGTTACCATCTTTTCAGTTAGCCATTAAAAGGTATCAACCACTGAGGACTCTCAAATCTAAATATTTTTCTATCTACTGGCTAACACGGTACAAAAATATATATTTTCCCTGTACCATCATCCCAACATTATTAGGCTCAACTCTGTTTTATTCTTGGCAGATGACTGTTTCAGAAGCTCAGAGGGAAATGTGATGGCTACAGATTTTTCAGCACATATACCTTCCACTGTACAAACTGAAGATCTATCATCTGATCCTTTACAACAGCTTCTATCTTTTGAGGTATCACAGGATGTTAAGAAAAATAAAACAAAGAAAATTGACCATGAAAGAACTCCGATAGTGAAGAAGCCATTTTCATGTATAAAATGTAGCAAACTTTTCACAGATAAATCAAATATTGTTAAACATGAAAAACATCACAAAGAGGTGAAGCCATTTTCTTGTTTGGAATGTGAATCATGTTTTACCAGAAAATCACATCTTGTTAAACATCAGAGAATTCACACAGGAAAGAAGCCATTTTCATGTTTAGAATGTGGGAAATGTTTTACGGAGAAATCACATCTTGTTAGACATCAGAGAATTCACACAGGGGAGACGTTTTCATGTTTAGAATGTGGGAAATGTTTTACAGAGAAATCACATCTTGTTAGACATCAGAGAATTCACAAAGGGGAGAAGCCATATTCATGTTTAGAATGTGGGAAATGTTTTACAGAAAAATGTAATCTTGGGGCGCATATGAAAATTCACTTAGGGGATAAGCCATTTTCTTGCTCTGAATGTGGAAAATGTTTCCAGGAGAAATCAAATCTTGTTTCACATCATAGAATTCACACAGAGGAGAAGCCATTTACGTGTTCAGAATGTGGGCTCTGTTTTACCTTTAAAACAAATCTGGTTATACATCAGAGAATTCACACAGGGGAGAAGCCATATTCATGTTCAGAATGTGGAAAATGTTTTAACCAGAGACCACATCTTGTTAAACATCAGAGAATTCATACAGGGGAGAAGCCATATTCATGTTCAGAATGTGGAAAATGTTTTAACCAGAGACCGCATCTTGTTAAACATCAGAGAACTCACACAGGGGAGAAGCCATTTTCATGTTCAGAATGTGGGAAATGTTTTGCAGATAAATCATGTCTTGTTACACATCAGAAAAGTCAACTAACAAATGAATTAGCACTCTGCAACGCTAAGTATGCGAACATGAAATAAATGAGAAATCTTAGCGCATAAATTGGCCAATTCATGTTTCTTGTTATACCAGGACCCTGCCAATGTGAACTCCTCTCTAAGGAAAAAGTCTGCTTATGTGTGGGGAAGCAAGAACCAGCTGCAATTAAAACCGTCTGTGGCCTAGAGGCAGAGTGCTCAGTCAAAGCCTAACATATAAACATAAAAAACTGACCAGCACTTACAAAACAAGATCTAGGTGTGTACAAGTGCTTACTTGGAGCAGCTACCTCCATATACAACTAACAAATGAGGTAGCATTCTGCAACGATAAGTATGCAAACATGAAATATCTGGTAGCCACGTTAAGGCGTTTCTCGTTATACCAGGACCCTGCCAATGTGAACTCCTCTCTAAGGGACCGGCACTTCTGTTTTTTCTGTTTATATGTATAGGCTTTGACTGAGTACTCCGCCTCTATACCACAGGCGGTTTTAATTGCAGCAGGTTCTTGCTTCCCCACACATAAGCAGACTTTTGTCCCTTAGAGAGGAGTTCCCATTGGCAGGGTCCTGGTATAACGAAGCTACCAGGTACACATGAATTGGCCAATTTATGCGCTAAGATTTCTTATTTATTTTTATTTTCTAGAGCAGTAATGCTATTCAAATTTCATATATTTCATGTTCGCATACTTTTTTTTTTAATCAGATAATTTTTTATTAAACATAACAAAACTTAGAACAGATATTACATGACAATACTCGTTTTACAATATTACAGTAAGTCCCCACCCCTTTCCTTACCCCCTCCCCATGGAGACCTTTCTTTCTCTTTTTTTTTTCCCTTCTTTCCTTTCCTTTCCTTCCCTACTTTACTCCTTTTCTTTCCTTCCCCTACTACCTTTCCTTCTCTTCCTCTTCCTTCCACTTTTCTTCTTCCCTCTCCACTCCACCATACAGTTTACCAAGAGTTTTACGCTACAGTATTATATATAGGTGTTACTCAAATTAATCCTATCCAACCATGGCTGCCATAATTTATGGAAGTATTCCAGCTGATTCCTCTTGGTGTAAATACTTTTTTCAAGTTGAATTATATACAGTTATATGAAAAAGTTTGGGCACCCCTATTAATCTTAAGCTTAATGTTTTATAAAAATTGGTGTTTTTGCAACAGCTATTTCAGTTTGATATATGTAATAACTGTTGGACACAGTAATGTTTCTGCCTTGAAATGAGGTTTATTGTACTAACAGAAAATGTGCAATCTGCATTCAAACAAAATTTGACAGGTGCATAAGTATGGGCACCCTTATCATTTTCTTGTTTTAAATACTCCTACCTACTTTTTACTGACTTACTAAAGCACTTTTTTGGTTTTGTAACCTCATTGAGCTTTGAACTTCATAGCCAGGTGTATGCAATCATGAGAAAAGCTACTTAAAGGGGCCACTTGCAAATTGTTCTCCTGTTTGAATCTCCTCTGAAGAGTGGCATCATGGGCTCCTCAAAACAACTGTCAAATGATCTGAAAACAAAGATTATTCAACATAGTTGTTCAGGGGAAGGATACAAAAAGCTGTCTCAGAGATTTAACCTGTCAGTTTCCACTGTGAGGAACATAGTAAGGAAATGGAAGAACACAGGGACAGTTCTTGTTAAGGCCAGAAGTGGCAGGCCAAGAAAAACATCAGAAAGGCAGAGAAGAAGAATGGTGAGATCAGTCAAGGACAATCCTCAGACCACCTCCAGAGAGCTGCAGCATCAACTTGCTGCAGATGGTGTCACTGTGCATCGGTCAACTATACAACGCACTTTGTACAAGGAGAAGCTGTATGGGAGAGTGATGCGAAAGAAGCCGCTTCTGCAAGCACGCCACAAACAGAGTCGGCTGAGGTATGCAAAAGCACATTTGGAGAAGCCAATTTATTTTTGGAAGAAGGTCCTGTGGACTGATGAAGCCAAGATTGAGTTGTTTGGTCATACAAAAAGGCGTTATGCATGGCGGCAAAAAAACACAGCATTCCAAGAAAAACACTTGCTACCCACAGTAAAATTTGGTGGAGGTTCCATCATGCTTTGGGGCTGTGTGGCCAATGCCGGCACCGGGAATCTTGTTAAAGTTGGATTCCACTCAGTATCAACAGATTCTTGACAGTAATGTTCAAGAATCAGTGATAAAGTTGAAGTTACGCAGGGGATGAATCTTTCAGCAAGACAATGATCCAAAACACCGCTCCAAATCTACTCAGGCATTCATGCAGAGGAACAATTACAATGTTCTGGAATGGCCATCCCAGTCCCCAGACCTGAATATCATTGAACATCTGTGGGATCATTTGAAGAGGGCTGTCCATGCTCGGCGACCATCAAACTTAACTGAACTGGAATTGTTTTGTAGAGAGGAATGGTCAAAAATACCTTCATCCAGGATCCAGGAACTCATTAAAAGCTACAGGAAGCGACTAGAGGCTGTTATTTTTGCAAAAGAAGGATCTACTAAATATTAATGTCACTTTTCTGGTGAGGTGCCCATACTTATGCACCTGTCAAATTTTGTTTGAATGCAGATTGCACATTTTCTGTTAGTACAATAAACCTCATTTCAAGGCAGAAACATTACTGTGTCCAACAGTTATTACATATATCAAACTGAAATAGCTGTTGCAAAAACACCAATTTTTATAAAACATTAAGCTTAAGATTAATAGGGGTGCCCAAACTTTTTCATATAACTGTAGTTCGTTTGGGCAATGAATTTGCGTCTGGACGGGGGCTTCTCTCTAATCCAATATTTTGCAATCAATTTTCTGGCAATAAACCATAATCTCGCAATTGTTATATGGTCATGTTGCTTTTATTTCCTCAACGTACCCTAATATACTTGTCAGTGGGTCCCTAGGGACAATACACCTATACACCATTCCAATACGGTTCAACACTACGATCCAAAGGAGGACAATCTAGGACACTGCTGACGAACCTATGGCACGCGTGCCAGAGGTGGCACGCAGAGCCCTCCTGGTGGGCACGCACACCATCGCCGCCGCACTAGCGCTACTGGATCAGACCCGGCGGGTGAGAACTGTGAGCCCGCCGAGCGCCGACGCCAGCCCCGCTACTTCAGCTAGATGTGCGTTCTCGGACGCACATCTAGATGAAGTGTATTGCAGCGCATGAACTTGCCAGGGCCGTGCGCCGCAATACACACTGCTGGCCAATCAGAGGCCAGCAGCTAGCAGCTGACGTCAGCGTACAAGCGACTGGGCGCATGGCAGTGACGTCATGCGTTGGAGTCAGCTGCCGGCTACAGGAGAGGACGCTGCTCGGGAGAAGAAGGAAGGTGAGTAGGAGTGTTTATTATGTTTTGTTTTTTTAATATGCTATGAACAGCGGCGCCAGCAGGCTGAGGGGGGGGGGAATATATACATGGACAGTGGGAGAAGAAGCATATATACATGGACTGGGGGAGAATGAGCATATATACATGGACTGGGGGAGAATGAGCATATATACATGGACAGGGGGAGAGGGAGCATATATACATGGACAGGGGGAGAGGGAGCATATATACATGGACAGGGGGAGAGGGAGCATATATACATGGACTGGGGGAGAGGGAGCATATATACATGGATTGAGGGTAGGGCAGCATATATACAAGGATGAGGGTAGGGCAGCATATATACAAGGATGGGGGGAGGGCAGCATATATATACAAGGATGAGGGGAGGGCAGCATATATACAAGGATGAGGGGAGGGCAGCATATATACAAGGATGGGGGGAGGGCAGCATATATACAAGGATGAGGGGAGGGCAGCATATATACAAGGATGGGGGCAGCATATATACAAGGATGAGGGGGGGCAGCATATATACAAGGATGGGGGGAGGGCAGCATATATATACAAGGATGAGGGGAGGGCAGCATATTTACAAGGCTGAGGGGAGGGCAGCATATATACAAGGATGGGGGGAGGGCAGCATATATACAAGGATGAGGGGAGGGCAGCATATATACAAGGATGGGGGCAGCATATATACAAGGATGAGGGGGGGCAGCATATATACAAGGATGAGGGGAGGGCAGCATATATACAAGGATGGGGGCAGCATATATACAAGGATGAGGGTAGGGCAGCATATATACAAGGATGGGGGGAGGGCAGCATATATATACAAGGATGAGGGGAGGGCAGCATATATACAAGGATGGGGGGAGGGCAGCATATATACAAGGATGAGGGGAGGGCAGCATATATACAAGGATGGGGGGATGCCAGCATATATACAAGGATGGGGGCATATACCAAGATGGGGGTGAGCACATTCTTTATTTCTGCGGTCTCATACCCCTGCTCTTTCCTATGGCTGCTCTATGCTGCCCTCTCCATCAGTTGTTTTTTCGAAACTAAAACCTCAATATTTAGGTTAAATTGCCGTGTTGGCACTTTGCCATAAATAAGTGGGTTTTGGATTGCAGTTTGGGCACTCGGTCTCTAAAAAGTTCGCCATCACTGACCTAGGACAATGCCAAAGCATACGCAGTATGTCTGCCTGAGATTGCGAGCACCTTGGGCAGTCAGAGTTAGACTTCAACCCTGCTTTAAATAACATATCAGGAGTAGTGTTGAGCGAGTATGTTCTGTTTGAATCACTCCCGTGTGCATGATTTGCAACTGTTTGACAGCTTTATTACATGTGAGGAATGTGTAAGAAATAGACATTCCTCACATGTATTAAAACTGTCAAACAGTTGCAAATCATGCACACGGGAGTGATTCAAACATATCACCGAGCAGCTGTAAATACTCGGAGCTCGGCCCGAGCATACTCTGCGAAAGGGTTAATAGAACATACTCGCTCAACACTAATCAGGAGTTCTATACTCCCTGTGGATCACATCCAGCTGTGACATTCTCCCAGGCTCACTCATGGATAACTTGGGTATATATTCTAGAATATACTCCCACCTATCGTCGTTTATCTCTCCCAAGTCTGTGTCCCACTTCCTTCTAGGGTGTCCTCCAAGAAAGGCGTGCAGCAGGTCTCTATACACTTCAGATATTGCCCCTTTTGTTCCTCTGTTTATAAAATCTAACATCAGATCTATTTGGATTCCAATAGGCCCTCTTCTGCTTTGGGTCTGAAATGCGTGCTGAACCTGTCTATACTGAAAGAGGTTTAGCCTTGGGAATTGAAATTCTTCCTGCAACTTTTCATATGATTTAAGCTTCCCACTGTAAAACAACTGATAGATCAGGCCAATACCCATTTCTTTCCACTCACCAAACCCCTTCATATTACTGAACTCCTGAAAATAGATGTTATACCAGATAGGTGAAAACTTAGTGAAGTGAGTTAGGCTGTGTGCCCACGTAGCGTTTTTCAAGCGTATATGCTGCGGAATTTCCGCAGCGTAAACGCTTGAAAAACGCATGTATATCCGCACCCCATGGTCCCCAATGGCATTCCGCAATGTCAATGCCCATGCTGCGGATTTTTCCGCAGCGTATATGCTGCGGTCAAAAATCCGCAGCATGTTCATTAATTTTGCGGAAGCGCAGCAGAATCAATGTGCGGATGGTACCCAAGTCTGGATGAGAGGAGACTCTCATCCAGACCTGGGTACCAAAGAACCTGTAAAAAAAAGAATAAAATAAAGTTTATACTTATCTTCTGATGTTTTCCCTCCGTCGCGCTGTTGTCTGAAGGACCTGCCACATCATTAAGTCATGTGACCCACCACATGACTCAATGACGTCACCGCAGGTCCTGCACACAACAGCGTGAGCCGCTCAAGCCTCCGGACGGGGCAGAGAATGCATCAGAAGGAGACTATAAAGTTTATTTTTTTATTTTTTACCATTCTGAACAAGTTGTCAAGCACTTTTCCAAGTGATGCTTGGAGAAGTGCTTGATAACCCGCATGCGGAAATGCATGCAAAGACGCCTCACAAACGCTTCTACCTGGCGGGAAAACCGCATGTAATATCCGCATGCGATTTTCCCGCCAGGGAGAAGCGTAAAAAATATGCTTCAGGTCCACAACGTGGGCACATAGCCTTACCCCCCTAATCTGCTTGATTTTCTGCCACATCTTATGTATTAGATTTATGGTATGGTAATACGATCCCCATTTCTTGAAGATTCCCGCCTCCAGTCCCATACTTAATGGCGAAATCTTAATTAAGTGCTCCAAACTGACAGGTACCTGTCCCTTTCCCATAGTCTCCCCCCATCCCTTGAGGTGTTGGCTTTGTGCCGAAATAAAGTATAACCAAGGATTAGGGAGTTCTAGGCCTCCCTCCTCTTTCGGTCTCTGCAGTGTTTCCTGTTTAAGTCTGGGACTCTTCTTACCCCACACTAATTCTCCAAATAGTGATTTTATCCTGTGGAACCTGCTCATTGGGATCCAGATGGGGGAATTATGCAGCACATATAACAGTTGCGGCATCACAATCATTTTGAGGAGATTCACTCTGCTCACCACCGATAAATGTAACTTATTCCACGGTGTGATTTTAGTGCGCAGTTTTTGTAATAAAGGGCATTGTCGTCAATGGAAGAGCTATATGAATCCCTAAGTACTTATATTGTGTTATGCACACGCCCGGGCTAAGCGGCGTGTGCGTGTGATTGGTAGTGATTCCACTGGACCGTGCCGGAGAGTGAATGCCTGGAGGGGCGTGACTAGGTATTCACCCGATCCGACCAGGGTCGCACGACGGCATACGACGCCAGTGCACCAAGGAGGAACCGAGCAGAGGGACCAGGTGCTACTCCAGGACAGACCCCGGACACGGCTGTTGACCCACACAGGGGAATACAGGAACAGGCTGGTAGGCTGGCACACAGACTGGTGGGTATAGGCAGGCACGACTGGTATGCAGGCAGGCGGGTATGCAGGCAGGGGGGTAAAGGCAAGCACAGCTAGAGTGCAGACAGGGAGGCACTAGCAGGTAGGAACACAGGCGGGATAGGACCCAGTACACACTGGGACTCAGGAACAATACAGGCAAAGGGGTACAGGCAAGCACGGCTAGAGTGCAGACAAGGCTGAGCAGGGAGGACAGGGCTCTGTTCACACGGAACAGACAGGAAGGGAAAGGCAGAGCCAGACACCCACAGGGTACTTGCAGTGAAGTAGCGAGTGGACCACAAACTCACAAACGGGAGTACAGAGACAACAGGCAGGAGTTAGGTACGAGTTCAGACTCTGCAGAAAAAGGAAGGGAACGGACATAGAGGCAAAACAGGTAAAGGATAGGAGAGAGTTCAGACTGGAACTGAGTGTACGGAGGAGACCGACACTGCAGCGGGATACAGGAGCGGGTCTGGGAATACTGCCCCCAGAGAGGCGGGACGAACAGGCAAGGAGCGTGTTCAGACAGGACAGACAAGATACAGGAGCGGGTCTAGGTAAACGGCCCCTAGAAGGCGGGAGGAACAGGCTAGGAGCGTGTTCAGACAGGACAGACAAGAGAACACAGAAAGGACTCAGTTCAGACACGGGAAATAATACCGAAAAGCAGGAGACATACAGGACTCAGTTCAGACACGGGAAATAATACCGAAAAGCAGGAGACATACAGGACTCAGTTCAGACACGGGAGCTGATACCGCAAAGCAGGAGACATACAGGACTCAGTTCAGACACGGGAGCTGATACCGCAAAGCAGAAGACATACAGGACTCAGTTCAGACAGGCCTGGAAATACAGCCTCCAGGAAAGGCAGACAAGGAAACAAAGAACGGGACCTGGCACCTTCAGAGTGCAAGCACACACTGAAGGAAACACTATGCTCAGGCAGGGATAGAAGGGAGCTGCTGAGCTATATACCAAGTGACAGACAGCAATAGGCTGAGGACGCACAAGGGGTGTGACCCACAGCAGGTACAAAAGGCAGGAAGTGATCGGGCGCCGCCCTTAAGCAGCAGAAACAGACACAAACAGACAGCATGGAGGGAAGCCAGAGAGACATTCTGGACAGGAGATCAAGTGCGCCCTCTTGCACAGTGGGAGATGGACCACCATGCAAGGACGCCGCCAGGTATGTTACAGTACCTCCCCCCTTACGCCCCCTCTTCTTCAGGCCTGCCAGAATCTTCCGCAGGGAATTCGAGGACCAGTCGTTCACTGGGTTGGAGGGGGACAGAGACTTGAGGGTAATCTCTGCTTCGAGGTACATCTTGTCAAGCTCACAGGAAGAAATAGACGGGTTATCAGGTACATAATGAGGAAAAGTCACTGTCTCTTTGTTATCTGGTGGTATCCCGGAGGATTCAGGAAACAACTGGAGGTCCTCCGCCGGGTCAGAAGAGTGCAGAGGCTCAGAGAAAACAACTGCTTCAGAGTACACTAGGTCGGACTCACTGGAGGAAGCAGGCGAGGTATCGGGTACCGAGTATAGGAAAGTCTCTGTCCATTCACCACCAGGTGGCACCCCGAAGGGTTCTGAACACAACTGGAGGTCCTCCGCCTGGTCGGAGGGGTGTAGAGACTCGGGAGTAACCTCTGCTTCGGAGTACACTAGGTCGGACTCACTGGACGAAGCGAGCGAGGTATCAGGTACAGGATATAGGAAAGTCTCTGTCCATTCACCACCAGGTGGCACCCCGAAGGATTCTGAACACAACTGGAGGTCCTCCGCCTGGTCGGAGGGGTGTAGAGACTCAGGAGTAACCTCTGCTTCGGAGTACACTAGGTTGGACTCACTGGACGAAGCGAGCGAGGTATCAGGTACAGAGTATAGGAGAGTCTCTGTCCTTTCGCTACCAGGTAGCACCCCGAAGGGTTCAGGAGACAACTGGAGATCCTCCGCCTGGTCGGAGGGGTGTAGAGACTCGGAGGTAACTACCACTTTGGGGTACCCATTGTCAGGCTCACAGGACGAAGCGGACAAAGTATTGTGTACCGGGTGTAGAGAAGTCTCTCTCCATTTGTCATTGAGTGGTATCCCGGAGGGTTCAGGAGGCAACAGGGGATCCTCCGCCAGGTAGTAGAGGTGCACAGACTCTGAGGTAACCACAGCTTTGGAGCATCCTTGGACATGCACACCGGTTAAAGAGAGAGAAGCATCTGATGCCGGGTGCAGGAAGTTCTCCTGTGTGGAGTCTGGATGGGCAGAAGTCTCTTCAGCCAGGAGAACTGGTGCACTACCCACGCACATTACCCATTGGGGTTTCTCCGGGATACAGGGAGATGAAGCTTCAGTAGGGACTTCAAGGTTGGGGTCAGGAGGTCTCAGGGAGGACAGACCCTGGCGTGACGGCTTGCCTCTAAGTCTAGCACGTCTGGACTGCCTCTTGAGGTTGAGAGAAGTATTCCGGAAAGCGTAGTCACCCTGTGAGGATTCTGGGTGGGCAGTAGTCTCATTGGGCTGGAGGACTATTGCGCTACCCACACACATTACCCGTCGGGGCTGCTCCGGGATATTGGGAAGTGAAGCTTCAGCAGGGGCTTCAGAGTTAGGGTCCTCAAAGACCATACGAAAGGCCACCAGGAAGGCCTGCAGGTCAAGGATGACAGGATCCCATGCTTCCCATAGGGGGGTGACCCATTTCAAGGCATCACCCGCTAGGTAGTCAATCATAAAGGCCACTTTAGCCCAATCGGAAGGAAAATAGAGAGGGTAGGCCTTAAAGTGTAGCATGCATTGCTCCACAAATGCACGACACTGTCTTGGATCCCCATAGTAACGTGGCGGATCCGCAGGAACGAGAGCTGATAGATCCATCTGGACGGGTGCGTAATTCGCCTGGAACTCAGCTAAAGGGGGGGAAAAAATTTATTTATTTATTTTAATGCATGTATTCGCTGGAAAAACTTCTCAAAGAGCGAAGGCCGTGGGGCTCAACGGGAACCATGGCCTGAGCATGCTGTTATGCACACGCCCGGGCTAAGCGGCGTGTGCGTGTGATTGGTAGTGATTCCACTGGACCGTGCCGGAGAGTGAATGCCTGGAGGGGCGTGACTAGGTATTCACCCGATCCGACCAGGGTCGCACGACGGCATACGACGCCAGTGCACCAAGGAGGAACCGAGCAGAGGGACCAGGTGCTACTCCAGGACAGACCCCGGACACGGCTGTTGACCCACACAGGGGAATACAGGAACAGGCTGGTAGGCTGGCACACAGACTGGTGGGTATAGGCAGGCACGACTGGTATGCAGGCAGGCGGGTATGCAGGCAGGGGGGTAAAGGCAAGCACAGCTAGAGTGCAGACAGGGAGGCACTAGCAGGTAGGAACACAGGCGGGATAGGACCCAGTACACACTGGGACTCAGGAACAATACAGGCAAAGGGGTACAGGCAAGCACGGCTAGAGTGCAGACAAGGCTGAGCAGGGAGGACAGGGCTCTGTTCACACGGAACAGACAGGAAGGGAAAGGCAGAGCCAGACACCCACAGGGTACTTGCAGTGAAGTAGCGAGTGGACCACAAACTCACAAACGGGAGTACAGAGACAACAGGCAGGAGTTAGGTACGAGTTCAGACTCTGCAGAAAAAGGAAGGGAACGGACATAGAGGCAAAACAGGTAAAGGATAGGAGAGAGTTCAGACTGGAACTGAGTGTACGGAGGAGACCGACACTGCAGCGGGATACAGGAGCGGGTCTGGGAATACTGCCCCCAGAGAGGCAGGACGAACAGGCAAGGAGCGTGTTCAGACAGGACAGACAAGATACAGGAGCGGGTCTAGGTAAACGGCCCCTAGAAGGCGGGAGGAACAGGCTAGGAGCGTGTTCAGACAGGACAGACAAGAGAACACAGAAAGGACTCAGTTCAGACACGGGAAATAATACCGAAAAGCAGGAGACATACAGGACTCAGTTCAGACACGGGAGCTGATACCGCAAAGCAGGAGACATACAGGACTCAGTTCAGACACGGGAGCTGATACCGCAAAGCAGAAGACATACAGGACTCAGTTCAGACAGGCCTGGAAATACAGCCTCCAGGAAAGGCAGACAAGGAAACAAAGAACGGGACCTGGCACCTTCAGAGTGCAAGCACACACTGAAGGAAACACTATGCTCAGGCAGGGATAGAAGGGAGCTGCTGAGCTATATACCAAGTGACAAACAGCAATAGGCTGAGGACGCACAAGGGGTGTGACCCACAGCAGGTACAAAAGGCAGGAAGTGATCGGGCGCCGCCCTTAAGCAGCAGAAACAGACACAAACAGACAGCATGGAGGGAAGCCAGAGAGACATTCTGGACAGGAGATCAAGTGCGCCCTCTTGCACAGTGGGAGATGGACCACCATGCAAGGACGCCGCCAGGTATGTTACATATTGTTGGACCACCTTTAATTTGGTGAATAGCTCCACCTCCCCAGTACAGTCACCCTTTCCATCTATCGGCAGAACACACGACTTATCCCAGTTAATGAGTAACCCAGATATCTGTCTAAATCCCTCAATTGGTGTCACTACATTTCTCAAGGCTTCCCCAGGATTTTCCAAAAATAGTAAAATATCGTCGGCATATAAAGCTATCTTCTCTGTTTTCCCATATACAAACCCCTTCACCTCCTGAGATCTTCTTATTTTGGCAGCTAATGGCTCCACAGCTAGGGCAAATAGCAGCGGGGACAACGGACACCCCTGTCTCGTACCTCTAAACAGAGGGAAGCTTTCCGACAGCTTATTATTCACTTTAATTCTGGCTCTTGGAGAGGAGTACAGCAATTTTACCCACGAGGTAAACACTGGCCTGAACCCAAAGCGACTCAGCACTGACCACAGGTAGTTCCATTCTACACTGTCAAAGGTTTTATGTGCATCTAGAGATACCACCACTCTCTTACCCGCATTTTCAGCTGGAATTTGCAAGTTTAAGTACAGCTTCCTTAAATTGACAGCAGTGGATTTATTTGGCATGAAGCCAGATTGGTCAGAGTGGACTACCTTGTCTATTACCCAGATTAGTCTGTTCGCCAGAGCCTTGGCCAGTATTTTGATATCTGCCGTCAAAAGTGATATTGGTCTATATGACTCCGGCAGCTGTGGATCTTTTTCAGCTTTGGGAATGACCACAGCAATGGCCTCCCTCATAGATGTGGGTAACACTCCCCTCTCCAACGCCTCATCAAAAACCCCTAACAATTTATTTATTTCCTCATTGAGGTTTTTGTATACTTCAGCTGGGATGCCATCTGACCCCAGTGCCCTGTCCCCCGCCATGGACGCCAAAGCCTCTCCCACTTCCTCCGCTGAAAGCGGTTCGTCTAGCCGATCTCTGTCGTTGCTTAACTTAGGTAGGTGAGCCTCCCTAGGAAATCATCAATCTCCCCTTCCACCTGCTGCGACTGCAAGGAGTATAACTTCCTGTAAAATCTCCTAAAGACTTCCAAAATTTGCTCCCCTTGTGTAACTACACTGCCATTCTCTTGTTTTAATGCATATACATGTGCCGAGTCCCGCTGTGCAGCAGCCACCACTGAGTGTAGATGTCCTACTTTTTCACCCTCTGCATAGAAAGCTTCTTTTTGAAATGCCCTAAACCTTTCTGCCTTGTGCAAATGTAGTTTATTTATTACAATTACACGATTGGCCGACAATCAACGGAGGAGGCCGCAGTCTGTTCGCACTAACAAGCCGGTTATTGGAAAACTAACAGTGAGCATATGGTACAGTATATACACCTCTGGATTCCAACACATAGAATATGTGTATATACCCTCATTTGATCACCGCTAATTCCACGATAGCCCCAGACTCCTCGCTGCCATCAACAGTCGTTTTTACAGGCTAACTGAACACCTGATGGGTAGCGTATGCCTTCGAGGTGCGGTTACAGAACAAAGGGAACAGAACTATTACATTTTATATTTCAGCCAAAAGGAGGCATGGTTTATGAAAAATATACAAACGATTTTACAAAAGGGACAAAACAATACAGCATATACAGTTACAGAAAATAAAAGGGATAAACAAGAGAACTTACTATGCCGCTCGCAGAGACGAATCAATTTAGCCGAAAAAGAGTGCTTCGCTTTGGGACATTTAGAGAACGGGCTTCATGTATACACTATATGTATCTCTCTACACAAACACAGATCATAATTTGATCGTTTATCAGCCCCTGAGTTCCACCCACACACCCTCCCCATGATGACATCACGTGGCCTGGGTTGTGGGATGTCCTCAGCCCTTTCGGATTTTATGAAATCCCCAACTTATGCGATAACTTCACTCCTGATGGTGACAGAAGTTCAAGATTTCCACCATCTGTTCCATCGGGATTTCACCTTTCCATAGATAATAAACATGGCATAGCTGTTGTCAGTTATCTATCTGTGGATTTGTTGCTCATAGGCAGGGGTTACATTTATGAAAAAGTCATAACTTACTTACCGGTAACGGGATTTTTCGGAGACCATGACAGCACCACGAGAGGGGATCCACCCACCAAGGACAGGAAACCTACAGGCTTAAAAGGGGCGGCCCTCTCTCTCGCCTCAGTTTGGATTACAGCGCATTGAGAGGACCACCAGGTTTGTAAACATAGCAAACAACCATAAAACAACATTTTTATATAGCACCAATTAAGTGTGAAATTTCTCATTAATAAACAAGGAGTGATCCCACAAATGTGAAGGGAGGAAATATAAAGGTGCTGTCATGGTCTCCGAAAAATCCCGTTACCGGTAAGTAACTTATGACTTTATCGGTCGACCAGGACAGCACCACGAGAGAATTGCAGAGATGAAGAAGTCTAGAGAGAGACAACAGCCTGGAGCACCCTTCTCCAAAAAGTGAGATCAGATGAAACACCCAAATCTAGTCTATAGTGTCTATAGAAAGTAGACGGAGAAGACCAGGTAGCAGCCTTACATAAGTCTTCTATCGAAACACCCGTCTTCTCCTCCCAGGAGGTCGCCACTGCCCGGATGGAGTGAGCCTTCAACTTCAACCCTTGTGGCACTTCCTCACCACTGGATGCATAAGCTAGAGAAATAGCCTCCCTAATCCATCTAGCTATGGTGGACTTTGTAACCTTAAACCCCTTCCTAACCCCTTGGTAGGATATAAACAAAGAACTATCTCCTGAGGCTTTGGGTGACTGAGAGGTACCTAATCACACATCTCCTTACGTCTAACGTATGAAACTCTGATTCTTTTTGGTTACTCGGATTAGGACAGAAAGAGGGTAGAATTATTTCTTGGGAGTCTATGGAAATGGGAAGCTACTTTAGGGAGATAAGAGGGATCAGGTTTAAGAATTATTCTATCATCCAAGATTTGAGTAATAGGTGAGGCCGAAGACAGAGCCTGGATATCACCAATCCTCCTGGCTGATGTTAGAGCTATTAGAAACGCCTTTTTAAGGGAGAGCGACTTAAGGGTTGCTAATTCTATTGGCTCAAAGGGCGAGCTAGTCAGTGCCCTGGGATCTAAATTTGGTTCTAAATGCCCTAATTTGCTTTTGATGATGGGCCTGGATCTAAACACGGCTTTGATAAACCGAGAAACCCAATCATAGCCCGCCATTTATATAGGGCACCTAAGGCAGAGACCTGAACTTTTAGGGTACTTGTGGCCAACCCCAACACAAGGACCATTGGAAAAGGACAAAAACTTCTTCCAAGTTCTAGCATAAATTCTAGTAGTAATAGGTTTTCTGCTACGCATTAGTGTAGCTACTAGGTCCCGAGAGAACCCTTTACGTTCTAACAGCGACCTTTCAAGTTCCACACAGTCAAGTGGAGGCCAGAAGCTTGAGGATGGTGCGACCAGAAGAACTCTCGCCTTGTCCTCTCTGATCTTCCTTAAAACCATGGAAAGAAGATTCAAAGGGGAAAAGGCATAGGCCAGGCTGAAATCCCAAGGGAATTTTCTCTGGGATTTAGGGAGCAAAAGAACCTTGTCTTTCGATTTAGTCTTGTGGCAAAGAGGTCTACCACCGAAGGCCCCCATCTTCGGACTATTTGGGAGAAAATGTCCTGTTTTAGTTCCCATTCTCCCTACCTCAGAGGATAGCGGCTTAAATAGTCTGCTTTTATATTTTCTTTTCCTCTGATGTGAAGGGCCATTAAGGAAAGGAGATGACATTCCGAGATCTGAAAAAGATGATCCGTCACTCTCATCAGTGATCTTGAACGTGTACACGTAAGCTACTGCAATTCTATTATATGAAAGGATCTTTACGTTTTTATCATGGAGGAAAGACAAGAAATGATTAACCGCCTTGTCTATTGCTAGCAGTTCTTTAGCGTTGGAGAAAAGACCCTTTTCACTATTTGACCAGGATCACTGGGCTACCATATCCTCCAGATGGGCTCCCCACCCACTGGGACTTGCATCGGTGGTAATTATCCTAGTGACTCTAAGTACCCAGGGAACTCCTCGAGATAGGTTCGCCTCGTTAACCCACCACTGTAAGGACTCAACTGACCGGGGTGACAAGGATATTTTCCCTTCTAAGTGTCCCTTCAACAAAACTTTGTTATGAAGCACGTCCCACTGTAGAACCCTGGAGTGGTATTGTGCCCATAGAACCGAGGGAGAACAAGATGTCAGGTTACCCAACAGGGACATTGCTGCTCTAAGGGACATGACCGGGTTTGATATTGCATTTTTCACCTGAATTTTAACCTTTTGTTTCTTGGCTTCCGGGAGGTAACATACTTGAAAATATGAATCCAGCATAATACCTAAAAACTGCTGAACTTTCAAAGGCACTACCATAGATTTTTTTCCAGATTTAGAATCCAGCCCAGACTCTCTAAGATGGTAACTACATGTTTCAGGTGTTTATTACATTGGTAAGCCGAGTCTCCAACTATCAAAAAATCAACCAGATAAGGGACAATTAAAATATCCTGTTCCCTGACATGAGCCATTCAACCAGATAAGGGACAATTAAAATATCCTGTTCCCTGACATGAGCCATGACCTCCGCTATAACTTTAGTAAATACCCGGGTTGCTATGGCCAGACCGAACGGCAGGGCCCTACACTGGAAATGCTTAATTTCCCCATCCATGATCAAGGCCACCCTAAGGTATTTCTGGTAATCCTTATGGATAGGTACATGGTAATAGGTGTCTTTTAAATCTAATACTACCATGTAATAGCCTGAAAATAGCAACTTTATTGTTGATTTCAGATTCCTTTTGTAGGGCCACCTGCTCTAACAATGAGGAACGGACCGGGGTCAAGATGAATCTCCCACGAGGAATTGCCTGGAACTCGAACCTCAGACCCGAACCTACCAGATCAAGGATTGAGTTACTGGCAGAAATTTTTGTCCAGGCAGGTAAGAAGCCCAACAGCCTCCCCCCTAGGTGGGCTATGAGTCATTGACTCCGCTTCGAACTGAGGCGAGAGAGAGGGCCGCCCCTTTTAAGCCTGTTGGTTTCCTGTCCTTTTTGTGCTTGCATGTATTTTTGCAAAATAGAGCATGCCACTTCTTTCAGTGTTTTTTCACCCATTGGAAGTAATGGGTAGTGAAAAAACGCCTAGTGTGAACATAGCTATCAGGTTTTGCTGCATTTTTAGTGAAAATAAGCAAGTACAACGGTATGTGAAACACATTTATTTTTGTGATTTTACCATCTTGTCTTGGTCACAGATGGTAGTGTGTATTAGGAGAGTTAAAGTAATCTCCACAAAAAAGAGAGAAAGGTAGACAGAGAGCGCAGCAATCTAAGTGTAGTATATAGCGGTAATATGAATATTTATAATGGTCTTTTGAACTCACCTTTATTGGTCTTTCAATTCAGCTAACCGATCTCTAAGGATCACAAGGAAAGGGATTTTCTCCTTTCAGTTGGTTTGCTGCATACACCTGGTGGCTATTCGATAGCCCTGCTCGGGTTATCATAGGAAAGAGATTTTGACAATAATATTCATCCAGGCCAAATGCGCTCCAAAGAAGCCAGTGAATACTGTGGGTATATATTCTCCAAACGATCTTTATTTCTCAAGTAAATACTCCGTGTTTCGACAAGATTATGTCTTCCTCAGGTATATTCTCAGGCTGAGAATATACCCCAGAGAGTTAAATTAAATTAGTGATGTGTACAGTGTAAATATTGGCTGAGCTACATGTGAGATTGAACAATACCTGTGGCCCAGGGAGGTGTGAAATTGAATAATGCCCTGAGCAACAGAATGGCAGACCATAGTGTGAAAGTAAATAGTGTCATACAAACTCAATGCACTGCCAGTGTCTTAGTTAAACTATTCCTGAACAATTCACCTCTCGCCACTGTTACATTTGAAATTCTGGTTAATATGGTTTCACATACATCTTGCAATGGCGACCTGTGTTCATGCTTCTGTGGTGGAAGCAAAGCTGAACTTTGGGATCCTAAAAAATGCACCAAAACCTGTGTTTTTGATGAAGTTTCTTTCCTGCTAAGAGATCGGGTTTTGCTGCAGAAAAAAACGCTGAAAAAACGCAATGTGTGAACATAGCCTTAGTCTGAGTGAAGCTGTTCTGATGAAAGGAATGTGTATACTGGGTGACAATAACTCTTACTAACAGGTGTGAGGTATCTGCTTTAATCCTCTAAAACTTAAAAGGCCCTTTCCTGTCTTAACTATTTGTCTAATCTGTACTCTTAGTCTATGTACAATATAAATCCTTGCTCAGTCACCTGGGCCCTTTGTCCTCAAAAGGGAGCTTTGCATGCTAATTAGGATGGTTCATTTTTATTTTTCTCCAGTCTGTACATAGCAGTCTTACTCATTTCCCATATGTTAAACTGTGTACTTCACATCTAAGAGACTTAAGCCTGTCAGCTCTTGTGTGATGCTGCACTCTGGGTGACAGGAAAAAGGAGGGAGGGCATGGAAAGGGGTCCAAAATATTTTCATATTTCTATGACACAAGGCAAGAGACGCTATGGCAAGGTTATTTTTGTATATCAACGAAGGAGTAATGTTTGCAGTCATGAAATTCCAGAAGCCGCCCGAACTCTATTCATACCTCACTTTCTATATTGATCTATATCAGACAGCAATACTGGTTCAAAAGACCAAAATTTCAATGCAAATGTACTCCTCACCACAGAGGGTGGAAGTAAATGGATAATGTGGATGCCTGAGCCAGAAACAACCGAAAACTACTTAGTTATCAGCGGTTATAGGAAAGACAGTAGCACAGGTGTTTTGAAGGAGAGGGTGCTCGCCTCTAAGGACTTGATCCAACAGTCACCAATAGTCAAAATATATAGCATCTGTAATGCTAGTCAACGGAGGAAAGGTAGTCAGTAGTGTTGAGCATTCCGATACTGTAATATCGGGTATCGGCCGATATTCGCAGTATCGGAATTCCGATACTTAATTCCGATACTTTTACAATATCGAATACCGGAATCGGAAGTTCCCATAATGCCTGCGCTCTGCAGTGTCTGTGAAGGATGACAAGCTGGATGGCAGCGCGATCCAGCCTGTCATCAGAATGCCATCCCAGCGGGGGAGAATTCTCCTGATTGTTTAAAAGCCGGCGCGCGGTAAAAAGCCGCCGGCTTTTAAACAATCACACAGCCCCATACTGCTTCCCCACAGCCTCCCACCCCGATCCTCCGCTCCCCTCGCCACCTCCCATCCCGATCGTAAGTTAGGACCGGGCAGGGAGCGCAGCACCAAGGAGCGAAGGACCCGGGCGGGGAAGCCGGCAGTGAAAAGACTTCACCGCCGGCTTTCCCGTTCTGTGCTGCGCTTTCCCGCCGGTTATTTCAAATGAACAGCTGAGGTATCAGGTGATGCCGATCAGCTGTTCATTTGAAGTAGCCGTGGTGCCCTCAGAGGGTTCATGTAAGTTCATGCTTGACTGCATGAACTCACATGAACTTTCCCACGACCGCACAGGTCAGCCACACCTCACAGACCATCAGACCGGTCATGATTAGTGTGTGTGCGGGGTGTCTGTGCGCGGGGTGTCTGTGTGCGGGGTGTCTGTGTGCGGGGTGTCTGTGTGCGGGGTGTCTGTGCGATGTTTGTGCGGGTGTCTGTGCGGGTGTCTGTGCGTGCAGGCAGACATAGGCCGATGTGACACTACTACTCCCATCGGCCTATGTCTGTCCCCCGTCCACTCGTGCCAGCAGGATCAGCTCGATGGGAGCAGTAGTTCCCATCAGTCTGATCCTGCTATTTAAATTGCCCTACTGTGCCCCAATAAATGTTAAATACATGTCATTGGTGGCCAGTGGTTACCTACAATAAATTAGTTCATACATTACCTGTCCCCGCCGATCGCCACCTAAAATAAAGTAAAAAATAAAAAACTACACCTATACTCACCTAGACACCTAATTCCCCGAAGCCATCGATCTCCTGTAATAAAATATAAAATAATAAACCACAACCTTATCCTTACCCCTCCGGAGTAGTCCACGAGTGTCCCACGAAGATCTCCAGTTCAGAGCAGCCACATAGAATGTGACCGCTCTGAACCGCTGCCGCCGCTAGAATGACGGGGCCGTAAAGCAGCCCCGTCATTGCATAAGCGGGTTCACCGGAGTTCAGGCAGCGCTGCTCCGGTTAGCTGCTTTACGGCCCTGCTGTATCGTGAGAAATTCCCACGGTACAGCACTGCCGTAAAGGAGGTCTCCGGAGCTGCGCTGCCTGAATGCACTCCGGTGACCTCAGTCAGTGGCTCCCGCTGCCGGGAGCGGACGTGTTCCCGGCAGTGTGAGCTTACAGCAGCCATGCACAGCTGTCACCATCTCCAGATGTGACAGCTGTGCATGGGAGATCAGCACAGGAACGTGGACAGGTAACTATTATTTTTAGTGAACTAAGAATTAAATAAAATGGTGTGTTTTATTTCAAATAAATTATTTTTTTCTGGGTGTAGTGTGTTTTTTCTTTTTAACACTTTGTAGGTTAGTAATGGGGGTGTCTTATAGACGCCCATCATTACTAACCTGGGCTTCATGGCAGCTGGCGCTGACATGAACCCCACCACTATTACCCCCTGCCACCGCACCAGGGCAGCGTGGAAGAGCGAGGCTAAGTGCCAGAATTGGCGCATCCTACGGATGCGCCATTTCTGGGGCGGCTGACGGCTGGTGTTTCTAGCCTGGGAGGGGGCCATTATTCATGGCACCCTTCCTGGGCTATTAATATCAGCCCCCAGCTGTCTGCCTAGCCTTTGCTAGCTATTAAAATAGGGGGGACCCCACGTCATTTTTTTGGGGGGGGTCCCCCATTTTAATAGCTAGTAAAGGCTAGGTATTCAGCTGGGGGCTGATATTAGTAGCCTGGGAAGCTCCGTGGGTTTTACCCCCTTCCCAGGCTTCAAACATCTGCCCCAGCCGTCTGCTTAACCTCCGCTAGAGACTAAAATTATGGGGGATCCCACGCCATTTTTTTTTAAAATAAATCCTTTATTTTAACACTAAATGACATTTGAGGAGTTAATAAAGATGCAGTCCCTAAATTATTATTTATTTTTTAATTAATTTTTCCCAAAACTTTTGACGTGGGCTTCGCCATATTTTTGTATGCCAGCCAGGTACAGCATCCAGCTTCTATGAACGCGCCATTTTCCGGGGCGGCTGCGGACTGCAATTTTCAGCGGGGGGGGGGGAGGGGGGCAGAAAGCTTGGGCCTCCCTGCGCTGCGGATTCCAGCCCCCAGCTGCCTAGTTGTACCTGGCTGGACACAAAAATAGGGAGAAGCTCCACGTTTTTTTTTTTTTTCATTATTTCATGAAATTCATGGAATAATTAAGAAAAAAAGGGCTTCCCTATATTGTTGTGTCCGGCTAGGTACAAATAGGCAGCTGGTGGTTGGGGGCAGCCCGTTCCTGCCTGCTGTACCTGGCTGGACACAAATATAGTGCAAAGCCCCACGTCAATTTTTTTTAATTATTTCAGGAAATTCATGAAATAATTAAAAAAAAATTGACGTGGGGCTTCGCTCTATATTTGTGTCCAGCCAGGTACAGCAGGCAGGAACGGGCTGCCCCCAACCACCAGCTGCCTATTTGTACCTAGCCGGACACAACAATATAGGGAAGCCCTTTTTTTCTTAATTATTCCATGAATTTCATGAAATAATTAAAAAAAAAAAATGCGTGGGGCTTCGCCCTATTTTTGTGTCCAGCCAGGTACAACAAGGCAGCTGGGGGCTGGAATCCGCAGCGCAGGGAGGCCCAAGCTTTCTGGGCCCCACCCGCTGCAAATTGCAGTCCGCAGCCGCCCCGGAAAATGGCGCGTTCATAGAAGCGCCATCTTCTGGCGCTGTACCCAACTCATCCAGGGCCCTGGTGCGGTGGCTCACTGGGTAATAAAGGGGTTAAGGCCAGCTTGGCATTATCAGCTGGCCCTAAGCCCGAAATTCATGGGGTCACGCCAATATTAGACATGACCGCCATGAATTTCTAGTAAAGTATTTAAAAAAAACACAAACACCCAGAAAAAAGTCCTTTAATTGAAATAAAGACACAATTCTTTATTGTTCTAAATTAAACCATACTTACCGTCACGCCCATTCCAGCTGAAGCCAACGATCTCCTGCAATAAAAGTAAAATAATAAAGCAACATCATCCTTACCTTTCCATGGCTCCCACGACAGCTTCAGCTCTGCTTCATCGAGATGACAGACTGGATCGCAGCAGAAAGTTGCCATCCAGCCTGTCATCCCGCAGACACTGAGAAGCGCAGGCATGCTTGCGCTCCTCAGTGTCAGGCTGTGACGGCATCCCGATAAGCCGAGTCTCTCACGCTCACCGCATGCGCAGGAGAATTTTCCCACGCTGTCAGTGACGTGCATGAGGTGAGCTGAGTTCATTGGACATGACCTCGGCTCATCTGGATGCCGTCACAGCCAGACACTGAGGAGCGCAAGCATGCCTGCGCTTCTCAGTGTCTGCGGGATGATAGGCTGGATGGCAGCGTTCTGCTGCGGTCCAGCCTGTCATCTCGATGTAGCAGAGCTGAAGCTGTCGTGGGAACCATGGAAAGGTAAGGATGATGTTGGTTTATTATTTTTCTTTTATTTCAGGAGATCGTTGGCTTCAGCTGGAATGGGCGTGATGGTAGGTATGGTTTAATTTAGAACAATAAAGAATTGTGTGTTTATTTCAATTAAAGGACTTTTTTCTGGGTGTTTGTGTTTTTTTTAAATACTTTACTAGAAATTCATGGTGGTCATGTCTAATATTGGCGTGACCCCATGAATTTCGGGCTTAGGGCCAGCTGATAATGCCAAGCTGGCCTTAACCCCTTTATTACCCAGTGAGCCACCGCACCAGGGCCCTGGATGAGTTGGGTACAGCGCCAGAAGATGGCGCTTCTATGAACGCGCCATTTTCCGGGGCGGCTGCGGACTGCAATTTGCAGCGGGGGTGGCCCAGAAAACTTGGGCCTCCCT
This sequence comes from Phyllobates terribilis, assembly GCF_046119375.1. Lineage (NCBI taxonomy): Eukaryota > Metazoa > Chordata > Amphibia > Anura > Dendrobatidae > Phyllobates > Phyllobates terribilis. Next base: position 46,432,455 of record NW_027362765.1, read on the forward strand.
GCGCTGCAGATTCCAGCCCCCAGCTGCCTAGTTGTACCTGGCTGGACACAAAAATAGGGCGAAGCTCCACGTATTTTTTTTTTAAATTCATGAAATTCATGGAATAATTAAGAAAAAAAGGGCTTCCCTATATTGTTGTGTCCGGCTAGGTACAAATAGGCAGCTGGTGGTTGGGGGCAGCCCGTTCCTGCCTGCTGTACCTGACTGGACACAAATATAGGGCTAAGCCCCACATCAATTTTTTTTAATTATTTCATGAATTTCCTGAAATGATTTTAAAAAAATTGACGTGGGGCTTCGCACTATATTTGTGTCCAGCCAGGTACAGCAGGCAGGAACGGGCTGCCCCCAACCACCAGCTGCCTATTTGTACCTGGTTGGACACAACAATATAGGGAAGCCCTTTTTTTCTTAATTATTTCATGAATTTCATGAAATAATTAAAAAAAAAAAAATGCGTGGGGCTTCGCCCTATTTTTGTGCCCAGCCAGGTACAACTAGGCAGCTGGGGGCTGGAATCCGCAGCGCAGGGAGACCCAAGCTTTCTGGGCCACCCCCGCTGCAAATTGCAGTCCGCAGCCGCCCCAGAAAATGGCGCGTTCATAGAAGCGCCATCTTCTGGCGCTGTACCCAACTCATCCAGGGCCCTGGTGCGGTGGCTCACTGGGTAATAAAGGGGTTAAGGCCAGCTTGGCATTATCAGCTGGCCCTAAGCCCCAAATTCATGGGGTCACGCCAATATTAGACATGACCACCATGAATTTCTAGTAAAGTATTTAAAAAAACACAACACCCAGAATAAAGTCCTTTAATTGAAATAAACACACAATTCTTTATTGTTCTAAATTAAACCATACATACCATCACGCCCATTCCAGCTGAAGCCAACGATCTCCTGCAATAAAAGTAAAATAATAAAGCAACCTCATCCTTACCTTTCCATGGTTCCCACGACAGCTCCAGCTCTGCTACATCGAGATGACAGGCTGGACCGCAGCAGAACGCTGCCATTCAGCCTGTCATCCCGCAGACACTGAGAAGCGCAGGCATGCTTCCACTCCTCAGTGTCTGGCTGTGACGGCATAAAGATGAGCCGAGGTCATGTCCAATGAACTCAGCTCACCTCATGCACGTCACTGACAGCGTGGGAAAATTCTCCTGCACTCAGCACTTCAGCGTGAGAATTTTCCCACGCTGTCAGTGAAGTGCATGAGGTGCGCCGAGTTCATTGGACATGAGCTCACCTCATGTACGTCACTGACAGCGTGGGAAAATTCTCCTGCACTCAGCACTTCAGCGTGAGAATTTTCCCACGCTGTCAGTGACGTGCATGAGGTGAGCTGAGTTCATTGGACATGAGCTTACCTCATGCACGTCACTGACAGCGTGGGAAAATTCTCCTGCACTCAGCGCTTCAGCGTGAGAATTTTCCCACGCTGTCAGTGACGTGCATGAGGTGAGCCGAGTTCATTGGACATGAACTCGGCTCATCTGGATGACGTCACAGAGAGACACTGAGGAGCGCAAGCAAGCCTGCTCTTCTCAGTGTCTGCGGGATGACAGGCTGGATGGCAGCGTTCTGCTGCGGTCCAGCCTGTCATCTCGATGTAGCAGAGCTGAAGCTGTCGTGGGAACCATGGAAAGGTAAGGATGAGGTTGCTTTATTATTTTTCTTTTATTGCAGGAGATCGTTGGCTTCAGCTGGAATGGGCGTGACGGTAAGTATGGTTTAATTTAGAACAATAAAGGAATGTGTCTTTATTTCAATTAAAGGACTTTTTTCTGGGTGTTTGTGTTTTCTTTTAACTTTGACTATGGGGTTAGTAATGGGGGTGTCTTATAGACGCCTCTCCATTACTAACCTGGGCTTGATGTCAGCTGGCATTATAAGCTGACATCAACCCCAGCCCTATTACCCCACTGCCACCGCTACAGGGCAGTGGGAAGAGCGAGGCTAAGTGCCAGAATTGGCGCATCCTATGGATGCGCCATTTCTGGGGCGGCTGACGGCTGGTGTTTCTAGCCTGGGAGGGGGCCAATATTCATGGCACCCTTCCTGGGCTATTAAAATCAGCCCCCAGCTGTCTGCCTAGCCTTTGCTAGCTATTAAATTAGGGGGGACCCCACGTTATTTTTTTGGGGGGGTCCCCCATTTTAATAGCTAATAAAAGCTAGGTATTCAGCTGGGGGCTGATATTAGTAGCCTGGGAAGCTCCGTGGATATTACCCCCTTCCCAGGCTTCAAACATCTGCCCCAGCTGTCTGCTTAACCTCCGCTAGAGCCTAAAATTAAGGGGAACCCCACGCCAATTTTTTTTTTAAATAAATCCTTTATTTTAACAGTAAATGACAAGTACAGTAATCAACACTGTCACTGTACTTCATATATATGTGACTGACATGTTTCTATCTATCTAATCTATGTGTGATTCTCTATTCTTTCTATTCTAAATTGTCGGGTACAGATGCTGAATTGCCGGCCGGCTTTTTTAAAGAGACGGTGCATGAAAACACTATAATTTTTTAAATAAATCCTTTACACTAAATGACAAGTACAGTAAGCAACACTGTCACTGTACTTCATATATATGTGACTGACATGTTTCTATCTATCTAATCTATGTGTGAAGCTCTATTCTGTCTGTTATAAATTGTCGGGTACCGCTGCTGAATTGCCGGCCGGCTTTTTTAAAGAGACGGTGCACGAAAACACTAATATTTTTTAAAATAAATCCTTTACACTAAATGACAAGTACAGTAAGCAACACTGTCACTGTACTTCTTATATATGTGACTGACATGTTTCTATCTACCTAATCTATGTGTGAAGCTCTATTCTTTCTGTTGTAAATTGTCGGGTACCGGTGAATGCCGCTGATGAATTGCCGGCTTTTCATGTCATTCTACATTATTCTTAGTTGTTTTACTTCATGTAGAATTAACCTACAAGGAAAGAAAGGGTTTATTTTCATTCCGATATTTGTGTCCCATTGACTTGCATTGGTTTCCGGTATCGGAATCGGCGATATCCGATACTTTTTGGGTATCGGCCCGATCCAATCCGATACGATATTTCCTGATATCGGAAGGTATCGCTCAACACTAGTAGTCAGATACCAAGCAGATACCAAGTGAGCACTTAATAAGGGAAGAAATAAAGTCAGGTCACGGTCTTAAGTCAGAATAACGGATCAGAGCAAAGGGGTTGAGAAAGCGGATAGTCAGAACTAAGTCCAAAGTCAGGCAGCAATAAATTAATGAACAGAACCAGGCAGACAGCACCACCAAGTCAATGCTACGATTGGCAGAGATCTGGGCTGAGAGGTCAGCAAAGTAGCAAGGAATTAATTAGAAACAGGGAGCAACTGCAGGAAGGCCAGCACCTCCCAGTCTCTGATTTGGAAGGCTGAGCTGTGAATCAAAGTACCAACAGCTCAGCACACCCCTGCACCAGACTGGACAACTGAGCTGTCATTCAACACAATGACAGCTCAGAATACCCTTGTACCTGATTGGATGACTAAGCTATCATTCACTGTGACCATGACACGCTGAGAGGAGGAATCGTGATAACATCCAGTGAAATTACCCTTTTATTCACCCATGTGATGTTTCAGCTCCAATACGGTTTTCTCAAGCAGAACAATAAAGCAGCAGTGACCAGTATTTATACATGTGCTAACAATTTTGGAACAAATCAAGCCAGAAATGTCGCTCGAAGCAAGCTATGACTTGCCTACTTTGGACACATCATTCGAAGAGAGCAATCACTGGAAAAGGACATCATGGTTTGAAGAATAGAAGGAACAAGGCGCAGAGGAAGACCAGCAACCCAATGGCTTGATACTATCAATATAACGGTGGACAAGACCCTGGTGGACCTATCTAGGCTTGTACAAGATCGATATTTCTACAGAGCGTTCATCCATCAAGTCGCCATGGCTCGAGATCAAGCCAAAGGCCTTTAAAAATCAATAACATAAAAACCACAATCAGTGATTACATCATCATTGTGTCATTAACCCCTTAATAACATCTGACGTACTAATACGCGTCTGTGCCCTGGGACTTAAGAGCCAGACCCGTATTAGTACGTCATCGCGATCGCGCCCGCACACAGGCTGTGCGGGCGCGATCGCCGCCGGGTGTCAGCTGATTGTCACAGCTGACACCCGGTACTATGTGCAGGGAGCGGTCACGCACCGCTCCCAGCACATTAACCCCCGCGATGCTGCGATCGAAGTCGATCGCGGCATTGCGGGGGCAAGGGGAGGTGATCGGCGATACTCACCTCCTCTTCCGGCTTCCAGCGCAGTCTGCAAAGGCTTCCCGGGTGTTGCCATGACGACCCGATGTCGTCATGACAACATCCGGGTCACCAGAGAGCAGGAAGATTGCTTGGACATGCGCAGTGCATCTCCAAGCAATCTTCACACTGTGCATTTCTGACAGCTTGCATGGCATAGGGATGGTGCTCCATTCCTGTGCCATGCAGGCGATCAGAAAAAAAAAGTGAAAGTCCCAGAGTGGGACAAAGTAATAAAGTGTATAAACTGTGTGAAAGTGGAAAAAAAAAAAAAAAAAAAAATGTGCAAAAATATTATAAAAAAAAAAAAATAATAATACACCAAAAATAAAAATATAATGTACCCATCAATAAATATTATTATAAAAAAAATAAAAAAAAAACAATAAAAGTACACATATTTGGTATCGCCGCGTCCGGAACAACCTGACCTATAAAACTGTCCCACTAGTTAACCCCTTCAGTGAACACGGTAAAAAAAAAAAAAAAAAAACCAAGCAAAAAACAATGCTTTATCACCATACCGCCAAACAAAAAGTGGAATAACACGCGATCAAAAAGACGCATATAAATAAAAATGATACCGCTGAAAACGTCATCTCGTCCCGCAAAAAACAAGCCACCATATAGCTCCATCAGCCGAAAAATAAAAAAGTTATAGCTCTCAGAATAAAGCAATACTAAAAAATATTTTTTTCTATAAAATAGCTTTTATTGTGTATAAGCGCCAAAACATAGAAAAATGATACAAATGTGGTACCGCTGTAAACGTACTGACCCGAAGAGTAAAGCTGCCTCATCAATTTTACCACACGCGGAACAGAATAAAAAAAAAAAAAAAAAAACAATTCCTGAATTGTTGGTTTTTGTTTATTCTGCCTCCCAAAAATCGGAATAGAAAGCGATCAAAAAATGTCACGTACCTGAAAATGGCACCAATAACAACGTCAAGTCATCCCGCAAAAAACGAGCCGTCACATGACTGTCTGCCAAAATCTGGAAAAATTATAGCTCTCAAAATATGGCGATGCAAAAACTAGATTTTACAAAAAATGCGTCTTTTAGTGTGTGACAGCTGTCAGTCATAAAAACCCCATATGATTCTGGCATTGCTGTAATCACACCGACCCGAAGAATAAAGTCGTCTAATCACTTATACCGCACAAGGAACGGCGTCAAAAATAAACTCTTGAGTTAGGATTGGGCTAGGGTTAGGGCTGGGTTTGGGGCTAGGGTTGTGCTGGGGCTAGGGTTGTGCTGGGGCTAGGGTTGTGCTGGGGCTAGGGTTGTGCTGGGGCTAGGGTTGTGCTAGGGTTAGGGTTGTGCTAGGGTTAGGGCTGGGGTTGGGATTTTTTTCAAAAGTAAGAAAAAAAGATGACGATATGGCGACTAGTGTTGAGAGCAAGTGCTCGCTACTTGAGTTTGCATCGGGTGCTCTGGTATGCATTTAGTATCGTGGGTATTTGAGTGACATGCTCGAGTCTCTGCCCCATATGCTTCGCGGCCAAAAAACTTTATGGGGATTGCCTGCCATGCACGAGCGATCCCCGCATGTTTTTTTTTGGGTGTCTAATAACCGTGAAACATGCGGAGCAGGGACTCGAGCATGTCACTCGAGCACTTGAGCAAACTCAAGTAGCGAGCACTTGCGCTCAAGAATAATGAAAACTTATTCAATATGATGACCTAATGTAAACAAATAATGTGCCGTACCTCTGGGTTCAAAATGTTCACTATACACCTTAATAAAATCTTTGAGGGGTATAGTTTCCAAAATGGGGACACTTGTGGGGGAGCTCCACTGTTTAGGCACATCACGGGCTCTCCAAACGCGACATGGTGTCCGCTAACAAATTGAATGGAAAATCGGCTCAAATTGTTAGCGGACGCCATGTTGCGTTTGGAGAGCCCCTGTGTGTCCAAACATTGGAGCTCCCCCACAAGTGACCCCATTTTGGAAACTAGACCCCCCAAGGCACCTATCTAGATGCATAGTGAGCACTTAGAACCCCCAGGTGCTTCACAAATTGATTCGTAAAAATGAAAAAGTGAAAATAAAACACTTTTTCATTTTTATGAATCAATTTGTGAAGCACCTGGGGTTCCAAGTGCTCACTATGAATCTAGATAGGTGCCTTGGGGGGTCTAGTTTCCAAAATGGGGTCACTTGTGGGGGAGCTCCAATGTTTGGGCACACAGGGACTCTCTAAATGCAACATGGTATCCGCTAACAAATTGAATGGAAAATCGGCTCAAATTGTTAGCGGACACCACATTGCGTTTGGAGAGCCCCTCTGTGCCCAAACTTTGGAGCTCCCCCACAAGTGACCCCATTTTGGAAACTAGACCCCCCAAGGCACCTTTCTAGATGCATAGTGAGCACTTGGAACCCCCAGGTGCTTCACAAATTGATTCGTAAAAATGAAAAAGTGAAAAAAAAAAACACTTTTTCATTTTTATGAATCAATTTGTGAAGAACCTGGGGTTCCAAGTGCTCACTATGAATCTAGATAGGTGCCTTGGGGGGTCTAGTTTCCAAAATGGGGTCACTTGTGGGGGAGCTCCAATGTTTGGGCACACAGGGACTCTCCAAATGCAACATGATATCCGCTAACAAATTGTCGGCTCAAATTGTTAGCGGATATCATGTTGCATTTGGAGAGTCCCTGTGTGCCCAAACATTGGAGCTCCTCCACAAGTGACCCCATTTTGGAAACTAGACCCCCCAAGGCACCTATCTAGATGCATAGTGAGCACTTGGAACCCCTAGGTGCTTCACAAATTAATTCGTAAAAATGAAAAAGTGTTTTTTTTTTCACTTTTTCATTATTACGAATCAATTTGTGAAGCACCTGGGGGTTCCAAGTGCTCACTATGCATCTAGAAAGGTGCCTTGGGGGGTCTAGTTTCCAAAATGGGGTCACTTGTGGGGGAGCTCCAAAGTTTGGGCACAGAGGGGCTCTCCAAACGCAATGTGGCGTCCGCTAACAATTTGAGCCGATTTTCCATTCAATTTGTTAGCGGATACCATGTTGCATTTAGAGAGTCCCTGTGTGCCCAAACATTGGAGCTCCCCCACAAGTGACCCCATTTTGGAAACTAGACCCCCCAAGGCACCTATCTAGATGCATAGTGAGCACTTGGAACCCCTAGGTGCTTCACAAATTGATTCGTAAAAATGAAAAAGTGTTTTTTTTTTTCACTTTTTCATTATTACGAATCAATTTGTGAAGCACCTGGGGGTTCCAAGTGCTCACTATGCATCTAGAAAGGTGCCTTGGGGGGTCTAGTTTCCAAAATGGGGTCACTTGTGGGGGAGCTCCAAAGTTTGGGCACAGAGAAGCTCTCCAAACGCAATGTGGTGTCCGCTAACAATTTGAGCCGATTTTCCATTCAATTTGTTAGCGGATACCATGTTGCATTTAGAGAGTCCCTGTGTGCCCAAACATTGGAGCTCTCCCACAAGTGACCCCATTTTGGAAACTAGACCCCCCAAGGCACCTATCTAGATGCATAGTGAGCAGTTGGAACCCCCAGGTGCTTCACAAATTGATTCATAAAAATGAAAAAGTGTTTTTTTTTTCACTTTTTCATTGTTACGAATCAATTTGTGAAGCACCTGGGGGTTCCAAGTGCTCACTATGCATCTAGATAGGTGCCTTGGGGGGTCTAGTTTCCAAAATGGGGTCACTTGTGGGGGAGCTCCAATGTTTGGGCACACAGCAGCTCTCCAAACGCAACATGGTGTCGCTAACAATTTGAGCCAATTTTGCGTTAAATTTGTTAGCGGACACCATGTTGCATTTAGAGAGCCGCTGTGTGCCCAAATATTGGAGCTCCCCCACAAGTGACCCCATTTTGGAAACTAGACCACCCAAGGCACCTATCTAGATGCATAGTGAGCACTTGGAACCCTCAGGTGCTTCACAAATTGATTCATACAAATGAAAAAGTGTTTTTTTTTTCACTTTTTCATTGTTACGAATCAATTTGTGAAGCACCTGGGGGTTCCAAGTGCTCACTATGCATCTAGATAGGTGCCTTGGGGGGTCTAGTTTCCAAAATGGGGTCACTTGTGGGGGAGCTCCAATGTTTGGGCACACAGGGACTCTCTAAATGCAACATGGTGTCCTCTAACAAATTTAACGGAAAATCGGCTCAAATTGTTAGCGACACCATGTTGCGTTTGGAGAGCCGCTGTGTGCCCAAACATTGGAGCTCCCCCACAAGTGACCCCATTTTGGAAACTAGACCCCCCAAGGCACCTATCTAGATGCATTGTGAGCACTTGGAACACTCAGGTGCTTCACAAATTGATTCATAAAAATGATAAAGTGTTTTTTTTTTCACTTTTTCATTGTTACGAATCAATTTGTGAAGCACCTGGGGGTTCCAAGTGCTCACTATGCATCTAGAAAGGTGCCTTGGGGGGTCTAGTTTCCAAAATGGGGTCACTTGTGGGGGAGCTCCAAAGTTTGGGCACACATGGGCTCTCCAAACACAACATGGCGTCCGCTAATTATTCAAGCAAATTTTACAATCAAAAAGTCAAATAGCGCTCCTTCCCTTCCGAGCCCTGCCGTGCGCCCAAACAGTATTTTTTCCCCAAATATTGGGTATCTGCGTGCCCAGGGGAAATTGCACAACAAATTTTGGGGTCCATTTTTTCTTGTTACCCCTGTGAAAATAAAAAAAATTGGGTCTAAAGTAACATTTTTGTGAAAAAAGTTAAATGTTCATTTTTTTCTTCCACATTCAAAAAATTCCTGTGAAGCACCTGAAGGGTTAATAAAGTTCTTGAATGTGGTTTTGAGCACCTTGAGGGGTGCAGTTTTTAGAATGGTGTCACTTTTGGGTATTTTCTGTCATAAAGACCTCTCAAAGTGACTTCAAATGTGATGTGGTCCCTAAAAAAATGGTTTTGTAAATTTTGTTGGAAAAATGAGAAATCGCTGGTCAACTTTTAACCCTTATAGCTCCCTAACAAAAAAAAATTTTGGTTCCAAAATTGTGCTGATGTAAAGTAGACATGTGGGAAATGTTATTTATTAACTCTTTTGTGTGACATATCGCTCTGATTTCAGGGCTTAAAAATTCAAATTTTGAAAATTGCAAAATTTTCAAAATTTTCGCCAAATTTCCGTTTTTTTCACAAATAAACGCAAGTGATATCGAAGAAATTTTTCCACAATCATGAAGTACAATATGTCACGAAAAAACAATCTCAGAATCAGGGGGATCCGTTGAAGCGTTCGAGAGTAATTACCTCATAAAGTGACAGTGGTCAGAATTGTAAAAATTGGCCCGGTCATTAACGTGCAAACCACCCGCGGGGCTTAAGGGGTTAAGCAGAAAAAAAAAAAGAATGTCAAACTGCGTTCAATCATGCCAACATTTTGTGTCATATCACTTCAATAAATATTGTGCAAAACAATTCAATGTGTCGTTATAAATGAGATTATGTGAAAATGATATAATAATCATATCCAAACATCCTTCATAATTATCGATCTATAGCTCAATATGGAAACTAGGGGTCTTTACAGGTAAGTAACACAGCAGGGCTTCATACTGACAAAACTGTTATATAATATGACCACTAGGTGTCAGTGTAAAGTAAATATACACTACTCACAATAAGTTTGCTGATATTTGGCGAAATTTCGGGATGAACCTAAAATGCACTGTAACCTTTTCAGGTGAACTTAATGTGACTTTCTCTAAACTTTTGAATGCACATATCCAATTGTTCATTCCTCCAGTACTTTTTGCACAACTCGCTGTGCTCTAAGAAGGAGCTTAATGTCAAAATTCACAACAGGTGCTTGATCCATGAATCAGCCAATACATTTCAAGGTTCAATTGGAATTGGTATTAAACAGTCTTCCACATCATGTTGTTCACATTTTGACATCATGAGACCAAGACAACACCTAACAATTGATCAACAGTATCTCGCCTTTGCAAGGCTTCAAGCAGGATGTTGTCAGATGGAAGTGGCCACTGAGCTTAGAGTGGCACAGTGTGTCTTCAGCAGGTTTTAACAGAGACACAGAGAGACTGTGACAAAAAGGCAGAGAAGTAGACGTCATTTGGCCACATCCCACACTGATGACTGCTTCATTGTGAACAATGCCCTTCAGAACCGGATGATGAATGCCTCACAACTCCAGGCACATTTATAGGAGGTGAGAGCCACCTAAGGGTCACATCAGACCATTGGAAACACTTACATCAGCATAGTCTCTGTGCTAGATGTCCTGCAAGGGTTCCTGACCACACCACCAGGCACAGGTGTCATCGTCTTGCATCAGCCAGGGAGCATCTTTGCTGCACGAGGTACCAGTGGGCTTCAGTGCTGTTCTCTGATGAAAGTCGATTTATGCTGAGCAGAAATAATGGCCTCCAACTATGTTGGAGACGTCAAGGAGAGCGCTATACATCAGCCACTGTTGTCACTAGACGAGCCTTTGGTGGTGGTGGTGTTACAGTGTGGGCAGGTGTGTTTAGTCAAAACAAAACTGCCCTACACTTTGTGAATGGTACAGTGACAAGCCCCTACTACTAGAATAATATTATTGATCCAGTCATTGTCCCTCTGCATGAACAACACAGGCCTAATTTCATCTTGAATGACAATGCTCCAGCTCGTGAAGGTCGCATCATTAGGGAATGGCTGCTGGAGACTGGCGTACCTCAAATCTCCCATTCACAAGGGCAGACCACCTTTACCTTTGTTCCAACACCCGGAACACAGAGATGATGGGAGCTAGGGTGCAGTACTAGAGGGTGTCCAGGGGGATATGCCGCACTTTGGTTACAGCTACACCCTGCCTGAGAAAAGCTCATTCGTTCTGAAACGTCACATGGGTGGATAAAAGGTTAATTTCACGGAATGTGCTCCCTCACTCTCCATATATTGTAATTAGGTATTAGACCACAAGACACAGACAGCGCACACAGCTCTGCTCTGTAAGCATCGAACATGCGCAGCTTTGCTTTGCACGCGTCGTACACATATGGCTCTGCTACGCACACCTCATACACGCACAGCTTTGCTCCATGCACGCTGTTATAGAATCCCATGACTCCTCCCCTCCTGTGACCTCATCACAGGTCCTGTGCGCACAGAACAGCCATATATGTGGTGGCGGCTCTGCAGGTGGAGGTATGAGGAGATTCCCCATTACTGGGGGCAGGGGGCATTAACCCCTCCATTCCCAGAGATAGTGCCCCCTTCCCCCAGTTCTGCCATGTGTATATGTACAGTAATATAACGCTGGATGTGCTCATGTATACAGGGGACATTAACCCCTCCATTCCCGGAGATAGTGCCCCCTTCCCCCAGTTCTGCCATGTGTATATGTACAGTAATATAACGCTGGATGTGCTCATGTATACAGGGGGCATTAACCCCTCCATTCCCGGAGATAGTGCCCCCTCCCCCAGTTCTGTCATGTGTATATGTACAGTAATATAACGCTGGATGTGCTCATGTATACAGGGGACATTAACCCCTCCATTCCCGGAGATAGTGGCCCCTTCCCCCAGTTCTGCCTTGTGTATATGTACAGTAATATAACGCTGGATGTGCTCATGTATACAGGGGGCATTAACCCCTCCATTCCTGGAGATAGTGCCCCCTTCCCCCAGTTCTGCCATGTGTACATGTACAGTAATATAACACTGGATGTGCTCATGCATACAGGGGACATTAACCCCTCCATTCCCGGAGATAGTGCCCCCCTTCCCCCAGTTCTGCCATGTGTATATGTACAGTAATATAACGCTGGATGTGCTCATGTATACAGGGGGCATTAACCCCTCCATTCCTGGAGATAGTGCCCCCTTCCCCCAGTTCTGCCACGTGTATATGTACAGTAATATAACGCTGGATGTGCTCATGTATACAGGGGGCATTAACCCCTCCATTCCCGGAGACAGTGCCCCCTTCCCCCAGTTCTGCCATGTGTTTATGTACAGTAATATAACGCTGGATGTGCTCATGTATACAGGGGACATTAACCCCTCCATTCCTGGAGATAGTGCCCCCTCCCCCCAGTTCTGCCATGTGTATATGTACAGTAATATAACACTGGATGTGCTCATGTATACAGGGGACATTAACCCCTCCATTCCTGGAGATAGTGCCCCCTCCCCCCAGTTCTGCCATGTGTTTATGTACAGTAATATAACGCTGGATGTGCTCATGTATACAGGGGACATTAACCCCTCCATTCCTGGAGATAGTGCCCCCTTCCCCCAGTTCTGCCATGTGTATATGTACAGTAATATAACACTGGATGTGCTCATGTATACAGGGGACATTAACCCCTCCATTCCTGGAGATAGTGCCCCCTTCCCCCAGTTCTGCCATGTGTATATGTACAGTAATATAACACTGGATGTGCTCATGTATACAGGGGACATTAACCCCTCCATTCCCGGAGATAGTGCCCCCTTCCCCCAGTTCTGCCATGTGTTTATGTACAGTAATATAACGCTGGATGTGCTCATGTATACAGGGGACATTAACCCCTCCATTCCCGGAGATAGTGCCCCCTTCCCCCAGTTCTGCCATGTGTATATGTACAGTAATATACCGCTGGATGTACTCATGTATACAGGGGACATTAACCCCTCCATTCCTGGAGATAGTGCCCCCTTCCCCCAGTTCTGCCATGTGTATATGTACAGTAATATAACGCTGGATGTGATCATGTATACAGGGGGCATTAACCCCTCCATTCCTGGAGATAGTGCCCCCCTTCCCCCAGTTCTGTCATGTGTATATGTACAGTAATATAACGCTGGATGTGATCATGTATACAGGGGGCATTAACCCCTCCATTCCCGGAGATAGTGCCCCCTCCCCCAGTTCTGCCATGTGTATATGTACAGTAATATAACGCTGGATGTGCTCATGTATACAGGGGTCATTAACCCCTCTATTCCCGGAGATAGTGCCCCCCTCCCCCCAGTTCTGCCATGTGTATATGTACAGTAATATAACGCTGGATGTGCTCATGTATACAGGGGACATTAACCCCTCCATTCCTGGAGATAGTGCCCCCTTCCCCCAGTTCTGCCATGTGTATATGTACAGTAATATAACGCTGGATGTGATCATGTATACAGGGGACATTAACCCCTCCATTCCAGGAGATAGTGCCCCCTCCCCCAGTTCTGCCATGTGTATATGTACAGTAATATAACGCTGGATGTGATCATGTATACAGGGGGCATTAACCCCTCCATTCCCGGAGATAGTGCCCCCTTCCCCCAGTTCTGCCATGTGTATATGTACAGTAATATAACGCTGGATGTGCTCATGTATACAGGGGTATAATGTGCCCTGTCCTTTTCTCCAATACATTAAACAAAAAAAACAATACAACTCATCTTTCATCGCTCACACACCATGTGGGGTCCTCTTTTAAAGCGGGAGCAGGAGCCTGCCGCTGACTTTGGCACCCCCGCCATGGCGCATGATGTCACTTCCATACGCCCACAGTCACGACGATGTCAGCTGCTGGCCTCTTATTGGCAGGTGGCGTGTATTGCAGTGAAGGGAGTGAGTGAGTCCCCTATGGCGCAATACATTTCAGCTGAATGTGCGTCCTCTGGTGCACATCCAGTTGAAATAGTCAATGGTGTTGGCAGGCCCCCCTCCACCTCTCAACCTGATGCAGCTGCACCGGCGATATGTCCGATTGTGGGTAAAATTGCAAAAGATTTAGTATCTGGAACTCACATGAACTCATATTCATGTGCGGTGTGCATAAGATGCTTGAACGATGTTCGGTAAGATGACGGCCATATTGTTTATCTAAGCTGTTCCTCGGGAAAAATATGACCGACCAGAAATATGGCCTTAAACTGGATTAGAATCGAATCTAATAAGCCATCTTCTTCTTACCTCGGCAGAGGGAGGAGTAAGGGACCTGTTGAGACCCTTTATAACATCTCCCTTTACCGAATATCAAGGTCAGACCCAAGAAGAAGCAGTAAGTATTGCAGATCTGTCTCTATCTCCTAAGGTGTTCTCCTCTGCCAGAAGCGCTCACGGATCCATTTTGTAAGAAGTATATATGGCTTGATTGTGTTACCCGGCGTATGCCAGAATGCAAGAGGAGTACTTATCAGGTGCCCGAGAAAGCTGGGTTTTGTGTGTGCTAGTGTGTGACCCAGTGCAGACGTCTCTTTGGCCTATCAAAAAAACGAGTGGTGGCAGCGAAAAGTGTGGTGTGGATGTGAGAATAAGCTGTGGGGTGCGCTTAGCTCATTGTCAGCATATGGTGATAGGGGAGTGGATGAGTCAGTTTGGGAAGCGGAGTCCCCTTTACATTAGCATCCGAGGCACGTGTGTCACGACAGCATGGTGTTCTTGACAAACTGGAGGCAGCAGTAGTCGTGTTCTTGACAAACCACATCATAAATTATAATGACTACGTGCCTGAAACACAAACATCTGAATGAGGCCTTATTGTGGTTTTTACTCACTTTACAAAATTATGGCTGAAAGAGTCGATATCCAAAAAAGTTTCAGAAATCATCCAAAACAATCCACAGGATAATCTGTTTTTGTTGCAGTTGGATTTTGCACTAAAACCACCTCCACGTTATAACTCTGATATCATGATTTTAGATTTTCTGTCTGATAATGATACAGATAAGCCAATCTCCCAAAATCTCAAACTGAATTCAGCTGATTCAGTCAATTTGATTATGTCTGGATAAAGTCAGTTCAAATAGACAATGCCCAGAATTGCATGTAAAGATGTTTATTACGCTGTGATGTCTCTCTAGATCCCAAAGCTTAATAAATGAAGGAGACGGAAAGGTTCCTCTGCGAAGATCTTCGGGTTCTCCAGGTGCTGAGGCTGGTAGTACCATTCTTGTGAAGGTACAATATGCATTAACTTCAGACATAGGGGAGCATCCTTAATAAGATATTACACTCATACTCCATTCCATCAAGAAAGGAAAGAATAAGACAGCTACACGTTCTGTCTCCTCATATGTTTCCTCTTATTACCTCCAGTAATTGTATTATTACATGGGATCTTCATGACTTTACATCAGCTCATCTTCTTCCCATTCAGGTTTCTAAAAATATCGAATCCTCTCAGTGGAGATCTTCTATAAAAGATAATTTTCCTGATTGACCCATCAAGGATGGATAAGGACCGGGACAAGATGGCAGAGAAGATATTACACCTCACCCTAGAGATCCTCTTCCAGCTTACTGGAGAGGTGAGAGATTCTGATGACATCACATTACATCATTCTTATATATGGGAATAACAGATGGACAGAACTGGAGAGGTGAGGACTCTGGAAATGTCTGTAGTGAGATTTATTAATGTGTATCTCCATAACCAGGAACACACAGCAGTGAAGAAGACCTCTACTGAGCGCTGTCAGACCCCTATGTCTGAGGGAAGGGGAAGACTCTTGAGCCCAATCCAAGGGCCTTTACCTCACCCCCTGATGCATATGGACATCAATGACCAGAAGATCCTAGAACTCACCTACAAGATGATTGTGCTGCTAACTGGAGAGGTGACACTGCTAGGAATGCTGGGACATTATACTGTAACGCTATGAAGGAATGGGGGGGGGTGACAGTATCATTGTATGTGTCAGACTCCTGTAAGGTCTCAGGATATCACCGTCTTTGAGTGGGAGTATTTAGAAGGACACAAAGATATAAAGAAGATTATATTGCAGTCTGCAGATCCCGCAGGGCACGTATCAGGTTAGCTAAAGCTGACAATGAATTAAGGCTTGCAAGAGATGTCAAAAGCAATAAACAAGGATTTTGGTGGTACGTCAAAAGTAAAAGAAAAGTCAAAGATGCTATAGGATTTTTACAGGATTAAAATGGTGAAATGGCAAGAAAGGATGTTGAGAAGGCCGAACTTTTTAATTCCTATTTTCCATCTGTTTTCTCTCAGAAAGAAAATGTAACATCAATTGTTCTTCACTGTCCTATTAAAGGAACAGAAGAATCCAGGTTATCTGTAAACAGAAAGATTGTGAGGGAATATTTAGCTAACATAAATGAGTTCAAGTCTCCAGGTCCAGATGAATTACACCCCAGAGTACTGAAGGAGATCGTAGAAGAAATTTTAGAACCACTCTCCATAATCTTTGAAAATTCTTGGAGAACAGGAGAAGTCCCAGAAGACTGGAGAAGAGCAAATGTTGTTCCCATCTTCAAAAAGGGAAAGAAGGTGGACCCAGGGAACTATAGGTCGGTGAGTCTGACTTCTATACCAGGAAAGATCTTTGAACAAATTATTAAACAACATGTATGTAAGTACCTGGATAAGAATGAAGTGATTAACCAGAGTCAGCATGGGTTTGTAACTAACAAGTCATGTCAGACTAACTTAATTTCCTTCTATGACAGAATCACTGACTGGGTGGATCAGGGAAATGCTGTAGATATAGTATATCTTGACTACAGCAAAGCATTTGACAAAGTATCTCACACCATCCTTATTGAAAAAATGACCAAGTATGGAATGGACAAGGCAATTGTTAGGTGGATTCATTACTGGCTTAGTGATCGGACTCAAAGAGTGGTCGTAAATGGCTTCACATCCAGTTGGATGAATGTCCCAAGTGGGGTACCACAGGGCTCTGTCCTGGGTCCTGTATTGTTCAAAATCTTTATCAATGATTTAGATGAAGGAATTGAGGGTAAACTGATTAAATTAGCTGATGACACACAGCTAGGAGGGATAGCTAATACTAGAGAAGAGAGAGAGAGGATACAAAAAGACCTAAATAAACTGCAGGAGTGGGCAGCAACTAACAGAATGGTTTTTAACATGGAAAAATGCAAAGTACTACATCTGGGTAATAAAAATGAAAAAAGCATATACATAATGGGAGGAATAGCGCTAAGCAACAGTACATGTGAAAAAGACTTAGGTATACTAATAGATCATAGACTGAACATGAGTCAACAGTGTGATGCAGCAGCAAAAAAGGCAAATACAATTCTGGGATGTATTAACAGAAGCATACAGCCTAGATCACGTGAAGTCATTATCGCACTTTACTCCTCTTTGGTCAGACCTCATCTGGAATACTGTGTTCAGTTTTGGGCACCACATTTTAAAACATCGACAAACTAGAGCAAGTTCAGAGAAGAGCGACCAGAATGGAGACTGGTCTGCAAACCATGTCCTATGAGGAACGGTTACAGGATTTGGGAATGTTTAGCTTGCAAAAAAGAAGACTGAGAGGAGATTTAATAGCTGTCTACAAATATCTCAAGGGCTGTCACATTGAAGAAGGATCATCTTTATTCTCATTTGCACAAGGAAAGACTAGAAGCAATGGAATGAAACTGAATGGGAGGAGACACAGATTAGATATTAGAAAAAACTTTTTGACAGTTAGGGTGATCAATGAGTGGAACAGGCTGTCACGAGAGGTGGTGAGTTCCCCTTCAATGGAGGTCTTCAAACAAAGGCTGGACAGATATCTGTCTGGAATGATTTAGTGAATCCTGCTTTGAGCAAGGGGTTGGACCAGATGACCCAGGAGGTCCCTTCCAACTCTACCATTCTATGACCTGTACAAGGGCGTCATGATGGAGGTTCCGCAGGCCCTCACATCACCAGGTAATAGACAGGACTAAATACACATGGCCTATAATTATCTGTATGTAAGGAATTAATTCAGTCTCTGTATGTGTTTCCTCCAGTTCTATCCAGTAACAGGACAACACCAGAGAGATGTCCCCATCGTTTTCTTCCACAGGACTGTAAACAAGAAGATCCCAATGTTCCTCAGAATCATCAGGTAGATAGAGAGAAGGTGTCATGAGATCTCCCCTATGATGTGGAGATGGCTGTGAAGATCTTGTGTTCAGTCTTGTTTATCCACCAGTATTATATATTTTATACTTGTGTAATGAGAATGGTGGAGATGGCAGGATTAGAGCTGATCATAGATGTGACTTCTCCATCTGTCTGTGACATGAACAATATTTGTTTCAGGGTAAAGATCTGCCCCATATTATTGCTAGAGACATATGTGAGGGGTGAGGGGTGAGGAGTGGTGTAAAGAGGAGATTCCTACATATGACTACCCAGGTGAGTAGAATCTACTAAATTCAGAAACAGATAGAAAGTACATTGAGATAAAGCTATAATTCAGACCATAGGCGGATTATAATGAGGGCAATCTGGGTTCCCGCCCGGGGCCCGAGCCTTCAGATTGCCCTCATTATAATGCACAGCAGCCAGTTAGTTTTTACCTTACGCTCTGTTCATTGGCTGCACAGCATGGTTCAGCAAGGAGCTGCACTGTGATTGGTGAAGCGCCGCCTCCTCCTCCTTCTTCACTCACCAGCGACACGCAAGTTATGAAGATAAGAGGGAAATCCATTGCTCCTGCTGCGTCACTGGGGACAAACTAGTAAACAAACAGTAAGTAACACTTGTTTCCCTGGTCTTCACTGGCTGAGGGGCCTCCCAGCCTGAGCAATATCTGTGGGGGAGATGAAGTATGAGAGTGGGCCCTCAGAGAGGAGTGTCTGAGGGCCCCCTGTGGCACCATTGCCAGGCTGGATTGTTGAAGCAACAGGATTCTCCGTGCAGCTCCACTAATCAGGAGCAAATGCAGGAGAACCCCCTAGGAACATCTGGAGCACAACCAGTGTAAGGTTAGCAGGACCTATACTTTATAATGCTGTTATCTCCTGAGGAGAGGTGCGGGAGGGGGTGTCAGCTCTGCTACATGACCCTGAGCACTGGGGCTGGGGAAGAGGAACATGCTGACTGCAGAGCAGCAACAGACTCATCAGTGTGCAGAGCAGCAAAAGACTCATCACTGTGCAGAGCAACAACAGACTCATCACTGTGCAGAGCAACAACAGACTCATCACTGTGCAGAGCAACAACAGACTCATCACTGTGCAGAGCAGCCTGGTGTTAAAGATGCATAGAAACCTGCAACAAACTGCAAACACCTATCTGCTCTGCACATCTGCATGTACATTGCTTTTTCCCTCAGATAGGAAATAGCAATGCACATAATATGTACATAGCAGAGCTCTGTAGGACTATCTATCTCTCACTATTTATCATCTATCTCCATCATATCTATCTAGATAATTTCTAGCTATCGATCTCCATCATATCTATCATCTATCCCCATCTTATCTATCTATCTAGTAGAAAAAGACAAAAGCAGCACCAGCAAAACAGGGTGCAAAGCCTCCCAGGTATATACCAACCCTCCAATGTAGTATAAAAAAGATGGAGGCCGCATATAAAGAAGAAAAAAGTGCTATTTAATAGCCCATAAGGGAAAGTCAGGAGGGATAGTTTTCAAGTGTTTGACTGTCAAGCTCTCAAAGGTGTATTAGCACCAACCCAACTCACCAATAGGGGGCGTCAGTACTAAAAGTGTCTAGGGCAGCATAAACTCTACATATGCCCCTTAATGGATATTGCTTGCTGTGTTAATTATTGCTCAAATGAAGTGCATTTAAAGACTTAATTCTTTACATGGAAGAGGGTGAATTCGACAGTACAAGTGGGAACTGATCCTAATGTGCAAAGGGAATTAAATTGGTTTTACACTTTAAACAAATCTGTCCCAAAGTACTTTCATAAATATAAAACAACATACACTGCATGAACTCACCTTCCCCGGGTCCAGAACTAGTTACCTGCTACTGCTCCAGTACCAACTACAGTGAACATTATATCTTTATTCTTTAGCCAATCACTGAGCATACCAGCAGCACTGGCAGATCAGGTAAGCTCAGTGATTGGCAGCAGTAGTGATGTTCGCTTTAGTCATCACATTACAGCTGCAGTCAGTACACAGAAACTGGAGCAGCAGCGTGAAGTTGGACCCAAGGTAGTTGAGTACCTGCTATGTATGTGATTTTTATATGTGAAAGGATCTGTCAGCTCTCCTGTGTGGTATAGTATATAGAGGCTCTGTCAGCTCTCCTGTGTGGTGTAGTATATAGAGGATCTGTCAGCTCTCCTGTGAGGTGTAGTATATAGAGGCTCTGTCAGCTCTCCTGTATGGTGTAGTATATAGAGGATCTGTCAGCTCTCCTGTGTGGTGTAGTATATAGAGGATCTGTCTGCTCTCCTGTGTGGTATAGTATATAGAGGCTCTGTCAGCTCTCCTGTGTGGTGTAGTATATAGAGGATCTGTCAGCTCTCCTGTGTGGTGTAGTATATAGAGGATCTGTCAGCTTTCCTGTGTGGAGTTGTATATAGAGGATCTGTCGGCTCTTCTGTGTGGTGTAGTATATAGAGGATCTGTCAGCTCCCCTGTGTGGTGTAGTATATAGAGGATCTGTCAGCTCCCCTGTGTGGTGTAGTATATAGAGGATCTGTCAGCTCTCCTGTGTGGAGTTGTATATAGAGGATCTGTCGGCTCTTCTGTGTGGTGTAGTATATAGAGGACCTGTCAGCTCTCCTGTGTGGTGTAGTATATAGAGGATCTGTCGGCTCTCCTGTGTGGTGTAGTACATAGAGGATCTGTCAGCTCTCCTGTGTGATATTGTATATAGAGGAACTGACGGCTCTCCTGTGTAGTATATAGAGGATCTATCAGCTCTCCTGTGTGGTGCAGTATATAGAGGATCTGTCCTGTGTGGTGCAGTATATAGAGGATCTGTGAGCTCTCCTGTGTGGTGTAGTATATAGAGGATCTGACGGCTCTCCTGTGTAGTATATAGAGGATCTATCAGCTCTCCTGTGTGGTGCAGTATATAGAGGATCTGTCCTGTGTGGTGCAGTATATAGAGGATCTGTCAGCTCTCCTGTGTGGTGTAGTATATAGAGGATCTGTCAGCTCCCCTGTGTGGTGTAGTATATAGAGGATCTGTCAGCTCTCCTGTGTGGTGTAGTATATAGAGGATCTGACGGCTCTCCTGTGTGTTATGCACACGCCCGGGCTGAGCGGCGTGTGCGTGTGATTGTAGTGATTCCACTGGACCGTGCCGGAGAGTGAATGCCTGGAGGGGCGTAACTAGGTATTCACCCGATCCGACCAGGGTCGCACGACGGCATACGACGCCAGTGCACCAAGGAGGAACCGAGCAGAGGGACCAGGTGCTACTCCAGGACAGACCCCGGACACGGCTGTTGACCCACACAGGCGAATACAGGAACAGACTGGTAGGCTGGCACACAGACTGGTGGGTATAGGCAGGCACGACTGGTATGCAGGCAGGCGGGTATGCAGGCAGGCGGGTATGCAGGCAGGCACAGCTAGAGTGCAGACAGGGAGGCACCAGCAGGTAGGAACACAGGCGGGATAGGACCCAGTACACACTGGGACTCAGGAACAATACAGGCAGAGGGGTACAGGCAAGCACAGCTAGAGTGCAGACAGGGAGGCACTAGCAGGTAGGGACACTGGCGGGATAGGACCCAGTACACACTGGGACTCAGGAACAGAACCACAGATGTGGCGGACAAACACAGCAGAGTGAGGCTGCCCAGAGAGGTGAGCGAGAACAGGGCAGGACAAGGCCGCCTGGAGCGGTGAGCAAGAGTAGAGCAGGACAAGGCCGCCAGGAGCGGTGAACAAAGGATCAGAGCTGAGCGAGACTGCTGGAGCAGTGAGCAAGAGTAAAGCAGGACGAGGCCGCCTGGAGCGGTGAGCAAGAGTGGAGCGAGACTGCCGGAGCAGCGAGCAAAAGGGTCAGAGCGGAGCAAGGCTGCCGGAGCAGCGAGCAAAGGAGTCAGAGCAGGCTAGAACCGCCGGAGCGGTAAGCAAAGGAGTCAGAGCAGACTAGAACCGCCGGAGCGGTGAGCAAAGGAGTCAGAGCAGACTAGAACCGCCGGAGCGGTGAGCAAAGGAGTCAGAGCAGGCTAGAACCGCCGGAGCAGTGAGCAAAGGAGTCAGAGCAGGCAAGGCTGAGTAGGGGGGACAGGGCTCTGTTCACACGGAACAGACAGGAAGAGAAAGGCAGAGCCAGATACCCACAGGGTACTTGCAGTGAAGTAACGAGTGGACCACAAACTCACAAACGGGAGTACAGAGACAACAAACAGGAGTTAGGTACAAGTTCAGACTCTGCAGAAAAAGGAAAGGAACGGACATAGAGGCAAAACAGGTAAAGGATAGGAGAGAGTTCAGACTGGAACTGAGCGTACGGAGGAGACCGACACTGCAGCGGGATACAGGAGCGGGTCTGGGAATACGGCCCCCAGAGAGGCGGGACGAACAGGCAAGGAGCGTGTTCAGACAGGACAGACAAGATACAGGAGCGGGTCTAGGTAATCGGCCCCTAGAAGGCGGGAGGAACAGGCTAGGAGCGTGTTCAGACAGGACAGACAAGATACAGGAGCGGGTCTAGGTAATCAGCCCCTAGAAGGCAGGAGGAACAGGCTAGGAGCGTGTTCAGACAGGCCTGGAAATACAGCCTCCAGGATAGGCAGACAAGAGAACACAGAACGGGACCTGGCACCTTCAGAGTGCAAGCACACACTGAATGAAACACTATGCTCAGGCAGGGATAGATGGGAGCAGCTGAGCTATATACCAGGTGACAGACAGCAATAGGCTGAGGACGCACAAGGGGTGTGACCCACAGCAGGTACAAAAAGCAGGAAGTGATCGGGCGCCGCCCTTAAGCAGCAGAAACAGACACAAACAGACAGCATGGAGGGAAGCCAGAGAGACATTCTGGACTGGAGATCAAGTTCGCGCTCTTGCACAGTGGGAGATGGACCACCATGCAAGGACGCCACCAGGTATGTTACAGTACCCCCCCCTTACGCCGCCTCTTCTTCAGGCCTGCCAGAATCTTCCGCAGGGAATTCGAGGACCAGTCGTTCACTTCAAGGAGATCACTTCCACTGTCCACAGGAAAAACTGATCTCATCTGGTTAGCTAGGATGCTACCTCCTATCCAGCCATCCTCAGTAACAGACGAAATGGGTGGAGTACCAGGAACAGCACACAAGGAAGTCTCTCTCCACATATTTTCAGGTGGCACCCCAGAGGGTACAGGAGACAACTGGAAGTCCTTCACCGGGTTGGAGGGGGACAGAGACTTGGGGGTAATCTCTGCTTCGAGGTACATCTTGTTAAGCTCACACGAAGAAATAGACGGGTTATCAGGTACATAATGAGGAAAAGTCACTGTCTCTTTGTTATCTGGTGGTACCCCGGAGGATTCAGGAAACAACTGGAGGTCCTCCGCCGGGTCAGAAGAGTGCAGAGGCTCAGAGAAAACATCTGCTTCAGAGTACACTAGGTCGGACTCACTGGACGAAGCAGGCGAGGTATCGGGTACCGAGTATAGGAAAGTCTCTGTCCATTCACCACCAGGTGGCAACCCGAAGGGTTCTGGAGACAACTGGCGGTCCTCCGCCTGGTCAGAGGGGTGTAGAGACTCACGGGTAACCTCTGCTTCAGAGTACACTAGGTCGGACTCACTGGACGAAGCAAGTGAGGTATCAGATCTAGGATATAGGAAAGTCTCTGTCCATTCACCACCAGGTGGCACCCAGAAGGGTTCTGGAGACAACTGGAGGTCCTCCGCCTGGTCGGAGGGGTGTAGAGACTCGGGAGTAACCACTGCTTCGGAGTACACTAGGTTGGACTCAGTGGACGAAGCGAGCGAGGTATCAGGTACAGAGTATAGGAGAGTCTCTGTCCTTTCGCTACCAGGTAGCACCCCGAAGGGTTCTGGAGACAACTGGAGGTCCTCCGCCTGGTCGGAGGGGTGTAGAGACTCGGGAGTAACCTCTGCTTCGGAGTACACTAGGTTGGACTCACTGGACGAAGCGAGCGAGGTATCAGGTACAGAGTATAGGAGAGTCTCTGTCCTTTCGCTACCAGGTAGCACCCCGAAGGGTTCAGGAGACAACTGGAGGTCCTCCGCCTGGGCGGAGGGGTGTAGAGACTCGGGGGTAACTACCACTTTGGGGTACCCATTGTCAGGCTCACAGGACGAAGCGGACAAAGTATCGAGTACCGGGTGTAGAGAAGTCTCTCTCCATTTGTCATCGAGCGGTATCCCGGAGGATTCAGGAGGCAACAGGGGGTCCTCCACCAGGTAGTAGAGGTGCACAGACTCTGAGGTAACCACAGCTTTGGAGCATCCTTGGACATGCACACCGGTTAAAGAGAGAGAAGCATCTGATGCCGGGTGCAGGAAGTTCTCCTGTGTGGAGTCTGGATGGGCAGAAGTCTCTTCGGGCAGGAGAACTGGTGCACTACCCATGCACATTACCCGTTGGGGCTTCTCCGGGATACAGGGAGATGAAGCTTCAGTAGGGACTTCAAGGTTGGGGTCAGGAGGTCTCAGGGAGGACAGACCCTGGCGTGACGGCTTGCCTCTACGTCTAGCACGTCTGGACTGCCTCTTGAGGTTGGGAGAAGTATTCCGGAAAGCGTAGTCACCCTGTGAGGATTCTGGGTGGGCAGTAGTCTCATTGGGCTGGAGGACTATTGCGCTACCCACACACATTACCCGTCGGGGCTGCTCCGGGATATTGGGAAGTGAAGCTTCAGCAGGGGCTTCAGGGTTAGGGTCCTCGAAGACCATACGAAAGGCCACCAGGAAGGCCTGCAGGTCAAGGACGACAGGATCCCATGCTTCCCATAGGGGGGTGACCCATTTCAAGGCATCACCCGCTAGGTAGTCAATCATAAAGGCCACTTTAGCCCAATCGGAAGGAAAATAGAGAGGGTAGGCCTTAAAGTGTAGCATGCATTGCTCCACAAATGCACGACACTGTCTTGGATCCCCATAGTAACGTGGCGGATCCGCAGGAACGAGAGCTGATAGATCCATCTGGACGGTTCGTAATTCGCCTGGAACTCAGCTAAGGAAAAAAAAAATGTATTTATTTATTTTAATGCATGTATTCGCTGGAAAACTTCTCAGAGAGCGAAGGCCGTGGGGCTCAACGGGAACCATGGCCTGAGCATGCTGTTATGCACACGCCCGGGCTGAGCGGCGTGTGCGTGTGATTGTAGTGATTCCACTGGACCGTGCCGGAGAGTGAATGCCTGGAGGGGCGTAACTAGGTATTCACCCGATCCGACCAGGGTCGCACGACGGCATACGACGCCAGTGCACCAAGGAGGAACCGAGCAGAGGGACCAGGTGCTACTCCAGGACAGACCCCGGACACGGCTGTTGACCCACACAGGCGAATACAGGAACAGACTGGTAGGCTGGCACACAGACTGGTGGGTATAGGCAGGCACGACTGGTATGCAGGCAGGCGGGTATGCAGGCAAGCACAGCTAGAGTGCAGACAGGGAGGCACTAGCAGGTAGGGACACTGGCGGGATAGGACCCAGTACACACTGGGACTCAGGAACAGAACCACAGATGTGGCGGACAAACACAGCAGAGTGAGGCTGCCCAGAGAGGTGAGCGAGAACAGGGCAGGACAAGGCCGCCTGGAGCGGTGAGCAAGAGTAGAGCAGGACAAGGCCGCCAGGAGCGGTGAACAAAGGATCAGAGCTGAGCGAGACTGCTGGAGCAGTGAGCAAGAGTAAAGCAGGACGAGGCCGCCTGGAGCGGTGAGCAAGAGTGGAGCGAGACTGCCGGAGCAGCGAGCAAAAGGGTCAGAGCGGAGCAAGGCTGCCGGAGCAGCGAGCAAAGGAGTCAGAGCAGGCTAGAACCGCCGGAGCGGTAAGCAAAGGAGTCAGAGCAGACTAGAACCGCCGGAGCGGTGAGCAAAGGAGTCAGAGCAGGCTAGAACCGCCGGAGCAGTGAGCAAAGGAGTCAGAGCAGGCAAGGCTGAGTAGGGGGGACAGGGCTCTGTTCACACGGAACAGACAGGAAGAGAAAGGCAGAGCCAGATACCCACAGGGTACTTGCAGTGAAGTAACGAGTGGACCACAAACTCACAAACGGGAGTACAGAGACAACAAACAGGAGTTAGGTACAAGTTCAGACTCTGCAGAAAAAGGAAAGGAACGGACATAGAGGCAAAACAGGTAAAGGATAGGAGAGAGTTCAGACTGGAACTGAGCGTACGGAGGAGACCGACACTGCAGCGGGATACAGGAGCGGGTCTGGGAATACGGCCCCCAGAGAGGCGGGACGAACAGGCAAGGAGCGTGTTCAGACAGGACAGACAAGATACAGGAGCGGGTCTAGGTAATCGGCCCCTAGAAGGCGGGAGGAACAGGCTAGGAGCGTGTTCAGACAGGACAGACAAGATACAGGAGCGGGTCTAGGTAATCGGCCCCTAGAAGGCAGGAGGAACAGGCTAGGAGCGTGTTCAGACAGGACAGACAAGATACAGGAGCGGGTCTAGGTAATCAGCCCCTAGAAGGCAGGAGGAACAGGCTAGGAGCGTGTTCAGACAGGCCTGGAAATACAGCCTCCAGGATAGGCAGACAAGAGAACACAGAACGGGACCTGGCACCTTCAGAGTGCAAGCACACACTGAATGAAACACTATGCTCAGGCAGGGATAGATGGGAGCAGCTGAGCTATATACCAGGTGACAGACAGCAATAGGCTGAGGACGCACAAGGGGTGTGACCCACAGCAGGTACAAAAAGCAGGAAGTGATCGGGCGCCGCCCTTAAGCAGCAGAAACAGACACAAACAGACAGCATGGAGGGAAGCCAGAGAGACATTCTGGACAGGAGATCAAGTGCGCGCTCTTGCACAGTGGGAGATGGACCACCATGCAAGGACGCCGCCAGGTATGTTACACTGTGTAGTATATAGAGGATCTATCAGCTCTCCTGTGTGGTTGTTATGCACACGCCCGGGCTGAGCGGCGTGTGCGTGTGATTGGTAGTGATTCCACTGGACCGTGCCGGAGAGTGAATGCCTGGAGGGGCTTGACTAAGTATTCACCCGATCCGACCAGGGTCGCACGACGGCATACGACGCCAGTGCACCAAGGAGGAACCGAGCAGAGGGACCAGGTGCTACTCCAGGACAGACCCCGGACACGGCTGTTGACCCACACAGGGGAATACAGGAACAGGCTGGTAGGCTGGCACACAGACTGGTGGGTATAGGCAGGCACGACTGGTATGCAGGCAGGCGGGTATGCAGGCAGGGGGGTAAAGGCAAGCACAGCTAGAGTGCAGACAGGGAGGCACTAGCAGGTAGGAACACAGGCGGGATAGGACCCAGTACACACCGGGACTCAGGAACAATACAGGCAGAGGGTTACAGGCAAGCACAGCTAGAGTGCAGACAAGGCTGAGCAGGGAGGGCAGGGCTCTGTTCACACGGAACAGACAGGAAGGGAAAGACAGAGCCAGATACTCACACAGTACTTGCAGAGACAACAAGCAGGAGTTAGGTACGAGTTCAGACTCTGCAGAAAAAGGAAGGGAACGGACATAGAGGCAAAACAAGTAAAGGACAGGAGAGAGTTCAGACTGGAACTGAGTGTACGGAGGAGACCGACACTGCAGAGGGATACAGGAGCGGGTCTGGGAATACGGCCCCCAGAGAGGCGGAACAAACAGGCAAGGAGCGTGTTCAGACAGGACAGACCAGACACAGGAGCGGGTCTAGGAAATCGGCCACTAGAAGGCGAGAGGAACAGGCTAGGAGCGAGTTCAGACAGGTCAGACAAGATACAGGAACGGGTCTAGGTAATCGGCCCCTAGAAGGCAGGAGGAACAGGCTAGGAGCGTGTTCAGACAGGACAGACAAGAGAACACAGAAAGGACTCAGTTCAGACACGGGAGCTGATACCGCAAGGCAGGAGACATACAGGACTCAGTTCAGACACGGGAACTGATACAAAAAGCAGGAGACAAGAGACGGGACCTGGCACCTTCAGAGTGCAAGCACACACTGAAGGAAACACTATGCTCAGGCAGGGATAGAAGGGAGCTGCTGGGCTATATACCAAGTGACAGACAGCAATAGGCTGAGGACGCACAAGGGGTGTGACCCACAGCAGGTACAAAAGGCAGGAAGTGATCGGGCGCCGCCCTTAAGCAGCAGAAACAGACACAAACAGACAGCATGGAGGGAAGCCAGAGAGACATTCTGGACAGGAGATCAAGTGCGCCCTCTTGCACAGTGGGAGATGGACCACCATGCAAGGACGCCGCCAGGTATGTTACAGTACCTCCCCCCTTACGCCCCCTCTTCTTCAGGCCTGCCAGAATCTTCCGCAGGGAATTCGAGGACCAGTCGTTCACTGGGTTGGAGGGGGACAGAGACTTAAGGGTAATCTCTGCTTCGAGGTACATCTTGTCAAGCTCACAGGAAGAAATAGACGGGTTATCAGGTACATAATGAGGAAAAGTCACTGTCTCTTTGTTATCTAGTGGTATCCCGGAGGATTCAGGAAACAACTGGAGGTCCTCCGCCGGGTCAGAAGAGTGCAGAGGCTCAGAGAAAACAACTGCTTCAGAGTACACTAGGTCGGACTCACTGGAGGAAGCAGGCGAGGTATCGGGTACCGAGTATAGGAAAGTCTCTGTCCATTCACCACCAGGTGGCACCCCGAAGGGTTCTGGAGACAGCTGGCGGTCCTCCGCCTGGTCAGAGGGGTGTAGAGACTCACGGGTAACCTCTGCTTCAGAGTACACTAGGTCGGACTCACTGGACGAAGCAAGCGAGGTATCAGATCCAGGATATAGGAAAGTCTCTGTCCATTCACCACCAGGTGGCACCCCGAAGGATTCTGAACACAACTGGAGGTCCTCCGCCTGGTCGGAGGGGTGTAGAGACTCAGGAGTAACCTCTGCTTCGGAGTACACTAGGTTGGACTCACTGGACGAAGCGAGCGAGGTATCAGGTACAGAGTATAGGAGAGTCTCTGTCCTTTCGCTACCAGGTAGCACCCCGAAGGGTTCAGGAGACAACTGGAGATCCTCCGCCTGGTCGGAGGGGTGTAGAGACTCGGAGGTAACTACCACTTTGGGGTACCCATTGTCAGGCTCACAGGACGAAGCGGACAAAGTATTGAGTACCGGGTGTAGAGAAGTCTCTCTCCATTTGTCATCGAGTGGTATCCCGGAGGGTTCAGGAGGCAACAGGGGATGCTCCGCCAGGTAGTAGAGGTGCACAGACTCTGAGGTAACCACAGCTTTGGAGCATCCTTGGACATGCACACCGGTTAAAGAGAAAGAAGCATCTGATGCCGGGTGCAGGAAGTTCTCCTGTGTGGAGTCTGGATGGGCAGAAGTCTCTTCGGCCAGGAGAACTGGTGCACTACCCACGCACATTACCCATTGGGGTTTCTCCGGGATACAGGGAGATGAAGCTTCAGTAGGGACTTCAAGGTTGGGGTCAGGAGGTCTCAGGGAGGACAGACCCTGGCGTGACGGCTTGCCTCTACGTCTAGCACGTCTGGACTGCCTCCTGAGGTTGGGAGAAGTATTCCGGAAAGCGTAGTCACCCTGTGAGGATTCTGGGTGGGCAGTAGTCTCATTGGGCTGGAGGACTATTGCGCTACCCACACACATTACCCGTCGGGGCTGCTCCGGGATATTGGGAAGTGAAGCTTCAGCAGGGGCTTCAGGGTTAGGGTCCTCGAAGACCATACGAAAGGCCACCAGGAAGGCCTGCAGGTCAAGGATGACAGGATCCCATGCTTCCCATAGGGGGGTGACCCATTTCAAGGCATCACCCGCTAGGTAGTCAATCATAAAGGCCACTTTAGCCCAATCGGAAGGAAAATAGAGAGGGTAGGCCTTAAAGTGTAGCATGCATTGCTCCACAAATGCACGACACTGTCTTGGATCCCCATAGTAACGTGGCGGATCCGCAGGAACGAGGGCTGATAGATCCATCTGGACGGGTGCGTAATTCGCCTGGAACTCAGCTAAAGGGGGAAAAAAATTTATTTATTTTATTTTAATGCATGTATTCGCTGGAAAAACTTCTCAAAGAGCGAAGGCCGTGGGGCTCAACGGGAACCATGTCCTGAGCATGCTGTTATGCACACGCCCGGGCTGAGCGGCGTGTGCGTGTGATTGGTAGTGATTCCACTGGACCGTGCCGGAGAGTGAATGCCTGGAGGGGCGTGACTAAGTATTCACCCGATCCGACCAGGGTCGCACGACGGCATACGACGCCAGTGCACCAAGGAGGAACCGAGCAGAGGGACCAGGTGCTACTCCAGGACAGACCCCGGACACGGCTGTTGACCCACACAGGGGAATACAGGAACAGGCTGGTAGGCTGGCACACAGACTGGTGGGTATAGGCAGGCACGACTGGTATGCAGGCAGGCGGGTATGCAGGCAGGGGGGTAAAGGCAAGCACAGCTAGAGTGCAGACAGGGAGGCACTAGCAGGTAGGAACACAGGCGGGATAGGACCCAGTACACACCGGGACTCAGGAACAATACAGGCAGAGGGTTACAGGCAAGCACAGCTAGAGTGCAGACAAGGCTGAGCAGGGAGGGCAGGGCTCTGTTCACACGGAACAGACAGGAAGGGAAAGACAGAGCCAGATACTCACACAGTACTTGCAGAGACAACAAGCAGGAGTTAGGTACGAGTTCAGACTCTGCAGAAAAAGGAAGGGAACGGACATAGAGGCAAAACAAGTAAAGGACAGGAGAGAGTTCAGACTGGAACTGAGTGTACGGAGGAGACCGACACTGCAGAGGGATACAGGAGCGGGTCTGGGAATACGGCCCCCAGAGAGGCGGAACGAACAGGCAAGGAGCGTGTTCAGACAGGACAGACCAGACACAGGAGCGGGTCTAGGAAATCGGCCACTAGAAGGCGAGAGGAACAGGCTAGGAGCGAGTTCAGACAGGTCAGACAAGATACAGGAACGGGTCTAGGTAATCGGCCCCTAGAAGGCAGGAGGAACAGGCTAGGAGCGTGTTCAGACAGGACAGACAAGAGAACACAGAAAGGACTCAGTTCAGACACGGGAGCTGATACCGCAAGGCAGGAGACATACAGGACTCAGTTCAGACACGGGAACTGATACAAAAAGCAGGAGACAAGAGACGGGACCTGGCACCTTCAGAGTGCAAGCACACACTGAAGGAAACACTATGCTCAGGCAGGGATAGAAGGGAGCTGCTGGGCTATATACCAAGTGACAGACAGCAATAGGCTTAGGACGCACAAGGGGTGTGACCCACAGCAGGTACAAAAGGCAGGAAGTGATCGGGCGCCGCCCTTAAGCAGCAGAAACAGACACAAACAGACAGCATGGAGGGAAGCCAGAGAGACATTCTGGACAGGAGATCAAGTGCGCCCTCTTGCACAGTGGGAGATGGACCACCATGCAAGGACGCCGCCAGGTATGTTACAGTGGTGCAGTATATAGAGGATCTGTCCTGTGTGGTGCAGTATATAGAGGATCTGTCAGCTCTCCTGTGTGGTGTAGTATATAAAGGATCTGTCAGCTCTCCTGTGTGGTGTAGTATATAGAGGATCTGTCAGCTCCCCTGTGTGGTGTAGTATATAGAGGATCTGTCAGCTCTCCTGTGTGGTGTAGTATATAGAGGATCTGTACTGTGTGGTGTAGTATATAGAGGATCGGTCGGCTCTCCTGTGTGGTGTAGTATATAGAGGATCTGTCAGCTCTCCTGTGTGGTGCAGTATATAGAGGATCTGTCAGCTCTCCTGTGTGGTGTAGTATATAGAGGATCTGTCAGCTCTCCTGTGTGGTGTAGCATATAGAGGATCTGTCGGCTCTCCTGTGTGGTGTAGCATATAGAGGATGTGTCGGCTCTCCTGTGTGGTGTAGTATATAGAGGATCTGTCAGCTCTCCTGTGTGGTGTAGTATATAGATGATCTGTCAGCTCTCCGGTGTGGTGTAGTATATAGAGGATCTGTCAGGTCTCCCTTGTGGTGTAGTATATAGAGGATCTGTCAGCTCTCCTGTGTGGTGTAGTATATAGAGGATCTGTCAGCTCTCCTGTGAGGTGTAGTATATAGAGGATCTGTCAGCTCTCCTGTGTGGTGTAGTATATAGAGGATCTGTCAGCTCTCCTGTGTGGTGTAGTATATAGAGGATCTGTCAGCTCTCCTGTGAGGTGTAGTATATAGAGGATCTGTCAGCTCTCCTGTGTGGCGTAGTATATAGAGGATCTGTCGGCTCTCCTGTGTGGTGTAGTATATAGAGGATCTGTCAGTTCTCCTGTATGGTGTAGTATATAGAGGATCTGTCCTGTGTGGTGTAGTATATAGAGGATCTGTCCTGTGTGGTGTAGTATATAGAGGATCTGTACTGTGTGGTGTAGTATATAGAGGATCGGTCGGCTCTCCTGTGTGGTGTAGTATATAGAGGATCTGTCAGCTCTCCTGTGTGGTGTAGTATATAGAGGATCTGTCGGCTCTCCTGTGTGGTGTAGTATATAGAGGATCTGTCAGCTCTCCTGTGTGGTGTAGTATATAGAGGATCTGTCAGCTCTCCTGTGTGGTGTAGTGTATAGAGGATCTGTCATCTCTCCTGTGTGGTGTAGTATATAGAGGATCTGTCCTGTGTGGTACAGTATATAGAGGATCTGTCAGCTCTCCTGTGTGGTGTAGTATATAGAGGATCTGTCAGCTCTCCTGTGTGGTGTAGTATATAGAGGATCTGTCAGCTCCCCTGTGTGGTGTAGTATATAGAGGATCTGTCAGCTCTCCTGTGTGGTGTAGTATATAGAGGATCTGTCAGCTCCCCTGTGTGGTGTAGTATATAGAGGATCTGTCAGCTCTCCTGTGTGGTATAGTATATAGAGGATCTGTCAGCTCCCCTGTGTGGTGTAGTATATAGAGGATCTGTCAGCTCTCCTGTGTGGTGTAGTATATAGAGGATCTGTCAGCTCTCCTGTGTGGTGTAGTATATATAGGATCTGTCAGCTCTCCTGTGTGGTGTAGTATATAGAGGATCTGTCAGCTCCCCTGTGTGGTGTAGTATATAGAGGATCTGTCGGCTCTTCTGTGTGGTGTAGTATACAGAGGACCTGTGAGCTCTCCTGTGTGGTGTAGTATATAGAGGATCTGTCAGCTCTCCTGTGTGGTGTAGTACATAGAGGATCTGTCAGCTCTCCTGTGTGATATAGTATATAGAGGATCTGTCGGCTCTCCTGTGTAATATATAGAGGATCTATCAGCTCTCCTGTGTGGTGCAGTATATAGAGGATCTGTCCTGTGTGGTGCAGTATATAGAGGATCTATCAGCTCTCCTGTGTGGTGCAGTATATAGAGGATCTGTCCTGTGTGGTGTAGTATATAGAGAATCTGTCAGCTCTCCTGTGTGGTGTAGTATATAGAGGATCTGTCAGCTCTCCTGTGT
The DNA here is from genome assembly GCF_046119375.1 of Phyllobates terribilis. NCBI lineage: Eukaryota > Metazoa > Chordata > Amphibia > Anura > Dendrobatidae > Phyllobates > Phyllobates terribilis. The sequence continues at coordinate 46,465,980 of NW_027362765.1, forward strand.
GGTGTAGTATATAGAGGATCTGTCAGCTCCCCTGTGTGGTGTAGTATATAGAGGATCTGTCAGCTCTCCTGTGTGGTGTAGTATATAGAGGATCTGTCAGCTCCCCTGTGTGGTGTAGTATATAGAGGATCTGTCAGCTCTCCTGTGTGGTATAGTATATAGAGGATCTGTCAGCTCCCCTGTGTGGTGTAGTATATAGAGGATCTGGCAGCTCTCCTGTGTGGTGTAGTATATAGAGGATCTGTCAGCTCTCCTGTGTGGTGTAGTATATAGAGGATCTGTCAGCTGTCCTGTGTGGTGTAGTATATAGAGGATCTGTCAGCTCCCCTGTGTGGTGTAGTATATAGAGGATCTGTCGGATCTTCTGTGTGGTGTAGTATACAGAGGACCTGTGAGCTCTCCTGTGTGGTGTAGTATATAGAGGATCTGTCAGCTCTCCTGTGTGGTGTAGTACATAGAGGATCTGTCAGCTCTCCTGTGTGATATAGTATATAGAGGATCTGTCGGCTCTCCTGTGTAATATATAGAGGATCTATCAGCTCTCCTGTGTGGTGCAGTATATAGAGGATCTGTCCTGTGTGGTGCAGTATATAGAGGATCTATCAGCTCTCCTGTGTGGTGCAGTATATAGAGGATCTGTCCTGTGTGGTGTAGTATATAGAGAATCTGTTAGCTCTCCTGTGTGGTGTAGTATATAGAGGATCTGTATCTGTCAGCTCCCCTGTGTGGTGTAGTATATAGAGGATCTGTCAGCTCTCCTGTGTGGTGTAGTATATAGAGGATCTGTCAGCTCTTCTGTGTGGTGTAGTATATAGAGGATCTGTCAGCTCCCCTGTGTGGTGTAGTATATAGAGGATCTGTCAGCTCTCCTGTGTGGTGTAGTATATAGAGGATCTGTCAGCTCCCCTGTGTGGTGTAGTATATAGAGGATCTGTCAGCTCTCCTGTGTGGTGTAGTATATAGAGGATCTGTCAGCTCTTCTGTGTGGTGTAGTATATAGAGGATCTGTCAGCTCTCCTGTGTGGTGTAGTATATAGAGGATCTGTCAGCTTTCCTGTGTGGTGTAGTATATAGGGGATCTGTCGGCTCTCCTGTGTGGTGTAGTATATAGAGGATCTGTCAGCTCTCCTGTGTGGTGTAGTATATAGAGGATGTCGGCTCTCCTGTGTGGAGTAGTATATAGAGGATCTGTCAGTTCTCCTGTGTGGTGTAATATATAGAGGATCTGTCAGCTCTCCTGTGAGGTGTAGTATATAGAGGATCTGTCAGCTCTCCTGTGTGGTGTAGTATATAGAGGATCTGTCAGCTCTCCTGTGAGGTGTAGTATATAGAGGATCTGTCAGCTCTCCTGTGTGGTGTAGTATATAGAGGATCTGTCGGCTCTCCTGTGTGGTGTAGTATATAGAGGATCTGTCAGTTCTCCTGTATGGTGTAGTATATAGAGGATCTGTCCTGTGTGGTGTAGTATATAGAGGATCTGTCCTGTGTGGTGTAGTATATAGAGGATCTGTCAGATCTCCTGTGTGGTGTAGTATATAGAGGATCTGTCCTGTGTGGTGTAGTATATAGAGGATCTGTCCTGTGTGGTGTAGTATATAGAGGATCTGTACTGTGTGGTGTAGTATATAGAGGATCTGTCATCTGTACTGTGTGGTGTAGTATATAGAGGATCTGTCAGCTCTCCTGTGAGGTGTAGTATATAGAGGATCTGTCAGCTCTCCTGTGTGGTGTAGTATATAGAGGATCTGTCGGCTCTCCTGTGTGGTGTAGTATATAGAGGATCTGTCAGTTCTCCTGTATGGTGTAGTATATAGAGGATCTGTCCTGTGTGGTGTAGTATATAGAGGATCTGTCCTGTGTGGTGTAGTATATAGAGGATCTGTCAGATCTCCTGTGTGGTGTAGTATATAGAGGATCTGTCCTGTGTGGTGCAGTATATAGAGGATCTGTCCTGTGTGGTGTAGTATATAGAGGATCTGTACTGTGTGGTGTAGTATATAGAGGATCTGTCGGCTCTCCTGTGTGGTGTAGTATATAGAGGATCTGTCAGCTCTCCTGTGTGGTGTAGTATATAGAGGATCTGTCAGCTCTCCTGTGTGGTGTAGTATATAGAGGATCTGTCAGCTCTCCTGTGTGGTGTAGTGTATAGAGGATCTGTCATCTCTCCTGTGTGGTGTAGTATATAGAGGATCTGTCCTGTGTGGTGCAGTATATAGAGGATCTGTCAGCTCTCCTGTGTGGTGTAGTATATAGAGGATCTGTCAGCTCTCCTGTGTGGTGTAGTATATAGAGGATCTGTCCTGTGTGGTGCAGTATATAGAGGATCTATCAGCTCTCCTGTGTGGTGCAGTATATAGAGGATCTGTCCTGTGTGGTGTAGTATATAGAGAATCTGTCAGCTCTCCTGTGTGGTGTAGTATATAGAGGATCTGTATCTGTCAGCTCCCCTGTGTGGTGTAGTATATAGAGGATCTGTCAGCTCTCCTGTGTGGTGTAGTATATAGAGGATCTGTCAGCTCTTCTGTGTGGTGTAGTATATAGAGGATCTGTCAGCTCTCCTGTCTGGTGTAGTATATAGAGGATCTGTCCTGTGTGGTGCAGTATATAGAGGATCTGTCAGCTCTCCTGTGTGGTATAGTATATAGAGGATCTGTCAGCTCTCCTGTGTGGTGTAGTATATAGAGGATCTGTCAGCTCTCCTGTGTGGTGTAGTATATAGAGGATCTGTCAGCTCCCCTGTGTGGTGTAGTATATAGAGGATCTGTCAGCTCTCCTGTGTGGTGTAGTATATAGAGGATCTGTCAGCTCTTCTGTGTGGTGTAGTATATAGAGGATCTGTCAGCTCTCCTGTGTGGTGTAGTATATAGAGGATCTGTCAGCTTTCCTGTGTGGTGTAGTATATAGGGGATCTGTCAGCTCTCCTGTGTGGTGTAGTATATAGAGGATGTCAGCTCTCCTGTGTGGTGTAGTATATATAGGATCTGTCAGCTCTCCTGTGTGGTGTAGTATATAGAGGATCTGTCAGCTCTTCTGTGTGGTGTAGTATATATAGGATCTGTCGGCTCTCCTGTGTGGTGTAGTATATAGAGGATCTGTCAGCTCTCCTGTGTGGTGTAGTATATAGAGGATGTCAGCTCTCCTGTGTGGTGTAGTATATATAGGATCTGTCAGCTCTCCTGTGTGGTGTAGTATATAGAGGATCTGTCAGTTCTCCTGTGTGGTGTAATATATAGAGGATCTGTCAGCTCTCCTGTGAGGTGTAGTATATAGAGGATCTGTCAGCTCTCCTGTGTGGTGTAGTATATAGAGGATCTGTCAGCTCTCCTGTGAGGTGTAGTATATAGAGGATCTGTCAGCTCTCCTGTGTGGTGTAGTATATAGAGGATCTGTCGGCTCTCCTGTGTGGTGTAGTATATAAAGGATCTGTCAGTTCTCCTGTATGGTGTAGTATATAGAGGATCTGTCCTGTGTGGTGTAGTATATAGAGGATCTGTCCTGTGTGGTATAGTATATAGAGGATCTGTCAGATCTCCTGTGTGGTGTAGTATATAGAGGATCTGTCCTGTGTGGTGTAGTATATAGAGGATCTGTCCTGTGTGGTGTAGTATATAGAGGATCTGTACTGTGTGGTGTAGTATATAGAGGATCTGTCGGCTCTCCTGTGTGGTGTAGTAAATAGAGGATCTGTCAGCTCTCTTGTGTGGTGTAGTATATACAGGATCTGTCGGCTCTCCTGTGTGGTGTAGTATATAGAGGATCTGTCAGCTCTCCTGTGTGGTGTAGTATATAGAGGATCTGTCAGCTCTCCTGTGTGGTGTAGTGTATAGAGGATCTGTCATCTCTCCTGTGTGGTGTAGTATATAGAGGATCTGTAAGCTCTCCTGTGTGGTGTAGTATATAGAGGATCTGTACTGTGTGGTGTAGTATATAGAGGATCTGTCAGCTCTCCTGTGTGGTGTAGTATATAGAGGATCTGTCAGCTCTCCTGTGTGGTGCAGTATATAGAGGATCTGTCAGCTCTTTCCTGTGTGGTGTAGTGTATAGAGGATCTGTCATCTCTCCTGTGTGGTGTAGTATATAGAGGATCTGTCCTGTGTGGTGCAGTATATAGAGGATCTGTCAGCTCTCCTGTGTGGTGTAGTATATAGAGGATCTGTCAGCTCTCCTGTGTGGTGTAGTATATAGAGGATCTGTCAGCTCTCCTGTGTGGTGTAGTATATAGAGGATCTGTCCTGTGTGGTGCAGTATATAGAGGATCTATCAGCTCTCCTGTGTGGTGCAGTATATAGAGGATCTGTCCTGTGTGGTGTAGTATATAGAGAATCTGTCAGCTCTCCTGTGTGGTGTAATATATAGAGGATCTGTATCTGTCAGCTCCCCTGTGTGGTGTAGTATATAGAGGATCTGTCAGCTCTCCTGTGTGGTGTAGTATATAGAGGATCTGTCAGCTCTTCTGTGTGGTGTAGTATATAGAGGATCTGTCAGCTCTCCTGTGTGGTGTAGTATATACAGGATCTGTCGGCTCTCCTGTGTGGTGTAGTATATAGAGGATCTGTCAGCTCTCCTGTGTGGTGTAGTATATAGAGGATCTGTCAGCTCTCCTGTGTGGTGTAGTGTATAGAGGATCTGTCATCTCTCCTGTGTGGTGTAGTATATAGAGGATCTGTAAGCTCTCCTGTGTGGTGTAGTATATAGAGGATCTGTACTGTGTGGTGTAGTATATAGAGGATCTGTCAGCTCTCCTGTGTGGTGTAGTATATAGAGGATCTGTCAGCTCTCCTGTGTGGTGCAGTATATAGAGGATCTGTCAGCTCTTTCCTGTGTGGTGTAGTGTATAGAGGATCTGTCATCTCTCCTGTGTGGTGTAGTATATAGAGGATCTGTCCTGTGTGGTGCAGTATATAGAGGATCTGTCAGCTCTCCTGTGTGGTGTAGTATATAGAGGATCTGTCAGCTCTCCTGTGTGGTGTAGTATATAGAGGACCTGTCCTGTGTGGTGCAGTATATAGAGGATCTATCAGCTCTCCTGTGTGGTGCAGTATATAGAGGATCTGTCCTGTGTGGTGTAGTATATAGAGAATCTGTCAGCTCTCCTGTGTGGTGTAGTATATAGAGGATCTGTATCTGTCAGCTCCCCTGTGTGGTGTAGTATATAGAGGATCTGTCAGCTCTCCTGTGTGGTGTAGTATATAGAGGATCTGTCAGCTCTTCTGTGTGGTGTAGTATATAGAGGATCTGTCAGCTCTCCTGTGTGGTGTAGTATATAGAGGATCTGTCCTGTGTGGTGCAGTATATAGAGGATCTGTCAGCTCTCCTGTGTGGTGTAGTATATAGAGGATCTGTCAGCTCTCCTGGGGGGTGTAGTATATAGAGGATCTGTCAGTTCTCCTGGGGGGTATAGTATATAGAGGATCTGTCAGCTCTTTTTGGGGGTGTAGTATATAGAGGATCTGTCAGCTCTCCTGTGTGGTGTAGTATATAGAGGATCTGTCAGCTCTCCTGTGTGGTGTAGTATATAGAGGATCTGTCAGCTCTCCTGTGTGGTGTAGTATATAGAGGATCTGTCAGCTCTCCTGTGTGGTGTAGTATATAGGGGATCTGTCAGTGCTCCTGTGTGGTGTAGTATTGAGGATCAGTCAGCTCTCCTGTGTGGTGCACTATATAGAGGATCTGTCCGCTCTCCTGTGTGGTGCAGTATATAGAGGATCTGTCAGCTCTTCTGTGTGGTGTAGTATATAGAGGATCTGTCAGCTCTCCTGTGTGGTGTAGTATATATTGGATCTGTCAGCTTTCCTGTGTGGTGTAGTATATAGGGGATCTGTCGGCTCTCCTGTGTGGTGTAGTATATAGAGGATCTGTCAGCTCCCCTGTGTGGTGTAGTATATAGAGGATCTGTCAGCTCTCCTGTGTGGTGTAGTATATAGAGGATCTGTCAGCTCTCCTGTGTGGTGTAGTATATAGAGGATCTGTCCTGTGTGGTGCAGTATATAGAGGATCTATCAGCTCTCCTGTGTGGTGCAGTATATAGAGGATCTGTCCTGTGTGGTGTAGTATATAGAAAATCTGTCAGCTCTCCTGTGTGGTGTAGTATATAGAGGATCTGTATCTGTCAGCTCCCCTGTGTGGTGTAGTATATAGAGGATCTGTCAGCTCTCCTGTGTGGTGTAGTATATAGAGGATCTGTCAGCTCCCCTGTGTGGTGTAGTATATAGAGGATCTGTCAGCTCTCCTGTGTGGTGTAGTATATAGAGGATCTGTCAGCTCTTCTGTGTGGTGTAGTATATAGAGGATCTGTCAGCTCTCCTGTGTGGTGTAGTATATAGAGGATCTGTCAGCTTTCCTGTGTGGTGTAGTATATAGGGGATCTGTCGGCTCTCCTGTGTGGTGTAGTATATAGAGGATCTGTCAGCTCTCCTGTGTGGTGTAGTATATAGAGGATGTCAGCTCTCCTGTGTGGTGTAGTATATAGAGGATCTGTATCTGTCAGCTCCCCTGTGTGGTGTAGTATATAGAGGATCTGTCAGCTCTCCTGTGTGGTGTAGTATATAGAGGATCTGTCAGCTCTCCTGTGTGGTGTAGTATATAGAGGATCTGTCAGCTCCCCTGTGTGGTGTAGTATATAGAGGATCTGTCAGCTCTCCTGTGTGGTGTAGTATATAGAGGATCTGTCAGCTCTTCTGTGTGGTGTAGTATATAGAGGATCTGTCAGCTTTCCTGTGTGGTGTAGTATATAGGGGATCTGTCGGCTCTCCTGTGTGGTGTAGTATATAGAGGATCTGTCAGCTCTCCTGTGTGGTGTAGTATATAGAGGATGTCAGCTCTCCTGTGTGGTGTAGTATATATAGGATCTGTCAGCTCTCCTGTGTGGTGTAGTATATAGAGGATCTGTCAGTTCTCCTGTGTGGTGTAATATATAGAGGATCTGTCAGCTCTCCTGTGAGGTGTAGTATATAGAGGATCTGTCAGCTCTCCTGTGTGGTGTAGTATATAGAGGATCTGTCAGTTCTCCTGTGTGGTGTAGTATATAGAGGATCTGTCAGCTCTCCTGTGTGGTGTAGTATATAGAGGATCTGTCAGCTCTCCTGTGTGGTGTAGTATATAGAGGATGTGTCAGTGCTCCTGTGTGGTGTAGTATTGAGGATCAGTCAGCTCTCCTGTGTGGTGCACTATATAGAGGATCTGTCCGCTCTCCTGTGTGGTGCAGTATATAGAGGATCTGTCAGCTCTTCTGTGTGGTGTAGTATATAGAGGATCTGTCAGCTCTCCTGTGTGGTGTAGTATATAGAGGATCTGTCAGCTTTCCTGTGTGGTGTAGTATATAGGGGATCTGTCGGCTCTCCTGTGTGGTGTAGTATATAGAGGATGTCGGCTCTCCTGTGTGGAGTAGTATATAGAGGATCTGTCAGTTCTCCTGTGTGGTGTAATATATAGAGGATCTGTCAGCTCTCCTGTGAGGTGTAGTATATAGAGGATCTGTCAGCTCTCCTGTGTGGTGTAGTATATAGAGGATCTGTCAGCTCTCCTGTGAGGTGTAGTATATAGAGGATCTGTCAGCTCTCCTGTGTGGTGTAGTATATAGAGGATCTGTCGGCTCTCCTGTGTGGTGTAGTATATAGAGGATCTGTCAGTTCTCCTGTATGGTGTAGTATATAGAGGGTCTGTCCTGTGTGGTGTAGTATATAGAGGATCTGTCCTGTGTGGTGTAGTATATAGAGGATCTGTCAGATCTCCTGTGTGGTGTAGTATATAGAGGATCTGTCCTGTGTGGTGTAGTATATAGAGGATCTGTCCTGTGTGGTGTAGTATATAGATGATCTGTATTGTGTGGTGTAGTATATAGAGGATCTGTCGGCTCTCCTGTGTGGTGTAGTATATAGAGGATCTGTCAGCTCTCCTGTGTGGTGTAGTATATAGAGGATCTGTCGGCTCTCCTGTGTGGTGTAGTATATAGAGGATCTGTCAGCTCTCCTGTGTGGTGTAGTATATAGAGGATCTGTCAGCTCTCCTGTGTGGTGTAGTGTATAGAGGTTCTGTCATCTCTCCTGTGTGGTGTAGTATATAGAGGATCTGTCCTGTGTGGTACAGTATATAGAGGATCTGTCAGCTCTCCTGTGTGGTGTAGTATATAGAGGATCTGTCAGCTCTCCTGTGTGGTGTAGTATATAGAGGATCTGTCAGCTCCCCTGTGTGGTGTAGTATATAGAGGATCTGTCAGCTCTCTTGTGTGGTATAGTATATAGAGGATCTGTCAGCTCCCCTGTGTGGTGTAGTATATAGAGGATCTGTCAGCTCTCCTGTGTGGTGTAGTATATAGAGGATCTGTCAGCTCTCCTGTGTGGTGTAGTATATAGAGGATCTGTCAGCTCTCCTGTGTGGTGTAGTATATAGAGGATCTGTCAGCTCCCCTGTGTGGTGTAGTATATAGAGGATCTGTCGGATCTTCTGTGTAGTGTAGTATACAGAGGACCTGTGAGCTCTCCTGTGTGGTGTAGTATATAGAGGATCTGTCAGCTCTCCTGTGTGGTATAGTACATAGAGGATCTGTCAGCTCTCCTGTGTGATATAGTATATAGAGGATCTGTCGGCTCTCCTGTGTAATATATAGAGGATCTATCAGCTCTCCTGTGTGGTGCAGTATATAGAGGATCTGTCCTGTGTGGTGCAGTATATAGAGGATCTATCAGCTCTCCTGTGTGGTGCAGTATATAGAGGATCTGTCCTGTGTGGTGTAGTATATAGAGAATCTGTCAGCTCTCCTGTGTGGTGTAGTATATAGAGGATCTGTATCTGTCAGCTCCCCTGTGTGGTGTAGTATATAGAGGATCTGTCAGCTCTCCTGTGTGGTGTAGTATATAGAGGATCTGTCAGCTCTTCTGTGTGGTGTAGTATATAGAGGATCTGTCAGCTCCCCTGTGTGGTGTAGTATATAGAGGATCTGTCAGCTCTCCTGTGTGGTTTAGTATATAGAGGATCTGTCAGCTCCCCTGTGTGGTGTAGTATATAGAGGATCTGTCAGCTCTCCTGTGTGGTGTAGTATATAGAGTATCTGTCAGCTCTTCTGTGTGGTGTAGTATATAGAGGATCTGTCAGCTCTCCTGTGTGGTGTAGTATATAGAGGATCTGTCAGCTTTCCTGTGTGGTGTAGTATATAGGGGATCTGTCGGCTCTCCTGTGTGGTGTAGTATATAGAGGATCTGTCAGCTCTCCTGTGTGGTGTAGTATATAGAGGATCTGTCAGCTCTCCTGTGTGGTGTGGTGTAGTATATAGAGAACCTGTCAGCTCTCCTGTGTGGTGTAGTATATAGAGGATCTGTCAGCTCTCCTGTGTGGTGTAGTATATAGAGGACTTGTCCGCTCTCCTGTGTGGTGTAGTATATAGAGGATCTGTCAGCTCTCCTGTGTGGCGTGGTGTAGTATATAGAGGACCTGTCAGCTCTCCTGTGTGGTGCAGTATATAGAGGACCTGTCAGCTCTCCTGTGTGGTGTAGTATATAGAGGATCTGTCAGCTCTCCTGTGTGGTGTAGTATATAGAGGATGTGTCAGCTCTCCTGTGTCATGTAGTATATAGAGGATCTGTCAGTTCTCCTGTGTGGTATAATATATAGAGGATCTGTCAGTTCTCCTGGGGGGTGTAGTATATAGAGGATCTGTCAGCTCTCCTTGGGGGTGTAGTATATAGAGCATCTGTCAGCTCTCCTGTGAGGTGTAGTATATAGAGGATCTGTCAGCTCTCCTGTGTGGTGTAGTATATAGAGGATCTGTCGGCTCTCCTGTGTGGTGTAGTATATAGAGGATCTGTCAGTTCTCCTGTATGGTGTAGTATATAGAGCATCTGTCCTGTGTGGTGTAGTATATAGAGGATGTGTCCTGTGTGGTGTAGTATATAGAGGATCTGTCAGATCTACTGTGTGGTGTAGTATATAGAGGATCTGTCCTGTGTGGTGTAGTATATAGAGGATCTGTCCTGTGTGGTGTAGTATATAGAGGATCTGTACTGTGTGGTGTAGTATATAGAGGATCTGTCGGCTCTCCTGTGTGGTGTAGTATATAGAGGATCTGTCAGCTCTCCTGTGTGGTGTAGTATATAGAGGATCTGTCGGCTCTCCTGTGTGGTGTAGTATATAGAGGATCTGTCAGCTCTCCTGTGTGGTATAGTATATAGAGGATCTGTCAGCTCTCCTGTGTGGTGTAGTATATAGAGGATCTGTCAGCTCTCCTGTGTGGTGTAGTATATAGAGGATCTCTCAGCTCTCCTGTGTGGTGTAGTATATAGAGGATCTGTCAGTTCTCCTGTATGGTGTAGTATATAGAGGATCTGTCCTGTGTGGTGTAGTATATAGAGGATCTGTCCTGTGTGGTGTAGTATATAGAGGATCTGTCAGATCTACTGTGTGGTGTAGTATATAGAGGATCTGTCCTGTGTGGTGTAGTATATAGAGGATCTGTCCTGTGTGGTGTAGTATATAGAGGATCTGTACTGTGTGGTGTAGTATATAGAGGATCTGTCGGCTCTCCTGTGTGGTGTAGTATATAGAGGATCTGTCAGCTCTCCTGTGTGGTGTAGTATATAGAGGATCTGTCGGCTCTCCTGTGTGGTGTAGTATATAGAGGATCTGTCGGCTCTCCTGTGTGATGTAGTATATAGAGGATCTGTCAGCTCTCCTGTGTGGTGTAGTATATAGAGGATCTCTCAGCTCTCCTGTGTGGTGTAGTATATAGAGGATCTCTCAGCTCTCCTGTGTGGTGTAGTATATAGAGGATCTCTCAGCTCTCCTGTGTGGTGTAGTATATAGAGGATCTGTCAGCTCTCCTGTGTGGTGTAGTATAGAGGATCTGTCAGCTCTCCTGTGTGGTGTAGTATATAGAGGATCTGTCAGCTCTCCTGTGTGGTGCAGTATATAGAGGATCTGTCAGCTCTTTTCTGTGTCGTGTAGTATATAGAGGATCTGTCCTGTGTGGTGTAGTATATAGAGGATCTGTCAGCTCTCCTGTGTGGTGTAGTATATAGAATATCTGTCAGCTCTTTCCTGTGTGGTGTAGTATATAGAGGATCTGTCCTGTGTGGTGTAGTATATAGAGGATCTGTCAGCTCTCCTGTGTGGTGTAGTATATAGAGGATCTGTCAGCTCTCCTGTGTGGTGTAGTATATAGAGGATCTGTCAGCTCTCCTCTGTGGTGTGGTGTAGTATATAGAGGATCTGTCAGCTCTCCTGTGTGGTGTAGTATATAGAGGATCTGTCAGCTGTCCTGTGTGGTGTAGTATATAGTGGATGTGTCAGCTCTCCTGTGTGGTGTAATATATAGAGGATCTGTCAGCTCTCCTGTGTGGTGTAGTATATAGAGGATCTGTCAGTTCTCCTGGGGGGTATAGTATATAGAGGATCTGTCAGCTCTTTTGGGGGGTGTAGTATATAGAGGATCTGTCAGCTCTCCTTGGGGGTGTAGTATATAGAGCATCTGTCAGCTCTCCTGTGTGGTGTAGTATTGAGGATCAGTCAGCTCTCCTGTGTGGTGTAGTATATAGAGGATCTGTCAGCTCTTTCCTGTGTGGTGTAGTATATAGAGGATCTGTCCTGTGTGGTGTAGTATATAGAGGATCTGTCAGCTCTCCTGTGTGGTGTGGTGTAGTATATAGAGGATCTGTCAGCTCTCTTGTGTGGTGTAGTATATAGAGGATCTGTCAGCTCTCCTGGGGGGTGTAGTATATAGAGGATCTGTCAGTTCTCCTGTGTGGCATAATATATAGAGGATCTGTCAGTTCTCCTCGGGGGTATAGTATATAGAGGATCTGTCAGCTCTTTTGGGGGTGTAGTATATAGAGCATCTGTCAGCTCTCCTGTGTGGTGTAGTATTGAGGATCAGTCAGCTCTCCTGTGTGGTGCAGTATATAGAGGATCTGTCCGCTCTCCTGTGTGGTGTAGTATATAGAGGATCTGTCTGCTCTCCTGTGTGGTGTAGTATATAGAGGAGCTGTCAGCTCTCCTGTGTCCTGTAGTATATAGAGGATCTGTCTGCTCTCCTGTGTGGTGTAGTATATAGAGGAGCTGTCAGCTCTCCTGTGTCGTGTAGTATATAGAGGATCTGTCAGCTCTCCTGTGTGGTGTAGTATATAGAGGATGTGTCAGCTCTCCTGTGTGGTGTAGTATATAGAGGATCTGTCCTGTGTGGTGTAGTATATAGTGGATGTGTCAGCTCTCCTGTGTGGTGTAGTATATAGAGGATCTGTCAGCACTCCTGTGTGGTGTAGTATATAGAGGATCTGTCAGATCTCCTGTGTGGTGTAGTATATAGGGGATCTGTCAGCTCTCCTGTGTGGTGTAGTATAGAGGATCTGTCAGCTCTCCTTTGTGGTGTAGTATATAGAGGATCTGTCAGCTCTCCTGTGTGGTGCAGTATATAGAGGATCTGTCAGGTCTTTCCTGTGTGGTGTAGTATATAGAGGATCTGTCCTCTTTGGTGTAGTATATAGAGGATCTGTCAGCTCTCCTGTGTGTTGTAGTATATAGAGGATCTGTCAGCTCTCCTGTGTGGTGTGGTGTAGTATATAGAGGATCTGTCAGCTCTCCTGTGAGGTGTAGTATATAGAGGATCTGTCAGCTCTCCTGTGAGGTGTAGTATATAGAGGATCTGTCAGCTCTCCTGTGAGGTGTAGTATATAGAGGATCTGTCAGCTCTCCTGTGTGGTGTGGTGTAGTATATAGAGAACCTGTCAGCTCTCCTGTGTGGTGTAGTATATAGAGGATCTGTCAGCTCTCCTGTGTGGTGTACTATATAGAGGACTTGTCCGCTCTCCTGTGTGGTGCAGTATATAGAGGATCTGTCAGCTCTCCTGTGTGGCGTGGTGTAGTATATAGAGGACCTGTCAGCTCTCCTGTGTGGTGCAGTATATAGAGGACCTGTCAGCTCTCCTGTGTGGTGTAGTATATAGAGGATCTGTCAGCTCTCCTGTGTGGTGTAGTATATAGAGGATGTGTCAGCTCTCCTGTGTCATGTAGTATATAGAGGATCTGTCAGTTCTCCTGTGTGGTATAATATATAGAGGATCTGTCAGTTCTCCTGGGGGGTGTAGTATATAGAGGATCTGTCAGCTCTCCTTGGGGGTGTAGTATATAGAGCATCTGTCAGCTCTCCTGTGTGGTGTAGTATTGAGGATCAGTCAGCTCTCCTGTGTGGTGTAGTATATAGAGGATCTGTCTGCTCTCCTGTGTGGTGTAGTATATAGAGGATCTGTCAGCACCCCTGTGTGGTGTAGTATATAGAGGATCTGTCAGCTCTCCTGTGTGGTGTAGTATATAGAGGATCTGTCAGTTCTCCTGTGTGGTATAGTATATAGAGGATCTGTCAGCTCTCCTGTGTGGTGTAGTATATAGAGGATCTGTCTGCTCTCCTGTGTGGTGTAGTATATAGAGGATCTGTCAGCTCTCCTGTGTGGTGTAGTATAGAGGATCTGTCAGCTCTCCTGTGTGGTGTAGTATATAGAACATCTGTCAGCTCTCCTGTGTGGTGTAGTATATAGAGGATCTGTCAGCTCTCCTGTGTGGTGTAGTATATAGAGGATCTGTTGGCTCTCCTGTGTGGTGCAGTATATAGAGGATCTATCTGCTCTCCTGTGTGGTGTAGTATATAGAGGATCTGTCAGCTCTCCTGTGTGGTGTAGTATATAGAGGCTCTGTCAGCTCTCCTGTGTGGTATAGTATATAGAGGATCTGTCAGCTCTCCTGTGTGGTGTAGTATATAGAGGCTCTGTCAGCTCTCCTGTGTGGTATAGTATATAGAGGATCTGTCAGCTCTCCTGTGTGGTGTAGTATATAGAGGCTCTGTCAGCTCTCCTGTGTGGTGTAGTATATAGAGGATCTGTCAGCTCTCCTGTGTGGTGTAGTATATAGAGGATCTGTCAGCTCTCCTGTGAGGTGTAGTATATAGAGGATCTGTCAGCTCTCCTGTGTGGTGTAGTATATAGAGGATCTGTCGGCTCTCCTGTGTGGTGTAGTATATAGAGGATCTGTCAGTTCTCCTGTATGGTGTAGTATATAGAGGATCTGTCCTGTGTGGTGTAGTATATAGAGGATCTGTCAGATCTACTGTGTGGTGTAGTATATAGAGGATCTGTCCTGTGTGGTGTAGTATATAGAGGATCTGTCAGATCTACTGTGTGGTGTAGTATATAGAGGATCTGTCCTGTGTGGTGTAGTATATAGAGGATCTGTCCTGTGTGGTGTAGTATATAGAGGATCTGTACTGTGTGGTGTAGTATATAGAGGATCTGTCGGCTCTCCTGTGTGGTGTAGTATATAGAGGATCTGTCAGCTCTCCTGTGTGGTGTAGTATTTAGAGGATCTGTCGGCTCTCCTGTGTGGTGTAGTATATAGAGGATCTGTCAACTCTCCTGTGTGGTGTAGTATATAGAGTATCTGTCAGCTCTCCTGTGTGGTGTAGTATATAGAGGATCTGTCCTGTGTGGTGTAGTATATAGAGGATCTGTCAGATCTACTGTGTGGTGTAGTATATAGAGGATCTGTCCTGTGTGGTGTAGTATATAGAGGATCTGTACTGTGTGGTGTAGTATATAGAGGATCTGTCGGCTCTCCTGTGTGGTGTAGTATATAGAGGATCTGTCAGCTCTCCTGTGTGGTGTAGTATATAGAGGATCTGTCGGCTCTCCTGTGTGGTGTAGTATATAGAGGATCTGTCGGCTCTCCTGTGTGGTGTAGTATATAGAGGATCTGTCGGCTCTCCTGTGTGGTGTAGTATATAGAGGATCTGTCAGCTCTCCTGTGTGGTGTAGTATATAGAGGATCTGTCAGCTCTACTGTGTGGTGTAGTATAGAGGATCTGTCAGCTCTCCTGTGTGGTGTAGTATATAGAGGATCTGTCAGCTCTCCTGTGTGGTGCAGTATATAGAGGATCTGTCAGCTCTTTCCTGTGTGGTGTAGTATATAGAGGATCTGTCCTGTGTGGTGTAGTATATAGAGGATCTGTCAGCTCTCCTGTGTGGTGTAGTATATAGAGGATCTGTCAGCTCTCCTGTGTGGTGTGGTGTAGTATATAGAGGATCTGTCAGCTCTCCTGTGTGGTGTAGTATATAGAGGATCTGTCAGCTCTCCTGGGGGGTGTAGTATATAGAGGATCTGTCATTTCTCCTGGGGGGTATAGTATATAGAGGATCTGTCAGCTCTTTTGGGGGGTGTAGTATATAGAGGATCTGTCAGCTCTCCTTGGGGGTGTAGTATATAGAGCATCTGTCAGCTCTCCTGTGTGGTGTAGTATTGAGGATCAGTCAGCTCTCCTGTGTGGTGTAGTATATAGAGGATCTGTCAGCTCTTTCGTGTGTGGTGTAGTATATAGAGGATCTGTCCTGTGTGGTGTAGTATATAGAGGATCTGTCAGCTCTCCTGTGTGGTGTAGTATATAGAGGATCTGTCAGCTCTCTTGTGTGGTGTAGTATATAGAGCATCTGTCAGCTCTCCTGTGTGGTGTAGTATTGAGGATCAGTCAGCTCTTCTGTGTGGTGCAGTATATAGAGGATCTGTCCGCTCTCCTGTGTGGTGTAGTATATAGAGGATCTGTCTGCTCTCCTGTGTGGTGTAGTATATAGAGGAGCTGTCAGCTCTCCTGTGTCGTGTAGTATATAGAGGATCTGTCTGCTCTCCTGTGTGGTGTAGTATATAGAGGATCTGTTGGCTCTCCTGTGTGGTGCAGTATATAGAGGATCTATCTGCTCTCCTGTGTGGTGTAGTATATAGAGGATCTGTCAGCTCTCCTGTGTGGTGTAGTATATAGAGGCTCTGTCAGCTCTCCTGTGTGGTATAGTATATAGAGGATCTGTCAGCTCTCCTGTGTGGTGTAGTATATAGAGGCTCTGTCAGCTCTCCTGTGTGGTATAGTATATAGAGGATCTGTCAGCTCTCCTGTGTGGTGTAGTATATAGAGGCTCTGTCAGCTCTCCTGTGTGGTGTAGTATATAGAGGATCTGTCAGCTCTCCTGTGTGGTGTAGTATATAGAGGATCTGTCAGCTCTCCTGTGAGGTGTAGTATATAGAGGATCTGTCAGCTCTCCTGTGTGGTGTAGTATATAGAGGATCTGTCGGCTCTCCTGTGTGGTGTAGTATATAGAGGATCTGTCAGTTCTCCTGTATGGTGTAGTATATAGAGGATCTGTCCTGTGTGGTGTAATATATAGAGGATCTGTCAGATCTACTGTGTGGTGTAGTATATAGAGGATCTGTCCTGTGTGGTGTAGTATATAGAGGATCTGTCAGATCTACTGTGTGGTGTAGTATATAGAGGATCTGTCCTGTGTGGTGTAGTATATAGAGGATCTGTCCTGTGTGGTGTAGTATATAGAGGATCTGTACTGTGTGGTGTAGTATATAGAGGATCTGTCGGCTCTCCTGTGTGGTGTAGTATATAGAGGATCTGTCAGCTCTCCTGTGTGGTGTAGTATATAGAGGATCTGTCGGCTCTCCTGTGTGGTGTAGTATATAGAGGATCTGTCAACTCTCCTGTGTGGTGTAGTATATAGAGTATCTGTCAGCTCTCCTGTGTGGTGTAGTATATAGAGGATCTGTCCTGTGTGGTGTAGTATATAGAGGATCTGTCAGATCTACTGTGTGGTGTAGTATATAGAGGATCTGTCCTGTGTGGTGTAGTATATAGAGGATCTGTACTGTGTGGTGTAGTATATAGAGGATCTGTCGGCTCTCCTGTGTGGTGTAGTATATAGAGGATCTGTCAGCTCTCCTGTGTGGTGTAGTATATAGAGGATCTGTCGGCTCTCCTGTGTGGTGTAGTATATAGAGGATCTGTCGGCTCTCCTGTGTGGTGTAGTATATAGAGGATCTGTCGGCTCTCCTGTGTGGTGTAGTATATAGAGGATCTGTCAGCTCTCCTGTGTGGTGTAGTATATAGAGGATCTGTCAGCTCTCCTGTGTGGTGTAGTATATAGAGGATCTGTCAGCTCTACTGTGTGGTGTAGTATAGAGGATCTGTCAGCTCTCCTGTGTGGTGTAGTATATAGAGGATCTGTCAGCTCTCCTGTGTGGTGCAGTATATAGAGGATCTGTCAGCTCTTTCCTGTGTGGTGTAGTATATAGAGGATCTGTCCTGTGTGGTGTAGTATATAGAGGATCTGTCAGCTCTCCTGTGTGGTGTAGTATATAGAGGATCTGTCAGCTCTCCTGTGTGGTGTGGTGTAGTATATAGAGGATCTGTCAGCTCTCCTGTGTGGTGTAGTATATAGAGGATCTGTCAGCTCTCCTGGGGGGTGTAGTATATAGAGGATCTGTCATTTCTCCTGGGGGGTATAGTATATAGAGGATCTGTCAGCTCTTTTGGGGGGTGTAGTATATAGAGGATCTGTCAGCTCTCCTTGGGGGTGTAGTATATAGAGCATCTGTCAGCTCTCCTGTGTGGTGTAGTATTGAGGATCAGTCAGCTCTCCTGTGTGGTGTAGTATATAGAGGATCTGTCAGCTCTTTCCTGTGTGGTGTAGTATATAGAGGATCTGTCCTGTGTGGTGTAGTATATAGAGGATCTGTCAGCTCTCCTGTGTGGTGTAGTATATAGAGGATCTGTCAGCTCTCTTGTGTGGTGTAGTATATAGAGCATCTGTCAGCTCTCCTGTGTGGTGTAGTATTGAGGATCAGTCAGCTCTTCTGTGTGGTGCAGTATATAGAGGATCTGTCCGCTCTCCTGTGTGGTGTAGTATATAGAGGATCTGTCTGCTCTCCTGTGTGGTGTAGTATATAGAGGAGCTGTCAGCTCTCCTGTGTCGTGTAGTATATAGAGGATCTGTCTGCTCTTCTGTGTGGTGTAGTATATAGAGGAGCTGTCAGCTCTCCTGTGTCGTGTAGTATATAGAGGATCTCTCAGCTCTCCTGTGTGGTGTAGTATATAGAGGATCTGTCAGCTCTCCTGTGTGGTGTAGTATAGAGGATCTGTCAGCTCTCCTTTGTGGTGTAGTATATAGAGGATCTGTCAGCTCTCCTGTGTGGTGCAGTATATAGAGGATCTGTCAGGTCTTTCCTGTGTGGTGTAGTATATAGAGGATCTGTCCTGTGTGGTGTAGTATATAGAGGATCTGTCAGCTCTCCTGTGTGTTGTAGTATATAGAGGATCTGTCAGCTCTCCTGTGTGGTGTGGTGTAGTATATAGAGGACCTGTCAGCTCTCCTGTGTGGTGTAGTATATAGAGGATCTGTCAGCTCTCCTGTGAGGTGTAGTATATAGAGGACCTGTCCGCTCTCCTGTGTGGTGTAGTATATAGAGGATCTGTCAGCTCTCCTGTGTGGTGTAGTATATAGAGGTTCTGTCAGCTCTCCCGTGTGGTGTAGTATATAGAGGATCTGTGAGCTCTTCTGTGTGGTGTAGTATATAGAGGACCTGTCAGCTCTCCTGTGTGGTGCAGTATATAGAGGACCTGTCAGCTCTCCTGTGTGGTGTAGTATATAGAGGATCTGTCAGTTCTCCTGTGTGGTATAATATATAGAGGATCTGTCAGTTCTCCTGGGGGGTGTAGTATATAGAGGATCTGTCAGCTCTCCTTGGGGGTGTAGTATATAGAGCATCTGTCAGCTCTCCTGTGTGGTGTAGTATTGAGGATCAGTCAGCTCTTCTGTGTGGTGCAGTATATAGAGGATCTGTCAGCTCTCCTGTGTGGTGTAGTATATAGAGATCTGTCAGCTCTCCTGTGTGGTGTAGTATATAGAGGATATGTCAGCTCTCCCATGTGGTGTAGTATATAGAGGATCTGTCAGCTCTCCCGTGTGGTGGAGTATATAGAGGATCTGTCAGCTCTCCTGTGTGGTGTAGTATATAGAGGATCTGTCAGCTCTCCTGTGTGGTATAGTATATAGAGGATATGTCAGCTCTCCTGTGTGGTGTAGTATATAGAGGATCTGTCTGCTCTCCTGTGTGGTGTAGTATATAGAGGATCTGTTAGCTCTCCTGTGTGGTGTAGTATATAGAGGAGCTGTCAGCTCTCCTGTGTCGTGTAGTATATAGAGGAGCTGTCAGCTCTCCTGTGTCGTGTAGTATATAGAGGATCTGTCTGCTCTCCTGTGTGGTGTAGTATATAGAGGAGCTGTCAGCTCTCCTGTGTCGTGTAGTATATAGAGGATCTGTCAGCTCTCCTGTGTGGTGTAGTATATAGAGGATCTGTCAGCTCTCCTGTGTGGTGTAGTATAGAGGATCTGTCAGCTCTCCTTTGTGGTGTAGTATATAGAGGATCTGTCAGCTCTCCTGTGTGGTGCAGTATATAGAGGATCTGTCAGGTCTTTCCTGTGTGGTGTGGTATATAGAGGATCTGTCCTGTGTGGTGTAGTATATAGAGGATCTGTCAGCTCTCCTGTGTGTTGTAGTATATAGAGGATCTGTCAGCTCTCCTGTGTGGTGTGGTGTAGTATATAGAAGACCTGTCAGCTCTCCTGTGTGGTGCAGTATATAGAGGATCTGTCAGCTCTCCTGTGTGGTGCAGTATATAGAGGATCTGTCAGCTCTCCTGTGAGGTGTACTATATAGAGGATCTGTCAGCTCTCCTGTGAGGTGTAGTATATAGAGGATCTGTCAGCTCTCCTGTGTGGTGTGGTGTAGTATATAGAGGACCTGTCAGCTCTCCTGTGTGGTGTAGTATATAGAGGATCTGTCAGCTCTCCTGTGTGGTGTAGTATATAGAGGACCTGTCCGCTCTCCTGTGTGGTGTAGTATATAGAGGATGTGTCAGCTCTCCTGTGTGATGTAGTATATAGAGGATCTGTCAGCTCTCCTGTGTTGTGTAGTATATAGAGGATCTATCACCTCTCCTGTGTGGTGTAGTATATAGAGGATCTGTCAGCTCTCCTGTGTGGTGAAGTATATAGAGGACCTGTCAGCTCTCCTGTGTGGTGCAGTATATAGAGGACCTGTCAGCTCTCCTGTGTGGTGTAGTATATAGAGGATCTGTCAGTTCTCCTGTGTGGTATAATATATAGAGGATCTGTCAGTTCTCCTGGGGGGTATAGTATATAGAGGATCTGTCAGCTCTCCTAGGGGGTGTAGTATATAGAGCATCTGTCAGCTCTCCTGTGTGGTGTAGTATATAGAGGATCTGTCTGCTCTCCTGTGTGGTGTAGTATATAGAGGATCTGTCAGCTCTCCTGTGTGGTGTAGTATATAGAGGATCTGTCAGCTCTCCTGTGTGGTGTAGTATATAGAAGATCTGTCAGCTCTCCTGTGTGGTGTAGTATATAGAGGATCTGTCAGCTTTCCTGTGTGGTGTAGTATATAGAGGATCTGTCAGCTCTCCTGTGTGGTGTAGTATATAAAGGATCTGTCCGCTCTCCTGTGTGGTGTAGTATATAGAGGATCTGTCAGCTCTCCTGTGTGGTGTAGTATATAGAGGATCTGTCAGCTCTCCTGTGTGGTGTAGTATATAGAGGATCTGCCAGCTCTCCTGTGGGGTGCAGTATATAGAGGATCTGTCTGCTCTCCTGTGTGGTGTAGTATATAGAGGATCTGTCCGCTCTCCTGTGTGGTGTAGTATATAAAGGATCTGTCCGCTCTCCTGTGTGGTGTAGTATATAAAGGATCTGTCCGCTCTCCTGTGTGGTGTAGTATATAGAGGATCTGTCAGCTCTCCTGTGTGGTGTAGTATATAGAGGATCTGTCAGCTCTCCTGTGTGGTGTAGTATATAGAGGATCTGTCAGCTCTCCTGTGTGGTGTAGTATATAGAGGATCTGTCAGCTCTCCTGTGTGGTGTAGTATATAGAGGATCTGTCAGCTCTCCTGTGTGGTGTAGTATATAGAGGATCTGTCAGCTCTCCTGTGTGGTGTAGTATATAGAGGATCTGTCGGCTCTCCTGTGTGGTGCAGTATATAGAGGATCTGTCAGCTTTCCTGTGTGGTGTAGTATATAGAGGATCTGTCAGCTCTCCTGTGTGGTGTAGTATATAGAGGATCTGCCCGCTCTCCTGTGTGGTGTAGTATATAGAGGATGTGTCAGCTCTCCTGTGTGGTGTAGTATATAAAGGATCTGTCCGCTCTCCTGTATGGTGTAGTATATAGAGGATCTGTCAGCTCTCCTGTGTGGTGTAGTATATAGAGGATCTGTCAGCTCTCCTGTGTGGTGTAGTATATAGAGGATCTGTCAGCTCTCCTGTGTGGTGTAGTATATAGAGGATCTGTCAGCTCTCCTGTGTGGTGTAGTATATAGAGGATCTGTCAGCTCTCCTGTGTGGTGTAGTATATAGAGGCTCTGTCAGCTCTCCTGTGTGGTATAGTATATAGAGGATCTATCAGCTCTCCTGTGTGGTGTAGTATATAGAGGATATGTCAGCTCTCCTGTGTGGTGTAGTATATAGAGGATCTGTCAGCTCTCCTGTGAGGTGTAGTATATAAAGCATCTGTCAGCTCTCCTGTGTTGTGTAGTATATAGAGGATCTGTCAGTTCTCCTGTATGGTGTAGTATATAGAGGATCTGTCCTGTGTGGTGTAGTATATAGAGGATCTGTCCTGTGTGGTATAGTATATAGAGGATCTGTCAGATCTACTGTGTGGTGTAGTATATAGAGGATCTGTCCTGTGTGGTGTAGTATATAGAGGATCTGTCCTGTGTGGTGTAGTATATAGAGGATCTGTCCTGTGTGGTGTAGTATATAGAGGATCTGTCCTGTGTGGAGTTGTATATAGAGGATCTGTCGGCTCTCCTGTGTGGTGTAGTATATAGAGGATCTGTCAGCTCTCCTGGGTGGTGTAGTATATAGAGGCTCTGTCAGCTCTCCTGTGTGGTATAGTATATAGAAGATCTGTCAGCTCTCCTGTGTGGTGTAGTATATAGAGGATCTGTCAGCTCTCCTGTGTGGTGTAGTATATAGAGGATCTGTCAGCTCTCCTGTGAGGTGTAGTATATAGAGGATCTGTCGGCTCTCCTGTGTGGTGTAGTATATAGAGGATCTGTCGGCTCTCCTGTGTGGTGTAGTATATAGAGGATCTGTCGGCTCTCCTGTGTGGTGTAGTATATAGAGGATCTGTCAGTTCTCCTGTATGGTGTAGTATATTGAGGATCTGTCCTGTGTGGTGTAGTATATAGATGATCTGTCCTGTGTGGTGTAGTATATAGAGGATCTGTCAGATCTACTGTGTGGTGTAGTAAATAGAGGATCTGTCCTGTGTGGTGTAGTATATAGAGGATCTGTCCTGTGTGGTGTAGTATATATAGGATCTGTACTGTGTGGTGTAGTATATAGAGGATCTGTCAGCTCTCCTGTGTGGTGTAGTATATAGAGGATCTGTCAGCCCTCCTGTGTGGTGTAGTATATAGAGGATCTGTCAGCTCTCCTGTGTGGTGTAGTATATAGAGGATCTGTCAGCTCTCCTGTGTGGTGTAGTATATAGAGGATCTGTCGGCTCTCCTGTGTGGTGTAGTATATAGAGGATCTGTCAGCTCTCCTGTGTGGTGTAGTATATAGAGGATCTGTCGGCTCTCCTGTGTGGTGTAGTATATAGAGGATCTGTTGGCTCTCCTGTGTGGTGTAGTATATAGAGGATCTGTCAGCTCTCCTGTGTGGTGTAGTATATAGAGGATCTGTCAGCTCTTCTGTGTGGTGTAGTATATAGAGGATCTGTCAGCTCTCCTGTGTGGTGTAGTATATAGAGGATCTGTCAGCTCTCCTGTGTGGTGTAGTATATAGAGGATCTGTCCGCTCTCCCGTGTGGTGTATTATATAGAGGATCTGTCAGCTCTCCCGTGTGGTGTAGTATATAGAGGATCTGTCAGCTCTCCTATGTGGTGTAGTATATAGAGGATCTGTCAGCTCTCCTGTGTGGTGTAGTATATAGAGGATCTGTCAGCCCTCCTGTGTGGTGTAGTATATAGAGGATCTGTCAGCTCTCCTGTGTGGTGTAGTATATAGAGGATCTGTCAGCTCTCCTGTGTGGTGTAGTATATAGAGGATCTGTCAGCTCTCCTGTGTGGTGTAGTGTATAGAGGATCTGTCAGCTCTCCTGTGTGGTGTAGTATATAGAGGATCTGTCAGCTCTCCTATGTGGTGTAGTATATAGAGGATCTGTCAGCTCTCCTATGTGGTGTAGTATATAGAGGATCTGTCAGCTCTCCTGTGTGGTGTCGTATATAGAGGATCTGTCAGCCCTCCTGTGTGGTGTAGTATATAGAGGATCTGTCAGCTCTCCTGTGTGGTGTAGTATATAGAGGATCTGTCAGCTCTCCTGTGTGGTGTAGTATATAGAAGATCTGTCAGCTCTCCTGTGTGGTGTAGTATGTAGAGGATCTGTCAGCTCTCCTGTGTGGTGTAATATATAGAGGATCTGTCAGCTCTGCTGTGTGGTGTAGTATATAGAGGATCTGTCAGCTCTCCTGTGTGGTGTAGTATATAGAGGACCTGTCAGCTCTCCTGTGTGGTGTAGTATATAGAGGATCTGTCAGCTCTCCTGTGTGGTGTAGTATATAGAGGATCTGTCCGCTGTCCTGTGTGGTGCAGTATATAGAGGATCTGTCAGCTCTCCTGTGTGGTGTAGTATATAGAGGATCTGTCAGCTCTCCTGTGTGGTGTAGTATATAGAGGATCTGTCAGCTCTCCTGTGTGGTGCAGTATATAGAGGCTCTGTCAGCTCTCTTGTGTGGTGTAGTATATCGAGGATGTGTCAGCTCTCCTGTGTGGTGTAGTATATAGAGGATCTGTCAGCTCTCCTGTGTGGTGTAGTATATAGAGGATCTGTCAGCTCTCCTGTGTGGTGTAGTATATAGAGGATCTGTCACCTCTCCTGTGTGGTGTAGTATATAGAGGATCTGTCAGCTCTCCTGTGTGGTATAGTATATAGAGCAGGGGTCCTCAAACTTTTTAAACAGGGGGCCAGTTCACGGTCCCTCAGACCATTGGAGGGCCGGAATATAGTTTTTAAAAAAAACTTTGAACAAATTCCTATGCACACTGCACATATCTTATTTTGTAGTAAAAAAAACAATACAGGAACAAATACAATATTTAAAATGAAGAACAAGTAAAGTTAAATCAACCGGTATTTCAATAGGTAGGTAACTGTACCCAATAGGCAGCATAGGTCCCCAATAGGCAGGTAAATGTCCCCAATAGGCAGCATCGGTCCTCAATAGGCAGGTAAATATCCCCAATAGGCAGGTAAATGTCCCCAATAGGAAGGTAAATATCCCCAATAGGCAGCATAGGTCCTCAATAGGCAGGTAAATGTCCCCAATAGGCAGGTAAATGTCCCCAATAGGCAGGTAAATATCCCCAATAGGCAGCATAGGTCCTCAATGGGCAGGTAAATGTTCCCAATAGGCAGGCTGTTTCCCCCTTATAATGCCATATGCAGGCTGTTCCACCCCTTATAATGCCCCATGCAGGCTGTTCCTCCCTTATAATGCCCCATGCTGGGTGCCACCCCCCATATAATGCCCCATGCTGGGTGCCACCCCCCATATCAGGGGTGGGCAATTAATTTTCCCGAGGGGCCACATGAGAGACCGTGACTGTTGGGGAGGGCCGAACCAATAGGCTGAAATTAATTCTGCTCAATATTAATATTAACATGAGCATGAGCCCCACACAGCCTCCCCATGTCCAGCATGAGCCCCACAAAGCCCCCCATGTCCAGCATGAGCCCCACACAGCCCCCCCATGTCCAGCATGAGCCCCACACAGCCCCCCATGTCCAGCATGAGCCCCACACAGCCCCCAAGTCCAGCATGAGCCCCACACAGCCCCCCCATGTCCAGCATGAGCCCCACACAGCCCCCCCATGTCCAGTATGAGCCACACACAGTCCTCCCGTGTCCAGCATGAGCACCACACAGCTCTCCTGTGTCCACCATGAGCTCCACACAGCCCCCCATGTCCAGCATGAGCCCCACACAGCCCTCCGGTGTCCAGCATGAGCCATACACAGCCCCCCATGTCTAGCATCAGCCCCACACAGCCTCCCATGTCCAGCATGAGCCCCACACAGCCCTCCCATGTCCAGTATGTGCCCCACAGAGTCCTCCCGTGTCCAGCATGAGCACCACACAGCTTTCCTGTGTCCACCATGAGCCCCACACAGCCCCCTATGTCCAGCATGAGCCCCACACAGCCCTCCCGTGTCCAGCATGAGCCATACACAGCCCCCCATGTCCAGCATGAGCCCCACACAGCCCTCCCAAGTCCAGCATGTGCACCACCCACCCCCCCATGTCCAGTATGAGAGCTCGAGAGCCTCCTCATGTCCAGCATGACAGCCCTTCCAAGTGTCCAGCATGACAGCCCCCCAGTGTCCAGCATTAAAGCCCCCCAGTGTCTAGCATTAAAGCCCCCCATGTCCAGCATGAGAGCCCTCCCTAGTGTCCAGCCTGACAGCCCTCCCTAGTGTCCAGCATGAGAGCCCCCCCTGTGTCCAGCATGAGAGCCCCTCTGTGTCCAGCATAACAACCCTCCCTAGTGTCCAGCATGAGAGCCCCCCTATGTCCAGCATGAGAGCCCCCATGTGTCCAGCATGAGAGCCCCCCCTGTGTCCAGCATGAGAGCCCCCCCTGTGTCCAGCATGAGAGCCCCCCTGTGTCCAGCATGAGACCCTCCCTGTGTCCAGCATGAGAGCCCCCCACTATGTCCAGCATGAGAGCCCCACTATGTACAGCATGAGAGCCCCCCTGTGTCCAGCATGAGAGCCCCCCCTGTGTCCAGCATTAAAGCATCTCTTGTGTCCAGCATTAAAGCCCCCCTGTGTCCAGCATCAAAGCAAAGCCGTCCCTGTGTCCAGCATTAAAGCCCCCCCTGTGTCCAGCATATACTTACTTCACTCCCCGTTTCCCTACGCTCCTGTCTCTGATGCACTGACTCTCCACAGTGTGCAGGCTGATGCCATTGTGTCAGCTGTTTCTAACGCTGATTGGTGGAAGAGGGAAGTGGCGGCCCCTCCTCCACCAATGCATTCACCGCGGATTGAGACCACGGATTGAGACAGCGGTGACGGTGTGCAGGCAGGCAGTGACGGCGAGCGGTGACGGCGTGCGGTGCAGTGCGGCCCGTGGGCCACTGTTATCAGCCCTTCGGCTGTCTCGGTCCGCGGGCCGGACTGGAACAGCCAGAGGGCCAGATCTGCCCCATATAATGCCCCATGCAGCATGTCACCCCCCCATATAATGCCCCATGCAGCATGTCACCCCCCATATAATGCCCCATGCAGCATGTCACCCCCCCCATATTATGCCCCATGCAGCATGTCACCCCCCCCATATTATGCCCCATGCAGGATGTCCCTTTCCCCCCATATAATGCCCCATGCAGGATGTCCCTTTCCCCCCCATATAATGCCCCATGCAGGATGTCACCCCCCATATAATGCCCCATGCAGGATGTCACCCCCCATATAAGGCCCCATGCAGGATGTCACCCCCAATATAATGCCCCATGCAGGATGTCACCCCCCATATAATGCCCCATGCAGGATATCACTCCCCTGTCTTTATAATGCCCCATGCAGGATGTCACCCCCCATATAATGCCCCATGCAGGATGTCATCCCCCCATATAATGCCCCATGCAGCATGTCACCCCCCCATATAATGCCCCATGCAGCATGTCACCCCCCCATATAATGCCCCATGCAGGATGTCACCCCCCATATAATGCCCCATGCAGGATGTCACCCCCCCCATATAATGTCCCATGCAGGATGTCACCCCCAATATCATGCCCCATGCAGGATGTCACCCCCCATATAATGCCCCATGCAGGATATCACTCCCCTGTTTTTATAATGCCCCATGCAAGATGTCACCCCCCCATATAATGCCCCATGCAGGATGTCATTCCCCTGTCGTTATAATGCCCCATGCAGGATGTCACCCCCCCATATAATGCCCCATGCAGGATATCACTCCCCTGTCTTTATTATGCCCCATGCAGCATGTCACCCCCCCATATAATGCCCCATGCAGCATGTCACCCCCCCATATAATGCCCCATGCAGCATGTCACCCCCCCATATAATGCCCCATGCAGCATGTCACCCCCTCCATATAATGCCACATGCAGCATGTCACCCCCCCATATAATGCCACATGCAGCATGTCACCCCCCCCCATATAATGCCCCATGCAGGATGTCACCCCCCATATCATGCCCCATGCAGGATGTTACCCCCCCCATATAATGCCCCATGCAGGATGTCACCCCCCATATCATGCCCCATGCAGGATGTCACCCCCCCATATAATGCCCCATGCAGGATGTCACCCCCCCATATAATGCCCCATGCAGCATGTCACCCCCCCATATAATGCCACATGCAGCATGTCACCCCCCCATATAATACCCCATGCAGGATGTCACCCCCCATATCATGCCCCATGCAGGATGTCACCCCCCCCATATTATACCCCTTGCAGGATGTCACCCCCCCATATAATGACCTATGCCTCCATACATTAAAAAAAAAAAAAAAAAAATCCAATACTCACCTCACTTCTCACTTGCTGCCGCTGCTCTACTCTGGTCTGGACTCCAGCGTTGCGGCGGCGTCGTCCCGCTCTGCGCTGCCTGTGACGGCACTCGGGAGGGCGCGGTGTAAAGACGTCACCGCACCCTCTGACCTGAGACGTCACAGGAAGCGCAGAGCAGGAAGACAGCGGATCTGTGGAGGCACTAGGAGAGGTAAGTATCCGCCTGCCGGGGCCCTGAGCAAGCGGGGGGAAGGGCGGGCAATGGCACCTCTCCCCTCTCCTCCGCCCATAGCCTGGCGGGCCGGATAAAAGTCCTCCGCGGGCCGCATGTGGCCCGCGGGCCATAGTTTGAGGACCCCTGATATAGAGGATCTATCAGCTCTCCTGTGTGGTGTACATTTTACTGTACAATTGGAGGTCTTGTATAGCGCTATGTTATCTATGGAGCTGTACATTTTCCATCTACAGATCTACACCACAGCAACTGTGTGTTAATCACGTGACCTATCACACAATCTATGAAAGGGGATCATGTGACATGACTCATGATACATCAGGTACCTGGGGGGCCCACACCGTCTAAACTGCCCGGGGCCCTGGCTACTCTTAATCCACCACTGATTCAGACCTGTGGATGAAGAGGAAGGCAGAAACCCTAATAAAAAAAAACCTTTGGATATTCTTCCTTCAGTCAAATACAGGTTTCTTAGGATACTAAATCAGTGCCATTTAGAACTATCTCCTGTTCCTGATGTTTTTGGGTCCCGTAGAGAACTGAGAGACGAGGAACCAGATGAAGGAGAACGAATGAGAAATAAAGGTTTCTCACATGTTACTGGAATCGGTTTAGTCTCGTGTCCTGTGTTCTCATCCTGATTTTTGCTCCTGATGTTTTTGGCTCACACATTTTGGCACCAGGAATTGAGAATAAAAACACAGGTTAAACAGCAGTTCACCTTAAGAAGTTTTTTTAAGAGCTTTGCATAAGCATAAAATTATACATTCCAACAGACAAGAAGGATCTAGCAGTAGACTTACCAGTTCCCCGATCATATTCTGCCATAAATTCAGAATAAGCCAAGAGACACCTAGGTATAAAGTCTTCTTGGTTATCTCTTGGACACTGGAGATCATGGACTTTCCTTATCATATTATCCTTTATGTAAAAAGGAGTCCTTTCTATGGCTATTCATAACATCGATATAAATATGAAGTAATAATATGAAACAAGCAATATATTTACCTGAATATTAGAGAATGTATTATTTTATTCTTATTTAAGCATTATAATGACATCACAGTCAAAATACTGCAATGGACTAAACTGCATTCATTTTTTTCCTACATCTTTCATAAAAATAAAAAAATCTGTAGGTTCTAATCCAGAATTACACTTTATTGACAGCCGAAGCTTCTTCATGCATGACCATTTTGCTTACCCTCTCAGCCTGCATCTTGTTAGGGCTCATTGACACGAACGTATTAAATGTCCAGGTTCTCTACATATGCAAAAAGGGAAGCATATAGACAAGATCCACAGGCAGCATGGACACTGGCTATATGTTTTCAGCCAGGTATGTTTGATTCTGAAACTTTATGGAGTTTCAGAAATAACTATAGATTAGCATTAAACAATGTTTGAGAGTTAAACATACAGTATATGGCTGAAATCATACAGCCATTATGTGATAAATGCTGCCCTTTTAAAGAGATTGCAGATGTTAGAGAGTGCATCAAATGGATAAAAATGACTTAATGGTCTATTTACGATTCACTGAGAACTTCACTTGAAAACTTTGGTGAAATGCACAATGAAACTTGAACTTCTGAAGGATCTGGCTTTAACAAACTAGTCAAAAAAACTAACAATGTTAGGTTAATACCATCATCTTAACATTATTAGGCTCAACTCCTTTTCATTCTTGGCAGATGACTGTTTCAGAAGCTCACAGGGACATGTGATGGCTACAGATTTTAAAGCAGATATACCCTCCACTGTACACACTGAAGATCTTTCATCTGATACTTTACAACAGCTCCTATCTTTTGAAGCATCACAGGATATTAAGAAAAATAAAAGAAAGGAAGTTGACCATCAAGGAGCTCAGATAGTGGAGAAATCATTTTCAAGTATAAAATGTTGCAAACATTTTACAAATCTTGTTAAAAATGAAAAACACCAAGAGGCAAAGCCATTTTTGTGCTCAGATGATGTGGATCGTGTTAACCTAAGATCAAATTTTGTTACACGTCAGAGAAATCACACAGGGGAGAAGCCATTTTCATGTTTGGAATGTGGGAAATGTTTTAGCAGGAAATCACATTTTCTTAGACATCAGAGAATTTACACAGGGGAGAAGACCTTTTCGTGTTCAGAATGTGGGAATTTTTTTACAGAGAAATCTTATCTTGCTGTGCAGATGAAAATTCACTCAGGGGAAAAGCCATTTTCTTGAGAATCAGAAATATTCTATAAACGAGGTGGTGGAAGAGTGAGGGCACGTTTTCACTTCACTGTTTTCTGATTGCCTATACAGTAAGATTAAAAATCATCATTCTCAGCAGTACATTGTCCTGTGGATAATATGATGTTCTATACCCGTAGAACTATCCTTTTAACAATTTTACTGTGCGCAAGAAAGTGCAGTTGGCCAGGTCAAGAAATGAAGGGGGAATAGCTTACATGTTCATTTAAAGGCCTCATTTGGCCAAGAAGGTTGTTTTGCTCATTCATCGAGTTATTAGGTTCCTGTTTGGACTCCAAGATTATCGTGAACAAGCAGTCTTAGAAATTCCCCTTTACGATAACTTTGCAGTGAAAATGGACCTTTGGAGTTCCGATGTATAACATAGAGAATAATCACTACAAGATAAAGATATAGCTTACATTACACCCTGTAAGACAATGTAATAATATAAGTGATAGTTACACACACAGATCTGCTACAACTACACACAGTATGCACAGCTCTGCTACATGCATATATCACACAAACATGCTCTGATATAAGCTTATTACATTCTGTGCTAATTACAATTAGTTGTACATTATTGTACTGCATGGAGGTTACACATGCACATTGAATAGTAAATTGAAAAGTGTCTATCAAAATTACAACGCATCACATAGAAGAAAAGTTCCTCATATGGCTCTGTTGATGGAAAAATAAAAAACCTAAGGCTCTTGGAACAATGGGAGGAAAAAAACAAAATTGCAAAAGCTAAAAAATGTCCAGGTACTTAAAGGGCTAAGTAACATGATCTTCGTGGGGCATCTGTACTATCAACATAGTACCCAATCTTAGGGTGCGGATGGGTTACCATGGCAATTAGGGGCTTGCAGAAGTCCCCTTTCATCACTTGCCCTAGGCTGGGTTTCACAATAGATCTAGATTATATTATATAGATTATATTTTAACGGTATACTGCAATAATGACGTATTGTAGTATAATGTACAAGTGATCACAGAAAGCCATCATCACCCTACAGTCAGATTTTTTACATAGTCAATATCGACTGAGGCGTGTACGGAGTTAAACAGTCAAGATTACACATAGTTGCAACCCAGGTAATAGTAGCGGGAGCCGACATCTAATATATATAGAGTAATTGCTCTCTAAAGTAACTGACCGACGTTACCTTGACCTGACAGAAGAGGTCCCTCTCCGCTGCTGCCCATCTGGATTCCATCTCTGCGGATAACTTATTTTATCTGGATCTGGCCTGTCGACTTCAGCTCCCTACTCAACAGCAGGATCATTCCCTGACTATTGCTTCCATTAACGGCCAACTCCTGGCAGAGCGTATTCGATTGGAGTCCTAAATACTGAGAGGATTTCCTTCCATGAGCTACCTAGACATGTGAATTCAGTTCTCCTAGGTCTTCCATGGCTACGTCTACACGCGCCAGTTATTGACTGGTCCTCCGGACAGGTACTTCATTGGGGCCCGTATTGTGTTCCAACTGTTTAGCCAAGGTTACGCCCAAGACTCCACCTCCTGTGCCTTCAAACCTTGCTTCTCCACCCATCCAATATAGTTTTTTGCAGACGTCTTGTGTGAAAAGAAGGCAAAAGTCCTGCAACCCCACAGACCTTATGACTGTCCCGTCGACCTTCTACCTGGAACTTCCCCACCTTGGGGCCAGGTGTATCCTCTATTTGTTCCAAAGACTCAGACCATGTCTGTATACGTCCGAGAGAATTTAGGGATACATCCTCATTTCTTGCCAGTGTCGGCTTCTTCGTGACTAAGAATGATGGTTCCTTACGCACCTGTATAGACTATTGAAGTCTTAACAAAATCACTATAAGGAACAAGTACCCCTGACTTTAATTTCTGAGCTATTTGACAGGATTCATGGGGCTAAGATTTTCACCAAATTGGATCTGCAAGTGGCTTACAACTTGATTCATATCTGAAAGAGCGACAAATGGAAAATGGCTTTAGTCACTATGAATATCTCGTTATGCCTTTTGGTCTATGTAATGCATCCTCTGTGTTTCAGGCGTTTGTTAAGGACATCTTCAGGGATCTCCTCTATGTTTACGTGCTTGTGTATTTGGACGATATCCTGATATTCCCTGATCTACCTACTCACAGGAGACATGTCTGTCTATTTCTGCAGCGTCTCCGGGAGAACAATTTGTTTGCCAAGTTGTCCAAATGTGTCTTTGAAAAAATCTCCTATCCCCTTCCTCTGCTACATTGTTTCTAACCTGGGTCTTGAGATAGATCCAGAGAAGGTTTCCACTGTTGTTTCCTGGCCTCATCCTCAAGGTCTGCATGCCATCCAGTTCTTCATGGGTTTCACCAACTTCTACAGGCAATTTATTCCACACGCACCTATCTCCGCCTTAGCCAAGAAGGGGTCTACTGCCAGAATCTGGCCTGAGTCGGCCTTCCAGCATTTGAAAGAGGCCTTCTTGAGTGCTCCGGTGCTGCATCACCCCAATCCCAACAAGCAGTTTCTCTTGCAGGTACAGTATATGCCTCTTCTATTGGTGCTGGGGCAGTACTCCTGCAAAGAACTTCTTTGGGGAAGGTCAGTCTCTTACGTTTTTTTCTCCAAACTGTTTTCACTGACTGAGCTAAATTATATCATTGGGGATCGTTAACTTCTGACTGTTATGGGTCCGGGTGGTGGAACCTCTGTGCCGAGGTGCAAGGAGGGACCCAGAGGGGCGTGACTAAGTATCAACCCGAACCGACCCTGATTGGACGGCAGCAAACGACACCGTGACCAGGGAGGATCCGGGCTGAGGGACCAGGTGCTACTCTGGGGACGACCTTGTAAGAGAGCAGGTGGCTCCCACGGGTCAGATGGCTGGGACTGACCGGTATGACGGATGGACACGGCAAGCAGGCAGAAGTCTCTGGTAGCTGACAGGTGGTCATGGTACGTGACAGCAGGGCAGGTAGTAGTCTCTAGGTTTACCAGGCAAGTGGTCACAGCAAGTGACGGCAGAGCTTCCAGGCAGGCTGGCAGGAAACAGGCGGGCGCTCCCAGGTGAGCGGGCAGACCAACAAGGCAGGTAACAGGCAGGTAACAGGTGGGCGCTCCCAGGTGAGTGGGCTGACGGACACAGCAGGTAACAGGCGGGTGCTTCCAGGTGAGCGGTATGACAGACACAGCAGGTAACAGGTGAGCGCTCCCAGGTGAGCGGGCAGACGGACTCTGCAGGTAACAGACGGATGCTCCCAGGTGAGTGGGCAGGTAACAGGCAGGTAACAGGTGAGCGCTCCAGGTGAGCAGGCTGGCAGGCTCGGCAGGTAACGGGCAGATAACAGACTGGCAGGCAGGACGAGGAGTCAGGCTAGCAGCGGGACCTGAGGGCTGAAGCAGAGATCAGAAACTGTGCAACAACTTTGCTCGGGCACCTCCATTTTGGAGGAGGTGCCCTATATATGGGAGGACCCTCGGCAATTGGCCGGGGACTCCTTAGGACGGCGCGCGCGGCCCCTTTAAGAGGGGGGAGCACGCGTGCGCCCTCAGCACAGTGCCCGGGGTACTGCGCGCGCAGACGGCAGGCTGAGAAGGAGAGCGGGGAGCGTGGTGAGAGGGACGGCGTCTCTGCCCGGCAGGAGACAGAGACGCCGAAGCTACAGGGCTGCGCGCGCCGACAGCAGGCTGGGAAGGAGAGCGGGGAGCGAGGAGGTGAGAGGGACGGCGTCTCTGCCTGGAAGAAGGCAGAGACGCCGATGCTACAGTACCCCCCCTTTACGCCCCCCCTTTTTTAGGCCAGAAAGGAATTTTTCAAGGAGAAGCGGGGCGTGGATGTTCTCCCTGGGTTCCCAAGTTCTCTCCTCAGGGCCAAACCCCTTCCAATCCACCAGAAAAAAAGTTCTCCCTCTTACCCTCTTAGTGGCCAGAATACTCTCTACCTCAAAGACGTCCTCAGCGGAAACCGGAGCAGGGGAAGTACCTGGATTGTTGGAAAAAGAGTTAAAGACAACGGGTTTGAGGAGAGATACGTGGAAGGAGTTGGGAATCCGTAAGGTGGCCGGGAGTTTTAACTTGCAGGCCACTGGATTAATTTGCTTGAGGATTTCGAAAGGGCCGATGAAGCGAGGACCTAACTTGTAGGGGGGTATCTTGAGCCGCACATGTTTGGAGGAGAGCCAAACCTTGTCTCCCGGACGGAATTGAGGCGGATCCAGACCTCTCTTATCAGCATATCTCTTCATCCGCTCGGAGGACTGAAGAAGTGCGGACCTAGTACTCTCCCAAATGGTAGAAAACTCGCTGACAAGAGACTCCGCGGCAGGGTTGTCCACAGAAGCAGAGATGGGAAACGGAATCCAGGGGTGTTGGCCATAGACAATAAAGAACGGGGACTTGGAAGAGGATTCGCTCTCTTGGTTATTATAAGAGAATTCGGCCCAAGGAAGGAGGTCCACCCAATCAGAATGGTGGGCATTAACAAAGTGCCGGAGGTAGCTGGTAAGGATCTGATTGATCCGCTCCACTTGACCATTGGACTGAGGGTGGTAAGCGGAGGAGAAATCCAGGGTGACATCCAGCAGTTTACATGTGGCTCTCCAGAAGCGTGAGGTGAACTGAACCCCTCGATCCGACACGATGTGGAGGGGTAGGCCATGGAGACGGAAGATATGGCGGATAAAGTCCTTAGCCAGCTCAGGTGCAGATGTGAGACCAGGCAGGGGAATGAACTGGGCCATTTTAGAAAAGCGGTCCGCGACCACCCAAATGACAGTACACCCGGCAGAAACAGGGAGATCGGTAATGAAGTCCATAGCGATGTGTTGCCACGGGGCAACAGGTATGGGAAGCGGCAGGAGATGACCGTCTGGTAAGTGTCTGGGAACTTTGTTGCGGCCACAAGATGAACAGGCAGAGACGAAGTCTACCACATCCCTACGCAGGGTAGACCACCAGTAATGCCGGGAAATGAGCAGGAAGGTCTTCTTTTGGCCGGCATGGCCAGCTAGTTTAGAAGAATGACCCCAGCGAAGAACCTTCTCATGGTCAGGAACCGCTACGAATGTCTTGCCGGGTGGAAGACGAGTCAAATCCAAGGGGGCCACATTCATCACCTTGGAGGGGTCGATAATGTGCATAGGCTCCTCCTCTTGATCGGAGGACAGGAAGGATGGGGAGAAGGCATCAGCATTGACATTCTTGTCCGCCGGGCGGAAATGAAGGATGAAATCGAAGCGGGCAAAAAACAAAGACCACCGGGCCTGACGTGGATTAAGTCTCTGGGCATTTTGGAGATATGCCAGATTTTTGTGATCTGTGTAGATGATCACCGGGTATAGAGCCCCTTCAAGCAGATAGCGCCACTCCTCCAACGCCAATTTGACGGCTAGCAATTCTCGGTCTCCTATGGAGTAATTGCGCTAAGAGGAGGAGAAGATTTTGGAGAAAAAGACACAGGTTACCATTCTCCCGGATGAAGACTTTTGGGTGAGCACCGCTCCGGCTCCAGAGGAGGAAGCATCAACCTCCAGGTAGAACTGTTTGTTGCAGTCCGGATGGTGCAGCACAGGGGCAGAGGAGAAGGCTTGCTTCAGGGAAAGGAAGGCCTCCTCAGCTTCGGGTGGCCATACCTTGGGATTTGCTCCCTTACGGGTGAGCGCAGATATGGGAGCAGTCCGAGACGAGAAGTGTGGAATGAAGAGACGATAGTAATTAGCTAAGCCCAGGAATCGCTGTATCGCCTTCAACCCCTCCGGACGGGGCCACTTTAGGACAGCAGAGAGCTTCTCGGGATCCATACGCAAGCCTGTCTGGGAGATAACATAGCCCAAGAAAGGAAGAGAGGTCTGCTCAAAAAGGCACTTCTCGTATTTAGCATAGAGGTGGTTCTGCCTGAGCCTAAGCAGGACCTGACGAACATCCCTCCGGTGTGTGGGAAGATCCAGAGAGAAGACCAAGATGTCGTCCAGGTATACCACCGCGCAGGAGTAAAGAAGGTCACGGAAGATGTCGTTGACCAGTTCTTGGAAGACGGCGGGAGCATTGCAGAGGCCGAAGGGCATCACACGGTACTCATAGTGTCCATCCCGGGTATTAAATGCAATTTTCCACTCGTCTCATTGACGGATAAGGACCAGCTTATACGCTCCACGTAGATCCAGCTTGGAAAAGATCCTGGCGCCTTTAAGGCAATCAAATAACTCGGAGATGAGCGGCAGGGGGTATTTATTTTTAACCGTGATTTGATTGAGTCCTCTATAGTCAATACAGGGGCGTAGCGAGCCATCCTTTTTTTTGACAAAGAAGAATCCGGCTCCAGCCGGGGAAGTAGACTTCCGGATGAATCCCCTAGCCAGATTCTCCTCTATGTACTCAGACATGGCCCGGGTTTCAGCCACAGACAACGGATAAATACGCCCACGGGGTGGAGTGGCGCCAGGTACCAGGTCGATCGGGCAATCATATGGCCTATGAGATGGCAATGTCTCTGCTTCCTTTTTACCGAAGACGTCAGCATAGGGCCAGTAAGGAGCCGGAAGACCGGGTAAATTAGCTGGGGTAGGTGGTGGGCGAACCGGAACCAGGCAGGTCTTATGGCAGGCCGGACCCCACCGGAGTACTTCACCGGATTGCCAGTTCAACACGGGTTCATGTGTCTGGAGCCAAGGTAGGCCTAGCAATAGGGAGTGGGAGAGTCCGGGTAGCACATGGAAGGAGATTGCCTCAGAGTGCAGCATTCCCACCAGCAGGGTTATGGGTTCCGTGACGAGCAGGATGGTCACCGGAAGGAGTCTTCCATCCACGGAGGCGACTGACAATGGTTCAGCCAGAGACTTGGTGGGAATCCGGTATTTCTCAACCAGGGACTGGGAAATAAGGTTTCCAGTGGCTCCAGAATCCAGGTGGGCGAGTTCAAAGTGACGGTTCTCTCCCCAGGAGATAGAGACAGACAAAGTCAGGGATGGAGAGGGCTTACTTTTGTCTAGGGCGACCTCTCCGAGCGGTCCTAGACACTGGAGTTTCCCGGCCTCTCTGGGCAGGAACGGATCAGGTGCTCCTTACTGCCACAATAGAAGCAGCTCCCCTCGGCTCGGCGTGACTCTTGGCGAGATTTGACCATCTTGGTCTGGTCGATCTGCATGGGCTCGGGTGAGTGCGCCCGGGGAGTGACAGAAGAGGAGACCGGTCTCTGGAAAGTAGGAGCAAGGTGGGGAAACCTTCTCTCACGGGTGGTCTCTTTGGTGCGCTCTTGAAACCGGATGTCAATCCGGGTAGCCAGCGACACCAGGTCATCCAGGGTGGTAGGAATGTCCCGACAGGCGAACTCGTCTTTAATCCGACCGGAAAGGCCCTCCCAGAAGACGGACACCAGGGCCTCGTTATCCCAGGCAAGCTCAGAAGCGAGGGTGCGGAACCGTATGGCATATTGGCCCACGGTGAGACTCCCTTGGCGGAGACGTAGCAGAGAGGAGGCTGATGAGGTCTTACGTCCCGGTTCATCGAAGACTCTCCGGAAAGCAGTGAGGAAAGACGACAGGTCGGACACCAGGGGGCCCCCTTTCTCCCACAGGGGGTTAAGCCATGCCAGTGCCTCCCCAGTGAGATGGGACATGATGAATGCCACTTTGGCCCGGTCGGAGATAAACTGATGAGGCAAGAGTTCAAAGTGCAGGGTGCACTGGTTTATGAAGCCCCAAGCTAGAGCGGGATCGCCTCCAAAACGAGGAGGTGCAGAAAGCCGGGGTCCGGGGCAGGATGCCATGGTATTGGTGGGCAGCGGCGCTGCCGGAGTGCGAGTCGTGCGACTAGCGGTGGTTACTGGTGGAGCAGTCAGTGTGTCTAGGCGGGAGTTGACACTCCACAGGTGGTTCAGGATGGATTCCTGTTGGGATCTCTGACGGGAGACTTCGTGGTATAGGTCAGAGAGCGTGGGAGCTTGGGTGCCACCGGGTTCCATGGCCCGAGCAAACTGTTACGGGTCCGGGTGGTGGAACCTCTGTGCCGAGGTGCAAGGAGGGACCCAGAGGGGCGTGACTAAGTATCAACCCGAACCGACCCTGATCGGACGGCAGCAAACGACACCGTGACCAGGGAGGATCCGGGCTGAGGGACCAGGTGCTACTCTGGGGACGACCTTGTAAGAGAGCAGGTGGCTCCCACGGGTCAGATGGCTGGGACTGACCGGTATGACGGATGGACACGGCAAGCAGGCAGAAGTCTCTGGTAGCTGACAGGTGGTCACGGTAGGTGACAGCAGAGCAGGTAGTAGTCTCTAGGTTTACCAGGCAGGTGGTCACAGCAAGTGACGGCAGAGCCTCCAGGCAGGCTGGCAGGAAACAGGCAGGCGCTCCCAGGTGAGCGGGCAGACCGACAAGGCAGGTAACAGGCAGGTAACAGGTGGGCGCTCCCAGGTGAGCGGGCTGACGGACACAGCAGGTAACAGGCGGGTGCTTCCAGGTGAGCGGTATGACAGACACAGCAGGTAACAGGTGAGCGCTCCCAGGTGAGTGGGCAGACGGACTCTGCAGGTAACAGACGGATGCTCCCAAGTGAGCGGACAGACAGACAGGGCAGGTAACAGGCGGATGCTCCCAGGTGAGCGGACTGGCAGACAGGGCAGGTAACAGGCAGGTAACAGGTGAGCGCTCCAGGTGAGCAGGCTGGCAGGCTCGGCAGGTAACGGGCAGATAACAGACCAGGCAGGACGAGGAGTCAGGCTAGCAGCGGGACCTGAAGGCTGAAGCAGAGATCAGAAACTGTGCATGGAGGAGGTGCCCTATATATGGGAGGACCCTCGGCAATTGGCCAGGGACTCCTTAGGACGGCGCGCGCGGTCCCTTTAAGAGGGGGGGAGCGCGCACGCCCTAAGCACAGTGCCCAGGGGACTACGCGCGCAGACAGCAGGCTGAGAAGGAGAGCGGGGAGCGTGGTGAGAGGGACGGCGTCTCTGCCTGGAAGAAGGCAGAGACGCCGATGCTACACTGACTATCAAGATGGCACTCGAGGAATAGTGACATTTACTGGAAGGAGCCAGCTCTCCGATAATAATATACATGGACCATAAATATCTGACCTTCATGCAGTCCACCCATGAGTTGAGTCCTCGTCAAGCCAGGTGGACACTTTTTTCTTCGCTTGCTTTAACTTCGAGTTACACTTCCATCCTGCAGAGAAGAATGTTAAAGTAGATGCCCTGTCTCAATCGACCGATTCTGTTAAGGAGACTCAGCACATCATTTGATCCAGCCAGAATTATTGAAGCAGCCCCTGTCCTTTTTAAAAACATTCCTCCAGGCAAAAGAATTTTCCCTACTGCTAGAAAAATCAGTCTTTCCTAGGGACACCAATCCAAGTTGGTTTGTCATATGGCATATGCACTTCCACTGAGCTGATTGCTCGTCACTTCTGGTGGCCCTCGCTGGTCAAGGATGTCTGGGACTTTGCAAATGCCTGTTCATAGTGTGCCAAAAACAAGTCTTCCAGGGACAAGCTGACTGTTCCTCCTGCTCTCTGGCAACATATTGTTATGGACTTTATCATGGACCTGACTCTCTCGAGGGTTGCAACATCATCTGGGTTGTGGTGGATCGGTTCATTACTCTTGCTGCCCTTTCCTCCGCTCCTAAGCTCGATGCGCAGCATGTGTTTCATTCCCACGGTCTTCCTCTCCACATAGTCTCTGATTGTGGAGTCCAGTTAACTTCGAAAACTTTGGAGAGCTCTGTGCAAGCTGCTTA
Organism: Phyllobates terribilis; assembly: GCF_046119375.1. Lineage (NCBI taxonomy): Eukaryota > Metazoa > Chordata > Amphibia > Anura > Dendrobatidae > Phyllobates > Phyllobates terribilis. Next base: position 46,505,589 of record NW_027362765.1, read on the forward strand.
ATGTCCAGCAATAATTTTCTTCCATGTACCATCCGCAGACCGATGGCCAAGTAGAACAGGTAATCAGATTCTTGAGAACTACCATAGCCATTTTATTTTGGTCTGCTAGGATAACTGGGTACAACTACTCCCCTAAGCAGTTTTCCTACAATAACCACGTTGGGAGCCTACCAGAGCATCTCCATTCTTCATGGTATAGTCCCAGCATCCTCAAGTGCCCTCTCCTATGTCCGCTTCCTCCGGAGTATCAGCAGTGGGTGCCTCGTAGGGTGAGTTTTTCTACAAATCTGGCAGCAGTCCCAAGCTTCACTCTTTAAGGCCGTGTCTCGGTTGATGACTCATGCAGACAAGAAGAGAGATTTGCCACCTTACTATCTTCCAGGAGATAAAGTCTGGCTGTCATTCCGGAATATTAGCCTCAAAGTGCCTTCGTACAAGTTCGCTCCTGAGTGGTACCTGGTGTACCTATCCTCACCATCAGAGGGTCTACTGAAGATCCAGACTCTCCTGATTTATTAAGAGGCAATTGCCTCTTATCCCTAAATTCTGGTGTAATCACTTTGATGAACCGGGGCCATAGTGTTCTAACAACACCTGGAATCCATGGTGTGATTGTCATCTCACAATACAAAATGTCTGCCCGCTCTCCCTCAAGCCTACACAACCTGAGGCAACTACTAATTGTTTCAGAGCTCAGCAGATAATCTTAACGAGTTGATCCAGAGGAAGGCAAAATCCTCATGAGGCAAATGCTTATTAACATTAGGATAAAAATTCCTTCCCGATTCCACATACGGGAATCAAACTAATTGTAATGCTGGTGGATGTGGACCCACTGCTCCACAGGCCGGGCTTACCCTGGAGCGGCATGACTAAGTTTCTACTGACTCGAAATATGTCCCATCACCCAATCGGCGTGAACATCGCTGGTCTTGATGAATCTGGGCCTTTTTTTTTTAAATCAGGTAATTATAGGCAATTATCAAGACACACTCAATAAAGGAGTGGTTCTGCAAGTGGGGACCACAGACCACATCTCAGTACCAATGCTTTCTGGCTGATGTTTTGGTCACTTGAATGTTGGTTGTGCTTTCACACTCGTGGTAGCATGAGAAGGACTGCGAGCTGTAGCAAGAAGGTTTGCTGTGTCTGTCAGCGTAGTGTCCAGAGGCTGGAGGCGCTATCAGGAGACAGGCCAGTACACCAGGACACGTGGAGGGGGCCGTAGGAGGGCAACAACCCAGCAGCAGGACCGCTACCTCAGCCTTTCTGGAAGGAGGAACAGGAGGAGCACTGCAAGAGCCCTGCAAAATGACCTCCAGCAGGCCACAAATGTGCATGTGTCTGCACAAACGGTTAGAAACTGACTCCATGAGGGTGGTATGAGGGCCTGACGTCCACAGATGGGGGTTGTGCTCACAGCCCAACACCATGCAAGATGCTTGGCATTTGCCACAGAACACCAGGATTGGTAAAGTCTCCACTGGCACTCTGTGCTCTTCAAAGATGAAAGCAGATTCACACTGAGCACATGTGACAGACGTGACAGAGTCTGGAGACGCCGGAGAGAGCGATCTGCTGCCTGCAACATCCTTCAGCATGACCAGTTTGGCAGTGGGTCAGTAATGGTGTGGGGTGGCATTTCTTTGGAGGGCCGCACAGCTCTCCATGTGCTCGCCAGAGGTAGCCTGACTGCCATTAGGTACAGAGATGAGATCCTCAGACCCCTTGTGAGACCATATGCTGGTGTGGTTGGCCCTGGGTTCCTCCTAATGCAGGACAATGCCAGACCTCATGTGGCTGGAGTGTGTCAGCAGTTCCTGCAAGATTAAGACATAGAAGCTATGGACTGGCCCGCACGTTCCCCAGACCTGAATCTGATTAAGCACATCTGGGACATCATGTCTCGCTCCATCCACCAACGTCACATTGGACCACAGACTGTCCAGGAGTTGGCGGATGCTTTAGTCCAGGTCTGGGAGGAGATCCCACAGGAGACCATCCGCCACCTCATCAGGAGCATGCCCAGGTGTTGTAGGGAGGTCATACAGGCACGTGGAGGCCACACACAATACTGAGCCTCATTTTGACTTGTTTTAAGGACATTACATCATGGTTGGATTAGCCTGTAGTGTGTTTTTCCACTTTAATTTTGGGGGTGATTCCAAATCCAGGCCTCCATTGGTTAATAAATTTGATTTCCATTGATTATTTTTGTGTGATTTTGTTGTCAGCACATTCAACTTTGTACAGAACAAAGTATTCAATGAGAATATTTTATTCATTCAGATCTAGGATGTGTTATTTGAGTGTTCCCTTTATTTTTTTGAGCAGTGTATATCATTGTTATACATAAAATACAATAAAGTTGTCATCATTTTCCAAGGATTAAATTTTTTCCATTCAAACAAACTAATACAAAACACGTTTATGTCCAATTATGCAAATTGTATAGAATTTCACACAAAACCCCAAAAATGGGCAGACCAAAAATTGTTGGCACCCTCAATTTAATATTGGTTGCACACCCTTTAAAATAAATAACCGAGTCCATCACTTCCTATAACCCTCAACAAGCTTTTTACACCTCTCACCTGGAATTTTGGACCACTCTAATTTTGCCAACTCCAGGTCTCTCATATTTGAAGGGTGCCTTCTCCCAACAGCAATTTTAAGATCTGGTGTTATCCATTCCAATAAAATGTTTCTCTCTCCTCACCTCTCTTAATCTTAACCCAGCATTTCAAATTTATCTATACAGAGACCTCAAGTATGGAAATATTAGGGCTACAGCAACATCACATATTTTATATAGAAGAATAGCGCTATCTCCATAGTTCTTTATATAATGATATATAGATCAGACAAGGTCCTCGTATTTAGGCAGTTTCTATTTTACTCAAACACTCTGTATATCAACAAGATCAGTGAGTCTCATTATGCTGAGTAGAGAAGCTCCAGGGACAAAGACCCCGTCTTATACTAACACGCTGGAGGCCAGGCCTGAAGTATCCGGCCACTGTGCCCAAATGCTCTAATTTTAGGCTCTAGTGTTTCTTTTAGTATTAGGCTATGTGCCCACGATGCAGAAATGAAGCAGAAAATTTCTGCAGCATTTCTGCATCTCCCTGGCAGAATAAAGCATGCAGATTGTGCATGCGTTTTTCCTGCAGAATACATGCGGATCCACATGCAGATTCACATGCGTTTCCGCATGCAGATTGACAAGCGCTTTCCAGGCGATAGCATCACTTGGAAACTGCTTGACAACTAGGTCACACTGTATAAATCCATGCAAACGGCATGGATTTATATAGTGTGACCGTAAAAATTAAAACAAATAAAGCTATACTCACCCCCGATGCCCTGGCGTGGCTGCAGCGCTGCTTCCTGGCTGGTTCCCGGCTGCCGGCATATCGCGAGACAGAGCGGAGAAGGGCCTGCGGTCACATGACTGTGACGTCACCGCAGGTCCTCAAGCGATGCCGGCATTCAGAGAGAAGCCTTCGGAAAGGTGAGTATAAACTTTATTTGTTATTTTATTCTTTTTTTACAGGTACAATGGTACCCAGGTCAGGATGAGAGTCTTCTCTCCTCCAGAACTGGGTACCATCCGCACATACAGACGCATAGAAGCCGCTTGTACAAATGTACAGTCGCGGTTTCTATGCGTCTCAATGCAAGTCAATGGCGGGAGTTCCGCTGCGCTTCAGCAAAATTAAATGACATGCTGCGGATTTTTGTACGTAGCATAAACGCTGCGGAAAAATCCGCAGCATGTGCATAGAACATGCGGAATCCCCTTGGGGACCATGGGGTGCGGATTACCTAGCATTTCACAAGCGTTTCCGCTGCGGAAATTCCGCAGCATAAACGCTTGAAAAACGCTACGTGGGCACCCAGCCTAAATCACTTTCTCGTACAGTCCTGTAGTAATGACTAGGCAACCACCATCTCCATGAATTGGTAGGTTTGTGATTGTTTGCTCCATCAATATGTTGCACCTGTGCCGCCCCAGCCTGTATCAAGGGGTCTGTTGCATCCTGCTAGTGTATTGGTAATCTGACTGCTGCATCTAAGTAGTTATTGTTTTTTCATCTTGTTTATTATTATTATTATTATTAATGTCCCAGAATGTGATTTCAAAATAAAGCTCAGCACATATTCATCTCTCTCTCCCAGCTAAAGCGGATGTCTGCCCTTATGGAATACTGATGAGCTGCAGGCAAATAGCGGTTGCTCAGTGGGGACAGCAGCACATTACACAGCAATGTCACGTCACTCTCTGGGGACAGTGGCGCTGACCTAGCTGGAATGGCGCTGCTGTGAGAGGCGAGTACACACTGGTTTTATTGGAGTCCTGTAGTTGACAAAGACCTTAAATCTTTACCTTCTCGTCTGTAAAAACGCATCGTCTTACAATTCCAGCCAAGTGGATGGGATTTATAGAATACTCATGCACACTGGGCTTTTCTGTACACTGTGTAATAACCTGCGCTGTGGGTTTTTTAAACCGGAAACATGTACATTTCTCTTTCTGGAACTCTGAGTTTTTGCAGTTTTCTCCATAGAATTGCATTAGATGCAGAAAATCCACAGGGTAAAAAATGCAGTTGTATTTGCAGTGTGTGAACTTTGCAAAAATGCATTAAAAAAGCATGTAATCGACAAATGACTATATCACTATAGTGCTGTCAAAGCCAAATACATGGAAGTATGAGAAACAAAGCAGCTTTATTTATAACATGACACAACAAAAAGAGATAAAAATATGTCACCTAATGGGTGCAGAAAATCTGCAGCATCAAAAACTCACCAAATCCTCATTGTGAGCACAGAGCATTAGGGTCCAGGCTTAGAATGCCTTAGTCATGTACAGTGAGCCGAGGTGTAAGCGCCCCAGCCTCACCAAAGTTATTCCGTACAATGTCTCCCATACACTAGACCAGAGCGCCACTCCTTCCCTGGACATGACACGACAGGAACAGGTTTATAAAGACATCTGCACTGGCATTCCCAGACTGTGGAGAAATCAATCAACAGGGAATGGACTTGTTTCCTGTAGGAGCTGGGAATAATTTTTGGCACTTTTTGGGGTAGATTATAGGAAATTTGATAGGCTAAGAATGACCACACCCTTCTACTAAGCCACCCCCACAAAAAAAAATGTAAATCATCTCATGTTTAAAAAAAATTGAGATTTTTTTTTTGCATGGCAACGCCCCATACATATTGTGCACATGCACTGCTCTGCCCCATACACACGGAACGTGCAGACTCACGCAACTGACCTGTACACAACGCACGGCTCCGCACATCTCAACACGCGCAGCTCCGCTCCATACACCTCGTACACGCACGTCTCCGCTCCGTACACGCGCCGCTCCACCTTGTACACGTGCCGCTCCACTCCGTACAACCTCGTACACGCGCCACTCCGCCCCGTACGCCTCGCACACGCGCGGCTCCGCCCCGTACGCCTCGCACATGTGCGGCTCCGCTCCGTACGCCTCGCACGCACGGCTCCGTACGCCTCGTACACGCGTAGCTCCGCTCCGTAAGCCTCGTACATGTGTGACGCCTCAGTCCGTTGCAAGCCCGTGTTTTACCCTGGGTGTTGGGGGACTCGGTGTCGGGGGACTCGGGCCCTATGATGAAGAGATGAGATGCAGCCGTGGCCCGGGCCCGACCCGTGCTCAGGGCCGTCACATTAGAAGGAGATGGTGTGGGCTTGTCCGGGTTGAGTGGCTGATTAACGACTACGCCACCTGTGGTGCCTGGTGAAGGGCCACCAGCGCCGCTGCAGTCCCTGGTGAAGGGCCACCAGCGCCGCCGCAGTCCGCTGAGGAATGGTGGTATGGCGGCCAAAGTTCTTACTATTCCCCACAGGCGGAGCGTGGCCTCAGGGCAGAGGGACAGAATGGAGGGGGTAGTAGTTGAGGAGAAGGGATCCCGCATCCCGTGGTGTGGCGCAGAAATAACAGTCCGGAGGCCATAGGGGTGAACTACCAAGGCTTTACTCACTTAGATGGCAAAGGAAGTCGACTCCCTGCTCCTCGCGGAGTCCTGCGCTCACCAGAGACGGGGGTCAGACAACCTCCGAGTAAATCCAGCATTCAGTCGCGACCTTACACCAGAGTGTTCCTGAACTACAGACCGAATCCTTTCCTGTCCGTGTGTGTGTGCAAATAGGCTGGGACTCCCTCTGAACTCCTCTCAGAACAAGGGCACGGGTGGCAGCTCCGCTCCGTCCGATACCAGGTGGGATCCTCTGGGCCTAACCGGGCTTTCCCGTTCAGGACGTAGAGTAGCAAGGTCGGGTGTCGGTACCCCTCTTGCAGCCGGAGTCCCTCTGAATATATCAGCATGGCGAGGACAGGTGGTGTACACCGCTCCGTCTGCATCCTGCCTGGGATCCATTTGCTGTGGAGCCACACTCTTAAGCTCCGGGCCTTCTTGATCCTGGTCAATGGCCGGGTTGAGACATTCCTTGTCTACAACCTACCTCTCGTCCCAAGGTCAGGGTACGAGGGCTGTGTCCCTTGCCGGTGCAGGCCCACACAGGATTTGCGCTCCCGGAGGGAGGTCACTTTGCACACAGTATTTAACAGCACAGTTAACAGCCGAAAGACCAAGATCAAAGATGGCTTTGAATTAAATATGAAATTTAAAGTGCAACTAACTTGTAAGTCCTCCACCCTCACCCACTAACTGGTTCCCCTCACTCTTGGTTCCCCAGTCTCCCTGTAACCAGGGGAGCAGCACCTAGTGCATACTAGCTCCCTCTGGTGGAGAAGTTTGGTGTTGGATGCAAAAGGTTAGGTCACGACTATCTCACTGGCCTTACCTCAGAGAAGGAACACTACACTCCATTAGAGAAGTGCAGCATCCCTGTGGCGGTCGAACCCTCAGGGGAGCCACATTCCCCCCTGGTAAAACACAGCACGTCCGCAGGCTTCAAAAGAAGTAACACCCAGGAAATTTTCTTTTTAATATTAACATGAAAACTATCATCCCTTTATGGGAGGCACATTTCTTAAACGTTGCATAACAAAGTATATAGTATAAAAATACAAAAATATAAAATTATAAAAGTGCTAGCATTTTTCCAGAGACATTTTGGCAAACAGACAGGTTAAAGTGCACGGACGCAGAGTCAGTTCAGAAGTGCGAGGGACCTGTCCTAAACCCCCCAACGTTGGCCCTGGGGTGGCTGCAGGGCATAAAGATCCCGAGTTGGACCTCCCGGAGAGCCACCCTGACATGTTTTTCTTCTGAGGTTTTGAGCTAGAAAATATCCGCGTTTTTGTATAAAACCACCTAAAGAGATGCAAACTATATACAATTTAAAGAGTCTGTCTACTGCCAGTCCGCAGGGACACATGTCTCTAGAAACCGGGTAAAAAATTAAGCAATAATAGAAAAAGTCAACTTTTAAACTTGTAAACAAAAACAGAAACAGCCGGGGGCTGCTTTAAACCTCGGGCTCTCTCCTTGGAAAGGGCTCATTCCTCCCGACGGAGGCTAGCCGGTCCCCTGAGGCTGAGCACGGGGTGGCGTCGCTCCCGGACACTTTGTGTACGTCCAGGGCGTACCACCCTCGCTCCCCCTGGTGGCGAGAGAAAGTTACTGTGTCGCCCGGGAAGAGGTTCCGACCAGGGTGTCCCTTCTTGAGGTGCGGCTCGACATCTCGCCGGCTGACGAACACATCGTCCTGGAACTGGGGACACCGGATGAACCCCCACCCCGCCTCATGGTGGAAACGGACGACTTGGCCTTCAAATCGGGGACTGGGACGGGTGGCCTCCTCCTGACGCGCCCGAGATTTAGCAGCTTTAGCCTGCACCTCGAGGCGCTCGCAGCGCTGCTTCCGTGCGAACTGAAAGATCTGATCACTGCACCACTGGCTCCTCCTCTGCGCTTCAGCCCGGGTCTCCCAGGGGAAACCCATCAGGTCGCCCCCTTGGTTTTCCCAGGCCCACTCCTCAGCCTCGGGCCAGGTTACTGCTGGTGCGGGTAGCGGGGTCAAAACAGGTTGCTGCGGGTCCTCTACAGGCGCGGACCAGTCCGGGTTGGAGCCGGTGGATTCCTCCGCAGTTTCAGGCACCTCCGATTCAGGGTTTGGGCGGCATCACAGGTCCCCACCCATGGCTGCCGATTGCAGCTCTGGAGCCAACGCTTGCTCCCAGGTGACCGCGTGGGGGATTAGGTACTCCGTCATGAGGTCCAGGATAGTCACGGTAGGCTCTGCAGCCGGGGCAGGGGTTGCACACTCACCCGCCGCTGGGCCGCCCTCGACCTCTATCACCGCGTCGCCTTGTCCTGGGACCTCAACTCCTTAGCGGCGGTCCTGGATACGCAGCAGCATCTCCTCCGGCCACGCAGCCGTGGCCGCCTCCTGGGCCTCTCTTTGCCTTCTTAAGAGTCCCGGAGCCTCCTGCCGGAGAAATGCAAAATCTCCCGGTGTTAACACGCTGCCGCCTTGCTCTCTGCCGGGTGAAGGGCCTGAACCGGGTTCAGTAGATGCATGGACTTGCTCCCCAAAGGCGTCCATGTCTGCCTCTGTTGATTGCCAAGCTCCGACTGCAATGGCCGCACCTTGTTGCTTTTCTTCTTCCTCCTCTTTCGGGGCGGTTCCTGGGCGGAATGCTGACAGGCCCGCCTTCGTTCAGCCCATCCGATTTGACGGGCATTACCCCGCGGGCAGTCTCTGATGGAAGGGGCAGTCCAAATTTTTGGCGCCAAGCGGGAGCCCAGCCCACGATGGGAGGCGTTCAAACACAGTCTTTTCACAGCATTATGGCGCCTGTTCTTGTTGGGCGGGCGCCATTTTAAGTGTAAAACAACAGTTCAAGGTGTAAGGCACACAGTACCCGGTAGCAATGGTTACTTCCTTCTTTTGCTGTGGGCAAGCGATCCTGCCGACTACGCCAGGTTTGTGACGTCTCAGTCCGTTGCAAGCCCGTGTATTACCCTGGGTGTTGGGGGACTCGGTGTCGGGCCCTATGATGAAGAGATGGGATGCAGCCGTGGCCCGGGCCCGACCCGTGCTCAGGGCCGTCACATTAGAAAGAGATGGTGTGGGCTTGTTCGGGTTGAGTGGCTGATTAACGACTACGCCACCTGTGGTGCCTGGTGAAGGGCCACCAGCGCCACCGCAGTCCGCTGAGGCATGGTGGTATGGTGGCCAAAGTTCTTACTACTCCCCACAGGCGGAGCGTGGCCTCAGGGCAGAGGGACAGAATGGAGGGGGTAGTAGTTGAGGAGAAGGGATCCCGCATCCCGCGGTGTGGCGCAGAAATAACAGTCCGGAGGCCATAGGGGTGAACTTCCAAGGCTTTACTCACTTAGATGGCAAAGGAAGTCGACTCCCTGCTCCTCGCGGAGTCCTGCGCTCACCAGAGACGGGGGTCCGACAACCTCTGAGTAAGTCCAGCATTCAGTCGCGACCTTACACCAGAGTGTTCCTGAACTACAGACCGAATCCTTTCCTGTCCGTGTGTGTGTGCAAATAGGCCGGGACTCCCTCTGAACTCCTCTCAGAACAAGGGCACGGGTGGCAGCTCCGCTCCGTCCGATACCCGGTGGAATCTTCTGGGCCTAACCGGGCTTTCCCGTCCAGGACGTAGAGCAGCAAGGTCGGGTGTCGGGGGCCGGTACCCCTCTTGCAGTCGGAGTCCCTCTGAATATATCAGCATGGCGAGGACAGGTGGCGTACACCGCTCCGTCTGCATCCTGCCTGGGATCCATTTGCTGTGGAGCCACACTCTTAAGCTCCGGGCCTTCTTGATCCTGGTCAATGGCCGGGTTGAGACATTCCTTGTCTACAACCTACCTCTCGTCCCAAGGCCAGGGTATGAGGGCTGTGTCCCTTGCCGGTGCAGGCCCACACAGGATCTGCGCTCCCGGAGGGAGGTCACATTGCACACAGTATTTGACAGCACAGTTAACAGCCGAAAGACCAAGATCAAAGATGGTTTTGAATTAAATATGAAATTTAAAGTGCAACTAACTTGTAAGTCCTCCACCCTCACCCACTAACTGGTTCCCCTCACTCTTGGTTCCCCAGTCTCCCTGTAACCAGGGGAGCAGCACCTAGTGCATACTAGCTCCCTCTGGTGGAGAAGTGTGGTGTTGGATGCAAAAGGTTAGGTCACAACTATCTCACTGGCCTTACCTCAGAGGAGGAACACTACACTCTATTAGAGAAGTGCAGCATCCCTGTGGCGGTCGAACCCTCAGGGGCGCCACACATGCGCGGCTCCGCACACCTCATACACATGCGCGGCTCCGCTCCGCACACCTCGTACACATGCGCGGCCCCGCTCCGTACGCCTCGTACACGCGCGGCTCCGCTCCGTACACCTCGTACACACGCGGCTCCGCTCCGTACACCTCGTACACACGCGGCTCCGCTCCTTACACTTCGTACACATGCGGCTCCGCTCCGTACACCTCATACACATGCGGCTCCGCTTCGTACACCTCATACACACGCGGCTCCGCTCTATACACCTCGCACACACGCGGCTCCGCTCTGTACACCTTGCACACACGCGGCTCCGCTCCGTACGCCTCGTAGACATGCGCGGCTCTGCTCCGTACGCCTCGTACACGCGCGGCTCCGCTCCGTACACCTCGTACACACGCAGCTTGGCTCCGTACACCTCATACACGCGCGGCTTGGCTCCGTACACCTCGTACACGCGCGGCTTGGCTCCGTACACCTCGTACACGCGTGGCTCCGCTCCGTACACCTCGTACACACGCGGCTCCGCTCCGTACACCTCGTACACACGCGGCTCCGCTCCGTACACCTCGTACACACGCGGCTCCGCTCCGTACACCTCGTACACACGCGGCTCCGCTCCGTACACCTCGTACACACGCGGCTCCGCTCCGTACACCTCGTACACACGCGGCTCCGCTCCGTACACCTCGTACACACGCGGCTCCGCTCCGTACACCTCGTACACACGCGGCTCTGCTCCGTACACCTCGTACACACGCGGCTCTGCTCCGTACACCTCGTACACACGCGGCTCAGCTCCGTACACCTCGTACACACGCGGCTCAGCTCCGTACACCTCGTACACACGCGGCTCCGCTCCGGTCACCTCGTACACACGGCTCCACTCCGTACACCTCGTACACACGCGGCTCAGCTCCGTACACCTCGTACACACGCGGCTCCGCTCCGTACACCTCGTACACACGCGGCTCCGCTCCGTACACCTCGTACACACGCGGCTCCGCTCCGTACACCTCGTACACACGCGGCTCCGCTCCGTACACCTCGTACACACACGGCTCTGCTCCGTACACCTCGTACACACGCGGCTCCGCTCCGTACACCTTGTACACACACGGCTCTGCTCCGTACACCTCGTACACACACGGATCTGCTCCGTACACCTCGTACACGCGCGGCTCCGCTCCGTACACCTCGTACACACACGGATCTGCTCCGTACACCTCGTACACACGCGGCTCCGCTCCGTACACCTCGTACACACACGGCTCCTCTCTGTACACCTCGTACACGCGCGGCTCCGCTCCGTACACCTCGTACACACGCGGCTCTGCTACATCCACACTGTAAACCCCTCCTGACCCCACACATAAACTTCACCTCATCCAGCACCATGACAACCAGCACAGCAGAGTCCTGCATCCACTGAGGCCCCTGATCATGTGACCCCTGACTCCTCCCCTCCTGTGACCTCATCACAGGTCCTGTGCGCACAGAACAGCCATATATGTGGTGGCGGCTCTGCAGGTGGAGGTATGTGGAGATTCCCCATTACTAAGTATTATAACGCTTTCCTTCCTCTCCTCTGATAGATACATACGACCCAACTATGAAACATCAGGAAACAAATATTGCCCCCATAATGCAGCGCCCCCTGTCTGACACACACAGTATAATGTTCCCCCATCCCCCCCACACACATTCTGATACTACAAGATGCCCCCACAGTACGGTACCCCCCACCCAACGGCTAATAAATAAATGCCCCCTTCCCCCCATTCCTGATACAGAAGACCCCGGGACACAGCACCGACCTCCTGGATCAGTTTCCCAGGTCTGGAGATGTGGCCCCGGGGCGGGGGGCCGGTGCTATAGATGTATGAGGGGCTGTTATCTGCGGTAGGAGCTGTACATTGTAATGGAGACATTCTGGGGACAGATTATCCCAGAAATAGAACTTGTTAGGTCTTTACACAATGTCGCTGGATTTTAGCTTTTTCTTCACCTTATATTCTTAATGACGCTGTTCTAGGACCCCATTGTTAGGCCCTGGCTGTCATGGCGATATATTGGGGTGTGTTGTTCTAGGACCCCATTGTTAGGCCCCGGCTGTCATGGCGATATATTGGGGTGTGTTGTTCTAGGACCCCATTGTTAGGCCCCGGCTGTCATGGCGATATATTGGGGTGTGTTGATGGGAACAGGCCTCCCCCTCTGTCTCCTCCGATCACATAACAAATAATCACAGTTGAGTCCTCAGTAGTTGATGCCTTTAATGACTGAAAAGATGGGAATAAATAGCCGCTCTCCAGACTCCTCCGGTCTCTTCATCACTTTATATTATATTTGTTACCATTTTTTCAGTCGGCCATTAAAAGGGATCAACCACTGAGGACTCTCAGCTTTGATGACTTTTGATGGTATAAAGATATATTTTTCCTGTGCGATAAGATGTAAGAGGCTGTATATCTATCGCTTTCTGCCTCAGATAAAATAAAGGAATGTCTTTAACACTAACGGCCCATACACATTAGATAAGTGTTGGCTGAACGATCACTTGGCTGACGGCTCTGTCTCCCTTCTCCCCCATACACACAAACATTCATATAGGCGGTGGTGATGTAGTCAGTGACAGACTCTGACCAATATGTTTATGGAGCCAAAGTAAAAAATGAAGATGTCATCCTTATCATGAAGTAGTTATTTCTCATGTCACGTGTAATGAATATCTCCTGCAGTATTACTAATGCTGATTCCAGTGCCGGTAAATGAGACATCAATTACCATTATGGAAGATGAGTCTATGAGAAACATATCCAGCTGAAGAGTCCAAGGAAGAAACTGCTTGTTGTGTATGTGGCCTAAAATATATAGGTTTTATTAGTAGATATAAAGAGAAGACTAACTACTGTAAAATAATACAAATAGTAATATTCCCCCACAACTCTTGACCACCACTGCTTGGGCGAGTGGTGGCTGTGGGAAGTGTGGTATGAATATGTGAGATGGCTGTGGGGTGCGCTTAGCTTATGTTCAGCTTATTGTGGTGGTTGAATGTACAAGTGATTGTGAGAAGCGGAGTCCCCCTTTACAGTCACATCCAAGACACGAGTGCAGCAAGTGGGTGATGTTTATGACATTCCAGTTTATACGATATGGGAATACAACATCTACACGTTCTATCTCTTCATATGCTCCTCTTATTATCTCCTGTAATTGTGTTATTACATGGGATCTTTATGATGTTACATCGGCTCATCTTCTTCCCATTCAGGTCCCTATAATATCGGATCCTCTCAGTGGAGATCTTTTATATAAGTACATTTTCCTGATTGATCTGTCAAGGATGGATATGAACAAGGAGAAGATGGCAGAGATGATATTACACCTCACCCTAGAGATCCTCTTCCAGCTTACTGGAGAGGTGAGAGATTCTGATGATGTCACATTACATCATTGTTATCTCTGGGAATAACAGATGGACAGAACTGGAGAGGTGAGGACTCTGGAAATGTCTGTAGTGAGATTTATTAATGTGTCTCTCCATAACCAGGATTACACAGTAGTGAAGAAGTCCTCTAGTGAGCAGTGTCAGGCCCCAGTGTCTGAGGGATGGGAAAGACCCCTGAGCCCAATCACAGAGCTTCCACCTTACCCCCTGATGCATGAGGACATTAATGACCAGAAGATCCTAGAACTCACCTACAAGATGATTGAGCTGCTGACTGGAGAGGTGACACTGCTAGGAATGCTGGGAAATTATACAGTAACGCTATGAAGAGATCGGGGGGATGACGGTATCATTGTGTGTGTCAGGTTCCTATAAGGTGTCAGGATGTCGCCATCTATTTCTCCATGGAGGAGTGGGAGTATTTAGAAGAACACAAACATCTGTACAAGGACGTCGTGATGGAGGTTCCCCAGCTCCTCACATCACCAGGTAACAGACAGGACTAAATACACACGCCCTATAATTATAATTGTATGTAAAGAATGAATTCAGTCCCTGTATGTGTCTCTTCCAGTTCTATCCAGTAAGAGGACAACACCAGAGAAATGTCCCCGTTCTCTTCTTCCACAGGACTGTAAACAAGAAAATCCCAGGGTTCCTCAGGATCATCAGGTAGATGGAAAGAAGGGGTCATGAGATCTCCCCTATGATGTGTAGACGGCTGTGAAGGTCTTGTGTTCAGTCTTGTTTTGTTCACCAGTATATGTTTTACTAGCTATTGAGCCCTTTCTACGCCCGGGTGGTATTGGTATATGGTCTCCCATGCTGGTATGTGCTGCCCCCATCCTGGTATTTGTGCTCCCCAATCCTGTTCCCCCATCCTGTTATGTGCTGCCCTCATCCCCAATCCTGGTATGCATGGCACCCCTCATCCCCAATCCTGGTATGCATGGCACCCCTCATCCCCAATCCTGGAATGCATGGCACCCCTCATCCCCAATCCTGGCATGCATGGTACCTCATCCCTATCCTGGTATGTATGGTACCCCTCATCCTGGTATGCATGGTACCCCTCATGCCTATCCTGGTATACATGGCACCCCATTCCTCATCCTGATATACATGACCCCTCATCCGAATCCTGGTATGCATGGCCCCCCAAGATCCCTATCCTGGTATGCATGGAACCCATCATCCCTATCCTGGTATCCATGGCACCCCTCATCCCCTATCCTGGTATGCATGGCACCCCTCATCCCCAATCCTGGTATGCATGGCACCCCTCATCCCAATCCTGGTATGTATGGCACCCCTCATCCCCCAGTCCTGGTATGTATGGTACCCAATCCCTCATCCTGGTATGCATGGCTTCCTCATCCCCAATCCTGGTATGCATGGTACCCCTCATCCCCAATACTGGTATGCATGGCACTCCTCATCCCTATCCTGGTATGTATGGTACCCCTCATCCTGGTATGCATGGTACCCCGCATCCCTATCCTGGTATGTATGGTACCCCTCATCCTGGTATGCATGGCACCCCATCCCTCATCCTGGTATGCATGGTACCTCGCATCCCTATTCTGGTATGTATGGTACCCCTCATCCTGTTATACATGTCACCCCTCATCCCAATTCTGGTATGTATGGCACCCCTCATCCTCCAATCCTGGTATGTATGGCCTCCTCATCTCCCAATCCTGATATGCATGGCCCCAAACCCCTCATCCTGGTATGCATGGCACTCCTCATTCCCCAATCCTGGTAGGCATGCCACCACATATTCCTATTCTGGTATGCATGGTACCCCTCATCCCTACTCTGGTATGCATTGACCCCTCATCCTGGTATGCATGGCACCTCATCCATCATCCTGGTATGCATGACACTCCTCACCCCCCAATCCTGGTATGCATGGCTCCCCTCATCAGCTAATCCTGGTATGTATGGCTCCCCTCACCCCCCAATCCTGGTATGCATGATCCCCTCACCCCCCAATCCTGGTATGCATGATCCCCTCACCCCCCAATCCTGGTATGCATGGTACCCCTCATCCCTATTCTGGTAAGCATGGCACCCCATCCATCATCCTGGTATGCTTGGTACCCCACATTCCTATCCTGGTGTGCATGGTACTCCTCATCCCCAATGCTGGTATGCATGGCACCCCTCACCCCCCAATCCTGGTATGCATGGCACCCCTCATCCCCAATCCTGGTATGCATGGCACCCTTCATCCCCAATCCTGGTATGCATGGCCCACCTCATCCCCCAATCCTGGTATGCATGATACCCTCACCCCGCAATCCTGGTATGCATGGTACGCCTCATCCCTATTCTGGTATGCATGGCACCCCATCCATCATCCTGGTATGCATATTACCCCACATTCCTATCCTGGTATGCATGGCACCCCTCACCCCCCAATCCTGGTATGCATGGCACCCCTCACCCCCCAATCCTGGTATGCATGGCACCCGTCACCCCCCAATCCTGGTATGCATGGCACCCCTCACCCCCCAATCCTGGTATGCATGGCACCCGTCACCCCCCAATCCTAGTATGCATGGCCCACCCCATCCCCCAATCCTGGTATGCATGATCCCCTCACCCCCCAATCCTGGTATGCATGGTACGCCTCATCCCTATTCTGGTATGCATGGCACCCCATCCATCATCCTGGTATGCATAGTACCCCGCATTCCTATACTGGTATGCATGGCACCCCTCACCCCCCAATCCTGGTATGCATGGCACCCCTCACCCCCCAATCCTGGTATGCATGGCACCCCTCATCCCCCAATCCTGTTATGCATGGTACCCCTCATCCCCCAATCCTGGTATGCATGGTTCCCTCACTCCCAATCCTGGTATGCATGGTCCCCTCACCCCTCAATCATGGTATGCATGATCCCCTCACCCCCCAATCCTAGTATGCATGATCCCCTCATCCCTATTCTGGTATGCATGGCACCCCATCCATCATCCTGTTATGCATGGCACCCCTCACCCCCCAATGCTGGTATGCATGGCACCCCTCACCCCACCAATGCTGGTATGCATGGCACCCCTCACCCCCCCAATCCTGGCATGCATGACCCACCTCATCCCCCAGTCCTGGTATGCATGATCCCCTCACCCCCCCAATCCTGGTATGCATGGTACGCCTCATCCCCTAATCCTGGTATGCGTGGCCCCCCTCATCCCGGTATGCGTGGCCCCCCTCATCCCCCAATCCTGGTATGTGTCACCCCCCCTCATCCCCCAATCCTGGTATGTGTGGCCCCCCTCATCCCCTAAGATGTGTGCCCCCCCCCATCCCCCAATCCTGGTATGTGTGGCCCCCCATCCATCATCCTGGTATGCATGGTACCCCTCATCCCCTAATCCTGGTATGTGACGCCCCCCTCATCCCCCAATCCTGGTATGTGTTGCCCTCCTCATCCCCCAATCCTGGTATGCGTGGCATCCCTCATCCCTTTCACGCTGCACACATACAAAAAAAAAACACACTTGTACTCATCTTTCTTCCCTGTGCTCATCCCCCAATCCTGGTATGCGTGGCCCCCCTCATCCCGGTATGCGTGGCCCCCCTCATCCCCCAATCCGGGTATGTGTCGCCCCCCTCATCCCCCAATCCTGGTATGTGTGGCACCCCTCATCCCTTTCACGCTGCGCACATACAAAAAAAAAACACACTTGTACTCATCTTTCTTCCCTGTGCTCATCCCCCAATCCTGGTATGCGTGGCCCCCCTCATCCTCCAATCCTGGTATGTGTCGCCCCTCCTCATCCCCCAATCCTGGTATGTGTGGCACCCCTCATCCCTATCACGCTGCACACATACAAAAAAAAACACTTGTACTCATCTTTCTTCCCTGTGCTCATCCCCAAATCCTGGTATGTGTGGCACGCCTCATCCCTTTCACGCTGCACACATACAAAAAAAAAACACTTGTACTCATCTTTCTTCCCTGTGCTCATCCCCAAATCCTGGTATGTGTGGCACGCCTCATCCCTTTCACGCTGCACACATACAAAAAAAAAACACTTGTACTCATCTTTCTTCCCTGTGCTCATCCCCCAATCCCGGTATGCGTGGCCCCCCTCATCCCGGTATGCGTGGCCCCCCTCATCCCCCAATCCTGGTATGTGTCGCCCCCCTCATCCCCCAATCCTGGTATGTGTCACCCCTCCTCATCCCCCAATCCTGGTATGTGTGGCACCCCTCATCCCTTTCACGCTGCACACATACAAAAAAAAACCACTTGTACTCATCTTTCTTCCCTGTGCTCATCCCCCAATCCTGGTATGCGTGGCCCCCCTCATCCCCCAATCCTGGTATGTGTGGCCCCCCTCATCCTCTAAGATGTGTGGCCCCCCTCATCCCCCAATCCTGGTATGTGTGGCCCTCCTCATCCCCCAATCCTGGTATGTGTGGCACCCCTCATCCCTTTCACGCTGCACACATACAAAAAAACAAACACTTGTACTCATCTTTCTTCCCTGTGCTCCAGCGCTGCGGTATCCTGTTCTGCAGGAGGCCGGGGGAGGAGTGTGGCGCCGGAGTATGCGCGTGCCCATACCACGCTGTCCGGCGCCATTTTGCTGAAGACACACTGCAAATGTGTCTTCAGTAAAATGGCACCGGATGGCGCTATGCGCATGCGCCGACTCCGACACCTTCACTCCTGTCCCGGTCTCCGGCGAGAAGAGAGGCACCGCGGCAACGCTCCTCCCGGTCAGGTAAGTATGGCGCCGGAGATCGTGGTATGCGTTCAGTGTCTCCGCATACCGCGATCTCCGGCGCCATACATTCCTCTTACCTGTAACGGCTCCATGCGTTCTTCTGTCTGGCGCCAGACTACGCGTCGCGCATGCGCAGTCTATAGAGGCTTCAGACAGAGGGACGCTTGCAGCGTTATATTATAGATACTTGTGTAATGAGAACGGTGGAGATGGCAGGATTAGAGCTGATCATAGATGTGATTTCTCAATCTGTCTGTGACTTTTACAATATTGGTTTCAGGGTAAAGATCTGACTCATATTAATACTACAGAGACATACGTGAAAGGTGATGAGCAGTGTAAAGAAGAGATTCCTACAGATAACTGCCCCGGTGAGTATTAACCACTAAATGCAGAGAAGTCACATAGTTGTAAAGGTTGAAACAAAAGCTTACATCTATTGAGTTCAACCCATAAGCCAAAAAGAAGCTAAAAATCCCATAGGTGATTCTTAATTTTTTTAGCACTGTGTTCTGTGTCTTTATTACAACCCCTGGCAAAAATTATGGAATCACCGGGCTCGGAGGATGTTCATTCAGTTGTTTAATGATGTTGAAAAAAGCAGATCACAGACATGGCACAAAACTAAAGTAATTTCAAATGGCAACTTTAGGGCTTTAAGAAACACTAAAAGAAATCAAGATTAAAAATTGGAACCACAGCTCCAAGGACCGGGAAGAGACTGAAGGGGTGTAACTAAGCGACCACCTGGTTCTTCACTAGAGCCCCTGATGGTGTGGTTAGACTTGGCCACAGGTGGACACCAGGTACCACTCCAGGACAGACACCGGAGCCGCAGCAGCCGACCCCAAAGGGGAAGGGAAGCTGGGACGGACTCGGAGAGAGTTAACAGGAGGAATGCCAGAGCAGGTTCAGAATAAGACAGCACGGCTGGCAGGCAGAATGCATACTGGATCAGGCACAGACAGGATAGGTTCAGGAACACAAGGCAGACTCAGGTGCAGGATCACAGATGCTGGTTCAGACTGGACAGGTGGGGATGCTGATGGGAGCAGGCGTAGCACTAGGATCTTTGGAGAAGGGGCTCAAGATGACTGGCTTGAGGAGAGATATGTGGAAGGAATTTGGGACTTGTAATGAGGCTGGAAGCTTCAATGTAAAGGACAGTTTGCTTGCTGACTTCAAAGGGACCAATGAAGCGAGGACTCAACTTATAGGATGGGATTTTGAGATAGATGTACTTAGAAGATAGCCAGACCTTATCCTCTGAACCAGACCTGGGCAAAATTTCATCCCACAGGCAACATCCGGCCCTTTGGCTTGTTCCAGTCCGTCCCGTGGACTGAGACAGCCATGCGGCGCACCATACCCATGCGCGTACGCCTCCCGCTGTCTCTGCTATACGCATCCTCGGGATACAGACAGCTTTGAATACATTGGTGAGGAGAGGCCTCCAGCTCCTTCTTCCACCAATCAGCATTTGAGACAGCAGATGGTAATAATAATATTGAGCAGAATTAATTTCAGCCACTTGGGTCGGCCCTCCACAACAGCCAATGTCTATCATGTGGCCCTCGGAAAAATTAATTGCCCACTCCTATCCTGGATGATAGCAAGGTGGATCCAAGCGTGTTTTGTCAGTATGCCTTTTCATATGTTCACATGATCTTTCTAGAATGGCTTTGGTGTCCTCACAGATTTTAGAGAAATTCCTTGTGACATCATCGGCTGCTGGTACGTCAGAAGCGGCTGACACCGGAAGAGGGATTCTTGGATGTTGCCCAAAGACAATGAAGAATGGAGACCTTGCTGACGACTCACATGATTGTTATAGGAGCACTCCGCCCAGGATCAGAGCTTGACCCAGTCGTCATGGTGCGCATTCGTGAAATGTGGCAGGAAGTTGGGCAGAACCTCATTGACTCTATCCACTTGTCTGTTGGATTGAGGGTAGTATGCATAAGAGAAGTCTAGTACCACGTTTAGATGCTCTCCCGAATATGGATGTGAATTGGACACCTCTATCGGACATAACGTGAAGAGAAAATCCGAGAAGGCGGAAGATGTGCTAAATAAATTTCTCCGCGAACTCCGGAGCAAACGAAAGACCCGGCAATAGGAATAAGTGAGCCCTCTTCAAGAAGCAATCCACCACTACTCAGACGATGGAGCATCCAGGAGTCACAGGGTGGTCCGTAATTAAGTCCATGGCAATGTGCTGCCAAGGCTCAGAAGGCACGGGAAGCGGTTGAAGTTGCCCAGACACGAGTTGCCCAGACACGAGTTGCCTAGGAGTTTTGTTGCAGGCACAGGAAGATAAGGCAGAAACCAATTCCATGATATCCTTTTGCATGGGAGGCCACCAATAGTGATGTAAGATGAGCTGCAAAGTCTTTCTTTGCCTGGCATGGCCAGCCACCCTTGAGCAGTGCCCTTATTCTCATCCGATTCCGACACTGAAATCTTCCCTGGGGGAGTCGGAGACAAGTTTACGGGAGCCACAGTAACCATCTTGCAAGGCTCAATGATAAGTTGGGGTTCCTCCTCATGGTCGGTGGGTAGGAAAGACCAATAAAGCACATCAGCCTTGATATTCTAGTCAGCCGGACGGAAATGCAGGACAAAGTCAAAACGGCAAAAAATAGCGACGATCTAGCCTGGAGTGGATTCAGTCTTTGTGCGGACTGCAGATAAGCCAGATTTTTATGGTCGGTGTATATGACGACCGGATGGACTGCTCCTTAAAGAAGGTAACGTTTTTGGTGCGATTTTTGGTGTGGATTTGCAAGCTTGGAAACGCTCCAGAAACACATTGCATACCTTATCCCATGAAATTCTGCAAGTTCTGTGGACATGAGTAATTCTTGTGCGTTTCTGCATGCGTATTGGCCTATACAATGCATTGGAAAAACGTATGGCAAATACGCATGCAAAAATGCGTAAAAAATGCATGTAAAATCCGCATGCGTTTTTCTGCCAAGGAGATGCAGAAATGCTCAGGAAAATTTCTGCTTCATTTCTGCATCGTGGGCACTAAGCCTTAATGTAACCGAGACAATAAATGGTGTTTGCTTAACAAATTAACTTTTACAATCTGGTTTCTGCCCTTTACACTCTACTGAAACTGTCATCACTAAAGTATCTAATGATCTACTAACAGCTAAATCTAATGGTCACTGCTCCCTGCTGATTCTACTATATCTCTCTGCAGCATTCGACACTATGGATCACCAGCTCCTGCTCACTATGCTCCGTTCTTTTGGCCTCAAGGACACTGTTCTCTCCTGGTTCTCCTCCTACCTCTCTGACCGCTCCTTCTCTGTCTTTTGCTGGCTCCTCTTCCTCTCCCCTTCCCCTTACTGTCGGGGTTCCTCAAGGACTTGTTGCTACCAGACATCATCACACTGCAGACCAAACTGGAGCCACAATACTGATGAGATGCAGGCAGGATCACAAAGATTTACATTCAGGTACCTTATAGGGGACATCTCCTCTAATTCAAGTCGTTCACATCCCCTTTGTCTCCATGTAGTACAGATGCCATGATGTGATTTCACGTCCAGAGTTAGTCTCTGCAGACTTCCTTCTTCTCCATCTTCAGCAGCACTTCGACAGTGCCCTTAGAAATAAAAGTATCATTATGCTGCACCATGGCTATAAATATCTCCCATGCAGCACCCTTGAATAAATAATTACCTCCTCACTGTGCTTCCTGCAAAAAATACCCCTCCATTGCCCCCTTTCCATAATGTCCCCCCACACTGCTCCACTCCGTAATGTCCCCCACACAATGTCCCTCTCCATAAAGTCCCATCCAAACTGCACTTTTACGTAGTGTCTCCCCACACTGCCTCTCTGAATAAAGTCCCCCCTCACCATACAACTATACTATGCCTCCTTTCACAATCCTCCCTTAATTACCATATAATGTCCCTGATTGTCCCATAATGTCCCCTGTAAAGTAACACCAAAACAAATGCATTTCATTTTTGGCTCCTCCTGGAGGGCTTACTGGTGCCCACCATGTCCTCGCCACCTCTGCAGCCTGGCGCCAGCAGCAGTGTCATGAGGTCAGTAGCGTGCTGACTTTGTCACGCCAATGAATGTTGGTGCGGAAGCTGACGCGCGCTACACTGTTCCTGTCCAGGCGCCACAGTGTTCAAATGTATTCGCGTCTAAAAGACATTTGAATATACTGCAGGAAGAAGAGAGCGGCGACACCGGGTCAGCTCTGCGGCCCACACAACATCCTTTGACGTGCTGTATACGGCCCACAG
Organism: Phyllobates terribilis; assembly: GCF_046119375.1. Taxonomy (NCBI): domain Eukaryota; kingdom Metazoa; phylum Chordata; class Amphibia; order Anura; family Dendrobatidae; genus Phyllobates; species Phyllobates terribilis. The sequence continues at coordinate 46,528,318 of NW_027362765.1, forward strand.
GCTCTAATTACACCAGAGATGTCACAGTTTTTGATTACAGTAGTTATTGCACAAGATACTCTCAGTTAATAGCTTTCTGCGGTAGCCAGTTTTCTGCCCATATTTCAAATCTGACATGTGTCCCTTTATGTAGTAAATAACTATAAAAAGCTTAAAGAGGTTGTCCACTAGTATACAAAATGCCTCCAATGTATTTAAACTGAGGAGAGAAGTGTTTTTGTAAATACCTTGTGTGTTCTTTATTGCCTGTTTGCGGCGCTATCGCTGACCGCTCACAGGCATCACATGACCCCCGGCTGCAGCCGGCTCTGGCATCCGCTGATGTCAAGTTGACTCAGTGACGCGCTTCCCGCTGATTGATGGGCTGTGGGCGGGGTTTTCCCACGTCACAGCCAAGCATCCACCGTGTGCTTTTCCAATGGATGCAGGAGAGGGAAAGCACGCGGTGAATGCTGGGCTGTGACGCGTGGGGAAACCCCGCCCACAGCCCATTAATCAGCGGGGAGCGCGTCACTGAGTCACGCACGACTTGACATCAGCGGATGCCAGAACCAGAGATCACGTGATGCCTGTGAGCGGTCAGAGGCGATAAAGAACACACAAGGTATTTGCAAAAACACTTCTCTCCACAGTTTAAATACATTGTGGGCATTTTATATTGTAGTGGACAACCTCTTTAACCTGATCCAAACTAATTTAAGTTGATCTAAGATTTTTTTTTTTCCGTGAGACATTTTACTTTTAGTTAGTGGTAATTTAGCTTAATTGCTCCTGACGAAAATCACGCAGGCGAAACGCGCGTTGAGGCGCTATCGGTTCCTTCTCAGCAGTGTCCGCACACCACATACAACATGTCGCAAGGTAATATCTTACTGTCATATCTGTGAACAGCACCAGTGGTTGTATGGACATAGTCTGTGCACTAATTATGCACTAAATGTAGTTCACATTGATTATGCACTAAGAATAGACCACATCCTGGATGTTTGGATGAGGACTTCCTCGTAGATACTGGACCAACAGATTACGTGCACCCGTCTATTTTCGGGTTTCACTGTAATCACCGGGACATCCCCTACAAGCGATGCCCTGGACTGATTATATTATATAGTTAATCTGAACTGGATGTGCTGATATTTGATTTCTAGACTATTATTTTTCCTGCAATCTTTTTACAATAGATGTGTTGTCATACATACTAATTTGTGGTTGCTGTGGAATTTCTGCCATGAGGGATATAGTCTTCTTTCCTTGGCTTTTTTCATCCGCCATCTCTTGGTCGTGTCTCTGACATTAGCCACCTATAATGTAATTTTTATCTTTTCTATTTATTGTATAATAAATGCATATTTTCTCTAAGTGCTATTTATAAGTATAGCTGTCATTTTGGCTACAATTCTCTTCCCTTTCGGTATAATGCTTTGGTAAAGAGATAACTTTAATAGGTCTTCATTTGTTTTGAGTTTCTTTATGAAAATATCTGAAATTTGAAGAATTAGAAAAGTTCAAACATTAAATTTGTATGCCCTAAATACAAAGTGATACCATACAAAATATCTAATAAATAGGGTTTTTCCGTATTTCTTCTTTACATCGGCAGCATTTTTCAAACATCCTTTCATATTTTTAGAAATTCAAAAGGCTTTAATCACTCAATTATATGGTTCGAGAAAATTTACAAAACCTGTTTTTTGGGGGACCAGATTACTTTTGGAGTTACTTGGATGGCCTATATTTTAGAAACTTGCATTACTCAGTATCAGAAACGACATCGGCAGCTGCTGCCAAGGCGAATAAAATAATGGGATGCATTAAAAGAGGCATAGATGTTCATGACGAGAACATAGTTTTACCTCTATACAAGTCACTAGTGCGCTCACACTTATAATACTGCGGACAATTCTGGTCTCTGGTGTATAAGAAGGACATAGCTGAACTAGAGCGGGTGCGGAGAAGAGCGACCAAGGTTATTAAGAGAATGGGTGGACTACAACACCAAGACTGGTTATAAATCTTGGGGTTATTCAGTTTGGAAAAACAAAGGCTTAGAGTTGATCTTATTATAATGTACAAATATATGAGGGGACAGTACAGAGATCTTTCTAATTTTTTTACACCTAGGCCTGCGACGGGGACAAGGGATCATCCTTTATGTCTAGAGGAAAGAAGGTTTAATCATAATCACAGAAGCGGATTCTTTACTGTAAGAGCAGTGAGACTATGGAACTCTCTGCCGCATGATGTTGTAATGGTTGATTCACTACTAAAATTCAAAAATCATTTGGATGCCTTTCTTGAAAAATATAATATTACAGTTTATGCGCACTAGATTCTGTGATGGGACATTGATCCAAGGAACTAGTCTAATTGCTGTATGTGCAGTCAGGAAGGAATTTTTCCTTAATATGGAGCCATTAGTATCTGCCCCATTGGGTTTTTGCCTTCCTCTGAATCAACATGTTAGGCTATAGGTTGAACTCAATGGACTTAAGTCTATCTTCAACGTTAAAACTATGAAGCATCCAGGAAATGTAACCTTTGAGGTATATCACAATAATTAACAAAAATTGGAATTCAACAATTAAAAAAAATTCACTAAATTGTTGACGTAACCCAAATTTTTTAAGTTTTACAATGGGAAACAGAAAAAAATGGACCCCACAATATATTTTGCAACTTCTCCTGAATCAAACAATATCATACTGTTTGGTCACATGGAAGGGCTCAGAAGGGAAATAGCGCAATTTGGCTGTGGGAATTCAAATTTTGCTGGAGTTGTTTGTGGGCACCATTTGCAGATCACCTAAGGTGCCAGAAGTGCGGAAAAACAGAACAATAGAAAACCGCATAAAGTGACTGTATTACCCTCATGGAAGTCATCTTTAGGAGTAGTGATGTTTTTGACTCCACAAGTAATCTCTGGAAACTGGCAAGCAGTAGATGCTGGAGAGAGAAAACTGCATATATGCCATTTTAGTGCCCAATTAGTGGTGCCCAGCTTGTGCTTCTGGAGATACAACCACCAGACATTTTTAAGTAGGTTCTTCCTGCTACAGCAATGCTAAAAATGTGTACAGTAACAGTAGCGAGGGGAATATTTGGCTGTGGTTGCACAGATTTGGCTGGATTGGTTCATGGAAGCCATGTTGTTTTTCAAGGTCTACTGTTAAATTGTTAACTGTTTTTGCCTTGGTAAATAATTTAAATATGCTACATAACTTGCAATTTCTTTGGGTAATTTAGAAATGTTATAAAAATATAATTCCTCATAATTTATTCAGAAATAATTTTTGTTCTTGACAGGTGACTGCACCAAGAGATCAGAAGGACAGGTGACATCTTCAACTTTTAAATCAGATGACCTTGATATCACTCAAGATATAACTAATGTCTGTGCCGCTATTCCAGAAATACAGTCATCTTTTCACAGCAATGATCTATTTTTTTATCTTTTTATACAGGTCTCATCTTCTGATGTATCACAGACTATTAAGAAAAATAAAAGTCACAAAAGAGGAGTTGAAAATGTAACTGCTCTTACACCAAACAAGCCATTCACAAGTGTAGAATGTGAAAAAAGTTTTTCCCTCAAAACGTCTTTTGTTACACATCCAAAAATTCACATAAATGAGAAAAGATTTTTTTCTTCAGAGTGTGGGAAATATTTTAAAATGAAATTAGAGCTTCAAACAAGGAAGAAGCCATATTCATGTTCAGAATGTGGGAAATGTTTTGCAAAAAGATCATATCTTGTTACCCATCGGAGAACTCACACAGGAGAGGAGCCATTTTCATGTTTAGAATGTAATAAATGTTTTGCAGATAAATCAACTCTTATTAAACATCAGAGAACTCACACAGGTGAGAAGCCTTTTTCATGTTCAGAATGTGGGAAATGTTTTGCAAAGAAATCACAATTTGTTACACATCAGAGAACTCACACAGGAGAGAAGCCATTTTCATGTTCAGAATGTGGGAAATGTTTTGCAAAAAGATCATATCTGGTTACCCATCTGAGAACTCACACAGGAGAGAAGCCATTTTCATGTTTAGATTGTGGGGAATGTTTTGCAAATAAATCAAGTTTTGTTATACATCAGCGAACTCACACAGGTGAGAAGCCGTTTCCATGTTCAGCATGTGGGAAACATTTTAATCAAAAACCACATCTTGTTAAACATCAAAGAACTCACACGGGTGAGAAGCCATTTCCATGTTCAGAATGTGGGAAACATTTTAACCAGAAATCACATCTTGTTACACATCAGAGAACTCACACAGGAGAGAAGCCATTTTCATGTTCAAAATGTGAGAAATATTTTACCAACAAAAGGAGTCTTACTAAACATCAAATATCTCTCTAAGAGAGAAGCCATTCTTATACTTAGCAGGTGGGAAATGCTTTACTTGAAAATCATATTTTGTTAACCACAAAAGAAACCTTACACAACTATAAGCCATATATTTTTGACCAACTGTACAAGAAAACACATAAGAGAGTTAAGTAACAACAAAAAATTAGTTAGAACTTACATTTGAATTAAAACATGTTGTTAATATATATCTTATCTAAAAATCTAATTGAATGCGATATTCCTTTGAATATTTCAGTTACCTATTTATATATTCACTATATGGACAAGAGTATTGCAACACTTACCATTTAACGTCCCAAAAATACTCAATATTTCCTCCTTCCTCGTATTTAGTCAGTTTCTATTTTACTCAAATGCTCTGTATATCAACAAGATCAGTGAGTCTCATTATACCGAATAGAGAAGCTCCAGGGACAAAGACCCCGTCATATACTAACAAGTGTGAATTCCGAATACTCTCATTTTTACCTCTAGCGTTTCTTTTTAGAATTAAATCACTTTCTCATACAGTCCTGTAGTAATGACTTTGTTAATCACGTTTTGTAGGAGGGTTTGTCTGAATCCATCTAAATGTTATAAATTTATGTAAAAGAAACAATAAACGTCCTACCGCAGTTTTACCATGTGTGTCCAGTGCCAGTTCTTCTACATTCATGAATAAAATAACCATGGAGTTTCCAGCCACATTTGATTATGATTTTATAATTGTAATAACTTTACTCCACAAAATCCTGATTTGTGGATCAAAGGTGTGACGGACCTGAATATATTGATAAAAACATCTATGAGGAAGGTTAAATACCTCCCGCCGGGGAAGAGGAAGTCAACCAGAGCATATACCATTGACTGTATCTGGTCAAAGGCACGCCACACACCCTGATCTTGGACTAAATGGAAGATGTGATCTAGCAGCTGTCTGTTACTAATAGTATGGGCGTCACCAATTGGCTGTAAACCAGACACTGTATCATACGTTTTGTGACTGGTGCCCTATGCAAGCTTCATCTGCGTCCATTTTTTACTAGGCAACCACCACCTCCATGAATTGGTAGATTTGTGAGTGGTTGCTCCATCAGTATTTTGCACCTCAGCCGCCCTGCCTTTATCATAGGGTCTGTTGCATCCTTCTAGTGTATTGGTAATCCAACCTGGTGTTGGTAAGGCTGTTTCTTTTTCTATGATGTTTTCTTTGGGATTTGGAAGTGCCAGCCCTGCATCATCCTATTGCCCATTGTAACATTTCTAGGTTTAGTCTGTGATGACTTTTGTTCCAAATCAGATCTCGTAAATAGACATATATAAAGTGGGGAAAATAAGTATTTGATACACTGCTGATTTTGCAAGTTTTCCCACCTACAATGAATGGAGAGGTCTGTAATTTTTATTTTAGGTACACTTCCACTGTGAGAGACAGAATCTAAAAATAAAAACACACTCTCCAAAATGGCCAAGACCAAAGAGCTGTCTAAGGACACCAGGGACAAAATTGTAGACCTGCACAAGGCTAAGATGAGCTACAGGACAATAGGCAAGCAGCTTGGTGAGAAGGCAACCATTTCCGGTGACTACCTCTTGAAGCTCATCAAGAGAATGCCAAGAGTGTGCAAAGCAGTCATCAAAGCAAAAGGTGGCTACTTTGAAGAACCTAGAATATAAGACATATTTTCAGTTGTTTTACACATTTTTGTTAAATATATAATTCCACATGTGTTAATTCATAGTTTTGATGCCTTCAGTGTGAATGTACAATTTTTATAGTCATGAAAATACAGAAAAATCTGTAAATGAGGTGTGTCCAAACTTTTGGTCTGTACTGTATGTAAAATAAATTTTAAGATTCTACCTCTCACAGTTGAAGTACGATAAAAATTACAGACCTCTCCATTCTTTCATTCTTTCTAGGTGGGAAAACTTGCAAAATTGGCAATGTATCAAATACTTATTTTCCCCACTGTACATACTTTGGTACAATCACTTACAAGCTCTGCAATAACCAAAGAAAGACTAGCTGCCTCCCCTAATCGTTTATATAGGTCAATTGACAACCCGCTACTAGTAATGTGGAGCCTCACGATGCTTCAGGGATGTCGTTTTTTAACCCCTTTACAGCCCATGATGTATTAATACGCGTCAGTGCCCTGGGCTTTAAGAGCCTGACCCGTATTAGTACGTCATCGCAGCATTGCGGTGGCAAGGGGAGGTGATCGGTATACTCACCTCCTCTTCCGGCCTCCAGCGCTGTCTGCCGCGGCTTCCCGGGTGTTGTCATGACGACCCGATGTCGTCATGACAACATCCGGGTCAACAGACAGCAGTAAGATTGTTTGGACATGCGCAGTGCATCTCCAAACTACAGTCATGGCCAAAAGTATTGAGAATGAGACAAATAGTAATTTTTACAAAGTTTACTGCTTCATTTTTTGTAATGGCAATTTGCATATACTCCTGAATGTCAAAGAGTGATCAGCTTAACAGCAATTACTGTACTTGCAAAGTCAATATTTGCCCAGGAAATGAACTTTAACCCCCAAAACACATTTCAACATCATTGCAGTCCTGCCTTAAAAGGAGCAGCTAACATCGTTTTAGTGATTGATCGCCAGTCCTGTCCTTATCAACACCCACACCTGTGTTAATGAATCAATCAGTCATGATTAAGTAAGAATGACATCACTGGACACTTTAAAAGGAGGCTGGTTCTTGGTATCATTGTTTCTCTTCAGTTAACCATGGTTATCTCTAAAGAAACACGTGCAGCCATCATTGCACTGCACAAAAATGGCCTAACAGGGAAGAGTATCGCAGCTACAAACATTGCACCTCAGTCAACAATCTATCGCATCATCAAGAACTTCAAGGAGAGAGCTTCCATTGTTGTCAAAAAGGCTCCAGGGCGCCCAAGAAAGACCAGCAAGCGCCAGGACCGTATCTTAAAACTGTTTCAGCTGCGGGATCGGACTACCAGCAGTGCCGAGCTTGCTGGTGTGAGTGCTTCTGCACGCACTGTGAGGCGGAGACTCTTTGAGCAAGGGCTGGTTTCAAGGAGGGCAGCAAAGAAGCCACTTCTCTCCAGAAAAAACATCAGGGACCGACTGATATTCTGCAAAAGGTACAGGGAGTGGACTGCTGAGGACTGGGGCAAAGTCATTTTCTCTGATGAATCCCCTTTTCGATTGTTTGGGACATCTGGAAAACAGCTTATTCGGAGAAGAAGAGGTGAGCGCTACCACCAGTCTTGTCTCATGCCAACTGTAAAGCATCCTGAAACCATTCATGTGTGGGGTTGCTTCTCAGCCAAGGGAATCGGCTCACTCACAGTCTTGCCTAAAAACACAGCCATGAATAAAGAATGGTACCAGAATGTCCTCCAAGAGCAACTTCTCCCAACCATCCAAGAGCAGTTTGGCGCCCAACAATGCCTTTTCCAGCATGATGGAGCACCTTGCCATAAAGCAAAGGTGATAACTAAATGGCTCATGGAACAAAACAGAGATTTTGGGTCCATGGCCTGGAAACTCCCCAGATCTTAATCCCATTGAGAACCTGTGGTCAATCATCAAGAGACGGGTGGACAAACAAAAACCAACAAATTCTGGCAAAATGCAAGCATTGATTATGCAAGAATGGACTGCTATCTATCAGTCAGGATTTGGTCCAAAAGTTGATTGAGAGCATGCCAGGGAGAATTACAGAGGTCTTGAAGAAGAAGGGGCAACACTGCAAATATTGACTTGCTGCATTAACTCATTCTAACTGTCAATATAACCTATTGGTACTCATAATATGATTGCAATTATATTTCTGTATGTGATATAAACATCAGACAAACACTAATAAAAACCAGAGGCCAGCAGATCATGTGAAAATATAATTTTGGTGTCATTCTCAAAACTTTTGGCCATGACTGTATCTTCTCCCTGTCCAGCGCTGACTGCCTGCATGGCACAGGGATGGTGCTGCATTCCTGTGCCATGCAGGCGATCAGAATAAAAAAAGTGAAAGTCCCATAGTGGGACAAAGTAAAAAAGTAAAAAAACTCCCAGAAAGTGAAAAAAAAAAAGTAAAAATATAAAAAAAAAAAAAATAATCCACTAAAAATAAAAATATAATGTACCCATCAATAAATATTATGAAGAAAAAAAAACAAACAAACAATAAAAGAACACCTATTTGGTATCGCCGCGTCCGTAACGACCTGGCCTATAAAACTGTTCCACTAGTTAACCCCTTCAGTGAACACGGTAAAAAAACAAACAAAAAAACAAAGCAAAAAACAATGCTTTATCATCATACCGCCAAACAAAAAATAAAATAACACGCGATCAAAAAGACGAATATAAATAAAAATGGTACCGCTGAAAACGTCATCTCATCCCGCAAAAAACATGCCGCCATACAGCTCCATCAGCCGAAAAATAAAAAAGTTACAGCTCTCAGAATAAAGCAATGCAAAAAAAGAATTTTTTCTATAAAATAGCTTTTATTGTGTAAAAGCGCCAAAACATAAAAAACTATATAAATGTGGTACCGCTGTAAACGTACTGACACAAAGAATAAAGCTGCGTTATCAATTTTACCATACCCGGAGCAGAATAAAAAATTTTTAAAAAACACAATTCCTGAATTGTTGGTTTTTGTTTATTCTGCCTCCCAAAAGCTGGAATAGAAAGCGATCAAAAACTGTCACATGCCTGAAAATGGCACCAATAAAAACGTCAACTCATCCCGCAAAAAACAAGCCATCACATGACTCTGTCGGCCAAAATATGGTGATGCAAAAACTAGATTTTACAAAATATGTGTCTTTTAGTGTGTGACAGCTGTCAATCATAAAAACCCGATATGATTCTGGTATCGCTGTAATTGCACCGACCCGAAGAATAAAGTAATCTCATCACTTATACCGCACGAGGAACGGCGTAAAAAATAAACGCTAGGGCTGGGGTTGGGGTTGTGCTAATGTTAGGGTTGGGGTTGTTTTTTTTTTCAAAAGTAAAAAAAAAAAAAAAAAAAGATGACAATATGGCAACTAGTGTTGAACGCAAGTGCTCGCTACTTGAGTTTGCATCGGGTGCTCGGGTATGCACTGAGTATCGTGGGTGCTCGAGTCTCCGCCCCAAATGCTTCGCGGCCAAAAAAACCTCGCGGGGATTGCCTGCCATGCACGAGCTATCCCCGCATGTTTTTTTGGGGGTGTCTAATAACCGTGAAACATGCGGGCGGGGACTCGAGCATTTCACTTGAGCACCCGTGATACATGGTGCATACCTGAGTACCCGATGCAAACTCAAGTAGCGAGCACTTGCGCTCAAGAGTAATGACAACTTATTCAATATGATGACCTAATGTTATCAAATTCTGTGTCATACCTCTGGGTTCAAAATGTTCACTATACCACTTAATAAAATCCTTGAGGGGTATAGTTTCCAAAATGGGGTCACTTGTGGGGGAGCTCCACTGTTTAGGCACATCAGGGGCTCTCCAAACGCGACATGGTGTCCACTAACAAATTGAATGGAAAATCGGCTCAAATTGTTAGCGGACACCATGTTGCGTTTGGAGAGCCCCTGTGTGCCTAAACATTGGAGCTCCCCCACAAGTGACCCCATTTTGGAAACTAGCACCTATCTAGATGCATAGTGAGCACTTGGAACCCTCAGGTGCTTCACAAATTGATTCGTAAAAATGAAAAAGTGGGAAAAAAAATACTTTTTCATTTTTCCAAATCAATTTGTGAAGCACCTAGGGGTTCCAAGTTCTCACTATGCATCTAGATAGGTGCCTTGGGGGGGGTCTAGTTTCCAAAATGGGGTCACTTGTGGGGGGTTTCCACTGTTTAGGCACATCAGGGGCTCTCCAAACGCAACATGGCATCCGCTAATTATTCAAGCAAATTTTACAATCAAAAAGTCAAATGGCGCTCCTTCCCTTCCGAGCACTACCGTGCGCCCAAACAGTGTTTTTTCCCCACATATGGGGTATCTGAGTGCCCAGGGGAAAATGCACAACAAATTTTGGGGTCCATTTTTTCTTGTTACCCCTGCGAAAATAAAAAAAATTTGGTCTAAAGTAACATTTTTGTGAAACTAGTTAAATGTTCATTTTTTTCTTCCACATTCCAAAAATTCCTGTGAAGCACCTGAAGGGTTAATAAAGTTCTTGAATGTGGTTTTGAGCACCTTGAGGGGTGCAGTTTTTAGAATGGTGTCACTTTTGGGTATTTTCTGTCAAAAAGACCTCTCAAAGTGACTTCAAATGTGATGTGGTCCCTAAAAAAATGGTTTTGTAAATTTTGTTGGAAAAATGAGAAATCGCTGGTCAACTTTTAACCCTTATAGCTCCCTAACAAAAAAAAATTTTGGTTCCAAAATTGTGCTGATGTAAAGTAGACATGTGGAAAATGTTATTTATTAACTCTTTTGTGTGACATATCTCTCTGATTTAAGGGCATAAAAATTCAAATTTTGAAAATTGCAAAATTTTCAACATTTTCACCAAATTTCCTTTTTTTCACAAATAAACGCAAGTGATATCGAAGAAATTTTACCACAATCATGAAGTACAATATGTCACGAAAAAACAATCTCAGAATCAGGGTGATCCGTTGAAGCGTTCCAGAGTAATTACCTCATAAAGTGACAGTGGTCAGAATTGTTAAAATTGGCCTGGTCATTAACGTGCAAACCCCCCTCGGGGGTAAAGGGGTTAAAAGCAAGAGGAATGAGAGTTTATATATTTAATCCAAAAAATAGGCAGTGTTTATAAAAAAAATATACAAAAGATATTACACAAAGGGACAAAATAATACAGTGTATACAATTACATAAAAAAATGGATAAACAAAAGAAAAGTACTAGACCTGAGGTCACAGGAATAGTGCTGATTTTTATGGAGGGGAGCACTCAGTTTGAAAATGGTACAATCCTACAACAAGCTGCATCTCCCAGCACTGAGTAATGATTGTAAGTCACATCTGGCTTTTAGCAGGTACAATCCACACCTTACCTCCCCTTTAGAAGGTACAAGGCACACATACCTACCTCATCTGGAGGAAGGTAAATGGGATGCAGCTCAGGTACCAAAAATAATGGGATCCCCAATCTTAAGGATATCTGCCCCATGGAGGTTCCATGCTATATCTCCTATCATAATTTTAGCTTTCTATAGATCGGAGCCAGGGCATATCCAATTTTGTCCATTTGGCCAATATTAATTTGGCTAATGCACAGACCGCACAGTATAAGTAAATATGTTTTGTTCGCTACTTTGTCACAAGTCACAACACCAAAAATGTGTCTCCCATAACTTTAGGAGCTACGACTCACAAAAAAACACAATATTTATGAATGGTATCCGGCTCCAAAGAGTCTGCTTGTAGTTCTGTTGAAGACAGAAAGATCTATTTACAGCGGGATGGCAAATATCACCATACAAGCCTCTCTGTACACAGTTCACACTGTTCACGCCACAGAAGGTGGCTACCTTACAGCGGGGTGTCATAGCACAAATGGTTGGAATGAAGTGTTAACTCTTTTTCCCTTTATAGTTTATGATGAAGCCATGATTCAATTCTCAATTTGAGGCTGACATGTCCTTTCTGAAAAGATGGTCTAAGGGCTTGGTCCTATTTTGCCATTTCAATTATAACAATCTCCATTTAACAACTTCATCCACAGTGCCCATCTCGTTGAGTATGAGAATACAGGTGACCTAACTGCTACTCTGTTTCTGCTGAGGCATTTGCCAGGAATCCCATGGCTTTCTGAAGGGTAGGCAGGGAAGCTAACAAATCTTCTCTGGGGATGCCCATGTTGACATGTTCCTCCAGCTGATTCAGCCATCGGAACATGGATCGTGCCACAAAAGTAGAAACTACGTTTGTTCTTATTAAAGCTGCCGAAAATCCACCAGGACTTCGTCAACAGACAGTCCATTTTCCTATTCATCGGATCCATAAGCTGTGAAGAACTTCCACTCCTCACTGGCGTCTTTCTCAAGTGTAAAATACGTGAAATAAAAAACACTTCTTTATTTATTGGATCTGGGATCAGAATTTCGGTTGGCATAGCCCAAAACCGTGAATTGTCTTTTCCTTCGATCATCCTGGTGTTCACCCCCCAGCCACGAGGCAGCAGCAACTGATACTGAGTCTTCACAGGAGTTGTGCCTACACAACTTGCACAGGTGAGCAGATTACCTGGTGTTAATATCTTTTTATAAAGGAATCACTCTATGATCTGGTGCACTATGTTTCCCTACAACGTTTACCTAAATTTTCTGTTTGGCAATTCCCATTAATCTAAAATCAGACTCCAAATATTTTCATGTATAGGGAATACCATCTTCCACTTTAATCTGAAACGCTTCAAACATCTTATCTTGCACTGCACGAGCAGTTTTCATTTGTTCTACCTTCATAGTGCTTCTTACCGCTGTAAGAAGCTCTTCCATGTCCTCAGACGAAAAAAAATTTTTTTGGTTCTCTTGGACCAAAAATAGAGAGGAGTTTAATTCTCCTTCCTCCAACGCCTGAGGGGTAGAAACACGGGCCACTTCTGAGTCTGAATTCTCTTCCAAACTAATCTTGCTCTATTTGGCCCCAGATGGAACCAGAGAAAGTCATTGAGAAATAGGGGACAGTGAAACCTGGATTTCCTGACCATCCCCTTTATTTCTTTCATTAAAGAAGGTTCTTCTTCTTTTACTATTTATTCCATACAACCTTGACATTGCTTTTTTTATTATTGGGGGGTGGGGGGAAGCTTTTACCACAAATGGCACATTTACAACTTCCAGTCCCTATCTTTAACTTTTGATGTACAGTACAGACCAAAAGTTTGGACACACCTTCTCATTTAAAGATTTTTCTGTATTTTCATGACTTTGAAAATTGTACATTCACACTGAAGGCATCAAAACTATGAATTAACACATGCGGAGTTATATACGTAGCAAAAAAGAGTGAAACAACTGAAATTATGTCTTATATTCTAGGTTCTTCAAAGTAGCCACCTTTTGCTTTGATGACTGCTTTGCACACTCTTGGCATTCTCTTGATGAGCTTCAAGAGGTAATCACCGGAAATGGTCTTCCAACAATCTTGAAGGAGTTCCCAGAGATGCTTAGCACTTGTTGGCCCATGCTTCACGGTGTCCATCCATTCACCTTTTCTGCTTCGCACAAAGACACGGTGGTTGGAACCAAAGATCTCAAATCTGGACTCATCAGACCAAAGCACAGATTTCCACTGGTCTAATGTCCATTCATTGTGTTCTTTAGCCCAAAACAAGTCTCTTCTGCTTGTTGCCTGTCCTTAGCAGTGGTTTCCTAGCAGCTATTTTACCATGAAGGCCTGCTGCACAAAGTCTCCTCTTAACAGTTGGTGAAGAGATGTGTCTGCTGCTAGAACTCTGTGTGGCATTGACCTGGTCTCTAATCAGAGCTGCTGTTAACCTGCGAACTCGGAGAAACTTATCCTCATAAGCAGAGGTGACTCTTGGTCTTCCTTTCCTGGGGCGGTCCTCATGTGAGCCAGATTCTTTGTAGCACTTGATGGTTTTTGCCACTGCACTTGGGGACACTTTCAAAGTTTTCCAAATTTTTCGGACTGACTGACCTTCATTTCTTAAAGTAATGAAGGCCATTCGTTTTTCTTTACTTAGCTGCTTTTTTCTTGCCATAATACAAATTCTAACAGTCTATTCAGTCGGACTATCAGCAGTGTATCCACCAGACTTCTGCACAACACAACTGATGGTCCCAACCCCATTTATAAGGCAATAAATCCCACTTATTAAACCTGAGAGGGCACACCTGTGAAGTGAAAACCATTTCCGGTGACTACCTCTTGAAGCTCATCAAGAGAATGCCAAGAGTGTGCAAAGCAGTCATCAAAGCAAAAGGTGGCTACTTTGAAGAACCTAGAATATAAGACAAAATTTCAGTTGTTTCACACTTTTTTGTTAAGTATATAATTCCACATGTGTTAATTCATAGTTTTGATGCCTTCAGTGTGAATGTATAATTTTCATAGTCATGAAAATACAGAAAAATCTTGAAATGAGGTGTGTCCAAACTTTTGGTCTGTACTGTATATTTTTTGTCACCCTGAAAGTGTGGGGAGAAGGAATAATATAGATAACTTGCTCCAAAAGAGAGGCCTCTGCATGCCAGGAAATACTTATTGAGTCTGGGTTTGCACTGGACTCTGCAGATGAGGAGTGAGAAGACGATGAACCCTCCATAGATGAGGACAATATAGGTCCTACCTTAAGGTGACTTCTTCAGGCCAATTTTAAACTAAGTGACAGCGTGGCTTCATCCCACCGGATGAGACTCCTCCAGCCTGAAGGTGTAAGACAAGAGGGAACCCCCTGCAGACACTGGAGGAGTCATCTCCAACAGAACCCGACAATTTCTTCCACATTTCGTTGGCGGACAGGATGGAATCCGGCAATGCACTCCACCATGGAAAACAATCAGAATTGATGCCGAATACGAGCGCAATTGTATCTGATGTCACTTCCTGTGCAAGAAGACACAAGGAACATGGAGGGGGAGGAGTAAGGTTGGTGAGCTCCTGGAGGAGCCCAGCATACAACTATTCCACTTTACCCACAGGCGCAAGAGGAATGGAGAAGTCCTGAATCCAAGAGGACACAGGAGCAGCTAACAGAAGAGGAAGGCCAGGTGATTGACATTAGCTGCTCAGCTAGAAGAAAGTATAGTGAGCAGTGTCTGCCACAGAGCACCACAGGATACCTCTTAATGCTCCATAGGGACAGGAAAAACACTAAGGAAAGGGAAGGGGCTATTTGATTTGTGTTTCCTATCCCTATTAGGGTGGGAAGTCAACTTCCAATGGTTTAGTTATGGAGGGTGACTTGAGAAAATGGTCTGATGCTGATCACCTGTTGTTGGTTTATGAATCATACGTTTTTCTTGTATGCAAAGAAAGACTAATTGCATTTTTGTAATAAACACTACCCACTCACTGCACACATAACTCGGATATGACTGTAAAGGGGGACGCTGCTTCTCACATTTATGCATCCACTCACATATCGCAATAGGCTAACAATGAGCTGAGTGTACACCACCCCACAGCCAGTTCACATCCTGATACCATCACTCACTATTTTGTCAGGCCAGCAAAACACCTTGACTAAGTAACACACTAGTAGATACGGCCATCCAGCTTTCCAAAGCATAGGACAGGTGCACGGCTTGCATTCAGGCATACACAGGTTAACACAACCAGGATATACTTTTCCTCTTTGAGGTTATAGGTACATTTAGAGCAGCAAGGAGCAAACTTATTGATTTTAGATTTTAAATACAAAAACAGTACAATGCTTACATAAATAACAAAAAGATTAATTAAAAGTCATGCATGCAAGGCAAATAGAGTACAAAAATAAAAGATATATACATAAACATCTTGCACATTAGATGTTTGAGATTTCATGGCAGAGGAGACAACGCAAAAATTTGGACAAATCTACGTTACTCAGTCAGTGTCTTATGGGTCTGACCAGCAGTTTTTCTGGAAGACTGATTTTGATGGGAACCATCTACACCTCTTTTGGTCAGTTGAGAGGATGGCTAATTGTATGCAATTAAAAATGGGTGCCACAGGCTCTCATTTCCCACAGGCTCTTTCTAGTGGAATAATATCCCAAGCATACTTTCACCATCCTACACACACCAAACATGACTATGATACATATATATATTGTAATGCAGCGGCTTGCGGCATTACTGTAATGGTCCAGGGTGTGTTTTGGCCGACCATGTACCTCCCCCAGGTGACTGGTCACATGACTGTGACATTGCACAGGTCCTGTGCACACAGAAGGTCTGATCACATGACTGTGACATCAGCACAGGTCCTGTGTATGCACTAGAGGATATAAACCCTGGTAGATTTGAGACAGGTGTGAAAGGCGTGAGGCCTGTTCTCGTGTGGGACACCATTAGAGTGTGAGGCCTAGTGAAGCCTGAAAGGCAGAGGCTGGATCCTTATGTGTAAGCGATGCCAGTAGCCTTGGAGGGCAAGAGGCTTGGAAGGCAAGAGTCCTGGAAGGCAGAGGCTGGATGTTAGATGTGAAAACATACCAGTAGCCTTTGAAGGTACGAGGGCTGGAGACCCCCATCTGGGAAGCCGTAAAGCCACAGCTGTGGCAGAACAAGTCTGAAGCAGCTAAAACCCGGCAAAGGTAAAACATTGCTTGATGTGGACATTTATATAGGTGACTTTGCAGAAGGCTGTAACTGGAGGCAAGTGGGCCTGTCTGCCACTGGAAAGGCTCTTGGACATTATATGGGTAATATGTCGGCGAGCCACTGAGTTGGACTCGGTGATAAACAGTGGTGAAGTGTAATAAACTGCTGGATTGTGAAATACTGGAAAAACGTGGCTGGTGTGCTTTAATTGACCCGGTACAGCGAGTGTCCCCCAGCATGATGACTAGCGCTGCCTTACAATATCCATAATTTGAGTTGATATTACATTTGTTGTTTTACAAGGCCAAAAATCATTGTGCTTGGAACCACAGAAGCGATGTCCTCAGATCACATATATATCAGAGGATTGTGCTGACAGCAGATTATCATCAATATGGCATGGAAATATTCCATTTCTATTGTGCATTGTGATGTCCCTGGTATAGACTGGAAACGTCAAGTCTACTTTAGTTCAATTATCCTCCCTGCATATATAAGGGACATCTTCTTATTTTTCCAACAGGTGTTTCTTATTATTATTTTTAATATTCTACAATCTGCTAATTTCATGCACTTTTTCTAATGTAATCACATTCAGCTGCATATTTGTCAACCAGAATGATCAAATATTGATGCTCATGTCTTCCTGGTGTGGGGGTTTCATTTTTTGGTTTATCTTATCCATACCCCTATTTGTTCTTTGTACATTTTTTGCGCTTTTTTATTGTTTTTAATTATCTGTCATTGTTGTTTTGCTTTCTAATACAATTTATATTTTTTTTTTCATATACTCTCATTATTTGGTGTGAACTATAATTTTTTTCTGGGCAGCTTTTTCTCTCTCTTCCATACATTCAGGTTTTGCACAGTTTAGTAGCAACTTATTTATATTGTTGGTGTGCCCATTGCCTTTTTCTTAATTGAATTATAGACTCCCCAAAGATGCTGTCAAGTGTCTAGAAATATTGGATTTTTATTTATCCAACCCGTAACCCAATTCACAATGACATTGTAATAAACTTTTTATTGGTGCGTGAAAATCGTTATATTAATCTAAATAGCTTCCCCTTTCTCTTGCCCTGTTACTTTTACTTGACTATAAAAACTGGAATATGTTATGTTTTACTATCTGTCAATAACAAATCTGTAGCAAAAAGAAAATGGTTCTCCCCTGTGTGATTTCTTTGATGTCTAACAAGATGTTGTCTCTGGCTAAAACATTTCCCACATTCTGAACATGGAAATGGCTTCTCCCCTGTGTGAGTTCTCCGATGTGTAACAAGATATGATTTAGTTTTGAAACATTTCCCACATTCTGAACATGAAAATGGCTTCTCTCCAGTGTGACTTTTCTGATGTCTAACAAGATGTGATCTCTGGTTAAAACATTTTCCACATTGTACACATGAAAATGGCTTCTCTCCTGTGTGACTTCTCTGATGTATAATAAGATTTGATTTCCCAGTAAAACAAATCCCACATTCTGAACATGTAAATGGCTTCTTCCCTGTGTGAATTCTCTGATGTATAACCAGATGTGATTTATTCTTGAAACATTTCCCACATTCTGAACATGAAAATGGCTTCTCCCCTGTGTGATTTCGCTGATGTATAACAAGTTGTGATTTCTCGGTATAACATATCCCACATTCTGAACATCTAAATGGCTTTTCCCCTGTGTGAATTCTGTAATGTATAACAAGATGTGATTTCTTCTTGAAACATTTTCCACATTCTGAGCAAGAAAATGGCTTCTCCCCAGAGTGAATTTTCATATGCGCAACAAGATTATATTTCTCTGTAAAACATTTCTTACATTCTGAACATGAAAAGGTCTTTTCTCCTGTGTGAATTTTCTGATGCCTAACAAGATGTGATTTCTTGGTAAAACATGACCCACATTCCAAACATGAAAATGGCTTCTTCTCTGTGTGAATTATATGAGGTTTAACAAAATATGATTCTAGGTTAAAATGTTCCACATCATCTGAGCATGAAAATGGCATTGCTTCTTTGTAATGTTTTCCATATTTCTCAAGATTTAATTTATCTGTAAAACATTTGCTACGTTTTATACATGCAAATGTTTTCTCCACTGCGTGAGATCTTTGATGGTCAACTTCCTTCCTTTCATTTTTCATAACATTCTGTAATACATCAAAAGATAGGAACTGTTGTAAAGGATCAGATGAAAGATCTTCGGTGTGTACAGTGAAGGGTATATCTTCTATAAAATCTGTAGCCATTGCATGTCCCTCTGAGCTTCTGAAACAGTCATCTGCCAAAAATAAAAAGGAGTTGAGCCTAACAAAGTTGAAATGATGGTAACCTAATAATGTTAGTTTTTTAATTACTTTGTTAAAGCCAGCTCCTTCATAAGTTCATGTTTCACTGTGCTTTTTTTATCAATCCTTTCAAATGAACTTCTCAGTGGAGAAACAAATAGGGACTAGGGTTGAGCGAGTATGTTCTGTCCGAGCGAGTATTTATAGCTGCTCGGTGATATGGTTGAATCGCTCCCGTGTGCATGATTTGCAACTGTTTGTCAGTTTTATTACATGTGAGGAATGTGTAAGAAATAGACATTCCTCACATGTAATAAAACTGTCAAACTGTCGCAAATCATGCACGAGGGAGCGATTCAACCATATCACCGAGCAGCTATAAATACTCGGAGCTCGGCCCGAGCATACTCGGCGAAAGGGTTAATAGAACATACTCGCTTAACACTAATAGGGACCAATAAATAATTTTTATCCATTTGATGCACTCTCTAAGGCCACGGCCCCACTATCAGTATTTGGTCAGTATTCTGTCAGTATTTTTTCTCAGGAGTGGGAGCCAAATCCAGGAGTGGGTGATACATGCAGAACTGGTGCATTTGTTTCTATTATACCTATTCTCGGATTGTTCCTCACCTGGTTTTGGCTCCCACTCCTGAGAAAAAATACTGACCAAATACTGATAGTGGGGCCATGGCCTTACTGATCTACAAGGATCATGGACATGTACAGAGATCAGGTGAGGAACAATCAGATAAAAGGTACAATAGAAAAATAATGACCATATACGGATAGTGGGGCCGTGGCCTAAAATCTACAATCTCTCTAAAGGAACCAGACAGCTGATACTTGCCGCCCGATGCATGGGTAGCATGTATCAGACACTGGCTGCATGATTTCAGCCATATGTATTTAACTTTCAAACGTTATTTAACTCTAAACTGTGTTTTCCTCTAAAACACCTCAGCATGAAATCTTACAGACAGTATCTGATACATTTCTGATCCACGGGCAGCATGTTAGCTATCAGGATCGCTTTAAGGTCGGGATCATACAACCATCAGCAGAATCGTCCATTTCTCATCCAGAAAAAAATCACATTTTTGTTTCTGATTTGTATTCGACATGTCCATACAGCATCCCTATAGCATACAGTATTTCATGAATATTTTAATACATAATAAAGGTCAAATACAGTTTCTTATATTTATAATTGTAATGTTTCAGCGAAAAATGCATCCTATACGGATGTTGACTCGTATGTTATGTTTTTTATGCACTTGTTGACTTATAATGGATGAGTCTGATGCGGAATACGGATTGAAGTAGTGCATGCATCAGTCCGTGTGTAAAAGCTTTGATGTGAACCAGCACATTGCATTAGATCCTTGTGCTGTCCATATGCTCCCTGGTTTGACATAAAATGAAACCCAAAAACATCAGGAACAAAAGAGAGAATACTAAAACAGTGGCACTTATAACTAAGAAACCTTTATTTCATATTTTCTCCCAACCCTGGTCCCATTTCATGCAGCTTACTGTCAAAAGCATGACCACACAAATTTTGGTGTTGAAACCTGGGAGCTGATAAATTCAGTAACAAAATTGGGGTGGGAATGAAGGACAGAAGACTGAACCGTTGCCACTAATAGAAATGAGAAACCTTTATTTCTTATTAACTCTTCATCCTTTGGGCCCCTGCTCCAGAGTGCTCTGCAATATCTCTTTCTCCTGGTCACCTGTCTTTCTAGTTCTAGTCTCCAGTACTGCTCATCAATTTCTTGTGCCAAAATGATAGAGCCGAAAACATCAGGAATGGAGGAGAGAAGAATGAACCACTTATAGGCAAGAAACCTTTATTTCTCATTTGCTCTCTCTAGCGGCCAGGTATTTGTATATTTAGATAAGTTAGTGTTAATAAACCAAAATATTGGTGTATAAATTACAACAACAATCCTAGTAAATAGGTCATAAACGGCTGAGCGTTTTACTGCCCCAAGACGTGGGGTCAGAATTACGTAAGAGGAGTCTATTATCTGCAAACATAAGTGTTTTCTTCCTCTTCTCAGTTTATTGAATAAACAATCACAAACAACTGCCTAAAGTGAAAGTATGATGTTAGTGCTATGCATATTGTAGACTTGCAGTTGGACAGGTACTGGATGGAGTGTATATGTCACTGAGGTGCCTAGATAATGTGTAACCCGGAGAAGTAGGCTCCATCACGGATAGGTGCTGTGAGGTTTGTAAATGGATCCAGGTGTTAGGAATGACTTCTAGAGGGCGGGACTGGTCGTTCCCAAACTCCACTGCAGGTGAAGCTGGGATAAAATGGCAGCTGAACTGCCTCAGAATGGTCTGGGAGGAGAGGTGGAAACACCTCTGTGACTTGGCTCTGTATGTGAAGATGAAAGACCTGTTGTACACTGGTGAGCCCCTGCCACTGGCTAACTAAGTTTGGATATGCTTTTGAATGGGTGAACCAGTGCTGTAAAGACATAACTGCTATATGGAATGTTTATTTTCTGTTTCTTCAGTTTACTATTTATGCTGGGAAAAGGCTGTTTTGTTTTCACTTGGAAAGTTTATGAATTCTATTAAATTTTCAAGTTTGCACGGAGAAGCTTCCTGCTTGAATGGATGATACCAGCAGCCTAAAAATCGAGTGAATCCCAATGTGGAAATACAGAAGGTTACCTATCCCATTTGTTTTGGTCATGCCCAAACCATCAAGGTTTCTAGGAAATTGTTAAGTCCCTTATTTGGAAACTTACCTGCATCCAAATCCCCGTGGATCCAAAATGTTATCTATTTAATATCCCACCATTTCAGCTAGGTTGTAAAATTAAACAGCTTTTACTGCACATGACAACAGCTGCTAGATGTCTGATAGCCTGTAAATGGAGGTCGGTTCAACCCCCATCAAATAATGAACTTCAGATGCGAATACAAGATATTCTAAGTTTGGAATATCTTACAGCTTTACTAAACAGCACTATTGAATGTTTTGAAGTAGTCTGAACTCTTTGGAACACATAATTGGTCCAAAGAGACTGTTAACGAATGTAGCTGCAAAAGGTGACATGGGTCATATAGGTGGAGTAGGTAGGGTTCTTCATTTCCCCTCCTTATCCTTCAACAGGGTAAAAATCAAAGTTCACCACCAGATATAACTAGTTAAAACACAAAAAGAAGTACGCCTGCATTTGAGCAAATTAAACATTGGCAAATTCCCCGCCCTAGATGGTATTCATCCACGGATACTGAGGGAATTGAGCTCCGTAATTGACAAACTGCTGAATCTCATTTTCTTAGACTCTCTTGTAACAGCGGTAGTGCCACAGGATTGGAGGATACTCGATGTGGTACTGATATTTAAGAAGTAAGAAGGAGGATGTCAGACTTACCGTCCAGTAAGTCTGACATCGGTAGTGTGCAAAGTTTTTGAGGGCACCATAAGAGATGGCCTGCAGAGTTATATCACAGAGAATAATATAATTATTATAATTATAATTATTGAGCAGCAGTACTCAATGTCAAGCCGGAGCCGCAAAAGCAAACAAGAGATAAAATCCCGCAATCCCAACGTATTATTACCCCTTTATAAATCACTGGTGAGGCCACATCTGGAATATGGGATCCAGTTTTGGGTTCCACATTTTAAAAAGGATATTCAGAAGTTAGAGTCAGTTCAAAGGCGGGCAACTAGATAATTACAAGGGATGGAAGGCCTCTCATATGATGAGAGGTTGGAAAAGTTAAGTCTGTTTAGCTTAGAAAAACGACGCCTCAGAGGAGATCTCATTTACGTGTATAAATATACGTGTCGTCAGTACAAAGGTCTAGCCCATGACTTATTCCTTCCAAAGACCATACTAAGGACCAGAGGGCACTCATTACGGGTGGAAGAAAGGCGATTCCGGCACCTAAATAGGAAAGGGTTCTTTACAGTCAGAGCAGTCAGACTGTGGAATGCCCTACCACAAGAGGTTGTGGTGGCAGACACTAAAACAGCTTTCAAAAAAGGGTTGGACAATTTCCTCAATACACATAACATTGTGGGTTACAGTTAAATTAGACAAAATGTTACATCTATAGTAGTACATTTAGTATGGTAATAGTAATTACATAACTCGGAGTCAAGAAGGAATTTTTCTCCATAACGCAAATTGGCTGAATGTGTCCTGGGGTTTTTGCTTTCAGTGTAGGCATAGGGATTTTAGTAATACCATTATTAGAATCACAAGAGTAATACAAAATATAAAACTAATTAAAACAATTAGAAATGGGTACATTTTTAATTGTATTAGATCAGCAATAATAAGAAAGGTAATAATAATACATTTGTGAGGCCTAGTCCCAGTAAGTTAGTAAGTTAGTGTAGTGTTAGCGTAGGGAGTACAATTTGGGGTGAAACGTTGAACTTGATGGACCTAGGTCTTTATTCAACCTACATTACTATGTATAAGTTTTTCCCTTTTTCTGTCTCAGTTTTGTGGCGCGTCATTGTTCTTGTTTATATAATATATTAAGATACAGACTGTGTGTGTCAAGTTCAATCTTTATTGATGATTGCTCTAATTGTTGATGTTGAAGGTATCTACTGTTACTATTTTAAGCTATATGCTTTCGGTTTCTGTGCTTTTTTTTCTCTCATATAATACCTTTTTGAAAATACAATAAAAATCAGTTATACAAAACAAAAAAAAACAAAAAAAGAGAGAGTGAACCCCTATCTATAATATAACCGGCCAAGCGTCCCTCTGTCTGAAGCCTCTATAGACTGCATGCGCGACGCGCAGTCAGGCTCCTGACAGAAGAACGCTTGGAACCGTTACAGGTAAGAGGAGTGTATAGCGCCGGAGATCGCGGTATGTGTAGACACTGAACACATACTGTGATCTCTGGCGCCATATTTACATACTTACCTGACCGGGAGGAGCATTGCCGCCGCGCCTCTCTTCTGGCCGGAGACCGGTGGCGGTCTTCAGTAAAATGGCGTCGGACAGCACGGTCCTCCAGCGCCACACTCCTCCCCCGGCCCACGGCAGAAGAGGACATAGCAGCGCAGGAGCACAGGGAAGAAAGGTGAGTATAAGTGTTTATTTTTTTTGTATGTGTGCAGAGGATACCATTCATGCCAGGATTAGGGGGATGAGGGGTACCATGCATACCAGGATTGGGGGATGAGGGGTACCATGTATACCAGGATTGGGGGATGAGGGGTACCATGCATACCAGGATTGGGGGATGAGGGGTACCATGCATACCAGGATTGGGGGTTGAGGGTTACCATGCATACCAGGATTGGGGGTTGAGGGTTACCATGCATACCAGGATTGGGGGTTGAGGGGTACCATGCATAAGAGGATTGGTGGGTGAGGGAACCATGCATACCAGGATTGGGGGATGAGGGGACCACGCATACCAGGATTGACGGATGAGGGGGCCACGTATACCAGGATTGAGGGATGGGCTGTACCATACATACCAGGATTGGGGGATGAGGGGTACCATATATACCAGGATTGGGGGATGAGGGGGGCCATGCATACCAGGATTGGGGGTGAGGGGACCACGCATACCAGGATTGGGGGATGAGGGTTACCATACATACCAGGATTGAAGGATGAGGGTTACTATACATACCAGGATTGGGGATGAGGGGTACCATGCATACCAGGATTGGGGGGTGAGGGGACCATGCATACCAGGATTGAGGGATGAGGGGACCATGCATACCAGGATTGAAGGATGAGGGGTACCATACATACCAGGATTGGGGGATGAGGGGTACCATGTATACCAGGATTGGGAGTGAGGAGTGCCATGCATACCAGGATTGGGGATAAGGGGTGCCATGCATACCGGGATTGGGGGAAGAGGGGTGCCATGCATACCAGGATTGAGGGGTACCATGCATACCAGCATTGAGGGGTGAAGGGTACCATGCATACCAGGATTGAGGGGTACCATGCATACCAGGATTGGGGGATGAGGGGTACCACGCATACCAGGATAGGGATGAGGGGTACCATGTATACCAGGATAGGGATGAGGAGTACCATGTATACCAGGATAGGGATGAGGGGTACCATGTATACCAGGATAGGGATGAGGGGTACCATGCATACCAGGATGAGGGACGCCATGCATGCCAGGATTGGGGATAAGGGTTGCCATGCATGCCAGGATTGGGGATGAGGGGTGCCATGCATGCCAGGATTGGGGATGAGGGGAGCCATGCATGCCAGGAGTGGGGATGAGGGGTGCCATGCATGCCAGGATTGGGGATGAGGGGTGCCATGCATGCCAGGATTGAGGATGAGGGGTGCCATGCATGCCAGGATTGAGGATGAGGGGTGCCATGCATACCAGGTTAGGGTTGAGGGCAGCACATAACAGGATGAGGGAGCAGGATTGAGGAACACAAATACCAGGATGGGGGCAGCACATACCAGCATGGGAGACCATATACCAATAAAAATGCTCGCCACCTGGGCATAGAACGGGCTCAATAGCTAGTAATGTATACGGAGGGACATATCTGAGAGGCTTGTGAAAAATCTTACTGCTAGTCCTGAAAATACCTTCACTGGAGTTTCTCTTTGTTCTGGAGAAACCTCATTGAGAAACCATAGACAATGGTGTGACAAATAAAAGGGTAAGAGTCCAGACCGTCATAAACTGGGCTTATGGGAAATGGCAGCGGCAAATGAGGATCTGAAGGGTCATCAGATCAGAGTAAAGACTGACCTTGGTCTCCTTAGTCCCTAAAGAAAGACATGAATTTAAAGAATAACCATCTGTAATGGTGACGTACAAACCAGGGAGACAAATACTTAAACCTGACAGGTCCCTGTTAAGACTAGGTAAAGCTCTTCTCTGACCCGGTCTGTCCCTGCCTGACCGCAGAGGTTGGCACCCTAAGATAACGCAATGGCGCCCCCACTCGACGGCGGCTTACCCTGAATGTTCTTAGCAGCTCCTAGGACCGCTAGAGTATCAGTTCCCTAAAGAATAAAGGAATAACACACAAGACAACTGCATCCAGCACAAACTACAGCACATTGAATAAATTCAAAAAAGTCTATCACCAGCAGGAAACACCAGTAGCTGAAGGTAGGTAAAGCAGCACCCGAAAAGTGATAGGACAGACAAACAGAGTAAATGAAGACAACCTGTGCTAAGCTAGACAGACTGCAGGTAAAGCAGCAGAACTCAAACACCCAGAGAAAAGGTGCGTCTTATGTGGCTCAGCTGAAAGAGAAGCCGACCACAGACTCAAGGGATCAAATCCAGGAGCATGACACCATCATTTTAATTTGTATTTCATAAATCAATAATACATATGAATGTAAGATACTTTGTAATATATCGTATCAGAAAAATCGGCTTCTTTCTCCTCCTGGACAGACCAATCATTTTCAAAATTCTCAGTTCAGGGGTAAAATCTGTACTCCGTGCACAAATATTTTCCCATTACTGAGATAAGAAATGATAGTAGCTACTGATAATATTCTATGTAGAATGGAGGAGGGAAACAGGAGCTAGAGGCAGAGCTTCTCCCTTCTCTCCTTTCCCACATAGGAAATTCTAGTTGCTACGGATCTCTCAGTAGTGTAATAATCTGTCCTCACTGAATACAGATTTTACCAAAGAATTAACAATTCTGATAGTGAAAGATCAGTACTGGTGGAGAAAGCAGCAGATTTCTCTAATAAGATATATTACAAAGCTTCTTAATTTCATGGGTACAATTGACTTATGAAATAAAAATGAAAACAATAATTACTCTTTAAAGTATGGCAAGTGCATCAGCCAACAATGGTGCAAGCAGAGCAGTGGAATGGATTCAGGTACACCTAATAAATACATATTTAAACGGCTTAACCCTTTAAGGACAGAGGGTTTTTCCGTTTTTGTTTTTTGCTCCCCTTCTTCCCAGAGCCATAACTTTTTATTTTTCCGTCAATATGGACATGTAAGGGCTTGTTTTTTGCGGGACGAGTTGCACTTTTGAACGACACCATTGGTTTTACCATATCATATGCCGGAAAATGGGAAAAAAATTCCAAGTGCGGTGAAATTGCAAATTCCACATTAGTTTTTTTTTTTTTTTTTACCAGGTTCATTAAATGCTAAAAACTGACCTGCCATTATGATTCTTCAGGTCATTATGAGTTTGTAGATACTAAACACGTACAAGTTATTTTTTATTTATTTAAGTAGTGTAGCGCCTCCATTTTTCGGGATCTGGGGCCGGGTGAGGGATTATTTTTTGCGCGCTTAGCTGATGTTTTTAGTGATACCATTTTGGGATAGATATGATGTTATCATTGCCGTTATTGCAATATTACGGCAACGAAAAAACTTAATTCTGGCGTTTTGATTATTTTTCTTGTTACGCCGTTTACCGATCGGATTAATTGTTTTTTATATTGATAGATCAGGCGATTCTAAACGTGGCGATATCAAATATGTGTATTTTTCATTTTTTTTTTTTTTAACAATTTTATTTTGAATGGGACAAAAAAGGGGTGATTTAAACTATATTTTTTTATTTTTTTTACATGCTTCAATAATCTCCATAGAAGAGCGGCTGTTAGGGGCTCATGACACATGACAGCTAATCAGATCAGCTGGATAAGGGTGGGAGGTGACCTATGACGGATATAGACGACATAGGTCGTTAAGGGGTTAAAGAGGTTTTTCAATTTTACATTCTTGTGAACCTCTGTCCAGATGCTTTGAATATTCTGAAATTTAGAGCACCAGGTGCAAAAAGAGGAGAGGAAATTGGCAGAGGAATACTCGGGCTCCATTATTAGCCTGTCTCGATAGTGATTTATTAGTGGACACAAAAACGGGATCGTTACGGCCAAACATTTTCTTTTCCTTAATCGTTTAACATACAAGAGCTGGTGTGTTTAATAAGAATTGATCCGATTAAAAAAAATATATACATTACTACAGACATTTCCAGAGTCCCTAACCTCTATACATTCATATTTCATGTCCACATCTTTGTTTTTTTAGTTTAAAAGTAAGATCACATTTTCATATATTATTAATTAGCTTTCTGACAGAAGGCAGTTTATCACAGGTTTTTACATTTCAATAACCCTCTTGGAGTTTCTGCCTTCCCCTGGATCCACAGATCTGATAATAGATTGATCTCAATGGATTTGTGTCTTTCTACCTTAACAACTGTGCATTTAGTGTTTACTACTCACCTGGGTAGTCATATGTAGGAATCTCCACTTTAAACCACTCATCACCCCTCACATATGTCTCTGTAGTATTAATATGGGTCAGATCTTTACCCTGAAACAAATATTGTAAAAGTCACAGACAGATGGAGAAGACACATCTATGATCAGATCTAATCCTGCCATCTCCACCGTTCTCATTACACAAGTATAAAACATATAATACTGGTGGATAAAACAAGACTGAGCACAAGACCTTCACAGCCATCTACACATCATAGGGGAGATCTCATGACACCTTCTCTCCATCTACCTGAAGATCCTGAGGAACATTGGGATCTTCTTCTGTGTAGTCCTGAGGACGAAGAGGACGGGGACATCTCTCTGGTGTTGTCTTCTTACTGGATAGAACTGGAGGAAAAATACAGGAACTGAATTAATTATTTACATACAGATAATTTTAGGCCGTGTGTATTTAGTCCTGTCTATTACCTGGTGATGTGAGGAGCTGTGGAACGGCCATCATGACGTCCTTGTACAGATCTTTGTGTCCTTCTAAATACTCCCACTCCTCCATGGAGAAATAGACTGTGACATCCTGACACCTTATAGGAACCTGACACATACAATGATACCGTCATCCCTGCGATCCCTTTATAGTGTTACCGTATAATGTCCCAGCATTCCCAGCAGTGTCACCTCTCCAGTCAGCAGCTCAATCATCTTGTAGGTGAGTTCTAGGATCTTAGGGTCATTGATGTCCTCATGTATCAGGGGGTGAGGTGGCGATCCCGTAATTGGGCTCAGGGGTCTTCCCCATCCCTCAGACACAGGGTTCTGACAGCGCTCACTAGAGGTCTTCTTCACTACTGTGTAA
The DNA here is from genome assembly GCF_046119375.1 of Phyllobates terribilis. Classification (NCBI taxonomy): domain Eukaryota; kingdom Metazoa; phylum Chordata; class Amphibia; order Anura; family Dendrobatidae; genus Phyllobates; species Phyllobates terribilis. The sequence goes on from NW_027362765.1 coordinate 46,557,290, forward strand.
TCCTGGTTATGGAGAGACACATTAATAAATCTCACTACAGACATTTCCAGAGTCTTCACCTCTCCAGTTCTGTCCATCTGTTATTCCCATAGATAAGAATGATGTAATGTGACGTCATCAGAATCTCTCACCTCTCCAGTAAGCCTGAAGAGGATCTCTAGGGTGAGGTGTAATATCCTCTCCGCCATCTTGTTCCTGTCCCTATTCATCCTTGATGAGTCAATCAAAAAATTCTCTTATATAGAAGATCTCCACTGGGAGGATCTGATAATGTATGGACCTAAATAGGAAGAAGATGAACAGATGAAACAAAGATCCCATGTAAGAATACAATTACTTGAGATAATAAGGGAAAACAGTTGAGATAAAATGTGTAACTGTTGTAATTGCTCACTGTAGACCATCAGAAGACACACATTGGAGATAATAGCATCACCACTAAAAGATTTAACATGCATTTAAATATTTTCTTCAACAAAAGTCCTAACAAGAGGTAACAATCAATATTAAGCAAATCAAATTTCCTCTAAATTTCCACCCGAAAATAGGCTTTACTAGATTTCAGGGTCTTAATCCACTTGAATGAGGAAAATTTCTGTTATATAGAAGATCTCCACTGAGAGGGAGTAGGTACCTGAATGAGAAGAAGATGACGATGTAACATCATAAAGATGTAATGTAATAATACAATTACTGGAGATAATAAGGTAAACATATGAGAAGAATGTATAGATGTTGTATTTTCTCTTTTTTTGGACTGGAATATCTTGTCAAGGCAGCTCCTCCATGTCTGGGATCAAAGCATGTCGTACCTTCACAAGAACTCTACAACCATTCATTGTCCTCAGCGCTGGAAAAAAATGAAGACTTGCACATAAGAACCTTCCTTCCCCTCCATTTATTATGTTTCCCCTTTGATTATTAGGTCTGTAGAGACTTCAAAGGGCAATAAATGTCTTTTCTTGTCAATCAGGGAACTTTCTTTTGCGACTGATTTTATTCAGTTATGATCGAATCTGCAAATTATAGCAAACGGACATAAATCCAAGATAACATCGCAGACAAAAAATAGTCGAATTTACCAATACCTTTCACATTTGCACTTCAGGATGCAACAGACTTGAATGATAAAGATGGAGACAGGAGCAGAATACTGATGATCAACCACTCACACCGACCAATCATGGAGGGGGCGGTTACTTCGTATTACAAATGCACACAGATAAGCTGTTTCGTATCCTAATCACACAGATACATGTCGGTTTCCAGTCTATTGGTCATGTCCATACTGTTAGATCAGGAGGGCTGCCCAGTACTCTATAAGTGCATCCCACCGACATTACAGAGCCTGGCTGCCTTAGTTGGCATCTTGACCAAAATATCCAAGCTTACAACCGGCCTCAAGGGTTCTCATTGTTTTGACAGTCGCTATACTTAAAAGTGTATTCCGATCTCATCCCAATTTGTAGTAGGTGTAGTAATAATAATATCAACAAATACCTCCAATAAGAAATGTAGTATAGTTCTTCTGATTTGCTATGTCGCTTACCACCTGTACAGGGCATTGCAGTAGCTTAGGTATCTATGGTTATGAACACTAGCAACTACCTGTCACTATGAGTGGTCATAACTATGGATACCTAAGCTACTGTAATGCCCTGCACATGGGGTAAGCAACACAGCGAAGCAGAAGAACTATACTACATTTGTAATTGGAGGTATTTGCTATTACACATACTACATATTGGGATAGGATCTTGGAGATGGGAATACTACTTTAAATTACAAGCGAATCACAGCAAAAGGACATAAATCCTAAAAATAATCACAGAAAAACATAAATATGATTTCCAATACCTGGTCATGTCACTACCGCACTGCAGGATGCAGCAGACCTCCCTGATAAAAGGCGACACAAGAAAAATACTGTGCACATTTTGGCCAAAATATCAATGAAGACCTCATGCATTTTTTTTCATCTTCATCTTGTAGGGTAGGAGGCAGCCGAACCCTTTAGTGTCTGTGAGTTGCATTTATATAGTGCTGGGCAGCCCACCTGATCCAATAGTATGAGCTTAACTAATTGGCTGTAAGCCAGCACGCATCTGTGTGACTGATGCTTCCCCCAACTCCCCCCATGATTGGTAGGCGCGAGTGGTTGTTCATTAGTATCTTACTCCTGTACTCCCTCCACCTTTTGTCATGGGGATCTGCACATCATGCAGTGCATTAGTAATGTCACCAGGAATTGGTATGTATTGATATTTTTTTCTGTGATGTTATGATTGTATCCGACGACTAAACTGAGCGAATCTACTTGTAACACATTTCTGGAGATGAGCAATAATTATCATAAAAAAGCATGTATGTACAGTTTTTAACCCCTTTACAAAATCAAAAATACTGTTTTAACCCATATCATGTTCCCGAGTATGATGTCTGCCTCTATCAGCAGTAAGAGGAGTTGAGTTATTGCTGTGTATAGGAAAAGTAACCAGAGGTTCAAGTCCAGTGGTGGGGCTAAAAAAAAGTTAAGCAAAAAAAAAAGTTATTAAAAAAGCATAATAAAAAAAAAAAACTAGAAAAATTGTAATCATGATTACCGTATATTAAAAATAAAGAATTAAAAATAACCATATGTGGTACTGCTGAATCCATAAAATGTCTGATCTATCAAAATATAGAATTTTCCTGACTGATAAATGCCGTGAAGAAAAAGAAAAAAATCGAAATGTCAGAATTGCATTTTTTGGACGCCTAAAAATGGAATAGGAAGCAATCGAATGTCGTATCTACCCCAAAATGGTGCTAGTAGAAATGTCAGCTCGCCAGACCATTAACCAGCTGTTCCACCGCTGTAAAAATGAAATAGTTATAGGTCTTGGAAAATGGAGACACAAACAAATTACTTTTTTGACTTTTTTTTTCTTTTTTGGCATTTATTTGAAAATAAAAAAAATAAGTAAACTACTATACAAGTTTGGTATCGCCGTAATTATACTGATCAGGAGCATCATGTTACCAGGTCATTTTTTTCTGCATGAAAGCCTTAAAAATAAAACCCAAAATACGATTGAGGAATTGCTTTTTTTTGCTATTTCACAGCGCTTTTAGTTTTTCCCCCGTTGTTCAGTCAATCATATAGTAAAATTAACATCATCATTCAAAACTACAACTCTGCCCACAAAAAAAAAAAAGTCCTCATACAACTATGGGGATGGAGAAATAATAAAAAAGTTATGGCTCTTGGGAGAAGGAGAAGGAAAACAGGAAAGAATAAGAAATCTTCAATGTTTTCCCCATAAATTCCTATCCCGGTATAAAATCCACAATCCAATCCTATAATTTGTTTTCTCCCATATTCTGCTCCACAGCCTCCTTCTCCAGGATAAGTGTCCTCATTCCAGGACTGACACCACAGACATTTCATGGGAAATCCCTTTATTCTAAACTATTACAGCCAAAATTAGGGAAATTACAGGTTTTACATTTCTCCAGATTTCTATGGATATAAAAACCAGACATTTCCATTCCGTCTAACTCTCCTCCCCAGAGAGAAAGTGTCATCTGTCCCCAAACCAGAGTGACCTCCCCTGTATACATGAGCACATCCGGCGTTATATTACTGTACATATACACATGGCAGAACTGGGGGAAAGGGCCCCTATCTCCGGGAATGGAGGGGTTAATGTCCCCTGTAAACATAAGCACATCCAGCGTCATATTACTCTACATATACACATGGCAGAACTGGGGGAAGGGGCAATATCTCCGCGAATGGAGGGGTTAATGCCCCCTGTATACATGAGCACATCCAGCGTTATATTACTGTACATATACACATGGCAGAACTGGGGGAAGGGGGCACTATCTCTGGGAATGGAGGGGTTAATGTCCCCTGTATACATGAGCACATCCAGTTCTCCTCTGAAGGGAGTAGTACACACCGTTGTAGGAAATCTTCAGTTTCTTGGCAAATTCTCGCATGGAATAGCCTTCATTTCTAAGAACAAGAATAGACTGTCGAATTTCACATGAAAGTTCTCTTTTTCTGGCCATTTTGAGAGTTTCATAGAACAAACAAATGTAATATTCCCGATTCTTAACTAGCTCAAAGGAAGGTCAATTTTATAGCTTCTCAAATCAGGCAAACCGTTTTCAGCGGGGCTAACATACTTGTGCAAGGGTTTTCTAGGGTTTTCTAAACATCCATTATCCTTCTTACACAGTTAGCAAACACAATGTACCATTAAAACACTGGAGTGGTGGTTGTTGGAAATGGGCCTCTATACACCTATCTAGATATTGCAATAAAAACAAGACGTTTGCAGCTAAAATAGTCATTTACCACATTAACAATGTATAGAGTGTATTTCTGATTCATGTAATGTTAGCTTCACTGAAAACAAATGTGTTTTTCTTTAAAAAAAAATGAAATTTCTAAATGACCCCAAACTTTTGAACGGTAGTGTATACACATGGCAGAACTGGGGGAAGGGAGGCACTATCCCCAGGAATGGAGGGGTTAATGCCCCCTGTATACATGAGCACAACCAGCGTTATATTACTGTACATATACACATGGCAGAACTGGGGGAAGGGGGCACTATCTCCAGGAATGGAGGGGTTAATGCCCCCTGTATACATGAGCACAACCAGCATTATATTACTGTACATATACACATGGCAGAACTGGGGGAAGGGGGCACCATCTCCAGGAATGGAGGGGTTAATGCCCCCTGTACAGTCATGGCCAAAAGTATTGAGAATGACACCAAAATTATATTTTCACATGATCTGATGGCCTCTGGTTTTTATTAGTGTTTGTCTGATGTTTATATCACATACAGAAATATAATTGCAATCATATTATGAGTACCAATAGGTTATATTGACAGTTAGAATGAGTTAATGCAGCAAGTCAATATTTGCAGTGTTGCCCCTTCTTCTTCAAGACCTCTGTAATTCTCCCTGGCATGCTCTCAATCAACTTTTGGACCAAATCCTGACTGATAGCAGTCCATTCTTGCATAATCAATGCTTGCATTTTGCCAGAATTTGTTGGTTTTTGCTTGTCCATCCGTCTCTTGATGATTGACCACAAGTTCTCAATGGGATTAAGATCTGGGGAGTTTCAAGGCCATGGACCCAAAATCTCTATGTTTTGTTCCATGAGCCATTTAGTTATCACCTTTGCTTTATGGCAAGGTGCTCCATCATGCTGGAAAAGGCATTGTTGGGCGCCAAACTGCTCTTGGACGGTTGGGAGAAGTTGCTCTTGGAGGACATTCTGGTACCATTCTTTATCCATGGCTGTGTTTTTAGGCAAGACTGTGAGTGAGCCGATTCCCTTGGCTGAGAAGCAACCCCACACATGAATGGTTTCAGGATGCTTTACAGTTGGCACGAGACAAGACTGGTGGTAGCGCTCACCTCTTCTTCTCCGAATAAGCTGTTTTCCAGATGTCCCAAACAATCGAAAAGGGGATTCATCAGAGAAAATGACTTTGCCCCAGTCCTCAGCAGTCCACTCCCTGTACCTTTTGCAGAATATCAGTCGGTCCCTGATGTTTTTTCTGGAGAGAAGTGGCTTCTTTGCTGCCCTCCTTGAATCCAGCCCTTGCTCAAAGAGTCTCCGCCTCACAGTGCGTGCAGAAGCACTCACACCAGCCTGCTGCCATTCCTGAGCAAGCTCGGCACTGCTGGTAGTCCGATCCCGCAGCTGAAACAGTTTTAAGATACGGTCCTGGCGCTTGCTGGTCTTTCTTGGGCGCCCTGGAGCCTTTTTGACAACAATGGAAGCTCTCTCCTTGAAGTTCTTGATGATGCGATAGATTGTTGACTGAGGTGCAATCTTTGTAGCTGCGATACTCTTCCCTGTTAGGCCATTTTTGTGCAGTGCAATGATGGCTGCACGTGTTTCTTTAGAGATAACCATGGTTAACTGAAGAGAAACAATGATACCAAGAACCAGCCTCCTTTTAAAGTGTCCAGTGATGTCATTCTTACTTAATCATGACTGATTGATCGCCAGCCCTGTCCTCATCAACACCCACACCTGTGTTAATGGATCAATCACTAAAACGATGTTAGCTGCTCCTTTTAAGGCAGGACTGCAATGATGTTGAAATGTGTTTTGTGGGTTAAAGTTCATTTTCTGGGCAAATATTGACTTTGCAAGTACAGTAATTGCTGTTAAGCTGATCACTCTTTGACATTCAGGAGTATATGCAAATTGCCATTACAAAAAATGAAGCAGTAAACTTTGGAAAAATTACTATTTGTCTCATTCTCAATACTTTTGGCCATGACTGTATACATGAGTACATCCAGCGTTATATTAGGCTATGTGCCCAAGATGCAGAAAGGCTCAGGATTTTTTCCTGAGCGTTTCTGCATCTCCCTGGCAGAAAAAAAAACATGCGGATTGTACATGCGGATTGTACATGCGTTTTCCTGCCAGGGACATGCGGAAGTGAAGCGTTCTTCACTTGCATTTCCGCATGCGGGTTGACAAGCGCTTTCCAAACGATTTTAGCATCACTTGGAAAATGCTTGTCAACTTGGTCACACTATATAAATCCATGCAAATAGCATGGATTTATATAGTGTGACCGAGAGAATGTAAAAAAAAAAAATGTATACTTACCCTTCGATGGCCCGCGCTGTCTAGCTTCACCGTCCCCGGCTGCCGGCAGCGGTGGATTGAAGGACCTGCCGACGTCAGCGATGCGTGACCCGTCACATGACTCTGACGTCAGCGCAGGTCCTTCATTCCATCGCGAAGTGCCGGGAAGCAAGGAGGAGCGCACCACGGGCCGCCGGAAAGTAAGTATATATTTATTTTTTATTTTATTCTTTTTTTACTGCTTTTTTAATGGTATCTGGGTGTGGAGGAGACTCTCCTCTCCTCTACACCCGGGTACCATCCGCACATTAGAACGCGCCAATTACGCAAGTACAGATGCAGTCTTGCGGAATTGGCGCGTTCTAATGCAAGTCAATGGCGGGAAAAACGCAGGACTTCCGCAAAATAATTGGTAGTGCTGCGTTTTTTTCTGCAATGATAATCCGCAGCGGAAATTTCCGCAGCATGTGCATAGCACATGCGGATTATCATTGGGGGACATGGCAGGCCTTCTACCATGCGCTTTTTAAGCGTTTCTGCAGCATTTTTGCCACTGCGGAAACGCTTAAAAAACGCATCGTGGGCACACAGCCTTACTGTACATATACACATGGCAGAACTGGGGGAGGGGGGCATTATCTCCGGGAATGGAGGGGTTAATGTCCCCTGTATACATGAGCACATCCAGCATTATATTACTGTACATATACACATGGCAGAACTGGGGGAAGGGGGCACTATCTCAGGGAATGGAGGGGTTAATGCCCCCTGTATACATGAGCACATCCAGCGTTATATTACTGTACATATACACATGGCAGGACTGGGGGAAGGGGGGCACTATCTCCAGGAATGGAGAGGTTAATGTCCCCTGTATACATGAGCACATCCAGCGTTATATTACTGTACATATACACATGGCAGAACTGGGGGGAGAGGGCACTATCTCCGGGAATGGAGGGGTTAATGCCCCCTGTATACATGAGCACATCCAGCATTATATTACTGTACATATACACATGGCAGAACTGGGGGAGGGGGGGCACTATCTCCGGGAATGGAGGGGTTAATGCCCCTGTATACATGAGCACATCCAGTGTTATATTACTGTACATATACACATGGCAGAACTGGGGGGAGGGGGCACTATCTCCGGGAATGGAGGGGTTAATGTCCCCTGTATACATGAGCACATCCAGCGTTATATTACTGTACATATACACATGGCAGAACTGGGGGAAGGGGGCACTATCTCCGGGAATGGAGGGGTTAATGTCCCCTGTATACATGAGCACATCCAGCGTTATATTACTGTACATATACACATGGCAGAACTGGGGAGGGGGGGCACTATCTCCGGGAATGGAGGGGTTAATGCCCCTGTATACATGAGCACATCCAGTGTTATATTACTGTACATATACACATGGCAGAACTGGGGGGAGGGGGCACTATCTCCGGGAATGGAGGGGTTAATGTCTCCTGTATACATGAGCACATCCAGCGTTATATTACTGTACATATACACATGGCAGAACTGGGGGAGGGGGGCACTATCTCCGGGAATGGAGGGGTTAATGTCTCCTGTATACATGAGCACATCCAGCGTTATATTACTGTACATATACACATGACAGAACTGGGGGAAGGGGGCACTATCTCCGGGAATGGAGGGGTTAATGTCCCCTGTATACATGAGCACATCCAGCATTATATTACTGTACATATACACATGGCAGAACTGGGGGGAGGGGGCACTATCTCCAGGAATGGAGGGGTTAATGCCCCCTGCGCCCAGTAATGGGGGATCTCCACATACCTCCACCTGCAGAGCCGCCACCACATATATGGCTGTTCTGTGCGCACAGGACCTGTGATGAGGTCACAGGAGGGGAGGAGTCAGGGGTCACATGATCAGGGGCCTCAGTGGATGCAGGACTCTGCTGTGCTGGTTGTCATGGTGCTGGATGAGGTGAAGGTTATGTGCGGGGTCTGGAGGGGTTTACAGTGTGGATGTAGCAGAGCTGCGCGTGTGCGAGGTGTACGGAGCGGAGCCGCGCGTGTACGAGGTGTACGGAGCGGAGCCGCGCGTGTACGAGGTGTACGGATCGGAGCCGCGCGTGTGCGAGGTGTACGGAGCGGAGCCGCGCGTGTACGAGGTGTACAGAGCAGAGCCGCGCGTGTGCGAGGTGTACGGAGCGGAGCCGCGCGTGTGCGAGGTGTACGGAGCGGAGCCGCGCGTGTGCGAGGTGTACGGAGCGGAGCCGCGCGTGTGCGAGGTGTACGGAGCGGAGCCGCGCGTGTGCGAGGTGTACGGAGCGGAGCCGCGCGTGTGCGAGGTGTACGGAGCGGAGCCGCGCGTGTGCGAGGTGTACGGAGCGGAGCCGCGCGTGTACGAGGTGTACGGAGCGGAGCCGCGCGTGTACGAGGTGTACGGAGCGGAGCAGCGGGTGTACGAGGCGTACGGAGCGGAGCAGTGTGTGTATGGTGCATGTGAAGAGCGGAGCTGTGCGTGTACGGTGTGTAATCATGAAAAAAAAACATGTACACCAGAGCACAAGTAGCAAAATTTTATTGGTTTCAACTAGTGTTGAGCATTCCGATACTTTTAGAATATCGGATACCGGAATTGGAAGTTCCCATAATGCAATGAGCCAGTTTCATTTTATTCATCCAATGAGCATCCTAAGAAGTGTGGGCACATCCTGTTAGGCATGTTAACTAATGGCATGGCTGTGATTGGCTGCTGAAATGATGTCATGATGCACTATAAAAGCCGCCGCCGCCATTTTGAGCTCACTCTGCTGTGAATTCAGTTAGGGATAGGACGCTGTTGTCCTGAGGGACAGTTTTAGCTATTTGCTCTATTGTGCTTTACCCAAGCTACTTTATAAATCGCTGTGCCTTGCAGCGCTAGTGCAGTTCTCTGTGCTGTTCACAGCTGTCTGCAAGGTCTCTGTGTGTGAGTGCAGCTCACGCTGTAGTGTGTGCTTCAGCCACGTCTGGTTGTAGTGCGCTCAGCGTGCGTCACTGCCTCATACATTGTCCTTTTTTGCTAATTGATTATTTTTCCTGATTTCTCCTATTAGTGTGGTGGTTCCATCCGTATCCAGCTACATTGGTTCTAAACACACTATATAGGAGTAGATAGAGGAGCCTTTCTGCCGCCTTGTGCCCTGCAGCCCCAGCCAGATTAGTATTAGCCTATTTTTTGTAGCCTCATCTATTGCATTGTAGGTTACCTTCCTGCATTGTAATAGCTACAAAAAGTTTGTGATGCTATCGGTATTACATCTTTGGGCACATCCAGTGTCTTTTTGTGACAAAAAAAAACCTAAATAAAGTTCACCAAACACTCCACTTTACAGTTGTGTAGGCCACATTAGCTCATATTAAAGTCTAGTCCACACTTTATAAAATTAGTGTTTCTTATACCTGTTCAGGAATAAGCACACTAAGCCCTTAGTACTTTTCTGCCTATCTTTATCAGTCTACCAAGATGAAGAAGGCAGGGAGTAAGGCATGTGGTCGTGGGCATGGAGTTTCTGCAGGGAGAGGACGTGGGCATTCTGTGCCTGCTGCGGGCACCAGTGTCTCAGCATCCCCCAGTTTTACCAGGGAACAGTCCTTTATGCGCAGCTTTGTAGGAGCTAGCCGTACCCCACTGCTGCGGGAGGACCAAATTGAAGCCGTTGTCGGATGGATGGCAGCTAACGCATCAACTTCAATTAGTTCCAGATCCTCTCAGGTCCTGAGCACTGAAGAGCACCCATCTGTCTCTTCACCACCTGCCAAATTGCCCAGGCAGTCAGAGAGCCCTGGACAGCAGCCATCTCTACTTCTGTTCTCTGAATCTCTTGGCTTGGAAAGAGGGGGCCAGCCAAGCAGAATTCGAGAATTTGAAGAGGAGGTAGTATGCAGTGATGCGCAACCGTTTTGTCTCTCTGAATCTGAAGAGGCGGGTGGGCCAGTGCCTATGGTCAGCAGCACACCTCAGTACGCATCTGATGATGAGACTCAGGTGCCACTTTCTGGTGCGTACTGTGCTGTCGAGACTACCCAGGAGAAGCAGTTGTTTGAAGAGGGTGGTGTAGATGATGAGGTCCTTGACCCATCATGGCGTGAGGGACAGGAAGGTGGTGGGAGCATCTCTAAGGAAGAGATTCCCCGAACGGCCCAAAAAGGGGGCAGACTTTGTTGCCTGTAGCCTCCACTTCGGCACCCATTAGGAGCATGGCTCTTCCAAAATCCAAAGCGGGCGCTCCCAAGACTTGCAGTGCCTGGTCCTTTTTTGACACAGTTGCAGATGACATTTGCTTTGTCAAATGCAAGCTGTGTAGTCAGAAGGTGAAAAGAGGGAAAAGTGTCAGCAACCTCAATACCACAAATATGTGGAAACATGTGCGGACCAAGAACGTGGTGGAGTTACAAAAACACACTGAAGACCTAGGCCAACCTACAGCGCCACCTACCACCTCTTCAGCTCGTGTTGTAGCCTCGTCCTCCAGCTCACACACAGCAGGTTCGGCTTCCTCACAGGATCGCCATGGAAGAACCTCTGGCACTGTTGTACAGAGACACAGTGTAATTCCACCCGCAGCACCACGTTCCCTGTCATTCTCACACTCCCAGGCCAGTCTACAGCCATCGTTAGCACAGGCATGGGAGAAAAGGCGCCCATACTCCGCAAACCACCCCCGAGCACAGGCTCTGGATGCTGGCATTGCAAAACTACTGGCCCTTGAAATGCGATCATTCAGGCTGGTGGAGACTGACACCTTCCGTAACTTTATGGCATTGGCAGTCCCACAATACAACGTGCCCCGCCGCTTTTATTTCAGCAGGCAAGCCGTCCCTGCCCTGCAACAGCATGTGGAGGGAAAAAATTAAACATGCGCTACGAAACGCCGTCAGTAGCAAGGTCCACCTGACCACCGATGCGTGGACCAGTAAGCATGGACAGGGACGATACCTTTCCCTCACTGCCCATTGGGTAAATGTTGTGGAGCCGGGTACAGATCTTGAGAGTGGCGCTGTACGTGTTCTGCCAACTCCAAGGATTGCAGGAATCCAGTCTGTACACATTGACTCCTCCTCATACTCCAGTTCCTCTGAATCAGCGCTGCAGGAGCCGTCACGGTCTACCTCCACATCGACCCGTGAACGGTTACCTGTTATGATGACCGATATGAGCACAGCCGTGGCCAAACGTCAACAGGCCGTATTAAAATTAATTTCTTTAGGGAATCGAAGCCACACAGCGCAGGAGCTCTGGAATGCCATCAAGCAGCAGAGTGACGTGTGGTTTGTACCAGCGGATCTCCAGCCAGGTATGGTAGTGTGTGACAATAGCCGAAATCTGGTGGCAGCTCTGGGCCTAGGTAACCTCACTCACATCCCATGTCTGGCACATGTGCTCAACTTGGTCGTGCAGAGGTTTTTGAGGGACTATCCGGATCTTGATGCATTGTTGCACAAGGTCCGCATAGAGTGCGCTCACTTGTGGCGTTCCAGCAACGCAAGATCGCGCATTGCAGCGCCAATTACGTCTTCCAGAACATCGCATCATATGTGACCTACCCACCAGGTGGAATTCAACGTTACATATGTTGGAGAGGTTGTGTGAGCAGCAGGCAGCAGTAATGGAGTACCAGCTGCAGCAGGCGCAAACAAGTCGCAGTGTGCGCCGTTCACACTTCACCACCACTGAGTGGGCCTCTATGAAGCACATTTGCCACGTTTTGCGTGCCTTCGATTATTCTACGCAGATGGCGAGTGCAGATGATGCACTAGTCAGCATGACTATCCCGATCTGCCTGCTTGAAAAAACACTGCAAGCACTAAGGGAGGAGGTTTTGGAAGAGGTGGAGGATGAGGAGTCACAAATGCCATCAGCTTCTGTACAGTCTGCGCAACGTGGTTCCTCACAAAGGCCTAGGCAGGGGACACTTTGTGAGGAGGATGAGGAGGAGTCAATGGAGGAGGAAGACATCTGTCCAGCGGAGGGAGGTACACAATGCTCTAGTAGTCACTATCTAGAGCGAGGGTGGGGTGATGCAGAGCAGGCAGAGATCACGCCTCAAGCAGGGGACAGCGTTTCTTGGCCAGTTGGCAGTCTGCAACACATGGTTAATTTCATGCTGCAGTGCCTGAGAATCGACCGCCGCATCCCCCACATTCTCAACACGGCTGATTATTGGGTGTCCACCCTCCTAGATCCTCGCTACAGGGACAACTTACAAAGCCTCATAACACCATTGAACCGGGAGTGTAAAATGCAGGAGTACCAAGACGCACTGGTGCATTCCATCATGTTCTCCATTCCAACCGAGAGCAGTGCTGCTAGTGCTTTACAAAGCAGCTCAATGCATCGAGGCAGTGGAGGAAGCTCTGCACAAAGAGGGAGCAGAAGCAGCGCCTCAGCACAAGGCAAGACCAGTATGGCCCAAAGGTGGCAAAGTTTTGTGTCCCCGCCGCCACAAATGTCTACACCATCACAGACGGCACCAGTCAGCAGGAGGCAACGTTTCCGTCAGATGGTGACAGACTACATGTCTTGCCCTCTCAGTGTACTCCCAGACGGCTCTTCCCCCTTCAAGTTTTGGGTCTCTAAGCTGGATACATGGCCAGAGCTTAGCCAGTATGCACTGGAGGTGCTGGCTTGCCCTGCTGCTAGTGTATTATCGGAACGCGTCTTTAGTGCCGCAGGTGGTGTACTAACAGACCGTCGCATGCGCCTATCCTCCGATAACGTTGACCGGCTTACTTTTCTGAAAATGAACAAGGCCTGGATCTCGCATGAATTTGCCAGTCCTCTTCCAGAATAAATAATTGGTTGGCAACAGTATCCAGGTCTCCTGTTGTGTTCATGTTTCTACCACCTGAACTGTAATCCCTGAGCTCCCACACCACCAGTTGCAGCTCAGAAGTGCCGTCTGCACAGTCAACACTTGCTGCCGTGTTATTGGTGTTCAGTAACGTCAGCTGATCCCCTGCTGTGTGTCCGGCAAATTCTCCTGCTCTGTCCACATTCTCACTACTACAGATTTTAAAGTTGCTCCAATTAGACCTCTGGCTCCTCTGTTTTCAGTATTTACCCTGAGCTCCAACACTGCTAGTTGCTGCTCAGAAGTGCCGTCTGCACAGTCAACACTTGCTGCCGTGTTATTGGGGTTCAGTAACGTCAGCTGATCCCCAGCTGTGTGTCCGGCAAATTCTCCTGCTCTGTCCACATCCACTGTACTACAGATTTAAAGCGTGCTCCAATTACAGCTCTGGCTCCTCTGCTTTCAGTATTTACCCTGAGCTCCAACACCGCCAGTTGCTGCTCAGAAGTGCTGTCTGCACAGTTAACACTTGGTCCAGTGTTATTGGGGTTCAGTAACGTCAGCTGATCCTCGGCAGTGCCTTTGGCTTAGGTGCCTCCTTCTCGGTATCCGAGTTCCACCAACGTCTGCTGGTCATTGGTAGTGCTTTCTGGCACAGGTACCTCCTGCTTAGTAACCGGGTTCCAGTACCGTCAGCTGGTCCTCGGTAGTTCCATTGGCTCTTGTACCTTCTGCTACCCATCCGGGTTCCAGTACCGTCAGCTGTTCCCCGGCAGTGTCTTTGGCACGGGTACTCCCTCCTGCCCAGCCTGGTTCCAGCACGCCAGCTGTTTCCAGGTAGTGTCAATGTCCCTTTGCCTCCAATGCGTTGTCCTGTCGTGTTGTGGTTGGGTTAGCCGACTATGGTGCCTGCAGTTTAGGTGACTCCTATGTGGGCTGCGGGATCTGGCAATGAAGGCTGTTTCCATAGTGCCAATAGGACAAGCACCCGCTGTAGGACTGTGGGTTTCGGTAACTGCGGCTGGCTCGCGGCCTTGCAACTTTTTTTTCATGGGTACCTTCTGCTACCCATCCGAGTTCTAGTACCGTCAGCTGGTTCTCGGCAGTGCCTTTGGCTTAGGTGCCTCCTTCTCGGTATCCAAGTTCCACCAACGTCTGCTGGTCCTTGGTAGTGCTTTCTGGTACAGGTACCTCCTGCTTAGTAACCGAGTTCCAGTACCGTCAGCTGGTCCTCGGTAGTTCCATTGGCTCTTGTACCTTCTGCTACCCATCCGGGTTCCAGTACCGTCAGCTGGTTCTCGGCAGTTCCTCAGCCTTCTTGTACCTTCTGCTACATTTCCAAGTACAAGCTTTTTGAAATGGTTCTTGGTAATCACTCTGGATCTCCCTGACGACGACCCTGAAGACAAGGACCCTGAAGACCACCCCGAAGAAGATGAGGACCTCGAAGACGATGACCCTGAAGACCACCCCGAAGAAGACGAGGACCCTGAAGACCACCCCGAAGATGAGGACCCCGAAGATGACGACCCTGAAGACCACCCCAAAGAAGACCAAGAAGATGACCCTGAAGAAGATGACCAAGAGGACAAAGAACAAGACAACCACCAAGATACAGAAGAACAAGAGACAGAAAACCAAGAAGCAGAAGAACAAGAAGCTGCAGAACAAAAAGCAGAAGAACATTAAGCATAAGAATAAAAGTCAGAGCAAAAGATATTATCTAACTTATAAGCAGAAGAAGACTAAGCAGTGTATGGGGGTGAGTCCGTTCCTCCTCGTGGTGCCCCTGGAAAAGACCTGCTGCTGCAGGCCAAACTGAACGCGGACAAATCCTGTTGTAAATCTTTTGTGATGGGCAGAAAGGAAGGTGTAATGTTCAAACTTTTATAGATAACTACAGGAATGCCTGTCACAAATAAGAATATGATGAAGAAGAATATGAAGATGAAGACATAGAATAGGAAGAAGAATAATAGTTGAATATGAAGAATGTAAAAAAAAAGAATAATACGAAGGTGAAGAAGAAGAAGGTGAAGAAGAAGTTGATGAAAAAGAATCTGATGCGGAGGATGATGAAGGAGAAAGTGTGGGAGAAGTAAAAAAGAAGGTGAAGAGCATGGAAGTAGTGAAACATAAATATCTGACAAAATATAAAAATACTTAACATAGTCAATATTTTCGTAACTCAGAACATCTTAAAAAAAATATTAATTCCTGCTATTCCATTTGATTGGGCTAAACCTCTATGCCTTTATTGTCTCCCCCACCTCCCCCAATACATTCTATATTATTCTTAGTTGTTTTCCTTCACGTAGAATTAACCTACAAGGAAAGAAAGGGTTTATTTTCATTCCGATATTTGTGTCCCATTGACTTGCATTGGTTTCCGGTATCGGAATCGGCGATATCCGATATTTTTTGGGTATCGGTCCGATCTGATCTGATATTTCTCGATATCGGAAGGTATCGCTCAACACTAGTTACAACATTACAAAAAAATTACATGCAAAAACATGTTAAAAAGTTGGAAACCACAAGATGGCGCCACAATCCCATATATGGTAAGAATCAAGCGATCTCTATTAAAGCGAACCTGTCAGCCCTATTTACGAAATGCATGGCCATAATGGCGCTGTGATGCTGATTAATCTGATGTCAAGGGATGCGGTCAGTGGCTGCTGAATACTCACCTTATGATATTTCTTCTCTGCTTCTTGTACAGGTCACTGATTATTCAGTAACCTGCCTCCTTTTTAAAATTCCCCATTGCCATCATTGTGTATGAGGCGCTTGTGCAGTGTGAGTCTGTATCCTGTGTGCAGGACCTCAATAAAATGGTGCCGGAGGCAGTGCATGCGCAGATCGAGATTTCGGCTCAGTTGAATTTTTCATGTGTATTTTATTTATTTTTTTATTATTATTTTTAATGAGGTGATTTGAGCTTTTATATATTTTTATTTTATTTATTTTTTTACAGTTTTCACTGACTTCAATAGTCTTAGGAGACTTGCAGCTGCGATCATCCGATGACTTGTGCTACACATAGCAGAATTTCAGCACTGTTATGTGTAGCAGAAATGATCATCCGGCATCCATAGGAGGTCTGCAATGACAGGCATGGGGGTCTTCTGCAGACTCCCGGCTGTCATGTCAACCCAATGTGACAGGGGCACCTATGATTGGGGTTTGTGACGCACTTCCGGTAAGCACAAGTTAAATGCCGCTGTCAGAGATTGACAACGGTATTTGTCAATCTCTGACGTCGTAGCATAGCCGTGTGCAGAGCCTTGCGTATGATGTGTGCAGAGTAGAGCTAGGTGTGTATGGAGCAGAGCAGTTTGTGCGGTCTGTGGCCAGTGTTCAGATATAGTGTTTGGTTGTTTCTCGTTCAGTCTTCATTCAGCATTATCCATTTAGTTGCAGAGCACATGTGTTGTGCTGAATTCGCTATGAGCAGTTTGGTACAGTAACGTCAACTGCATTGAATTTTCAATCTCTTAACTCTTTTATCAGGTTCTGATACGTCCTATTTTGAAGTGCAAATGAACGTACCAGTTTGTCCTGCGGTAGAATGATCAGTGTCCCCGACAGCAGGCCATCTTGCCTCAATGCCCAGAGAGGTTTTGCTGTACCCCCACATCAGTGATCGCTGCGATTGGCCAGTCGAATGCGACCAGCCAATTGCAGCAGTAAAGCAATCGCAGCGATTGCTCGATCTGTGGAGACCGGCCAATTGCAACCAAATGGTTAAATTTAAAATGTTGATCCCACTCTGCACATGTCCATACCCGTCAGGAACAACATTTCAAGTTTTCGCATTATAATGATAATGCACAGTGTCCAACCCAAGAGGACTCCAACACTGACTGACTTTTCAAAGTTCAGCCAGTCATTGATCACTTCAGCAATAAGTTTGCTGACGTATACACTCCCCATATGGACATCTCCAAAGAGGAGTCCCTAATCCATTTCAAGAGGGAGGCTTAAATTCTGACAATGTCTGCCTAGTATTGTAAAATGTGACTAGGAGTGTACCCTTTGGATTTACCCTTACAGTATACAATTCCCCTGATGAATCCTGGTGGAGGAAACGTGTCAGGAAGGTGTATAAGGATTTTATTTTAGGGTCACCACTATACGGTCATCTGTGGACCACCCTTGTAAGGGTGGGAGTCTTGGGGTCCTAGGGAGACACAGTAGCTGCTCTCTAGGGTCATTGCACCTGTTAATAATGCTATCTGTTCCCATTGATTTTTGTGCCCACACATCCTGCCAATGGGATCTGGTCAGGAAGCGAAAACGGACTTTGGCGATAAGGGGTTACAAAGTAGCAACTGAGGCTAGCTCAGATCACTGCAGATGCTGGCTGTGTAGAACAACCGGCATCTGCCAGGTATGGTGCGGGTTCAGCTTCTGAAAACGTACAGTTATGTCAGGATGCACATATCAACTTTGGAAAATTGGTCTTTTTAAAGGGTCTCTGTCAGCACAGAATGACTGTTGAAACCAAGTCCAGGCTCTCTGTGCATCTTGGTGTGGTCCAACATTCAAATACACCTTTCCATCTGTGATTGCTTGTATTTTTTTTTTACATTGCTACTGTGAGCTGGGTTTAGAGATTTCAGATAATTTTGCCCGATTAGTTATTTGCGACTTGTCAAAGTCACAAAATTTGTTCCAAATGTACCCTAGTTCCCCAACTGGAGTGATTTTATGGATATCAGGAATTTTTGCAACGTTTTGCGAAATGTGCGCATTTTGCATTAAAAAGGTGACATCGTTAAGAACAGGAATAAAAACAATTTTAGACTTGGCACGTGGTTCATAAATTTTATGCAATAAAAAAAAAAATATCAGTAATATACCCGAAAACAAAGAAATTGAGACAAAATTGACTTTAAAAAAAATAGCAAATGATAATTTGGGCCCGAAGAGCTTTCGCTCTTCCATAATTGTTTTTCTTATTCTTCCTTGGTATCAAAAAGTTGTAGAGCCAAAAGTGGTACCATTAAAATCAACATGTACAGCTCCATCTGTAAAAATAGAAGATCATGGATTTCAGAAAATGGCAACCCAAAAAAAAAAAAAAGGAAATTTAAGTGTTTTTTTTGTACAAACAAAGTAAAAATAAAAACCATAAATTTAGTGTCATCGTGATGGTATTGCAAGACAAAGAGAACATGTCAATTATACTTAACGATGAATGGCATTTAAAAGAAATGCAAACATAAAATCCAGAATTGCTTTTTTTTTTTTTTTTTTTTTTATTTGTTTTGGAGGCGGCATGAACAAAAAAACCAAACTGTAATTAAGTGATCAAAAAGTCGTACATACTAAACAATGGTGACAATGAAAATTACAGCTGGTCTCAAAATAATATTCACATCTGGAAAAACATTCAGCCTTTAGAACATGGCAACACAAAAATAAATGATTCATTTTTTAAAATTTGATTGTACAAACATTTAAAAAAGAAATAGCTATACACATATGGTGGCGCCATAATTTTGTGGGTCAGGACAGTTAGGTTAACACTTTATTTTTGCAGTACAGTAAATAGTGTAGAATTAAAAATGTAGAACAATGGCAGAATTGCAGTTTATTTATTCCCATAAACAATTGAAAAATAATTATATCTACAAGGAAAACTAATAGTTATAGCTCACAGTGAAAAATAAAAATAAAAAACATAGAACATGCTTCTTCCATAAACTCATAATAAATCAGTGTTGATGTTAAATATCCTGTTCACATGGTTGATATATTGGTGTGTTATATGTGTGATATTAGTAATTGTACATGTTTCTTAATAAATATGCGCTTTAAACTACTTTCCCTTTCTCGTGTATGATGTGACTTTACTTGTACTGTGTCAGTAAAATAAAAGTTCTTTTGCAAACTTCTTTTTGTCTTTAGTGCTGGCAAAATTTGATTTCCAGTGCAAAAAAATGCCTATTCCTTGTGAGGTTTCTTTGTTAACAAAATTTCCCCCTAGAGAGTTAGTTAATTTTTTTTCATAAATCAATACTACAAATAAAGATAGGAAGCATTATAGTACATCTAAATTACAGAAACAAAAATGTTTTGCTACTTTAGGACTAAATCATTAATTTTCAATTCCTAGATAAAAATCTGTCAATAAAGGCATACAATGCTCTGCATAAATGAGTACACCCCAACAGATTTGTAAAAAAAAACACGTTTCCTTTCAGTATCAACATTTTCTATGGGATGCCATGCTACATAATACTCCCACAAATAATAGCTATTGACTGCAAACAAGATGTTATTTTGCATACCCTAAATTTTCCTAACAAATTCATTCAAGACCATGTTGCAAAAATTATTACACCTCAATGAAAGTCTAAAAGGAGTAAAAGTATAAGCTACAAAACTCTAACAATAATTCAGCCATAGGTAAATCTAATTGTTTAATGAATAAAGTGTCCAGCTGACAGTTGACTATAAAAGGGCACAGCTTAAACATTTCATGCTGCCAGCAATGGCACCACATAGAAGAGAAATGTTACAAGACCTAAGAAAGAAAATAATTTACACAAGAAAGGTGAAGGCTACAGAAGATCAGCAAAGCTTTATGTGACCCTAGTCACTACTCATGGACTAGCTGTGAAGCAGAGTGGTAAAGAGGTCCAAGGTCAAAAGCCAGGAAGGCACATCAAAGACAGAGGCATAAGACAAATGGATAGTCAGAGGCAAAGTCCACGGTCTAGTAACTAAAGTCAGAATATGTTAAAGGTAAAAGGGGCTATACAAAAGGGTAGTCAAAAGGCAAATCCCAGGTCCGGCAACAAAACATTAGAATATCAAAATACAGAGCACAGAGTAAGCACACCACTGAGCTGAAGCTACAATTGGCAATGATCTCACATGGCCAGCCAGTTAAATATCTTGGCAATTATCTGGAAAGGAAAACATCTGAAGGAAACCCAAACATAACACCGACAGCCCGCCACGTCCCTGCTATCCAGAGTGACTGAGCTGTCACTCACAGCACTGACAGCCCGACAAGCCTCTGCTATCCACAGGGCCACTGAGATACTACTCACAGCACTGACAGTCGGACACGCCCATGTTTTCCATAGGGCAGCTGAGCTGTCACTCAGACTCCCAAAAACACAGCGAGTGGCGGAATCCTGACATTTTACTTATCAGTCAGATATTGCAGCAAAATTGATAGAACTGCAACCTTGTTAAAAAAAAAATTTCAGTTAACACCTAAACAGGAGCATCTTCTAATGCGAAGGCTTGAATAAAATTGACATCCAAGTTAACTGCAGTTAGCTAAAGAATTAGAAAGCCAAACTAGGATGAATATTTACCATGACATAATACAGTGTACACTGCATCATCCACGGATGAAACCTCCCCTAAAGTCCATGGACAAAAAAGCCTGTCTACAATTTGTCAGGACCCATCCTGAAAAATATGAAGACTACCAGGACTCTATACTATGGCGTGATGAGACCAATACAAAATATTTTTTAAAACTGATTCAAAACTGTATGGCATCAGAAAGGTGAGGAGTACAAAAAAAAAATGCTTGGTGCCTACAGTGAAACATGGTGAAGGCAGTGTTCTTATGTGGTGCTGCAAGAGATTATGGTGTCAGGGATCTACATTTTATTGATGGTATCATGAATTCACAGATGTACTGCTGTATTTTGAAAAATAACATGCTACCATCACTCCATACCCTAAGCACATTTCCCAACATGACAATGATCCATAACACACACACATAAGGCCATTGCTGCATTTCTGTAGAAGAATAGAGTAAATTGATTCAGTGGCCAAATAGGTCTCATTATCTGAACACCTATGGGAAATTCTGAACAGACAAGTTGTCACCACTCTCCATCCATCATTCAGGCTCTAAAAGAGATCGTTCTTGGAGAATTGAAAATGATTGAAAAACATACCAAAAAGTTAATGTCTGTTCACCACCTCCTGGAGCGCACGGATCCTGCTGTGCGGCAAGTTTTCAGAACTTATTCCTTTCTAAGTCCAGCGCTACCAGTCCATAAAAAAAATCCATTCTTCATTTATTTCATAGCTTCAAACAGCATAAAATCCATTAAGTCACAGTCCAGACATTAAAAACATACGCGTTTCGACACAAAGCAGTGCGTCTTAATCATTGACAAGGATCTGATGGCGACTGAACATTATAAATTCACAATTCAATCCCCACTCACCAGATCCGGCCACTAGATGGCAACACCTGTGCAGAGAAACCTGGCAGGGGATTAACCCCTTACAGACTGAAAACATACATTACATCAACTATACATTTCTCTATTCATAATGGTAAATCAGATCCTGCCTGATATTGATACCATATGGTACCCTAGTATTCAGCTGGTAGATCCACCATGTTTCCTGGCTTATTAGTTTTCTTTTAATATCATCCCCCCTGGTTGGAATTTTAACCCTTTCTATGCCTGACACATCACCTCCATGGCTATTAATAAAATGTTTGGAAATTGCTGAACTTTTATTAATGATTTTGCTGATGGCATCAGAGAGGTGACGTCTTATCCTAAGTTTCAGTAGCCCCTCTGTACAGCCGACATATTGGAGGTCACACAAACCGCATCGCACAGTATACACCACGTTGCTTGTGTTGCAGTTTATGTATGAATTAATCATCTACTCTTTATTTGCACAAGAGACAAATGTTTTAGTATTCTTCATATACTTGCAACAGGTGCATATATTGTGACCGAATTTGTATGACCCTCTAGTACTAAGACAATTTTCCTTTTTATTATTGTTATCATTGAGATAGAGGCTGGAAGACAAAATATCTCCTAAAGTGGAAGCTTTTTTTGCAATAAATTTCACAGAATTTGTCAGTATTTTCTCTAGTTTTTTATCTTGATATAATATACGTAATATTTCTTTAATAATGTTAGTAATATTTTTTTAAATGTGGACTATATATGGTTGAAAAAACTACTCCTTCGTTTCTATCTATATGATTGGACCTATATTTACGACATTTTTTTCTTTCTCCTGTTTCTTTTAGCATCTCTACTCTATCTTTGCGACTGATTATATTTTCAGCCCTGTCTAACATCCACTTAAGAGTAACCCCTTCCTGTCAGTCTGGCACGGACCTCATCTTTAGCTTTTTCAAAAGTTTCCTGTAGAGATGAATTCCTTTTAAACCTATACAACTCTCCAAGAGGAACGTTCTTAATTACATTTTTTCTGAGGACATGACTGCCAGTAAGGTGGAATTTGTGGCTGTACTTTTTTACGATAGGGGGAACCTACAACTTGATTCATAGAATCCAAACTAAGCGTCACATCCAGAAAATTAATGGAAATAATTCCGATTGAATGAGTAAATCTCAAATTCCTTCCAGTGTCATTACAATGCTGGATAAATTCCGACGCGATATAACGACCCATCCACCTGATGTGGGCGGAAAGGGGATCCGTGCAGGAAAAAAACAAAATCCTTTTCCCAGGCTGCCAGATATAAATTCGCAAGCGACGGTGAGAACCCTGCAGCCATCGTTGCTCCACTAACCTGTAAATAAAAATCTTTATTGAATGAAAATTAATTATGTTTAAGTAAAAACTCTACCCACATCACTATAAACTCTTAGATTATAAAAAAACAATTACTATATTTATCCAAGTGACTGGAGAGAATCTTCAAAGACAGGTCGTGGAGCAACAATGGGTACAGGGACTCGATGTCGCAAGCAATAAAAATACAATTTTTTAGACAGCTCAAAACCATCAAGCAATGAGATAAGATGTTTAGAGTCTCTTATGTATCATGGGATTTGTTGTACTAAAGGCTGTAGATATATGTCCAGCCAGACACTCAAATTTTTCTCCCACACTCAGCCTCAAAAGGTGGAGGAAAAATTTCCTTATGAATTTTTGGAAGGGAGTGCGGGATTGGAATAATAGGGCACTCTACATATATATCTTCTGATAGTTTGGGGCTAATTGCCCCTAATGCTACACCACCACAGAAGAATTTTAAATTTATTCTGAAACACTTCCGTAGGGTTATTATTCAGAGGTCTATAAATGTCCTCATTTTGTAGCATATTCTGATTTAACTTCTCATAAAGACAAGAGTACATGAGGACAACAGCGCCTCCTTTGTCCGCCCTTCTGATGGTTAAATTGGTGTTTAATTTCAGCTCTTTCAGTGTCTGTTTTTCGCCTCTACTGAGATCTCTTGTCTTTTCATGGCTGGTGTTTTCCTTCAAACTGATCAAATCCCGTTCAACAATTTCCTGGAATGTGTCCAAGATCTGGGGTCTTGATTTTATAATAAAAAGCCTTTTTCACACAAAAATTCTTGTTGGAGATCTCCATCTTGAGTTATAGATTCTGCACCTAATGTTCTGAGATTTTGTAAAGAGAATAATTCTCAAAAAGTGGGTATTGAAGACAATGGTGGAGTTTGATCACTGCTGATGGAAATTTCTGTTTAATTTTCTCTGGTGTCATCCTCAAAATAAAATTTAAGTCTCAAATTCCTAACGAATTTATTTAAATCCAGAAGTGTATTGTAACGGGTCTGGGAGGCGGAACCTCTGGGCTACTATACAAGGGAGCGGTCCTTGTAAGAGAGCGGGTGGCGACCAGGCAGGCAGTCACAGCAGGTGACCGGGACAGTCTCTGGGTGTACGGGCTGGAGGTCACGGCAAGTGATCAGGGCAGTCTCTGGAAGAACGGGCTGGAGGTCATGGCAAGTGACCGGGGCAGTCTCTAGGTAAAGGGTAGGTACGACCTGTGATGGCTGAACCTCCAGGTAGGCTAGCAAGGCAGATGGAGGATGTGTGCTCCCAGGTGAGCAAGCGAGAGTCTCTGGAATAGCAGGTGGTCACAGCACGTGACGGCGGAGCCTCCAGGTAGGCAAGCAGGCAGGTAGCGGAGAAGCGCTCCCAGGTGAGCGGGCAAGAGTCTGGAATAGCTGGTGGTCACAGCACGTGACAGCGGAGCCTCCGGGCAGGCAAGCAGGCAGGTAGCGGAGAAGCGCTCCCAGGTGAGCGGGCAAGAGTCTGGAATAGCTGGTGGTCACAGCACGTGACAGCGGAGCCTCCGGGCAGGCAAGCAGGCAGGTAGCGGAGAAGCGCTCCCAGGTGAGCGGGCAAGCTGGTCCATAGACAGACTGACCGGAGTTGTAAGGCAGACCGTCGGACCTCAGGCAAGCAGGCAGGTAGCTGATGTGCGCTCCCAGGTGAGCGGGCAAGTTGGTCCTTAGACAGACTGACCGGAGTTGTAAGGCAGACCGTCGGACCTCAGGCAGGCAGGCAGGTAACAGGAAATCAGGCAGGATTAGGACAGCAAGCTGGCAGGAATCTGGCAGGTAACTGGCAACGGGACCTGAGGGCTGAAGCAGAGTAGAACGGTGCAACAACATGCTCGGGCACCTCCATTTTGGAGGAGGTGCCTTATATATGGTAAAGTCCTCCGGCCATTGGCCGGGGACGCCTTAGGACGGCGCGCGCGGCCCCTTTAAGAGGGAGGGCGCGCTCGCGCGCCCTAAGCACAGTGGCCGGGAAGGAGCGCGCGCTGCCAGCAGAGCGGGAGAGGGACGCCGGGCACGGAGCAGAGCGGTGAGGGGAACAGCGTCCCTGCCTAGCAGAGGGCAGGGACGCCGGCACTACAGTACCCCCCCCTTTAGGCCCCCCCTTTTTTAGGCCAGATAGAAATTTAGCTAGGATGAGAGGGGCATGGATGTTCTCCCGGGGCTCCCACGTTCTCTCCTCAGGACCAAACCCCTTTCAATCTACCAGAAAAAAGGTCTTTCCTCTTACCCTTTTGGTGGCAAGAATGTTCTCTACCTCAAACTCGTCCTCAGCAGAAACCGGAGCAGGAGGCGTACCTGTAGACTTGGAAAAAGAGTTAAGCACCACGGGTTTGAGGAGAGATACATGGAAGGAGTTAGGGATCCATAAGTTGGCCGGGAGTTTCAATTTATAGGCCCCTGGGTTGATCTGACTGATGACCTCCAGAGGACCGATGAACCGAGGCCCTAACTTGTAAGAAGGTATCTTGAGTCGAACATATTTAGATGAGAGCCAGACTTTATCTCCTGGACGAAATTGTGGAGGATCCAGGCGTTTTTTGTCAGCGTGTCTTTTCATACGCTCGGATGACAGAAGGAGTGCGGACCGGGTACTCTCCCATATGGAGGAAAATTTGCTAACGAGAGATTCCGCAGCCGGGTTGTCCACAGAGGTGGAGACAGGAAAAGGAATCCGAGGATGCTGACCAAAGACTACAAAAAACGGGGATTTGGAGGAGGATTCGCTCTCGTGATTATTATAAGAGAACTCGGCCCATGGTAGGAGATCCACCCAGTCAGAATGGTGGGCATTAACGAAGTGCCGGAGGTAACTGGTCAGGTTCTGATTGATCCGCTCCACTTGACCATTGGACTGTGGGTGGTAAGCGGAAGAGAAGTCCAGGGTGACGTCTAGTAGTTTACAAGTGGCTCTCCAGAAACGTGAGGTGAACTGTACCCCACGATCCGACACGATGTGGAGGGGCAGGCCATGAAGACGGAAGATGTGGCGGATAAAGTCTTTAGCCAGCTCGGGTGCAGACGGAAGGCCTGGCAGGGGAATAAAGTGAGCCATCTTGGAAAAGCGGTCAGCGACCACCCAAATGACCGTACAACCGGCAGAGACGGGGAGATCAGTTATAAAGTCCATTGCTATATTGCTGCCAGGGGGCAGCAGGTACAGGAAGCGGAAGGAGGCGTCCGGCTGGCAGATGTCTCGGGACTTTGTTGCGGGCGCAGGACACACAGGCAGAAACAAAGTCTATTATGTCCTTGTGCAGGGTAGGCCACCAATAGTGCCGGGCAATAAGCTGGAGGGTCTTTTTCTGACCGGCGTGGCCAGCTAGTTTAGACGAATGGCCCCAGTGTAGGATCTTCTCCCGATCAGGTACTGAAACAAACGTCTTACCGGGAGGGAGACGATTTAGACTCACGGGAGCCACCTGCATTACTCTGGCGGGATCGATGATGTGTTTCGGATCTTCCTCGAGATCAGACACCAGAAAGGATCGAGACAAGGCGTCCGCCTTGACGTTTTTATCAGCCGGGCGAAAATGAAGAACAAAATCAAAGCGAGCAAAAAACAAGGACCACCGGGCTTGGCGCGGGTTAAGTCTCTGGGCATGCTGGAGGTAAGCCAAGTTCTTGTGGTCAGTGTAAATTATTACCGGATGAAGAGCCCCCTCGAGTAGGTAACGCCACTCCTCCAACGCCAGCTTGATGGCCAATAACTCTCGGTCTCCTATGGAATAGTTGCGCTCAGAAGAGGAGAAGAGTTTGGAGAAGAAGCCACAAGTTACCATTCTCCCGGAAGATGATTTTTGAGTAAGTACCGCTCCGGCTCCAGAGGAGGAGGCGTCAACTTCCAGGAAGAACTGCTTGTTGCCGTCCGGGCGATGCAGCACCGGGGCGGAAGAGAAGGCCTGTTTTAGGGAAAGAAAGGCCTCCTCTGCTTCGGGCGGCCACTCTTTGGGATTAGTACCCTTACGGGTGAGCGCGGAAATTGGGGCAGTCCGGGAAGAGAAGTGCGGGATGAAGAGGCGGTAATAGTTGGCGAAGCCCAGGAACCGTTGAATAGCCTTCAACCCCTCTGGTCGGGGCCATTTCTCGATGGCAGACAGTTTCTCAGGATCCATTTGTAGGCCGGTCTGAGAGATAATGTAGCCCAGAAACGGAAGCGAGGTCTGCTCAAAGAGGCACTTCTCATATTTAGCGTAGAGATGGTTCTGCCTGAGCCTGAGCAGGACCTGACGAACATCCCTCCGGTGAGTCTGGAGATCCGGAGAGAAGACCAAGATGTCGTCCAGGTACACCACTACGCAGGAGTAGAGAAGGTCCCGGAAGATGTCATTGACCAACTCTTGAAAGACGGCAGGAGCGTTACAGAGGCCAAAGGGCATTACCAGATATTCATAGTGGCCGTCCCGGGTGTTGAATGCCGTCTTCCATTCATCCCCCTGACGGATACGAACCAGGTTGTACGCCCCACGGAGGTCCAGTTTGGTGAAGATTCTAGCCCCCCTCAGACGATCAAATAACTCCGGAATGAGCGGAAGGGGGTACTTATTCTTCACCGTGATCTGGTTAGGGCCTCTATAGTCTATACAGGGACGGAGAGAGCCGTCCTTCTTTTTGACGAAAAAGAAGCCTGCTCCCGCCGGGGAGGTAGATTTCCGGATGAATCCCCTGGCCAGATTCTCCTCAATATATTCGGACATCGACCGGGTCTCAGCAGCGGATAATGGATAAATACGCCCACGGGGAGGAGAAGTACCAGGTAACAGGTCGATAGGGCAGTCGTATGGTCTATGAGGGGGTAGTGTTTCTGCCTCCTTTTTATTAAAGACATCAGCATAAGACCAATAAGGAATCGGAAGTCCAGGTAGATTAGCTGGGGTAGAAGGACGGACGGGATGAACGGGAACCAGACAGGTCTTATGGCAGCCCTGTCCCCAGCGAAGGACTTCTCCGGTCTGCCAGTCAAGAACGGGTGCATGTTTCTGGAGCCAAGGTAGGCCTAGCAAGAGGGCGTGAGAGAGTCCAGGCAGAACATGGAAGGAGATACTTTCAGAATGCAGCATTCCCACCTGCAGAGTAATGGATTCGGTGATGAGTTGGATGGGGCGTGGTAAGAGCCCCCCATCCACGGCAGCAACAGACAAGGGTACAGCCAGAGGTTTGGTGGGGATGCGGTATTTCTCTACCAGGGACTGTGAAATAAGATTCCCGGCTGCTCCAGAGTCCAGTTGGGCTAGTTAGAAATAACGGTTCTCCCCGTAGACGATTGAAACTGACAACAGCAGGGATGGAGAGGATTTATTCTTGTCTAGGTGGACCTCTCTGAGCGAACCTAGACACAGGCGTTTCCCGACCTCTCCGGGCAGGCACGGATCCGGTGCTCCTTACTGCCACAGTAGAAGCAGGTCCCCTCGGCACGGCGTAAGTCCTGACGGGTCTTGACCATCTTGGTCTGGTCGACCTGCATAGGCTCAGGAGGGTGTACCTGGTTAGAGACAGAAGGAGTGACGGGTTTCTGAAAAGTAGGAGCTAGACGTGGTAACCTCCTCTCACGGGTGACCTCTCTGGCACGCTCCTGGAACCGTAGGTCAATCCGGGTGGCAAGAGTTATTAAGTCATCGAGAGTGGTAGGAATGTCCCGACCGGCAAGTTCATCTTTAATACGGCCGGACAGACCCTCCCAGAAGACGGAAACCAGAGCGTCGTTATCCCAGGCCAGCTCCGAGGCAAGGGTACGGAACCGTATGGCATATTGGCCCACGGTGAGACTTTCCTGACGGAGGCGTAGCAACGATGATGCGGATGAGGTCTTCCGTCCGGGTTCGTCGAAGACTTTCCGGAAAGCCGTGAGAAAAGCAGGCAAGTTGGACACCAGGGGGTCTCCTCTCTCCCATAGAGGATTTAGCCAGGCCAGGGCCTCCCCGGTGAGATGGGACATGATGAATGCAATTTTGGCTCGGTCGGAGTTAAACTGGTGGGACAATAGTTCAAAGTGCAGGGTGCACTGATTTATGAAGCCCCGAGTCTGGGCTGAGTCGCCTCCGAAGCGAGGAGGTGCAGAAAGCCGAGGTCCGGGGTAGGATATCATGGTGTTAGTGGACAGCGGAGCTGCCGGATTGCGAGACATGGCACTGGCGGAGGTTGTTGGTGGAGCAGTCAGAGTGTCCAGGCGAGTATTGACATTCCGCAGGTGACCCAGGATGGACTCCTGTTGGGACCTTTGACGGGACAGTTCATGACACAGGTCCGAGAGCGAGGGAGCTTGGGTGCCACCGGGTTCCATGGCCCGAGCAAACTGTAACGGGTCTGGGAGGCGGAACCTCTGGGCTACTATACAAGGGAGCGGTCCTTGTAAGGGAGCGGGTGGCGACCAGGCAGGCAGTCACAGCAGGTGACCGGGACAGTCTCTGGGTGTACGGGCAGGAGGTCACGGCAAGTGATCAGGGCAGTCTCTGGAAGAACGGGCTGGAGGTCATGGCAAGTGACCGGGGCAGTCTCTGGAAGAACGGGCTGGAGGTCACGGCAAGTGACCGGGGCAGTCTCTAGGTAAAGGGTAGGTACGACCTGTGATGGCTGAACCTCCAGGTAGGCTAGCAAGGCAGATGGAGGATGTGTGCTCCCAGGTGAGCAAGCGAGAGTCTCTGGAATAGCAGGTGGTCACAGCACGTGACGGCGGAGCCTCCAGGTAGGCAAGCAGGCAGGTAGCGGAGAAGCGCTCCCAGGTGAGCGGGCAAGAGTCTGGAATAGCTGGTGGTCACAGCACGTGACAGCGGAGCCTCCGGGCAGGCAAGCAGGCAGGTAGCGGAGAAGCGCTCCCAGGTGAGCGGGCAAGAGTCTGGAATAGCTGGTGGTCACAGCACGTGACAGCGGAGCCTCCGGGCAGGCAAGCAGGCAGGTAGCGGAGAAGCGCTCCCAGGTGAGCGGGCAAGAGTCTGGAATAGCTGGTGGTCACAGCACGTGACAGCGGAGCCTCCGGGCAGGCAAGCAGGCAGGTAGCGGAGAAGCGCTCCCAGGTGAGCGGGCAAGCTGGTCCATAGACAGACTGACCGGAGTTGTAAGGCAGACCGTCGGACCTCAGGCAAGCAGGCAGGTAGCTGATGTGCGCTCCCAGGTGAGCGGGCAAGTTGGTCCTTAGACAGACTGACCGGAGTTGTAAGGCAGACAGTCGGACCTCAGGCAGGCAGGCAGGTAACAGGAAATCAGGCAGGATTAGGACAGCAAGCTGGCAGGAATCTGGCAGGTAACTGGCAACGGGACCTGAGGGCTGAAGCAGAGTAGAACGGTGCAACAACATTGCTCGGGCACCTCCATTTTGGAGGAGGTGCCTTATATATGGTAAAGTCCTCCGGCCATTGGCCGGGGACTCCTTAGGACGGCGCGCGCGGCCCCTTTAAGAGGGAGGGAGGGCGCGCGCCCCCTAAGCACAGTGGCCGGGAAGGAGCGCGCGCTGCCAGCAGAGCGGGAGAGGGACGCCGGGCACGGAGCAGAGCGGTGAGGGGAACAGCGTCCCTGCCTAGCAGAGGGCAGGGACGCCGGCACTACATGTATGATATACATCCAGTTCTTTTGTTGGAGAAAAAGAGAGGATTTTTTTGTTGCATTTCAGATACTATGTAACTGCAGAGGTTTATTACTGTGCTTTCCTCTGCTTTCCTTTGCTTTTTCCTCAGGGAATATCTTCCTGTGTCTCTTTCCAGCTCTCCTACCTCTCTTACTTTTCCTCCTCCGTTTTTAGGAGCTGAATGTTCTAAATCAGGTCTGCTCTGTAATATTGTTTGCTGATTCTTCATGTAGTGTGATGTAACTCCTCCAGATTTTCTTACAAAAAGACCCGAGGAGTCATCCGTATCATTATCCTCGGGAGTTCTCCCGGTATATGAAGTATCAGTATCTGTAAAAGACCACTGTCTCTGATCATCAGTTTTATCTCCACTCTGAATTGATTTTTTGCGACGCTCACTCGACTAGGAATACGCCTCATTACAGTTGTAATCATTACAGTCTCTTTGATATTTAGATAGTTTAAACTTGGTAATCTGGTCTTCTAACATCACCAGGTTGGTTTTTAGGTTATAAGAACATTGATTAAATTTTCTAAGAGACTTATATTGCTGTAATGCATTCTTGGTCTCTTGGATTTCAAGTCTGATAGCTGATAATAAAGATTCCTCCTCTTCAATAATGAGGTCCATTAATTTAAAAGAACATTTATTAAGGGTACTGAACCATTTTTTGCTTAAAATCCTCAGAGAAATGAGTGGATAGTTTTTTAATCCTCAATCCCCTTGGAATCATGTCTTGATCAATATAAGATTTTAAAGTGGTACAATCCCACCAGATTCGAAGCTCTTTAATTCTGTTTTTCCCACAATTTCATGAGTTCATCTAGTTTTTGGGTGTTAGGAGTAGATTCTAGTTTAGTATTTGAAAAAATAGCAGATGCTTTTAAATTTCTAGCATCATAATTATCATGGTCTATTTGAGAGGTAGTGGCACCTGTTCCCTCTTGATTTATTTGGACTTGTATCATTTTATCTCCTTTATAAGAAGTAAGAAAAATTATTATGCGTAAGGCGAATTTATACACTCCCACAACAATCAAGTTTGTCTGAGGGGAGATGGACTTCTGATGTTGCAATATATGTCACCAACTTGTTAGTTTCATGACTAGAAGACTTGCAGCTGTCCTTAAAATTCATACAAAATACTAGACATAGTAATTTTTGATGTGGGGTGTATTCATTTTTGCATCAACTAATTTGAGTAAAAAACTGAAGGTTTTGTAACGAAAGTTATTTTAGTAACCTTACTTTCATGTTGGGGATTTAAAAAAATTTCAAAACACAGTTTTGTCAAAATTTTGGAAAATGTTGTGTGCAGTGAGATAGCGATTAAAATCTTACTTTTCAAAAGGGGGGTGTATGCATTTATGCGGAGCATTGTATATTTCAGCTTACAGGGGATGAGGTGACATTTGCTGTTCATAGAACATTATGGATGGGGGTAGGGGCACAGAGAGAGGACATGCTTAAAATGACACTACACTGTAGTAACATTTT
This sequence comes from Phyllobates terribilis, assembly GCF_046119375.1. Taxonomy (NCBI): domain Eukaryota; kingdom Metazoa; phylum Chordata; class Amphibia; order Anura; family Dendrobatidae; genus Phyllobates; species Phyllobates terribilis. Next base: position 46,589,390 of record NW_027362765.1, read on the forward strand.
TAACATGTTAAAGTGAAAAAGTTTCATCCCCTGTGTGACTTTGCTAACAAGATCTAACTTTTGGATTAAACAATTTCCACTTTCTGAACCTGAATATGGCTTCTCCCTGTGTGAGTTTTCTGATGTACAACAAGAGCCGATTTAATGCTAAAACATTTCCCACATTCTGAACATGAATATGGCTTTTCCCCTGTGTGAATTTTCTGATGTCTACAGAGATCAGATTTCCGTCTAAAACAATTCCCACATTCTGAACATGTAAATGGCCTCTCCCCAGTGTGAATTCGTTCATGCACAACAAGAGAAGATTTAATGCTAAAATGTTTTCCACATTCTGAACATGAAAATGGCTTCTCCCGTGTGTGAATTCTCTGATGTGTAACAAGATTGCATTTTACCTTAAAACTTTTCCCACATTCTGAACAAGAAAAAGGCTGCTCCCCTGTGTGGATTTTCTGATGCATTACAAGAGCAGATTTAACACTAAAACGTTTTCCACATTCTGAGCACGAATATGGCTTCTCTCCTGTGTGAATTCTCCGATGTGCAACAAGATGCGATTTCTCATTAAAACTTTTCCCACATTCTAAACAGGAAAATGGCTTTTCACCTGTATGACTTTTATGATGTCTAACAAGACATGATTTACGGGTAAAACATTTCCCACATTCTGAACATGCAAATGTCTTCAGCCCATCATGAATTTTCTTCTTATGTGTAACAAGATTTGATTCACCGCTAGAACTTTTCAAACATTCCGAATATGAAATGGACTTCTTCTTTGCAGTAATTTTTTGAACTTCATTTTCCCTTCTGTGGCTTTTATTTTGCTTAACAGTCTTTGATGATTTATAAGACAGGAACTCTTCAAAAGGATCAGATGATAGAGCTTCGCTGTGAAGAGCTGATGGTGTATCTGAGAACATGGTATGCTCTTCAAATGTATCTTGTGTTATATCATAATCCTCTGCTTCACAATCTGAAGATATCACCAACTTCCTGATGCAATCATCTGCCCAAAAAAAATTAGACTTTAATTATTGTCAAATATTATAAAGTACAGGCCGATTTGAGGCTGTTAAATAAGCACCGATAAGCTATATACCAGGTCTTTTCGTGCTCGTTTACTGGCCTGTTTACACGGGCTGCAAAGGAATGACAGGACATAACGATCACTAAAACTATCGTTCTGTCCCTATACAGTATCATGTTAGCACTATTTAAGCATGGGATTTGCTTGCGTTATGTGATCCCAATAACAATGATTTTTTTTTACCATCATTAACCATCCGATCACCTGACAAATGAGTGTTTGGCTTGTTTGTAAGGTGATGGTCAGCATGTTTACACAGGCAGATAATCAGGTTGGGCATTTCTATGAATGCTCGCCTGACGATTATCTACTTATCTAAAATCAACAGTTGTGAGTTTTTTATTTAACGGCCTTCAGCTCGATCTCGAGCCATGGCGACTTGATGGATGATATAGGTCCACCAGGGTCTTCTCTGCCGTTATCTTGATATTATCAAGCCATCGCTTTGCGGGTCTTCCTCTTCACCTTGTTCCTTCTATTCTTGCGACCATGATGTCCTTCTCCAGTAATTGTGCTCTTCGCACAATGTGTCCAAAGAAGGCAAGCCCTACCTTTGTGATCCTTGCTTCGAGTGACATGTCTGGCTTCATTTGTTCCAAAATTGATTTGTTTGTTCTTCTTGCCATCCATGGTATTGATAACATCCTTCTACAGCACAACAATTCAAAGGCGTTGATTCTTCTTCTTCTTCTGTCCTGTTTATTTAATCGTCCAGTTTTCACATCCGGATGTTACAAAAGAAAAGACCAAACTATGTACAAGCCATGTCTTCATAGCCAGTGAAATGTTCCTTGGTTTGAAGATGTTGTCCAGTGACTTCATTGTTTATTTGCCCATAGCTATTCTCCTATTGACTTCCGGTGTCGTCGCCTCATCTTGAGTTATAATCGATCCGAGTAGATTGAAGTCCTTTACAACTTCCAGTTCATCGCCGTCCATCTCAAAATGTGTCCTGGCAGTAGTCACAATCTTTGTCTTCTTTGTGTTGAGTCTCATGTTTGAGCTTTCCATTTTGACACTCCGTAAAAAGTCCTTCATTCCATCTACAATTGTTGCTATAGTTGTGAAAATAGAGAACACAAAATAAAAGTAAACCTCAGATCAAAGCTACCTGAATATTCTGAGGTTTTCCTTGGCTTTGATGACATCATCTTCACAGGTTCATGTTTGATGTGCCAGTTACCAATGTTTTCTAGTAAAAAGCTAGCTGGAGAATCATAAAGGGCCCAGTGTTTCAGTACTATTAGGTGGTGTCCATCTCACACCCTGTCTGTAAAGTACAGCTGAAGAAAAGAATCTGCTCCAGTATCACAGGGATAAAATATTTTATGCAAAGAAATATTAGGCTGTAAAGTTTGAAAATACTATGGCAAAGATGAAGGACACATACTGCATATGCATGTAAGCATTCGTGAACCGAACAACAAGGGGACGATGGATTTTAATGTTCCTACTTCCTACAAATAAAAGTTTTCTTGCATAGAACCCCACAGGGAGGCCAGAAAAATCAGTTTTATTCTTATGTTGTACACGCTAGCCTACAGTAAGTAGCATACTACTGGAGCTGAGTTAACCACAAAATATGTTTATCCTCCTCCTCCGCCACTATAATTATAACACGTATGACCTCAATCAAGAAATGCTAGATCTGCAAAGTGAAAGTGTGTAAAGTTACATCCAGCAATACACCGGTGCCTTTGTTTCTGATCGCCTGCTGGGTTCTCTCTTCTCTATCTGGCCCAGACCACTATAAAGACTTTTTACAACTATAACTCTGTACACAATTTCCTCAGCCATCTGCTTCCCCAGTGCTTCTCTCAGAACCCCCTAAACAATAATAGTGCCTCTCTTGGTGGGGCACGAGTACTGTATTGAGACATAGTGATGTTGCTCCGACACTTGAGTTCGTATGAATCGATTCGCAGGACATGGTCAAGCGGCCAGTTCCATAATCTGTGGCTATCGAACATGAGTCATGCAACCGCCTCCTACCTCCTGGCATCCACGGCTCTTATTTTGATTAGCTAGATAAATAAAAAGGAAGAGCCGTGGTTGCCATGAGGTGGTTCTCAGGGCTAACGTCTGAAGGTCACAGAGTACTGATCTGGCTGATTGACCAGGTCCAGCAAATTAATTCCCATCAACGCTATCTGACACTAAATAATACTACCTTCTTTAATCCCCCAAAAATCATAGTTTCTATTTTTGTGCCCCCAAAATTATTATACCTCCTACAAAAGACAGATTGTGGGTTTCACAGTATACCTTCATCATTTACCTTTTGGCAGCACATGTACCCTGAATCCTTCACACCTGTCTGCTTCACTCTGGTACTTCAGATTGAGGTGTTAAAGAGTAGGAGACTGGGGATGAGGTTACTACTTACCTGGATCGTCATCTGAAAGAATTTCTTCTTTACAACACACATCACTCACGTTTGTCTCTGTAGCATTAATATTTGTCAGATCTTTACCCTGAAACAAATATTGTAAAAGTCACAGACAGATGGAGAAGTCACATCTATGATCAGCTGTAATCCTGCCATCACCACTGTTCTCATTACAAAAGTATAATACTTGTGGATAAAACAAGACTGAACACAAAACCGTCACAGACATCTACACATCATAGGGGAGATCTCATGACACCTTCTCTCCATCTACCTGATGATCCTGAGGAACATTTGGACTTTCTTCTAAACAGTCCTGTTGAAGTAGAGGACTGGGACATCTCTCTGGTGTTCTACTCTCACTGGATAGAACTGGAGGAAACAAACAAGGAATTAATTCAATCCCTACACACAGATATAGGCCATGGTATTTATTTCTGTCTATTACCTGGTGATGTGAGGGGCTGGGGAACCTCCATCATGATGTCCTTGTACAGATCTTTGTGTCCTTCTAAATACTCCCACTCCTCCATGGAGAAATAGACGGTGACATCCTGACTCCTTATAGGAACCTGACACATACAATGATACAGTCATCCCTCTGATCCCTTCATAGTGTTACTGTATAATGTCCCAGTATTCCCAGCAGTGTCACCTCTCCAGTCAGCATCTCAATCATCTTGTAGGCGAGTTCTAGGATCTTCTTGTCATTGATGTCCTCATGTATCAGGGAGTGAGGTGGAGGCCCAGTGATTGGGCTAAGGGGTCTTCCCCATCCCTCAGACATAGGGTCCTGACAGCGCTCACTAGAGGTCTTCTTCACTACTGTGTAATCCTGATTATGGAGAGACACATTAATAAATCTCACTACAGACATTTCCAGAGTCCTCACCTCTCCAGTTCTGTCCGTCTATTATTCCCATAGATAAGAATGATGTAATGTGACATCATCAGAATCTCTCACCTCTCCAGTAAGTCGGAAGAGGATCTCTAGGGTGAGGTGTAATATCCTCTCTGCCATCTTGACCCTGTCCTTATCCATCCTTGATGGGTCAATCAGGAAAATTCTCTTATATAGAAGATCTCAAGTGAGTGGATCGGATATAGTAGGGACCTGAAAGGGTAAAAATGGAAAATCATAAAAGGATCCCATTTAATAATACAATTCCTGGAGATAATAAGGGAAAACATATGAGGAAATATAATGTGTAGATTTTGCAGTCTCTCTCCTAGTATAAACTGGAACAGGAGTTTAATTGCTTCGCATGGCAGCACCTCCATGATTGAGAACAATGGTTGCTACACCTACACATGAACACAACAATTAATCACTGGTCACAGTGATGTTGACAGCACGTATGGAGACCATCATGAGCCAAAACAGTTACATCATTCATTGTAGCATCACTGTTGCAACCAAAATTGCAGTGATGACCCACAAGTAGTAATGAGAGAGCTGCTCACTACTGCTTGGTACTTGCCCGAGCATCTCACTGTTCGAGATGCTCTGTGCTCGGCGAGTACTTCCTGGATGCTGGGGGCGGGAGCTCGACTCCCTGGCCCGCATGGTTGGCACTGTTTAGACCGCAAATAAACATGCGGGAATTGCCTGCCACTCACTGAAATGCCGCAGCCATGTTGGTTGTGGCATTACATTGATTGGCTGGACACATAGGGTCACCGGGTCTGATATAGGCCTGATAACACTGTGCTCATCACAGTTTACCCTTCAGACAGGCAGAATAGGGAGAGGTGCTGCTGAGCTAGGGAGAGATTTGGCGATTTATTTAGTTAGTTGAGATGTATATTGCTCTCGAATACCTAACAGTCCTAAGCAGGGCTGTGGAGTCGGTAAGCCAAACCTCCGACTCAGACTCCACGACTCCCTCATACATGGCTCATGTTTAAGTGATAAATTTACTGTAGCACAGATTCATCTCAGCTAAAAGTCCAGACCCTTAGATCAGGAATAGGACATTTCATAACTTTCCCAAATTCTTATGAAAAAAATATTCCCCACAAACTACATTGAACTACTGTACCTAATTTATTATATATTTTAGGAGTCGAAGTCGGTCCATTTTATACCGACTCCACCAAAATGGGCTCCAACTCCACAGCCCTGCTTCTAAGGACTAATCCAGATGCATATCCATCCTGGTGATAGCAGGAGTTAGGCAGGCAGAGTTTGTGGAGAGTGTATAGAGCAGAATAGGGTCCATTGCACAGTCTGTCTGCTACTGTAAATTATATCCATAGCCCTAGATATCAGGGCTAATATTCTTTTTGCTCATAATCCTGATTATTTGCTTGAAAAGCCATATAATAATACACAATTTTTACTGATCCATTTGCTTGTTAGCAGCATACAGCCAGATTGGTTTGATTTTATTCGCATTGCTGTATTGTGGAAGCAGAGAAGCTTATTCATCATCAGACATGATCCGATATTACTGCGGTATCTCAGTGGTTAGCACTGCAGCCTTGCAGCTCTGAGGTGCTGGATTCAAATCCCACCAAGGACAACATCGGCAAGGAGTTTGTATGTTCTCCCCGTGTTTGCGTGGATTTCCTCTGGGTTCTCCGGTTTCCTCCCACACTCCAAAGACATACTGATAGGGAATGTAGATTGTGAGCCCCGTTGGGGACAGTGCTAATAATGTCTATAAAGTGCTGTGGAATTAATGGCGTTATATAAAAGTAAAATTAAATAAATAAAAATAATAATCGTGATATTTTAGGGAGAGTGCCAAATATTACACTCCATTTAAAGTCTGCAAGTTGTGTGTTGTTTAACTTATTCACACTTGGTCGCTGACCAATACCATACAAGGCCACTGCCTAAAACCGTGGTCATCAGACGCGATACGATATTACTGCCGTAATAATTGTGACATTTTTTGGGAGCATGCAAAATATTATACTCCATTTAAAATGGGCAAGGCGCGTGGCAGGGGATGGGGAAGTGGATGTGATGGTGTATGCAGAGGCAGAGGCCGTGGGCAAGCTGAAATTGTGCCTGCTGAGGGAGCACAACAAGCACCCACACCCACATCATGTCGGCCTACCTTCCGGTCCCACTCTGTAGGGGGTCACGGGACACCACTATTGAAGCCAGAGCAGTGTCAAAAGGTTGTTGGTTGGAAAGAAGATAATGCTTCCAGTCAGTTTGCCACCATCACCACCCTGTCTTCCACACGGTCCAGTCTCCGTAGCCGTGAGTCTGGACCACATATTCCTCACTCTTCCTCCCACCATGCCGAGTGCCTGGAGACAACTGATCCCACACTTGGACCCACCGAAGAGCTGTTCACTTTTCCATTTATAGGATTCGGGCCTCTCACCCAGCCCGCTTCAAGCGGGGCAACAGGAGATCGCATGTAGCGATGCCCAAATATTTGGGCAGCCACGATCACACAAAAGGAGGCAACGGTGGGAAAATGCAATTACGGTTGCAAGAGGTGGATGATGATGATCAGACACAATTGCCAGCAAGTAAGGATGAGGCCCAGGGTGCGTACGTGGAAGACGAGGTGGTGGATGATGAAGTCACTGACCCAACCTGGGAAGGAGACATGCATAGCGAGGACAGCAGCACAGAGGGTGAGGGAGGCATAGCACCACAACAGGCAGGAATAAGCAGTGGGGTGGACACAGACAAGGCGGGCAACTGTTCCCCGGAACACCAACACGAGGGAAGTTGCCAGTCCAACTGTAAGGTCTTCCAGAGTCTGGCCCTTTTTTAAAGACTGTCCAGATAACCCCAAAAAGGCCATTTACAACATCTGCCATGCCAGCAACAGCAGGGGCAGCAAAACTACCAGCCTGACCACCACCAGCATGCTCAGGCACATGACAGAAAAGCACATGACTAGTTGGGCCGAACGCCAGGGTCCAGAAACAGTATCTGCGGGTGACACCACTGCCTGTTCCGCGTGCACCCAATCCCGGTCCATGGGGCAGGCAAAGATGCCTCCTGCCCTGCATACTTGCAACCACCACCATCAGCAAGCACATCCACGTCCTTGTCCCAGCACAGCGTTTAGTTGTCTCTACCCCAGTCCTTTGAACGCAGCCAACGACCCACAGTCCACAGCACTAAACTGCCGCATTTCTCGAATGCTTGCACTTGAAAATGTTGCCTTTTAGGCTCATGGAGACGGAAGCTTTCCGCAACCTCATGGCGGAGGCCGTCCCTCGGTACTCAGTCCCCAGCCACCACTAGGTCTCCCAGTGTGCCGTCCCCGCCTTACACAAGCACGTGTCCCAGAACATTACCCGTGCCCTCAACAACGCAGTTACTGGGAAGGTCCGCCTAACCACGGACACATGTACAAGTGCTTGTGGCTAGGGACGGTACATCTTCCTGACAGCACACTGGATTAATATAGTGGAAGCCGGGACCCAGTCGGACCCTGTGACGGAACACGTCATCTCGGCGCCCGAGGATTGCAGGCCCTGGGTCCGTCAGGGTTGCCCCCACATTCTACAGCTCCTGCACCTCCTCCTCTTCAGCCTCCATCTCCGAAATCACATCAGTCGGAAGCACTGCCTCGGACAAGCGGCAACAGGCTGTGCTGAAGCTAATATACTGTAACAGAATAGGCAGATCTGTGGCTGTCACTGCTGAACCTACAGCCAGGGATGGTCATGTGTTACAATGGCCCGAACCCAGTGGCGGCTCTGAGGCTAGGCAAGCTCGCACACGTACCATGCCTGGCCCATGTGCTCAACTTAGTGGTTCAGCAGTTTCTCAAAACCTACTTGGATCTGTTTGTCAAAGTACGCTGCATGTGTGCCCATTTCCGAAAGTCACCTACAGATTCCGCCGCCCTTGCCGTGCTTCAGCAGCTTACAGCTCACCGACTGGTGTGCGATGTCACCACGCGTTGAAAAGCAACGTTGCATATGTTGGGAAGGATTTGTGAGCAGCAGAGGGCAGTTGTTGAGTACCAGCTTCAAACACGTCCGTCGGTATTCATGTCAGCCTCCGCACATTAGAGCTGATGAGTGGGCATGGATGTCTGACATCTGTGCCGTCCTCCAAAACTTTGAGGACTTCACCAAGATGGTGTGCGGCGATGACCCCATAATTAGCGTCACCATCCAGCTTCTCTGTCTTCTGAAATGCTCTCTGCTCACAATTAAAGAGGATGCATTGAAGGCAGAGCACTATGAGATGGTGCAATGAACTATACAGGGTGATGTCACACAGCCCAGCCTCATCTCAATGCGGATTGGGTGATAATGAGGGGGAGGAAGAGGAGGAGGAGGAGGAACAGGAGCTGTTTTCCTTTGCTACAGAAGGTACTACCCACACCACAGTCATACTGTTTGTTCAGTGTGGATGGCCTGAGGAGAGGGAGAAAAAGGCGGAGGACCAGGAGGAGGAGAGCATGAACAGTCGTCCTTTTGGTCAGGACAGGGTTGTCTTGACTGTTGGCAGTGTGGCACACATGGCTGACTTTAATGTTACGCTGCCTTTCCCGTGACCCTCGCCTTGTAAGCATTTCGGGAAACAGTAATTTACAGGTTGGTCACACTTCTAGACCCACGCTACAAGAACTTTCTATATCTCCTTTCCGTGGTGGAGAGGTCTAATAAAATGTTACAGTACCAGAAGACTCTTGTTGAGGAATTTAAAAAATTCCCATCTGAAAACGCTGGTGGCAGAGGTCACAGTTCCTTGGACAACCAAGGAGTACGATGCAGCAGAGGTAGGGGAACACTGTCAAAAGGTATGGGACAGTTTTCTCAGGCCCTCCCAGCGCCCAGGCTCTGATGCGCAGGGTACTCTCCCAATGAGGGAAAAGTTTTAGAAGATGCTGAAGGAGTACCTTGCCGACCGTACCAACGTCGCGATTCCTCTGTGCCTTATAACTATTGGGTATCCAAGCTGGACACATGGCATGAACTGGCTCTACGCCTTGGAGGTCCTGGCCTGCCCTGCCGCTAGCATTTTGCTAGAGCGGGTTTTTAGTGCCACCGGAGGCATTATAACTGATAGGCGCATTCACCTGTCAACTGAAAATGCTGACAGGCCGACTCATCAAAATGAACAAGGGCTGGATTGGGCCAGACTTCTCAACACCACTGGAAGATAGCAGCGGAACATAAAATCAAATCCAGTGGTTTTTTTGGAGGGGAGGGGGTCTATTCCCATGCACCTCTGTCTTCACATCCAGACATGGGTATACACTTCCTGATTTTGTCTATTTTCTGTTGTCCTCCTCCTTCTCTCATCCTCCACCAAATCAACAGGGTGACCATAATGCAACACCCACTTTTTTACGGTGTTTATGATGCAAGTAGGAAGTTTTTTTTAGAGGCCTACCTTTAACATTCTGTATGTTATACAGTATGTTCATGTATACCCCCCAGGAGTAAATGTGCATGGGCATTACCACTATAGGAGACCCACTCCTTAATAATGGGAACAACAAAGCATAGCTGGCTGACAGCCCTCTAACAATACTGTAGTGAGGGATGACTGCTGGCCCTCCAACAATAGTTAGGGCTGCCTGATGGCCTTGTAAAAATAGGCTTTGTAAATTTCAGAGTCCCTCCTTCATAAATAAAACAGAATGTGTCTGATCATGTCTCGCATACCCCATGGCCAGATAAGGTAGTAAAATGTTAAAATGACATTTACTGGTGAATGTATTTTTCACTGTTGACAGCAATGCAAAAGTGCAAAAATTAATCAAAAACGCTTCGTGTGAAAATAACCAAAAACAAAAATGCTCCCACACATCTTGGTCTATTTATTTTGCCTTATATACAAGTCATTACCCTGGAATGAATGTTCCTTAATATTTTTTCCAGAAAAATCCATTTTGGCTTAGTTTTTGTATGTTTTATTGTGAGTTCGTAAAAGTGGCGTAATACTCTGACAACATTGTTCACAGCTGTGAACTGGGAGCCCGAGATGTTTCCAGGGGTATTCACCATGCTGTTCCCATATCATTTGAGCATTGTTTCCATCGATTTAGCCAATTTTTAGCCCCCCCTCCAGACCTCTGGGGGAGGCCGCCGGAAAAATGCTCGAGTTTCCCATTGACTTACATTGGGCTCATTGCTCAGGTCCAGCATCTGAGCATTACGATTTGCTCGACCCAAGCAATGAGCACCTGAGCACTTTAGTGCTCGCTCATCACTACCCACAAGTAAAATATAGATAAAAGTATTGGGACACACATCTTATTCACTTAATTAGGGTCTTTCATTTAGTCCTGTTGGCACAGGTATATAAAATACAGCCCCTCACCATTCAGTCTACCTTTACTAACATTTGCCATAATGGCAGCACAGTGGCTCAGTGATTAGCACTGCAGCGCTGGGGTCCTGGGTTCAAATCCCGCCAAGTACAACATCTGCAAGGAGTTTGTATGTTCTCCCCGTATTTGCGTGGGTTTCCTCCGGGTTCTCCGGTTTCTTCCCACACTCCAAAGACATACTAATAGGGAATGTTCATTGAATTCCAACATGTTCCTGTAACAGGATGCCAGTTCATTATATTTCTTCCATCATAAATATTTTACCATCACCTATGAGTGATGTTATGGTGAAGTGGAAGAAACAGCAGCAACTCAGCCATGAAGTGCCATGTAAAGTTAGAGCAAAGTCAGCGACTGCCCAGAAGCAGAGGACATAACTGGCACCAACACTCGGATAACTCAATAACTGCAGAGTTCAAAAATCCTCTGGAATTACCATCAGCACAAAAACAGTATCCCTGCAGGAAGTTTCATGGCTCATTGTGCTTGCTGATGTAAGGCTTACATGCAGCCAATGCCAAGCATCTAATGGACTCTGAAGCAGTGGAAACATGTTATATGGAGTGGCTTATCACGCTTCTTTATCTGGCAGACTGAGGAATGAGCATTTGCTTGGAGAATATCCCTCCTCCACACATAACAATGTTATGGTACAGTTTTTCATGGAAAAGCTGAGACCCCTTATTATTTCAAAGCCATCTGCGTGACAAATCAGGGATGTTCATGGGCGGAGCCAAATTTTTTGGCACGAACAAGCCGGAACCCCCGAACACGAACCCAAATTTGAAATGCCGAACAAAATTCACACAACACTATTTGTGACCTTAAACCCTTTCCTAACCCCTTGGTAGGATATAAACAATGAGCTCTCTCTCCAAAAGTCTTTGGTGACCGAGAGGTACCTAACCACACATCTCCTTACATCGAATGTATGTCACTCTGCTTCTTTCTGGTTACTCGGATTAGGAAAGGACAGAAGGAGGGTAGGACTACTTCCTGAAGTCTGTGGAAACGAGCAGCTACCTTAGGGAGTAATTCTTAAACCTGATCCCGCCTATCATCCAGGATTTGAGTAAAAGGCAAGCCTGAATGTCACTAATCCTCCTATCCGAGGTTAAAGCTATTAGTAGCGCTGTTTTAAGGGACAGGGATTTAAGGGTTGCTGATTCTATTGGCTCAAAAGGCGAGCTAGTCAAGGCCTTTAGAAACAAATTTAGGTCCCAGGGAACCAAGTTGCTTTTGATGATGGGTCTAGATCTAAACGCGGCCTTAATAAACCGAGAAACCCAATAATTGCCCGCCAGATCACAGCTATATAGGGCACCTAAGGCAGAAACCTGAACTTTTAGGGTGATGGTGGATAACCCTAGTTCAAGACCCTTTTGTAAAAACTCCAAAACTTTTCCTATTGGTGCCCCCACATTAATTCTAGACCCAGAAAAAGACAAAAAAAATCCAAGTTTTGGTATAAATTTGAGTTGTAACAGATTATTTGCTACGCATTAGGGTAGCTACTAGATCTTGAGAAAACCCCTTTTGACTTAGCAGTGACCTTTCAAGCTCCATACCGTCAAGTGGAGGCTAGGTGCTTGAGGATGGATTACTGGCCCCTGGGAGAGGGATCCGGGACCTTGGGCAGGACCCTAGGATCGGAGACGGACATGCTCCTCAGGCATGAGAACCAGGGTCTCCTCGGCCAAAAAGGGTGCGATTAGTAGAACCCTCGCCTTGTCCTCCCTGATCTTCCTTATGACCTTGGGAAGGAAAGCCAAGGGGGAAAGGCATAGGCCAGGTTGAAATCCCAAGGTATAAGGAGAGCGTCCACAGCAAGGTGATTTTCTCTGGGATTTAGGGAACAGAAGAGCCTTGTCTTCCGATTTAGCCTTGTAGCAAACAGGTCTACCACCGTAGGCACCCATCTTCGAACTATCTGGGAGAAAACGTCTTGTTTTAGGTCCCATTCTCCCGGTCACAGAGGATAGCGGCTTAAGTAGTCTGCTCTTGTATTTTCTTTTCCCCTTATATGGAGGGCCGTTAAGGAAAGAAGAGGACATTCCGTGATCTGAAAGAGATTATCCATCACTCTCATCAGTGATCTTGACCGAGTACACCCCTGGTGGTTGACGTATGCTACCGCAACTCTATTATCCAAAAGGATCTTTACGTTCTGACTTTGGAGGAAAACTAAGAAATAATTAACCGCCTTGTCTATCGCCAGCAGCTCTTTAGCGTTGGAGGAGAGACCCTTTTCACTATCCGACCAGGACCCTTGAGCTACCATATCCTCCAGATGGGCTCCCCACCCACTGGGACTCGCATCGGTGTTAATTGTTCTAGTGGTTTTAATAACCCTAGAGATAGGTTCGCCTCATCCTCCCACCATTGTAAGGACTCAACTGACCGGGGTGACAAAGACATCTTTCCTTCCCCTAAAGCAAAACTTCATTATAAAGCACATCCCACTGAAGAACCCTACAGTCATGGCCAAAAGTATTGAGAATGAGACAAATAGTAATTTTTCCAAAGTTTACTGCTTCATTTTTTGTAATGGCAATGTGCATATACTCCTGAATGTCAAAGAGTGATCAGCTTAACAGCAATTACTGTACTTGTAAAGTCAATATTTGCCCAGAAAATGAACTTTAACCCCCAAAACACATTTCAACATCATTGCAGTCCTGCCTTAAAAGGAGCAGCTAACATCGTTTTAGTGATTGATCCATTAACACAGGTGTGGGTGTTGATGAGGACAGGGCTGGCGATCAATCAGTCATGATTAAGTAAGAATGACATCACTGGACACTTTAAAAGGAGGCTGGTTCTTGGTATCATTGTTTCTCTTCAGTTAACCATGGTTATCTCTAAAGAAACACATGCAGCCATCATTGCACTGCACAAAAATGGCCTAACAGGGAAGAGTATCGCAGCTACAAAGATTGCACCTCAGTCAACAATCTATCGCATCATCAAGAACTTCAAGGAGAGAGCTTCCATTGTTGTCAAAAAGGCTCCAGGGCGCACAAGAAAGACTAGCAAGCGCCAGGACCGTATCTTAAAACTGTTTCAGCTGCGGGATCGGACTACCAGCAGTGCCGAGCTTGCTCAGGAATGGCAGCAGGCTGGTGTGAGTGCTTCTGCATGCACTGTGAGGCGGAGACTCTTTGAGCAAGGGCTGGTTTCAAGGAGGGCAGCAAAGAAGCCACTTCTCTCCAGAAAAAACATCAGGGACCGACTGATTTTCTGCACAAGGTACAGGGAGTGGACTGCTGAGGACTGGGGCAAAGTCATTTTCTCTGATGAATCCCCTTTTCGATTGTTTGGGACATCTGGAAAACAGCTTATTCTGAGAAGAAGAGGTGAGCACTACCACCAGTCTTGTCTCATGCCAACTGTAAAGCATTCTGAAACCATTCATGTGTGGGGTTGCTTCTCAGCCAAGGGAATCGGCTCACTCACAGTCTTGCCTAAAAACACAGCCATGAATAAAGAATGGTACCAGAATGTCCTCCAAGAGCAACTTCTCCCAACCGTCCAAGAGCAGTTTGGCACCCAACAATGCCTTTTCCAGCATGATGGAGCACCTTGCCATAAAGCAAAGGTGATAACAAAATGGCTCATGGAACAAAACATAGAGATTTTGGGTCCATGGCCTGGAAACTCCCCAGATCTTAATCCCATTGAGAACTTGTGGTCAATCATCAAGAGACGGGTGGACAAACAAAAACCAACAAATTCTGGCAAAATGCAAGCCTTGATTATGCAAGAATGGACTGCTATCAGTCAGGATTTGCTCCAAAAGTTGATTGAGAGCATGCCAGGGAGAATTACAGAGGTCTTGAAGAAGAAGGGGCAACACTGCAAATATTGACTTGCTGCATTAACTCATTCTAACTGTCAATATAACCTATTGGTACTCATAATATGATTGCAATTATATTTCTGTATGTGATATAAACATCAGACAAACACTAATAAAAACCAGAGGCCAGCAGATCACGTGAAAATATAATTTTGGTGTCATTCTCAAAACTTTTGGCCATGACTGTAGAGTGGTATCGTGCTCACAGAACCCCTGGGAAACATGATTTCAGGGTACCCAACAGGGAGATTGCTGCTCTAAGGGACATGAGTGGATTTGATACCGCATTTTTCACCTGATTCCTAATCTTTTGCTTTTTGGCTTCCAGGAGGTAACATTCTTGAGAATCTGAATTCAGCATAATACCTAAAAACTGCTGAACTTTTGAGGGCACTAACCTAGATTTTTTTAAATTTAGCACCCAACCCAGACTCTCTAAGATGGTGATCACTTCCTTTAGGTGTTTATTACACTGTAAGGCAGAATTTCCAACTATCAAGAAATCATCTAGATAAGGGACAATCAAAATATCACATTCTCTGACATGAGCCATGACCTCCGCTATAATTTTAGTAAATAGTGGGGGGGGGGCTATGGCCAGACCAAATGGCAGGGCCCTATACTGGAATTGCTTGATTTCCCCATCCATGACCAAGGCTACTCTAAGGTATTTCTGGTAATCTTCATGGATAGGTACATGGTAATAGGCATCTTTTAAATCTAATACTACCATGTAACAGCCCGAAAATAGCAACTTTATTGTTGATTTCACAGATTCCATCTTAAAGATGGGAATTATCAAGAACTTATTAAGAGCTTTTAAGTTAATGATACACCTAAAAGAACCATCCGATACACCAGAAAGAGGAGAGTAGAATCCCTCCCCCTTTCGGATGCCGGGACTTCCACCAGGACTGCTTTATGAACTAAGTCCAGCACCTCCTTTTGTAGGGCCAGCTGCTCTGACCCAGAGGGACGGACCAGGGTCAAGATCTATCTCCCACGAGGAATCGCCTGGAACTCGAACCTCAGACCCGAACCTATCAGATCAAGGATCCAGTTACTGGCCAAAATTTTTGTCCAGGCAGGTAAGAAGCCTCCCCCTCTACTTCGGCTACGAGTCATTGACTTGGCTTCCGGGGTCCCCGAGCAGAAGAAAAACCAAACAGAAGCCCTCTACCTTTCAGCCTGCGGTCTTCCCATTTATCCTGATCTCTCTGCGGTCTTTAACACACAAATCTTCTTTTACAAAAAGAAGGTTTATAAGCAGGCATGGATAAGCTAGGAAACCCTTTCTTCTTGTCACTTGCTTTATCCAAGATCTCATCCAGAACTGGTCCAAAGAGATGTTCCCCCTCACATGGTATAGAACACAGTCTCGCTCTGGCCTGGATATCTCCCAGCCAACACTTAAGCCACAGGGCTCTACGGGCTGCGTTGGACATGACCTTGCGGCCAACCTGAGTCCGAGGAGGCATCCGCTAGGAAAGCTGCTACCCACTGCATGAGTGGAACGTTGGATAATATCTTCTTTCTGGATGTGTCATTTTTTTAGGTGGGATTCAAGCTGTTCCAGGCATATCATCAAGGACCTGGCCGTACAAGTTGCAGCAACTGCCAGCTTTAAGGCCCCAGTAGTTGTTTCCCAGGTCCCTTTGAGAAAGGTATCAGCTTATCTGTCCAAAGGGTCCTTAAGGGGCCCCATATCATCAAAGGGAAGCGATGACTTCCTAGACACCTTTGTTATAGCAACATCTAGCTTTGGAGCTTTTTCCCAGAAGGAAGAGGCCGAGTCCTCAAAGGGGTATTTCCTCTTAAAAAAGGGGGAGGTGGGGGAGAGAACCCTTTCTTTCTGGCCTTTCCCATTCATAGAATCATAGAATGGTAGAGTTGGAAGGGACCTCCTGGGTCATCTGGTCCAACCCCCTGCTCAAAGCAGGATTCACTAGATCATCTCAGACAGATGTCTGTCCAGCCTCTGTTTGAAGACGTCCATTGAAGGGGAACTAACCACCTCTCGTGGCAGCCTGTTCCACTCATTAATCACCCTAACTGTCAAAAAGTTTTTTCTAATATCTAATCTGTGTCTCCTCCCATTTAGTTTCATCCCATTGCTTCTAGTCTTTCCTATGTATCAGATCCTGAAGCTTATCATTAATCGGAAAACTCCTTTTTCTTTTTCCCAGTCCCCTGAACATAACGTCCTGGACTGATTTTTCTTGTCTGGTATCCGTAATACCCATAGTTAAGCGGACCGCTTTAACCAGACTGTCAATTTCATTTAGTGGGAAACAATGTTGACCTGTACCACTCTCTGAGGATGAGGAGGATGAAGAAGATGAATCGTCAGAGTCCACCTCATGGGCTGCAGATAGGGAATCATCAGGGGCTGGGGAGACCTCACAATCTGTATCCTCCGTTCTCTTATATTTTTTAGAAAGGACTTTGCTGATCTCTGATTTTACTAGGGATTTTAACCCTGAGGCGAAACTAGGGGTCTCGTCCGCCAAAGTTTGGTTAAGGCTGAGTTCACACGATGCGTATTTAATGCGTTTCCGCGGCGTTTTTGCAGTTGCGGAAACGCATGAAAAACGCATGGTAGAAGGGCAGCAATGTTCCCCAATTGAAATCCGCATGTGCTGTGCCCATGATGCGGATTTTTCCGCAGCGTAAACGCTGCGCTCAAAAATCTGCAGCATGTCAATTAATTTTGCGTAAACGCGGCGTTTTCGCCGCCATTGACTTGCATTAGAACGCGCCAATTCCGCAAGACTGCATCTGTACTTGCGTTATTGGCGCGTTCTAATGTGCGGATGGTACCCGGGTCTAGAGGAGAGGAGAGTCTCATCCACACCCAGGTACCATTAAAAAAGCTGTAGGAATAAAATAAAAAAATATATATATATTTATACTTACCATCTGTCGGCCCGCGCAGCGCTCCTGCTTGGTTCCCGGCACTTGCAGTGAGTTGAAGGACCTGCGCTGACGTCGGCAGGTCTTTCAATTCAAAGTTGCCGGCAGCCGGGAGAACGCAGTGAGCAGGACAGCGCGGGCCATCGTAGGTAAGTATATACACTCTCTCGGGTCACACTATATAAATCCATGCCGTTTGCATGGATTTATATAGTGTGACCTAGTTGTCAAGCACTTTCCAGGTGATGCTAAAATCGCCTGGAAAGCGCTTGTCAATCTGCATGCGGAAATGCATGTGAATCCGCATGAATTCTGCAGGAAAAACGCATGCACAATCTGCATGCGTTTTTTCTGCCAGGGAGATGCAGAAATTTTCTGCTTCATTTCTGCATCGTGTGCACATACCCTATTACAGGATTGGCACAGCCTTTTGGGATATGAGTCCGTCAAAATGGCCTTACACAATGCACATTCTTTGTGCTTGGATTTGGAAGTACACTTCTTCCCCTATTAAGAATAGACAAGAAGAAGGGACACTCCATTACTACGTGAACTTTCTCGAAGATCACTTACCCAGACGGCTCAAAGGGCTGGTACCGGTTTGGAGGAAGGACCTTTCTCAGCCAGGGGATCATCCCTGGAGGCTGCAGATTTGTCCATCCTGCTGAAGCCACGATGGCCGGACCTGGTCGCAGATCCTCGCCATCCTGAGGTCCGGGTGTTACCGGTAACTCGAGGGCGTCGTGACTCCGGGAGCTTCCCAAGCAGCCGCTGAGATGGTGAAGATGGCGGCTGCTGAACTTGCTGCTGCTGCTCACTTTATGAATCCATTACAGAGAAAAAAAGTAGCTGGGAAGCCTGGAGCAACGGTGCCTAGATGCTTAAATAGCAGCACCTGCTCCACCCTTTTTTTTTTTAAAACACATTCTTCCTAATGACAGGGGTTATTGCAGCTCCCTCGGCGTCTGAGCACACGTGGCCGGAACTTCCTGGTCCGGTCACGTGATCGCCGGGGAGCACAGCGGCGTCATCAAACCGCATCCCCGGCTACACAGATACCGGAAGCGTGCGCCCCCGCCGTATCATGCGGCGCTGAAGCTGCAACCTCTTATGGGGACACCGCTCCCGCCTGGCGACAGAGCGATGCTGGGGCGGCCCACCCAAGATAGGGGCGCCACTCCCTCTTAACCACCCGGCGCCAGCGATCCATCCAGTGGTAGAGAAAAGCTGGGGCGGCCTACCCCAGAACGACGACGCCGCCAACCCCAGACGGGGGCTCAGCCCCCACTGCTAGTGAGATGCTGGAGCAGCCGACCCCAGACAGGGGTGCAGCTCCACAGCTGTTCCCATAGACGATGCTGGAGCTGCTGACCCCAGACAGGAGTGCAGCACAACAGCTGTTGCCATAGACGATGCTAGAGCTGCTGACCCCAGACAGGAGTGCAGCACAACAGCTGTTGCCATAGACGATGCTAGAGCTGCTGACCCCAGACAGGGGTGCAGCTCCACAGCTGTTCCCATAGACGATGCTGGAGCTGCTGACCACAGACAGGGGTGCCGCTCGACAGCCCGCTCTTCAGTATTCCAGACATCTTCACAGGTAAGCCTGTCAGAGGTTCCCTCCATCAAGGACAGGAAACCAAAACTGAGGCGAGAGAGAGGTGCCGCCCCTTTAAGCCTGTAAGTTTCCTGTCCTTGGTGGGCGGATCCCCTCTCTCGTGGTGCTGTCATGGTCGCCCGATAAAGTTTGGTTTAGAAGAACATGATTAGACCCACAGAGCACGGACCTCAACCCCATCCAAACACCTTTGGAATGAAATATAAGATTGCGATCCTGGCTTCTCCTCTAACATCAGCGTCTGACCTCACAAATATTCTTCTGGATGAATATCATTTATTCCCATCACAAACAAAGGGGGTGTCAATATGATATATGAGATTACTCTGTACATCAGATTTTAAATAATAGGGGCACCAACACGTTTCACCAATCTATGCATCAGGTTCATCAGGAACCCCACATGAGATCCGAAAATAGATAAATGGAAGGACTGACGAGCTTGTTGGTTGTATGATGCATTCAATCTAAATAGATGTAGATAAAAAAGATAGGTGGTGATATCAACTGGATGAGAAAAAAAAAACTAAAAGGAGGTAAAGTGTTTAAATATTCTCACCCCCTCGCATCCTCATAGTGATGTGTACCAATCTGTGAAGAAGCGTGGCGTATCACCATAATGATGAAGTCCAATCAGTGCTAGTTGTCATATGCTTTTGATTTAAGGTGTTGGTGATGTAAGAAGCGTGCCGCTGGCCTCATATAAATTACTAGTGCCACTATGTAGATCAAATACAAGCATGTGATGTCATGTAGTGACTAAGTGGATGCGCACTGGTGTATTCCATGCCGATGAAGAAAAAGGATTGCTGAGACATCCATTCATAGATTAGTACACTAGATAACAATATACAGCACATATGACCATGTGATATAAGAAAAAAGATTACAGGGAATTAAGTCTAAAAATGTCAATAAATGCTATTTAAATTCATAAACGGTAAAATAAAGGTCGGTCGACGTATGAAAAGGTGTAAATAAAGACTAAATGCTGTCTAATTGAAGGCACTTATAGAAATCACAGATAAAAGTTAAAGTGCATAAGACAAGGACAATGTCCATTTCCCTGGATGAGATAAACTAGTCCCATGAGGAAGGAAATGAAGATAATATGTATAGTAGAACACAATAGCATATAATTGAAAACAAAGTGAGAAAGATCTTATGTCAGAAACAGTCAAAAGGCTATGTTCACACACATTGTGAAAAAACTGCTGCAAAAACACATAAAAAAAAAAAACACAGGAAAACCTGCATTTTTGGCGCAGCTGTTCTCCTGCCAAAAGTTGTCTGCAGATTTGCAGCAGAAAAAAAAAAAACAACGTGTGTGAGCATAGCCAAAGGGAGAAAGGACAACACAGATCTGATGAAAGGTGTAAAGGACTGTCTCAATGAGCCTATGGACGTGCAGTTTTAAAGCAAAAAAAAAAAATCCACTTTCTTTCTGAAGGATTTTTTTATTTTTATTTTTTTAAATCACTCCTTCTCCCTAGGAGTTGAACTTTATCTATGAAATGAAAGGATACTGAAAAACGTGCGCCATGATGTTTCAAAAATTAGCATGTTCAAGGTCTTCCTCGTGTTCAGCAATGGGTTATCAGAATTCACATTTAGGCTCCGTGCCCACTATGCATTTTTCAAGCGTTTTTGCCGCGGAGTTTCCGCAGCGAAAACGCTTAAAAAAAGCTTGGTAATACGTGCCCCATGGTCCCCAATGATAATCCGCATGTGCTGTGGAAATTTCCGCTGCGGATTATCATTGCGGAAAAATACGCAGCATGTCCATTAATTTTGCGGACACGCAGCGTAATTGCCGCCATTGACTTGCATTGAACCGCATATTATCCGTGTGAACTGATGTCGGCGGTCGCGTGACCTGTCACATGACTAAATGACGTCATGGCAGGTCCTTTCACACCACCGCGACCGATACAACAGACCGGACGCAGCAGAGAAAAGACCGGGGACCATCGGAAGGTAAGTATAATTTTTTACCATTCTTATTCTTCTTTTTTTTTTTTTTAACTATTACTTGGACCAAGTTGTCAAGCACTTTTCCAAGTGATGCTAAAAGCGCTTGACAACCCGCATGCGAAAATGCATGCAAAAACGCTTCACAAACGCTTCTACCTGGCAGGAAAAACGCATGTAAAATCCGCATGCGTTTTTTCCTGCCAGGGAGAAGCGGAAAAAAATATGCAGCATTTCTGCATCGTGGGCACTTAGCCTGAGTCTTACTGACATACAAGGATCATGGACATGTACACAGATCAGCACATTGTTAGAAACCTGTAAAACATAAACCTTTAAGAAATATACACCGTATATACAGTACAGAACAAAAGTTTGGACACACCTTCTCATTTAAAGATTTTTCTGTATTTTCATGACTTTGAAAATTGTACATTCACACTGAAGGCATCAAAACTATGAATTAACACATGTGGAATTATATATGTAACAAAAAAGTGTGAAAAGTGTGAAACAACTGAAAATATGTCTAAGGGTATGTGCCCACATAGCGTTTTACAAGCGTATATGCTGCGGAATTTCCGCAGCGTAAACGTTTGTGAAACGCTTGGTAATCCGTCCCCCATGGTCCCCAATGAGAATCCGCAATTTCAATGTCCATGCTGCGGATTTTCCCGCAGCGTTTTTGATGCACTCAAAAATCCGCAGCATGTCCATTAATTTTGCGCTTATGCACGCGGAATTGCCTTGTCAATGCAATAAAAAACGCAAGGCAATTCCGCATGTCCCAAACGCATCATAAACGCGCGAAAAACGCTTGCCAAATTCCGCAAGTGTTTTTCCGGGAGAGGACACGCGGAAATGAAGCAGAAATTTTCTGCTTCATTTTTGCAACGTGGGCATATAGCCTTATATCCTAGGTTCTTCAAAGTAGCCACCTTTTGCTTTGATGACTGCTTTGCACACTCTTGGCATTCTCTTGATGAGCTTCAAGAGGTAGTCACTGGAAATGGTTTTCACTTCACAGGTGTGCCCTGTCAGGTTTAATAAGTGGGATTTCTTGCCTTATAAATGGGGTTGGGACCATCAGTTGTGTTGTGCAGAAGTCTGGTGGATACACAGCTGATAGTCCTACTGAATAGACTGTTAGAATTTGTATTATGGCAAGAAAAAAGCAGCTAAGTAAAGAAAAACGAGTGGCCATCATTACTTTAAGAAATGAAGGTCAGTCAGTGCGAAAAATTGGGAAAACTTTGAAAGTGTCCCCAAGTGCAGTTGCAAAAACCATCAAGCGCTACAAAGAAACTGGCTCACATGAGGACCGCCCCAGGAAAGGAAGACCAAGAGTCACCTCTGCTTATGAGGATAAGTTTATCCGAGTCACCAGCCTCAGAAATCGCAGGTTAACAGCAGCTCAGATTAGAGACCAGGTCAATGCCACACAGAGTTCTAGCAGCAGACACATTTCTTCAACAACTGTTAAGAGGAGACTTTGTGCAGCAGGCCTTCATGGTAAAATAGCTGGAAGGAAACCATTGCTAAGGACAGGCAACAAGCAGACGAGACTTGTATGGGGTAAAGAACACAAGGAATGGACAATAGACCAGTGGAAATCTGTGCTTTGGTCTGAGGAGTCCAAATTTGAGATCTTTGGTTCCAACAACAGTGTCTTTGTGTGACGCAGAAAAGGTGAATGGATGGACTCTTCATGACAGGTTCCCACCGTGAAGCATGGAGGAGGAGGTGTGATGGTGTGGGGGTGCTTTGCTGGTGACACTGTTGGGGATTTATTCACAATTGAAGGCATACTGAACCAGCATGGCTACCACAGCATCTTGCAGCGACATGCTATTCCATCCAGTTTGCGTTTAGTTGGACCATCATTTATTTTTCAACAGGACAATGACCCCAAACACACCTCCAGGCTGTGTAAGGGCTATTTGATTAAGAAGGAGAGTGATGGGGTGCTACGCCAGATGACCTGGCCTCCACAGTCACCAGACCTGAACCCAATCGAGATGGTTTGGGGTGAGCTGGACCACAGAGTGAAGGCAAAAGGGCCAACAAGTGCTAAGCATCTCTGGGAACTCCTTCAAGATTGTTGGAAGACCATTTCCGGTGACTACCTCTTGAAGCTCATCAAGAGAATGCCAAGAGTGTGCAAAGCAGTCATCAAAGCAAAAGGTGGCTACTTTGAAGAACCTAGAATATAAGACATATTTTCAGTTGTTTCACACTTTTTAGTTAAGTATATAATTCCACATGTGTTAATTCATAATTTTGATGCCTTCAGTGTGAATGTACAATTTTTATAGCCATGAAAATCTTTAAATGAAAAGGTGTGTCCAAACTTTTGGTCTGTACTGTATATTTTCTAAATAAAACGTCACACACACACACGATAAAATTACCCGTATTAAACAAGCAAAAAATAAATAAATAAAAATGTCCAATCCAAAGTGATGGATAAACATGAGAGATGTTGTCACTAATACCAATGAGTAACCATCTAGACACAAGCTGACAGTGGTCAGCTAAAGATTACCGTCTGCATCACCATTAATTACTTATGTGAAATACAAATATAAATGTAACCATCTCACCCAACTGTCAATATCCAAGAGATGAGATCCTTGTACATACATAAATCTTGCAGCGATCAATCCATCCTTCCGAGCGGAGCTTGGAGATTACCCTATTGAGCCCTATCAGTACAACAAAGGCCCTGGTTACCTTAGTATCCCTGCCCTGAAAAGGGCACTCCACGACTAACCCTATGCAGACAAAACCATACAATCATCCTGGTACCAGTCTGTTGAATGCCAGGTCCATCACTCCATCACTGAGATGCTGCTACCATAGTTCTTATTTAATTTGATATGTGCATCGCCATCCCCTAGTGACCTTGAAAGGAAAAAATGCGTCAAGAGGCACACAGGGCGATTGTAGGGTATTGTCAGCATAGGGTTAGTTGGGGACTGCACTTGTCAGGGTGGGAGTACTGGGGTAACCAGGGCCATTGTAGTATTGATAGGGCTCAATAGGGTAATCTCCAAGGTCCACCTGGAAGGATGAACAGGTCTCTACCAGATTAATATATGTACGAGGACCTCATCCCTTGGATATTGACAGCTGGTAATGCAGAAGGTAATGTAGCTGACCACTGTCAGCTTGTGTCTAGATGGTCTCTCATTGATATTAGTGACATCTGTCATGTGTTTATCCGTCACTTTGAATTGGACATTTTTTTTTTCTTCCCCTTTTAATTAAAGTAATTTTATCGTGTGTTATGTTCTATTTTGAAAAATATCTATTAAAGTTAATGTTTTAGAGGTTACTCACAATGTGCTGATCTACTTGACCTAATAGTGAGGAATCTGGGAGTTAGTGTTTGGGATGAAAGTGTCTCCACCTCTATTGTTTGTTACACATACAGAGATTTATCACCCACTGGAGTATGATAATTTACAAAATCCCTAGATTCATATTAGAGAACAGTTGTCTCACTTTGAAAACCATTGGACACTTTAATTAAAATGGTATGCCTTACAGTGTGCACAGAGAAACTCAAATTTCTATTATTAAGCCCATGTCTCATTTGGGATGGCAACCTAATGGCTGTGAACAAGACGGAATGTTGCATCCCTTCTGTACATCATTTGAGGAGAAGAGGAGATGTGTTTTGAAAAAGATTTATTCAATCAACACCATAGCCCAATAGGAAGTGATACTGTATCGATCTTTTGGGGCTTTGGTGTCACAAATACCTATAATTCTCAGCACCTCTCTTTCATGAGAGAGCATGATCACATGCTTGTACAAGGCCCCTATCAGGATATCCCCTTCTCTTCAAATCTAGTTCTTAATTTATCTGCTTCCTTTCTGAATTCCTATAGCATGGAGCAATTCATTTGATACTAACCAACTATGAGGGATACCTCGTGATTTATTAATAGAAAAAGGATCAAATTGATCTCCATTACAAGCAGGGCGGGGGAGTCGGTAAGCCAAACCTCCGACTCAGACTCCTCAATTTCCATGACACCAACTCCCTCATACATGGCTCATGTTTAAGTGATAAATTTACTGTAGCACAGATTCATCTCAGCTAAAAGTCTAGACCCTTAGATCAGGAATAGGACAGACATTTATAAGACATTTCATAACTTTCCCAAATTCTTATGAAAAAAATATTCCCCACAAACTGCATTGAACTACTGTACCCAATATATTATATATTTTAGGAGTTGGAGTCGGTCCATTTTATACCGACTCCGATTCCGACTTCACAGCCCTGATTGCAAGTGCCTACAACCTCCTTATCCATTCCAGATAAAATGATAAAATCATAGATGTAGATTCAAGGCCTCGTCCAAAATTCTGGTGGATACGCCATTGTAGGGGATCCTGGGGTACGATCTTATAGTTGGTTTTGTCTGTGAGCATTTTCAGACACATACTTCTACATCAGAATTCTTGGTGTATCTTGAGGTCACCCCTCTTAGTTCACCAGTTTTATAGTTCTAGATGTATACTTTATAAAAGGGCTTCCAATTCTTGTTTAGTCAAAATTCACAGTTATATCTGAGGTGTAATTTTTAGGCTATGTGCCCACGATGCAGAAATGCTCCAGAATTTTTCCTGAGCATTTCTGCATCTCCCTGCGGGTTGACAAGCGCTTCTCAAGCGATTTTAGCACCACTTGGAAAATGCTTGACAACTTGTTCACACTATATAAATCCATGCAAAAGGCATGGATTTATATACTGTGACCTAAAGAATGGTAAAAAATAAAAAAATAAATCTATACTTACCTTCTGATGGCCCCCGGAGTCTTGCTTCGCTCCTACCTGGCTTGCCGGCAGCTCGCGGTACAGTGAAGGACCTGCCGTCACATGACTAAATGATGTCAGCGCAGGTCCTTCAGTCCACCGCGAGCTGCCGGCAAGTGAAGACAAGGAGACCGGGGGCCATCAGAAGGTAAATATAATATTTATTTTTTATGTTATTTTTATTCACAGGTTCTATGGTACCCGGGTCTGGAGGAGTCTCCTGTCCTCCACACCCGGGTACCATCCACACATTGAAACGCTTAGATTCCGCATGTACAGATGCAGTGATGCGGAATCCAAGCGTTTCAATGGAAGTCAATGGCGGCGAAAACGCAGCACTTCCGCAAAATAATTGGTAGTGCTGCGGTTTTTTCCGCAATGATAACCCGCAGCGGAAATTTCCACAGCATGTGCACAGCACATGCATATTATCATTGGGGAACATGGCAGTCCTTCTACCATGCGTTTTTTAAGCGTTTCTGCCACTGCGGAAAAGCTTAAAAAACGCATCGTGGGCACACAGCCTTAGAGTTTCTAGCTCATGTTTAAAAATGCTATAATGTTTTTTTACATGCATTTTTAGCCTGTTTTTAAGGCTGCGGTTTTTGTCTCTTGTTAGTGTGTGATGTTTTAAACAAAGCTGCTTTGTGTTTGCTACTTCCTTGTATTTGGCAAAACTATATGTGGTTTTTGATGCGTTTCTGGCACGTAAACTTACTAAAAACGCATGTGTGTTTTTTACTACCGGATTTCCCGCATATGATGCAAGTCTAGGGGAAAAAAATATGTACATAACACTCAGCATATAGAAATTGACATGTGGCGGATTTGAATTTATGCTGGAGTAGAAGGAAAAAAAAAAAAGTGGGCATGAGATTTCTATAAATCCCATCTGGTTTGCATCATAAACTCTATACTCCACCCACTTACACGGTCTATGCTTCATCAGAGGTTACTATATACTTTAACATTTACTAGAGGCCTTGAGTCTGATTCATCAAGACTGGCATTTTGTATGGCGGTCTCTATAAAGTGTGCACTAAGGTAAGCTTCTTAATGAATATGGCGCATCCTCTGAATGAATTTGGCGCATTCTTCAACTTCTGTGCACCATTGCCAGAAATGTCACACTAGTCAGGGACAGGAGTACATTCCTGGCGTAATTTACATCCCCTGATGAATTAGTCAAACGCGCTTAGTCATGACGCGTCCCACCCCAGCCACACAATCTTATCTAAAAGTTGATGGAGCAGGTCAGCTGTGTCGTAAACCACCAAAAGTTGACAAACTTTTGTGCAATTTCGATATTTTGAGACATTTAAAGGAATTCTGGCAAAAACACCTTGATGAATCAATTATCAAATTATTGGAGCCACATCAGGTTACATCGAGTACTCTATTGTGATTTTTTTTTTTTTTTTTTTTGTCTTATCCGTGGACTATAAATTCTCAGACACAAAAGGAATCAGATCTGTGCAGAGATGTCATAGAAAGACGTGATCCGACCCCAAAGTTCTCGGCCCCCTAGTCTGCATTTTCAGGTGGTCCTGCCTACACTATTTGTTTCCCCCACCCACGTCACAGTCACATGACTGCAATGGCACACAGCGAGAGCCACCATCCACCTGAACAATCCTTAGATCACAGGGGAATTTTGTCAACAGCAGCCGCTCATCCGGGACATCTCAAAAGAGAGAAGACGATATACATATTTTTGGAAATGCATTGTAAACCTGTGACAATTCCTGGTAAATACGAGCTTAGATTAGAAATGCTGACTTATTTTTTTTAACAAAGAAAACCAGCTGTAATGTACAAAGAACTATGACTGCTACCAGGCTCAGACTGGCCCACAGGAGAATCCTCCGGTGGGCCCTTGTGCAGGAGTGGGCCACAACCCTTATATGAGCAGTACTTGGCACTATATACAGTAATAATCATGTACAGACAAAGGCGGCATCTTATTCATCTAACAATCTACCAAGTTTATTTATATAGAAATTTGTGAATGAGGATGATGTCACATTTGCATGTAGCTGAAAAGTGGGGCCCTGGAGTTGGTTACTGGTGGAGCCTTATCACCCAGTCCGACAATGACTGCTACTATCACCCTTCCCCCTCACTAATAAAAGAGCGGTGAGTTCCGGCCTCTTGAGAGCAAAGGTCTTTTCAGCCATTGATCAGCAACAGGAAGCTCCAGACCCAGACAAATCTGCGGGCAGCTATAAGGGCCTAAAATGGATATAAACAATACAAGTCAAAAGTTTACTTACCCTTAAAGGTGTAAGTGCGCTCTCTCCCCTGGAATGGAGGGGTTAATGTCCCCTGCGCCCAGTAATGGGGGATCTCCACATACCTCCACCTGCAGAGCCGCCACCACATATATGGCTGTTCTGTGCGCACAGGACCTGTGATGAGGTCACAGGAGGGGAGGAGTCAGGGGTCACATGATCAGGGGCCTCAGTGGATGCAGGACTCTGCTGTGCTGGTTGTCATGGTGCTGGATGAGGTGAAGGTTATGTGTGGGGTCAGGAGGGGTTTACAGTGTGGATGTAGCAGAGCCGCGTGTGTACGAGGTGTACGGAGCGGAGCCGCGTGTGTACGAGGTGTACGGAGCGGAGCCGCGTGTGTACGAGGTGTACGGAGCGGAGCCGCGTGTGTACGAGGTGTACGGAGCGGAGCCGTGTGTGTACGAGGTGTACGGAGCGGAGCCGCGTGTGTACGAGGTGTACGGAGCGGAGCCACGTGTGTACGAGGTGTACAGAGCGGAGCCGCGTGTGTACGAGGTGTACGGAGAGGAGCCGCGCGTGTACGAGGTGTACGGAGAGGAGCCGCGCGTGTACGAGGTGTACGGAGAGGAGCCGCGCGTGTACGAGGTGTACGGAGTGGAGCCGCGCGTGTACGAGGTGTACGGAGCGGAGCCGCGTGTGTACGAGGTGTATGGAGCGGAGCCGCGTGTGTACGAGGTGTACGGAGCGGAGCCGTGTGTGTACGAGGTGTACGGAGCGGAGCCCCGCGTGTGTACGAGGTGTACGGAGCGGAGCCCCGCGTGTGTACGAGGTGTATGGAGCGGAGCCGCGTGTGTACGAGATGTACGGAGCGGAGCCGCGCGTGTACGAGGTGTACGGAGCCGCGCGTGTACGAGGTGTACGGAGCAGAGCCGCGTGTGTACAAGGTGTACGGAGCGGAGCCGCGCGTGTACGAGGTGTACGGAGCGGAGCCCCGCGTGTGTACGAGGTGTACGGAGCGGAGCCCCGCGTGTGTACGAGGTGTACGGAGCGGAGCCCCGCGTGTGTACGAGGTGTACGGAGCGGAGCCGCGTGTGTACGAGATGTACGGAGCGGAGCCGCGCGTGTACGAGGTGTACGGAGCGGAGCCGCGCGTGTACGAGGTGTATGGAGCGGAGCCGCGTGTGTACGAGGCGTACGGAGCGAAGCCGCGCGTGTACGGGGCGTACGGAGCGGAGCCGCGCGTGTACGGGGCGTACGGAGCGGAGCCGCGCGTGTACGAGGCGTACGGAGCGGAGCCGCGCGTGTACGAGGCGTACGGAGCGGAGCCGCGCGTGTACGAGGCGTACGGAGCGGAGCCGCGCGTGTACGAGGCGTACGGAGCGGAGCCGCGCGTGTACGAGGCGTACGGAGCGGAGCCGCGCGTGTACGAGGCGTACGGAGCGGAGCCGCGCGTGTACGAGGTGTATGGAGCGGAGCCGCGCGTGTACGAGGTGTATGGAGCGGAGCTGCGTGTGTACGAGGTGTACGGAGCGGAGCCGTGTGTGTACGAGGTGTACGGAGCGGAGCCCCGCGTGTGTACGAGGTGTACGGAGCGGAGCCCCGCGTGTGTACGAGGTGTATGGAGCGGAGCCGCGTGTGTACGAGATGTACGGAGCGGAGCCGCGCGTGTACGAGGTGTATGGAGCGGAGCCGCGCGTGTACGAGGTGTACGGAGAGGAGCCGCGCGTGTACGAGGTGTACGGAGCCGCGCGTGTACGAGGTGTACGGAGCAGAGCCGCGCGTGTACGAGGTGTACGGAGCGGAGCCGCGCGTGTACGAGGTGTACGGAGCGGAGCCCCGCGTGTGTACGAGGTGTACGGAGCGGAGCCCCGCGTGTGTACGAGGTGTACGGAGCGGAGCCGCGTGTGTACGAGATGTACGGAGCGGAGCCGCGCGTGTACGAGGTGTATGGAGCGGAGCCGCGTGTGTACGAGGCGTATGGAGCGGAGCCGCGTGTGTACGAGGCGTACGGAGCGGAGCCGCGCGTGTACGGGGCGTACGGAGCGGAGCCGCGCGTGTACGAGGCGTACGGAGCGGAGCCGCGCGTGTACGAGGCGTACGGAGCGGAGCCGCGCGTGTACGAGGCGTACGGAGCGGAGCCGCGCGTGTACGAGGCGTACGGAGCGGAGCCGCGCGTGTACGAGGCGTACGGAGCGGAGCCGCGCGTGTACGAGGCGTACGGAGCGGAGCCGCGCGTGTACGAGGCGTACGGAGCGGAGCCGCGCGTGTACGAGGCGTACGGAGCGGAGCCCCGCGTGTGTACGAGGCGTACGGAGCGGAGCCGCGTGTGTACGAGGTGTACGGAGCGGAGCCGCGCGTGTACGAGGTGTATGGAGCGGAGCCGCGTGTGTACGAGGCGTACGGAGAGGAGCCGCGCGTGTACGGGGCGTACGGAGCGGAGCCGCGCGTGTACGAGGCGTACGGAGCGGAGCCGCGCGTGTACGAGGCGTACGGAGCGGAGCCGCGCGTGTACGAGGCGTACGGAGCGGAGCCGCGTGTGTACGAGATGTACGGAGCGGAGCCGCGCGTGTACGAGGCGTACGGAGCGGAGCCGCGCGTGTACGAGGCGTACGGAGCGGAGCCGCGCGTGTACGAGGCGTACGGAGCGGAGCCGCGCGTGTACGAGGCGTACGGAGAAGAGCCGCGCGTGTACGAGGCGTACGGAGCGGAGCCGCGCGTGTACGAGGCGTACGGAGCGGAGCCGCGCGTGTACGAGGCGTACGGAGCGGAGCAGAACCGTGTGTGTACAGAGCGGAGGCGCGTGTGTACGAGGCGTACGGAGCGGAGGCGCGTGTGTACGAGGCGTACGGAGCGGAGGCGCGGTGTGTACGAGGCGGACGGAGCGGAGCTGCGTGTGTACGGAGCGGAGCCGCGTGTGTACGAGGTGTGCGGAGCGGAGCCGCGTGTGTACGAGGTGTACGGAGCGGAGCCGCGCGTGTAAGAGGTGTACGGAGCGGAGCCGCGCGTGTACGAGGTGTACGGAGCGGAGCCGCGCGTGTACGAGGTGTACGGAGCGGAGCCGCGCGTGTACCAGGTGTACGGAGCGGAGCCGCGCGTGTACGAGGTGTACGGAGCGGAGCCGCGCGTGTACGAGGTGTACGGAGCGGAGCCGCGCGTGTACGAGGTGTACGGAGCGGAGCCGCGCGTGTACGAGGTGTACGGAGCGGAGCCGCGCGTGTACGAGGTGTACGGAGCGGAGCCGCGCGTGTACGAGGTGTACGGAGCGGAGCCGCGCGTGTACGAGGCGTACGGAGCGGAGCCGCGCGTGTACGAGGCGTACGGAGCGGAGCCGCGCGTGTACGAGGCGTACGGAGCGGAGCCGCGCGTGTACGGAGCGGAGCCGCGCGTGTACGAGGCGTACGGAGCGGAGCCGCGCGTGTACGAGGCGTACGGAGAGGAGCCGCGCGTGTACGAGGCGTACGGAGCGGAGCCGCGCGTGTACGAGGCGTACGGAGCGGAGCCGCGCGTGTACGAGGCGTACGGAGCAGAGCCGCGTGTGTACGAGGTATACGGAGCAGAACCGTGTGTATACAGAGCAGAGGCACGTGTGTACGAGGTGTACGGAGCGGAGCCGCGTGTGTACGAGGCGTACGGAGCAGAACCGTGTGTGTACAGAGCGGAGGCGCGTGTGAGCGATGCATACGGAGCTGAGCCGTGTGTGTACGAGGTGTACGGAGCAGAGCCGCGCGTGTACGGGGCGTACGGAGCGGAGCCGCGCGTGTACGAGGCATACGGAGCGGAGCCGCGCGTGTACGAGGCGTACGGAGCGGAGCCGCGTGTGTACGAGGCATACGGAGCGGAGCCGCGCGTGTACGAGGCGTACGGAGCGGAGCCGCGTGTGTACGAGGCGTACGGAGCGGAGCCGCGCGTGTACAAGGCGTACAGAGCGGAGCCGCGCGTGTACGAGGCGTACGGAGCGGAGCCGCGCGTGTACGAGGCGTACGGAGCGGAGCCGCGTGTGTACGAGGTATACGGAGCAGAACCGTGTGTATACAGAGCGGAGGCACGTGTGTACGAGGTGTACGGAGCGGAGCCGCGTGTGTACGAGGCGTACGGAGCAGAACCGTATGTGTACAGAGCGGAGGCGCGTGTGAGCGATGCATACGGAGCTGAGCCGTGTGTGTACGAGGCGTACGGAGCAGAACCGTGTGTGTACAGAGCAGAGGCGCGTGTGTACGAGGCGTACGGAGCGGAGGCGCGTGTGTACGAGGCGTACGGAGCGGAGGTGCGTGTGTACGAGGTGTACGGAGCGGAGGCGCGGTATGTACAAGGCGGACGGAGCGTAGCCGCGTGTGAGCGATGCATACGGAGCTGAGCCGCGTGTGTGCGAGGCTTATTGAGCAGAGCCGTATGTGTACAAGCTGTACGGAGCAGAGCCGTGTATGTACGAGGTGTACGGAGCGGAGCCGCGTGTGTACGAGGTGTACGGAGCGGAGGCGTGTGTGTACGAGGCGTATGGAGCGGAGGCGCGTGTGTACGAGGCGTACGGAGTGGAGGCGTGTGTGTTCAAGGTGTATGGAGCGGAGGCGCGGTGTGTATGAGGCGGACGGAGCGTAGCCGCGTGTGAGCGATGCATATGGAGCTGAGCCGCGTGTGTGCGAGGCGTACGGAGCAGAGCCGTATGTGTACAAGCTGTACGGAGCAGAGCCATGTATGTACGAGGTGTACGGAGCGGAGCCGCATGTGTACGAGGTGTACGAAGCGGAGGCGCGTGTGTACGAGGCGTACGGAGCGGAGCCGTGTGTGTACGAGGTGTATGCAGCGGAGCAATATGTGTACGAGATGTATGGAGCAGAGCCGTGTGTGTACAAGGTGTGCAGAGCCGCGTGTGTACGAGGCGTACGGAGCGGAGCCGGGTGTGTTCGAGGCGGACGGAGTGGAGCCGCGTGTGTATGACGTGTACAGAGAGTAGCCGTGTGTGTATGGAGCAAAGCCGCGTGTGTACGAGGTGTACGGAGCGGAGCTGCGTGTGTACAAGGTGTATGGAGCGGAGCCGCGTGTGAGTGACGCGTACGGAGCAGAGTCGGGTGTGTACGGGGTGAGCGGAGGCGCGTGTGTATGAGGTGTATGCAGCGGAGCAGTATGTGTATGAGGTGTATGGAGCGGAGCCTTGTGTGTATGAGGTGTACGGAGCAGAGCCGTATGTGTACAAGCTGTACGGAGCAGAGCTGTGTGTGTACGAGGTGTACGGAGCGGAGCCGTGTGTGTACGAGGTGTACGGAGCGGAGCCGTGTGTGTACGAGGTGTACGGAGCGGAGCCGTGTGTGTACGAGGTGTACGGAGCGGAGCCGCGTGTGTACGAGGTGTACGGAGCGGAGCCGCGTGTGTAGGAGGTGTACGGAGCGGAGGCGCGTGTGTTCAAGGTGTACGGAGCGGAGGCGCGGTGTGTACGAGGCGGACGGAGCGTAGCCGCGTGTGAGCGATGCATATGGAGCTGAGCCGCGTGTGTGCGAGGCGTACGGAGCAGAGCCGTATGTGTACAAGCTGTACGGAGCAGAGCCATGTATGTACGAGGTGTACGGAGCGGAGCCGCATGTGTACGAGGTGTACGAAGCGGAGGCGCGTGTGTACGAGGCGTACGGAGCGGAGCCGTGTGTGTACGAGGTGTATGCAGCGGAGCAATATGTGTACGAGATGTATGGAGCAGAGCCGTGTGTGTACAAGGTGTGCAGAGCCGCGTGTGTACGAGGCGTACGGAGCGGAGCCGGGTGTGTTCGAGGCGGACGGAGTGGAGCCGCGTGTGTATGACGTGTACAGAGAGTAGCCGTGTGTGTATGGAGCAAAGCCGCGTGTGTACGAGGTGTACGGAGTGGAGCTGCGTGTGTACAAGGTGTATGGAGCGGAGCCGCGTGTGAGTGATGCGTACGGAGCAGAGTCGGGTGTGTACGGGGTGAGCGGAGCCGCGTGTGTACGAGGTGTATGGAGCGGAGCCTTGTGTGTATGAGGTGTACGGAGCGGAGCCGTATGTGTACAAGCTGTACGGAGCAGAGCCGTGTGTGTACGAGGTGTACGGAGTGGAGCCGTGTGTGTACGAGGTGTACGGAGCGGAGCCGTGTGTGTACGAGGTGTACGGAGCGGAGCCGTGTGTGTACGAGGTGTACGGAGCGGAGCCGTGTGTGTACGAGGTGTACGGAGCGGAGCCGTGTGTGTACGAGGTGTACGGAGCGGAGCCGTGTGTGTACGAGGTGTACGGAGCAGAGCCGTGTGTGTACGAGGTGTACGGAGCGGAGCCGTGTGTGTACGAGGTGTACTGAGCAGAGCCTTATGTGTACAAGCTGTACGGAGCAGAGCTGTGTGTGTATGAGCTGTACGGAGCGGAGCCGTGTATGTACCTCTATCTTTATATTATGTTACTATACATGATGTTTTTAAACTTTTTGTATTTTTTTCTCCATAAGGCTGAGTTATTCAGACTTTTGTGTATCATGTTCCAAGTACGAACTCTGAAGCAATGGCCAGGCGTCTTCTGACCTGTACGCTGCAACCTAAAAAGTGACTATATGGCTGTTGAGTTTTAGGTCAGAAGACCCGCGGCTTGTCCATGCATTGACATTGTAGTCCATATTCGGCCTGTGATACACGAACACCTTTAATTGGCCTAACGCTTCCACAACTGCTTCTATCCTGTTTCATCCTCCCAGATTTATCACACGTTGTGTTTCCAGTAGGACACATTCCAGTAATTAGGAGTCTGTTGTATCTGCAGGATGTGGTCACATTTGTCAGATCTGACTCTACATCTCATACATAGCAGCAGCTATGACACAGGTTATAAAGTTTGGTTTCCTATATGACTATTGTTCAGGAAGGTTTTACAGGAGGCTTGTGATGCACAGGCTGATACAGTGATGGTACAGTACATGGTCCTACTGCAATCACAATGAGGAGAAAAACTTTTTTTTGGCACTAGAGCAGTGAAGTACCATAGTCCTAAAAGTTTTCAACATTTCAAGACCACTTTGATACCTTTCAGACATTGTATAAGTGTCCTGCCCAGAGACACCTTCCCTCCTCCACACACATGCAATAATAAGAGGCCCTGGACCCCCTAGAAATGTATACTGTATAAAATTGTAATATATATACAGTACATAGTATGATAGGGTCACTGGCAATGTAAGTGATGGGAGATATGTATCGCAAAGATTGCCATCTTCCATGATGTGAAAACCCAGAAGTTTTTCTCCAACATGTTATGCACTGAGAGGGGTTAATCGTCCATTACAGGGTGGGCTTTTTTGTAAGTGGCTGTAAGAGATGGGCCGGAGGGCCACTCACCATATATCTCTACCCCAAGGGTGTGGTTCGGCAACTTAAATGTCCGGCCAATCCAGAGAAGTGTTTATGTGCAACTGTGCTGGACTCTGTTCATTGTACCCTGGGCGGGCGGATTCCCGCAGGCCTATGGACTGTACTATATATTATCTTTTGTTTCTCAATTTTGCCAGCAAGACCACGTTTGTGTTGTTGATCCTTGCATTGGTTTATGCTGTGTTTGAATAAACCAGCAGAAGAAACGTTTCTGTATCTACCTCTGTGAGCAGCTGAGTGAGTCTCCTTACCCTAGTTGGTGCTAGAAGTGTGTGCAAGATCCCCAGGGTGCAAGTGTGAAGGCTGTGGACAAACTGCATGTCCTGGGTGAAGGCAGCTGTATGGATGAAACCTCAGTCAGACAAAATGGAGAAGCTGATCATGCACCTGATTCTAAGCCAGCAGCAGCACAGAGAACAGCTCCAGCACCGAGTACAGCAGGAGACAAATAAACTAATGATGCAGCAGATCCAACAGCAGCATCGGCAGATTGAACTCCTAGCAGGGGATGTCCGCAGCAGAGAAACCGCCCCTCCCCAAAGTCCAGGTTACGACACAGACTTCCGGAAGGCGGTAAGACGGGCCATGCAGAAGATGACCCTGGGGAATGATGTGGAAGTGTTACGATACTGGCATAGCACTGCTGGAATCCAGTGGCCGAAGGAGCACAAGCAGGAACAAGCGGTGGTAGATGTTCTTGGAGTTAGCAAAAGGTTGTAGGAAAACAATCCAGAGATAAGGGAGAACAGTCTGGGTAAGAAAGTTCAGGAGTTGGAGACTGGAACTAGACTAACAGCTAGACACAATATTCAAGCAATGAGAACTGTAGAAGGACAACAGGAATTCTGACAGGAAGCCTTTCTCACAGTTTTCGATAGTGTGGCAGATCAGGAGAGACTTCTGCCATAGCAGTGGCCGGAGATGCTGGCGCCATATTTGACAGGCGAACCCCAAAAGGCGTAATATAACTTAGCATTGCAGGACACCAAGTTAAAGGCCGAAATCTTGGCACGCCTGGTAGTGACTATGACGGTTAGAGCCTAACGAGTCCACCCCTGGGCATATGCCAGCGACAAACACCCTCGCTCGCAGATATTTGACTTGCTGCATCTGGTACAAAAGTCATTGCAGCCAGAGTCTTTCACTCCTGCTCATATGGCTGAGCGTGTGGTGATGGACAGATTCATCCACTCCCTTCCCAGGCTAGTACAGACCTGGGTTGCCCAGGGCGACCCTCGGAACACGGATGACCTCGTTGGCCTAGTAGAGAGGTACCAGGTTGTCGAGAAATCCCTTGGGAAATAGAACATCGTCACTTCTCTGTACTGGAATACCCAAAGGGGAGTGGGCTCACCATGGAGGGATTCTAGAGCCACAAATGGGGCTTCCCAATCCCGCTGAGGGTCTCCCAAAGGCTGTTGTTAAGGACTTGGTCTGTTGGAGATGTCACAATCCTGGACACATAGCAGCCCGGTGTCATATGTCCCCTGAACCTATAGATTGTAGCCTATGTCAGCATTGTTTCTATTACACCTATAGTGTGGACTGTCAACCCGGCGAGAGGCCGCAGGCTTGTGTCGTGTTAATTAAAGGGTTAATGGTACTTGGACTGTTGGACTTGGAAGTCTGGTGACCCTGATCAGTGCTACACTTTCCCACCAGTTGATCCCTGCCAAATTTGTGGGCATTCGCTGTATACATGGAGACGCCAAGGACTACCCTGTGGCCAGAGTATCCGTGGGAACTGCCTGTGGTGTCCAGTCCCATGAGGTCGGGGTAGTCAAGAACTTGATACATCTGGTCATATTGGGGCGGGATTTTTCCTTGTTTTGGGACTAATGGCAAAAGGGGGCTGTACCGAGTGTCTCAAAAAAAAGCCAGATCCCTCGGAAAGAAACCCCTTTGAATTCAAAGGTGGATGAGTTCCCCCTGTGCGTCCCTTTCTGGAGAGGAGGATGGGACTATGACCGAGGAAGCCAAACTCCCTGAGTTAGAAGTGTCCAGAGAGAACTTTGGACTGCTCAAATTAGGGACCTTACATAACGGGGGCATTTGATAATGTCACCATCTGTAACAGGGTTGCTTAGGAACCGGGGGCTGACACCAGGTTCCCACACTTTGCACTCATGGAGAGTTATTGTATCGAGTGACCAAACTGAGGGAAGGTGAAAAAAGTGGAGCAGCTGGTGGTTCAAGTTTTAGACATGGCCCATTCACATGTTTTGGGGGGACATCTGGGTGTAGAAAAACCTCAGGAGAGGACAATGTGGAGGTTTTATTGGCCTGGATGTTACCAGGAGATCCTAAATTATTGTAGGTCCTGCCCCACCTGCTAGATAACAGTTCCCTCTTCTCACTTCCGAAGTCCCGTTACCTGTTATAGAGATCTCATTTGAGAGACTTGCCATGGACCTAGTAGGTACCCTAGTTAAGTCTGCAAGGGGACATCAATACATCCTGGTGGTCATGGACTATGCCTTTACCCCGAGGCTGTACCACTAAGGAACTCATTTGCCAAGAGTACAGCTCGAGAGCTTGTCCATATTTTTTCTAAGATGGGCCTGCCAAAGGAGATCTTGATGGACCAAGGGACACTCTTCATGAGCAAGGTGATGAAGGAGCTGTTTAAGGTCCTCCAGATTGACCAGCTGTTAACATCCGTCTACCATTTGCAGACGACCGGCCTAGTCAAGCACTTCAATAAGACCTTAAAGGCGATGATCAAGAAGGTCATTGAGAAGGCTGGGTGAGACTGGGACTATCTGCTTCCGTTTCTCCTCTTCTCCTTCAGGGAAGTTCCTCAAGCCTCCACTGGCTTCTCTCTGTTCGAGCTCCTGTATAGTCGACACCCACGAGGGCTTCTGAATATCGCCGACGTCACGCACCACCAGAGCATCATAGAGCACGTTGCCCAAATGCAGAGAATGGCAAAAGTGATGCCTATCATGAAGGTCCATCTCCGCCAAGCACGAGAGGCACACGCAAGGGTTTATAACCAGTCAGAGAGACTGAGGCAGTTCCAGCCTGGGGACTGCATACTGGTGCTTATCCCCACAGTTGGGAGCAAGTTCCTGTTTGAGAAAAAGCACGGCACTTCTGGATCCAAGGTGCACAAGTAGGATGTATTCATGAAATGTGTTCATAATGAATTAATTTATTGTGGAAAATCCAGAAAATAATAAGACGTTTCGGTCAAAACAAGACCTTTATCAGTCTATCAAAAAAATTATAAAGCACATAATATGTGAAAAACAGAATAGAACAAAATTTCCAACATTTTCAATCGGTCATATAATAGTCTTCGCAAAAAAGGAATAAAAAAAATATCAGTTTGCCGAGTTATATAAAGGATACAATACTCAAAAATCATGTTATTTCTAGCCCTACGTGGTAAATGGAGGGACAAAGAAGTGAGGAAAAAATAAATTAATTAATTGAGAAAAAGTGATAAGGGTATTGGAAAAAAAGGGAAGCAGGCAGTCAAGCCAAATAGGAGAAAGATCAGAGGGGATACTTGGGAAAAGAAATAAAGTGGAGAAAATAGAAAAAAAAAAAAAAAAACAATAAATATAAAAACATACTTATAAGGGAAAGTAAGGAAGAAAAGGAGATGAAAAAGAGAAGGAATCAAAAAGGAGTTAATGATCAGAGAATATACCAGTCGATGCGACCAGATCCCCAGTTGGAGGAAACAGATGTGTACTGTGTCATTATAAGCATGGTACAGGTACATTGAGAGACTTGGACCCGCGAGGTACATTACCACCCTCGACCTAACGGAGGGCTATTGGCAGATCCCCATGTCCCAAAGTGCCAAAATACCGGAATCCCTTTTGGGCTGCAGGGTGCTCCAGCCACCTTACAGAGGGCCATGGATCGGATTCTAGCTCAGCATAAGAAGTATGCCGCAGCTTACCTCGATGACATTGTGGTCTTCAGCCCAGACAGGGGTAGTCATCTACCAAAGGTATAGGCCATTCTGGATGCTCTGAGAAAGGTGGGGTTTACCATGAGTCCAAAAAAATATGCCATGGGGAAGGAAGTGTTAGAACTCTCCTGTTAGGTTTTTTCTAGTTTGCTGGTCACATAACCATTTTTGCCTATTTAATCCGGCTCCGCCCTCCTGGCCTTGCTGGACTTCATTGTATTTACTACTCTTGAGCTAGCTTGGTGCTCTGTTACCGTTCTCTGTTAGTTGTGCTAGGTCTTCGGACCTCTATGTTCGTTGTTGTGTGTTTGTCTTTGACTGCTACAATTTCTGCTAGGAGGTGTCCAACGTTATCCCAGTCCCTAGTTCTTGTAGGGATCCCTCCCTTGCATCTATAGGTCTTCGTACAGACTAGCCGAGAACTTTAGCGGGTCTGATCGCAGGATCAGGTTCCCCGTTACATCGTAGGGATCCAGTTTAGTTCTATTGTAGGGACAGATCTCCTGTCTTTCCTTAGTGCTTGTAGCAGATCATAACAGTAAGTCCAGCCCAAAAAATTTCTCTAAGGAAAGACCTCCAGTTTCCATCATGGTCTCGGTTCAAGATTTGGCTCAACGCTTGCAGGGACTCTCTCTGGAGGTGGCCGAGCTCCAGCAACACGTGAGTAGCTGTTCTGGAGCACATTTGGTAGAGCCGAAGGTACGTCTGCCTGATCTATTTTTTGGTGAACAACAAGATTTTTTTTCTTTTAAAAATGCTTGTTTATTGTATTTTCGTTTAAGACCCGGATCCTCTGGTGATGAATCACAGCGCATAGGGTTCATAATGTCACTTTTGCGCAAGGATCCTCAGGGATGGGCTTTTTCTCTCCAACCTAGTGATCCGTGCTTTAGATCAGTGGATAGTTTTTTTTGTGCTTTGGGTTTGTTGTACGATGATCCTGATCGTGTCTCATCTGCTGAGTCTGAATTGAGACGTTTGAGGCAGGGATCAGGTAATGTGGAAAAGTATTGTTCTCACTTCCGTCGGTGGTCTGCCCAGGTGGGGTGGAACGATTCAGCTTTGAAAAGTTTGTTTCTTGCGGGGCTAGGTGAAAGGGTTAAAGATTTGCTGATTGCTTATCCCACACCTGGAAACTTGCAGGAGGCTATGCAATTAGCTATACGGGTGGACAGGAGACTGCGTGCAAGGGTTAATGAGAGCAAATCCTCTGCTATGTCAGCTCCGAGTCTTGAGAGGGTCTGTGCTGACAAAGGAGAGCCGATGGAGATTGGGGCGATGACACCCCGCTCTCAGGAAAAAGACCGCAGGCTTTCTGAAGGTTTGTGCTTCTATTGCGGAAATTCTGGTCACTTTATTAAGAACTGTGTGCTTCGTATGAACAAAGAAAAAAAAAATGGTCAGTTATGCACGTATTGCCTGTTTAAATACAAAGGGAGTATTCCTATCTGCTACTACCGCTGCTCAGGAAGAATTAATTGAATTTCGGGTATTTGTGGATTGTGGTTCCACTCTGAATGTGATTGATGGGGGATTCTTGGAAAAACTTACATTAAAACCTAAACCTTTGTCATCCCCTATTGCTGTGGTTTCTGTTGATGGCTCTCCCTTGAAGAGTGTTACTCACAAGGTCTGTGAGTTTCCCCTCACTATTAATGGTGTTCATCAAGAGAATTTGGATTTGGTAGTATTGAATAATTTGCCTTCTCCAGTAATATTGGGGTTGCCCTGGTTAAAATTGCATAATCCTGTACTGGATTGGTCTACCAATGAAATTAAGTCCTGGAGCCCTAAATGTTATGACAAGTGTTGTAACGGACGTATTGCTGCGGTGGAAAAAGGGGAATTACCTGTACCTATTCAGGATTTTTGGAGAGTTTTTTCTGAGGAGGAGTCACAAATTTTGCCTCCCCATAGAGACTATGATTGTACTATTGAATTTGTCCCTGGAGCGACTCTTCCTAAAAGTCGTTTATTTAATCTTACTATTCCTGAGAGAAAGGCTTTGGAGGAATACATACAGACAAGCTTGGCCGCCGGTCACATTAGGCCTTCCAAGTCTCCTGTGGCTGTTGGATTTTTTTTGTTAAAAAAAAAGATGGCGGTTTACGTCCTTGTCTGGACTTTCGTGAGATTAATAAAATTACTGTACGCAATCCTTACCCACTGCCATTGATTCCTGATTTGTTTAACCAGTTAGTGGGGGCCAAGTGGTTCTCTAAAATTGATCTCCGGGGGGCATACAATTTGTTGCGCATGAAGGCGGGTGATGAATGGAAGACTGCTTTTAACACTCCTGTGGGTCATTTTGAGAATCTGGTTATGCCTTTTGGTCTTACCAATGCTCCAGCATTTTTTCAGAATCTTATTAATGACATCCTTAGACCTTTGATCAGCAAAAATGTGGTTGTGTATTTGGATGACATTCTGATTTATTCGCCTGATCTGGAGTCTCATTGGCGGAGCGTACGTGAGGTTTTACAGTTATTAATGGACAATTCGCTTTTTGCTAAGCTAGAGAAATGTGAGTTCGCTGTACAGAGAATTAGTTTTTTGGGCTACATTATCTCCAGCGAGGGCTTTGAGATGGACCCTGTGAAGGTTCAGGCGGTTCAGGAATGGCCTAGGCCTATTGGTTTGAAATCGATTCAAAGGTTTTTGGGTTTCGCCAATTATTACAGAAAATTCATAAAAAATTTTTCTATTATTGTCAAACCGCTGACCGATCTCACTCGGAAAGGTGCTAATGCGGTTCAGTGGACTTCTGAGGCCATTGAAGCTTTTGTGTTTCTAAAGGAGAGGTTCACCTCTGCTCCCATCCTTATGCAGCCTGATGTGACTAAGCCGTTTTTGGTTGAGGTTGATGCTTCTTCTGTGGGGGTTGGTGCGGTGTTGTCTCAGGAAAGCAAGGATGGAGTACATCCCTGTGCCTTTTTTTCAAAAAAATTTTCTGAGACTGAACTTAATTACGATATTGGTAATCGGGAATTGCTGGCTATTAAACTCGCATTTGAACACTGGCGTCATCTCTTGGAAGGTGCTGAATTTCCCATTCAGGTTTTCACTGATCATAAAAATCTGATCTATCTTGATGCTGCCAAGCTCTTGAATGCCCGTCAGGCTAGGTGGGCACTTTTTTTCTCGCAGTTTAATTTTTCCGTTACTTACATCTCGGGTACCAAGAATGTTAAAGCGGATGCTTTGTCTCGCAGCTTTTCTCCCATGGTCAGTGCTGAGGAGGAGGAGGAGAGCATTTTACAAGAAGGTGTTGTGATTGCTGCATTGGACTCCGTTTTGGAGGATGAGATTCTTAAAGCTCAGGAGAATGCCCCATCTAACACTCCCCATGGGAGGTTGTTTGTGCCTAGGACCTTTAGGAGAGATTTGTTTGTTGAGTGTCATGAGTCTCGGTTGGCAGCTCATCCAGCAATTTCTGAGACCAAGAGACTTGTGGGTCGCAGTTTTTGGTGGCCTGGATGGCAGAAGGAAGTCATTAAGTGGGTGCGTCAATGTACTGTGTGTGTTAGATCTAAGTCTTCGCATGCTCCTGCTGCGGGGTTGCTTTGCCCTCTGGAGGTTCCTAGTGCACCTTGGACACATCTGGCTATGGACTTTATTACTGACCTTCCCCCCTCTGAAGGTTTCACGGTCATCTGGGTGGTAGTGGACCGTTTTAGCAAGATGTGTCACTTGGTTCCCTTCATCAAACTGCCTTGCGCTAAGACACTCGCTAAGGCCTTTGTCAAGGAAATTGTCAGACTACATGGCGTTCCTACTGACATTGTTTCTGAT
The DNA here is from genome assembly GCF_046119375.1 of Phyllobates terribilis. Taxonomy (NCBI): domain Eukaryota; kingdom Metazoa; phylum Chordata; class Amphibia; order Anura; family Dendrobatidae; genus Phyllobates; species Phyllobates terribilis. The sequence continues at coordinate 46,632,643 of NW_027362765.1, forward strand.
AGGGGACCTCAGTTCGTTGCTCGTTTTTGGCGTGCCTTTTGTGACAGGTTGGGAGTTCATTTGTCGTTTTCATCCGGATATCATCCTGAGTCTAATGGCCAGACAGAAAGAAAAAAACAGGATGTTGAGCAGTTCTTGCGTTGCTTTGTGGCAGACAATCAAGAGGGGTGGTCTGAGTTTCTGCCACTTGCTGAATTTGCTCTTAACAACCATACATCCTCTTCTGCTGGGTGTTCGCCTTTTTTTTGCTGTACTGGGAGACATCCGTCTTTTGGGTCATTCTCCAAATTGGTATTGGCTGTGCCTGAGGAGGAGAGTTTTTCCGGTGATTTGGAGAGAGTTTGGATGGATGTGCGTGATAATCTTCAGGAGGCTAACAAAAAATCTAAGAAGTACTTTGATAGGAAACGGCAAGAGGTTTCGTTTGCTATTGGTGACATGGTTTGGTTGTCCTCTAAGAATCTGCGATTGAGGATTCCTTCGAAAAAATTGGGTCCCAAGTTTGAAGGTCCCTTTAAGGTGCTTCAGATAGTTAACCAATCTGCTGTTAGCTTGGAGGTTCCTACCTCCTGGAAGATTAATCCGGTGTTTCATGTTTCTCTGTTGAAAAAAGCTGATGTGTCGGTTGGTGACTCCTCTGCCACTGTTCCTCCGGTGGTGGAGGACGGGGAATATGAAATTTCCCGCATCCTAAATTCTAGACGGTATAGAGGGAGTTTGCAGTATCTCGTCGCTTGGAAGGGTTTCGGACCCGAGGATAACTCATGGGTGAGGGCGGATGATGTTTCTGCTTCCAGACTTGTCAGAGCGTTTCACAGGTTTCCTGATAAGCCCGGTCCTAGGGGATCCGGAAGATCCTCTTAGAAGAGGGGGTACTGTTAGAACTCTCCTGTTAGGTTTTTTCTAGTTTGCTGGTCACATGACCATTTTTGCCTATTTAATCCGGCTCCGCCCTCCTGGCCTTGCTGGACTTCATTGTATTTACTACTCTTGAGCTAGCTTGGTGCTCTGTTACCGTTCTCTGTTAGTTGTGCTAGGTCTTCGGACCTCTATGTTCTTTGTTGTGTGTTTGTCTTTGACTGCTACAATTTCTGCTAGGAGGTGTCCAACGTTATCCCAGTCCCTAGTTCTTGTAGGGATCCCTCCCTTGCATCTATAGGTCTTCGTACAGACTAGCCGAGGACTTTAGCGGGTCTGATCGCAGGATCAGGTTCCCCGTTACATCGTAGGGATCCAATTTAGTTCTATTGTAGGGACAGATCTCCTGTCTTTCCTTAGTGCTTGTAGCAGATCATAACAGGAAGAAGCCAAGTACTTGGGCTACATTGTCAGGAGAAGTGAAATCAATCCACAATTAGCCATGGTCGAGGCAATCCAGAAGTGGCTGCAACCGCTTTCCAAGAAGCAGGTGAGAGCGTTTCTTGGAATAGTGGGATATTACTGGCGGTTTATCCCAAATTTCGCCATGATTGCCGCACCACTCACGGAGACACCAAATCGACGATGGCCAAATGGACTGCCGAAACAGAGATGGCATTCCAAGAGCTGAAGCTGGCTCTGTGTAAACAGACGGTCTTGGTCGCACCGGACTTCAGCAAAGAATTAGTGGTCCATACGGCTGCTTCAGAAGTCGGGTTGGTTGCTGTGCTGTCTCAAGAGATAAATGGTGAGGAACATCCCATCCTGTATCTGAGCTGGAAGGAATCTTCCTGCGAGAAAAACTATGCCATTGTTTAGAAAGAGTACCTAGCCATTAAATGTGCCATTGATATGCTGAAGTATTACCTACTAGGCAGTAGGTTTAAACTAGTGTCAGTCTTTGCACATCTGTTATGGTTAATGGAAAAAAATGATAACAATGCCTGGGTGACTTGATGATTCTTAGGCCTACAGGATTTTAGTTTCCACATAGAACATAAAATCAGGAAGTTGCAAGGTAATGTTGATGCCCTTGCCAGAATTCCCTGTTTGGTGTCTGAAGATGCCAAAATCCCCGGCTTTGGTTAGAGGGGGGGATAAGTTACAGGGTCACTGGCAATGTAAGTGATGGGAGATATGTATCACAAAGACTGCGATATTCTGTGATGTGAAAACCCAGAAGTTTTTCTCCAGCATTTTATGTGCAAAGAGGGGTTAATCGGCCATGACAGGGTTGGGCTTTTTTGTGAGTGGCTGTAAGAGATGGGCGGGACGGCCATTCACCATATCTCCACCCCAAGGACGTGGGTTGGCAAGTTAAATGTCCAGCCACTGAGGCTTTTTCTCTGTCTGGAGTCAGGACACTCCAGAGAAGTGTTTATATGCAACTGTGCAGGACCCTGTAGATTGTACCCTGGGCAGGCGGATTCCCCCAGGCTTGTGGACTGTGCTATATATTATCTTTTGTTTCCCACTTTTGTCAGAAAGGCCACATTCGTGTTGTTGAAACCTGCGTTGGTTTATGCAGTGTTTGAATAAACCAGCAGAAGAAACGTTCCTATGTCTACCTCTGTGACTAGCCGAGTGAGTCGCCTTAACACAGTAGGTTAAAAGATTTACGGTTGAAGATACAAATAAGTCCATCGAGTTGAACCTATAGCCTAACATGATGATCTAGGGGAAGGCAAAAATCTCACGAGGTAAATCATAATTGCCTCATATTAGGGAAAACATTCCTTCTTGACTCCACATATGGCAATCAGACTACTTCCCTGGATCAACGTCCCATTACAGAATCTAATACCCATACACTGTAAAATTATGTTTTTCAAGAAAGGCATCTAGATTCTTCTTGCACTATTGTAGTGAATCAACCATTACAGCTGACTAAAATATTTAATCTCTTTCTCTCATTTGGTATCTTTCCCTCCTCCTTCAAACACTCCAGCATACACTCATTACTTGAAAAAGCCATCCCTCGACCAGAACTGTGCTGCTAACTGCAGACTGCTCTCTAATCTCCCCTTGAATTCTAAACTCCTGGAACGCTTGGTCCACTCTTGGTCAATCTCCTCTGCTATCTCTCAGATCACTCTCTTCTAAACCCTTTACAATCCGGTTTCTGTTCTTACACTATACTGAAACTGCCCTCACTAAAGTCTCTAATGATCTACTAACAGCTAAATATAATGGTCACTGTTGATTCTCCTGGACCTCTCTGCAGCATTCGACAACGTAGAACACAAGCTCCTCTTCACTATGCTACACTTTATCGGTCTCAAAAATACTATTCTCTCCTAGTTCTCTTACCTATCTGACAGTGCCTTCACTGCATCTTTTGATGGCTCCTCTTCCGCTTACTGTCTGGGTTCCTCAGGGCTCACTCCTAGGCCCCCTCCTCTTCTCCCTATATGCTTCCCCTATTGGACAAATAATCAGTAGATTCGGTTTTCAGTACCATCTCTATGCTTATGACACCCAATTATACACATGCTCTCCTGACATCACCCCTGCATTACTACAAAATACCAGTTATTGTCTTTCTGATCTCTCAAGCATCATGTCCTCCCTCTATCTAGAACTGAATCTGTCAAAAACTGAACTCCTTGCTATCCTTCCCAAACCCACTTATTGCCATTTCTGTATGTGGTTCTACCATAACTCCACAGTAGCATGCTCGCTGTCTTTGGGTTGTGACTCAGATCTTTCCTTCACTTCCCACAATTGATCACTCACTTGCTCATGCCACCTACACCTCAAAAACATCTCTAGAATTTGACCTTTTGACTCTGCAAAAACTCTTATTATTGCAAATATTCATTTTAATCTGGACAATTGCAACTCTCTACTAATCGGTCTCCCTCTTACTAAACCCTCCCCTCTCCAATCCGATCTGAATGCAGCAGCCAGGATCATATTCCTGTCCAATCGCTACACTGAAGAATTCACCCTGTGCCAACCATTGCACTGGTTGCCCATTACCACAGAGTCCAATATATTATCACTCTCACCCGCAAAATTTTCCACAGTTCAGCTCCACGCTACATCTCCTCCCTCACCGTTCTCATACCTCTGTTCCACTAGTGACCTAAGACTAACTTCAATAATCTGAATCTCCCACTCCCATCTCCAAGACTTCTCGCGAGCTGTACCAATTCTCTGTATTAAACTACAAGTCCAGATAATTTAACTAATTCACAATACCCACAGTTTTAAGTGTGCCATAAAAACGCATTTCTTTAAACTGGCCTATCCCCTCACCTCACTTATGTAACTATTCCATTTTTCCCTTCCAAAATTTTCTTCCAAATCTTGTCACTCGTAGCATCTGTTTACACACCCTCCATGCACTTAAAAAGAACCCGTCAGCAGGATTTAGCCTTATGAATTAAATGCATGGCCATAATGGCACTGTGATGCTGATTAATCTGATACCTGGTGTGAAGGGATCCGATCAATGGCTGTGTTGAATATTCACCTTGTGAAGTTTTCATAAAATGTTATCTTCTGTGATTCAGGGCAGGACGTGGGGGCAGGGTCTTCTGGTCCTCCCCACCCCCACCACCAGCCTCCTCTGCTTCTTGTACACGTCACTGATTATTCAGTGACCTGCCTCCTTTTTAAAATTCCACTCTGCCACCATCTTCATTGTGTGGACGACACATGCACAGTGTGAGTCTGTGTGCAGGACTTCAATAGAATGGCGCTGGAAGGGGCTCATGCGCAAATTGAAATTTCGGCTCTGTGAATTTTTTCACTGAGCCGAAATCTCGATCTGTGCATGCGCCATTACCAGCGCTATTTTATTGAAATCCTGCACACAGGACACAGACTCACACTGTACATGCACCGCCCACACAATGAAGATGGTGGCAGCGCGGGATTTTAAAAAAGAGGCAGGTCACTGAATAATCAATTACCTGTACAAGAAGCAGCGGAGGCTGGGGAAGAGGGGGGGGGGGACCAAAAGAAGACCCTGCCCCCAAGTCCTGCCCCGAAGCACAGAAGACATAATTTTCTGAAAACTTCTTAAGGTGAGTATTCAACAGCCACTGCTTGGATCCCTTCACATCAGGTATCAGATTAATCAGCATCATTATGGCCATGCATTTAGTTCATAGGGCTAAATCCTGCTGACAGGTTCTCTTTAATAGCACTTTGTATCTGTACTTATACAGATTCTGGCTGGTGACCGGTTCATTTATTATTTTGATGGCTGGACCACACAATTCAGGCACTTTTTACCATTTACCTTTCGTGTCTCCCCTATTTCCTTATAGACTATAGCTTGCGAGCAGCAGAGCCCTCACTCCTTTTGGTATCTGTTGAATTATGTGTTTAATCCATTATGTCTTTATTGTCTATACAAGTCCCATCTGTAATATAAAGTGCTGCTGAATATCTTGGCGCTATAGAAATAAAAAATAGAAATAAAAATTATTATTATTATTACTACTACAACATGTGGCAGAACTATGTTCTCGTCATGAACATCTATGCCATTTTTAATGCATCCCACTATTTAATGCCAACACAGCCTTAGTAATGTCAAAGCGGCCTCAACATAAGTAAATGGTGGTAACCAAAAACCTATTAATAACACACTGCAATGCCATACATTCTTACAGTACAGACCAAAAGTTTGGACACACCTCATTTAAAGATTTTTCTGTATTTTCATGACTGAAAATTGTACATTCACAATGAAGGCATTAAAGCTATGAATTAACACGTGGAATTATATACTTAACAAAAAAGTGTGAAACAACTGAAAATATGTCTTATACTCTAGGTTCTTCAAAGTAGCTACCTTTTGCTTTGATGACTGCTTTGCACACTCTTGGCATTCTCTTGATGAGCTTCAAGAGGTAGTCACCGGAAATGGTCTTCCGACAATCTTGAAGGAGTTCCCAGAGATGCTTAGCACTTGTTGGCCCTTTTGCCTTCACTCTGCAGTCCAGCTCACCCCAAACCATCTCAACTGGGTTCAGGTCTGGTGACTGTGGAGGCCAGGTCATCTGGCGTAGCACCCCATCACTCTCCTTCTTGGTCAAATAGCCCTTACACAGCCTGGAGGTGTGATTGGGGTCATTGTCCTGTTGAAAAATAAATGATGGTCCAACTAAACGCAAACCGGATGGAATAGCATGACGCTTCAAGATGCTGTGGTAGCCATGCTGGTTCAGTATACCTTCAATTTTGAATAAATCCCCAACAGTGTCACCAGCAAAGCACCCCCACACCATCACTCCTCCTCCTCCATGCTTCACGGTGGGAACCAGGCATGTAGAGTCCATCCGTTCACCTTTTCTGCGTCGCACAAAGACACGGTGGTTGGAACCAAAGATCTCAAATTTGGACTCATCAGACCACAGCACCGATTTCCACTGGTCTAATGTCCATTCCTTGTGTTCTTTAGCCCAAACAAGTCTCTTCTGCTTGTTGCCTGTCCTTAGCAGTGGTTTCCTAGCAGCTATTTTACCATGAAGGCCTGCTGCACAAAGTCTCCTCTTAACAGTTGTTGAAGAGATGTGTCTGCTGCTAGAACTCTGTGTGGCATTGACCTGGTCTCTAATCTGAGCTGCTGTTAACCTGCGATTTCTGAGGCTGGTGACTCGGATAAACTTATCCTCAGAAGCAGAGGTAACTCTTGGTCTTCCTTTCCTGGGGCGGTCTTCATGTGAGCCAGTTTCTTTGTAGCGCTTGATGGTTTTTGCAACTGCACTTGGGGACACTTTCAAAGTTTTCCCAATTTTTCACACTGACTGACCTTCATTTCTTAAAGCAATGATGGCCACTCGTTTTTCTTTACTTAGAATTTGTATTATGGCAAGGAAAAAGCAGCTAACAGGCTATTCAGTAGGACTATCAGCTGTGTACCCACCAGACTTCTGCACAACACAACTGATGGTCCCAACCCCATTTATAAGGCAAGAAATCCCACTTATTAAACCTGACAGGGCACACCTGTGAAGTGAAAACCATTTCCGGTGACTACCTCTTGAAGCTCATCAAGAGAATGCCAAGAGTGTGCAAAGCAGTCATCAAAGCAAAAGGTGGCTACTTTGAAGAACCTAGAATATAAGACATATTTTCAGTTGTTTCACACTTTTTTGTTAAGTATATAATTCCACATGTGTTGATTCATAGTTTTGATGCCTTCAGTGTGAATGTACAATTTTCATAGTCATGAAAATACAGAAAAATCTTTAAATGAGAAGGTGTGTCCAAACTTTTGGTCTGTACTGTATGTGTTTAAAAATTAAAATGTGATCCCTTTTTGGGCGCAGATACTTTGTATATGGAAAAGTCATGACTTTTTAACATGGAATAGTTAAAAAATGGTCGCTGTTTAGGGAGTAGCTACACATTTGGTGCTTACTTGAAAACTAAACCACCAGGGTCCATGAAGAAGCAACGGGAAGCTCAAGTCCAGGGCTCATGCAGCATGGCCATCAAATCAACGGCTTAATAATATTATATTATTATTTTAGCAGTGGCCTCTTGAGGAAATTAATTTTTCGGGGGTCAGCAGTAAAAGGTTTTAAATTCCTTGTCTGATGAATAAAATGAGGACAATGCAAAGTCTTATTTCAGCGACTGGTGACTTAACGTTGAAAAATATTTGGATGGCAAAGCAATAAGCTTTTGTTTGGAGAAACTTTAAAACATCTTTGGGACAGCATAGACCACAAAGAAGCAAAAGTTTATTTTACATGGCCCATGACAATTAAAAAAATATTTCAGTCTTTTTTTTTGGGCAGCAGTAGAGTTCACTAAACACAGTGAAAGAAAACTTGTATTTTCGGTATTGACAGATGAAGCAATAAGATGAACAAGCAATGGCAATAAACTTGAAATTTTGGGGGCAGCAATTATGTTTTTGTTCTAAATATTTTTAAAATTCTTGTCCACCACACAAAAACAATATTGCCTGTGAAGAAAGAATGTGCAGGATGTGGCTAAACATGACCTGGTGTTGGAACCAAACCTATTGCTGAATCATGCAGGTGTCACCACCTGTCCTCATGCGCCAGTGGGGCATGAAAGACATTTACTGTCCCTGTCCATAATTGCTTCTCTTTGTGTCAATGAAGCAAAGTTCTTTCAAGAAAAAAAGACAAGTCCAAGGAACAAGCTCTGTTTTGAGGGCAAAGAGAAGACACCACTGTCATGAAAGTTAGCCGCCATCTTAGGTATGATACGTCATACCTGAAGATATTCCCTATTGTCATTTCTAAAAATCCCTCACACAGCTCCTACCATGTCACATTTCTCCAGCCCATGGTAAATAGAGCAATTCGCCCCCACCTCTGGAGATCAGTCTCCAGGAACTTCTTTGATATGGTAAATAGATGGGCCAGCATCAGTGAGACCCTAGGGGGTAATTAACACCTTGATATCACTTGAAACCAGAAGCAAACCATTTGTGCAAGCCTGAAAACCTCTCCATTGTCTCAAGAAACCATGTGCTTTCTTTGTGGAAAATGGCCGCCAAAAGCTACAGATACACTATCAATTCATAACCACACGATACAAGTTAGGGAACCCGAACAAAATGTATCATGTGGGGAAGGTGCCCGCGGACACAATCATGGGACTTATAAATCCATGAGTGGCCTGGAAAGCTAGATATTTAGAAGAACCATATACAAGGTCCCAGGGGAGGCATGTTTAGAGTCAATGGCTTCCGCAGAAGAGTAGGATCACGACGAGACCTCTGGTGATACGATGAGATCACCCCAGGGAAAGTTATGGGTACTTTTCTCAAATGGAGCCAAAACTGGCTTTGGTAGGGGGGTCGGGGCTTAGTAAACTGACATCACCAAGAGTGGGCGTGACAGGACTCTAGTATAGCCGACAGCCAGAAACCCCCTTCAGTTTTGACCCAGGAGATGATGTGAACAACTCCTAACGTCGGGTCCAGGTCTCTGAGTGGGAGGAGCACCTTTGCCATGTGCTACTGAGGCTTGGACGACTGCAACTAAGCTTGAACCTGTGGGATAGCAAAGCCTCCCTTGCACCACAAAAACGGTAACTGATTTATCGTTGTTATTCCTGTGTTTTGTATTTCTAATTGTTATATCTCTTATTCTGGCCAAATACTGTTGTATAGTTAATTGTATAGCCTTGTAATCTAGTGTATTCTTATAATCGATTAAATCATAAATTAATCGTGGGCTGTATCTTTTACTCTGCATATACGAATCCATTGGTCCGGAAACACTTGGCTGAAACGCTACTGGGTTGGTTCCTGACCCGATACAAGTCTATTAATGGACTGGGCTTGTATCAAACGAGAACTGGTGGCAGCATACCATCTGGACCTGGCTCAGCGTGGATTCCTTCCAGCACCTCCAGCACAGCAGGAGGCGAAGACCTGTAAAGTCCTAGCCGAGGACTTCCCCCTGCTTGAGAAAGATGGAGACCTGGACTCCTTTCTGTTGGCATTCGAAAGGACCTGCCTTCAACACCATCTGGCCCGGGATCAGTGGGCAAGACACCTGACCCCCCATTTGAGGGGTAAGTCCCTGGATGCCTTGGGGGACTTACCTGCCGGGGAGGTACAGGACTACAACAGCATCAAGCGGGCCCTGATCCTGCAGTACAACCTCACTCTGGAGTCGTACCGCCAGAAGTTCCGGAGCCTGCTGCGTGGCCCCAAGGACACCTGGACCGATCATATGCGGGCGCTGTTGAGAGCCGCAGAGCACTGGACCTCGGGTCTAGCTCTTACTACCCGCCAGGATGTCCAGGAACTATTCGTCATGGAGAAGTTCTTGTGGAACTGCCCAGAGCTCCTCCGACAGTTCCTCCGTGACCGAAAACCAACGGGGGCTTCTGCTACAGCCGCCCTGGCATATGAGTATGCCAATAACAGAGCGCCTGAGCCGAAGAAGTCTGCCAGCAGCACCTGGAGAGGGGGTAAGCCCAATCCTGCCCCTGTTTCCCCATCCCCCAGAACACAAGGGGTGTATCCCCCTGTTGCCCTCTCCAGGCAAGGAACAGACGTAAGACGTCATCATTGCAACAAGCCAGGACACTTTAGGGCTGAGTGTCCCCAGCGCCAAAAGGCCCCATCCCAGTCCCAGAGAGCGCCCAATGTTCTGTGTGTGGGAGGGGGTGGTGGTAGGTCCCTGGACAATATCCAACCCGTCACCATAGGCCCTTCTGCGGTCATGGGACTGCGGGACACTGGCGCATGATCGAACCCTGGTACGGCCTGAGGTGGTGTCCCCTCAAGACTTTGTACCGGGAAAGACCCTTTCCGTCTCCGGGATTGGAGGCGTGGAGTCGGCACTTCCAGTGGCCATGGTGTATTTAGATTGGGGTGCCGGGAGGGGGATGCGGGAGGTGGAAGTAGCACCAAATATTCCCGCAAACGTTTTATTAGAGACCGACTTGGGGCGGCTAGTGTTGCAGTATGTACCCACTGAACCCCCAAGTTCGGCTCCCCCAGAATGTCTTGATTTATCTGCTTCTAACGTGAATAATGTTGTATGGAGTGTGTCTCTTACGGAGGAGGAGGGAGTGGAACCTGAGAGTAACACACACACAGACACAACACAAACAGGGTTGTTAGTGAGAGCAGGTGAGGATGCCCCCAGAGGTGCTCAGCCAGCGCACAGGGACCTCTTGTTCTCCGGTGAGGGAGGAGGGGGGCAGGATCGTGTAGAGGGAGGCTCAAGGATGGAGAGGAAAGTTGCTACCGTCAGTGTAGGGCTTCCAGGAGAATCCAGGCCGCTGAGTCTAGGGCCTCTGCAGGGGGGGAGCGAGCCATGGGGGGTGGGGATGTCCCAGGAGAGGATCCGCCAGGTAAGACCCCAGAGCAGGAGTTCTCCACGTCCGGGATGTCGACAGGCCTAGGAAGCCTGCCTGATCTGGCGGCTTGGTCAGAAACCGAGGGGAAGCGGGCACTACCCACGGTCACAGCGGTCATAGCCGCTGTTACCAGGAGTGGGAGCGCCGGAGCCCAAGGAGCCTCGCAAAGGTCTGAAGGCTTCCCCATTTCTGACCAAGTGGCAGCTGGGTCAGACAGCGGCCAGGAGACATGTCCGGAGGTGCTGACGGAAGATGTGGCAGTTTCTTCGATTCTTGCCCCATCGAGTCAGGAGTTTCGGGCTGCGTTGGAAGCCGACGACAGCCTGAAAGCGCTGAAGGAGCGGGCGGCACAGCCTCCCCAGGACTCAGACGGCGAGCATGTGGTCTGGGACCAGGGACGGCTGTACCGGATGTCGGTCAAGCAGGGTTCACCGGAGGCGTGGCCCAGGGACCGACAGTTAGTGGTACCCTATCCGTTCAGGGTGGAATTGTTGCGGCTTGCGCACGAGATTCCGATGGCTGGACACCTGGGGATCGCTAAAACCAAGGCCAGGATAGCTCAGCATTTCTACTGGCCTGGGATGGGAGCCGAGGCGACGGCCTACTACAAGTCGTGTGTCACCTGTCAGAGGGTGGGGAAGTCGGGGCGGCGCTCTAAAGCCCCACTGATACCTCTGCCAATCATTGGAGAGCCTTTCTCGAGGGTGGCGGTGGATCTCGTGGGACCCCTGCCCACTGGCCCCCGCGGGAAACGCTTCATACTGACTGTAGTAGACTACGCCACCCGGTACCCGGAAGCGGTAGTTTTGTCGTCCACTAAGGCCGACAAAGTGGCAACCGCCTTATTGGAGATTTTCTCCAGAGTAGGATTTCCCCAGGAAATGCTCACTGATCAGGGGACCCAGTTCATGTCGGAGCTGATGGAGTCCCTATGTAAGCAAATACAGGTGCAACACCTGGTGGCCACCCCATATCACCCACAGATTAATGGCCTGTGTGAGCGGTTCAATGGCACCTTGAAACAGATGCTTAAGATGTTTGCCGACTCCTACGGGAGTGACTGGGAATGTCTTCTCCCGCACCTGCTATTTGCTTACCAGGAGGCTCCGCAGGCCTCAACGGGGTTCCCCCCCTTTGAGCTCCTGTACGGGCGACGTGTGCGGGGACTCCTGGCTCTGGTGAAGGAAGCATGGAAAGGGGATTTAGCCACCTCGGAGGTGTCGGTCATCAAGTATGTCGCACGCCACCGGGACAGGATGATGGCCTTGGCAAAGCTGGTGCAGGACAATATGGTCCAGGCCCAGGCCGACCAGAATGCTTGTGAGAGGACCTACCAGGTGGGTCAAAAAGTGTGGGTACTGGTCCCCTTACCACAGAACAAGCTTCAGGCAGCCTGGGAAGGTCCATACCTCGTGCACCAGAAACTCAACGCCGTCACCTATCTGGTCACCCTGGACCACGCCCGTGGAAGGAGGAAGGCCTTCCACATGAACATGATGAAGGCTCATCATGACCGGGAAGCGTATGCCCACCCAGTGTGCAACCTTCCCGAGGAGGGAGAGGTAGAAACCCTCCTGGATCTGCTCGCCAAAGCCAAGGCGGGTGGATCCATCGAGGATGTGAGAGTTGGCCACCAGCTCACGGAGGACCAACGGTCCCAGCTGGAGGCCACCCTGCACTCCTTCCGGGAGCTGTTCAGCAGCCTGCCCGGAAGGACTGAGATGGCTGTCCATGACGTGGTCACTGGCGATCACCCCCCCGATCCGTCGTTCAGCATATCGGGTCTCTTTCGAGGTGCAGGAAAACCTGCGCCAAGAGATAGACGAGATGCTGAAGCTGGGGGTAATCCAGGCATCCAACAGCGCGTGGGCCTCACCTGTAGTCCTCGTTCCTTAAAAGGACTGAACTACGCGGTTCTGCGTGGACTACCGGGGGCTCAACGCGGTGACGGTCCCCGATGCGTTTCCCATACCACGCATCTATGACCTGCTCGATCGTATGGCCGGGGCCAAGTACCTGACCATCATGGATCTGAGCCGGGGATACTGGCAGATTCCCCTGACCCCCGCGGCAAGGGAACGCTCTGCCTTTATCACCCCTTTTGGACTATACGAGTCCACGGTAATGCCATTCGACATGAGGAATGCCCCTGCCACTTTTCAGCGGATGGTCAATATGCTGCTTGAGGGACTTGGAGGGTACGCGGCTGCGTACTTGGACGATATTGCAGTCTTCAGTCCCACCTGGGAGGATCACCTAGAGCACCTGCGGCAGGTGCTCGGTCGGATCCAGCGGGCAGGCTTGACCATCAAGCCGGAAAAGTGCCAGCTGGGCATGAGTGAGGTCCTCTACCTGGGTCACCGGGTAGGCGGGGGTGTTCTGAAGCCAGAACCTGGAAAAGTGGATGCCATTGCATCCTGGCCCACCCCCAGGACCAAAAAGAAGGTGCTGTCCTTCTTGGGGACTGCCGGGTACTACAGGAGGTTCGTTCCACTCTATAGCACCTTGGCCAAGCCCCTGACGGACCTCACCAAGAAGAAGCTGCCTGTCGCAGTCGACTGGACTGTCGCCTGCGAGACAGCCTTCAGGGCACTCAAGACCACCCTAAGTAGCTCCCCTGTACTTCAAGCTGCCGACTTCGACCGGCCGTTTGTGGTACAGACCGACGCCAGTGACTTTGGCCTCGGTGCTGTGCTAAGTCAGGTCAACACTACAGGCCAGAAACATCCTGTCTTGTACCTGAGCATGAAGCTACTGCCATGGGAGGTGGCCTACTCCACGGTGTAAAAGGAATGCCTGGCTATTGTATGGGCCCTGCAGCGTCTGCAGCCATACTTGTACGGGAGCCATTTCACCGTGGAGACGGACCACAACCCCCTCAGCGGTCTCTGGGTCGAATGGAAGGTTGCTACGCTGGAGCCTCGCTCTCCAGCAGTATCACTTCTCCATTCGCCACAGAAGAGTCCGTGACCACGGTAACGCTGACGGGTTATCCCGGCAAGGGGAGGATGCAGAAGGACGCATGGGAGAACACAGGAATGTGTTACCCCTTCACGCCATTTTATAGGGGGAGGTGTCATGAAAGTTAGCCGCCATCTTAGGTATAATACGTCATACCTGAAGATATTCCCTATTGTCATTTCTAAAAATCCCTCACACAGCTCCTACCATGTCACATTTCTCCAGCCCCTGGAAAATAGAGCAATTCGCCCCCACCTCTGGAGATCAGTCTCCAGGAACTTCTTTGATATGGTAAATAGATGGGCCAGCCTTGTTGTGTCCAAGCAGGACAGAGTCAGCGAGACCCTAGCGGGTAATTAACACCTTGATATCACTTGAAACCAGAAGCAAACCATTTGTGCAAGCCTGAAAACCTCTCCATTGTCTCAAGAAACCATGTGCTTTCTTTGTGGAAAATGGCCGCCAAAAGCTACAGATATAGTATCAATTCATAACCACACGATACATGTTAGGGAACCCAAACAAAATGTATCATGTGGGGAAGGTGCCCGCGGACACAATCATGGGACTTATAAATCCATGAGTGGCCTGGAAAGCTAGATATTTAGAAGAACCATAGACAAGGTCCCAGGGGAGGCATGTTTAGAGTCAATGGCTTCCGCAGAAGAGTAGGATCACGACGAGACCTCTGGTGATACGATGAGATCACCCCAGGGAAAGTTATGGGTACTTTTCTCAAATGGAGCCAAAACTGGCATTGGTAGGGGGGACGGGGCTTAGTAAACTGACATCACCAAGAGTGGGCGTGACAGGACTCTAGTATAGCCGACAGCCAGAAACCCCCTTCAGTTTTGACCCAGGAGATGATGTGAACAACTCCTAACGTCGGGTCCAGGTCTCTGAGTGGGAGGAGCACCTTTGCCATGTGCTACTGAGGCTTGGACGACTGCAACTAAGCTTGAACCTGTGGGATAGCAAAGCCTCCCTTGCACCACAAGAACGGTAACTGATTTATCGTTGTTATTCCTGTGTTTTGTATTTCTAATTGTTATATCTCTTATTCTGGCCAAATACTGTTGTATAGTTAATTGTATAGCCTTGTAATCTAGTGTATTCTTATAATCGATTAAATCATAAATTAATCATGGGCTGTATCCTTTACTCTGCGTATACGAATCCATTGGTCCGGAAACGCTTGGCTGAAATGCTACTGGGTTGGTTCCTGACCCGATACAAGTCTATTAACGGACCGGGCTTGTATCAAACGAGAACTGGTGGCAGCATACCATCTGGGGGATTTGAGGAAGGCTGGCAGTGACGGTCGGAGGTGTGGATATAAATTACTGGTGCAGCCAGGGAAATATATATACCGCCCTCGCTGCAGAGGGCCTCAAATACCCAGTGGGCTGCAGGACGGCCTCTCCGGCGACCACTCACTCTAGGTGCAGTACCTTGACTGACCTGGGAGGTAAGGGGGCGCCAGAGAGTTGTGCCTGTATCGTGGCATCACGGATTGGTGACGTGTAAGGGACAACACACCACCGTGTTTTCCCCCGCTGGTAGCAGCTTCCTGGCACTACTTACTCTAGGTGCAGTACCTTGACTCACCTGAGAGGTAAGGGGGCGCCAGAGAGCTGCACCCACCGGCCGGCATTTCATCACAACCCCTTTCTGTGAGAAATAATGGAAAATGGGTACCATTAATTGAGGCATCTCTGAGTGTCTTCAATTTCCTGAAAGGAAGTAAATTCTACTCAGTGGGACAGGAGCAACTGCACAACCAGCGACTTGATCAGGTGGGAGTTGAGTTGACACAAAAGTGGATGTGTTAGCATGTATTGTTGTTTTCTGGCTACACAATCACGTATGAAAAACTGACACTGCAATGAAGGAGGAGGAGTATTCGGAGTATGACAAACAGTAGATGATGATGACACCGACAGGTGATGATGCAGCCTGCAGAAAGGCAATCATGTGGAGAAAGAGGATAAGAACAGACTGAGTCTGTCCTTAAGAAAGGTCATCAATTTCTGATTGATGGTGGTACAACACCCAGCACCCCCATCGATCAGCTGTTCCCGAGGTCAGTGGTGGCTGGAACTGCACAGCTCCCATCTACAGAATAGTAGCCGCGGCTATTGATTTGAATACAGTAGGTTGCGGATGTACAGTACCAGGCTGCAGCTGTGGCTATGCAGCTCCATAACTGAGCAGTTCCGACCGCCTTTGACGCCGGGAACAACTGATTGCTGGGAGTGCCAGGCCAGGTGTCGCAACCTCAAACTTTATTTATGGCTTGTCCTGATGAAGAAGTTTGTTAACTTTGAAATGCATTGACAATAAACTGCACAGAAAAATCATTAGTCTCCAGGTTTCATCTACTGATATCTTCGGCAGCGCAGTGAACCCCATTTCTCCATTGTCTCTTCTCCTATGATGTAGCATTGATGGAGGAGCACACTGAAAATACCGTCAGGCTACCGAAGCAATGTAATAATGAGAGGTGAGGATATAACAATGAAATCAGAGGACCAAGTGATAAGAAGTCCTGGTTACCTCATATAGACTAGAACATAGTGAAGAGTAAGCAGTAACAGTGCCAAGACATCCTGTCCAAAAGGACTTCCTGTCAGAAGCTCCTTCCTGTCAGAGAGATGCAGTGGCTGAATACAGAAAGAGTTGAGGAAGCAAAAGAGAGGAAGCAGGAGGGAGAGAGACGCAAACAGAAACAAGGGGGAGGGGACAACAATGAGGCTGTGTAGTGTGGAAAGCTGGGGAAAGTGAGAAAAAAGATGGGAGGAAAAGGAAGATGGCAGGAGGAGAAGAGATTTACCGTATTTTTCGGACTATAAGACACACCTAGGTTTTAGAGGAGGAAAATAGGAAAAAAAATATTTAAGCAAAAATGTGGTCATGATGCCCTGTTATAGGGGAGGGAGTCTGCTGCTGACACTGGTATTGAGGTATTGTGCCCCAATTCTGTTAATATCCTCCATCCTGGTATGTATGGCCCCCCCATCCTGGTATACGTGTCCCCCATCCCATCTTGGTATACGTGGCCCTCATCCCCATCCTGGTATGCATGGCACCCCTTGATCCCCCATCCTGGTATGCATGGCACCCTTGATCACCCATCCTGGTATGCATGGCACCCCTTGATCCCCCATTCTGGTATGTATGGCACCCCTTGATCACACATCCTGGTATGTATGGCTCCCCTCATCCCCATCCTGGTATGCATGGCACCCCTTGATTCCCCCATCCTGGTATGCATGGCACCCCTTGATCCCCCATTCTGGTATGTATGGCACCCCTTGATCACACATCCTGGTATGTATGGCCCCCCTCATCCCCATCCTGGTATGCATGGCACCCCTTGATTCCCCCATCCTGGTATGCATGGCACCCCTTGATACCCCATCATGGTATGCATGGCATCACCCTGATCCCCATCCTGGTATGTATGGCACCCCTTGAGCTCCCATCCTAGTATGCATGGCACCCCTTGATCACCCATGCTGGTATGCATGGCACCCCTTCAGCCCCCATCCTGGTATATATGGCACCCCTTGAACCTCCATCCTGGTATGCTTGGCACCACTTGAGCCCCCATCTTGCTATGCATGGCACCCCTTGAGCCCCCATCCTGCTATGCATGGCACCCCTTGATCACCCATCCTGGTATGCATGGCACTCCTTGATCACCCATCCTGGTATGCATGGCACCCCTTGATTCCCCCATCCTGGTATTCATGGCACCCCTTGATTCCCCCATCCTGGTATTCATGGCATCCCTTGATTCCCCCATCCTGGTATTCATGGCACCCCTTGATTCCCCCATCCTGGTATTCATGGCACCCATTGAGCCCCTATCCTGGTATGCTTGGCACCCCTTGAGCCCCCATCCTGGTATGCATGGCACCCCTTGAGCCCCCAACCTGGAATGCCTGGCACCCCTTGAGCACCCAACCTGGTATGCTTGGCACCCCTTGAGCCCCCAACCTGGTATGCTTGGCACCCATTGAGCCCCCATCTTGCTATGCATGGCACCCCTTGAGCCCCCATCCTGCTATGCATGGCACCCCTTGAGCCCCCATCCTGGTATGCATGGCACCTCTTGATCACCCATCCTGGTATGCATGGCACCCCTTGATTCCCCCATCCTGGTATGCATGGTACCCCTTGATTCCCCCATCCTGGTATTCATGGCACCCCTTGATTCCCCCATCCTGGTATTCATGGCACCCCTTGAGCCCCCATCCTGGTATGCTTGGCACCCCTTGAGCCCCCATCCTGGTATGCATGGCACCCCTTGAGCCCCCATCCTGGTACGCATGGCACACCTTGAGCCCCCAACCTGGTATGCTTGGCACCCCTTGAGCACCCAACCTGGTATGCTTGGCACCCGTTGAGCCCCCAACCTGCTGCCCACAAAAAAAATAAACAATCATACTCACCTCCTCTCTCCTCCAGCGCTGTCCCGCTCTGCTGCTGACACTCTCACTGTGAGAGCGCGCACACTATACCGCAGCGCGGCTCCTGATTCCGCTCTGCGGTCAGTGTGCCTGCTATTAAAGACCATGGATATTTACTACAACCCATGGGAGTGGGTTGTAGGGAATATTCACAAACTTTAATAGCGGGCATACAGACCGCAGAGCGCAGCAGGATCCGCGCTGCGGTACAGTGTGCCGGCTATTAAGGAAAATTAATATTCCCTGCTCCCCATGCCCATGGGTGTGGGGAGCAGGTAATATTTATTTTCTTTAGTAGCAGGCACAGCGCAGGCTGCAGCAGTCGGCTGCTGCCTCCTGTGCCCCGCTGATCCCCCGCTGCTGCTCCCCCAGACCTCCTACCACGCAGAGCCACAGTATATACAGGGAGATAGTATTCGGACTATAAGACGCACCCCGCACTTTCCTCCAAAATTTTGGAGGAAACAAGTGCGTCTTATAGTCTAAAAAATACGGTATTAGTATAAACAAAAATATTCATATAGAAGTAAAACAGAAGTAGATACATGTAATAAAAGGTATAACAAAGGACTAATAAAAAGGACATTTACCCCTTTCCCCTGCATATATCCTGGAACTTGAAGGGGTTATTCAATGAAATCAAGTTATTACAGAGTGGTGAGGTCCAACTGCTAGGACCCGCACCCATCCACAGAACAAGGAATTTTTATTCTAGACGGTGTACTTACTGTATATCCCCTTTACAAAATAGAGTGGCAGGTCGGACATTCAACCGCAGCTCCATTCATTTTCTTTGAGGCTTCTGGGAAAGAATAGAGCTCAGCACCTGGCAGCCGTGTAGGAGATTAATGGAGCAGCGAGCGAGCATGCTCACAACCACTCCATTCTAACAGGGATAAAAGTGCTCCATTCTGCTGATCAAAAGAGCCCCAACAGTCAACAAGTTATTTAGCAATTTTTTGCTATCCCTGTATTTACTGGGTTACAACTTTGTAGGAATTGTATGTATGCCACGAAATTGAGATTTTTTTTTTTTTTAGGAGAAACAGGACTTTCTTTTAATATATAAATGTTGTGTGTATTGTAAGGCACCTACCGGACATATAGTTGAAGGGAGGTATGTGTCACAGAGATGGTTGTCATCTGTGATGTAATCCTGGAGAGCTCTAGCACACATAGCACTAAGAGGATTGTTTGGTGCATCCGGACCCAGGTTTTACGGGCAGCCTGAGAGACGGGCGGGTCTGGCTGCCCACATACCTCACCTGGGGGTGTGGTTAAGAGGTTAAAATGGGGTCTGTTGTTTGTCACATGGTCTGTGTGTGTTCTAAAGAACGGTTTCCATTGTTTTGCATGCACTGAAGGCTGTTTGTCCTTGGTGAAGTCTGCCATAAGCCAGCAAGCAACGCCAGACAAAATGGAGGACCTGCTTAAACATCTGGAGCAAGCACCGCAGGCACAGCACCAGCAATTGTTACAGCAGCAACAAATGGCGCAACAGAATGACAAGTAAGCTGCTTTTGCAAAAGCTCCAGCAGCAAGAGGATCAGCACCGTCAACAGCAGCAGCAAATTGATTTGCTCACAGCAGCGATTTGTGGCACGGCGACAGCTCCGACAAGGTCAGTGGACAATTTTTCCATCCAGAAGGCGGTAAGGAGAGCCCTGCAGAAAATGACCCCTGGTGATGACATAGAGGCCCTTTTGACTGTATTTGAAAGGGTCGCCGAGAGGGAGAAACCGCCAGAGCAGTGGGCAGAGGTGCTGGCGCCATACTTGATGGGGGAGCCCCAGAAGGCTTACTATGACTTGGCCTTGTTAGATGTCAAGGAGTATGGCAAGCTAAAAACTGAAATTCTGACGCGCTTGGGGGTGATGATGACTGTCAGGGCGCAGCAGGTCCGTGACAAACCCCCTCACTTCCAAATGTTTGACCTACTGCACTTGGTCCAAAAATGGCCACAGCCAAAGTCGTCTACCCCTGTGCAGATGGTAGAGCAAGTGGTGATGGACTGGTTTGTGCATTCCCTGCCAAGGCCAATACAGACTTGGGTTGCCCAGGGTGATTCCCCGGAATGCTGATGAACTGATCAGAATGGTTGAGAGGTATCAGGGGGTTGAGGGTTCCTTGGGAAGGCAGCCCACTCCATACTGGGAAACCCAACAGGGGGCGGAGGCCCAAAAGGGGGTGGGCATCCAAGGTCCAAAGGGACGGGGAGGTAATGCCAAAGGTCCCTGCTGGTGATATATGCTGGAAATGCCACGGCCCAGGCCATATAGCTGCCCATTGTTCCCTGACCTCCGAGCCAATGGACTGGGACTCCGCTGTTCATATTATGCGTATCCAGTCTGCAGTGTGAACTGTCCACCCAACGAGAGGCCACAAGTTTGTCCCATAAAGGTAAAATGGTTGGCCAGTAACTGGACTTCTAGACTCAGGGAATCTGGTGACCCTTGTGAGGGCCACACTTCCGCACCAGCTGATCCCAGGGAAGAAGGTTGGCGTCCGCTGCATCCATGGTGATGCTAAAGACCACCCGGTGGCCAGAGTGGACATTGAAAAAGCCCAAGGCACTGAGTCCCACGAGGTCGGCGTCGTCCAGGACTTATTGCACCCCGTAATTTTAGGCCGGGACTTTTGTTTGTTTTTAGATCTGTGAGGAAGAGTTCAAGGCTTGGTGGCTCGGATACAAAACCGGTTAACCCTAAAGAGGTATCACCACACCCAAAGTCAGACGGGTTTCCCTTCTGTGTCCTTGTGGGGGATGAGGAGGTAGTTTCCCCTGAGTTAGGGGTGACCAGTGAAAATTTTGGGTCCGCCCAACATAGGGACCTAACGCTGAGGGAAGAATTTAGCAATGTCACAGTCATAAATGGTACTGCGCAGTAGACGGGGCTGACACGAGATTTCCCTATTTTATGTTGAGTGGGGAGTTATTGTACCGGGTTGAGAAAGTGAGGGAGGAGCTTGTGAAACAGTTATTGGTACCAGGGCCCTATAGCCGGAGGGTGTTGGACATGGCCCATTCACATGTCTTGGGTGGCCATCTGGAAGTGGAAAAAACTCAGGAACGGATCATGCAGAGGTTCTATTAGCCCGGATGTCACCGGGAAATCTTAAAGTATTGTAGGTCCTGTCCTGCGTGCCAGTTAACCACCCCCACCTCTCACTTTCGAAATCCCCTCGTGCCATTGCCCATCATTGAAGTGCCGTTTGAGAGAATTGCCATGGACTTTGTCGGTGCCCTTGTTAAATCTTCTTGTGGGTGTCAATACATATTGGTTATTGGACTATGCCACACGCTATCCTGAAGCGATTTCCCTGAGAAACTCCTCGGCAAAGAGTATAGCTCATGAATTGGTCCACGTTTTTTCCTGGACAGGATTACCAAGGGAGATCCTGACCGACCAAGGAACAACCTTTATGAGTAAGGTGATGAGGGAATTGTGTAAGGCCCTGCAAATCACCCAACTGAAAACATCAGTATACCATCCTCAGACAGATGGCCTTGTGGAAAGGTTCAATAAAACTCTGAAGAGTATGTTGAGGAAGGCCATAGAAAAGTACGGTAGAGACTGGGACTGTCTCCTACCATATCTGTTGTTCTCTATCCAAGAGGTTCCACAGGCCTCTACTGGGTTCTCGCCATTCGAACTACTGTATGGCCGACATCTGCGGGGTCTCCTTGATATAGCAAAAGAAACTTGGGAAGCTGAAATCACACCCCAGCGGAGCGTCATCAAGTATGTCGCACAGATGCAGGAGAGGATTGCGAAGGTGATGCCCATTATAAAAGGACATCTCCTCCAGGCACAAGAGGCTCAAGCTAAGGTCTACAACCGGTCAACCAGAGTGAGGCAGTTCAATCCTGGAGACAGAGTCCTCGTGCTAATTCCTACTGTGGAAATTAAGTTCTTGGCCAAGTGGCAAGGGCCTTATGAGGTGGTGGAAAAGCTTGTTGAAGTGAATTATAAGATTCATCATCCAGGAAGACGTAAACCATACCAAATCTACCACGTTAATTTCATCAAGCCATAGCAAGACAGAGAGCCTGTTGAAACTCCATGTTTGCTGGTCAAGCCAGAAGCCGAGGTTGGAGGAGTCGCAATAGCGGAGACTCTGTCGAAGGCCCAAAAACAGCAGTGTCGGAAATTGCTGCAGAAGAACAGGGACCTGTTCTCAGAATTGCCTGGGTGTACAAAGGTCATAGAGCTTGAGGTTCTGACGGAATCACATGTGCGGGTGAACTTGAAGCCCTATCAAATTTCTGAGGCCCGAATAGAGTGGATTTCCAAGGAAGTGAGTGGTATGTTGAAACTCTGAGTCATTGAGGAATCCAAGAGCGGATGGTTGAGCCCGATTGTCCTGGTTCCAAAACCTGATGGCGAATGGAGATTCTGCAACGATTATAAGAAGTTGAATGAAGTCTCCAAATTCGATGCATATCCGATACCGCGTGTCGATGAGCTGAACGAGAGTTGGGCTGGCAAGGTGCATAACCACCTTGGATTTAACAAAGGGATATTGGCAAATCCCCATGTCACAGGGAGCCAAGGAGAAGACTGCTTTTTCTACGCCCAACGGATGCTTCCAATATGTTCTGATGCCGTTCGGATTGCCGGGAGCCCCAGCCACATTGAAGAGGGCCATAGAACGGATCCTCGCACCCCATAAGAAGTATGCCACGGCATACCTGGACGATATTGTAATCTTCAGCCCGGACTGGGGAAGTCATCTGAAAAAGCTCCAGGCAGTCTTTGATGCTCTTAGGAAGGCAGGGTTTTAATAAATCCAAAAAAATGTGCCATAGGGAAAGAAAAAGCCAAATACCTGGGTTATGTAGTAGGGTAGAGGCGAGATCAAACCCCAAATCAGTAAAGTGGAGGCAATCCAAAACTGTCTGAGACCATTGTCAAAGAAGCAAGTTAGAGCCTTTCTAGGAATCGTGGGATACTATAGGAGGTTCATCCCAAATTTTGCCATGATGGCCACACCCCTGACTGACCTCCTTAAGGGGACGAAATCAGCAATGGCCAAATGGATGGCAGAGACGGAGATGACCTTTCAAGAAATGAAAGGGGCCCAGTGTAAGCAACCGGTTCTTGTTGCCCCTGACTTCAAGAGGGAATTTATACTCCAGACAGACACCTCAGATGTCGGTTTAGGAGCAGTCCTTTGTCAGGAGATACACGGGGAGGAGCACCCTGTTCTCTACCTGAGTAGGAAGCTATCCCCATGTGAAAAGAATTATTCTGTCATAGAAAAGGAATGCTTGGCCATAAAGTGGGCGGTGAACACGTTACGGTACTATCTGTTAGGATGAAAGTTTATACTGAGATCATATCATGCCCCACTCAGGTGGATGAGGGAAAAAAAGGGAAATATTCTAGGGTCACTCGCTGGTTTTTAGCCCTACAGGATTTCAGCTTCCATGTGGAACATAGAGCTGGGAAGCTACATGGTAATGCCCATGCCCTCTCGAGAATCCCCTATCTAGTAGTAGAAGGTGCCAAGCCCCACAGCTTTAGGCAGAGGGGGGAGGTATGTAAGGCACCTACCGGACATATAGTTGATGGGAGGCATGTGTCACAGAGATGGTTGTCATTTGTGATGTAATCCTGGAGTGCTGCTCTAGTGCATATAGCACTAAGAGGATTGTTTGGTGCATCCGTGCCCAGGTTTTACGTGCAGCCTGAGAGATGGGCGGGTCTGGCTGCCCACATACCTCACCTCTGGGTGTGGTTAAGAGGTTAAAATTGAGACCGTTGTTTGTCACATGGTCTGTGTGTGTGGAGGGAAAAGGCCTCCTGTGTGATATCTAGACTGAGCCAGTAGACTGGATGCTCTCCAGCCTGTGTGACCACAGGACTGACTAACTTTGTCTAAAGAACTGTTTTCTTTGTTTTGCCCGCTCTGAAGGTTGTTTATTTTCCCTTTTGCTTGTGGACGATTTATGGAGGAATAAACCGACTTGGACATTTAAATGGAAGAGCTTTCTGTTTTGCCTCCCGACGCACCCGAGTAGCACCCCTACAATATATAAAATATATATATATATATATATATATATATATATATACAGTACAGACCAAAAGTTTGGACACACCTTCTCATTTAAAGATTTTTCTGTATTTTCATGACTTTTAAAATTGTACATTCACACTGAAGGCATCAAAACTATGAATTAACACATGTGAAATTATATACTTAACAAAAAAGTGTGAAACAACTGAAAATATGTCTTATATTCTAGGCTCTTCAAAGTAGCCACCTTTTGCTTTGATGACTGCTTTGCACACTCTTGGCATTCTCTTGATGAGCTTCAAGAGGTAGTCACCTGAAATGGTTTTCACTTCACAGGTGTGCCCTGTCAGGTTTAATAAGTGGGATTTCTTGCCTTATAAATGGGGTTGGGACCATCAGTTGTGTTGTGAAGAAGTCTGGTGGATACACAGCTGATAGTCCTACTGAATAGACTGTTAGAATTTGTATTATGGCAAGAAAAAAGCAGCTAAGTAAAGAAAAACGAGTGGCCATCATTACTTTAAGAAATTAAGGTCAGTCAGTCCGAAAAATTGGGCAAACTTTGAATGTGTCCCCAAGTGCAGTTGCAAAAACCATCAAGCGCTACAAAGAAACTGGCTCACATGAGGACCGCCCCAGGAAAGGAAGACCAAGAGTCACCTCTGCTTCTGAGGATAAATTTATCCGAGTCACCAGCCTCAGAAATCGCAGGTTAACAGCAGCTCAGATTAGAGACCAGGTCAATGCCACACAGAGTTCGAGCAGCAGACACATCTCTTCAACAACTGTTAAGAGGAGACTTTGTGCAGCAGGCCTTCATGGTATAATAGCTGCTAGGAAACCACTGCTAAGGACAGGCAACAAGCAGAAGAGACTTGTTTGGGCTAAAGAACACAAGGAATGGACATTAGACCAGTGGAAATCTGTGCTTTGGTCTGATGAGTCCAAATTTGAGATCTTTGGTTCCAACCACCGTGTCTTTGTGCGACGCAGAAAAGGTGAACGGATGGACTCTACATGCCTGGTTCCCACCGTGAAGCATGGAGGAGGAGGTGTGATGGTGTGGGGGTACTTTGCTGGTGACACTGTTGGGGATTTATTCAAAATTGAGCGCATACTGAACCAGCATGGCACCCACAGCATCTTGCAGCGGCATGCTATTCCATCCGGTTTGCGTTTAGTTGGACCATCATTTATTTTTCAATAGGACAATGACCTCAAACACACCTCCAGGCTGTGTAAGGGCTATTTGATGAAGAAGGAGAGTGATGGGGTGCTACGCCAGATGACCCGGCCTCCACAGTCACCAGACCTGAACCCAATCGAGATGGTTTGGGGTGAGCTGGACCGCAGAGTGAAGGCAAAAGGGCCAACAAGTGCTAACCATCTCTGGGAACTCCTTCAAGATTGTTGGAAGACCATTTCCGGTGACTACCTCTTGAAGCTCATCAAGAGAATGCCAAGAGTGTGCAAAGCAGTCATCAAAGCAAAAGGTGGCTACTTTGAAGAACCTAGAATATAAGACATATTTTCAGTTGTTTCACACTTTTTTGTTAAGTATATAATTCCACATGTGTTAATTCATAGTTTTGATGCCTTCAGTGTGAATGTACAATTTTCATAGTCATGAAAATACAGAAAAATCTTTAAATGAGAAGGTGTGTCCAAACTTTTGGTCTGTACTGTATATATATATATATATATATATATATATATATATATATATATATATACATACATACACACACACAGTATACACTTCTCTGTGGTTTTTGTATTGTTTGGTCTTTTTAATATCTTACAAAAAGCTAATAAGGAGTAGAAAAAAATGCATTTTGCTTCAATTTCATGTATAACATGTTTTTTTAAACAAATGAAGGTTTTTCACCCTGGTCTAGATGACCGGCGCAAGGTGAGGTGTCAAATTCATTATGAGGCACAAGCCGCTTAATGAAAAAGGCACATCCTAATGGAGTCTTCTAGTCTAGCTGATTGGAAAAAATCAATTTATATTTTTCATGTATTTAGTGTGGAGAATATATCTGCAAAACGATTTAGCTTGATTCGCAATATTAAAAAACTTATAACACCTTATAGGGAGCGATCTGTGGCGCACGCTTGGTGCTTGGACCGCGTTGCGCACAATGGAGCATTCTGTTGGCCTTTTCTGCGTGTATGCTTTCTTAACTTTTGGATTAATTTGGGCGGCATTTTAAAAAAAATAGTCCTTAGTATTATGACCCTTAGTAATCACCTCACACTAGTCAGAGATCTAATGGATGATGATTTTCTGGAAAGTTGTGTTGTAGCAGAAACGCAAAATAACACCAAATCGCTCAACTCACTTATTAGGACTTTTGCTCTGAAACATCTTTTTTTGCGTGCAAAGGTTGTGAACATAGCTACATTTTTGGTAATAAGTTATCTTTAACAAGGGATTTATGCTGATTATTAAAGTAATGAATGTAATGGGAATGACTGTTGGACAGCAAGCAGAGGTGTACGCGCACACTCGGGACGAGGCTTGTTTAAATCGCTTATAGCGGCGTTTGTCTGACTCCGTTCCAGATGACATCTCATCGCAAAAAATAGAGCAGCTCTGCAGGAATTTTATGAGCATGAGGAAGAATCACTCTATGATCCTGGAATAACTGATTGATCCTAAGTAAACATGTCTCTGTGTAATCCATACGAAAAACAGCATTTTTCTTGAAACCACTCTTTCAAATTGGTGGCCACAATATCTCCAGAACCAATTGGTCAATTGAGTCTGGCTTGTACACACATTTTCAGTATTTAAGTGCCTATCTCCTGTACCAGAATCAAGTCAAAATTTTCTTTCTTGTTATTTTGACAGTCCTCTAATTGAACCAAAAATCGATACTCAATTTTCAGCATGACGCCATTTTGTTTTCTTTGCCCACTTCACTGCATTTTTACACTACTTATTTCTACTCTTTTCATTATATAAAAAATTCTAAGCATACTTCAAACATGTGTAACTTGGCTGCGCATAAATATATTGTAAAAAACCCTACCCCAAAAATCATATGCTTTTTCCACAGAAAAAAAAAAAAAAGCATAAAAAACGAGCGTCTAGACTAGAACACCCCTTTAAGGCCAGATTCACATGTTCAGTATTTTACATCAGTACTTGTAATCCAAAATCTGGAGGGGAACAATCAGAGAAGTAAAATAGAAAGACTTGCAGCACTTCTGCATTTTTCCCCAACTCCTGGTTTTGGCTTATAAATACTGATGTAAAATACTGACCAAATACTGTGTTACGGGCTGGGTGGTGGAACCACTGTGCCATGATCCGAGGAGGAAAATGCAACAGGTGAAAGCTGGTGATAGAAATCGCTAAGGCATATAAAATTCAGCAATTGCTACCTTTATTGAGGTCATCTTCATCAGGTGAAGATCACCTGATGAAGACGGCTTGCATGCCGTCAAAACACGTTGTGTTTTTACAAGGACTTCAATAAAGGTAGCAATTGTTGAATTTTATATGCCTTAGCGCTTTCTATCACCAGCTTTTACCTGTTGCATTTTCCACATTTCACCCCTTTTGGGGTTACTGGTGAGCTGCTTTGGCTTTCTTTTTTATTTTTAATTTTAATTTTTGCTCATGGATTGTTTGCCCCTCATTTTGACATCTTAGCGCTTCCTACTACCCGCTTCAACGTCTTTTTTTTTATTTTCACATGATCCGAGGAGGACCTGGGGCGTGACTAGGTGCCTAACGGATGCACGATACCACGATCCGAGGAGAGACGAGATGCTACTCCGGGACTGACCTCAGGTGGATGGCAGCTGATCCCCAATGGGACAGGAGGCAGGAACGGCCATGAATTGTAGACTGGCACGACTCAGACAGGCTGGTGCTGGTGGGCATGGCTGGTATACAGGCAGGCTGGTGCTGGCGGGTATGTCTGATAGACTGGCAAGCTGCTATAGAGGCAGGTGGGCACAGCTGGTATATAGGCAGGCAAGCACGACTGAAAAGCAAGGCTGGTACGGCTGGTATAAAGGCAGGCTGGCTCGGCTGATAGACAGGCAGGTATACTGGCTACAAGCACTGGGACCTGAGAACTAGCAAGTGTGTTAGAGAAACAGACAAACGATGTTGCACAGGCTCCTCCCATCAGGCGGAGGTGCCTTAAATAATAAGTGTCTCACAGTCATTGGCTGGGGACACTTTAGAATGGTGCGCTCTGTCCCTTTATAAGAGACTATAAGCACAGTGCCTGGGAATTTGTGCATTGTGCGTGTACCCCAGGCAGCAGCAGGGCAGGTAGAGGAAGGAGGAGCAGAAAAGACAGGACGTGGGCCATGGCGGTGAGTGTGTCGGAGTCTCTGGCGAGGGAGGCAGGAGGCAGAGACGCCGGCGCTACATACTGAACATGGCCTAAAAGTGGCATCTCCACAAATCTTATTGCAGTTGGAGACTGGAGTAAGATTTGATGCATAAGGTCCTCATAAGGCTTCATGAATTAGATGATTGGGCGTCGGCATGCTTGTCTCGACTCAGCTTCGACAAGTGATCTGACAAACAGAATCACTTTGGTTTCATAAATTAAGGACCCTAAAACCCTATGGTCTTAAAGAGACAAATCAAAAAATATCTTATTTCTGTTTTGTTTTTTTTCCAACGTAACATCTCCCAAACCGTTTCCTGTCTTGCTTACATTTTTCTATTTTATTATGGTTTTTACTTTCAATCATATTTCTATCTCTCTCTGTCCTCCTGTTTATCTATATTCAGCACCAGGGTCGGACTGGGGCACCGGGACACCGGAGAATTCTCTGGTGGGCCCAAGTCCTCAGCGGGCCCCCGAGCAGGACGCACGGGGCCCCTGGTTAATATGGCCGCCGGGGCTCCTCCGGGCCCTTGCACTGTGGCTGATGAGGGCAATCTGGCCTGCTTCTCGGACCCCCAGGCTCCGGGGGGCCCATGGCCAGATTGCCCTCATCCTGTGCGATGGACAGGGAGCGATCGCTCCAGCTCCACTGCTGACAGGAGGAAAATGGCAGTGGAGCTGGAGGGATCCGTCTTCACCTCTGCTTCCTGCCTGCCGCTTCCTCCCTGACACCAGTTCGCGCTGCTTGATGATGTCATCATGCAGAGCGAGCCTGTGTCAGGGAGAAAGATACCGGGCAAGTTGCAGAGGACGATGCTATGGGAGAGCGTGTTGAGAGGTAAGTGGTTTTTTTTATAACTGATAGACTAGACTGGAGATGGGGAGAAATGGGGACCGCAATGGTGATGGAGGAGGTGGGGGGAGATGAGGGAGAGCAATGGTGATGGTGGGGGGAGATGAGGGAGAGCAGTGGTGATGGTGGGGGGAGATGAGGGAGAGTGATGGAGGAGGTGGGGGGGATATGGCATTGATGGAGGAGGTGGGGGGGAGATATGTATGTATACCCTTGTATGTGGTATTATTCGGTCACTATGTGGTGGTAATATGGGGTCTGGTCATGGTGTGGTATTTTTCCCTTGTATGTGGTATTATTCGGTCACTATTTGGTGGTAATATGTGGTCTGGTCATGGTGTGGTATTTCTCCCTTGTATGTGGTATTATTCAGTCACTGTGCGGTGGTAATATGTTGTCTGGTCATGGTGTGGCGGTATTTCTTCCTTGTATGTAGTATTTTTCGGTCACTATGTGGTGGTAATATGTGGTCTGGTCATGGTATTCTCCCTTGTATATGGTACGGGGATATCGGCTAACAGTTTATTTGCATATTGCTGTAGGGTGGGCCCTGAGACACCCCAGTCCGACACTGTTCAGCACATGTAACATTTATAAAGTTTATACTTTGTTGTCTCTATACTATTCAGCTTCATTGTGCTGTTCCCTCCTCCCTTTGTGTTGCTTCCTCACTCTTACGCTTCCTCTCTCCTGATCCAGGCAATATGTGCCCTGACAGAAAACCTGCACAGCTATTCTGATCACCATTCTTGCCAAAATGTTTACGCTTACTCCCCCCTCTTCTCTGGTCTCTATGGTATATCCAGGACTGCCTATTAGGAGTGCCTTGGTCATATTAACTCCTTGCTACTTCACTGTCTCTCAGCATTGCATCATCTTGGTAACCTAATTTTAATTTCAGTAGGCATATAACTAACCATCTGTCAGGATTCCTGTCGTCTTTCTACAGTTTGACCACTAGTGGCTGCTATTGTTCACCTTAATAATTTTGCTGCAATCCCACTGCTTACCACTGGAGACTGCTGTTGTGTTCTTCAATTGCCCTTTACTAAGATGTCAGATTCTGAACCTGTGGAATCCATCTTGTTTCCCGTTTGGGCCTACTTAAAGCCACATGGATCTCTCACTCATTGCTTGAATATTGTGTCTAGCTGTTAGTCTAGTTCCAGTCTCCAGCTCCTGAACTTTCTTACCCAGACTGTTCTCATTTATTTTTGGATTGTTTCCTACAAACCCTTCGCTAGCTCCAAGAACATCTAATATCGCTTGCTGTTCCTGCTCGTGATCCTTCAGCCACTGGTTTCCAGCAGTGCTACTCCAGCATCGTAACGCCATTACTTGTAGTTCAGGTCACTGTCAGTGGGAAATTTCAAGAAGAGAAAAGCTCTCTGTGTGGAGTCATTTTAGATTCAGGAGTATCCTGCACATTTATTATATTTACAGGATCCAAGATAAAAACACACATGTAACAAAGAGCAAACTGATGGGCCTAACCAGTTTCACTCTTTCATGTTCAATATGGTTCCCCTGATGAAGCTGCAAGAGCGAAACCGATCATACTTTTTGCTTTGAAAGATCCTGGCATTGTATATGGCTTCAGAGCACATTATTTTAAATTTGGTGTGAATGTTGTTTTGTTCCTTTAGTTTCATTGATCCCTGGTTCACTAAAACTACAATAGGACTTATTAGATCCTTAAAGGGGTATTCCCATCTCCAAGATCCTATCCAAATATGTAGTAGGTGTAATAATAATATTAGCAAATACCTACAATTAGAAATGTAGTATAGTATTTTTGATTCGCTATGTCTCTTTCCTCATGTGCAGGCATTACAGGACCTTAGGTATCTATGGCTACGACCACTAATAAAGTGACAGTTAGTTAGCTAGCTGCTAGTGGTCGTAACCGTGGATACCTAAGGTCCTGTACTGCCTGCTCATGAGGTAAGTGGCATAGCGAATCAAAAATGCTATACTACATTTCTAATTGGAGGTATTTGCTAATATTATTATTATTATACCAACTACATATTTGGATAGGATCTTGGAGATGGGAATACCCCTTTAAGCTGGCTGTTTACCTTAATGCATTATTCACACTAGTTGTTTTTTTAATCTCATATGAGAAAAAAATGGACAGATTTTCCTGAATGTGCAGGTTTTCATAAATTTTTGATCCATAGGTCACTTTTTACCATCCGTGTTTCATCAGTTTTCTGATTGAGGTTTCCCAAGCATCTCTAATTGCGGCCATGTACAGATTGAGATTTGTAGACCTGCTGTGAGTCTCCTGACCCGAACTCAACAGCTTTGATATAGAGGGGTTCAGATTTTCCACTAGATTTTTTAGTATTAAAGGGTATATTCTGGACTTAATGAAAAACAAAAAATGTGCCTAATCCCTAACAAGCAGGGAGTTACTACCTACCTGCCTGTTGTACCTGGCGCCATTCTTCCCCGACACAGATCGGTCACGGAACGCTCTTGCCGGGGATTCAGCTGCCTCTGCTGACGTTGACAGAGCAGAGGCTTCTTTTCCACCCTGCTCTGTTGATGGGGAGGGACTTCCGACATCATTCTGATTAACAGCCGGCTCCCTCAGTTAGGCCGCCGGAACCCGGATGTCAAGGGAGAGAGCTTTTAGAATTGCCATTTCCAACAGGTGACACTAGAGTTCCCTTCCTCTTCTCCTCTGAATCAGCTCTTTGCATGTTAAAATTCCCAGAGCAGCATTGCATGATCTGAGTCTCCCTACACCGGCTTGGCACTCTACACAAAAAGAAAGAGGTTAACCATTTAGACCTCCTGTCAGAGGCCCCTCACCTAGTCAGATTAGAGCTCCTGCTTTGCACTGATGAGAGGCAAACTCCCCAAAACACATCTGCAAATGGGAACTTCTGGTTTGGTTTCTAATCCTAAGCCATATGGAAAAACACAGAAATTAACTTTTAGGATTGCTACTTCCAACAAATGGTACTACAGTTCCTGTCTTCTTCCTCTCTGAAGAGGCCATTTGCATTAGTAAAACAATATCTGCTCCAGAACAATTTCTAATTTTCTTATTATTAGTCATATGCACAATACAATTTTCACAATTACAATATTAATTAAAACATGAATCATCCATTAACATTGAAATAAGGTCTCACGGTAACAACTAGTGGCTGTAGATATTATGGCATCCAATAGAGTTGATTAGAAACAACCACACCGAGGACCTCTAGCGGCGGCCACATTAGAATGGCAACCTGTGAATATCCTAAAAAGGACAGAAGTTTCTACTAATCAGATTAATAGCCGAAATATAGAAGAAAACTGTAACATACCTGGCGGCATCCTTGCATAGTGGTCCATCTCCCACTGTGCAAGAGCGCGCACTTGATCTCCAGTCCAGAATGTCTCTCTGGCTTCCCTCCATGCTGTCTGTTTGTGTCTGTTTCTGCTGCTTAAGGGCGGCGCCCGATCACTTCCTGCTTTTTGTACCTGCTGCAGGCACACCCCTTGTGCGTCCTCAGCCTATTGCTGTCTGTCACCTGGTATTTAACCCAGCTGCTCCAGTCAATCCCTGCCTGAGCATTGTGTTTCATTCAGTGTGCTCTTTCACTCTGAATGTGCCAGGTCCCTTCTGTGTTCTCTTGTCTGCCTATCTTGGAGGCTGTATTTCCAGGCCTGTCTGAACACGCTTCTAGCCTGTTCCTCCCGCCCTCTAGGGGCTGCATTCCTAGACCCGCTCCTGTATCTAGTCTGTCCTGTCTGAACACGCTCCTAGCCTGTTCCTCCCGCCTTCTAGGGGCTGCTACCTAGACCCGCTCCTGTATCTTGCTACTGTGTCTGTTCTTGCCTGTATACGCTTCTAGCCTGTTTCCCGTGTTTCTCTATGTCCGTACCTTTCCTTTTTCTGCAGAGTCTGAACTCGTACCTAACTCCTGCTCGTTGTCACTGTACTCCCGTTTGTGAGTTTGTGGTCCACTCGCTACTTCACTGCAAGTACCCTGTGGGTATCTGGTTCTGCCTTTCCCTTCCTGTCTGTTCCGTGTGAACAGAGCCCTGTCCCCCCTGCTCTGCCTTTGCTCACCGCTCCGGCGGTTCTAGCCTGCTCTGCCTTTGCTCACCGCTCCGGCGGTTCTAGCCTGCTCTGCCTTTGCTCACCGCTCCGGCGGTTCTAGCCTGCTCTGCCTTTGCTCACCGCTCCGGCGGTTCTAGCCTGCTCTGCCTTTGCTCACCGCTCCGGCGGTTCTAGCCTGCTCTGCCTTTGCTCACCGCTCCGGCGGTTCTAGCCTGCTCTGCCTTTGCTCACCGCTCCGGCGGTTCTAGCCTGCTCTGCCTCTGCTCACCGCTCCGGCGGTTCTAGCCTGCTCTGCCTTTGCTCACCGCTCCGGCGGTTCTAGCCTGCTCTGCCTTTGCTCACCGCTCTGGCGGTTCTAGCCTGCTCTTCCTTTGCTCACCGCTCCGGCGGTTCTAGCCTGCTCTGCCTTTGCTCATCGCTCCGGCGGTTCTAGCCTGCTCTGCCTTTGCTCACCGCTCCGGCAGTCTCGCTCTGCTCTGACTCCTTTGCTCACCGCTCCGGCAGTCTCGCTCTGCTCTGACTCCTTTGCTCACTGCTCCGGCAGTCTCGCTCTGCTCTGACTCCTTTGCTCACTGCTCCGGCAGTCTCGCTCTGCTCTGACTCCTTTGCTCACTGCTCCGGCAGTCTCGCTCTGCTCTGACTCCTTTGCTCACTGCTCCGGCAGTCTCGCTCTGCTCTGACTCCTTTGCTCACTGCCCCGGCAGTCTCGCTCTGCTCTGACTCCTTGCTCCGGCAGTCTCGCTCAGCTCTGACCCTTTGCTCACCGCTCCAGGCGCCTCGTCCTGCTCTACTCTTGCTCACCGCACCAGGCGGCCTCGTCCTGCTCTACTCTTGCTCACCGCTCCAGGCGGCCTCGTCCTGCTCTACTCTTGCTCACCGCTCCAGACGGTCTCGTCCTGCCCTGCTCTCGCTCACCTCTCTGGGCGTCCTCACTCTGCTGTGTTTGTCCGCCACATCTGTGGTTTTGTTCCTGAGTCCCAGTGTGTACTGGGTCCTGTCCCGCCTGTGTTCCTACCTGCTAGTGCCTCCCTGTCTGCACTCTAGCCGTGCTTGCCTGTACCCCCCTGCCTGCATACCCGCCTGCCTGCATACCAGTCGTGCCTGCCTATTCCCACCAGTCTGTGTGCCAGCCTAACCAGTCTGTTCCTGTATTCCCCTGTGTGGGTCAACAGCCGTGTCCGGGGTCTGTCCTGGAGTAGCACCTGGTCCCTCTGCTCGGTTCCTCCTTGGTGCACTGGCGTCGTATGCCGTCGTGCGACCCTGGTCGGATCGGGTGAATACCTAGTTACGCCCCTCCAGGCATTCACTCTCCGGCACGGTCCAGTGGAATCACACGCACACGCCGCTCAGCCCGGGCGTGTGCATTACAGCATGCTCAGGCCATGGTTCCCGTTGAGCCCCACGGCCTTCGCTCTCTGAGACGTTTTCCAGCGAATACATGCATTAAAAATAAATAAATAATTTTTTTTTTTCCTTAGCTGAGTTCCAGGCGAATTACGCACCCGTCCAGATGGATCTATCAGCTCTCGTTCCTGCTGATCCGCCACGTTACTATGGGGATCCAAGACAGAGTCGTGCATTTGTGGAGCAATGCATGCTACACTTCAAGTTCTACCCTCTATGTTTTCCCACAGATCGGGCTAAGGTGGGATTCATGATGTCTTACCTAGCGGGTGATGCCTTGAATTGGATCAACCCCCTATGGGACGCACAGGATCCTATCGTCCTGGACATAATGGCCTTCCTGGTGGCCTTTCTAATGGTCTTCGATGATCCTAACCCGGAGGCTCCTGCTGAAGCTTCACTTCCCAATATCCCGGAGCAGCCCCGATGGGTAATGTGTGTGGGTAGCGCAATAGTCCTCCAGCCCAATGAGACTACTGCCCACCCAGAATCCTCACAGGGTGACTACGCTCTCCGGAATACTTCTCCCAACCTCAAGAGGCAGTCCAGACGTGCTAGACGTAGAGGCAAGCCGTCATGCCAGGGTCTGTCCTCCCTGAGACCTCCTGACCCCAACCTTGAAGTCCCTACTGAAGCTTCATCTCCCTGTATCCCGGAGAAGCCCCAACGGGTAATGTACATGGGTAGTGCACCAGTTCTCCTGCCCGAAGAGACTGCTGCCCACCCAGAATCCACACCGGAGGACCCCCTGTTGCCTCCTGAATCCCCCGGGATACCACTTGATGACAATTGGAGAGAGACTTCCCTATACTCTGTACCTGATACCTCGCCCGCTTCGTCCAGTGAGTCCGACCTAGTGTTCCCCGAAGCAGAGGTTACCCCCGAGTCTCTACACCCCTCCGATCAGGCGGAGGATCTCCAGTTGTCTCCTGAACCCTTCGGGGTGCTACCTGGTAGCGAAAGGACAGAGACTCTCCTATACTCTGTACCTGATACCTCGGCTGCTTCATCCAGTGGGTCCGACCTAGTGTACTCCGAAGCAGAGGTTACCCATGAGTCTCTTCACCCCTCCGACCTGGCGGAGGACCTCCAGTTGTCTCCTGAGCCCTTCGGGGTGCTACCTGGTAGCGAAAGGACAGAGACTCTCCTATACTCTGTACCTGATACCTTGCTCGCTTCGTCCAGTGAGTCCAACCTAGTGTACTCCGAAGCAGAGGTTACCCATGAGTCTCTACAC
The DNA here is from genome assembly GCF_046119375.1 of Phyllobates terribilis. Taxonomy (NCBI): domain Eukaryota; kingdom Metazoa; phylum Chordata; class Amphibia; order Anura; family Dendrobatidae; genus Phyllobates; species Phyllobates terribilis. The sequence continues at coordinate 46,668,767 of NW_027362765.1, forward strand.
CCCTCCGACCAGGCGGAGGACCTCCAGTTGTCTCCAGAAGCCTTCGGGGTGCCACCTGGTGGTGAATGGACAGAGACTTTCCTATATCCTGGATCTGATACCTCGCTCGCTTCGCCTAGTGAGTCTAACCTAGTGTACTCCGAAGCAGAGGTTATTCCCGAGTCTCTACACCCCTCCGACCAGGCGGAGGACCTCCAGTTGTCTCCAGAACCCTTTGGGGTGCCACCTGGTGGTGAATGGACAGAGACTTTCCTATACTCGGCACCCGATACCTCGCCTGCTTCGTCCAGTGAGTCCGACCTAGTGTACTCTGAAGCAGATGTTTTCCCCGAGCCTCTTCACTCTTCTGACCCGGCGGAGGACCTCCAGTTGTTTCCTGAATCCTCCGGGGTACCACCAGATAACAAAGAGACAGTGACTTTTCCTCACCCTGTACCTGATAACCCGTCTATTTCTTCCTGTGAGTTTGACAAGATGTACCTCGAAACAGAGATTACCTCCAAGTCTCTGCTCCCCTCCAACCCGGTGGAGGACTTCCAGTTGTCTCCTGTACCCTCTGGGGTGCCACCTGAAAATATATGGAGAGAGACTTCCTTGTGTGCTGTTCCTGGTACTCCACCCATTTCGTCTGTTGCTGAGGATGGCTGGATAGGAGGTAGCATCCTAGCTACCCAGAGGAGACCAGTTTTTCCGGTGGACAGTGGAAGTGATCTCCTTGAAGTTAAGGATTGGCCCTCGAATTCCCTGCGGAACATTCTGGCAGGCCTGAAGAAGAGGGGGCGTAAGGGGGGGGGGTACTGTAACATACCTGGCGGCGTCCTTGCATAGTGGTCCATCTCCCACTGTGCAAGAGCGCGCACTTGATCTCCGGTCCAGAATGTCTCTCTGGCTTCCCTCCATGCTGTCTGTTTGTGTCTGTTTCTGCTGCTTAAGGGCGGCGCCCGATCACTTCCTGCTTTTTGTACCTGCTGCAGGCACACCCCTTGTGCGACCTCAGCCTATTGCTGTCTGTCACCTGGTATTTAACCCAGCTGCTCCAATCAATCCCTGCCTGAGCATTGTGTTTCATTTAGTGTGCTTTTGCACTCTGAATGTGCCAGGTCCCTTCTGTGTTCTCTTGTCTGCCTATCCTGGAGGCTGTATTTCCAGGCCTGTCTGAACACGCTCCTAGCCTGTTCCTCCCGCCCTCTAGGGGCTGCATTCCTAGACCCGCTCCTGTATCTAGTCTGTCCTGTCTGAACACGCTCCTAGCCTGTTCCTCCCGCCTTCTAGGGGCTGCTACCTAGACCCGCTCCTGTATCTTGCTACTGTGTCTGTTCTTGCCTGTATACGCTTCTAGCCTGTTTCCCGTGTTTCTCTATGTCCGTACCTTTCCTTTTTCTGCAGAGTCTGAACTCGTACCTAACTCCTGCTCGTTGTCACTGTACTCCCGTTTGTGGTCCACTCGCTACTTCACTGCAAGTACCCTGTGGGTATCTGGTTCTGCCTTTCCCTTCCTGTCTGTTCCGTGTGAACAGAGCCCTGTCCCCCCTGCTCTGCCTTTGCTCACCGCTCCGGCGGTTCTAGCCTGCTCTGCCTTTGCTCACCGCTCCGGCGGTTCTAGCCTGCTCTGCCTTTGCTCACCGCTCCGGCGGTTCTAGCCTGCTCTGCCTTTGCTCACCGCTCCGGCGGTTCTAGCCTGCTCTGCCTTTGCTCACCGCTCCGGCAGTCTCGCTCTGCTCTGACTCCTTGCTCACTGCTCCGGCAGTCTCGCTCAGCTCTGACCCTTTTCTCACCGCTCCAGGCGGCCTCGTCCTGCTCTACTCTTGCTCACCGCACCAGGCGGCCTCGTCCTGCTCTACTCTTGCTCACCGCTCCAGGCGGCCTCGTCCTGCTCTACTCTTGCTCACCGCACCAGGCGGCCTCATCCTGCTCTACTCTTGCTCACCGCACCAGGCGGCCTCGTCCTGCTCTACTCTTGCTCACCGCACCAGGCGGCCTCGTCCTGCTCTACTCTTGCTCACCGCTCCAGGTGGCCTCGTCCTGCTCTACTCTTGCTCACCGCTCCAGACGGTCTCGTCCTGCCCTGCTCTCGCTCACCTCTCTGGGCGGCCTCACTCTGCTGTGTTTGTCCGCCACATCTGTGGTTCTGTTCCTGAGTCCCAGTGTGTACTGGGTCCTGTCCCGCCTGTGTTCCTACCTGCTAGTGCCTCCCTGTCTGCACTCTAGCCGTGCTTGCCTGTACCCCCCTGCCTGCATACCCGCCTGCCTGCATACCAGTCGTGCCTGCCTATTCCCACCAGTCTGTGTGCCAGCCTAACCAGTCTGTTCCTGTATTCCCCTGTGTGGGTCAACAGCCGTGTCCGGGGTCTGTCCTGGAGTAGCACCTGGTCCCTCTGCTCGGTTCCTCCTTGGTGCACTGGCGTCGTATGCCGTCGTGCGACCCTGGTCGGATCGGGTGAATACCTAGTTACGCCCCTCCAGGCATTCACTCTCCGGCACGGTCCAGTGGAATCACACGCACACGCCGCTCAGCCCGGGCGTGTGCATTACAAAAACAAAACAGAAAAGGCGCTCATGGTGTTAGCACATCACAAAAACGGAGTAAGGGATGTAGGGAGGCAGTAGTGCAGGATCACCATAGTGTGTAGGAACAACACCATTATAATGCATTAGGTGGGACCAATGCAGCCAATGTGAAAGTCTTTGTACCTTGAGTCTCTACACTCAGCCAAGGAGGAAAGATAAATGAAATGTTCTGCGATGAGTTCCGCAGAGCGATACTGGACTTTAGATAGAGGCGCAAATGGTTTCCGGATGGAAGCTAATAGTAGCCGGGAAAATGAGTTATCTTTATTAAATGATTAGAAAAAGTAGCCTAAAAAAAAAAGAGAATTTTGGGGCTCAATGTCCCCTTTTTCAAGTATTCAGAGACATGCAGAATGCAGCATCTAGATCTGCGTTTCCCAAACTCCAGTCCACATTGCCCCCAACAGATCGTGTTTTCAGGATTTTCTTATTACACAGGTGATGGAAGGTATCAAGGTACCAGAAATTTCCACAGGTTCTACCACCTGCAATACTAAGGAAATCCTGAAAACATGATGTGTCGTGGGCCATGAGGATGGGGTTTGGGAAACACTGATCTAGATATATACCAAATAATAGATGGTGCCAAAAATCGAATTCAAAGACAAACCCCCAAAGTCATACACGAAAATAACATCAACAATAACTTAATGTCTGCATAACAATGCTCAGTAATTAAAAACAAAGAAGGACCAACAAAAATAAACAAAGATGAAAAGAAAAGAAAAATGAATGAAAAAACGTGCACCGCATGTGCAGTAGAAAGTGGTGGTCAGGTGATGTGTGTGTTATATATATGGTGCTGTAATAAGAAGGAAGCGAGAAGGGAGGGAGGCAACATGTTGATCGTGAAGCTGCAGAAAATACCAGCATTAAAGCCTTACAGTAGGGAGGAGGTATGAACTGAAGAAGAGAGGAAAAAACGTTTAGCGATGCTACGCAACCAGTGACCCAAGCTGTGAAACGTCTAGGAGTTAAAGGGGTTGTCCCTATTCACTGTCCACGGGTCAAGTGCTCCTGCGCTTTACTCACAGTCCCTAGAGTCCAGTGCTCACAGTATCTGTGTTTACTCCCCGACCCTAGGTCCAGTGCTCCCCGTATCCATGCTTTACTCACCATCCCTGGGTCTGGTGATCCTAGTATCTGCACTTTTATTCACGATTCCCCAGTCAAGTACTCCCGGTATGTGTTCTTTACTCAACTTCGCTGTGTCCAGCACTCCTAGTATCTGCACTTTACTCACTGTCCCCTGGTCACCCGCTCTTGGTAGCCACACTTTACTCACTGTCCTGGCACCCTACACTCCTGGTATGTGGTACTTCACGCCTCATCATCACACCCTCCACATGTAATCAATGCGGCACCCACTGGGCAGTTCCTAAGAGTCCGCTGCATTTACTCCTCTGACTTGGATTTTGGGAAGAGGGCAGCGGACCTAAAGGAACGACTTTGGGAGCGTGGCTGCAGTAACCGCTCTATTAAATATGCTTACACCAGGGCCAAGAACGCTAGACGCCACAATCTTGTTTATACCCCAAAATCACGCCCCATGGATACAAAGATTAGAATGATTACACAATATCATTCCCATTGGAAATTGGTGAAGCAATGTATCAGTAAATATTGGCCTATCTTTTTGCCGACAAGACTCTTAAACAATACTTGCCACTACAACCAAGTATTACAGCATGACGGAGCAAGAACTTAAAAGATATATTGGTGCGGAACCACTATGACCAAAATGATCAGCCCACCCTGTCTTTTACTCAGACTCTTGGCCCTAGTTGGGAATGTCATCTTTGTGGAGGGTGCGTTGCATGCTTCAATATAGAACATGCTACGACCTTCCATTCATCTGATGGAAGCAAAGAGTATAAAATTATCCAATCTATCACCTGCTCTACGAAAGCAGTGATATACTGCGCAACATGCCCCCTTTAAATGCATCTTCCTAATCTAGGAAATAAATGGTTGCTCTCACTAGTGTGATGCCACCCCCAGAAGAAGGCAGATGCCGAAACGTACATAGGGGTTTTTCCTGGGTCTGGCACCACAATCTTGCACAGGTATTGTGTTACACTATCCTACTCTGATATAACTATATTTCATCTTGTGATTAAATCTATGAATGGCAATTTTTTGTCACTAGAAGCCATAATTAGGTATTTCAATAGATAGCATATCTACCTTTACGTGTTTACTCCTGTATGTGGGTTGTGGTGCCACCTAGTGGTTTCCCACTCCTTTTACATGTTTTTATTGAGTTTTGTGATTTTTCAATAAAAAAAATTATATTATTGTTCACAAATGTGGTGCCTTAGTACACTTTTTTCCTATATGATTTATGCTGCTCTGTGTATTGAGCCATCTACACTGTCCAATGTGGAATGTCTATCCTGACATACCCATTTGGGGATTTTGTTATTGCGATCAGGAATGGCGTCAGCGCCTGGGCAAGTACCGGGAGCCCTGAGCAAGCTCCCGCTTTCATATGGCCTGGCACTTGCCATACTTACCATTCCCTGTTCCACCGCAGTTCCGGCATCTTCCGCATCTTCTGACATTAACGTGTCAGGGCAGAGGGTGTGATGACGTCAGTACAGCGCGCCATCTGCTCTGACAGTGCAGGGAGCCGGGAGACGCTAAGGTGTCCTGACCTGCCGCCAGCGAGGAGTTTTTTCGTTTTTGTTTTTTTTAAAATGTATGGAGCAATATATGGGACCCATACTGTATGAAGCTATATATGGGGCCCATGCTGAATGGAGCTATAGATGGGGCCCATTCTCTATGGAGCATTATACGGGCCCATTCTATATGGAGCATTATACGGGGCCCATTCTGGATGGAGCAATATATGGTGCCCATTCAGTATGGAGCTTTATATGGGGCCAATTATTTTGTATGGAGTATTATATGGGGCCCATTATTCTGTATGCAGCATTATATGGGGCCCATTATTCTGTATGCAGCATTGTATGGGGCCCATTATTCTGTATGCAGCATTATATGGGGCCCATAATTCTCTATGCAGCATTATATGGGGCCCACTATTCTGTATGCAGCATTATATGGGGCCCATTATTCTATATGCAGCATTATATAGTGCCAATTATTCTGTATGGAGCAATATATGGGGCCCATTATACTGTATGGAGCAATATATGGGGCCTATTATACTGTATGGAGCATTATATAGGATCCATTATTCTGTATGCAGCATTATATAGGGCCAATTATTCTGTATGGAGCATTATATGGGGCCCAATATACTGTATGGAGCATTATATGGGGCCCATTATACTTAATGGAGCAATATATGGGACTCATTATATTGTATGGAGCAATATATGGGGCCCATTATACTGAATGGAGCAATATATGGGGTCCATTATACTGAAAGGAGCACTATGTGGTGCCCATAATACTGTATGGAGGACTATGTGGTGCCCATAATACTGTATGGAGGACTGTGTGGTGCCCATAATACGGTATAGAGGGACTATGTGATGCCCATAATACTATATGGAGGACTATGTGGGGCCCATTATTCTGTTTAGAGGACTATGTGGTGCCCATAATACGGTATAGAGGGACCATGTGGTGCCCATAATACTATATATAAAAGGCAAATACAATTCTGGGATGTATTAACAGAAGCATACAGTCTAGATCACGTGAAGTCATTATCGGTCTTTACTCCTCTTTGGTCAGACCTCATCTGGAATACTGTGTACAGTTTTGGGCACCACATTTTAAAAAAGACATAGACAAACTGGAGCAAGTTCAGAGAAGAGCGACCAGAATGGTGACTGGTCTGCAAACCCTGTCCTATGAGGAACGGTTGCAGGATTTGGGAATGTTTAGCTTGCAAAAAAGAAGACTGAGAGGAGACTTAATAGCTGTCTACAAATATGTCAAGGGCTGTCACATTGTAGAAGGATCATCTTTATTCTCATTTGCACAAGGAAAGACTAGAAGCAATGGGATGAAACTAAATGGGAGGAGACACAGATTAGATATTAGAAAAAACTTTTTGACAGTTAGGGTGATTAATGAGTGGAACAGGCTGCCACGAGAGGTGGTGAGTTCCCCTTCAATGGATGTCTTCAAAAAGAGGCTGGACAGACATCTGTCTGAGATGATTTAGTGAATCCTGCTTTGAGCAGGGGGTTGGACCAGATGACCCAGGAGGTCCCCTCCAACTCTACCATTCTATGATTCAATGATTCTATGATTCTATATTGAGGACTATGTGGGGCTCGTAATACGGTATAGAGGGACAATGTGGTACCCATAATACTATATGGAGGACTATGTGGGGCCCATTATTCTGTATGGAGGACTATGTGGTGCCTATAATACTGTATGGAAGACTATGTGGTGCCCAAAATACTGTATAGAGGACTATATGGTGCCCATAATACTGTATGGAGGACTATGTGGTGCCCATAATATGGTATAGAGGGACTATGTGGTGCCCATAATACTATATGGAGGACTATGTGGGACCCATTATTCTGTATGGAGGACTATGTGGTGCCTATAATACCGTATAGAGGACTATGTGGTGCCCATAATACTGCATGGAGCATTATATGGGGCCCATTATACTGTATGGAGGACTATATTGTGCCCATTATTCTATATGGAGAACTATATGGTGCCTATAATACTGTATAGAGGACTATGTGGTGCCCATAACACTGTATGGAGGACTATACTGTCCGGTCTACACTGTGCGCTGTGAGGATTCGCCGGTTTCTGAGCTATTGTAGAATTTATGATAGATATCACTCACGTAATGTAAGGAGTGAAATCTTTGGCATTGTACCAATACCTATATTTCTCTGCTGTATCTGTGCATCATGAATCGTGGTATGAGTAAAAGGGGCCCACTGAGACTCTTTCGCCCGGGGCCCACAAAAACCATGAGCCAGCCCTGATTACGATGTGGCTGCAGACACATTTGCAAAACCCTTTAGAGATGTAAAGTCATGGTGGTTGCAGCCCTACCTTGTTTACTTTTTAGCCATGTTTCATATCTATATAACACCTGAGATACGTGAAAAATTGGATCCTAGTCAAACCATTGCTAAACGACTTTGTGGTCAATCCTAGAAACTACATATTTGTAAGCCCTAAAATCATTAAGAAAGCTACAAGCATCAGATTAGAGTTTTTATAGGTTCGATAATTGCATTGTACTTTATCCACAATTCCCTTATCCAGGTCCATCCATTTAAATATCACCATTGACAGTCACCTTCTGCATAGAAGGATCTAAAGGGTTCACATTATTATTATATGCTTTCCTTATTTGCTTCAAATTAACTAATAATTGTGGGCAAAAGATTGACAATAACTTCTTTAGCCATATATTTTCCATCCTTATACCTGTTGGACATATCGGAATGTCATAGATGCCAGGAAATGAACGCTTATTTCATTAATTGAATGTTCCTGTTCCGATATTTGTACCTGTTGGACTGAATTAGCAGATCTTCTTTTTTTCTGAGATTATTTGATTCTTGAGTGGGGAATGCTTATAAATATATAGAAAGTTAGCCTTAAATTTTTCCAAGCAAACATTTATTTATGATTGGTAAAAAAAAAGTGAAATGCAGTCTTCAAATAGGTCTTCACAAATATGAGCTATTTTATCCTGATTTATAGACAGATATCGGCCATTTATTTGCAAATTGGGATAAGCTGTTCATTGGTGATTGTGAATAATGTTATCATTTAGTACTCTTAATTTCTTTCCTTTCTTGTGTGTGAGATGTTTTGTTACTTGACTATAAGAGCTTTATATTTTACTGTACTACTAGTCAATAACATAAATCTGTGGCAAAAAGAAAATTGCTACTTCCTCCTTCTTTGAGGTTTAAGATGATGATTTTTATGGACAAAATATTCCTTACATTAAAAACATGAATATGGCTTCTCTTCTGTTTCACTTCTCACATGCTTAACAAGATCTGATTTCTGATCTAAAAGTTCTTCACATTCTGAAAATGAAAATTGCTTCCCCCTCATGTGCATTTTTCGGTGATTAACAAGACTAGATGGCCAGGTAAAGCATTTTCCACATTCTGCACATGAAAATGGCTTCTCTCCTGTGTGAATTCTCTGATGTCTAACAAGATGTGATTTCTTGGTAAAACCTTTCCCACATTCCAAACACGAATATGGCTTCTCTCCTGTGTGAATTCTTTGATGTATAACAAGATTTGATTTCCCGGTAAAACACGTTCCACATTCTAGACATGAAAATGGTTTCTCTCCTGTGTGAGTTCTCTGATGTGAAACAAGATCTGATTTCTGGTTAAAACATTTCCCACATTCTGAACATGAAAATGGTTTCTCACCTGTGTGAATTCGCTGATGTGCAACTAAATGTGATTTCTCTGAAAAACATACTCCACATTCTGAACATGAAAATGGCTTCTCCCCTGTGTGACTTTTGTTATGTCTAACAAGATGTGATTTCTCTGTGAAACATGCACCACATTCTAAACATGAGTATGGCTTCTCCCCTGTGTGAATTCGCTCATGTCTAACAAGAGCTGATATCTTGCTAAACCATTTTCCACATTCTGAACATGAAAATTGCTTTGCATTTCTGTGACGTTTCTCATGTTTAAAAAAATGTGATTCATCTGTAAAACTTTTAACATCTTTTATGCGTGAGTATGGCTTCTTCCCTCTGTGAGTTCTTTTATGTTCAACATCCTTCCATTTATTTTTATTTTCCTCAATAGGCAAAGCTGAAGATAGCACTTGATGAAAAGGATCAAATGAAAGATCTTTGCTGAAAAGGGCTGAGGGTATATCTGGAAAAATTGAATGTTCTCCATATGTATCTTGTGTGATACCATCATCTTCTGCTTTAAAATCTGTATACACAACATTTTCCTCTGAGCTTCCGATACAGTCACCTGCCGAGAATAAAACTGAATATTTTTTTGGAGTATTATTGAATAATACAACCTAAATATTTTATTGATACTATATAACATTTCTCTATAAAAAATGACCATACAAATTGTAAGGCAAATAGCAAAAATCAATAATTAACCTATTAAAGCGTGAAAAAAAAAAACATTTTAAATAGCTGTTGGTTCCCCCACATGTAAGAACGAGGAAAGTGGAATTACCAGCAGAAAGACACCTATGTTGTCTGTTTATACCTCTTTAAAACAGTCTGGTTGAAATCCGTCAGCCTAACACCCACCACCCCTGAAATTTTCAGCCAGTGGAAAGCCGGGCAACTTCTATTCTCATAGGTGATCAGTCTGTCCTGCTTAAATCAGTGGATTTGGCTGATATTTATCTAATCAGTACAACCCTTTTAAGAAAGTGGTGGCCAAACAAATCCCAATCTTACGGTAAACCTTAGAGCAAGGCTCAGTACATCTAGCAATTAGCCACCCAGACTGTTCTTCTTCAGGTTTTTACTACTTTGTTGAAGTCAACAGCTCCATAGGTTCTTGTTTCACTGTGCCTGTCACTGTTCTTTTATACTGATTTGCTTAATGGAGAATCATAAAAGGTGCCTGAGATAGGGCCTTGTAGAAGGTGTAATGCTGGATTAGTATATGCAGGTTTTTTTTATAAAATGTGAAAGAAATCAGATAATTCCACTATCTTGCCTTCTCCTCCATTTTGTTTTTATAGTCATTTTTATCTTTTTTGTTTGTTTCAATAACCATTACAGTACAGTAATATATAAGTAAATGTATAACATTTTATTGCCCCAATCCATCCCTATGCCAAAACCTAACCAACCACTTGGCCGAGGAAAATTAAGGGGAAAATATATAATAATAGCAATATATAACACATATTCACCCTCCCATATATGGATATTTGTTTCCTCAGTTCGCATTGATCATAGACAGGGTCCCCATAACTGGCTGAAATTAACAAGTTAGTTTTTACTATTGTAGAGTCTACATTCCATATCCCGTGTTCCTCCTATCAGTCTGGTCCACTCCTCCAATGACTGGTTTCTCTACTAATACATTTCTTAGCTATAAGCATTCTTGCATTTTTATCCTTATGTGTTAAAGAATTTATTCTGCTGTGTTCAGGAAAATATTGCTTATGCTTAGAAAATTATTTTTAGGTCTTTTTTGCAATGCCAATGCTGTAAAGTTTTTTACATGAACAACGAAAACATTGGTGAGAAAGTCCATACCTAAGGGGCCCCTTACCCAACGGATAGCTGTCGGTCAAACTATGGTTTGGATGGCCGTTCGGCTGTCAGCTAACTCTCCTGAATTCTCGATTCACAGGTATACTCGCTCTACTGAGAGAGCAGTTACAAGACTCATCTGGTTGAGGCATATCTCAACGACAACAAAAGGATCGGTTGTCCAAAATATGACACACCGGATCCTTATCTCCCCTACATCGCCTATGTATTGGGGCCTTAAAGAAATGGCACCCAGTCAATGTCTTTCAAGAAATAATAGAGAAGATCTATGACTTACGTAGCTTTTCCTGGATTGGTTGGTTTTAAATTCGAGATAGAGTGTGATTGGCCAATTCTTCAGTCTAATCGTACCTTTGCTTCTCTTTTTTTTTATTTATGATGGAAGTACTCGGAGAAAGCTCTTTTTCAATCTACCTCATCAATTCAATATATGGTCCCCAGATAGGGAACTTACCAAACACAACAATGATGAGAACAGTTTCTACACTTACCCAAAAGGATATGTATCAACCCTTCTTATCGGATAGAGCTGTGCCGTCTCAAATGTAAATGCGACATGACACGTCACCTAATTTGTAAGAATTATGGACTAAATAAAATAATAAGAAAACCTTTTTAAAGTTGGACAAGCTGTTCCACCCTTTTTAATCCACAACAATTTCTGGTGCCAAAAACATTGGGAACGAAATCTGGTTGGGAATTTAGGTCGAAAAGATACACAATGAGAATAAGGCAATAATAAACCTTTATTTCTCATTAACTCTCCATCCTTTCGCACGCTGTCCCTCTGTCATTTAACATGAGCATGGCTCCACAAGGCCCTGAAACAGCTGCCAAGTGTGTTAATCACTTCCCGGTGAGTGACTTACATGTGCGTCACATGCTGGGAACGGGCCTATGGAGACCTGGAGAATCATATTGCTCAGTTGTTTATGTCAGTCACTGAGCGCTGTAAAATCAAAAAACAGTCATTGGCTAATGAAGTCATGTGCGGTAGTTGTGACGTCACTATTGTTGCCATGTTAACTAAGACTGAGGACGCACTAGAGCAGCAAGGGGTAAGTAACGTTGTATTTCTTCTATGCAGGCATATTTCATATCCATGTTTGTAGTATTTTTACATCCTTATTTTAGCATCTGTAACAGATTTACCTTTTCATCCAAAATAAATGATTTTGTCTTAGGCTATGTGCCCACGATGCAGAAATGCTCCGGATTTTTCTTGAGCGTTTCTGCATCTCCCTGGCAGAAAAAACGCATGCGGATTGTACATGCGGATTATACATGCGTTTTCCTGCCAGGGACATGCGGATGTGAAGCGTTCTTCACTTGCATTTCCGCATGCGGGTTGTCAAGAGCTTTCCAAGAGATTTTAGCATCACTAGGAAAGTGCTTGTCAACTTGGTCACACTATATAAATCCATGCAAACGGCATGGATTTATATAGTGTGACCCCAAAGAATGGTAAAAAATAAAAGAATAAATATATACTTACCTTCTGATGGCCCCCGATGTCTTTATTCGATGCGTCCTGGCTTGCCGGCAGCTCGCGGTACACTAAAGGACCTGCCGACGTCAGCGGTCGCGCGACCCATCACATGACTAAATGACATCATGGCAGGTCCTTTTCAGACCATCGGGAGTTGCCGGCAAGCCGAGACACATCGCTAAGGACACCGGGGGCATCAGAATGTAAGTATAATATTTGTATTTTATTTTATTCTTTTTTTTACAGGTACTATGGTACCCGGGTCCGGAAGAAAGCCGGGTACCATCCGCACATTGAAACGCATGGAATCCGCATCTACAGATGCAGTGATGCGGATTCCATGCGTTCCGATGCAAGTCAATGGCAGCGAAAACGCCGCGTTTACGCAAAATAATTGGTAGTTTGCGGATTTTTCCACAATGATAAGCCGCAGCGGAAATTTCGGCAGCATGTTCAGAGCACATGCGGATTATCATTAGGGAACATGGCAGACCTTCTACCAAGAGTTATTTAAGCGTTTCTGCAGCGGAATTGCCGCTGCGGAAACGTTTAAAAAACGCATAGTGGGCGCACAGCCTTAGGGGAGAATATGCAAGTAATAAAGACACAGAACACAGTGCTAAAATATCTAAGAATCACCTATGGGATTTTTAGCTTCTTTTTGGTTATGGGTTGAACTCAATAGACCTAGGCTTTTGTTTCAACCTTTACAACTATGTGACTTCTCTGCATTTAATGGTTACTACTCACCTGGGTAGTCATATGTAGGAATCTCCTCTTTACAACCCTCCTCACCCCTCACATATGTCTCTGTAGTATTAATATGGGTCAGATCTTCACCCTGAAACAAATATTGTAAAAGTCACAGACAGATGGAGAAGTCACATCTATGATCAGCTCTAATCCTGTCATCTCCACCGTTCTCATTACACAAGTATAAAACATATAATACTAGTGGATAAAACAAGACTGAACACAAGACCTTCACAGGGGTCTACACATCATAGGGGAGATCTCACAACACCTTCTCCCATTTACCTGATGATCCAGAGGAACATTGGGGTTTTCTTCAGAACAGTCCTGTAGAAGCAGAGGACTGGGACATATTTCCGGTGTTCTTTCTGGTGTTGTTTTCTTGCTGGATAGAACTGGAGGAAACACATACAGGGACTGAATTCATTCTTTACATACAGATAATTATAGGTCGTGGGTATTTAGTTCTGTCTATTACCTGGTGATGTGAGGTGCTGGGGAACCTCCATCATGACGTCCTTGTAGAGATCTTTGTGTCGTTCTAAATATTCCCACTCCTCCATGGACAAATAGACGGTGACATCCTGAGACCTTATAGGAACCTGACACACACAATGATATCATCATCCCCCTGATCCCTTCATAGCATTACGGTATAATGTCCCAGCATTCCCAGCAGTATCACCTCTCCAGTCAGTAGCTCAATCATCTTGTAGGTGAGTTCTAGGATCTTCTGGTCATTGATGTCCTCATGTATCAGGGGGTGAGGTGGAGGCCCCGTGAATGGGCTCAGGGGTCTTCCCCATCCCTCAGATACAGGGTCCTGACAGCGCTCACTAGAGGTCTTCTTCACTACTGTGTAATCCTGGTTATGGAGAGACACATTAATAAATCTCACTACAGACATTTCCAGAGTCCTCACCTCTCCAGTTCTGTCCATCTGTTATTCCCATAGATAAGAATGATGTAATGTGACGTCATCAGAATCTCTCACCTCTCCAGTAAGCCGAAAGAGGATCTCTAGGGTGAGGTGTAATATCCTCTCCACCATCTTGTACCTGTCCTTATCCATCTTTGATGGGCCAATCAGGAAAATTCTCTTATATAGAAGATTTCCACTGAGCAGATCTGATATTGTAGGGACCTGAATGGAAAGAAGATGAGAAGATGGAAAAACATAAAGAATCCAATGTAATAATAGAATTACTGGAGATAATAAGATGTTGCATTTTCTCATTTTTATGGATTGGAATAAGAGTTGAATATCTTATAAATGCAGCTCCGCCACTCTTGGAGACAAACTGTGTCAATGCCTGCTACACCTCCTCATGAATACTAAATACTCAGTAAAACACTGGCAGAAGAGATTTTGAGGTATGGCACAGGATCGCTGTAGATCATTATGGGCCAAAATAGTCAGATATCATAAACCCTTTGGTCACTGATACAGCAGATGTAGTTAACAAAATAAATATATCTAGAACTCATCAAAAAAGCAGCAGAACATGATGCACGTTGTAAAGAAACTCAAATACAGATGCCAAACAGTGACTGAAAAACATTTATCTGGAAAAAGTAAAAAAAAAAACATTGCTAGGGCTGTGGGACTTCGCTGTACCATAGTGAGTGCCATTAGTCATTTGAAGAAAACAGCGATGAACCTTTCCAAGAGTGGTCAGCCAACTAAAATGTCACCAACTGCACATCGACAGCTTATCCACAAGGTCATAAAAAAGCCGGGAAGAACTGTAGACTTCATTTGTCTCAGTTGACGCAATGTACCGTATTTTGTGGATTATAAGATGCACCCCAAATTTTGGGAAGGAAAGTAGGAACATTTTTTTTTAATAAAATGGTGGTGCGTCTTATAATCTGCTTTTATGGTAGCTTACCTGGGGGCAGCAGCGGTGAAGCAGGGTCCCAAGGTGGCAGGTTCGCTGTTGTAGGAAGCTGGAGGCGGCAGCAGGAGATGCTGAGGGCCCCAAGTTGGTAGGAGATGGTGTTCAGCGGGGGTAGGAGTGGGGTAATGGTGCAGGCCCCAAGCTGCTAGGAGGTGGACTTTGGCAGTGCGGGGGCTCCGCTGATATTTTGTGAAAGCCTGGAACCCCCGCACTTTCCATGCTTTTGAATGCGGTGGACTCTGGGAAAATAGACGTCGGGAGCCGAGATCTCAATCCGTGCATGCACCACCTCTGGCGGCCATGCTCCCAGAGTCCAACTCATTCAAAAGCAAACAAAGTGCGGGGGCTTTCACAAAATGTCGGTGGGACCCCCGCATCGCCGAACACCACCTCCTACCTGCCTGGGACCCGCAGCCCCACTCATGCTGCCACCAGAAGCTTCCTGCAGCAGCGTCCCTGGGACCCTGCTCCACCACAGGCGGTAAGCTACATTCGAATTATAGGACACACCACCCAAATCTAGGAGAAAAAAAGTGCTTCTTATCATCCAAAAAATATGGTACATAATCCCACAATTTAAAAACACTAATCAAAAATGGCTTACACATGAGAATTGGAAGGCGCAAACCATTGCTAACCATAAAAAACACAAAGGTTTGTATTGCATTTTTCCCCAAAGAAATCAGGATATTTCCCAAGACTTTTATTATAATATATGTGGGCTGATAAGTCAAACTTTAAGCTTTTTGGAAGAAAACGTACAGTAGATCCAAATACATATGACATAAAGCTAACACCACCAAAAGGACATCACAATATTGTGTTAAACATGCATTCATATAATGAGAAAAGAAATTTTAAAGCCTCAGCGTGTTGTTCAATATCAAGACCGTTCACAATATAGCGTTGCTGTTCCAAGGAGAGCAGCTGTAAAATATTTAAAAAAATTCCAAGTGTTGACAACTAAATTAAATCTTCAATGCTTTATTTCAAAACATGGAATTAAAATTCATGGTGGTAGATAAGATAACGGTCAGACGCGTTTCAGGCATGAACTGCCCTTGATCAGTGAGTAAGAACACTTCCGATCACGTGCAGTGAGCCTCTCTGAAGCTGACACTCATGCACCCAGTTTCAGAGGATCAATGCAGTGAGGGAAGGAAACAGCGCGCATGCGTGAGGTATGTATAGCGATGAGTCCGGCACTTGTAAGTTGTGTTATCACGCCCACAGGAGTGTGATAACATGCTAAGCGGGCCGGCTAGTCTGGAGACACTAACGCCCCATCGACTAGTAAAAGGCCTCATTTACATGTCATAAACTGACTTTAGAAACACTTTTTCTAGAGATCTGTTCATGTGTGTAATGTAATACAGGGACTGTTAGGCAGGGTATCTATATAAGCAGACCCAACTGCTGGTGGTTCTGGAGGCACAGGGGACCTGACAGTTTCCCTTTAAAATAACATAGAATATAAAGAAAAATAATCTTGAACCCGGAGGGGGAGATCCAAATGGAGGAGGTTGAGGAGCAGGTGAATTTGGCACTGTAGGTGGAAGAGGAGGAGGTAGCCAACAGTGTTTTTGCGGGTTTTTTGTTGGGGGTACTCTGAAAATAGGCTCGGGGGGGGCATTCTGCATACAGGCAGTGTAATAATCTGCTGGCCACTCTCTCTCTGTATACAGGCCATGTAATGCTCTGCACTTTTTTGGGGTGCAAAGAATGTGGATAGCCAAATGACTTAATGGGATTTTTCTGTGAATAAAGTTAACTTTAAAGTTGATTTTAATCAATACATCTTGGAATAATAACAATCTCCACAATTGGATGTCTTTAAAAAATGTTCCTGTGCTGAGATAATCTTATAAATGTGCCCCTGCTGTGTACTGTGTAATGGCTGTGTCTGACCGTACAGGAACATGGTCTGATCATACCACATCTCCTGGGCAGGGGAAGAAGCAAAAGAGAGTATACAGATAGCAGAGCAGGGGATCACAGCAGATTCTTTTTGTGAGATAAAGCATTTCCCTGCCTATTTAAAAAAAGTTTTACCTCAAAGAAAGAATCAGCTGTGATCCCCTGCTGTAATGTCTGTATACTTTTTTGCTTCCTCCCCTGCCTAGAAACTGTGATATGATCAGACCATGTTCCTACATGGTCAGAAACAATTACACAGCAGGGACACATTTGTAAGATTATCTCAGCACAGGAACATTTTTTTAAACACATGAAATTGTGGAACTTATTATTATTACAAGATTGATTAATATCAACCTTGTTCACGGGACAACCCCATTAAAATAACATAGAATAAAAAATAATCTTGAACCAGGAGGTGGACGTGGTGGTATAGGTGGAAGAGGTGAAGGAGGAGGTAGCCAAAACTTTTTTTTTTTCTTTTTTCTTCTGGTTTTTAGTTAGTTTTTTTTTTTTTTTGAGGGGGGAACAAAACATTATGAATGGCAAATAGAACGAACAAACTGCTGTGGAGTATAACAATGGGTAGGTGCAGCTGGTCTACTTCTCGTCAGCCAAAAGAGGTACGGACATACCCTGTGGGATCCACGCCTGGTTCATTTTAATGAATGTTAGTTTGTCCATGTTGGCTGTGGACATGTGGATGACCTGTCTGTGATCACACACCCTGTCGTGCTAAACACACATTCTGACAGCACATTTGTCACAGGACAAAGCAGGCCAGCACCTCCAAGGAGTAAAGGGCAAGCTCAGTCAAAGTGTCCAATTTGAAAACCCAGAAGTTAAATGGGTCATGTGGCAGACACGTGGAGACGTGTGAACACATACTATTCCACCATGTTGTTGAAACGCTGTCTCCTGCTAATATATACTGTATCAGATGTGGTGCCAGATGTTGTGGCATGCTGTGGAAGGTTTTCCATATTTCAGCCATGCTAACCCTCCATTCTGAGGTGGTGTCGGTGCCCCAGCTGCATTGGCGACTTCCTCCTCTGCCTTGTGCTTCAACTGAGCCCCCACTGTCATATGGGAACGCCGTCAGTAGTGCGTCTACCAGCCTGCGCTTGTATTCCTACATTTTCCAATCCAGCTACAGTGACGGAAGGATGGTTCGTTGTCCTTGTAGCGAGGATCCAGCAGGGTGGCCACCCAGTAATCAGCACTGGCAACAATAATAATAATCTTTATTTTTATATAGCGCTAACATATTCAGCAGCGCTTTACATACATTATCATCGCTGTCCGCATCAGGGCTCACAATCTAAATTCCCTGTCAGCATGTCTTTGGAGTGTGTGAGGAAACCAGAGAACCCGAAGGAAACCAACGCAAAAACGGGGAGAACATACAAACTCCTTGCAGATGTTGTCCTTTGTGGGATTTGAACCCAGGACCCCAGCGCTACAAGGCTTCAGTGCTAACCACTGAGCCATCCGGGCAACTCAGCAGTCATTGCGCAGGCACAGCAGCATGTATTGGCTCATGTGTGCCAGGCTGCCCAGAAGCAACGACAAACTGTCCTCGGTGGGAGGTGTATGGTCTGGGTCCTATGTATCCCACCAGCCATGCTCCAGTGATGCCCGTGAGCTGATTTGAGTGCCATCCTGCTGTGAACACTGTTTCTCCTCCTCATCCTCCAAAATTGTCTCCTGGCTGGACAGTAGTGTACCTGGCTGCTGTTGCTACAGAAACCCACCCTCCGAGCCATGTGTGGATGACAGGCCTAATAATAGTGTGACTGGTCCCTGTTCTTCCCGTTCCTCTTCCTTCTGTGCCACCACCTCATCCATCATTCTCTGAAGTGTTTTTTTTCCAGCAGGCATAGTAGTGGTATAGTAACGCTCATGATGGGGTCATCAGCTCTGGCCATGTTGGTGGAGTATTCAAAGCAGTGCAACACAGAAACCATATTCCGCATGGAGGCCCATTCATTGGTGGTGAAGTGTTGTTCCGCAGAGCCGGGCATGATGCAGCTGAACCACCACTATTGCCCGCTGCTGCTCGCACAGTCTCTCCAGCATATGCAAGGTGGAGTTCCACCTTGTTGGTAAGTTGCGTGTGAGGCGGTGGGTTGAAGTGACGCTGGAGCACAGACAGGCTAGCAGCAGGGTGAGAATGCTGAAAGCACGCACACATTGCCTAGACTTTCAGTAGCATGTCTGACATATGTGGGTTATTTTTAAGGAAGCTCTGCATGACCAAATTCAGCACATGTACCAAGCAAGGAATGTGTGTCAAACTGGCTAGGCCCAAGTGTAACATACCTGGCGGCGTCCTTGCATGGTGGTCCATCTCCCACTGTGCAAGAGGGCGCACTTGATCTCCTGTCCAGAATGTCTCTCTGGCTTCCCTCCATGCTGTCTGTTTGTGTCTGTTTCTGCTGCTTAAGGGCGGCGCCCGATCACTTCCTGCCTTTTGTACCTGCTGTGGGTCACACCCCTTGTGCGTCCTCAGCCTATTGCTGTCTGTCACTTGGTATATAGCTCAGTAGCTCCCTTCTATCCCGGCCTGAGCATAGTGTTTCCTTCAGTGTGTGCTTGCACTCTGAAGGTGCCAGGTCCCGTCTCTTGTCTCCTGCTTTTTGTATCAGTTCCCGTGTCTGAACTGAGCCCTGTATTTCTCCTGCTTTGCGGTATCAGCTCCCGTGTCTGATCTGAGTCCTTTCTTGTTCTCTTGTCTGTCCTGTCTGAACACGCTCCTAGCCTGTTCCTCTCGCCTTCTAGTGGCCGATTTCCTAGACCCGCTCCTGCGTCTGGTCTGTCCTGTCTGAACACGCTCCTAGCCTGTTCCTCTCGCCTTCTAGTGGCCGATTTCCTAGACCCGCTCCTGCGTCTGGTCTGTCCTGTCTGAACACGCTCCTTGCCTGTTCGTTCCGCCTCTCTGGGGGCCGTATTCCCAGACCCGCTCCTGTATCCCTCTGCAGTGTCGGTCTCCTCCGTACACTCAGTTCCAGTCTGAACTCTCTCCTGTCCTTTACCTGTTTTGCCTCTATGTCCGTTCCCTTCCTTTTTCTGCAGAGTCTGAACTCGTACCTAACTCCTGCTTGTTGTCTCTGCAAGTACTGTGTGAGTATCTGGCTCTGTCTTTCCCTTCCTGTCTGTTCCGTGTGAACAGAGCCCTGTCCTCCCTGCTCAGCCTTGTCGGCACTCTAGCTGTGCTTGCCTGTAACCCTCTGCCTGTATTGTTCCTGAGTCCCGGTGTGTACTGGGTCCTATCCCGCCTGTGTTCCTACCTGCTAGTGCCTCCCTGTCTGCACTCTAGCTGTGCTTGCCTTTACCCCCCTGCCTGCATACCCGCCTGCCTGCATACCAGTCGTGCCTGCCTATACCCTCCAGTCTGTGTGCCAGCCTACCAGCCTGTTCCTGTATTCCCCTGTGTGGGTCAACAGCCGTGTCCGGGGTCTGTCCTGGAGTAGCACCTGGTCCCTCTGCTCGGTTCCTCCTTGGTGCACTGGCGTCGTATGCCGTCGTGCGACCCTGGTCGGATCGGGTGAATACTTAGTCACGCCCCTCCAGGCATTCACTCTCCGGCACGGTCCAGTGGAATCACTACCAATCCCACGCACACGCCGCTTAGCCCGGGCGTGTGCATAACACCAAGCTGCTACTAGATTTTGTCCATTATCACACACCACCAGGCCGGGCTTGAGGTTCACAGGCAGCAACCACTCATCTGTCTGCTGTTTGATCCCCATCCACAGATCTTGCACGTTGTGATTTTTTTCCCCCAAGCAGATGATTTTCAGAAGAGCCTGCTGTCGTTTCCCACTTGCTGTGCTGAAGTTGGTGGTGCAGGTCTTACTGTGACCAGATGAGGAAGCGGCGGAAGAGGCAACCTGGACAGAGAAATGTCCAGCCATCCTGGGTAGTGGTAGGACATGCGCTAGAACGCCTTCCACCTCTGTCACAGCCGCTACTACCTTTACCCAATGGGCAGTTATGGAGATGTAACATCCCTGGCCGTGCTTAGTGATCCACATATCGGTGGTTGTGTAGACCTTGCCACTGATGGAATTGCACAGTGCACATCTGATTTGGCCCACGACATGTGTGTGCAGGGCAGGGATGGCCTGCCTGGAAAAGAAGCGGCGGTTGGGAACAACATCCTGGGGGACAGCTACCGCCATCAGTTTTTTAAAACTGCCTGTCCCCACCACCCAGAATGGCAGCATTTCAAATGCCAGGAATTTATAAATGCTGTCATTCAGGACCATGACTCGTGGGTGGGTGGTTGGGTAGGGGGTTATTTCCTCTTTCTCTCGAGGATTTGGGAATGGAGAGCTGAACACTTCCATGGGATGATGTGGAGATGTTCAGTGACACTGCAGGTGGTGCTGTCACATCATCTCTGCGGGGAGGCAGGTGGCCCTGTTGATCGTGAGCATGAGGAAGAAGCCGATACCAAAGAGGGAGCAGGAGGCGGCTCAGATTTGTCTTGCTTTTTAAGGTGTGTACTCCACTGCACCTCGTGCTTGGAATTCAGATGCCTCGTCATGCAGTTGGTGCTAAGGTTCAGAACATTTATGCCTCGCTTCAGACTCTGACGGCAGTGTGCAAACCACCTTCGCTTGTCATCAGCCCATTGCCTGAAGACATGCCATGCCAGGGAGCTCCTTTGGGCTGGCTTTGGTGTGCTCATTTCATCGGTGCAGTGGGGCAGTAGCAGCCGACATACTGGCTAGGGGCTGCCCACTGTGCTTTTGCATCCGGCTCCCTCTTTTGCTGTGCGGTTGGGGCAGCAAGACCACCTCCTCTTCCACTGAACTGCGCATGTCACTAGGATGGCCTTCACTCCATTTGGGGTCTAGGACCTCATCATTCCCCGCATTATCTTCCAACCACTCCTCACACCTGCCCTCCTTGCCGGTCTGCACACTGCAGAAAGATGCTGAGATGTTCTGCGGTGGTCCACTGACCATGTGCATTAGCCCTCCCATGCACTCATCCTTCAACAAGTCATTGAGAATCAGTGCACTCAGTCTCTTCCACTTCTGGGGCAGATCCACGTGGATAGGCCACAGAACCCCAGCCAGCGGACTCATCAAAAAGCAGAAGAGACTGCTGCATGACTTGGGGCTCAGACTGCTTGGCTGATTTGCAGGGGGGTAAGGTGGAAGCTGGATAACCATGGACTTCCGGTGCCAACTCTGTGTTTTCTGCAGGAGACCGGGTGGAAGATAATGTTATGGAACCTTCAGGCACTCTAAGCCATCCAATCTAACTGTCCCTTAATATGTTCTGGCCTCAACATTCACGTAGCGGTACTCGGCTCTACAAAATGATGCAGAACATTCTGTAACCTGCGTGCACCAGAGGAAGGTGTTTCATTTAGGCACATAGCAGGGACAAAATGACCATGTCCTCTCCCTGCAGCAGCCACACCACCACCAGCAGCAGCTACACCAGCACCACCGCAGCCACGTCCACTATTTGATGTTCTCTCATTTTTGGAAGTGGTTCTCCCACAGACACCTGTGCAGAGTACAACTATTTATTTTTACACACACTACTTCCTTGACACAGGTGCAAAGTAGAGCAATTTGTTTTTACGTACGCACACTACTCCCACAGACACTGGTGCAGACTAGAAAAAATTGGTTAGGCACACTACTCCCACAGACATGCATGCAGAGTAGAACAATTTGTTTTTTGTGCACACTACTCCCACAGACACAGGTAAAGAGTAGAAAAAATTGGTTAGGCAGACTACTCTCACACACATGCGTGCAGAGTAAAAAAAATTGGCTGTAGGCACATCACTTCCACAGACACGAGTGCAGAGTAGAAAAAATTGGTTAGGCACACTACTCCCACAGACATGTGTGCAGAGTAGAACAATGTTTTTACGCCCACTACTCCCACAGACACGGGTGCAGAGTAGAACAATTTGGTTTTTATGCACCGTACTCCCACAGACACGGGTGCAGAGTAGAACAATTTGGTTTTTATGCACCGTACTCCCACAGACACGGGTGCAGAGTAGAACAATTTGGTTTTTATGCACCGTACTCCCACAGACACGGGTGCAGAGTAGAACAATTTATTTTGAGGCACACTACTCCCACAGACACAGGTTGCAAAGTAGAAAAATTTTGTTAAGCACACTACTCCCAGAGACAAGCGTGCAGAGTAGAAAGAAATTGGTTAGGCACAGTACTCCCACAGATACGGGTGCAGAGTACACACAGAGAGGCTTTTTGAAAAACTGTACACACAAAACCCAATACTATCTCCCACTTCAGCTGCATCCTGTCCCTACACTAAGCAGAGCAGAATGGCGGCAGCACCCGTGATCTGGCATTTATACAGTTCGGGTCATGTAGTGGGGCATCCAATCACAGTCATGCCAATACTTGACATGGCTGTGATGGCTCCGGAAGTGCCCACATCCTAAAAACTTGTTGACTGGCTTGGCTACGTTGTAGCCTTTCAACATACTTTACTCGGCATCCAAACCCGAACGAAAAAAAATCAGTGTTTGAACCTTGATCTTTACAGTTAGAGTTTGCTCATTCCTAGTGACTAATCAAAAAATGCTGGTCCCCAGAGGCTTCTCCCAGACCACTGCCAATGACTGAAAGGTCAGTGATCAGAGCCAACTTTGGTCTCTGCAGCTATAGGCAGATGCTAGCTATGTAGGACAGCCGGTATCTGCCTTATATGAAGCAGGCTCAGCACCTGAGCTGGCTTCATACTTTCCTTATCAATCAATGAAAAAAATGTAAGTGATAGATCATTAAACGGAACCTGTCATGTGAAAAGAAGCTACAAACCTGCAGATATGAGGTTAGTCTGCAGGTTAATAGCATTCTGAACTTGCCATGCACTGGCACTTAAAACCACACTGCTGGGAGGAAATGAACTTTGTTCCCCTGGCAGGCTCGCTCTTTCTGTCACAGGAATGGTGTCCATACAGGTTCCGTCACCGCTGTGTATGGAGAGCAACAGTAGTAACCGTGCCCCTGGCACTGACTGACAGCAGCTAAGCATTAGAGCCGGGTGTCAGTCAGTGTCTTGGGCCCGATGACAGCCTCCACTCTCAATACACAGAGCGGTGACTTAACTGGCACCACCCCTGAAACCGAAACGCCGTCGGAGGAATAAAGTTCATTTCCACCTAGCAGTGGGGTGTCTAAGTGCGGGCGCCGAGCAGATTAAGAATGCTACTAACCTGCAGAGTAACTCCATATCTGCAGGTTAATAGCAATTTTTCAGGTGACAGGTTCCTTGAAGGAGTTAAAAAGTCAGTCAATACAGTGTATTATTAAGGAGGTTGTTTGCCACCATGGGTTATTATCCGTTTACCCATAGTTATATATGATGAGGACACTGTGATATTACTAAAGCAGTGTGTGCATTAAAGGGCTTAAAGGGGATTTACTACAGTCCTAGGAGACCTTAGAGTGTTACAACTCTTTTCAAAGCAAATGGAGGCTTTGCCGAACCTTTGAATTTGGGTTGAATCAAATTTCGCAGCCAATTTGGGTGAAGCTAGCAAATTCGAATTTTATAAGTTTCATTTTTCGCCAGTGCTCATGCTCAACCTCCACTCCTTTCATTGTGTATGGAGATAAGTGAGTACAGCGCTCCGATTTATCGGTCTCCAGCAGTCCGATTTATCGGTCTCCAGCAGTCCTATAGACAATGAATGGAGCGGATGTGGAGCGTGTGCACCTCAACTCTATTCAAAACAGGCCTAGTCGGGCATCGAAAACCACCTTCTTGTGATCGCAGGGGGTCCCAGAGGTCAGACCCCCACCAATCAGAAAATTATCCCTTATCCTTGCATGTTATTTTGAGAATGCCTTTTTAAGGGTTAATATATCTCCGGTAATGAAGGGGTTAATGTCCCCTGCGCCCAGTAATGGGGAATCTCCACATACCTCCACCTGCAGAGCCTCACATTAGATATATGGCTGATCGGTGCTTACAGGACCTGTGATGATGTCACAGGACCTGTGATGATGTCACAGTCATGTGATCAGTCACATGGAGGGGAGGAGTTAAGGGATACGATGCCACTATATAAAGCGAGCTTAGAACACAGCTGCGTGAATGTACCAGCCCTGAGTGTGAGGTGCGGTTCCTTGTCGTCGTTCAGCAGCAACACAAATGGGAGATTCTCCTTTCCTAAAATGATAAAACAGGTGATAACAAATAAATTGTCAGCCTATATCGCCGATTACTGAGTAACCTCCCTGTGTGGCTTATTATGTCCTTCCTGAGGGCCACGTGATATTTTAGGAAGTATATTTCCATTTTATTTTTATGTTACTTCCCTGCTGCCTCTGTCTGTGAGGGTCCAGATAGGGGCTTTAATTTCTTATTACTATTAATTAATCTTTATTCATGGGGTTTTTTTACTACCAAAAGTTGGAGTTATATTAATAGTACCTGTGTGGATATTAAATGTGTATATGGATAACTAGCAGCCCGAGTTCCGAAACAAATAAGTTTCGGAAGCTAGAAAAGTGTGCTCTACATAATAAAAACTAACTCAAATTACCCATGTCTATTTACTTTTAGCCTTTTTACACGATAACAACAAAGTTGTCATAATTAATAAATCAGTAAATGGCATTACGGAAAAAAAAAAAAAAATTTAGAAGATTACAGAGACGTTCGCCAATTCAAAAAGTGAATTGCCCAAGGCAGATCACGTGGAAATATCTCTGTATGCCTTATCACCTTCAGCTGATCCTGTTAAAATCTCTGCCTCAAGAACATTTCTATTCAATGATGTTACAACTAATCGTGTACCATTGCAGAGTCCTCGTTTTGTATTCAAATTTCTCAACAACATAATAATGCTGCCCACCTTAAGTCTAAGGCAATGACTTGGCATGCCTGATGGGGTTAAGCTATTTAAAAATTCAATAGGAAAATGTTCCCTTTCATCGTCGTCATCTACAACAACAGAGTCATCGCTCCAACGTCAGCTGATGTTTTTCTCGGAATCACCTCAACATTAAGCTCTTTATGTAGTAAGATGTGTATATCTATGAAAATATTGGTGTCTAAGAGGTAACGTTTCTTTTTGTGGCGAGTGACATGTCAAGCCTGGCATGTCAGAGTAAGGAGGCATATAAATAATGTATGCTCCTCTGGGAAATTAAATATGCAAATTGTCTCTTCAGAGAGAAAGAGGACTGGAACTCTAGCTCCACCTATTGGAAGTTGTGATCCTAAAAGTCAATATTGACTCTTTAATGAGCCTTGCAATATGGCTTAGGATGAAAGCCAAATCAGAATCTCAATCTACAGACACGGTGTTTCGGGTGTTGTCCCTCGTCAGTGCAAAGTATGATATCTGATTTGGCTAGGTGAGAGGCTCTGGACTAGGTCTAAGGGGTAACATT
Organism: Phyllobates terribilis; assembly: GCF_046119375.1. NCBI lineage: Eukaryota > Metazoa > Chordata > Amphibia > Anura > Dendrobatidae > Phyllobates > Phyllobates terribilis. Next base: position 46,695,029 of record NW_027362765.1, read on the forward strand.
TCTACTTGTGGAGAGTGCTATGTCAAGCCGGTCATGTCAGTGTGTGGAGACTTTAGAGGAGCAGGCATGGCTTTTAAGTCTCCTCACTCTGACATGAGTGATTAGCTAAGTTACTTTCAATGTTGGAGAGCTGGGATCTATCCCAACAAGTACAAAATTTGCATGAGTTGTCAGTTCTTCCTGTTTACCTTTGGGGGTTCTCTAGTTGCTCCCATACTACAAAAAAATAGGGGTGAGGGCTCATTCACATGGCAATTTTTCACGTACGAATGCTATTTGTTTTATTCACCTATTTCAGTCCATGGGGCTGTTGACATGTCTGATTTTTTTCCCTCTGGCAGAGAGGCAAAATCATGGAGACATGTCCGATATTGATCAGAATGTTAGATCAAAATTGGCAATGCAAGTCTATGGATCTCTAGAAAAATCTGACAGCATTCGAATGCAATCCGTGTGCTGTCAGTTTTTCACTGACTGATAGAAGGTGGAGAAGCTTTTTTTTATTTTCTCATCAGTGAAAGAAACTGCTGAAAATCACTGATGAAACTCTGTTCGTTTTTCCCGTTTTGAAAAAACCTGACGTCTGTTGTGTGTTTTACAGTACAGTACAGCCTCCTCGAATTGCCAGCAATGACTGACCATAGAAACCTGCATTGGGCTGATGGATTGTTACAAAACTGATCCATGCCATAGATGTTAAAGTCTTAGAATGCTGCACAATGCTGACATTACACTTAAGATTTATTTAGCAGTGTTAAAAAAAATCAAAGACCAAAACCCCAGACATTGCTTTTGCGCATACAAACTAGTTATGAAGATGTATGTCGCAAGGTTCTTACTGCCAGATGGATGCGAATATTATTGTATAAATTAGATTAAATTACTTTCCTGTGGAAGTTCTATCTCTCAAAAACAAATGTGTGTTATGGATGAAGGATTTGTGCATGCTGCAGCTAACAAATGCTCATCTCATTATGCGACCATAACAGGGACGACCTCTTGCTCTCAGACCCTCATAGTGGTTGCTCGGAATGAGATCCTATTCTCCCTAGAGCAATGTTCCCCAACTCCAGTCCTCAAGAGCCTCCAACAGATCAGGTTTTCAGGATTTCCACAGGTGATAGAATTATTGCCTGTGCAGGTGATGCAATTTTCACATGTGCAATACTAAGGAAATCCTGAAAACATGACCTGTTGGGGGCTCTTGAGGACTAGAGTTGAGGAACATTGCCTTGGAGGTTGAAAAGTTATGAAGCGTAAAAGGCAAATCAACCTTTTCAAGTCGTCTATATGGACATGCAGGTCAAAAAGTTGAATAAAATAATACCTTAATAGGTGTCTTATTCCAGAGAAATCCACATTTTCTTAATATGTAAATGAGCTGTTAAGATCTATGGGCCGGACATAGATCTCCCTGAGAATCTGCCTCCAGAGCTTATTTTAAATGAAAGGGGGAGATACATGTAGATCAGGAGAGCAGACTGCCAGTCATTACATGCCTCATACTGGTAACACCCCCTTTTATTTAACATACAGTGGCTTGCAAAAGTATTCACTCCCTTGGCATTTTTCGTGTTTTGCTACCGCACAACCTGGAATTTCATTTTTTTTTTTGAGGGTTTGCATCAGTTCATGTAAAGAACATGTGAAGCAAACAACAAATAGGACACAATAACTGAAAATTTCAGTGTACATAACTATTTAGCCCCCTAAAGTCAGTACTTTGTAGAGCCTCCTTTTGCGGCAATTACAGCTGCAAATTGCTTTGGATAAGTCTCTATGAGCTTGGCAATGGAATTTTTACCCATTCCTCAAATCAAAACTGCTTCAGCTCCTTCAAGTTAGATGGTTTCCTCTGGGGAACAGCAATCTTCAAGTCTGACCACAGATTCTTAATTGGATTAAGGTCTGGGCTATGACTAGACCACTCCAGAACATTTACACGTTTCCCCTTAAATCACTCGAGTGTTGATTTAGCAGTATGCTTTGGGTCATAGTCTTTGCTCAAGAATAACCCTGTATTTCACACTATCAATCTTCCCCTCGACTGGGGTGATGAGCTGTGTTGGTTTCATGCCAGACATAGCGTTTACCTTGGTGGCCAAAAAGTAAAATTTTGGTCTCATCTGACCACAGCAACTTCCTCCATACATTTGGGGAGTCTCCCACATGTCTTTTGGCAAACTCAAAACGAGCCTTACAATTTTTATGTGTAAAGTAAAGGCTTTTTTTCTGCCCATTCTTTTTATAAAGGCCACATCTATATCCATTTTTATCGGACTTTATTCGTCCGATTTATACACTGCTGTGAGCGAGCCCTAATGATGAGAATCTCCTATATTGATCCAGTTTTAATAATTTAAAACTACAATTAATATGAACATTACAGGGAGATTGAACGAGCGTAATCACCCTAAGATTGAGGGGGCTGTGTTCCAAATTTTTTTAGGAGCACTACTGTTCTCAGTGTCCTGATCTTATGGACTGCAGAACTAAGTGGGCAACATGCGAAAGTCATCTGTCTACTCTACCTAACGTTATAAAGGCTATTGTAGAGAATTACTACCTCAAACTTGAAATTGGCTTTCTGACATTGTCCTGTGGTTCTCCAAGGGTAAAAATAAATTTAAATCTCTGGGTACTCAACATGGTAAACATGGCTATTGTATAATACAATCTGTAGGGCGTCTAGCTATGTTGCAACTTTACGAAGGTCTTCAATGCAGCTCTTCCTAAAAATAGCGATCTAGGAACTACAAACTAGCAGAAGAGATGAGGTTCAGGAGTGTATTCCAAGGTCTTCTGTTCTGTAACCTTAGAACATATAAAAGCCCATCGTAAACCTCAGATTCCAGAACACTTTCGTCTTAGTATTTTCCTTCCTCCTGTCATGTGGGGAGCCCATCAGCCCCAAACATTCAAATTATATACAACAGTGACGAAATTAATGTGTGTTTATGAGTTGTTATAGGTGCATAGGAGCACTCGGCTCTCCTGTGAGATATCGTTAGCCCCCAAGATTATTGATGCTGTTTTTTTTATCTGGAAGGATAGTAAAGGGAATAAAAATATTTACTAATTGTGCGCAACTTGGTGATAAGGGCCAGTTTTGCAGAGATCCTCTCAACTCATCTAGACACAATCTTTGTGTGCATGCTAACATTAAGTTTCTTCATAAATTGGCAGGAATCCCATATCTTTATATCCCATTTGGGATTTATATTGAACGTGATGTGATGATTATCTCTCTTCCAATGAAGAGATTATACACCATCATAGGTGCTGTAAAAAATAGGACAGATTAGACCAATATCTTGTCAGATGACAAAAATGGGAATTAGAACAGCAGTCAACAAAGCCTTGGAATGGGAAAGATAATGGATGCGTCCCTTACAGCGAGACATCCTACAAACTGGGACGATGTAACCATTCTCTACAGAGAACAAAGTCTTCCCTTAATAGTGCCTGTGCCTAAAAGTGGCTGAACATTTTCTCCACCTACATACCGTATTTTTCGGACTATAAGATGCACCAGACCATAAGAAGCACCCCAAATTTTGGGGTAGAAAATAGGAAAAAAATATTTTTTTATAAGATGGGGGTCTGTGTCTGCTTCACAACCAGATACCGACCCCGGTACCTGGCCAAGCCCAGCCAGATACCGGCTTGCCTCACCTCTTCTTCCGCCGCCGCCTTCCTGATAGGGGGAAGGAACGAGGGCCCTGCGATCTCGCTCCACCACCACCAGTAAGTTGCGTTCGGACCATAAGACGCAGACCCCATTTTCCTCCCAAATATGGGGGAAAAAAGTGCGTCTTATGGTCCGAAAAATACGGTACACACATTCATAACAGGATGGGGTGCCCATATGATGTGTCGGGTGACCAAGAAAGATTTGGTCTCTTACAGAGGCATTATTATCATTTAACCTCAGAGAGATGAAGATGGTACAAAGAGCTCTGATCATTTGACAGGTTAGGATATCAAAGTAATCAAAACTGAGTCTTCAGTAGTTGATACTTTTTAATGGCTATGAATAAGGAAGTGCCATGGCTCGGCTTGGGGATTCAATCCGATGACCTGTGGTCAGTTCTTCTGTTTGCCTGCTGGGCTATTGCCCTTTTCTTCCCTGTCCAAGTGCTGATCATCTTCATTCTCCCTTCTTGGTTTACTCTTCTCCAGATGTTTTCCATTTTGGCTTGCCTTATCACATTGTAGGTTGAGCTTTATATAATATCCATTCACTGCACTTCCTTGCTGGCTATACTTCTAGGTGGATTTGTGCTCAGGCATTCCAGCCCTTCAGTTTCAGGATTTTCCCTGCTAGGCAAACACCGTTTGTACTTCTGCTGAGTGTCTGTTTGTCTACTTTCCCAGCACCTTTTCCTTTGACCACATTTAGGGTTCTCGTAGGTTATTCTTGTTTCATTTATTTTTAGTTCTTCTTTTTTTTTTTAAATCAAATGTTTTTTATTAATTTTTAAAACGATTTTCACAAAGGTAAAAAAAAAACAACAACAACCAGACAAACATTGGAGAAACAGAGTTCTCCACTCCCCAAACTTAAGAAGCATTAAACATGAGTTATTTATAAATCTTGGCTCTGCAAAACCTGCATTATTAGATGAACAAATATTTGAACATAGTAACAATAGTCAATTCAATTACATATAACTTGTGGAAGTACTAATAACATTTTTATTAATTTTCAAAGGAGTTTAATTTTAAGCATCATATAAACGTAACTCAAAGCAAGCAAAGGCGAAATCTCCTCAGTTCCCTAGATGTCAAACCAGAGCCATAAATCCATAGACCCCTTATCTTGTCAAATTTAGAGATAGCATCTTTTTTTAGGTATATGCCTTTTTCCAAATTTACTAGCCAGATAACTTTATCAATAAATTCTGATCTCATAGGCTCCTGATCTGCTATCCATTTTGGGGTTATCAATTTTTTTGCCATGTATAACATACGTGCCGCCGCAATTTTGCCGTACTCATCAATAGTCATATCTTCAACATATGCCAGTATACAGACTAATGGTGAAAGCTTTACATCAATTGAATAAACCCTGTTAATCATTGCTACAACACTCTTCCAAAAGGACACCAAGTTAGGACAGTTCCACATCATATGAACCATATGTGCTATGCTAGTTTTGCATCTAGTACAGTGAGGACTTGAACGAAATCCTATGTTAAATAAGAATTGAGGTGTCCTGTATACCTGGTGTATCACATATAAATGGGACAGTCTATGGGATTATTTTTAGTTCTTCTTAGTTTTCCCTCTCTCCCCTTTATGAACGTGCTTTAAGTTTTCTCAAGTGGGGTCTTAGTGTCCACCTGCACACTTAGTGTGTACCGGCCTACCCTCTGCTTCCTCAAGAGGTATGAGAAACCCTCGATGGCCTTTCACGGAGTCAGGTTTGAAGTTGTGTTTTTAGTTGTGCGGCTAGTGATTGTCTAGTCTGTGCAGGGACCAATAGGGTGTGGGTGCGGCTTCTTTTTGTAATAGGTCTTCCTATACCTGTTACCCGTGTGTGTGTGTGATGTTCATAACAGGAAGTTTATGTCACGCCAGGTGTGAGTGCAACACGCAGGGGAAAGGGAACCCAGACACTAGGGAAAGGGGGAAGGGGTAACCTCCTAATCTTGACTAGCGTCACCCTGTCTACCCCTAACGTCAGTATACATCCTCCTCAGCTGTCGCCGATCACGTGCCTCGCCCTACTATCCCTGGCGTAAGGCTATAGCTGGGGAAGGAAGGAGATGAGCACTAGTCAACCTCCGCTAGCACGCTAAAGACAAAAGGGGAAGAAAACACAGGGGAATTACAACTTAGCTTTACAAGAAACTCCAACAGGGCACACAGACTCAAGACTCCAAAGAGGACGTGATGCTACTTCAGCCAAGTTCCAAGTAGGAATGAGTATAACTGGCGACGCCCACCTAGACACACCAGGTAATATATACACCCAGACTAAAGGGAGGTAGTCGCTAGATCCTAAACACAGCCTCCTATCTAGGCAGCTGTCTGCATTGCCAAATGTGGAGATCTCCTGTAAACCACTGCAGGGTGACTGTCTGTCACCTCTGACACACCCGTGACAGTCTACTTCCAAAACCACAGGACTGTGGTTTGTCCTGAAGAAGAGTGAAACTTTGAAACATGTTCACAAAAAAATACACCTAATCTACATTAGTCTCTGGCTTCAACGACTCCCATTCTTCTCCACTATTGGCACCTTGGCATCCCCGTGGGTCTTCAGCAGCCTTAAGTGCATTAAGTGGTTTGTCTCAACCCTGGTCAGGTGAGCAACTCTACCTATCTTTTGTCACTTTTTACTCTGATAAGACCATATTGCGCTATGGTCTTTCTGGTTATTTCTTCTATTGCAGGTTTTCTCATGTTGTCTATCTGTAGGGTTATAACTTCTCCGATTGTATCTGATGGCTTGATTCTAGTTTTTTATACGCTTGGGATGAAATCTGCTCCATTTTAAGGTGTGTTGGCAGTCAATTGGCTTCTTGCACAGATACATCTTTTATTGTTTTGTATCTTAATGATTGTGTCCAAAAAGTTTATTTTGGGAGTACTTAAGTGTTCAGTTGAAAGTGGGATGAAACTGATTAATCAGTGTAAATCAGTGTAAAGGTAAAGGGACAAGAAGTCACTTTAATGCTTGGCCATGAACAGATTTGTGTATTATGCTGCCATTTTACTTCCCATCACTGTACCAATCGGCTGTAAATATATGTTGTTACTAAATGAGAAGTAATTTTGGGTGAGGATGAATTTTCTAAGTTTCTCCCCAGAATCAGCATCAAAGTTGGGAGCTATCTGTAACAGCAGCAGACAGAGCTCAATGTTAAGCAATGAAAGAATTTAAATGTCCTTACCGATGCCCACCTTATGATCATGAAGAACCAATCAATTGTTGTGACAGCCAGGGGCCCACTTATCTGATAACTTGGTCCTGCCAAATATAGTTTTTGAGTACATAATGTAAGCAATCAGACGATTGATGGACTAATAAAAGAATTTTGGTTCTTGGAAGAAGGGGAGTAAAAAATAAAAGTGCAAAAACAGAAAAGCAAAGTAGCTATACATAACTAGAGGACGCTATGTAAAAAAAGAACAGCGGCAATAATGAAGGAAGCTATGTAATAAGGGATGGCATAATGCATAATTAGGCAAGACGCTATGTAATAATGAGAATTTTGCTATACATAAGGGAGGAAGCTATGTAATAAGGGACAGTGCAATTCATAGCATAAGAGTACACTAAATACTAAAGAACAGCACTACACATAACAAAAGAGTGCACTATAAACTAAGGGATGGCGCTATGAATAATGAATGAGTAAACTATATACTAAGAGATGGTGCTATACAGAATAAGAAATTACACTATATATTAAGGGATAGTGCTATACATAATAAGCGACGGTGTTTACAAACAAGAGTACTACTCTCATCAACTCTCTGCAAGTCATACAGTATAGATACAGAACATTTATATCCATTGACTTACCGCTGACGTGTCATTTTATTTTCTTTTGCTTCTTCTTCATTTGGTTAGACTTTTATATCAACATTTTCCAGCCACAACTCGTTTTGCTGTGCTAATGACCGCGAAAATAACAAAGCCAAATATATATTTTAGGTGTGAGAGGCGCTATTGGGCTACTCACTATCAATGGCAGCAAATTTTTTGGACAGGGAACCACTGAGTGTCTGTAGTAGATATACTAAATAAATTAACCTATGGTTTAAAATTCGCGCTAACGGTAGTGAATGAACGAAATCGGCAGAATAAATAGCTAAAATGTTCTTTATTGATACAAGTGCTTAAATTTTTTTTCCTAAAATGCTTAAAATAGTACAATATAAAGAATTGGTAAAATGAATAAATAGATAAATAAATAAATATGGTTATTGATAGAACGGGTTTCCATCGGGTCTTGAAGTAGTCGATACTTGGGAGGCAGAAGGGTGGACCTGGTGGGAGAGGAACCGTATTAGGGTATAGTAATACGGTACTTTAGGTATCAGTTCCCTGGTAAGTTGGTTTTATCTGGGTTACCTGTTAAGATCGATATGTTTCTCCTTGTAGCAACTGCGAAGGCCTTTTGGCGGTGGGCTATATAGTGTCAGTAGGAGATGATGGTAGATACCTGAGGTGCAGGACAAAATTCGTTAGAACTTAAGAGTGATTGACCAAAGATTACTAGTGAAAGTTGTACTTTACCTGCTATTGGTATGACAATCAGCAGGCAACAAGAGCAACGACGTGCGGATGTGTTTCTTGGACCGTGATCCACAGGGAGCCAGCTATTGAGGTGGACTGGTCCGAGATAATTTTTTTAAAATATGGTCGAGGTCCTAGGGACGTAGAGAAAATAGGTTTAATGTTGTAGGTACTCGGTTCTGGGGTGATACGGTAGGGTTTAGACTTACCCTGAGGTGGACCTGTTCTGTTTTAGGTGTAATAGTTATAGTTGTCCTTTTAAGAGATGCAGCAGGAGGCTCTGGCTTGTCCTGTCCCTGTAAGAGAGGTGCAGCAGGATGCTTCTGGCGGTACTGGCGGTGTTGCGCCTATGGTGTACCCTATGTCCTGCTTAGAAATTAGGCAGGGTGAGGGTCTGTGGTATTGTTAGATTGGTCCGTAGTTTCTGTGTTTATTTACCTTGTTATTTGCCTTATTTCATTTATTGGTGGCACAAGTGGACGGGTGGCACAAGAGGACAGGTGCAACAGGTGTTCCGGCCGCAAGGAGGGTGCAGCAGGAGGCTCTGGCTGAGTAGTTGGTTAGTCAGGCGGCAATTGTCCTGTAATAGGATGCTCTGGTGCAGCAGGAGGCTCTGGCTGCAAGGTGGATATAGCAGGGGGCTCTGGCTGTGTAGTCAATTAATGGTATCACGATGCTGTGGTGTAGCAGGAGGCTATGGTTGCAACGTGACAGCGCGTCACTCTGCCCCTCTCGCGCGCTTTCAAGTGAAAGGGCGCCTTTCTCCTCCTCCCTCCCTCTCCCGCTCTGCCTACCCGGAAGCACGCGAGCTGTGGCGGTCACCGGCCGGGACTCCGCTCTTGCTCCGGGCTCCATCACCTCCTGACATCACCGCGGGACTGCAGACTGTAAGTACCCTCAGGCCTCGGCCCCCACCGCCTGCTACAACACGTAAACTACCAGGAATAGACACACCTAAACCTGCACCGTTCTATCCTTGGCAGACTCACAGACAACGCGGTCTGTCCTATACCTACCTTGCAACCATAGCCTCCTGCTACACCACAGCATCGTGATACCATTATCTGACTACCCAGCCAGAGCCCCCTGCTATATCCACCTTGCAGCCAGAGCCTCCTGCTGCACCAGAGCATCCTATGGCAGGACATATCACTGCCTGACCGACTGACTACCCAGTCAGAGCCTCCTGCTACACCCACCTTGCAGCCAGAGCCTCCTGCTGCACCAGAGCATCCTATTACAGGACAATTGCCGCCTGACTAACCAACTACTCAGCCAGAGCCTCCTGTTGCACCCTCCTTGCGGCCGGAACACCTGTTGCACCTGTCCTCTTGTGCCACCCGTTCACTTGTGCCACCAATAAATGAAATAAGGCAAATAACAAGGTAAATAAACACAGAAACTACGGACCAATCTAACAATACCACAGACCCTAACCCTCCCTAATTTCTAAGCAGGACATAGGGTACACCATAGGCGCAACACCGCCAGTACCGCCAGAAGCATCCTGCTGCACCTCTCTTACAGGGACAGCACAAGCCAGAGCCTCCTGCTGCATCTCTTAAAAGGACAACTATAACTATTACACCTAAAACAGAACAGGTCCACCTCAGGGTAAGTCTAAACCCTACCGTATCACCCCAGAACCGAGTACCTACAACATTAAACCTATTTTCTCTACGTCCCTAGGACCTCGACCATATTTTAAAAAAATTATCCCAGACCAGTCCACCTCAATAGCTGGCTCCCTGTGGATCACGGTCTTAGACTTAAAGGGGTATTCCTATCTCCAAGATCCTATCCCAATATGTAGTAGGTGTAGTAATAATAATAATATTAGCAAATACCTCCAATTAGAAATGTAGCATAGTATTTTTGATTCGCTATGCTACTTACCATATGTGCAGGCATTGCAGGACCTTAGGTATCCACGGTTACGACCACTAGCAGCTAGCTAACTAACTGTCACTTTATCAGTGGAAGTAACCATGGATACCTAAGGTCCTACAATGCCTGCACATGAGGAAAGAGACATCGTGAATCAAAAATACTATACTACATTTCTAATTGTATGTATTTGCTAATATTATTATTATTATTACATCTATTACATATTGGGATAGGATCTTGGAGATGGGAATACCCCTTTAAGCACCCCCATAAACATTGGATAGCCAATCGACTGACAGTTATCTCTCCCCCACACACAGGAGTGCTTGGCCAAGTTCTCGTGTTCTCATTGAGGGACATTCTTCTGTAGATCTTTCACATTAAATCTTGTGATTTGGGCAGAAGGTCCCTCTCTAGATTATGTGTCTTATTACATCCTATAAGGGAAGTTTGGCCTACGAATGTAAATCCTTATACCCTCAGTCCCAGCAATACAAGATGTTTCAAAATAGGTACAGTCTCTATATCACAATATTGTTGATTCCAGGTGATTGACGATATCCACGGGTATGACTTTAAAAAACGTAGAAGGACAGCCTTAACTTTTCAAAGTAAACATTTAAACATTAATTTAATACATATGTTGTTAAAGTAAACTTTTCTCAAACATTGGTAACAACAAATTTTTAGATGTAGTTGTATATACATATTAATGTGACATATTCTTTACACATTCCTCAGGGGGAGCGGCCCGAGTGCAGTGATATGTGTTGGGACCATCTTGGTAGCACTTTTCATCCTCGGCCATCTCCACTAGCTCTTGGTATTCATTGTTTTGGTTTTTATATACCTTGGACCTTTTTGAACATCACATTTTATTGTCTCATTATTATTTCTTTGGTGGTATATTGTACTTTTGATATTTCTTATAGGGATTACATTTGTCTTTTGACCCATTTTTCTTGCTCTTTGACACATTAAATATAACATTATTATTTAAAGAAGCACTCCCATTAAAGCTTTTATTGGGTACATCTGTCTAAAAGTATATGTAGTGTAGGGGAATTCATATACTCCTTGATTGCAGTCTTCCAGTTTCCAGCTCCAGTCTGATCTTCTTCCAAGTCACGGGACTTGACTATTCCAGCTTGCCAGCTCACACTGAGCCAGAAGTTGCTATGATAATGTAATCCTTTGGAGCCTTGTTCTGAAGTTTCATAGACTTACACTTGTACATGCGATTTTGGGCTCACACATAGACAGCAGTTTGAGCTGCCAAGTAGGAATAGCCATCAGGTGACTCGGAAGAGCACCACTAGAAACCGGAAGAAGATGGTAATCGGTGAGTATATGAAGTCACCTACACTACATACACTTTTTGACAGGTTTACCCAATAAAAAAATGTAATGGGAATGCTTCTTTTATGCTTAAATGGCTATTTCCCTGTGTGAGTTTGTTCATGCCTTTGAAAATCCTTTTTGTAGACAAAACATTTCCCACACTCTGAACATGAATATGGCTTCATCCGTAAGTGACTTCTCCGATGCCTAGCAAGATCTGACTTCTGGTGAAAACATTTCCCACATTCAGAGCATGTAAATGGTTTCTCGCCTGTGTGTGTTCTCTGATGTTTAATGAGATCTGAATTCTGGTGAAAACATCTCCCACACTCTGAACATGAAAATGGCCTCATCCCCGTGTGAATTCTTTCATGTCTAACAAGATGTGATTTTGAAGTAAAACATGTTCCACATTCTGCGCAAAAAAATGGTTTCTCCCCTGTGTGACTTCTCTGATGTATAACAAGTTTTGAATTAGCTGAAAAACATTTCCCACATTCAGAACATGAATATGGCTTTGCCACTGTGTGATTTATCTCATGTCTGACTAGATGTATTTTCTCCGTAAAATACTTTCCACATTCAAAGCATGAATATGGCTTCTCCTCTATGTGAGTTATTTGATGCTCAACGAGATTTGATTTCTGTGTAAAACATTTTCCACATTCTGAACATGAAAAGCTATGGATCTGTGTGTGAATTATCTGATGTCTAACAAGATTCGATTGATCAGTAAAACATTTGACAGATTTTACACAAGAAAACTGCTCCTCCTCTGTGTGAGATCTTCGATGGTCAATGCCCCTTCTGTGATTTTTATTTTGCTTAACAGTCAGTGATAAATCGGAAGATAGGACTTGTGGGAAAGAATCAGCTGATAGATCATCGCTGAGAATAAAGGATTGTATATCTGGAATTATTGCCAGCTCTTCATATGTATCTGGTGAGACACCATAATCTTCTGATTTAAAATCTGAAGAGATTGCATATTCCTCTGGGCTTCTTATACAGTCACCTGCCAAGAATAAATGAAGGTTGATTGTTTTTCCCTTTTGGATAACCTTGATGTATAGAAATTTTCAAACAAATTGTAATGCACGTAGCAAAACTCAATAAAAAAATTAAAGCTAGCTCTACACTTTATATAGCTGTGGACTTCTAACGAACATGATCAGTCTATCCTCCACCATTTATTCTCTATGGGACTACTTAAAAATGGAATGAATAGAGCGGTGGTGCATGTCCGACCACCACTCCATTCAGGCAGCGCATTTCCGAGTCCCATTCCCTGTATCATTGGGTGTCCCAGCAGTTGGACCAGCACTGATCAGCACTTTATCACCTATCCTGTGGATATTCCAATCAGCTATTCGTAAGATAGGTGATAGCTTGTGTAGGGGTTCACTCTCTCCGGCAGCCGCTTGGAACACGAATCCACAGGGTCTTTTATATCACACACGGTATAGTGCTTATTTCCAATGGTTGTACAGTACCGAAAACAAAACCATAAACATAAATCAATAGACTTGTCCAGGGACTAACTAAACAATATAGATCATGACTATTCAGACACGGCTGATCTAATGCCAGCTTGGTCACACAAAGCAGCTATCGTCCATAGCAACCAGTGATACTTGCAGTTTTAGTTTAGAGCCTGTGCAGTCTCTTCTCAGAGAGATTATGGCTTGTGTCTCTCCAGTTCCAACACAAACCACTCTGCGCAGCTTCCTCAAGCTGACTGACCAGTGAACACATGGCCTGGTTCCAGTCATATCTGTCCAGGTGCACCTAATCAGGTAGTGCTAGGATTTAAACCCTAGCCTACCTGGCTTTCCTACAGTTGATTATTATTGGAAGTCCAACCACTGGGATCCACACTGATACTGAGTCTCTCAAATGTCCAGTCTGAATGGACTGAGTCTCTCAAATGTCCAGTCTGAATGGACTGAGTCTCTCAAATGTCCCGTTTGAATGGAGTGGTGGTCAGACACGCACACCATCGGTCTCTTTATTTTCTATGGGACTGCTGGAGATAGCAAAGTGTAGAGCTCAGCTTTTTCTGGTAGTTCAGAAACTATATACGACTGCATTAATGCCCATTAACTGCCTTGTAATGTGTCTACAAGGGTGCTTGCTAACTGTTAAATGACACTACAAAGAAAAGCCAGGGATATCTTGGGGAGACAACCGATCTTAGCACAAACATTTTTAACTATAACCTACTCTATATAAAGCTTTCGTGGCCCACAAAGTTAAACCTGTTACCACCAATCTTATACAGCTTTGGACTTTATGGGCCTCAGCTTAATATTCTTATTGGTTCTATGGAATAGTAAGCGGGAGGGATAAAGTGTTTGTTAAAGACAAATTAAAATGTAAATTTTTCAGAAAACATTTTATAAAATCCTAGCAGTATGATTCTATAGGTCATTACCATTATGGCTATACCAAAATTGTGCATTTTTTGCTTTTTAAGCAGTGATACTAATTTGGTTTGTTTCACCATATTCTGAGACCCACAGTGTTTTCACATCAATGTGTCACGCAAGGTGTAAGAAAGACTGCAACAGGGAAGGGGGAAAAGGGGGACCAGACTCTAGGAAAAAGGGGTAGTGGAGACCTCTCCTAGGCTGACCTATATCACCCTGTCTCCCCTAACGACCCTATATTGGTTCCGCACCAATTGCCGCACAGGAATTGGCCCTGGCTAGGGAAGGGAGGGGGATGAGAGCCAGTCGATCCCCATTGACAACTAAAGACAACAAGGGGGAACAAACAAGGGAAGATAGCTTAGCTTTAGTCGACTTCAGAGAGATGAACACAAGTCCTCTTAGCACCAGAGAAGAAGAAGTACTGCACTAGCTCCAAGCCTTCACAAGGGGTCATATGAGTATAGCCGGCACCTCCCTCTAGAAAACAGCAGGTATTTATTCACCCAAGCCAGGGTGTTAATTAGCAAGAGGAGGGTAGCCGCTGGGTCCTAGAGAGACAGATTCTAAGAAGGTGTCTTGTAATGCCAAACGAAGAGATCTCCTGCAACCAACTGCAGGGCGACTGTCTGTCACTTCTGACACACCCGTGACACAATGGGGTGTTTTTTGCATGGTGAAAATCTTCCCATACCTATGTTTATTATGCTTTGGGGTCTGGAAAGACCTCAGAAAATTATAAATGTGGTTTTGGGCAGACACGACTTGGACTGAATTGAATCTGCTGGCCATTTCAGGCGAATTCATCCGAAACAAAATTTCGGACATTCACCCCTGTCTAACAAATGATACACAAAACCATTAGCTGACTATACAGACTTCTGGAACCTTCAAACTTGATATTTCTTACATGACTTGAATCCAGCCACTGCTTGAACCTACACCTGATTTGCAATGTGTGGGTCTACATTATTGTATACATATAACACTCTCAGATGAGTCTCAGGCTGATGTCCAACTGATATTTTTGTTGATGGATTCAGACATTAGGATAATTTATTCATGTGTACTACCTGGTGATATGAGGGGCTGGAGAACATCCATCATGGCGTCCTTGTACATATTTTTGTGTCCTTCTAAATACTCCCACTCCTCCATGGAGAAATAGATGGTGACATCCTGACACCTTATAGGAACCTGAAACATACAATGACACCTTCATCTCCCGATCCCTTCATAGCATTACGGTATAATGTCACATTATTCCCAGCAGTGTCACCTCTCCAGTCAGCAGCTCAATCATCTTGTAGGTGAGTTCTAGGATTTTCTGCTCATTGATGTCCTCATTTATAAGGGGGTGAGGTGGAGGCCCCCTGATTGGGCTCAGGGCTCTTCCCCATCCCTCAGACACAGGGACCTGACAATGGTCACAAGAAGTCTTCTTCGCCACTGTGTAATCCTGGTTATGGGGAGACACATTAATAAATCTCACAACAGACATTTCCAGAGTCCTTACCTCTCCATTTCTTTCCATCTGTTATTCCCATAGATAAGAATGATGTAATGTGATGTCATTAGGATCTCTAACCTCTCCAGTAAGCCGGAAGAGGATCTCTAGGGTGAGGTGTAATATCCTCTCTGCCATTTTGTCCCTGTCCTTATCCATCCTTAATTGGTCAATCTGGAAAATTATTCTATGTAGAAGATCTCCACTGAGAGGATCCAATATTGTAGGAACCTGTATGGGGAGAAGATGAGCAGATGAAAAATCATAAATATCCCATGTAATAATACAATTATTGCAATTATTAAGGGAAAACATATGAGGAAATATACAGTGCAGATATTCTATTTTCTCTTTTGGTATGAACTAGGAAGTGAGTGGCGCCTAATCACTATCCACAAAGGTATTGACAGCATGCATGTCACACGATTGTTGTAGGCCATCACATGTCTCATACATACTGGCATCACAGCTGCAACCAATGTTTTAGTTCAGTGATGATCCACAAATAGCTACCCACCTCGATCACTAAATATTATACAAAAATGAAGGCCCATATCATGCACCACCTCGGTATCTTACTTAATCTGTTATACAGTATCCAACCACTTTGTGAAGCTGAGTCACTACTCATGGGCAAGCCGTGAGACAGGGTAGTCAGGACGTCCAAGGTCAGATACCAGGAGGGTTCATAGTACAGAGGGGTAAGACAAAGGCGTGGACAGGTAACAGTCTGGGGTCAATTGCCAGGAGGGTACGTAAAGACAAGAGAGTACAACCAGGGCTGTAGAGTCGGAGCCCATTTTAGTGGAGTCGGAGTCGGTATAAAATGGACCAACTCGGACTCCTAAAATATATAATAAATTGGGTACAGTAGTTCAATGCAGTTTGTGGGGAATATTTTTTCATGAGAATTTGGGAAAGTTATGAAATGTCCTGTAAATGTCTGTACAATTACTGAGCTAAGGGTATAGACTTTTAGCTGAGATGAATCTGTGCTACAGTAAATTTATCACTTAAACATGAGCTATGTATGAGAGAGTCAGAGTCGTGGAGCCGGAGTCATGTAAATTAAGGAGTCGGAGGTTTGGCTTACCGACTCTACAGCCCTGAGTACAACAAACGGATAGTCAGAGGCCAAGTCTGAGGTCAGATATCTGAAGTCAGAGAGCGTCAAAAGCAGAAGGGATAATCCAAATGAATAGTCACAACAAATCCGAGGTCAGCAACAAGATAAAGAAGAAAGACACAGAGCAAGCACATACAACTAACTAAGCAAAGCTACAACTGACACTCGACTGCAGACAGCAACCCAGCTAAATAGCATGCAAATAATTAAAGATGGGAAACACCTGGGGAAACACCAACAGGCTAGACCAGATTGAGCAGCAATGCTTTTAATCAAATTGCTGACAGCCGAGGATACCCCAGGATCAGATTGGATGACTGAATTGTCACTCACAAAAGCGACAGTCCAGCACACTTCAGATCCCATAGGACGGCTGAGCTGTCACTAAAAGCATCCTGAGGCTACAGTCAGATATAAGACTGTGATACACTTGCTGTAGGTTCTGGGATTCTCCAAAAATATTACTGCAACCCTTAACCATGCAGGAAAATGACATTATAATCAATATTGTTTTCCAGGGGGAAAAAAATGGTCTATAAACTGTTAATTGTTAAATGAACAAGCAAAAAAATGCAACTGATGAAACAATAGTCAAGTACAAGCCCACTTTAGAATTGTAAAAATGATACTGGTGCAGGTAAAGTTCAAAGAAGCAGTCCAAATACTTCCGTAAAATTAAAGTAGTAAATTCTACTTCTCCGTAAAACCTAGGGCTGGTGTGCAGCGTGTCTCTATTTTTATTGTTTTATATTGCAATTCTATTACCTTGTTCCTGTGCGGATCATAAAATCCTTTCTTAGACATCTATTAGCCGGCTGAACAGCACTATATCCCGTCTTGTTTGCACTATATCCGGTCATATGCATCAAATATTGGAAGTGAAGGAGGATTGTATGCCTGCCATGCTGAGGTGTTTGTTTTCCACCTGCATGTCGACGCTGTAAATGTGGCTGAGAAGAGGAATTCTGGAGGATTTTTTATGCGCTACAAAGATCATCTTGCAATAAAGTACACTAAAAATAGAACTTTGGAATTTTCATGAATTAAAAATTCAGAAGCCTTTTCTTCTTCTGTCACCTTTTCTGTGGACCAAAAACCCTCCAATATCCTCATTCATGATATAGGAGGAGACCGATGTCACATAAGCATGTGATCTGGCCCCCAAAGAACTTGTCTCCCTACAATTAATAGGCAATTTATATTTTTGATGATTCATTTTATTATTAAACGTCTCCAGTGCTATCGGTCAATCCTAGAGGTTAATAAACCTGAATATTTAGGGAAGTAAAAGTGAAGATTCGTCTTAGGAGAATATCTATGTCTGCAGAATGATTAGGCCAACTATTTGTGTGAAACTAAATGAAACATGAAAATTTTCCATCTCAATTGTTTGTTTTCATCTATTAAAGTGAGAATAAAAACCCAACAGCTCAAAATGAACAAAATACATTTCTGACATTTCCATACAAAATATCTGTGACCAATATAGCCACCCTTCTTTTCAATAACAGTCATAAGCTGTCCATCCATGTACTCTCTCAGTTTCATAATCTGTTGATGATTAACTTTTTGGGAGGCAAAAATCACAGCCAGACATTATTCAGAGAGGTGACTGTTTTCCTTCACCATAAAATACCCATTAAGGCTGCGTGCCCACTATGCGTTTTTCAAGCGTTTTTGCCGCAGAACCCGCCGGTGGGTCGCGTGACCTATCACATGACTAAATGACGTCATGGCAGGTCCTTTCACACCACCGCGAGCCATATAACAGACCGGACGCAGCAGAGAAAACACCGGGGGCCATCAGAAGGTAAGTATAATCTTTATTTTTTAACATTTTTATTCTTTTTTGGTTGCATGGATTTATATAGTGTGACCAAGTTGTCAAGCACTTTTCCAAGTGATGCTAAAATCACTTGGAAAAACGCTTGATAACACGCATGCAGAAATGCATGCAAAAACGCTTGACAAACGCTTCTACCTGGCAGGAAAAATGCATGCAAAATCTGCATGCGTTTTTCCTGCCAGGGAGATGCGGGAAAAATCTGCAGCATTTCTGCATCGTGGGCACTTAGCCTTAAGAAGGGTCCACGAGTTGTCACTAGGGCTTAGGTAGGGTGAGGAAGGGGCCGGGTCATTATTCTTTCAACTTTAAGGCCTTTACTGTCAGCCGAGCAGTGGAGACTTTGATGCTGTGATTGAGCATTGTCCTGCAGAAAAAATAGAATTAGACTTACCGGTAATTCGGTTTCTAATAACCACCACGACAGCACCAAAGGAGGATGTTACCCCACTCTAATAGGGACAGGAAACACAAAGAGGTTAAATAGCTCCTCCCTCATCCTCCCTCCAGTGTTTTTATAAAGGACCACACAAGTATGGATGCTTCAAATTATATTTATTAAAATTAAATGATTGGCTAACCAAGCCTGGGAGGGAATTACCAGTGCTGTCGTGGTGGTTATTAGAAACCGAATTACCGGTAAGTCTAATTCTATTTTCTCCAATAACCCCACGACAGCACCAAAGGAGGAGTACCAAAGACTCATGTTCAGGGCGGGACAATGGCCTGAAGCACTTTCCGCCCAAAGGCCAAGTCTTTAATGGACATTAAGTTTAGTTTGTAATGCTTGGTGAAGGTATGGACCGAAGACCATGTAGCTGCTCTGCATATCTGCTAGAGGGAAGCGCTAGCCTTTTCTGCCCAGGAGAAGGACATGGCTCTTGTAGCGTGTGCTTTCAGTTTCTCTGGTGGTGAGAGATTTTGGATCTGATTCCACAATTGCTTTCTTGATCCAAGTAGCGATGGTAACCTTTGAGACCTTTTTCCCTCTGTTCTGACCAAATGGCTGAATAAAGAGGTTCTGATCATTTCTCCAGGCCTCTGTCCTCTGGAGGTAGTGAAGAACAACCCGTCTTACATCCAAAGTATGGTATTCTTCTTCTCTTTTATTTTTTGGGTCTTGACAGAAGGAAGGCAGAATTATCTCCTGAGACCTATGAAAGTCTGAGACTACCTTTGGTAAGAAAGATGGGTCCAATTGTAGAATAATCCTATCATCCAGGATTCTCAGATAAGGGTCATTCACTGAGAAGGCTTGGATTTCTCCTACTCTTCTAGCAGTGGTAATTGCTATTAGAAATGTTGTTTTCCAAGCTAATTTATCCAGCTCTATTGAGGCCAAAGGTTCAAATGGTGGTAGTGTCAGACCTTTAAGGACAATATTAAGATCCCAGGAGGGAACGTGGTTAATTATTCTGGGACGCAGACGAGTAGCTGCTGTCATGAACCTTTTTACCCATCGGTGTTCGGCAAGGCTCATGTCGAAGTAGATACTCAGTGCCGCAATCTGAACTTTGAGGGTGCTGGGTCTAAGACCCTTCTCCAGCCCTTCTTGTAGAAAATACAAGATCTGGGTCATGTAAGGATGCCAAAGATCTGGTATATTTGGTTTATACCATGCTAGGAAGGTCTTCCATATCTTGCTGTATATGGAGTTTGTGATTTGTTTCCTACTTTTTTGTAGGGTATGAATTACTCGGTCTGAGAGCCCTCTAGCCTTCAGGATTGTGAATTCAGAAGCCAGGCTGCTAGATGGAGGTTCTCTGGATCTGGATGGAGTATTGGACCCTGATGGAGAAGTTTTCTGATTGCTGGTAGAATGAGGGGTCCCTCTATGCTTAAATTGTTTAGTACACAGAACCAACTTCTTTTGGGCCAAAGCGGGGCTATCAAGATTATCTTGACCTCCTCGGTCCTTACTTTCTGTAAGGTTCTGAGTAGCAATGGAATTGGGGGAAAGGCGTAAGCCAGATGGAAACGCCATGGGTGAGTGAATGCATCTATCCCCAGGCATGCGTCGTCTGGATCTAGGGAGAAGTATTTTTCTGCCTTGGTGTTCTGGCGTCTTGCAAAGAGGTCCACCTCCGGACGACCCCATCGTTTGGTCAGCATGTGGAAAATGTCTGAGTCCAGCTCCCATTCTCCCGGATGGATATTCCTTCTGCTCAGAAAGTCGGCCTGGGTGTTGTCTGAGCCTTTTATGTGCAACCCTGATAAAGAACGAAGATGTCCTTCTGCCCAGAAGAATATTCTTGCCGAGATACTCTTTAGATTCTCGTACCTTGTACTCCCTTGATGAGATAGATGAGCTACAGTAGTCATGTTGTCTGAGTAGACTTTTACGTGTTTGCCCGTAATGATTGGAGCCGATATTTTGAGCGCTTCCTCCACTGCCTTTAATTCACGGAAGTTGGAGGATTTCTTGCTGGTTTCTTTTGTCCAGACCCCTTGGAAGGGGGTTTGAGCCAGAACGGCTCCCCATCCTGTTTTGCTGGCATCTACCGTGACTGTTACCAGAGGGAACTGAGACCATGGAACCCCTATTCTTAGGTTCCTTGGGTTGAGCCACCATGATAGGGATGTCTTCACATAATGAGGGATCATGATCTTCCTGTCTAGTGAGTTTGGGGATCTGTCCCACTGTACAAGAATATGAGTCTGCAAAACTCTGGTGTGAGCCTGAGCCCAGGCTACAGATTGAATGCAGGCTGTCATGGAGCCGAGGGTTGACATGGCAGACCTTAGGGACACTCTGTTCAGGGTCTTTAGATTCGATATCTTGGATCTCAAGAGTATCTGTTTGTCCTCTGGTAGGAAGGAGGTTTGTCTGGCGGAATCTAGTTGAACCCCCAGGAACGTTTTTCCTGTGGCAGGGACCAGGTCTGACTTTTGATGATTTATCAACCACCCTAGGGTGGTCAGGATCTTGATTGTTCTTTGCAGATCTTCCTGGAGTGATTCTACCGAGGGAGTAAGAAGTCGTCGAGGTAGGGAATGATGTAGATTACCTCTTTCCTGATTGAAGCCACTACTTCTTACATAATTTTTGTGAATATTCTTGGTGCTGAAGATATCCCGAACGGCAATACATTGAATTGGAAGTGTAACGTCTGATCCTCTTGAACCACTGCAAACCTTAGAAATTTTCGGCATGTTGGATGTATAGGGACGTGATAGTATGCGTCCTGTAAGTCTATGGTTGCCATCACATACCCCTGCCCTATTAAGGGAACTGCTGATTTGATGGACTCCATCTTGAATCTTCAGTAGACAATGTACTGGTTTAAGGGTTTCAGATTTATTATTATTCTGTATGTGCCGTTTGGTTTCTTTATCATAAACAGGCGTGAATAGTGGCCTGTGTATCTTTCTGTTTTTGGAACTGGTGAAATAGCCCCCAAGGATACTAGGTCTTTTAGGCCGGACATCAGAGCGGTTTTTAATCTTGGAGAGGTTAGATGAGTTATCCTTACTCTTTTGGGAGGATATGAGGAGAATTCGATCTTTACCCCTTCTTGAATTACATTTAAGACCCACCGATTGGAGCAGATCTTTTGCCATTGGGGAAGGTATTTCATGATTCGTTCCCCCACCGCACTGGCTTCACCGCTTCTGTTGTCGTTGTCCTTTTGGGGAAAAAATATTCCTATCTTTACCCCCTTTGGGGTAGCTCCATCGACCGGACTTGCCCTTCCCCCTGTATTGGGGATTCTGTTCCCGAGGGTGGCGAAAGGGGGTCTTCTTATAGTGTCTGGGTTCAGGCAAGGATTTCTTTTTGTCAGCCGCCTGTTCCAGGAGGTTGTCAAGGGCCTGGCTAAACATATATTCTCGCTTGAAGGGAATAGAACAAAGTTTTATTTTAGAGGCCACATCACAGCTCCACGATTTCAGCCATAGTGCTCGCCTTGTGGAGTTTGATAGGACTGCTGCCCTGGCGGTTACCCTCACAGATTCTGCTGAAGCGTCTGCCAGGAAGTCAGTGGCTTTCTGCAGTAAAGGTAGGGAAGCTTGTATCTCCTCTCTGGATGTGCCCATAGCCAGGTGTTCTTCAAGCTGGTTGAGCCATCTTGACATGGACCGTGCAACACATGTGGAGACTACATTTGTGTTCATAAGGACTGCTGATGTTTCCCAGGATTTCTTGAGAAGGCTGTCCATCTTACGGTCCAGAGGATCTTTTAGTTGGGAAGAATCTTCGAATGGCAATACTGTTTTTTTTAGCTACTCTTGCCACTTGAATGTCGACCTTAGGTATCTCGGTCCAACATTTTGCGGTTTCTTCATCTACGGGAAACCTATTTTTCATTTCCGCTGGTGTATTCAGCCGTCTTTCAGGGTTTTCCCATTCGTCCAGGATTAGATCCTGAATGTTTTTATGTATCGGGAACACCATCCTTTTCTTTGAAAGGAGACCACCGAACATCTCTTCCTGGACTGATCTAGTGGGCTTCTCTTCTTCCACTTCCATCGTTCTTCTTACTGCTGAGAGGAGGTCTTCCATAAATTCCATTGAAAAATAATATTTCTTATTTTCCGGACCTTCCTCTGCTGAACTAAGTTCACCTTCCTCTGTAGGGTCTTCTGGAAGGAATGTCTAATCCTGGGAGTCCGAGTCTCCTTTTTCTTCCAGGGAAATTTTCCTCTTTTTTGCCTTTGGAGGCTAATCAGAAGTGGATCGGGAAAAGGAGGCCAATGAAGACTGAATCTCCTGCCGGACTATCCCTTTGATTTCGTCCATAAGGGACGGCTGCTCTTCCCTCATAATCTTTTCTGTGCATTTCTGGCATAAATATTTTTTGCTGGAAGAAGACAGTTTTTTTGAACATATAGCACACTTCCGGCTAGATTTATTTCCTGGTGCAGGATCCTTGTCCCCCTAAAAAAGAGGGAGAAGGGTAATTAAATATTAATTCTAACCTGCACCTAGGAAAGGACCCCCAGTGCCAGACTTACTGGGACTGGAATCGCGCTGGGCTCGGCAGACATGGCAAAGATAGACTTCTGACATCCAATGTAGCAAACAAATGGATTAGGTCCTACCTTAGCTGTCTTCAGTCCAGGGCTGTTATATAGGCGACTGGACTCAGCGCTCCTCCCCTTCCCTGGGGAGGGGGGTGGTGTAGCTCCTCCCCCCTGGGTCCAATTTGGTGAAGCAGGAACACCTGCGATCACCTGCGGGGTTATTCATTTATTTCCCCCTTTCTCTCTCTTTTTTTTTGAACAGACCGGAAGTGACGTCAGGAACCCATTTCCGGTGTCCCACGCAACTTTACGGCCGCTTTCTGTTTTTTTTCGTTCCAGGGTGGAACGCATACCGGAAGTGAAGTTCTCGGCGGTCCGTGTCACTTCCGGGATTCCACACGTGGATCTCCGCTACGGAGACCGCTTAGAGGGGGGAGAGGAGCGGGGCTGGAGAGCTCGAGGAGGCCTCCAGCCCGACACCTACCGGACCTTACCCGCAGGCGCGGACACGGTGGGGACAGGAGTCCCGAGTCCCAGAGGAGACGGGAGCAGCATCAGGGAAGGAGGAGAAAACTGCCCGGTCCCAGCTGCCCGGCTTTAACAGGTATGTCAGGTGTCTGCCGCCGGCACAGAGCACCCCGGATGACGTCTTCATCCCAATAGGGACAGGAAAAAACACTGGAGGGAGGAGCTATTTAACCTCTTTATGTTTCCTGTCCCTATTAGGGTGGGGTGACATCCTCCTTTGGTGCTGTCGTGGGGTTATTGGAGAAATCATAGTTTTCTTGAAAGATGCAGACTTTCTGCATGTGTGAGGGGTTCAGGGTGGTAGTTGTGGCGAGAGGCTGATGTGTGCCTACACCTTGGCTCCCTGACAAAGACAATTGTCCCAATTCTTCTGTGCTGTGCGTGTGGTGTGTAACACTCACGTTTCAGTCGCAGGTCTCTGCTGTCTTCGGTTCCTCCACTCCAGGAACCACCGCATACACATTTAGGGACTTCCACTAGGAACTTTACTTGAACGTTTGGATTCAACTTCATACAGCATTGATCACATACTTTTCCAGGGTTACCGTCCTTTGCACCGCACATAGTGATGTTCACAGTCCGTTTGTCCTGAGCTGTCCCTTCCATAGTCGACCTTTTTGGCCTATGAGACGATCACAGCTCTGAGAGTCCCATACTGTCTTCTCTGTACTATTGCCCGTCCGACTTCCCTTCCTGGAAGATTTTGAGACAAGCTTCTCTACTGGCTCCTGTGGACCGTAGGCCCCGAACGTTTAGGGAAAGTCTATTTCAAAGGTCATGACTGACGTTCCTCTGCTGCTGGACAGGCCGTGCTTCTTGTGCCCCCTGGACCTCCAACTACTGCTCTTGTCACATCTCTCCTTCTCACTCTCTCTAAAACTGCCTGCAATCAGGAAGTCTCTTAGTTTTACACTGAACCTGTTCCGCCCACACTGGAGCAGCTCCTAAACCCCTTAACTCTTTCTTAACTTACAACTACATCCTTTCTAAGGTATAGTGCCCACCTCTGCACTACCCTAGTCCTAATATAACACCTTATCTATACCTATCCTATGCTGACCCTGTAACTGACAAATCAGACAGTCGGTCATAACACATGCTCATATATAAACATAAAGTAAGAGATTATGTGCACAAAGAGGGAAGAGGCGCATGATCGTCCCGATCACCCTCTTACACATGGTCACTTCTTGAAGAAAACATCTCCTAAAACCTAGCAGTAAGTTTGGGAGTTGGTCTTGAGTCCATCTTCAACTCAAAAGGGTCCAACTAGCTCATCTTTAGTAATACCAGCCCATAACAGTACCCCACCTCCACCTTTCTGATGTATGAGTCGAAGTGGAAGTCTGTGCCAGTTACTGATCCAGCCACAGGCCCATTCATCAGGTCCATCAAGAGTCACTCTCATCTCATCAGTTCACACAACCATTGAACAATCTGTCGTCAGATACTTCTTGCCCCAGTCTTTACTTTTCACCTTTTGTGTCTATCACAGTGGTGATCCGGTTGAGCCTCCTCGCCTCGGCCATGTCTCTGAGCACTGAACACCTTGTACTTCTGGGCACTCCAAGGAGGTTGCAGTTGTGGAATATCACAGCACTGGAGGATAATGGCTTCCTGGTCAATGCACATTTGATTCTTATCAAATCTTTGGCAGTTAATATGCATCTTTTTTTCTCAACACGATTTTTTGCGCCCCTGTTAACTATTTGCAACAAAACATTTAGTGATTCTGTTATCACAACCCAATATCTGAGCACTGTCAAGAGTGCTGCACCTGCTGTAAAATTTGTAACATGTACCAGCCCTGAGTGTGAGGTGCGGTTCCTTGTCGTCGTTCAGCAGCAACACAAATGGGAGATTCTCCTTTCCTAAAATGATAAAACAGGTGATAACAAATAAATTGTCAGCCTATATCGCCGATTACTGAGTAACCTCCCTGTGTGGCTTATTATGTCCTTCCTGAGGGCCACGTGATATTTTAGGAAGTATATTTCCATTTTATTTTTATGTTACTTCCCTGCTGCCTCTGTCTGTGAGGGTCCAGATAGGGGCTTTAATTTCTTATTACTATTAATTAATCTTTATTCATGGGGTTTTTTTACTACCAAAAGTTGGAGTTATATTAATAGTACCTGTGTGGATATTAAATGTGTATATGGATAACTAGCAGCCCGAGTTCCGAAACAAATAAGTTTCGGAAGCTAGAAAAGTGTGCTCTACATAATAAAAACTAACTCAAATTACCCATGTCTATTTACTTTTAGCCTTTTTACACGATAACAACAAAGTTGTCATAATTAATAAATCAGTAAATGGCATTACGGAAAAAAAAAAAAAAATTTAGAAGATTACAGAGACGTTCGCCAATTCAAAAAGTGAATTGCCCAAGGCAGATCACGTGGAAATATCTCTGTATGCCTTATCACCTTCAGCTGATCCTGTTAAAATCTCTGCCTCAAGAACATTTCTATTCAATGATGTTACAACTAATCGTGTACCATTGCAGAGTCCTCGTTTTGTATTCAAATTTCTCAACAACATAATAATGCTGCCCACCTTAAGTCTAAGGCAATGACTTGGCATGCCTGATGGGGTTAAGCTATTTAAAAATTCAATAGGAAAATGTTCCCTTTCATCGTCGTCATCTACAACAACAGAGTCATCGCTCCAACGTCAGCTGATGTTTTTCTCGGAATCACCTCAACATTAAGCTCTTTATGTAGTAAGATGTGTATATCTATGAAAATATTGGTGTCTAAGAGGTAACGTTTCTTTTTGTGGCGAGTGACATGTCAAGCCTGGCATGTCAGAGTAAGGAGGCATATAAATAATGTATGCTCCTCTGGGAAATTAAATATGCAAATTGTCTCTTCAGAGAGAAAGAGGACTGGAACTCTAGCTCCACCTATTGGAAGTTGTGATCCTAAAAGTCAATATTGACTCTTTAATGAGCCTTGCAATATGGCTTAGGATGAAAGCCAAATCAGAATCTCAATCTACAGACACGGTGTTTCGGGTGTTGTCCCTCGTCAGTGCAAAGTATGATATCTGATTTGGCTAGGTGAGAGGCTCTGGACTAGGTCTAAGGGGTAACATTTCTACTTGTGGAGAGTGCTATGTCAAGCCGGTCATGTCAGTGTGTGGAGACTTTAGAGGAGCAGGCATGGCTTTTAAGTCTCCTCACTCTGACATGAGTGATTAGCTAAGTTACTTTCAATGTTGGAGAGCTGGGATCTATCCCAACAAGTACAAAATTTGCATGAGTTGTCAGTTCTTCCTGTTTACCTTTGGGGGTTCTCTAGTTGCTCCCATACTACAAAAAAATAGGGGTGAGGGCTCATTCACATGGCAATTTTTCACGTACGAATGCTATTTGTTTTATTCACCTATTTCAGTCCATGGGGCTGTTGACATGTCTGATTTTTTTCCCTCTGGCAGAGAGGCAAAATCATGGAGACATGTCCGATATTGATCAGAATGTTAGATCAAAATTGGCAATGCAAGTCTATGGATCTCTAGAAAAATCTGACAGCATTCGAATGCAATCCGTGTGCTGTCAGTTTTTCACTGACTGATAGAAGGTGGAGAAGCTTTTTTTTTATTTTCTCATCAGTGAAAGAAACTGCTGAAAATCACTGATGAAACTCTGTTCGTTTTTCCCGTTTTGAAAAAACCTGACGTCTGTTGTGTGTTTTACAGTACAGTACAGCCTCCTCGAATTGCCAGCAATGACTGACCATAGAAACCTGCATTGGGCTGATGGATTGTTACAAAACTGATCCATGCCATAGATGTTAAAGTCTTAGAATGCTGCACAATGCTGACATTACACTTAAGATTTATTTAGCAGTGTTAAAAAAAATCAAAGACCAAAACCCCAGACATTGCTTTTGCGCATACAAACTAGTTATGAAGATGTATGTCGCAAGGTTCTTACTGCCAGATGGATGCGAATATTATTGTATAAATTAGATTAAATTACTTTCCTGTGGAAGTTCTATCTCTCAAAAACAAATGTGTGTTATGGATGAAGGATTTGTGCATGCTGCAGCTAACAAATGCTCATCTCATTATGCGACCATAACAGGGACGACCTCTTGCTCTCAGACCCTCATAGTGGTTGCTCGGAATGAGATCCTATTCTCCCTAGAGCAATGTTCCCCAACTCCAGTCCTCAAGAGCCTCCAACAGATCAGGTTTTCAGGATTTCCACAGGTGATAGAATTATTGCCTGTGCAGGTGATGCAATTTTCACATGTGCAATACTAAGGAAATCCTGAAAACATGACCTGTTGGGGGCTCTTGAGGACTAGAGTTGAGGAACATTGCCTTGGAGGTTGAAAAGTTATGAAGCGTAAAAGGCAAATCAACCTTTTCAAGTCGTCTATATGGACATGCAGGTCAAAAAGTTGAATAAAATAATACCTTAATAGGTGTCTTATTCCAGAGAAATCCACATTTTCTTAATATGTAAATGAGCTGTTAAGATCTATGGGCCGGACATAGATCTCCCTGAGAATCTGCCTCCAGAGCTTATTTTAAATGAAAGGGGGAGATACATGTAGATCAGGAGAGCAGACTGCCAGTCATTACATGCCTCATACTGGTAACACCCCCTTTTATTTAACATACAGTGGCTTGCAAAAGTATTCACTCCCTTGGCATTTTTCGTGTTTTGCTACCGCACAACCTGGAATTTCATTTTTTTTTTTGAGGGTTTGCATCAGTTCATGTAAAGAACATGTGAAGCAAACAACAAATAGGACACAATAACTGAAAATTTCAGTGTACATAACTATTTAGCCCCCTAAAGTCAGTACTTTGTAGAGCCTCCTTTTGCGGCAATTACAGCTGCAAATTGCTTTGGATAAGTCTCTATGAGCTTGGCAATGGAATTTTTACCCATTCCTCAAATCAAAACTGCTTCAGCTCCTTCAAGTTAGATGGTTTCCTCTGGGGAACAGCAATCTTCAAGTCTGACCACAGATTCTTAATTGGATTAAGGTCTGGGCTATGACTAGACCACTCCAGAACATTTACACGTTTCCCCTTAAATCACTCGAGTGTTGATTTAGCAGTATGCTTTGGGTCATAGTCTTTGCTCAAGAATAACCCTGTATTTCACACTATCAATCTTCCCCTCGACTGGGGTGATGAGCTGTGTTGGTTTCATGCCAGACATAGCGTTTACCTTGGTGGCCAAAAAGTAAAATTTTGGTCTCATCTGACCACAGCAACTTCCTCCATACATTTGGGGAGTCTCCCACATGTCTTTTGGCAAACTCAAAACGAGCCTTACAATTTTTATGTGTAAAGTAAAGGCTTTTTTTCTGCCCATTCTTTTTATAAAGGCCACATCTATATCCATTTTTATCGGACTTTATTCGTCCGATTTATACACTGCTGTGAGCGAGCCCTAATGATGAGAATCTCCTATATTGATCCAGTTTTAATAATTTAAAACTACAATTAATATGAACATTACAGGGAGATTGAACGAGCGTAATCACCCTAAGATTGAGGGGGCTGTGTTCCAAATTTTTTTAGGAGCACTACTGTTCTCAGTGTCCTGATCTTATGGACTGCAGAACTAAGTGGGCAACATGCGAAAGTCATCTGTCTACTCTACCTAACGTTATAAAGGCTATTGTAGAGAATTACTACCTCAAACTTGAAATTGGCTTTCTGACATTGTCCTGTGGTTCTCCAAGGGTAAAAATAAATTTAAATCTCTGGGTACTCAACATGGTAAACATGGCTATTGTATAATACAATCTGTAGGACGTCTAGCTATGTTGCAACTTTACGAAGGTCTTCAATGCAGCTCTTCCTAAAAATAGCGATCTAGGAACTACAAACTAGCAGAAGAGATGAGGTTCAGGAGTGTATTCCAAGGTCTTCTGTTCTGTAACCTTAGAACATATAAAAGCCCATCGTAAACCTCAGATTCCAGAACACTTTCGTCTTAGTATTTTCCTTCCTCCTGTCATGTGGGGAGCCCATCAGCCCCAAACATTCAAATTATATACAACAGTGACGAAATTAATGTGTGTTTATGAGTTGTTATAGGTGCATAGGAGCACTCGGCTCTCCTGTGAGATATCGTTAGCCCCCAAGATTATTGATGCTGTTTTTTTTATCTGGAAGGATAGTAAAGGGAATAAAAATATTTACTAATTGTGCGCAACTTGGTGATAAGGGCCAGTTTTGCAGAGATCCTCTCAACTCATCTAGACACAATCTTTGTGTGCATGCTAACATTAAGTTTCTTCATAAATTGGCAGGAATCCCATATCTTTATATCCCATTTGGGATTTATATTGAACGTGATGTGATGATTATCTCTCTTCCAATGAAGAGATTATACACCATCATAGGTGCTGTAAAAAATAGGACAGATTAGACCAATATCTTGTCAGATGACAAAAATGGGAATTAGAACAGCAGTCAACAAAGCCTTGGAATGGGAAAGATAATGGATGCGTCCCTTACAGCGAGACATCCTACAAACTGGGACGATGTAACCATTCTCTACAGAGAACAAAGTCTTCCCTTAATAGTGCCTGTGCCTAAAAGTGGCTGAACATTTTCTCCACCTACATACCGTATTTTTCGGACTATAAGATGCACCAGACCATAAGAAGCACCCCAAATTTTGGGGTAGAAAATAGGAAAAAAATATTTTTTTATAAGATGGGGGTCTGTGTCTGCTTCACAACCAGATACCGACCCCGGTACCTGGCCAAGCCCAGCCAGATACCGGCTTGCCTCACCTCTTCTTCCGCCGCCGCCTTCCTGATAGGGGGAAGGAACGAGGGCCCTGCGATCTCGCTCCACCACCACCAGTAAGTTGCGTTCGGACCATAAGACGCAGACCCCATTTTCCTCCCAAATATGGGGGAAAAAAGTGCGTCTTATGGTCCGAAAAATACGGTACACACATTCATAACAGGATGGGGTGCCCATATGATGTGTCGGGTGACCAAGAAAGATTTGGTCTCTTACAGAGGCATTATTATCATTTAACCTCAGAGAGATGAAGATGGTACAAAGAGCTCTGATCATTTGACAGGTTAGGATATCAAAGTAATCAAAACTGAGTCTTCAGTAGTTGATACTTTTTAATGGCTATGAATAAGGAAGTGCCATGGCTCGGCTTGGGGATTCAATCCGATGACCTGTGGTCAGTTCTTCTGTTTGCCTGCTGGGCTATTGCCCTTTTCTTCCCTGTCCAAGTGCTGATCATCTTCATTCTCCCTTCTTGGTTTACTCTTCTCCAGATGTTTTCCATTTTGGCTTGCCTTATCACATTGTAGGTTGAGCTTTATATAATATCCATTCACTGCACTTCCTTGCTGGCTATACTTCTAGGTGGATTTGTGCTCAGGCATTCCAGCCCTTCAGTTTCAGGATTTTCCCTGCTAGGCAAACACCGTTTGTACTTCTGCTGAGTGTCTGTTTGTCTACTTTCCCAGCACCTTTTCCTTTGACCACATTTAGGGTTCTCGTAGGTTATTCTTGTTTCATTTATTTTTAGTTCTTCTTTTTTTTTTTAAATCAAATGTTTTTTATTAATTTTTAAAACGATTTTCACAAAGGTAAAAAAAAAACAACAACAACCAGACAAACATTGGAGAAACAGAGTTCTCCACTCCCCAAACTTAAGAAGCATTAAACATGAGTTATTTATAAATCTTGGCTCTGCAAAACCTGCATTATTAGATGAACAAATATTTGAACATAGTAACAATAGTCAATTCAATTACATATAACTTGTGGAAGTACTAATAACATTTTTATTAATTTTCAAAGGAGTTTAATTTTAAGCATCATATAAACGTAACTCAAAGCAAGCAAAGGCGAAATCTCCTCAGTTCCCTAGATGTCAAACCAGAGCCATAAATCCATAGACCCCTTATCTTGTCAAATTTAGAGATAGCATCTTTTTTTAGGTATATGCCTTTTTCCAAATTTACTAGCCAGATAACTTTATCAATAAATTCTGATCTCATAGGCTCCTGATCTGCTATCCATTTTGGGGTTATCAATTTTTTTGCCATGTATAACATACGTGCCGCCGCAATTTTGCCGTACTCATCAATAGTCATATCTTCAACATATGCCAGTATACAGACTAATGGTGAAAGCTTTACATCAATTGAATAAACCCTGTTAATCATTGCTACAACACTCTTCCAAAAGGACACCAAGTTAGGACAGTTCCACATCATATGAACCATATCTGCTATGTTAGTTTTGCATCTAGTACAGTGAGGACTTGAACGAAATCCTATGTTAAATAAGAATTGAGGTGTCCTGTATACCTGGTGTATCACATATAAATGGGACAGTCTATGGGATTATTTTTAGTTCTTCTTAGTTTTCCCTCTCTCCCCTTTATGAACGTGCTTTAAGTTTTCTCAAGTGGGGTCTTAGTGTCCACCTGCACACTTAGTGTGTACCGGCCTACCCTCTGCTTCCTCAAGAGGTATGAGAAACCCTCGATGGCCTTTCACGGAGTCAGGTTTGAAGTTGTGTTTTTAGTTGTGCGGCTAGTGATTGTCTAGTCTGTGCAGGGACCAATAGGGTGTGGGTGCGGCTTCTTTTTGTAATAGGTCTTCCTATACCTGTTACCCGTGTGTGTGTGTGATGTTCATAACAGGAAGTTTATGTCACGCCAGGTGTGAGTGCAACACGCAGGGGAAAGGGAACCCAGACACTAGGGAAAGGGGGAAGGGGTAACCTCCTAATCTTGACTAGCGTCACCCTGTCTACCCCTAACGTCAGTATACATCCTCCTCAGCTGTCGCCGATCACGTGCCTCGCCCTACTATCCCTGGCGTAAGGCTATAGCTGGGGAAGGAAGGAGATGAGCACTAGTCAACCTCCGCTAGCACGCTAAAGACAAAAGGGGAAGAAAACACAGGGGAATTACAACTTAGCTTTACAAGAAACTCCAACAGGGCACACAGACTCAAGACTCCAAAGAGGACGTGATGCTACTTCAGCCAAGTTCCAAGTAGGAATGAGTATAACTGGCGACGCCCACCTAGACACACCAGGTAATATATACACCCAGACTAAAGGGAGGTAGTCGCTAGATCCTAAACACAGCCTCCTATCTAGGCAGCTGTCTGCATTGCCAAATGTGGAGATCTCCTGTAAACCACTGCAGGGTGACTGTCTGTCACCTCTGACACACCCGTGACAGTCTACTTCCAAAACCACAGGACTGTGGTTTGTCCTGAAGAAGAGTGAAACTTTGAAACATGTTCACAAAAAAATACACCTAATCTACATTAGTCTCTGGCTTCAACGACTCCCATTCTTCTCCACTATTGGCACCTTGGCATCCCCGTGGGTCTTCAGCAGCCTTAAGTGCATTAAGTGGTTTGTCTCAACCCTGGTCAGGTGAGCAACTCTACCTATCTTTTGTCACTTTTTACTCTGATAAGACCATATTGCGCTATGGTCTTTCTGGTTATTTCTTCTATTGCAGGTTTTCTCATGTTGTCTATCTGTAGGGTTATAACTTCTCCGATTGTATCTGATGGCTTGATTCTAGTTTTTTATACGCTTGGGATGAAATCTGCTCCATTTTAAGGTGTGTTGGCAGTCAATTGGCTTCTTGCACAGATACATCTTTTATTGTTTTGTATCTTAATGATTGTGTCCAAAAAGTTTATTTTGGGAGTACTTAAGTGTTCAGTTGAAAGTGGGATGAAACTGATTAATCAGTGTAAATCAGTGTAAAGGTAAAGGGACAAGAAGTCACTTTAATGCTTGGCCATGAACAGATTTGTGTATTATGCTGCCATTTTACTTCCCATCACTGTACCAATCGGCTGTAAATATATGTTGTTACTAAATGAGAAGTAATTTTGGGTGAGGATGAATTTTCTAAGTTTCTCCCCAGAATCAGCATCAAAGTTGGGAGCTATCTGTAACAGCAGCAGACAGAGCTCAATGTTAAGCAATGAAAGAATTTAAATGTCCTTACCGATGCCCACCTTATGATCATGAAGAACCAATCAATTGTTGTGACAGCCAGGGGCCCACTTATCTGATAACTTGGTCCTGCCAAATATAGTTTTTGAGTACATAATGTAAGCAATCAGACGATTGATGGACTAATAAAAGAATTTTGGTTCTTGGAAGAAGGGGAGTAAAAAATAAAAGTGCAAAAACAGAAAAGCAAAGTAGCTATACATAACTAGAGGACGCTATGTAAAAAAAGAACAGCGGCAATAATGAAGGAAGCTATGTAATAAGGGATGGCATAATGCATAATTAGGCAAGACGCTATGTAATAATGAGAATTTTGCTATACATAAGGGAGGAAGCTATGTAATAAGGGACAGTGCAATTCATAGCATAAGAGTACACTAAATACTAAAGAACAGCACTACACATAACAAAAGAGTGCACTATAAACTAAGGGATGGCGCTATGAATAATGAATGAGTAAACTATATACTAAGAGATGGTGCTATACAGAATAAGAAATTACACTATATATTAAGGGATAGTGCTATACATAATAAGCGACGGTGTTTACAAACAAGAGTACTACTCTCATCAACTCTCTGCAAGTCATACAGTATAGATACAGAACATTTATATCCATTGACTTACCGCTGACGTGTCATTTTATTTTCTTTTGCTTCTTCTTCATTTGGTTAGACTTTTATATCAACATTTTCCAGCCACAACTCGTTTTGCTGTGCTAATGACCGCGAAAATAACAAAGCCAAATATATATTTTAGGTGTGAGAGGCGCTATTGGGCTACTCACTATCAATGGCAGCAAATTTTTTGGACAGGGAACCACTGAGTGTCTGTAGTAGATATACTAAATAAATTAACCTATGGTTTAAAATTCGCGCTAACGGTAGTGAATGAACGAAATCGGCAGAATAAATAGCTAAAATGTTCTTTATTGATACAAGTGCTTAAATTTTTTTTCCTAAAATGCTTAAAATAGTACAATATAAAGAATTGGTAAAATGAATAAATAGATAAATAAATAAATATGGTTATTGATAGAACGGGTTTCCATCGGGTCTTGAAGTAGTCGATACTTGGGAGGCAGAAGGGTGGACCTGGTGGGAGAGGAACCGTATTAGGGTATAGTAATACGGTACTTTAGGTATCAGTTCCCTGGTAAGTTGGTTTTATCTGGGTTACCTGTTATGATCGATATGTTTCTCCTTGTAGCAACTGCGAAGGCCTTTTGGCGGTGGGCTATATAGTGTCAGTAGGAGATGATGGTAGATACCTGAGGTGCAGGACAAAATTCGTTAGAACTTAAGAGTGATTGACCAAAGATTACTAGTGAAAGTTGTACTTTACCTGCTATTGGTATGACAATCAGCAGGCAACAAGAGCAACGACGTGCGGATGTGTTTCTTGGACCGTGATCCACAGGGAGCCAGCTATTGAGGTGGACTGGTCCGAGATAATTTTTTTAAAATATGGTCGAGGTCCTAGGGACGTAGAGAAAATAGGTTTAATGTTGTAGGTACTCGGTTCTGGGGTGATACGGTAGGGTTTAGACTTACCCTGAGGTGGACCTGTTCTGTTTTAGGTGTAATAGTTATAGTTGTCCTTTTAAGAGATGCAGCAGGAGGCTCTGGCTTGTCCTGTCCCTGTAAGAGAGGTGCAGCAGGATGCTTCTGGCGGTACTGGCGGTGTTGCGCCTATGGTGTACCCTATGTCCTGCTTAGAAATTAGGCAGGGTGAGGGTCTGTGGTATTGTTAGATTGGTCCGTAGTTTCTGTGTTTATTTACCTTGTTATTTGCCTTATTTCATTTATTGGTGGCACAAGTGGACGGGTGGCACAAGAGGACAGGTGCAACAGGTGTTCCGGCCGCAAGGAGGGTGCAGCAGGAGGCTCTGGCTGAGTAGTTGGTTAGTCAGGCGGCAATTGTCCTGTAATAGGATGCTCTGGTGCAGCAGGAGGCTCTGGCTGCAAGGTGGATATAGCAGGGGGCTCTGGCTGTGTAGTCAATTAATGGTATCACGATGCTGTGGTGTAGCAGGAGGCTATGGTTGCAACGTGACAGCGCGTCACTCTGCCCCTCTCGCGCGCTTTCAAGTGAAAGGGCGCCTTTCTCCTCCTCCCTCCCTCTCCCGCTCTGCCTACCCGGAAGCACGCGAGCTGTGGCGGTCACCGGCCGGGACTCCGCTCTTGCTCCGGGCTCCATCACCTCCTGACATCACCGCGGGACTGCAGACTGTAAGTACCCTCAGGCCTCGGCCCCCACCGCCTGCTACAACACGTAAACTACCAGGAATAGACACACCTAAACCTGCACCGTTCTATCCTTGGCAGACTCACAGACAACGCGGTCTGTCCTATACCTACCTTGCAACCATAGCCTCCTGCTACACCACAGCATCGTGATACCATTATCTGACTACCCAGCCAGAGCCCCCTGCTATATCCACCTTGCAGCCAGAGCCTCCTGCTGCACCAGAGCATCCTATGGCAGGACATATCACTGCCTGACCGACTGACTACCCAGTCAGAGCCTCCTGCTACACCCACCTTGCAGCCAGAGCCTCCTGCTGCACCAGAGCATCCTATTACAGGACAATTGCCGCCTGACTAACCAACTACTCAGCCAGAGCCTCCTGTTGCACCCTCCTTGCGGCCGGAACACCTGTTGCACCTGTCCTCTTGTGCCACCCGTTCACTTGTGCCACCAATAAATGAAATAAGGCAAATAACAAGGTAAATAAACACAGAAACTACGGACCAATCTAACAATACCACAGACCCTAACCCTCCCTAATTTCTAAGCAGGACATAGGGTACACCATAGGCGCAACACCGCCAGTACCGCCAGAAGCATCCTGCTGCACCTCTCTTACAGGGACAGCACAAGCCAGAGCCTCCTGCTGCATCTCTTAAAAGGACAACTATAACTATTACACCTAAAACAGAACAGGTCCACCTCAGGGTAAGTCTAAACCCTACCGTATCACCCCAGAACCGAGTACCTACAACATTAAACCTATTTTCTCTACGTCCCTAGGACCTCGACCATATTTTAAAAAAATTATCCCAGACCAGTCCACCTCAATAGCTGGCTCCCTGTGGATCACGGTCTTAGACTTAAAGGGGTATTCCTATCTCCAAGATCCTATCCCAATATGTAGTAGGTGTAGTAATAATAATAATATTAGCAAATACCTCCAATTAGAAATGTAGCATAGTATTTTTGATTCGCTATGCTACTTACCATATGTGCAGGCATTGCAGGACCTTAGGTATCCACGGTTACGACCACTAGCAGCTAGCTAACTAACTGTCACTTTATCAGTGGAAGTAACCATGGATACCTAAGGTCCTACAATGCCTGCACATGAGGAAAGAGACATCGTGAATCAAAAATACTATACTACATTTCTAATTGTATGTATTTGCTAATATTATTATTATTATTACATCTATTACATATTGGGATAGGATCTTGGAGATGGGAATACCCCTTTAAGCACCCCCATAAACATTGGATAGCCAATCGACTGACAGTTATCTCTCCCCCACACACAGGAGTGCTTGGCCAAGTTCTCGTGTTCTCATTGAGGGACATTCTTCTGTAGATCTTTCACATTAAATCTTGTGATTTGGGCAGAAGGTCCCTCTCTAGATTATGTGTCTTATTACATCCTATAAGGGAAGTTTGGCCTACGAATGTAAATCCTTATACCCTCAGTCCCAGCAATACAAGATGTTTCAAAATAGGTACAGTCTCTATATCACAATATTGTTGATTCCAGGTGATTGACGATATCCACGGGTATGACTTTAAAAAACGTAGAAGGACAGCCTTAACTTTTCAAAGTAAACATTTAAACATTAATTTAATACATATGTTGTTAAAGTAAACTTTTCTCAAACATTGGTAACAACAAATTTTTAGATGTAGTTGTATATACATATTAATGTGACATATTCTTTACACATTCCTCAGGGGGAGCGGCCCGAGTGCAGTGATATGTGTTGGGACCATCTTGGTAGCACTTTTCATCCTCGGCCATCTCCACTAGCTCTTGGTATTCATTGTTTTGGTTTTTATATACCTTGGACCTTTTTGAACATCACATTTTATTGTCTCATTATTATTTCTTTGGTGGTATATTGTACTTTTGATATTTCTTATAGGGATTACATTTGTCTTTTGACCCATTTTTCTTGCTCTTTGACACATTAAATATAACATTATTATTTAAAGAAGCACTCCCATTAAAGCTTTTATTGGGTACATCTGTCTAAAAGTATATGTAGTGTAGGGGAATTCATATACTCCTTGATTGCAGTCTTCCAGTTTCCAGCTCCAGTCTGATCTTCTTCCAAGTCACGGGACTTGACTATTCCAGCTTGCCAGCTCACACTGAGCCAGAAGTTGCTATGATAATGTAATCCTTTGGAGCCTTGTTCTGAAGTTTCATAGACTTACACTTGTACATGCGATTTTGGGCTCACACATAGACAGCAGTTTGAGCTGCCAAGTAGGAATAGCCATCAGGTGACTCGGAAGAGCACCACTAGAAACCGGAAGAAGATGGTAATCGGTGAGTATATGAAGTCACCTACACTACATACACTTTTTGACAGGTTTACCCAATAAAAAAATGTAATGGGAATGCTTCTTTTATGCTTAAATGGCTATTTCCCTGTGTGAGTTTGTTCATGCCTTTGAAAATCCTTTTTGTAGACAAAACATTTCCCACACTCTGAACATGAATATGGCTTCATCCGTAAGTGACTTCTCCGATGCCTAGCAAGATCTGACTTCTGGTGAAAACATTTCCCACATTCAGAGCATGTAAATGGTTTCTCGCCTGTGTGTGTTCTCTGATGTTTAATGAGATCTGAATTCTGGTGAAAACATCTCCCACACTCTGAACATGAAAATGGCCTCATCCCCGTGTGAATTCTTTCATGTCTAACAAGATGTGATTTTGAAGTAAAACATGTTCCACATTCTGCGCAAAAAAATGGTTTCTCCCCTGTGTGACTTCTCTGATGTATAACAAGTTTTGAATTAGCTGAAAAACATTTCCCACATTCAGAACATGAATATGGCTTTGCCACTGTGTGATTTATCTCATGTCTGACTAGATGTATTTTCTCCGTAAAATACTTTCCACATTCAAAGCATGAATATGGCTTCTCCTCTATGTGAGTTATTTGATGCTCAACGAGATTTGATTTCTGTGTAAAACATTTTCCACATTCTGAACATGAAAAGCTATGGATCTGTGTGTGAATTATCTGATGTCTAACAAGATTCGATTGATCAGTAAAACATTTGACAGATTTTACACAAGAAAACTGCTCCTCCTCTGTGTGAGATCTTCGATGGTCAATGCCCCTTCTGTGATTTTTATTTTGCTTAACAGTCAGTGATAAATCGGAAGATAGGACTTGTGGGAAAGAATCAGCTGATAGATCATCGCTGAGAATAAAGGATTGTATATCTGGAATAATTGCCAGCTCTTCATATGTATCTGGTGAGACACCATAATCTTCTGATTTAAAATCTGAAGAGATTGCATATTCCTCTGGGCTTCTTATACAGTCACCTGCCAAGAATAAATGAAGGTTGATTGTTTTTCCCTTTTGGATAACCTTGATGTATAGAAATTTTCAAACAAATTGTAATGCACGTAGCAAAACTCAATAAAAAAATTAAAGCTAGCTCTACACTTTATATAGCTGTGGACTTCTAACGAACATGATCAGTCTATCCTCCACCATTTATTCTCTATGGGACTACTTAAAAATGGAATGAATAGAGCGGTGGTGCATGTCCGACCACCACTCCATTCAGGCAGCGCATTTCCGAGTCCCATTCCCTGTATCATTGGGTGTCCCAGCAGTTGGACCAGCACTGATCAGCACTTTATCACCTATCCTGTGGATATTCCAATCAGCTATTCGTAAGATAGGTGATAGCTTGTGTAGGGGTTCACTCTCTCCGGCAGCCGCTTGGAACACGAATCCACAGGGTCTTTTATATCACACACGGTATAGTGCTTATTTCCAATGGTTGTACAGTACCGAAAACAAAACCATAAACATAAATCAATAGACTTGTCCAGGGACTAACTAAACAATATAGATCATGACTATTCAGACACGGCTGATCTAATGCCAGCTTGGTCACACAAAGCAGCTATCGTCCATAGCAACCAGTGATACTTGCAGTTTTAGTTTAGAGCCTGTGCAGTCTCTTCTCAGAGAGATTATGGCTTGTGTCTCTCCAGTTCCAACACAAACCACTCTGCGCAGCTTCCTCAAGCTGACTGACCAGTGAACACATGGCCTGGTTCCAGTCATATCTGTCCAGGTGCACCTAATCAGGTAGTGCTAGGATTTAAACCCTAGCCTACCTGGCTTTCCTACAGTTGATTATTATTGGAAGTCCAACCACTGGGATCCACACTGATACTGAGTCTCTCAAATGTCCAGTCTGAATGGACTGAGTCTCTCAAATGTCCAGTCTGAATGGACTGAGTCTCTCAAATGTCCCGTTTGAATGGAGTGGTGGTCAGACACGCACACCATCGGTCTCTTTATTTTCTATGGGACTGCTGGAGATAGCAAAGTGTAGAGCTCAGCTTTTTCTGGTAGTTCAGAAACTATATACGACTGCATTAATGCCCATTAACTGCCTTGTAATGTGTCTACAAGGGTGCTTGCTAACTGTTAAATGACACTACAAAGAAAAGCCAGGGATATCTTGGGGAGACAACCGATCTTAGCACAAACATTTTTAACTATAACCTACTCTATATAAAGCTTTCGTGGCCCACAAAGTTAAACCTGTTACCACCAATCTTATACAGCTTTGGACTTTATGGGCCTCAGCTTAATATTCTTATTGGTTCTATGGAATAGTAAGCGGGAGGGATAAAGTGTTTGTTAAAGACAAATTAAAATGTAAATTTTTCAGAAAACATTTTATAAAATCCTAGCAGTATGATTCTATAGGTCATTACCATTATGGCTATACCAAAATTGTGCATTTTTTGCTTTTTAAGCAGTGATACTAATTTGGTTTGTTTCACCATATTCTGAGACCCACAGTGTTTTCACATCAATGTGTCACGCAAGGTGTAAGAAAGACTGCAACAGGGAAGGGGGAAAAGGGGGACCAGACTCTAGGAAAAAGGGGTAGTGGAGACCTCTCCTAGGCTGACCTATATCACCCTGTCTCCCCTAACGACCCTATATTGGTTCCGCACCAATTGCCGCACAGGAATTGGCCCTGGCTAGGGAAGGGAGGGGGATGAGAGCCAGTCGATCCCCATTGACAACTAAAGACAACAAGGGGGAACAAACAAGGGAAGATAGCTTAGCTTTAGTCGACTTCAGAGAGATGAACACAAGTCCTCTTAGCACCAGAGAAGAAGAAGTACTGCACTAGCTCCAAGCCTTCACAAGGGGTCATATGAGTATAGCCGGCACCTCCCTCTAGAAAACAGCAGGTATTTATTCACCCAAGCCAGGGTGTTAATTAGCAAGAGGAGGGTAGCCGCTGGGTCCTAGAGAGACAGATTCTAAGAAGGTGTCTTGTAATGCCAAACGAAGAGATCTCCTGCAACCAACTGCAGGGCGACTGTCTGTCACTTCTGACACACCCGTGACACAATGGGGTGTTTTTTGCATGGTGAAAATCTTCCCATACCTATGTTTATTATGCTTTGGGGTCTGGAAAGACCTCAGAAAATTATAAATGTGGTTTTGGGCAGACACGACTTGGACTGAATTGAATCTGCTGGCCATTTCAGGCGAATTCATCCGAAACAAAATTTCGGACATTCACCCCTGTCTAACAAATGATACACAAAACCATTAGCTGACTATACAGACTTCTGGAACCTTCAAACTTGATATTTCTTACATGACTTGAATCCAGCCACTGCTTGAACCTACACCTGATTTGCAATGTGTGGGTCTACATTATTGTATACATATAACACTCTCAGATGAGTCTCAGGCTGATGTCCAACTGATATTTTTGTTGATGGATTCAGACATTAGGATAATTTATTCATGTGTACTACCTGGTGATATGAGGGGCTGGAGAACATCCATCATGGCGTCCTTGTACATATTTTTGTGTCCTTCTAAATACTCCCACTCCTCCATGGAGAAATAGATGGTGACATCCTGACACCTTATAGGAACCTGAAACATACAATGACACCTTCATCTCCCGATCCCTTCATAGCATTACGGTATAATGTCACATTATTCCCAGCAGTGTCACCTCTCCAGTCAGCAGCTCAATCATCTTGTAGGTGAGTTCTAGGATTTTCTGCTCATTGATGTCCTCATTTATAAGGGGGTGAGGTGGAGGCCCCCTGATTGGGCTCAGGGCTCTTCCCCATCCCTCAGACACAGGGACCTGACAATGGTCACAAGAAGTCTTCTTCGCCACTGTGTAATCCTGGTTATGGGGAGACACATTAATAAATCTCACAACAGACATTTCCAGAGTCCTTACCTCTCCATTTCTTTCCATCTGTTATTCCCATAGATAAGAATGATGTAATGTGATGTCATTAGGATCTCTAACCTCTCCAGTAAGCCGGAAGAGGATCTCTAGGGTGAGGTGTAATATCCTCTCTGCCATTTTGTCCCTGTCCTTATCCATCCTTAATTGGTCAATCTGGAAAATTATTCTATGTAGAAGATCTCCACTGAGAGGATCCAATATTGTAGGAACCTGTATGGGGAGAAGATGAGCAGATGAAAAATCATAAATATCCCATGTAATAATACAATTATTGCAATTATTAAGGGAAAACATATGAGGAAATATACAGTGCAGATATTCTATTTTCTCTTTTGGTATGAACTAGGAAGTGAGTGGCGCCTAATCACTATCCACAAAGGTATTGACAGCATGCATGTCACACGATTGTTGTAGGCCATCACATGTCTCATACATACTGGCATCACAGCTGCAACCAATGTTTTAGTTCAGTGATGATCCACAAATAGCTACCCACCTCGATCACTAAATATTATACAAAAATGAAGGCCCATATCATGCACCACCTCGGTATCTTACTTAATCTGTTATACAGTATCCAACCACTTTGTGAAGCTGAGTCACTACTCATGGGCAAGCCGTGAGACAGGGTAGTCAGGACGTCCAAGGTCAGATACCAGGAGGGTTCATAGTACAGAGGGGTAAGACAAAGGCGTGGACAGGTAACAGTCTGGGGTCAATTGCCAGGAGGGTACGTAAAGACAAGAGAGTACAACCAGGGCTGTAGAGTCGGAGCCCATTTTAGTGGAGTCGGAGTCGGTATAAAATGGACCAACTCGGACTCCTAAAATATATAATAAATTGGGTACAGTAGTTCAATGCAGTTTGTGGGGAATATTTTTTCATGAGAATTTGGGAAAGTTATGAAATGTCCTGTAAATGTCTGTACAATTACTGAGCTAAGGGTATAGACTTTTAGCTGAGATGAATCTGTGCTACAGTAAATTTATCACTTAAACATGAGCTATGTATGAGAGAGTCAGAGTCGTGGAGCCGGAGTCATGTAAATTAAGGAGTCGGAGGTTTGGCTTACCGACTCTACAGCCCTGAGTACAACAAACGGATAGTCAGAGGCCAAGTCTGAGGTCAGATATCTGAAGTCAGAGAGCGTCAAAAGCAGAAGGGATAATCCAAATGAATAGTCACAACAAATCCGAGGTCAGCAACAAGATAAAGAAGAAAGACACAGAGCAAGCACATACAACTAACTAAGCAAAGCTACAACTGACACTCGACTGCAGACAGCAACCCAGCTAAATAGCATGCAAATAATTAAAGATGGGAAACACCTGGGGAAACACCAACAGGCTAGACCAGATTGAGCAGCAATGCTTTTAATCAAATTGCTGACAGCCGAGGATACCCCAGGATCAGATTGGATGACTGAATTGTCACTCACAAAAGCGACAGTCCAGCACACTTCAGATCCCATAGGACGGCTGAGCTGTCACTAAAAGCATCCTGAGGCTACAGTCAGATATAAGACTGTGATACACTTGCTGTAGGTTCTGGGATTCTCCAAAAATATTACTGCAACCCTTAACCATGCAGGAAAATGACATTATAATCAATATTGTTTTCCAGGGGGAAAAAAATGGTCTATAAACTGTTAATTGTTAAATGAACAAGCAAAAAAATGCAACTGATGAAACAATAGTCAAGTACAAGCCCACTTTAGAATTGTAAAAATGATACTGGTGCAGGTAAAGTTCAAAGAAGCAGTCCAAATACTTCCGTAAAATTAAAGTAGTAAATTCTACTTCTCCGTAAAACCTAGGGCTGGTGTGCAGCGTGTCTCTATTTTTATTGTTTTATATTGCAATTCTATTACCTTGTTCCTGTGCGGATCATAAAATCCTTTCTTAGACATCTATTAGCCGGCTGAACAGCACTATATCCCGTCTTGTTTGCACTATATCCGGTCATATGCATCAAATATTGGAAGTGAAGGAGGATTGTATGCCTGCCATGCTGAGGTGTTTGTTTTCCACCTGCATGTCGACGCTGTAAATGTGGCTGAGAAGAGGAATTCTGGAGGATTTTTTATGCGCTACAAAGATCATCTTGCAATAAAGTACACTAAAAATAGAACTTTGGAATTTTCATGAATTAAAAATTCAGAAGCCTTTTCTTCTTCTGTCACCTTTTCTGTGGACCAAAAACCCTCCAATATCCTCATTCATGATATAGGAGGAGACCGATGT
The DNA here is from genome assembly GCF_046119375.1 of Phyllobates terribilis. NCBI lineage: Eukaryota > Metazoa > Chordata > Amphibia > Anura > Dendrobatidae > Phyllobates > Phyllobates terribilis. Next base: position 46,739,695 of record NW_027362765.1, read on the forward strand.
CACATAAGCATGTGATCTGGCCCCCAAAGAACTTGTCTCCCTACAATTAATAGGCAATTTATATTTTTGATGATTCATTTTATTATTAAACGTCTCCAGTGCTATCGGTCAATCCTAGAGGTTAATAAACCTGAATATTTAGGGAAGTAAAAGTGAAGATTCGTCTTAGGAGAATATCTATGTCTGCAGAATGATTAGGCCAACTATTTGTGTGAAACTAAATGAAACATGAAAATTTTCCATCTCAATTGTTTGTTTTCATCTATTAAAGTGAGAATAAAAACCCAACAGCTCAAAATGAACAAAATACATTTCTGACATTTCCATACAAAATATCTGTGACCAATATAGCCACCCTTCTTTTCAATAACAGTCATAAGCTGTCCATCCATGTACTCTCTCAGTTTCATAATCTGTTGATGATTAACTTTTTGGGAGGCAAAAATCACAGCCAGACATTATTCAGAGAGGTGACTGTTTTCCTTCACCATAAAATACCCATTAAGGCTGCGTGCCCACTATGCGTTTTTCAAGCGTTTTTGCCGCAGAACCCGCCGGTGGGTCGCGTGACCTATCACATGACTAAATGACGTCATGGCAGGTCCTTTCACACCACCGCGAGCCATATAACAGACCGGACGCAGCAGAGAAAACACCGGGGGCCATCAGAAGGTAAGTATAATCTTTATTTTTTAACATTTTTATTCTTTTTTGGTTGCATGGATTTATATAGTGTGACCAAGTTGTCAAGCACTTTTCCAAGTGATGCTAAAATCACTTGGAAAAACGCTTGATAACACGCATGCAGAAATGCATGCAAAAACGCTTGACAAACGCTTCTACCTGGCAGGAAAAATGCATGCAAAATCTGCATGCGTTTTTCCTGCCAGGGAGATGCGGGAAAAATCTGCAGCATTTCTGCATCGTGGGCACTTAGCCTTAAGAAGGGTCCACGAGTTGTCACTAGGGCTTAGGTAGGGTGAGGAAGGGGCCGGGTCATTATTCTTTCAACTTTAAGGCCTTTACTGTCAGCCGAGCAGTGGAGACTTTGATGCTGTGATTGAGCATTGTCCTGCAGAAAAAATAGAATTAGACTTACCGGTAATTCGGTTTCTAATAACCACCACGACAGCACCAAAGGAGGATGTTACCCCACTCTAATAGGGACAGGAAACACAAAGAGGTTAAATAGCTCCTCCCTCATCCTCCCTCCAGTGTTTTTATAAAGGACCACACAAGTATGGATGCTTCAAATTATATTTATTAAAATTAAATGATTGGCTAACCAAGCCTGGGAGGGAATTACCAGTGCTGTCGTGGTGGTTATTAGAAACCGAATTACCGGTAAGTCTAATTCTATTTTCTCCAATAACCCCACGACAGCACCAAAGGAGGAGTACCAAAGACTCATGTTCAGGGCGGGACAATGGCCTGAAGCACTTTCCGCCCAAAGGCCAAGTCTTTAATGGACATTAAGTTTAGTTTGTAATGCTTGGTGAAGGTATGGACCGAAGACCATGTAGCTGCTCTGCATATCTGCTAGAGGGAAGCGCTAGCCTTTTCTGCCCAGGAGAAGGACATGGCTCTTGTAGCGTGTGCTTTCAGTTTCTCTGGTGGTGAGAGATTTTGGATCTGATTCCACAATTGCTTTCTTGATCCAAGTAGCGATGGTAACCTTTGAGACCTTTTTCCCTCTGTTCTGACCAAATGGCTGAATAAAGAGGTTCTGATCATTTCTCCAGGCCTCTGTCCTCTGGAGGTAGTGAAGAACAACCCGTCTTACATCCAAAGTATGGTATTCTTCTTCTCTTTTATTTTTTGGGTCTTGACAGAAGGAAGGCAGAATTATCTCCTGAGACCTATGAAAGTCTGAGACTACCTTTGGTAAGAAAGATGGGTCCAATTGTAGAATAATCCTATCATCCAGGATTCTCAGATAAGGGTCATTCACTGAGAAGGCTTGGATTTCTCCTACTCTTCTAGCAGTGGTAATTGCTATTAGAAATGTTGTTTTCCAAGCTAATTTATCCAGCTCTATTGAGGCCAAAGGTTCAAATGGTGGTAGTGTCAGACCTTTAAGGACAATATTAAGATCCCAGGAGGGAACGTGGTTAATTATTCTGGGACGCAGACGAGTAGCTGCTGTCATGAACCTTTTTACCCATCGGTGTTCGGCAAGGCTCATGTCGAAGTAGATACTCAGTGCCGCAATCTGAACTTTGAGGGTGCTGGGTCTAAGACCCTTCTCCAGCCCTTCTTGTAGAAAATACAAGATCTGGGTCATGTAAGGATGCCAAAGATCTGGTATATTTGGTTTATACCATGCTAGGAAGGTCTTCCATATCTTGCTGTATATGGAGTTTGTGATTTGTTTCCTACTTTTTTGTAGGGTATGAATTACTCGGTCTGAGAGCCCTCTAGCCTTCAGGATTGTGAATTCAGAAGCCAGGCTGCTAGATGGAGGTTCTCTGGATCTGGATGGAGTATTGGACCCTGATGGAGAAGTTTTCTGATTGCTGGTAGAATGAGGGGTCCCTCTATGCTTAAATTGTTTAGTACACAGAACCAACTTCTTTTGGGCCAAAGCGGGGCTATCAAGATTATCTTGACCTCCTCGGTCCTTACTTTCTGTAAGGTTCTGAGTAGCAATGGAATTGGGGGAAAGGCGTAAGCCAGATGGAAACGCCATGGGTGAGTGAATGCATCTATCCCCAGGCATGCGTCGTCTGGATCTAGGGAGAAGTATTTTTCTGCCTTGGTGTTCTGGCGTCTTGCAAAGAGGTCCACCTCCGGACGACCCCATCGTTTGGTCAGCATGTGGAAAATGTCTGAGTCCAGCTCCCATTCTCCCGGATGGATATTCCTTCTGCTCAGAAAGTCGGCCTGGGTGTTGTCTGAGCCTTTTATGTGCAACCCTGATAAAGAACGAAGATGTCCTTCTGCCCAGAAGAATATTCTTGCCGAGATACTCTTTAGATTCTCGTACCTTGTACTCCCTTGATGAGATAGATGAGCTACAGTAGTCATGTTGTCTGAGTAGACTTTTACGTGTTTGCCCGTAATGATTGGAGCCGATATTTTGAGCGCTTCCTCCACTGCCTTTAATTCACGGAAGTTGGAGGATTTCTTGCTGGTTTCTTTTGTCCAGACCCCTTGGAAGGGGGTTTGAGCCAGAACGGCTCCCCATCCTGTTTTGCTGGCATCTACCGTGACTGTTACCAGAGGGAACTGAGACCATGGAACCCCTATTCTTAGGTTCCTTGGGTTGAGCCACCATGATAGGGATGTCTTCACATAATGAGGGATCATGATCTTCCTGTCTAGTGAGTTTGGGGATCTGTCCCACTGTACAAGAATATGAGTCTGCAAAACTCTGGTGTGAGCCTGAGCCCAGGCTACAGATTGAATGCAGGCTGTCATGGAGCCGAGGGTTGACATGGCAGACCTTAGGGACACTCTGTTCAGGGTCTTTAGATTCGATATCTTGGATCTCAAGAGTATCTGTTTGTCCTTTGGTAGGAAGGAGGTTTGTCTGGCGGAATCTAGTTGAACCCCCAGGAACGTTTTTCCTGTGGCAGGGACCAGGTCTGACTTTTGATGATTTATCAACCACCCTAGGGTGGTCAGGATCTTGATTGTTCTTTGCAGATCTTCCTGGAGTGATTCTACCGAGGGAGTAAGAAGTCGTCGAGGTAGGGAATGATGTAGATTACCTCTTTCCTGATTGAAGCCACTACTTCTTACATAATTTTTGTGAATATTCTTGGTGCTGAAGATATCCCGAACGGCAATACATTGAATTGGAAGTGTAACGTCTGATCCTCTTGAACCACTGCAAACCTTAGAAATTTTCGGCATGTTGGATGTATAGGGACGTGATAGTATGCGTCCTGTAAGTCTATGGTTGCCATCACATACCCCTGCCCTATTAAGGGAACTGCTGATTTGATGGACTCCATCTTGAATCTTCAGTAGACAATGTACTGGTTTAAGGGTTTCAGATTTATTATTATTCTGTATGTGCCGTTTGGTTTCTTTATCATAAACAGGCGTGAATAGTGGCCTGTGTATCTTTCTGTTTTTGGAACTGGTGAAATAGCCCCCAAGGATACTAGGTCTTTTAGGCCGGACATCAGAGCGGTTTTTAATCTTGGAGAGGTTAGATGAGTTATCCTTACTCTTTTGGGAGGATATGAGGAGAATTCGATCTTTACCCCTTCTTGAATTACATTTAAGACCCACCGATTGGAGCAGATCTTTTGCCATTGGGGAAGGTATTTCATGATTCGTTCCCCCACCGCACTGGCTTCACCGCTTCTGTTGTCGTTGTCCTTTTGGGGAAAAAATATTCCTATCTTTACCCCCTTTGGGGTAGCTCCATCGACCGGACTTGCCCTTCCCCCTGTATTGGGGATTCTGTTCCCGAGGGTGGCGAAAGGGGGTCTTCTTATAGTGTCTGGGTTCAGGCAAGGATTTCTTTTTGTCAGCCGCCTGTTCCAGGAGGTTGTCAAGGGCCTGGCTAAACATATATTCTCGCTTGAAGGGAATAGAACAAAGTTTTATTTTAGAGGCCACATCACAGCTCCACGATTTCAGCCATAGTGCTCGCCTTGTGGAGTTTGATAGGACTGCTGCCCTGGCGGTTACCCTCACAGATTCTGCTGAAGCGTCTGCCAGGAAGTCAGTGGCTTTCTGCAGTAAAGGTAGGGAAGCTTGTATCTCCTCTCTGGATGTGCCCATAGCCAGGTGTTCTTCAAGCTGGTTGAGCCATCTTGACATGGACCGTGCAACACATGTGGAGACTACATTTGTGTTCATAAGGACTGCTGATGTTTCCCAGGATTTCTTGAGAAGGCTGTCCATCTTACGGTCCAGAGGATCTTTTAGTTGGGAAGAATCTTCGAATGGCAATACTGTTTTTTTTAGCTACTCTTGCCACTTGAATGTCGACCTTAGGTATCTCGGTCCAACATTTTGCGGTTTCTTCATCTACGGGAAACCTATTTTTCATTTCCGCTGGTGTATTCAGCCGTCTTTCAGGGTTTTCCCATTCGTCCAGGATTAGATCCTGAATGTTTTTATGTATCGGGAACACCATCCTTTTCTTTGAAAGGAGACCACCGAACATCTCTTCCTGGACTGATCTAGTGGGCTTCTCTTCTTCCACTTCCATCGTTCTTCTTACTGCTGAGAGGAGGTCTTCCATAAATTCCATTGAAAAATAATATTTCTTATTTTCCGGACCTTCCTCTGCTGAACTAAGTTCACCTTCCTCTGTAGGGTCTTCTGGAAGGAATGTCTAATCCTGGGAGTCCGAGTCTCCTTTTTCTTCCAGGGAAATTTTCCTCTTTTTTGCCTTTGGAGGCTAATCAGAAGTGGATCGGGAAAAGGAGGCCAATGAAGACTGAATCTCCTGCCGGACTATCCCTTTGATTTCGTCCATAAGGGACGGCTGCTCTTCCCTCATAATCTTTTCTGTGCATTTCTGGCATAAATATTTTTTGCTGGAAGAAGACAGTTTTTTTGAACATATAGCACACTTCCGGCTAGATTTATTTCCTGGTGCAGGATCCTTGTCCCCCTAAAAAAGAGGGAGAAGGGTAATTAAATATTAATTCTAACCTGCACCTAGGAAAGGACCCCCAGTGCCAGACTTACTGGGACTGGAATCGCGCTGGGCTCGGCAGACATGGCAAAGATAGACTTCTGACATCCAATGTAGCAAACAAATGGATTAGGTCCTACCTTAGCTGTCTTCAGTCCAGGGCTGTTATATAGGCGACTGGACTCAGCGCTCCTCCCCTTCCCTGGGGAGGGGGGTGGTGTAGCTCCTCCCCCCTGGGTCCAATTTGGTGAAGCAGGAACACCTGCGATCACCTGCGGGGTTATTCATTTATTTCCCCCTTTCTCTCTCTTTTTTTTTGAACAGACCGGAAGTGACGTCAGGAACCCATTTCCGGTGTCCCACGCAACTTTACGGCCGCTTTCTGTTTTTTTTCGTTCCAGGGTGGAACGCATACCGGAAGTGAAGTTCTCGGCGGTCCGTGTCACTTCCGGGATTCCACACGTGGATCTCCGCTACGGAGACCGCTTAGAGGGGGGAGAGGAGCGGGGCTGGAGAGCTCGAGGAGGCCTCCAGCCCGACACCTACCGGACCTTACCCGCAGGCGCGGACACGGTGGGGACAGGAGTCCCGAGTCCCAGAGGAGACGGGAGCAGCATCAGGGAAGGAGGAGAAAACTGCCCGGTCCCAGCTGCCCGGCTTTAACAGGTATGTCAGGTGTCTGCCGCCGGCACAGAGCACCCCGGATGACGTCTTCATCCCAATAGGGACAGGAAAAAACACTGGAGGGAGGAGCTATTTAACCTCTTTATGTTTCCTGTCCCTATTAGGGTGGGGTGACATCCTCCTTTGGTGCTGTCGTGGGGTTATTGGAGAAATCATAGTTTTCTTGAAAGATGCAGACTTTCTGCATGTGTGAGGGGTTCAGGGTGGTAGTTGTGGCGAGAGGCTGATGTGTGCCTACACCTTGGCTCCCTGACAAAGACAATTGTCCCAATTCTTCTGTGCTGTGCGTGTGGTGTGTAACACTCACGTTTCAGTCGCAGGTCTCTGCTGTCTTCGGTTCCTCCACTCCAGGAACCACCGCATACACATTTAGGGACTTCCACTAGGAACTTTACTTGAACGTTTGGATTCAACTTCATACAGCATTGATCACATACTTTTCCAGGGTTACCGTCCTTTGCACCGCACATAGTGATGTTCACAGTCCGTTTGTCCTGAGCTGTCCCTTCCATAGTCGACCTTTTTGGCCTATGAGACGATCACAGCTCTGAGAGTCCCATACTGTCTTCTCTGTACTATTGCCCGTCCGACTTCCCTTCCTGGAAGATTTTGAGACAAGCTTCTCTACTGGCTCCTGTGGACCGTAGGCCCCGAACGTTTAGGGAAAGTCTATTTCAAAGGTCATGACTGACGTTCCTCTGCTGCTGGACAGGCCGTGCTTCTTGTGCCCCCTGGACCTCCAACTACTGCTCTTGTCACATCTCTCCTTCTCACTCTCTCTAAAACTGCCTGCAATCAGGAAGTCTCTTAGTTTTACACTGAACCTGTTCCGCCCACACTGGAGCAGCTCCTAAACCCCTTAACTCTTTCTTAACTTACAACTACATCCTTTCTAAGGTATAGTGCCCACCTCTGCACTACCCTAGTCCTAATATAACACCTTATCTATACCTATCCTATGCTGACCCTGTAACTGACAAATCAGACAGTCGGTCATAACACATGCTCATATATAAACATAAAGTAAGAGATTATGTGCACAAAGAGGGAAGAGGCGCATGATCGTCCCGATCACCCTCTTACACATGGTCACTTCTTGAAGAAAACATCTCCTAAAACCTAGCAGTAAGTTTGGGAGTTGGTCTTGAGTCCATCTTCAACTCAAAAGGGTCCAACTAGCTCATCTTTAGTAATACCAGCCCATAACAGTACCCCACCTCCACCTTTCTGATGTATGAGTCGAAGTGGAAGTCTGTGCCAGTTACTGATCCAGCCACAGGCCCATTCATCAGGTCCATCAAGAGTCACTCTCATCTCATCAGTTCACACAACCATTGAACAATCTGTCGTCAGATACTTCTTGCCCCAGTCTTTACTTTTCACCTTTTGTGTCTATCACAGTGGTGATCCGGTTGAGCCTCCTCGCCTCGGCCATGTCTCTGAGCACTGAACACCTTGTACTTCTGGGCACTCCAAGGAGGTTGCAGTTGTGGAATATCACAGCACTGGAGGATAATGGCTTCCTGGTCAATGCACATTTGATTCTTATCAAATCTTTGGCAGTTAATATGCATCTTTTTTTCTCAACACGATTTTTTGCGCCCCTGTTAACTATTTGCAACAAAACATTTAGTGATTCTGTTATCACAACCCAATATCTGAGCACTGTCAAGAGTGCTGCACCTGCTGTAAAATTTGTAACATGTACCAGCCCTGAGTGTGAGGTGCGGTTCCTTGTCGTCGTTCAGCAGCAACACAAATGGGAGATTCTCCTTTCCTAAAATGATAAAACAGGTGATAACAAATAAATTGTCAGCCTATATCGCCGATTACTGAGTAACCTCCCTGTGTGGCTTATTATGTCCTTCCTGAGGGCCACGTGATATTTTAGGAAGTATATTTCCATTTTATTTTTATGTTACTTCCCTGCTGCCTCTGTCTGTGAGGGTCCAGATAGGGGCTTTAATTTCTTATTACTATTAATTAATCTTTATTCATGGGGTTTTTTTACTACCAAAAGTTGGAGTTATATTAATAGTACCTGTGTGGATATTAAATGTGTATATGGATAACTAGCAGCCCGAGTTCCGAAACAAATAAGTTTCGGAAGCTAGAAAAGTGTGCTCTACATAATAAAAACTAACTCAAATTACCCATGTCTATTTACTTTTAGCCTTTTTACACGATAACAACAAAGTTGTCATAATTAATAAATCAGTAAATGGCATTACGGAAAAAAAAAAAAAAATTTAGAAGATTACAGAGACGTTCGCCAATTCAAAAAGTGAATTGCCCAAGGCAGATCACGTGGAAATATCTCTGTATGCCTTATCACCTTCAGCTGATCCTGTTAAAATCTCTGCCTCAAGAACATTTCTATTCAATGATGTTACAACTAATCGTGTACCATTGCAGAGTCCTCGTTTTGTATTCAAATTTCTCAACAACATAATAATGCTGCCCACCTTAAGTCTAAGGCAATGACTTGGCATGCCTGATGGGGTTAAGCTATTTAAAAATTCAATAGGAAAATGTTCCCTTTCATCGTCGTCATCTACAACAACAGAGTCATCGCTCCAACGTCAGCTGATGTTTTTCTCGGAATCACCTCAACATTAAGCTCTTTATGTAGTAAGATGTGTATATCTATGAAAATATTGGTGTCTAAGAGGTAACGTTTCTTTTTGTGGCGAGTGACATGTCAAGCCTGGCATGTCAGAGTAAGGAGGCATATAAATAATGTATGCTCCTCTGGGAAATTAAATATGCAAATTGTCTCTTCAGAGAGAAAGAGGACTGGAACTCTAGCTCCACCTATTGGAAGTTGTGATCCTAAAAGTCAATATTGACTCTTTAATGAGCCTTGCAATATGGCTTAGGATGAAAGCCAAATCAGAATCTCAATCTACAGACACGGTGTTTCGGGTGTTGTCCCTCGTCAGTGCAAAGTATGATATCTGATTTGGCTAGGTGAGAGGCTCTGGACTAGGTCTAAGGGGTAACATTTCTACTTGTGGAGAGTGCTATGTCAAGCCGGTCATGTCAGTGTGTGGAGACTTTAGAGGAGCAGGCATGGCTTTTAAGTCTCCTCACTCTGACATGAGTGATTAGCTAAGTTACTTTCAATGTTGGAGAGCTGGGATCTATCCCAACAAGTACAAAATTTGCATGAGTTGTCAGTTCTTCCTGTTTACCTTTGGGGGTTCTCTAGTTGCTCCCATACTACAAAAAAATAGGGGTGAGGGCTCATTCACATGGCAATTTTTCACGTACGAATGCTATTTGTTTTATTCACCTATTTCAGTCCATGGGGCTGTTGACATGTCTGATTTTTTTCCCTCTGGCAGAGAGGCAAAATCATGGAGACATGTCCGATATTGATCAGAATGTTAGATCAAAATTGGCAATGCAAGTCTATGGATCTCTAGAAAAATCTGACAGCATTCGAATGCAATCCGTGTGCTGTCAGTTTTTCACTGACTGATAGAAGGTGGAGAAGCTTTTTTTTTATTTTCTCATCAGTGAAAGAAACTGCTGAAAATCACTGATGAAACTCTGTTCGTTTTTCCCGTTTTGAAAAAACCTGACGTCTGTTGTGTGTTTTACAGTACAGTACAGCCTCCTCGAATTGCCAGCAATGACTGACCATAGAAACCTGCATTGGGCTGATGGATTGTTACAAAACTGATCCATGCCATAGATGTTAAAGTCTTAGAATGCTGCACAATGCTGACATTACACTTAAGATTTATTTAGCAGTGTTAAAAAAAATCAAAGACCAAAACCCCAGACATTGCTTTTGCGCATACAAACTAGTTATGAAGATGTATGTCGCAAGGTTCTTACTGCCAGATGGATGCGAATATTATTGTATAAATTAGATTAAATTACTTTCCTGTGGAAGTTCTATCTCTCAAAAACAAATGTGTGTTATGGATGAAGGATTTGTGCATGCTGCAGCTAACAAATGCTCATCTCATTATGCGACCATAACAGGGACGACCTCTTGCTCTCAGACCCTCATAGTGGTTGCTCGGAATGAGATCCTATTCTCCCTAGAGCAATGTTCCCCAACTCCAGTCCTCAAGAGCCTCCAACAGATCAGGTTTTCAGGATTTCCACAGGTGATAGAATTATTGCCTGTGCAGGTGATGCAATTTTCACATGTGCAATACTAAGGAAATCCTGAAAACATGACCTGTTGGGGGCTCTTGAGGACTAGAGTTGAGGAACATTGCCTTGGAGGTTGAAAAGTTATGAAGCGTAAAAGGCAAATCAACCTTTTCAAGTCGTCTATATGGACATGCAGGTCAAAAAGTTGAATAAAATAATACCTTAATAGGTGTCTTATTCCAGAGAAATCCACATTTTCTTAATATGTAAATGAGCTGTTAAGATCTATGGGCCGGACATAGATCTCCCTGAGAATCTGCCTCCAGAGCTTATTTTAAATGAAAGGGGGAGATACATGTAGATCAGGAGAGCAGACTGCCAGTCATTACATGCCTCATACTGGTAACACCCCCTTTTATTTAACATACAGTGGCTTGCAAAAGTATTCACTCCCTTGGCATTTTTCGTGTTTTGCTACCGCACAACCTGGAATTTCATTTTTTTTTTTGAGGGTTTGCATCAGTTCATGTAAAGAACATGTGAAGCAAACAACAAATAGGACACAATAACTGAAAATTTCAGTGTACATAACTATTTAGCCCCCTAAAGTCAGTACTTTGTAGAGCCTCCTTTTGCGGCAATTACAGCTGCAAATTGCTTTGGATAAGTCTCTATGAGCTTGGCAATGGAATTTTTACCCATTCCTCAAATCAAAACTGCTTCAGCTCCTTCAAGTTAGATGGTTTCCTCTGGGGAACAGCAATCTTCAAGTCTGACCACAGATTCTTAATTGGATTAAGGTCTGGGCTATGACTAGACCACTCCAGAACATTTACACGTTTCCCCTTAAATCACTCGAGTGTTGATTTAGCAGTATGCTTTGGGTCATAGTCTTTGCTCAAGAATAACCCTGTATTTCACACTATCAATCTTCCCCTCGACTGGGGTGATGAGCTGTGTTGGTTTCATGCCAGACATAGCGTTTACCTTGGTGGCCAAAAAGTAAAATTTTGGTCTCATCTGACCACAGCAACTTCCTCCATACATTTGGGGAGTCTCCCACATGTCTTTTGGCAAACTCAAAACGAGCCTTACAATTTTTATGTGTAAAGTAAAGGCTTTTTTTCTGCCCATTCTTTTTATAAAGGCCACATCTATATCCATTTTTATCGGACTTTATTCGTCCGATTTATACACTGCTGTGAGCGAGCCCTAATGATGAGAATCTCCTATATTGATCCAGTTTTAATAATTTAAAACTACAATTAATATGAACATTACAGGGAGATTGAACGAGCGTAATCACCCTAAGATTGAGGGGGCTGTGTTCCAAATTTTTTTAGGAGCACTACTGTTCTCAGTGTCCTGATCTTATGGACTGCAGAACTAAGTGGGCAACATGCGAAAGTCATCTGTCTACTCTACCTAACGTTATAAAGGCTATTGTAGAGAATTACTACCTCAAACTTGAAATTGGCTTTCTGACATTGTCCTGTGGTTCTCCAAGGGTAAAAATAAATTTAAATCTCTGGGTACTCAACATGGTAAACATGGCTATTGTATAATACAATCTGTAGGGCGTCTAGCTATGTTGCAACTTTACGAAGGTCTTCAATGCAGCTCTTCCTAAAAATAGCGATCTAGGAACTACAAACTAGCAGAAGAGATGAGGTTCAGGAGTGTATTCCAAGGTCTTCTGTTCTGTAACCTTAGAACATATAAAAGCCCATCGTAAACCTCAGATTCCAGAACACTTTCGTCTTAGTATTTTCCTTCCTCCTGTCATGTGGGGAGCCCATCAGCCCCAAACATTCAAATTATATACAACAGTGACGAAATTAATGTGTGTTTATGAGTTGTTATAGGTGCATAGGAGCACTCGGCTCTCCTGTGAGATATCGTTAGCCCCCAAGATTATTGATGCTGTTTTTTTTATCTGGAAGGATAGTAAAGGGAATAAAAATATTTACTAATTGTGCGCAACTTGGTGATAAGGGCCAGTTTTGCAGAGATCCTCTCAACTCATCTAGACACAATCTTTGTGTGCATGCTAACATTAAGTTTCTTCATAAATTGGCAGGAATCCCATATCTTTATATCCCATTTGGGATTTATATTGAACGTGATGTGATGATTATCTCTCTTCCAATGAAGAGATTATACACCATCATAGGTGCTGTAAAAAATAGGACAGATTAGACCAATATCTTGTCAGATGACAAAAATGGGAATTAGAACAGCAGTCAACAAAGCCTTGGAATGGGAAAGATAATGGATGCGTCCCTTACAGCGAGACATCCTACAAACTGGGACGATGTAACCATTCTCTACAGAGAACAAAGTCTTCCCTTAATAGTGCCTGTGCCTAAAAGTGGCTGAACATTTTCTCCACCTACATACCGTATTTTTCGGACTATAAGATGCACCAGACCATAAGAAGCACCCCAAATTTTGGGGTAGAAAATAGGAAAAAAATATTTTTTTATAAGATGGGGGTCTGTGTCTGCTTCACAACCAGATACCGACCCCGGTACCTGGCCAAGCCCAGCCAGATACCGGCTTGCCTCACCTCTTCTTCCGCCGCCGCCTTCCTGATAGGGGGAAGGAACGAGGGCCCTGCGATCTCGCTCCACCACCACCAGTAAGTTGCGTTCGGACCATAAGACGCAGACCCCATTTTCCTCCCAAATATGGGGGAAAAAAGTGCGTCTTATGGTCCGAAAAATACGGTACACACATTCATAACAGGATGGGGTGCCCATATGATGTGTCGGGTGACCAAGAAAGATTTGGTCTCTTACAGAGGCATTATTATCATTTAACCTCAGAGAGATGAAGATGGTACAAAGAGCTCTGATCATTTGACAGGTTAGGATATCAAAGTAATCAAAACTGAGTCTTCAGTAGTTGATACTTTTTAATGGCTATGAATAAGGAAGTGCCATGGCTCGGCTTGGGGATTCAATCCGATGACCTGTGGTCAGTTCTTCTGTTTGCCTGCTGGGCTATTGCCCTTTTCTTCCCTGTCCAAGTGCTGATCATCTTCATTCTCCCTTCTTGGTTTACTCTTCTCCAGATGTTTTCCATTTTGGCTTGCCTTATCACATTGTAGGTTGAGCTTTATATAATATCCATTCACTGCACTTCCTTGCTGGCTATACTTCTAGGTGGATTTGTGCTCAGGCATTCCAGCCCTTCAGTTTCAGGATTTTCCCTGCTAGGCAAACACCGTTTGTACTTCTGCTGAGTGTCTGTTTGTCTACTTTCCCAGCACCTTTTCCTTTGACCACATTTAGGGTTCTCGTAGGTTATTCTTGTTTCATTTATTTTTAGTTCTTCTTTTTTTTTTTAAATCAAATGTTTTTTATTAATTTTTAAAACGATTTTCACAAAGGTAAAAAAAAAACAACAACAACCAGACAAACATTGGAGAAACAGAGTTCTCCACTCCCCAAACTTAAGAAGCATTAAACATGAGTTATTTATAAATCTTGGCTCTGCAAAACCTGCATTATTAGATGAACAAATATTTGAACATAGTAACAATAGTCAATTCAATTACATATAACTTGTGGAAGTACTAATAACATTTTTATTAATTTTCAAAGGAGTTTAATTTTAAGCATCATATAAACGTAACTCAAAGCAAGCAAAGGCGAAATCTCCTCAGTTCCCTAGATGTCAAACCAGAGCCATAAATCCATAGACCCCTTATCTTGTCAAATTTAGAGATAGCATCTTTTTTTAGGTATATGCCTTTTTCCAAATTTACTAGCCAGATAACTTTATCAATAAATTCTGATCTCATAGGCTCCTGATCTGCTATCCATTTTGGGGTTATCAATTTTTTTGCCATGTATAACATACGTGCCGCCGCAATTTTGCCGTACTCATCAATAGTCATATCTTCAACATATGCCAGTATACAGACTAATGGTGAAAGCTTTACATCAATTGAATAAACCCTGTTAATCATTGCTACAACACTCTTCCAAAAGGACACCAAGTTAGGACAGTTCCACATCATATGAACCATATCTGCTATGTTAGTTTTGCATCTAGTACAGTGAGGACTTGAACGAAATCCTATGTTAAATAAGAATTGAGGTGTCCTGTATACCTGGTGTATCACATATAAATGGGACAGTCTATGGGATTATTTTTAGTTCTTCTTAGTTTTCCCTCTCTCCCCTTTATGAACGTGCTTTAAGTTTTCTCAAGTGGGGTCTTAGTGTCCACCTGCACACTTAGTGTGTACCGGCCTACCCTCTGCTTCCTCAAGAGGTATGAGAAACCCTCGATGGCCTTTCACGGAGTCAGGTTTGAAGTTGTGTTTTTAGTTGTGCGGCTAGTGATTGTCTAGTCTGTGCAGGGACCAATAGGGTGTGGGTGCGGCTTCTTTTTGTAATAGGTCTTCCTATACCTGTTACCCGTGTGTGTGTGTGATGTTCATAACAGGAAGTTTATGTCACGCCAGGTGTGAGTGCAACACGCAGGGGAAAGGGAACCCAGACACTAGGGAAAGGGGGAAGGGGTAACCTCCTAATCTTGACTAGCGTCACCCTGTCTACCCCTAACGTCAGTATACATCCTCCTCAGCTGTCGCCGATCACGTGCCTCGCCCTACTATCCCTGGCGTAAGGCTATAGCTGGGGAAGGAAGGAGATGAGCACTAGTCAACCTCCGCTAGCACGCTAAAGACAAAAGGGGAAGAAAACACAGGGGAATTACAACTTAGCTTTACAAGAAACTCCAACAGGGCACACAGACTCAAGACTCCAAAGAGGACGTGATGCTACTTCAGCCAAGTTCCAAGTAGGAATGAGTATAACTGGCGACGCCCACCTAGACACACCAGGTAATATATACACCCAGACTAAAGGGAGGTAGTCGCTAGATCCTAAACACAGCCTCCTATCTAGGCAGCTGTCTGCATTGCCAAATGTGGAGATCTCCTGTAAACCACTGCAGGGTGACTGTCTGTCACCTCTGACACACCCGTGACAGTCTACTTCCAAAACCACAGGACTGTGGTTTGTCCTGAAGAAGAGTGAAACTTTGAAACATGTTCACAAAAAAATACACCTAATCTACATTAGTCTCTGGCTTCAACGACTCCCATTCTTCTCCACTATTGGCACCTTGGCATCCCCGTGGGTCTTCAGCAGCCTTAAGTGCATTAAGTGGTTTGTCTCAACCCTGGTCAGGTGAGCAACTCTACCTATCTTTTGTCACTTTTTACTCTGATAAGACCATATTGCGCTATGGTCTTTCTGGTTATTTCTTCTATTGCAGGTTTTCTCATGTTGTCTATCTGTAGGGTTATAACTTCTCCGATTGTATCTGATGGCTTGATTCTAGTTTTTTATACGCTTGGGATGAAATCTGCTCCATTTTAAGGTGTGTTGGCAGTCAATTGGCTTCTTGCACAGATACATCTTTTATTGTTTTGTATCTTAATGATTGTGTCCAAAAAGTTTATTTTGGGAGTACTTAAGTGTTCAGTTGAAAGTGGGATGAAACTGATTAATCAGTGTAAATCAGTGTAAAGGTAAAGGGACAAGAAGTCACTTTAATGCTTGGCCATGAACAGATTTGTGTATTATGCTGCCATTTTACTTCCCATCACTGTACCAATCGGCTGTAAATATATGTTGTTACTAAATGAGAAGTAATTTTGGGTGAGGATGAATTTTCTAAGTTTCTCCCCAGAATCAGCATCAAAGTTGGGAGCTATCTGTAACAGCAGCAGACAGAGCTCAATGTTAAGCAATGAAAGAATTTAAATGTCCTTACCGATGCCCACCTTATGATCATGAAGAACCAATCAATTGTTGTGACAGCCAGGGGCCCACTTATCTGATAACTTGGTCCTGCCAAATATAGTTTTTGAGTACATAATGTAAGCAATCAGACGATTGATGGACTAATAAAAGAATTTTGGTTCTTGGAAGAAGGGGAGTAAAAAATAAAAGTGCAAAAACAGAAAAGCAAAGTAGCTATACATAACTAGAGGACGCTATGTAAAAAAAGAACAGCGGCAATAATGAAGGAAGCTATGTAATAAGGGATGGCATAATGCATAATTAGGCAAGACGCTATGTAATAATGAGAATTTTGCTATACATAAGGGAGGAAGCTATGTAATAAGGGACAGTGCAATTCATAGCATAAGAGTACACTAAATACTAAAGAACAGCACTACACATAACAAAAGAGTGCACTATAAACTAAGGGATGGCGCTATGAATAATGAATGAGTAAACTATATACTAAGAGATGGTGCTATACAGAATAAGAAATTACACTATATATTAAGGGATAGTGCTATACATAATAAGCGACGGTGTTTACAAACAAGAGTACTACTCTCATCAACTCTCTGCAAGTCATACAGTATAGATACAGAACATTTATATCCATTGACTTACCGCTGACGTGTCATTTTATTTTCTTTTGCTTCTTCTTCATTTGGTTAGACTTTTATATCAACATTTTCCAGCCACAACTCGTTTTGCTGTGCTAATGACCGCGAAAATAACAAAGCCAAATATATATTTTAGGTGTGAGAGGCGCTATTGGGCTACTCACTATCAATGGCAGCAAATTTTTTGGACAGGGAACCACTGAGTGTCTGTAGTAGATATACTAAATAAATTAACCTATGGTTTAAAATTCGCGCTAACGGTAGTGAATGAACGAAATCGGCAGAATAAATAGCTAAAATGTTCTTTATTGATACAAGTGCTTAAATTTTTTTTCCTAAAATGCTTAAAATAGTACAATATAAAGAATTGGTAAAATGAATAAATAGATAAATAAATAAATATGGTTATTGATAGAACGGGTTTCCATCGGGTCTTGAAGTAGTCGATACTTGGGAGGCAGAAGGGTGGACCTGGTGGGAGAGGAACCGTATTAGGGTATAGTAATACGGTACTTTAGGTATCAGTTCCCTGGTAAGTTGGTTTTATCTGGGTTACCTGTTATGATCGATATGTTTCTCCTTGTAGCAACTGCGAAGGCCTTTTGGCGGTGGGCTATATAGTGTCAGTAGGAGATGATGGTAGATACCTGAGGTGCAGGACAAAATTCGTTAGAACTTAAGAGTGATTGACCAAAGATTACTAGTGAAAGTTGTACTTTACCTGCTATTGGTATGACAATCAGCAGGCAACAAGAGCAACGACGTGCGGATGTGTTTCTTGGACCGTGATCCACAGGGAGCCAGCTATTGAGGTGGACTGGTCCGAGATAATTTTTTTAAAATATGGTCGAGGTCCTAGGGACGTAGAGAAAATAGGTTTAATGTTGTAGGTACTCGGTTCTGGGGTGATACGGTAGGGTTTAGACTTACCCTGAGGTGGACCTGTTCTGTTTTAGGTGTAATAGTTATAGTTGTCCTTTTAAGAGATGCAGCAGGAGGCTCTGGCTTGTCCTGTCCCTGTAAGAGAGGTGCAGCAGGATGCTTCTGGCGGTACTGGCGGTGTTGCGCCTATGGTGTACCCTATGTCCTGCTTAGAAATTAGGCAGGGTGAGGGTCTGTGGTATTGTTAGATTGGTCCGTAGTTTCTGTGTTTATTTACCTTGTTATTTGCCTTATTTCATTTATTGGTGGCACAAGTGGACGGGTGGCACAAGAGGACAGGTGCAACAGGTGTTCCGGCCGCAAGGAGGGTGCAGCAGGAGGCTCTGGCTGAGTAGTTGGTTAGTCAGGCGGCAATTGTCCTGTAATAGGATGCTCTGGTGCAGCAGGAGGCTCTGGCTGCAAGGTGGATATAGCAGGGGGCTCTGGCTGTGTAGTCAATTAATGGTATCACGATGCTGTGGTGTAGCAGGAGGCTATGGTTGCAACGTGACAGCGCGTCACTCTGCCCCTCTCGCGCGCTTTCAAGTGAAAGGGCGCCTTTCTCCTCCTCCCTCCCTCTCCCGCTCTGCCTACCCGGAAGCACGCGAGCTGTGGCGGTCACCGGCCGGGACTCCGCTCTTGCTCCGGGCTCCATCACCTCCTGACATCACCGCGGGACTGCAGACTGTAAGTACCCTCAGGCCTCGGCCCCCACCGCCTGCTACAACACGTAAACTACCAGGAATAGACACACCTAAACCTGCACCGTTCTATCCTTGGCAGACTCACAGACAACGCGGTCTGTCCTATACCTACCTTGCAACCATAGCCTCCTGCTACACCACAGCATCGTGATACCATTATCTGACTACCCAGCCAGAGCCCCCTGCTATATCCACCTTGCAGCCAGAGCCTCCTGCTGCACCAGAGCATCCTATGGCAGGACATATCACTGCCTGACCGACTGACTACCCAGTCAGAGCCTCCTGCTACACCCACCTTGCAGCCAGAGCCTCCTGCTGCACCAGAGCATCCTATTACAGGACAATTGCCGCCTGACTAACCAACTACTCAGCCAGAGCCTCCTGTTGCACCCTCCTTGCGGCCGGAACACCTGTTGCACCTGTCCTCTTGTGCCACCCGTTCACTTGTGCCACCAATAAATGAAATAAGGCAAATAACAAGGTAAATAAACACAGAAACTACGGACCAATCTAACAATACCACAGACCCTAACCCTCCCTAATTTCTAAGCAGGACATAGGGTACACCATAGGCGCAACACCGCCAGTACCGCCAGAAGCATCCTGCTGCACCTCTCTTACAGGGACAGCACAAGCCAGAGCCTCCTGCTGCATCTCTTAAAAGGACAACTATAACTATTACACCTAAAACAGAACAGGTCCACCTCAGGGTAAGTCTAAACCCTACCGTATCACCCCAGAACCGAGTACCTACAACATTAAACCTATTTTCTCTACGTCCCTAGGACCTCGACCATATTTTAAAAAAATTATCCCAGACCAGTCCACCTCAATAGCTGGCTCCCTGTGGATCACGGTCTTAGACTTAAAGGGGTATTCCTATCTCCAAGATCCTATCCCAATATGTAGTAGGTGTAGTAATAATAATAATATTAGCAAATACCTCCAATTAGAAATGTAGCATAGTATTTTTGATTCGCTATGCTACTTACCATATGTGCAGGCATTGCAGGACCTTAGGTATCCACGGTTACGACCACTAGCAGCTAGCTAACTAACTGTCACTTTATCAGTGGAAGTAACCATGGATACCTAAGGTCCTACAATGCCTGCACATGAGGAAAGAGACATCGTGAATCAAAAATACTATACTACATTTCTAATTGTATGTATTTGCTAATATTATTATTATTATTACATCTATTACATATTGGGATAGGATCTTGGAGATGGGAATACCCCTTTAAGCACCCCCATAAACATTGGATAGCCAATCGACTGACAGTTATCTCTCCCCCACACACAGGAGTGCTTGGCCAAGTTCTCGTGTTCTCATTGAGGGACATTCTTCTGTAGATCTTTCACATTAAATCTTGTGATTTGGGCAGAAGGTCCCTCTCTAGATTATGTGTCTTATTACATCCTATAAGGGAAGTTTGGCCTACGAATGTAAATCCTTATACCCTCAGTCCCAGCAATACAAGATGTTTCAAAATAGGTACAGTCTCTATATCACAATATTGTTGATTCCAGGTGATTGACGATATCCACGGGTATGACTTTAAAAAACGTAGAAGGACAGCCTTAACTTTTCAAAGTAAACATTTAAACATTAATTTAATACATATGTTGTTAAAGTAAACTTTTCTCAAACATTGGTAACAACAAATTTTTAGATGTAGTTGTATATACATATTAATGTGACATATTCTTTACACATTCCTCAGGGGGAGCGGCCCGAGTGCAGTGATATGTGTTGGGACCATCTTGGTAGCACTTTTCATCCTCGGCCATCTCCACTAGCTCTTGGTATTCATTGTTTTGGTTTTTATATACCTTGGACCTTTTTGAACATCACATTTTATTGTCTCATTATTATTTCTTTGGTGGTATATTGTACTTTTGATATTTCTTATAGGGATTACATTTGTCTTTTGACCCATTTTTCTTGCTCTTTGACACATTAAATATAACATTATTATTTAAAGAAGCACTCCCATTAAAGCTTTTATTGGGTACATCTGTCTAAAAGTATATGTAGTGTAGGGGAATTCATATACTCCTTGATTGCAGTCTTCCAGTTTCCAGCTCCAGTCTGATCTTCTTCCAAGTCACGGGACTTGACTATTCCAGCTTGCCAGCTCACACTGAGCCAGAAGTTGCTATGATAATGTAATCCTTTGGAGCCTTGTTCTGAAGTTTCATAGACTTACACTTGTACATGCGATTTTGGGCTCACACATAGACAGCAGTTTGAGCTGCCAAGTAGGAATAGCCATCAGGTGACTCGGAAGAGCACCACTAGAAACCGGAAGAAGATGGTAATCGGTGAGTATATGAAGTCACCTACACTACATACACTTTTTGACAGGTTTACCCAATAAAAAAATGTAATGGGAATGCTTCTTTTATGCTTAAATGGCTATTTCCCTGTGTGAGTTTGTTCATGCCTTTGAAAATCCTTTTTGTAGACAAAACATTTCCCACACTCTGAACATGAATATGGCTTCATCCGTAAGTGACTTCTCCGATGCCTAGCAAGATCTGACTTCTGGTGAAAACATTTCCCACATTCAGAGCATGTAAATGGTTTCTCGCCTGTGTGTGTTCTCTGATGTTTAATGAGATCTGAATTCTGGTGAAAACATCTCCCACACTCTGAACATGAAAATGGCCTCATCCCCGTGTGAATTCTTTCATGTCTAACAAGATGTGATTTTGAAGTAAAACATGTTCCACATTCTGCGCAAAAAAATGGTTTCTCCCCTGTGTGACTTCTCTGATGTATAACAAGTTTTGAATTAGCTGAAAAACATTTCCCACATTCAGAACATGAATATGGCTTTGCCACTGTGTGATTTATCTCATGTCTGACTAGATGTATTTTCTCCGTAAAATACTTTCCACATTCAAAGCATGAATATGGCTTCTCCTCTATGTGAGTTATTTGATGCTCAACGAGATTTGATTTCTGTGTAAAACATTTTCCACATTCTGAACATGAAAAGCTATGGATCTGTGTGTGAATTATCTGATGTCTAACAAGATTCGATTGATCAGTAAAACATTTGACAGATTTTACACAAGAAAACTGCTCCTCCTCTGTGTGAGATCTTCGATGGTCAATGCCCCTTCTGTGATTTTTATTTTGCTTAACAGTCAGTGATAAATCGGAAGATAGGACTTGTGGGAAAGAATCAGCTGATAGATCATCGCTGAGAATAAAGGATTGTATATCTGGAATAATTGCCAGCTCTTCATATGTATCTGGTGAGACACCATAATCTTCTGATTTAAAATCTGAAGAGATTGCATATTCCTCTGGGCTTCTTATACAGTCACCTGCCAAGAATAAATGAAGGTTGATTGTTTTTCCCTTTTGGATAACCTTGATGTATAGAAATTTTCAAACAAATTGTAATGCACGTAGCAAAACTCAATAAAAAAATTAAAGCTAGCTCTACACTTTATATAGCTGTGGACTTCTAACGAACATGATCAGTCTATCCTCCACCATTTATTCTCTATGGGACTACTTAAAAATGGAATGAATAGAGCGGTGGTGCATGTCCGACCACCACTCCATTCAGGCAGCGCATTTCCGAGTCCCATTCCCTGTATCATTGGGTGTCCCAGCAGTTGGACCAGCACTGATCAGCACTTTATCACCTATCCTGTGGATATTCCAATCAGCTATTCGTAAGATAGGTGATAGCTTGTGTAGGGGTTCACTCTCTCCGGCAGCCGCTTGGAACACGAATCCACAGGGTCTTTTATATCACACACGGTATAGTGCTTATTTCCAATGGTTGTACAGTACCGAAAACAAAACCATAAACATAAATCAATAGACTTGTCCAGGGACTAACTAAACAATATAGATCATGACTATTCAGACACGGCTGATCTAATGCCAGCTTGGTCACACAAAGCAGCTATCGTCCATAGCAACCAGTGATACTTGCAGTTTTAGTTTAGAGCCTGTGCAGTCTCTTCTCAGAGAGATTATGGCTTGTGTCTCTCCAGTTCCAACACAAACCACTCTGCGCAGCTTCCTCAAGCTGACTGACCAGTGAACACATGGCCTGGTTCCAGTCATATCTGTCCAGGTGCACCTAATCAGGTAGTGCTAGGATTTAAACCCTAGCCTACCTGGCTTTCCTACAGTTGATTATTATTGGAAGTCCAACCACTGGGATCCACACTGATACTGAGTCTCTCAAATGTCCAGTCTGAATGGACTGAGTCTCTCAAATGTCCAGTCTGAATGGACTGAGTCTCTCAAATGTCCCGTTTGAATGGAGTGGTGGTCAGACACGCACACCATCGGTCTCTTTATTTTCTATGGGACTGCTGGAGATAGCAAAGTGTAGAGCTCAGCTTTTTCTGGTAGTTCAGAAACTATATACGACTGCATTAATGCCCATTAACTGCCTTGTAATGTGTCTACAAGGGTGCTTGCTAACTGTTAAATGACACTACAAAGAAAAGCCAGGGATATCTTGGGGAGACAACCGATCTTAGCACAAACATTTTTAACTATAACCTACTCTATATAAAGCTTTCGTGGCCCACAAAGTTAAACCTGTTACCACCAATCTTATACAGCTTTGGACTTTATGGGCCTCAGCTTAATATTCTTATTGGTTCTATGGAATAGTAAGCGGGAGGGATAAAGTGTTTGTTAAAGACAAATTAAAATGTAAATTTTTCAGAAAACATTTTATAAAATCCTAGCAGTATGATTCTATAGGTCATTACCATTATGGCTATACCAAAATTGTGCATTTTTTGCTTTTTAAGCAGTGATACTAATTTGGTTTGTTTCACCATATTCTGAGACCCACAGTGTTTTCACATCAATGTGTCACGCAAGGTGTAAGAAAGACTGCAACAGGGAAGGGGGAAAAGGGGGACCAGACTCTAGGAAAAAGGGGTAGTGGAGACCTCTCCTAGGCTGACCTATATCACCCTGTCTCCCCTAACGACCCTATATTGGTTCCGCACCAATTGCCGCACAGGAATTGGCCCTGGCTAGGGAAGGGAGGGGGATGAGAGCCAGTCGATCCCCATTGACAACTAAAGACAACAAGGGGGAACAAACAAGGGAAGATAGCTTAGCTTTAGTCGACTTCAGAGAGATGAACACAAGTCCTCTTAGCACCAGAGAAGAAGAAGTACTGCACTAGCTCCAAGCCTTCACAAGGGGTCATATGAGTATAGCCGGCACCTCCCTCTAGAAAACAGCAGGTATTTATTCACCCAAGCCAGGGTGTTAATTAGCAAGAGGAGGGTAGCCGCTGGGTCCTAGAGAGACAGATTCTAAGAAGGTGTCTTGTAATGCCAAACGAAGAGATCTCCTGCAACCAACTGCAGGGCGACTGTCTGTCACTTCTGACACACCCGTGACACAATGGGGTGTTTTTTGCATGGTGAAAATCTTCCCATACCTATGTTTATTATGCTTTGGGGTCTGGAAAGACCTCAGAAAATTATAAATGTGGTTTTGGGCAGACACGACTTGGACTGAATTGAATCTGCTGGCCATTTCAGGCGAATTCATCCGAAACAAAATTTCGGACATTCACCCCTGTCTAACAAATGATACACAAAACCATTAGCTGACTATACAGACTTCTGGAACCTTCAAACTTGATATTTCTTACATGACTTGAATCCAGCCACTGCTTGAACCTACACCTGATTTGCAATGTGTGGGTCTACATTATTGTATACATATAACACTCTCAGATGAGTCTCAGGCTGATGTCCAACTGATATTTTTGTTGATGGATTCAGACATTAGGATAATTTATTCATGTGTACTACCTGGTGATATGAGGGGCTGGAGAACATCCATCATGGCGTCCTTGTACATATTTTTGTGTCCTTCTAAATACTCCCACTCCTCCATGGAGAAATAGATGGTGACATCCTGACACCTTATAGGAACCTGAAACATACAATGACACCTTCATCTCCCGATCCCTTCATAGCATTACGGTATAATGTCACATTATTCCCAGCAGTGTCACCTCTCCAGTCAGCAGCTCAATCATCTTGTAGGTGAGTTCTAGGATTTTCTGCTCATTGATGTCCTCATTTATAAGGGGGTGAGGTGGAGGCCCCCTGATTGGGCTCAGGGCTCTTCCCCATCCCTCAGACACAGGGACCTGACAATGGTCACAAGAAGTCTTCTTCGCCACTGTGTAATCCTGGTTATGGGGAGACACATTAATAAATCTCACAACAGACATTTCCAGAGTCCTTACCTCTCCATTTCTTTCCATCTGTTATTCCCATAGATAAGAATGATGTAATGTGATGTCATTAGGATCTCTAACCTCTCCAGTAAGCCGGAAGAGGATCTCTAGGGTGAGGTGTAATATCCTCTCTGCCATTTTGTCCCTGTCCTTATCCATCCTTAATTGGTCAATCTGGAAAATTATTCTATGTAGAAGATCTCCACTGAGAGGATCCAATATTGTAGGAACCTGTATGGGGAGAAGATGAGCAGATGAAAAATCATAAATATCCCATGTAATAATACAATTATTGCAATTATTAAGGGAAAACATATGAGGAAATATACAGTGCAGATATTCTATTTTCTCTTTTGGTATGAACTAGGAAGTGAGTGGCGCCTAATCACTATCCACAAAGGTATTGACAGCATGCATGTCACACGATTGTTGTAGGCCATCACATGTCTCATACATACTGGCATCACAGCTGCAACCAATGTTTTAGTTCAGTGATGATCCACAAATAGCTACCCACCTCGATCACTAAATATTATACAAAAATGAAGGCCCATATCATGCACCACCTCGGTATCTTACTTAATCTGTTATACAGTATCCAACCACTTTGTGAAGCTGAGTCACTACTCATGGGCAAGCCGTGAGACAGGGTAGTCAGGACGTCCAAGGTCAGATACCAGGAGGGTTCATAGTACAGAGGGGTAAGACAAAGGCGTGGACAGGTAACAGTCTGGGGTCAATTGCCAGGAGGGTACGTAAAGACAAGAGAGTACAACCAGGGCTGTAGAGTCGGAGCCCATTTTAGTGGAGTCGGAGTCGGTATAAAATGGACCAACTCGGACTCCTAAAATATATAATAAATTGGGTACAGTAGTTCAATGCAGTTTGTGGGGAATATTTTTTCATGAGAATTTGGGAAAGTTATGAAATGTCCTGTAAATGTCTGTACAATTACTGAGCTAAGGGTATAGACTTTTAGCTGAGATGAATCTGTGCTACAGTAAATTTATCACTTAAACATGAGCTATGTATGAGAGAGTCAGAGTCGTGGAGCCGGAGTCATGTAAATTAAGGAGTCGGAGGTTTGGCTTACCGACTCTACAGCCCTGAGTACAACAAACGGATAGTCAGAGGCCAAGTCTGAGGTCAGATATCTGAAGTCAGAGAGCGTCAAAAGCAGAAGGGATAATCCAAATGAATAGTCACAACAAATCCGAGGTCAGCAACAAGATAAAGAAGAAAGACACAGAGCAAGCACATACAACTAACTAAGCAAAGCTACAACTGACACTCGACTGCAGACAGCAACCCAGCTAAATAGCATGCAAATAATTAAAGATGGGAAACACCTGGGGAAACACCAACAGGCTAGACCAGATTGAGCAGCAATGCTTTTAATCAAATTGCTGACAGCCGAGGATACCCCAGGATCAGATTGGATGACTGAATTGTCACTCACAAAAGCGACAGTCCAGCACACTTCAGATCCCATAGGACGGCTGAGCTGTCACTAAAAGCATCCTGAGGCTACAGTCAGATATAAGACTGTGATACACTTGCTGTAGGTTCTGGGATTCTCCAAAAATATTACTGCAACCCTTAACCATGCAGGAAAATGACATTATAATCAATATTGTTTTCCAGGGGGAAAAAAATGGTCTATAAACTGTTAATTGTTAAATGAACAAGCAAAAAAATGCAACTGATGAAACAATAGTCAAGTACAAGCCCACTTTAGAATTGTAAAAATGATACTGGTGCAGGTAAAGTTCAAAGAAGCAGTCCAAATACTTCCGTAAAATTAAAGTAGTAAATTCTACTTCTCCGTAAAACCTAGGGCTGGTGTGCAGCGTGTCTCTATTTTTATTGTTTTATATTGCAATTCTATTACCTTGTTCCTGTGCGGATCATAAAATCCTTTCTTAGACATCTATTAGCCGGCTGAACAGCACTATATCCCGTCTTGTTTGCACTATATCCGGTCATATGCATCAAATATTGGAAGTGAAGGAGGATTGTATGCCTGCCATGCTGAGGTGTTTGTTTTCCACCTGCATGTCGACGCTGTAAATGTGGCTGAGAAGAGGAATTCTGGAGGATTTTTTATGCGCTACAAAGATCATCTTGCAATAAAGTACACTAAAAATAGAACTTTGGAATTTTCATGAATTAAAAATTCAGAAGCCTTTTCTTCTTCTGTCACCTTTTCTGTGGACCAAAAACCCTCCAATATCCTCATTCATGATATAGGAGGAGACCGATGTCACATAAGCATGTGATCTGGCCCCCAAAGAACTTGTCTCCCTACAATTAATAGGCAATTTATATTTTTGATGATTCATTTTATTATTAAACGTCTCCAGTGCTATCGGTCAATCCTAGAGGTTAATAAACCTGAATATTTAGGGAAGTAAAAGTGAAGATTCGTCTTAGGAGAATATCTATGTCTGCAGAATGATTAGGCCAACTATTTGTGTGAAACTAAATGAAACATGAAAATTTTCCATCTCAATTGTTTGTTTTCATCTATTAAAGTGAGAATAAAAACCCAACAGCTCAAAATGAACAAAATACATTTCTGACATTTCCATACAAAATATCTGTGACCAATATAGCCACCCTTCTTTTCAATAACAGTCATAAGCTGTCCATCCATGTACTCTCTCAGTTTCATAATCTGTTGATGATTAACTTTTTGGGAGGCAAAAATCACAGCCAGACATTATTCAGAGAGGTGACTGTTTTCCTTCACCATAAAATACCCATTAAGGCTGCGTGCCCACTATGCGTTTTTCAAGCGTTTTTGCCGCAGAACCCGCCGGTGGGTCGCGTGACCTATCACATGACTAAATGACGTCATGGCAGGTCCTTTCACACCACCGCGAGCCATATAACAGACCGGACGCAGCAGAGAAAACACCGGGGGCCATCAGAAGGTAAGTATAATCTTTATTTTTTAACATTTTTATTCTTTTTTGGTTGCATGGATTTATATAGTGTGACCAAGTTGTCAAGCACTTTTCCAAGTGATGCTAAAATCACTTGGAAAAACGCTTGATAACACGCATGCAGAAATGCATGCAAAAACGCTTGACAAACGCTTCTACCTGGCAGGAAAAATGCATGCAAAATCTGCATGCGTTTTTCCTGCCAGGGAGATGCGGGAAAAATCTGCAGCATTTCTGCATCGTGGGCACTTAGCCTTAAGAAGGGTCCACGAGTTGTCACTAGGGCTTAGGTAGGGTGAGGAAGGGGCCGGGTCATTATTCTTTCAACTTTAAGGCCTTTACTGTCAGCCGAGCAGTGGAGACTTTGATGCTGTGATTGAGCATTGTCCTGCAGAAAAAATAGAATTAGACTTACCGGTAATTCGGTTTCTAATAACCACCACGACAGCACCAAAGGAGGATGTTACCCCACTCTAATAGGGACAGGAAACACAAAGAGGTTAAATAGCTCCTCCCTCATCCTCCCTCCAGTGTTTTTATAAAGGACCACACAAGTATGGATGCTTCAAATTATATTTATTAAAATTAAATGATTGGCTAACCAAGCCTGGGAGGGAATTACCAGTGCTGTCGTGGTGGTTATTAGAAACCGAATTACCGGTAAGTCTAATTCTATTTTCTCCAATAACCCCACGACAGCACCAAAGGAGGAGTACCAAAGACTCATGTTCAGGGCGGGACAATGGCCTGAAGCACTTTCCGCCCAAAGGCCAAGTCTTTAATGGACATTAAGTTTAGTTTGTAATGCTTGGTGAAGGTATGGACCGAAGACCATGTAGCTGCTCTGCATATCTGCTAGAGGGAAGCGCTAGCCTTTTCTGCCCAGGAGAAGGACATGGCTCTTGTAGCGTGTGCTTTCAGTTTCTCTGGTGGTGAGAGATTTTGGATCTGATTCCACAATTGCTTTCTTGATCCAAGTAGCGATGGTAACCTTTGAGACCTTTTTCCCTCTGTTCTGACCAAATGGCTGAATAAAGAGGTTCTGATCATTTCTCCAGGCCTCTGTCCTCTGGAGGTAGTGAAGAACAACCCGTCTTACATCCAAAGTATGGTATTCTTCTTCTCTTTTATTTTTTGGGTCTTGACAGAAGGAAGGCAGAATTATCTCCTGAGACCTATGAAAGTCTGAGACTACCTTTGGTAAGAAAGATGGGTCCAATTGTAGAATAATCCTATCATCCAGGATTCTCAGATAAGGGTCATTCACTGAGAAGGCTTGGATTTCTCCTACTCTTCTAGCAGTGGTAATTGCTATTAGAAATGTTGTTTTCCAAGCTAATTTATCCAGCTCTATTGAGGCCAAAGGTTCAAATGGTGGTAGTGTCAGACCTTTAAGGACATATTAAGATCCCAGGAGGGAACGTGGTTAATTATTCTGGGACGCAGACGAGTAGCTGCTGTCATGAACCTTTTTACCCATCGGTGTTCGGCAAGGCTCATGTCGAAGTAGATACTCAGTGCCGCAATCTGAACTTTGAGGGTGCTGGGTCTAAGACCCTTCTCCAGCCCTTCTTGTAGAAAATACAAGATCTGGGTCATGTAAGGATGCCAAAGATCTGGTATATTTGGTTTATACCATGCTAGGAAGGTCTTCCATATCTTGCTGTATATGGAGTTTGTGATTTGTTTCCTACTTTTTTGTAGGGTATGAATTACTCGGTCTGAGAGCCCTCTAGCCTTCAGGATTGTGAATTCAGAAGCCAGGCTGCTAGATGGAGGTTCTCTGGATCTGGATGGAGTATTGGACCCTGATGGAGAAGTTTTCTGATTGCTGGTAGAATGAGGGGTCCCTCTATGCTTAAATTGTTTAGTACACAGAACCAACTTCTTTTGGGCCAAAGCGGGGCTATCAAGATTATCTTGACCTCCTCGGTCCTTACTTTCTGTAAGGTTCTGAGTAGCAATGGAATTGGGGGAAAGGCGTAAGCCAGATGGAAACGCCATGGGTGAGTGAATGCATCTATCCCCAGGCATGCGTCGTCTGGATCTAGGGAGAAGTATTTTTCTGCCTTGGTGTTCTGGCGTCTTGCAAAGAGGTCCACCTCCGGACGACCCCATCGTTTGGTCAGCATGTGGAAAATGTCTGAGTCCAGCTCCCATTCTCCCGGATGGATATTCCTTCTGCTCAGAAAGTCGGCCTGGGTGTTGTCTGAGCCTTTTATGTGCAACCCTGATAAAGAACGAAGATGTCCTTCTGCCCAGAAGAATATTCTTGCCGAGATACTCTTTAGATTCTCGTACCTTGTACTCCCTTGATGAGATAGATGAGCTACAGTAGTCATGTTGTCTGAGTAGACTTTTACGTGTTTGCCCGTAATGATTGGAGCCGATATTTTGAGCGCTTCCTCCACTGCCTTTAATTCACGGAAGTTGGAGGATTTCTTGCTGGTTTCTTTTGTCCAGACCCCTTGGAAGGGGGTTTGAGCCAGAACGGCTCCCCATCCTGTTTTGCTGGCATCTACCGTGACTGTTACCAGAGGGAACTGAGACCATGGAACCCCTATTCTTAGGTTCCTTGGGTTGAGCCACCATGATAGGGATGTCTTCACATAATGAGGGATCATGATCTTCCTGTCTAGTGAGTTTGGGGATCTGTCCCACTGTACAAGAATATGAGTCTGCAAAACTCTGGTGTGAGCCTGAGCCCAGGCTACAGATTGAATGCAGGCTGTCATGGAGCCGAGGGTTGACATGGCAGACCTTAGGGACACTCTGTTCAGGGTCTTTAGATTCGATATCTTGGATCTCAAGAGTATCTGTTTGTCCTTTGGTAGGAAGGAGGTTTGTCTGGCGGAATCTAGTTGAACCCCCAGGAACGTTTTTCCTGTGGCAGGGACCAGGTCTGACTTTTGATGATTTATCAACCACCCTAGGGTGGTCAGGATCTTGATTGTTCTTTGCAGATCTTCCTGGAGTGATTCTACCGAGGGAGTAAGAAGTCGTCGAGGTAGGGAATGATGTAGATTACCTCTTTCCTGATTGAAGCCACTACTTCTTACATAATTTTTGTGAATATTCTTGGTGCTGAAGATATCCCGAACGGCAATACATTGAATTGGAAGTGTAACGTCTGATCCTCTTGAACCACTGCAAACCTTAGAAATTTTCGGCATGTTGGATGTATAGGGACGTGATAGTATGCGTCCTGTAAGTCTATGGTTGCCATCACATACCCCTGCCCTATTAAGGGAACTGCTGATTTGATGGACTCCATCTTGAATCTTCAGTAGACAATGTACTGGTTTAAGGGTTTCAGATTTATTATTATTCTGTATGTGCCGTTTGGTTTCTTTATCATAAACAGGCGTGAATAGTGGCCTGTGTATCTTTCTGTTTTTGGAACTGGTGAAATAGCCCCCAAGGATACTAGGTCTTTTAGGCCGGACATCAGAGCGGTTTTTAATCTTGGAGAGGTTAGATGAGTTATCCTTACTCTTTTGGGAGGATATGAGGAGAATTCGATCTTTACCCCTTCTTGAATTACATTTAAGACCCACCGATTGGAGCAGATCTTTTGCCATTGGGGAAGGTATTTCATGATTCGTTCCCCCACCGCACTGGCTTCACCGCTTCTGTTGTCGTTGTCCTTTTGGGGAAAAAATATTCCTATCTTTACCCCCTTTGGGGTAGCTCCATCGACCGGACTTGCCCTTCCCCCTGTATTGGGGATTCTGTTCCCGAGGGTGGCGAAAGGGGGTCTTCTTATAGTGTCTGGGTTCAGGCAAGGATTTCTTTTTGTCAGCCGCCTGTTCCAGGAGGTTGTCAAGGGCCTGGCTAAACATATATTCTCGCTTGAAGGGAATAGAACAAAGTTTTATTTTAGAGGCCACATCACAGCTCCACGATTTCAGCCATAGTGCTCGCCTTGTGGAGTTTGATAGGACTGCTGCCCTGGCGGTTACCCTCACAGATTCTGCTGAAGCGTCTGCCAGGAAGTCAGTGGCTTTCTGCAGTAAAGGTAGGGAAGCTTGTATCTCCTCTCTGGATGTGCCCATAGCCAGGTGTTCTTCAAGCTGGTTGAGCCATCTTGACATGGACCGTGCAACACATGTGGAGACTACATTTGTGTTCATAAGGACTGCTGATGTTTCCCAGGATTTCTTGAGAAGGCTGTCCATCTTACGGTCCAGAGGATCTTTTAGTTGGGAAGAATCTTCGAATGGCAATACTGTTTTTTTTAGCTACTCTTGCCACTTGAATGTCGACCTTAGGTATCTCGGTCCAACATTTTGCGGTTTCTTCATCTACGGGAAACCTATTTTTCATTTCCGCTGGTGTATTCAGCCGTCTTTCAGGGTTTTCCCATTCGTCCAGGATTAGATCCTGAATGTTTTTATGTATCGGGAACACCATCCTTTTCTTTGAAAGGAGACCACCGAACATCTCTTCCTGGACTGATCTAGTGGGCTTCTCTTCTTCCACTTCCATCGTTCTTCTTACTGCTGAGAGGAGGTCTTCCATAAATTCCATTGAAAAATAATATTTCTTATTTTCCGGACCTTCCTCTGCTGAACTAAGTTCACCTTCCTCTGTAGGGTCTTCTGGAAGGAATGTCTAATCCTGGGAGTCCGAGTCTCCTTTTTCTTCCAGGGAAATTTTCCTCTTTTTTGCCTTTGGAGGCTAATCAGAAGTGGATCGGGAAAAGGAGGCCAATGAAGACTGAATCTCCTGCCGGACTATCCCTTTGATTTCGTCCATAAGGGACGGCTGCTCTTCCCTCATAATCTTTTCTGTGCATTTCTGGCATAAATATTTTTTGCTGGAAGAAGACAGTTTTTTTGAACATATAGCACACTTCCGGCTAGATTTATTTCCTGGTGCAGGATCCTTGTCCCCCTAAAAAAGAGGGAGAAGGGTAATTAAATATTAATTCTAACCTGCACCTAGGAAAGGACCCCCAGTGCCAGACTTACTGGGACTGGAATCGCGCTGGGCTCGGCAGACATGGCAAAGATAGACTTCTGACATCCAATGTAGCAAACAAATGGATTAGGTCCTACCTTAGCTGTCTTCAGTCCAGGGCTGTTATATAGGCGACTGGACTCAGCGCTCCTCCCCTTCCCTGGGGAGGGGGGTGGTGTAGCTCCTCCCCCCTGGGTCCAATTTGGTGAAGCAGGAACACCTGCGATCACCTGCGGGGTTATTCATTTATTTCCCCCTTTCTCTCTCTTTTTTTTTGAACAGACCGGAAGTGACGTCAGGAACCCATTTCCGGTGTCCCACGCAACTTTACGGCCGCTTTCTGTTTTTTTTCGTTCCAGGGTGGAACGCATACCGGAAGTGAAGTTCTCGGCGGTCCGTGTCACTTCCGGGATTCCACACGTGGATCTCCGCTACGGAGACCGCTTAGAGGGGGGAGAGGAGCGGGGCTGGAGAGCTCGAGGAGGCCTCCAGCCCGACACCTACCGGACCTTACCCGCAGGCGCGGACACGGTGGGGACAGGAGTCCCGAGTCCCAGAGGAGACGGGAGCAGCATCAGGGAAGGAGGAGAAAACTGCCCGGTCCCAGCTGCCCGGCTTTAACAGGTATGTCAGGTGTCTGCCGCCGGCACAGAGCACCCCGGATGACGTCTTCATCCCAATAGGGACAGGAAAAAACACTGGAGGGAGGAGCTATTTAACCTCTTTATGTTTCCTGTCCCTATTAGGGTGGGGTGACATCCTCCTTTGGTGCTGTCGTGGGGTTATTGGAGAAATCATAGTTTTCTTGAAAGATGCAGACTTTCTGCATGTGTGAGGGGTTCAGGGTGGTAGTTGTGGCGAGAGGCTGATGTGTGCCTACACCTTGGCTCCCTGACAAAGACAATTGTCCCAATTCTTCTGTGCTGTGCGTGTGGTGTGTAACACTCACGTTTCAGTCGCAGGTCTCTGCTGTCTTCGGTTCCTCCACTCCAGGAACCACCGCATACACATTTAGGGACTTCCACTAGGAACTTTACTTGAACGTTTGGATTCAACTTCATACAGCATTGATCACATACTTTTCCAGGGTTACCGTCCTTTGCACCGCACATAGTGATGTTCACAGTCCGTTTGTCCTGAGCTGTCCCTTCCATAGTCGACCTTTTTGGCCTATGAGACGATCACAGCTCTGAGAGTCCCATACTGTCTTCTCTGTACTATTGCCCGTCCGACTTCCCTTCCTGGAAGATTTTGAGACAAGCTTCTCTACTGGCTCCTGTGGACCGTAGGCCCCGAACGTTTAGGGAAAGTCTATTTCAAAGGTCATGACTGACGTTCCTCTGCTGCTGGACAGGCCGTGCTTCTTGTGCCCCCTGGACCTCCAACTACTGCTCTTGTCACATCTCTCCTTCTCACTCTCTCTAAAACTGCCTGCAATCAGGAAGTCTCTTAGTTTTACACTGAACCTGTTCCGCCCACACTGGAGCAGCTCCTAAACCCCTTAACTCTTTCTTAACTTACAACTACATCCTTTCTAAGGTATAGTGCCCACCTCTGCACTACCCTAGTCCTAATATAACACCTTATCTATACCTATCCTATGCTGACCCTGTAACTGACAAATCAGACAGTCGGTCATAACACATGCTCATATATAAACATAAAGTAAGAGATTATGTGCACAAAGAGGGAAGAGGCGCATGATCGTCCCGATCACCCTCTTACACATGGTCACTTCTTGAAGAAAACATCTCCTAAAACCTAGCAGTAAGTTTGGGAGTTGGTCTTGAGTCCATCTTCAACTCAAAAGGGTCCAACTAGCTCATCTTTAGTAATACCAGCCCATAACAGTACCCCACCTCCACCTTTCTGATGTATGAGTCGAAGTGGAAGTCTGTGCCAGTTACTGATCCAGCCACAGGCCCATTCATCAGGTCCATCAAGAGTCACTCTCATCTCATCAGTTCACACAACCATTGAACAATCTGTCGTCAGATACTTCTTGCCCCAGTCTTTACTTTTCACCTTTTGTGTCTATCACAGTGGTGATCCGGTTGAGCCTCCTCGCCTCGGCCATGTCTCTGAGCACTGAACACCTTGTACTTCTGGGCACTCCAAGGAGGTTGCAGTTGTGGAATATCACAGCACTGGAGGATAATGGCTTCCTGGTCAATGCACATTTGATTCTTATCAAATCTTTGGCAGTTAATATGCATCTTTTTTTCTCAACACGATTTTTTGCGCCCCTGTTAACTATTTGCAACAAAACATTTAGTGATTCTGTTATCACAACCCAATATCTGAGCACTGTCAAGAGTGCTGCACCTGCTGTAAAATTTGTAACAATTCTTGACTTTTTTGGCTATGTGCACACTGTACGTATAAATGTATTTGCGGAGTTGCTGCGTATTTGACTGACTCAATTCAAGTAAATGAGACTACTCCTTCCATCGTCCGACGACAGCTCCGGCTGATAACGACAGCTCCGGCTGTTGATCTCGGCAGTGTACATCGCTGCGCTGCTGGGACTGAATTCACCTGAGTTCATCAGCTGAATATCAGCTGAGAGCTTTGGGACCTCATTTACAGCAACCGTGTTACGTGGTAATTTTCCACGCACACTAATGCAGTAAATGAGGGCACCGGTGCTTATCAGCTGATCTTCAGCTGATGAACTCCGGTGAACTCAGCCCCAGCAGCACAGCGATGTAAACTGGCAGGAGTGATTACACTACTTTCAGTGTATAGTGCTGTTTTCTACAGCAGTGATCGATGTGGCTGCTGCAGAAGTGACCCGGATCACCGTGGGACACTAGAATTACGTCAAGACGGCGGACAGGTGAGGGATATTGTTGTTTTTTATTTTTTATTTCTTACAGGAGGCGAGGGATTCGGGGATTGGGCATTAGGTGAGTATACAGTGTTTTTTATTTTTATATAAAAGTTTAAAACCATGTGTAATTTTATTTAAATAAAAGACTTTATTCTGGCCATGTCTTTATTGAAAAATGTCCAAAAACTTACTACGGGGTTAGTAATGGGGGCGTCTTATAGACTCCCTCCATTACTATCCTGGGCTTCATGTCAGCCGCCAATACAAGGCAGACATGAACCCAAACCTTATTACCCCACTCGCCACCGCTACATGGCAGTGGGAAGAGCAGAGGGCTTATGCATACGCCAGTTCGGGGGCCGCTAAGAGCTGAACTATTAGCCTCGGAGGGGGGTAGTATTGATGGCCCCTTCCCTAGCTATTAATATCAGCTCACAGCTGTCTGTTTAGCCTTTCCTGGTTAGATGTTATAGGGGACCCTACATCGATTTTTTTTCTGGGGTCCCCCTGTAATCTAGCCAGTAAAGGCTAAGCCAACAGCTGTGGGCAACTATTCATAGACAGGGAACATTTTTGGCTAATGGCCCCTTCCCCAACTACTAATATCAGCTCCCTCTGCTGGTTATGAAAATGACACGGAAGCCCACGCCATTTTTTTTAATATTAGGCTATGTGCCCATGATCTGGACGTAGCAGCGCTTTGGATGCAGCATATTTTTGTCTAGAAATCCCATCCACTATGCTGTAACATCTGGACGCTCCAGATTTGACTCTGCATAAACACGCAGTTTCAAACCCGCAGCGGCTCCTGATAGTGGGCACGTAAACTAACTCATCCGTAGCATGTCAATTTCTGTAGCGGAAATGCCAGTCTCCACTACAGAGTTTGACTGGTTGAAATGTCATTATAAGCAGTGGTTCTGCATGTATTCACAACAAAAGTGCAGCATTAGAACACAGCGTTTTGGACGCAGCTAAAATACGCTGCGTGCAAAGCGCTGCTGGTTGCTGATCTTGGGGATGTAGCAGCTAACAAAACAGCTGTGAGCTGTTAATAATAGCCAGGGAACATGTTTGCCTATGGATATGTGCCCACTGTCTGGAGCCACCTTCGGCCCTGACACAACAGAATAGCCATCGGCGGCCACCAATAATTTTATGCAAATAAGCGGCACAATTTTTTCATTTTTTTTTCCACCTGCTGACTTTCCTCATAGAGGTTAGGTCCATGGGGAAAGCCCGCATGCAGACCTGCCTGAGAAATTGACATGCTGCGGGTCCGCCTTACTAAACCTAATTAAAGTAAAGAGCTAAATAAACACACACACTGAAAGTAAAACACTTTATTTGAAATACATTCTTTAATCATTTAAATTAACCAATATACTCACCCCAGGTTTGACAGTAATCCAAGGGTTAAAGCGATGTTCTACATTTCTTTTTTCAAATATCTTTATTTAGCTCCAAAAAAGCATTCATTGCTGTACAAAAACGCATCAAAAAAAGCATCGAAATAGTGGCAAAACGCACGCTTTTTCTGCAGCATTTTCCCTGCCAAGAGATGCAGAAACCTTAAGGAATTTTCTGTATTCAAATCCTGAACATGCAACATGTGCACATAGCCTTAGAGTCAATTAAATGTCTATTTTGGTCCATTTTGCCTGAGGAAAACAAGCAGCTTAATAATTCAGCATACCTATGATGCTGAGTCAGTCACACAGACAAGCAGTGAGTCGAGATAGTCAAGGAGTCTGAGGTCAAAAGTCAGGAGAGTATATCATAAACGAACGGAAGAGACAAAGGCGTAGGCAGGTAAAGGTCCGAGGTCAAAATACCAGGAAGATAATGGATCAGAACAAAGGGGATAAACAGATGGAAACAGGGCTGTGGAGTCAGTAAGCCAAACCTCCGACTCAGACTCCTCAATTTCCGTGACACCGACACTGACTCAGACTCCCTCATACATGGCTCATGTTTAAGTGATAAATTTATTGTAGCACAGATTCATCTCAGCTAAAAATCTAGACCCTTAGATCAGGAATAGGACAGACATTTATAGGACATTTCATAACTTTCCCAAATTCTTATGAAAAAAATATTCCCCACAAACTGCATTGAACTACCTTACCCAGTTTATTATATATTTTAGGAGTTGGATTCGGTCCATTTTACTCCGACTTCGACTCCACCAAAATGGACAGCGACCCCGACTCTGACTCAACGACTCCAACTCTGACTCCACAGTCCTGGATGGAAGGTCAGAGCGAGGTCCAAGGTCACGCAACAAAAGATCATCAAGCAAAACACTAGGCACAGAAAAAACCAACCACACTTAGCTGAAGCTATGTCTGGCAGAGGTCTGGGCCTAAAGTCCAGTAAAAATGCTGGGCAATAATCTGGGAAAAAAAACACCTGGAGACAGCCAGCACTTCCTAGTCTCAGGTTGGACGGCCAAGTTGTCAAACAAAACACCAGCGGCCCAGCACGCACTTGCACCAGACTGCAAAAAGTACTGACAGCTTTAGCATGCCCCTGTACCTGATTGGACGGCTGAGCAGTCAGTAACTGCATCCCAACAAGCATGATGCATTTTGGAAACAAGTCCTGTGGACCGATGAGGTTAAAATAGAACTCTTTAGCCACAATGAACAAAAGGTATGTGTGGTGAAAAATAGGGCACAACATTTCAGGAAAAGAACATCTTGCCGAACTTTAAGCATTGGATCAATCATGCTTTGGGGTTGTGTTGCAGCCAATAACAATGGGATCATTTCAAGGGTAGAGGGAAGAATGAATTCAATGACATTTCAATAAATTATTGATGCAAACATAACACCATCTATAAAAAAGCTGAAGTTGAAAAGAGGATGGCTTCTACAAATGGATAATGATCCTAAACACAGGTCAAAATCCACAATAGTCGACCTCAAAAGGCAAAGCTGAAGGTTTTACAATGGCCCCTGATCTGAACATCATTGAAAATGTACTGGGACAAGGGGGTGTGCGGGTGAGCGAGGAAAGAACAGAGTCCACGTTGAGCACATTGACCTCGCACTGGGCTTCAGAGAAATGGTGCACATGCGCAGATTTATATTTCGACTCAATGACGAGCTGAGATCTTAATCTGCGCACGCGCCACCTTCGGCGCCATTTTACTGACGACCGCTGGGAGATCACTGTGGGAAGCAGGGACTCCGCTGCTGCCTCACACTGCCGGGACACCCCAGCCCAGGGCCCGCAGCATTGCCCCACTCATGCTGTTAAATGACGTAAATGTGGCCCTGCTCCTGACTCCTGTGTCTCCGCTCCACTGCGGTCACCGCCTTTCCGGTAAGCTACATTCGGACTTATGGTCCAGTGCGTCTAATAGTCTGAAAAATACGGTGTGTATATACATATATATATATATTTTTTAAACTTTACCCGTAGCCCTCAAAGTAGCCAGCAAAATGGCAGCTGACCACCGTTTGGCTGGATCATATTCCTAAAATTTTGCATTCACAAGGATCAGAAATGTTGTGAAAATTTATGACTAAGTCGATTCATTAATGATTGATACATTCATCTTTCTTTATTAGTGTTTATAAATTTCAGGCTAAAAACAGATTCTCAAGTATTTTATAAGAAAAGGCTTTAGGTTGTCTGGTGCTCAGAACACAATGGGGCAGAATTTAAAAGATAAATATTAATAAACACTGTCTGAAAAAAAATGTTGTTACCAACCACAGTACAGATTTAATTTTTCAAAAGCAAAACGCAAAAATAAAAGCTGTGCGGTGATTGGTTGCTACAGGAAAACAGTCTATAATTGTTGCACCTACCTCCATCATGTTTTTTTTTTGGGGGGGGGGGTTGGAATGGGGACGTAGGTTTTTCTTTTTTTAATAACTCATTAATATCACAGTGTAAGAAACACAAACAATATGAAGAAAAAAATCAAAATTATGCGGACACATGAACCAAATACAGCGTTATCTTACCCTTAGCGCGGAGCAAAAAGATTTGCAGGACCGTGGTGTAGCAGCCATATCACTAGCCTGTGGGAGCCAGATCAGATACTGCAAACCTCTTCCAGCATCTGACCTACTAATGGTGGCTCAACTGTCATCACTGTACATACACACATGGCAGAACTGGGGGAAGGGGGGGCACTATCTCCGGGAATGGAGGAGTTAATATCCCCTGTATACATGAGCACATCCAGCGTTATATTACTGTACATATACACATGGCAGAACTGGGGGAAAGTGGGCACTATCTCTGGGAATGGAGGAGTTAATGTCCCCTGTATACATGAGCACATCCAGTGTTACATTACTGTACATATACTATATACTGTCATGGGTGTGTCAGATGTGACAGACAGTTGCCCTGCAGTTTGTTGCAGAAGATCTCTTCGTTTGGCATTACAGACACCTTCACTCTAGGACCCAGCGGCTACCTCCCTCTTCCTAATTGACACCCAGGCCTGGATGTTGAAATACTTTCTGTTTGCTACAGGGAGGTGCTGGTGATATTCACATGTTCCCTTGTGAAGGCTTGGAGCTATTGCAGTCTGTTTACTTCCTCTCTCATGCTAGGAGGACGTGTGGTGTAATCTCTCTGAAGCCGACTCAAGCTAAGTTACTTTCCTCCATGTTTGTCTCCCTTGTTGTCTTTAGTTGTTAGTGGGGACTGACTAGTGCTCATTTCCCCCCTTCCCTATCCAGGGCCAAGCTCTAGGGAAATACAGGGTTTAGGTTCCTGTGAGGCGATTGGTGAGGAACCAATATAGGAACAATAGGGCAGACAGGGTGATTTCAGATCAGCCTAGGAGGTCTCCACTACCCCTTTCCCTAGTGTCTGGGCTCCCTTCCCCTCTTCCCTCCATGTTGCACTTATCTTTCCCACACATTGCGTGACATTATCACCGGCCGTGCACATTTAGAGAAAAAAAAACCTGACACTTGGGTTTGTGTATTTGTTTTTTTTTTTTCCTCTTTTTCCCTTGATATGGGTTCAATTGCACAGATCGCAGAGCAGCTGCGCAGTCTGTCTCTGGAGGTGAATGATCTCTGCTGTGAGGTTCAGCAACAGCATCAGCAGCTACAGGTCGCTAATGTGGGGGTCTCTGCAGGTAGGCCTGTCCAGCCTGATCCCAAGGTTTCCCTCCCGGACAGGTTTTCAGGAGGCAGGGACAAGTTTTTTGTGTTCAAGGAGGCCTGCAAACTTTACTTTAAACTTCGTCCTTACTCCTCCAAAACTGAGGAGCAATGAGTGGGAATTGTGATCTCACTGCTGCAGGGAGATCCTCAATCCTTGGCTTTTTCTTTACCGCAGGATTCGGTTTGCCTCCAGTCTGTGAAGTTTTTTTTTGGGGCTCTGGCCCTCATCTATGATGACCCTGAC
Organism: Phyllobates terribilis; assembly: GCF_046119375.1. Taxonomy (NCBI): domain Eukaryota; kingdom Metazoa; phylum Chordata; class Amphibia; order Anura; family Dendrobatidae; genus Phyllobates; species Phyllobates terribilis. The sequence goes on from NW_027362765.1 coordinate 46,780,543, forward strand.
CGAGTTGCCTTGGCTGAGTCTAGGCTACGTCGCCTTCAGCAGGGGAATCCGTTAGTGGAGACGTACAGTTCTGAGTTCCGTAGATGGGCAAAGGATTCTAAATGGAATGACTCAGCCCTTAGAAGCCAATTATGTGAGGGCTTTACTGAAAGGTTGATGGATGCTTTGGCAGTATATGAAACCCCTGAGTCCTTGGAGGCTGCCATCTCGTTGGCTATACATATTGATAGACACCTTCGGGATAGGCATGGGAGACTACCTTCTCCGGGGCCTTCTTGTCGGTTTATGTATCTCTGCCGGGGGAGCGGTCTGGCGGTGAATCAGTACTGGGGAAGGTGGAGGAACCCATGCAGTTTGGGGGTGTCTCTGTGTGGCGCCCTGCTGCGCATTGGTGCCACAGAACCCAGAAGGGTGCATGGATGGACTAATCCACAAGGGGCCCTCACACATTCACACACCTCCACCCTACCACCTCAGACCAGCAGAGGGAGCCCGTTAGGGATATATATAGGGAGGGTGGAGCCAGGCAGCTCAGTTTAGTGTTTAGTCTGAAGTGAGTGCAGACAGTTCCCACTCAGTCAGACAGAGAGAGAGCCTGAGAGCGTGCTGACGCTCAGAGAGCAGCGAAGAGGCAGCAAGCTGGCTGCTGTGCTTAGGCGAGCCAAGGCCTACAGCACGTGTGAAGGCCTAGTGAGGGCCCTGAGTGGGCCGAAGGCGAGAGGAGAAGGAGGAAGTAGCGAGGGGGCAGAGAAGCATACCAGGCTCACCCCAAGATATATACCGGACACCGGGTCCGCGCCTACAGGGACCCTTTACACCCAGTAGGAACCACCGGAACCCCTGGAGGACTACAGGTCCCAGGTTCACCAAACGCTGGGTACAGTACCAGGGCTAGGAGTCACGGAGGCCCCAGCAACCAGGGAGAGTGATCTCCAAGAAAAGGCCCTACCACCAGGTCAGCAGGTGCAAAGAGAGACAGTAACCAAGCTAGGTCTAGCTCCAGGCAGGTCAGAAGCTTAGCGAGTAAAGCCACGGATCAGGAGGCCCTATGCCCGCTCACTGGGGTAAGTCCAAAAGTGCGCCCTTCGCCCGCAGTACCCTGGACCGTGCCTGCACCATCACCAGTAAAGGTACTGAAGCTTACCACCGTGTGAGTGTCTGTCTTTCCTCCGGGACCGTCCTGTCGTCTCTCCCCTGCACCACCATCCATTACACCCCACGCTGCCCTGGAGCTAGCTCTACCTGTGGAGAGCCACACCATCCCTGCTGCCGTAACACCAGCTCCAGAGGACTGCTCTGCAGCGGCGGCTCCCTTTAGCCGCAATCCACAGGTGGCGTCACGAACTTTCCAAATCCCCTATAAATATCCCCTTTTTTTTACTGACCGCCCTGGGTCACGGACCGGGCCAGCTACCGTGATATCCCCCACCGGCATCCACAGAGGCCCAGCTGCCGAGTACCCCACGGCCCAGGGGGCGCGTCATCTGCGTCATACATTTCCTCGGAAATTCGCAAGAAATAAGGCATATGTTTTTTTTTGTGGGAAAAAGGGACATTTTATTGGGGTCTGTCCTTCGATTCCTAAGCAAAAGGAAACTTGATTAACCCTAAGTAGTCTGGAGTTTGATAAGCAAGAGGTGCATTTATCAATAACGTGCAGTTCCCGGTTTGTCCTGACAACAGAGGTGGTGCTAGAGAGCAAGTCAGAGAATTTCTGGGCTTATTGACAGTGGAGCTGGAGTCAGCATGGTTGATGCTGAGTTTATGAGAACTCATGGTCTTGCTTGCTGTACTTTAGCTAATCCCATTCCTATCTTAGCCATCGATTCAGCGCCACTTGCACAAAAAGTTCTGATCAGATTGTTCATAATGTAAGACTGAGGGTAGGGTCAGTTCATTGTGAGATAATTCCTTGCTATGTCCTGGATGGTATTCCCACTCCAATTGTACCGGGTCTACCCTAGTTGGTGAAACAAAATCCGTTGGTGAATTGGCAACCCAGAGAGATCATTGAGTGGGGAGATAACTGCCATGAGAACTTTTTAAATATTTCCCTTTCTACAGTCTCTACAGAGACCTTACCTGCATTTTTGTCTGGTTTTGAGGAAGTTTATTCTAAGAGTGGGTGTCAGGATTTGCCTCCTCATCGTGCATATGACTGTCCTATTAACCTGACCCCGGAGATAAACTACCAAAGTCCAGACTGTATAATCTTTCTGGCCCTGAGAGACAAGCCATGAAGGATTTCATTGCGGAAAGTCTGGAGAAGGGACACATCAGGCCCTCATCTTCGCCCATGGCGGCAGGGTTCTTCTTCGTGAAGAAAAAAGATGGTGGCCTACATCCGGTTAGATTTCCGGGAATTAAATGAAATTACCATCCGAGATCCATACCCTCTTCCTCTGATTCCAGATTTGTTCAGCCAGGTTGTGGGAGCTAAGGTATTCTCCAAGTTGGATTTAAGGGTAGCCTACAATCTGGTTAGAATCAGAGAAGGGGATGAATGGAAAACAGCGTTCAATACCCCTGAAGGGCATTTCAAGAGTCTGGTTATGCCTTTCGGTTTGACCAATGCATCTGTGGTGTTCCAGCATTTCATAAATTATATTTTCCATCATTTGGTGGGGAGGTTGGTGGTGGTCTATCTGGAGAATATTTTGGTTTACTCACCTGATTTGGAGACACATCGGGGACATGTTAAACAGGTGCTCCAGATATTAAGGGATAACAAACTATATGCCAAATTGGAAAAATGTGTTTTCGCCGTTCGGGAGGTGCAGTTTTTGGGGTACTTGTTGTCATCTTCAGGTTTTCGGATGGATATGGAGAAGATCTGTGCAGTCCTTGACTGAGACCGTCCCAAGACCCTGAAGGCTCTACAACGTTTCCTGGGCTTTACTAATTTTTACAGGAAATTCATCCAAAATTACTCAGTAATCGTGAAACCCCTTACTGACATGACTAGGAAGGTGTCTGATTTTTCCAAATAGTTGGATGCCTCCCTTCAGGCTTTTTGTTCCTTAAAGAATTGTTTTGCCACGGGACCTATACTCAGGTCAACCTGATGTTTCCCAACCCTTTATTGTGGAAGGTGATGCGTGAGATATGGGGGTTGGGGCTGTGTTGTCTCAGTACCCGTCCCCTGGTAAATGGCGTCCATGAGGTATCTTTTCTAAAAAATTGTCTTCAGCTGAGAGAAATTATGAAGTGGGTAATAGGGAACTTTTGGCGATCAAATTGGCGTTCGTAGAATGGCAACATTGGTTGGAGGGGGCTGTCCATCCTATTACTGTTATTACTGACCATGAGAACCTGTCATATCTCCAATCAGCTAAGCGTCTCATCCCTAGGCAAGCCAGATGGTCCCTGTTTTTTACTAGGTTCAATTTTGTTGTCACTTTTCGTCCAGGGGTCAAAAATGACGAGGCTGATGCTTTGCCCCGAAGCTTCCCTGGTGGTGATGACCATGAGAACCCTGCCCCAATATTACAGCAGGCGGTAGTCATTTCAGCATTGTATCCTGAACTGGAGGGTGAGGTGTTGGAGGCTCCTGCCCTCAAGGAAGGTTATTTGTACCATCTAATCTGCGCCACAAACTAATTAAGGAACATCACAACTCTGTGATTGCTGGTCATCCAGATGGTAAGGCAACCGCGGACCTCCTCTTTCGTCATTTTTCGTGGCCGGGGTTGCATCGGGATTTGATTGAACACGTATCTGCTTGTAGTATTTGCGCACGTTCTAAGGTTTCGCATACCCGTCCGTCTGGTACTCTTCTTCGGCTACCTATCCCTAGCAGGCCATGGACACGCTTGTCCATGGATTTTATCACTGACCTACTGGTTTCTGCAGGCAAAACAGTGGTTTTGGTGGTTGTAGATAGATTCAGTAAAATGGTTCACTTTGTCACATTACCTGCACTTCCAAATGCAAAGACACTTGCTCAGGTGTTTCTAAATAACATCGTGAACCTTCACAGGGTTCCCTCCGATGTGGTGTCAGATCGGGGGGACCCAGTTTGTTTACAAGTTCTGGAAAGCATTCTATTCTCGACTGTGGGTGCAGCTGTCCTTTTCCTCTGCCTTCAACACTCAGTCAAATGGAGAGACCGAGCGCGTCAATCAGAATTTGGAGACCTACCTCAGGTGTTTTGTCTCCGATAATCAGGAGGATTGGGCATCCTACTTACCGATGGCAGAATTTGCCATTAAAAATCATCATCAAGAATCCACTGGTAGGTCACTGTTCTTTGGTGCATACGGTTACCATCCACAGTTTGGTACCTTTAGTGGAGGAGGAGCTTCAGGAGTTCCTGAGGAGGAACATTTTGCTTCATCGCTCTCCTAGGTGTGGCGGGGGGGTTCTGAATAATTTAAAGATCATGGGAGGCAGGTATAAAGGTATGGCTGACAGAAAATGCTTGCCAGGTCCGGACCTAAATGTGAATCACTTTGTGCGGTTGCCTACCAGGAATATCAAGTTGAAAGTCCCTTCTTGGAAGCTGGGACCTAGTTTTATTGGTCCCTTAAAAATAACCGCTGTCATTAACCCAGCAGCGTTTCGTCTTGAGCTTCCTCAGCCCCTTAAGGTCCACAATGTTTTCCATAGGTCCTTACTCAATAAATATGTGGAACCTCTTGAGCCCTCACCTCTACCGCCGCCTCCAATAATGGTTGATGGTAATCTGGAGTTTCAGATTTCGAGGATTGTAGATTCTCGTCTCCAACTTTGTTCCCTAAAATACTTGGTGCACGGGAAGGGTTATCGTCCAGAAGAGAGGATGAAGAGAGCATCAGAGGTGAACGCTCCCAGGTTGGTTCGTTAATTCCACACCTCTTATCCTGAGAAACCTGGTCCTGATTGTCCGGAGGACATTCGTAGAGTAGGGGGTACTGTCACAGGTGTGTCAGATGTGACAGACAGTCGCCCTGCAGTTGGTTGCAGAAGATCTCTTTGTTTGGCATTACAGACACCTTCTTAAATCTGTCTCACTCTAGGACGCAGCAGCTACCTCCCTCCTGCAAATTGACATCCAGGCCTGGGTGTTTAAATACTTTCTGTTTGCTACAGGGAGGTGCCGGTGATATTCACATGTTCCCAGTCTGCTTACTTCCTCTCTGGTGCTAGGAGAACGTGTGGTGAAATCTCTCTGAAGTAGGCTCAAGCTAAGTTACTTTCCTCCGTGTTTGTCTCCCTTGTTGTCTTTAGTTGTTAGTGGGGACTGACTAGTGCTCATTTTCCCCTTTCCCTATCCAGGGCCAAGCTCTAGGGAAATACAGGGTTTAAGTTCCTGTGCGGCGATTGGTGAGGAACCAATATAGGATCGATAGGGCAGACAGGGTGATATCAGATCAGCCTCAGAGGTCTCCATTCCCCCTTTTCCTAGTGTCTGGGCTCCCTTCCCCTCTTCCCGTGTTGCACTTAGTCTTTCCCACACCTTGCGTAACATAAAAACATGGCAGAACTGGGGGAAGGGGCCACTATCTCCGGGAATGGAGGGGTTAATGCCCCCTGTATACATGAGCACATCCAGCGTTATATTGCTGTACATATACAAATGGCAGAACTGGGGGAAGGGGGCCACTATCTCTGGGAATGGAGGGGTTAATGTCCCCTGTATACATGAGCATATCCAGCGTTATATTACTGTACATATACACATGGCAGAACTGGGGGAAGGGGGCACTATCTCCAGGAATGAAGGGGTTAATGCCCCCTGTATACATGAGCACATCCAGCGTTATATTACTGTACATATACACATGGCAGAACTGGGGGGAGGGGGCACTATCTCCGGGAATGGAGGGGTTAATGTCCCCTGTATACATGAGCACATCCAGCGTTATATTACTGTACATATACACATGGCAGAACTGGGGAGGGGGCACTATCTCCGGGAATGGAGGGGTTAATGTCCCCTGTATACATGAGCACATCCAGCGTTATATTACTGTACATATACACATGGCAGAACTGGGGGAAGGGGGCACTATCTCCGGGAATGGAGGGGTTAATGCCCCCTGTATACATGAGCACATCCAGCGTTATATTACTGTACATATACACATGGCAGAACTAGGGGGAGGGGGCACTATCTCCGGGAATGGAGGGGTTAATGCCCCCTGCCCCCAGTAATGGGGAATCTCCACATACCTCCACCTGCAGAGCCGCCACCACATATATGGCTGTTCTGTGCGCACAGGACCTGTGATGAGGTCACAAGAGGGGAGGAGTCAGGGGTCACATGATCAGGGGCCTCAGTGGATGCAGGACTCTGCTGTGCTGGTTGTCATGGTGCTGGATGAGGGGAAGGTTATGTGTGGGGTCAGGAGGGGTTTACAGTGTGGATGTAGCAGAGCCGCGTGTGTACGAGGTGTACGGAGCAGAGCCGTGTGTGTACGAGGTGTACGGAGAGGAGCCGCGCGTGTACGAGGTGTACGGAGCGGAGCCGCGTGTGTACGAGGTGTACGGAGCGGAGCCGTGTGTGTACGAGGTGTACGGAGCGGAGCCGTGTGTGTGCGAGGTGTACGGAGCGGAGCCGCGTGTGTACGAGGTGTACGGAGCGGAGCCGCGCGTGTACGAGGTGTACGGAGCGGAGCCGCGTGTGTACGAGGTGTACGGAGCGGAGCCGCGTGTACGAGGCGTACGGAGCGGAGCCGCGTGAGTACGAGGCGTACGGAACGGAGCCGTGTGTGCAGGACAAGTATGAAGCGGAGCTGCGTGTTGTGTGCGGAGAACATAGCTGTGTGCCAAATGTGCAGAGCAGATCCGTGTGTGTGCTTAGTGCAGCCGCGTGTTTCTATTGTGTTCAGAGCGAAGTTGTGTGTTTACGATGTGTACATGTAATTTTAATATTAACCAACCATACACCTCCTCCGCTGAGGGCTCCTGTCGCCCAGGCTCATCAGCTCGAGCATCCAGATTCCACATACTCGGGGCGAGTAGTGGAAGCAACGTTCTGCCTGTTGCTGTTGGGGATATGTGACTCGCCCAGGGGAATGGGGATGACTCTGTTCCCGGGCCTTTGCCTGGCCTTTGGGGATGTCGCGGTGGTCGGCTCCCGGGCCCGTACCCTGGGGTCAGCTTTTAAAAGGGGATTGTTTGTTAATTTTATGAAAGTTCGTGACGCCACCTGTGGTTTCTGGTGAGAATCACCAGCGCTGCGGCAGTCCACTGAGGCCGGTGATAAGGCAGCTCAATGGTATAGCTCCCCACAGGTGGAGCTAGGCCTCAGGGCAGCGTACGGAGAGGGGTATGTAGGACAGGCAAGACCCAGCCGGGTCAAAGCAAGAACGGCGACGGACACGGTAGTCACTTCAGTACCTTTTACTGGTGGTAGTTCAGGCACATCCCGGAGCACTGTAGGGTGAAGGGTGCATGTCAGTATCCTCCCCAATGAGCGGGTGTAGGGCCTCCTGTTACTTGCCTCTGCGTAGTAAGTTTCTGACCTACCTGGAGCTAGGCCTAACTTTATCTCTGTCCTGCACCGGCTGACGTTGTGGTAGGGCCTTCTCTTGGAGTGCACGCTCCCAGCTTACGGGGCCTATGTGTCTCCTGGCTCTGTTACGTATCAGCTCTCTGGTGAACCTGGGACCTGTAGTTCTCCAGGGATTCCGGTTATGCCTTACTGGGTCATAGAGATCCCGGTAAGCTCAGACCCGGTGTCTGGTATATGTTTCGGGTGAGCTGGGTAAGCTCCTCTGCCCCCACTGCTACTCACTTTCTACTCGCCTTCGGCCACGCTCGGGCCCTCACTAGGCTACTCACACTAACGGCAGCTTGCCGCTCTTCACCGCTCTTACAGGCGTCAACACACCTTGGGCTCACTTACTTGAGCTGCTTGAGTCTAGCTTGGCCTACTTCTGCAGGAACCGAACTGAGAACTCTGTCCCTCTCTGGCTGTGAGCAGGAACTCTGTTCTGGCTAGACTGAACTGCATAGCTCCACCTTCCCTATTTATATCCCTAACGGGCTCCCTCTGCTGGTCTGAGGTGGAAGGTGGAGATGTGTGAATGTTTATGGGGGCCTCTTGTGGAGGATTCAATCAATGCACTCTTCTAGGATCTGTGGTACCAAGCGCAGCTGGGCGCCACATTCCCCCCTAGCAAAGCTCAGCACTCCCGGGCTGAAGTACATTTTAAAACAACAATAGTAAACATTAACAATGCAATAACTCTTCCCTTTATGGGAGGCACATTTCTTAAACGTTGCATAATAACAAACAGGTACAAAGCGTCTTCAGAGTTCAAGTCTCTTATGGTGAGGTTCCCAGACAGGATGTCCATCTCACAGGGTAGAGTACTTGGTGGTTTGAGGGACCTGTCCCAAACCCTCAACGTAGGCCCTGGGGTGGCTACAGGGCATGAAGATCCCGAGTTGGACCTCCAGTAGAGCCACTCCAGACAGGTTTTACTTCTGAGGTCACCTAAAGGGGGCACTCCAGGGAGCGCAATTATATACAATAAATAGTTTTTGGGCTGCACACAGTCCTCAGCCACAAAGTTCTTTAACAAAGGAAGTGTCCATATCACTTAAACTGTTCAGTAATAAAGCAAAGCACAAAATAATATACATATGCATGAAAACACACAGAAATACAGTTTAATACAATACTATACAATACCCCAGGGGTAACTATCTACATTTGTCAGAGTTTAGCTATCTTACTGATTATACCTGACAGGGGGTTGACCTTTAGTACTACGCGTGGACCTGCGTGGTACTGGAATGCGTGAGGCACTAATAGGTGCTATACCTCCCAATGTGTCAGTACTAGGTGTGGAGGGGCTACAAGGCTGCATTGACCTCTCTACTGGACTGACAAGTTCACCATTGGCTGGGCCTTCTTGCTCTTCTCCTACCGGGGATCCTTCGTCCGGGGATTCTTCTTGAGCTGGCTCCTCTTCAGCACTTACAGGCTCTTCTTGCTTTGGGTAGAAGGTGATTGCAGGGATGATTACTGCTCCTCCTAGTTGGGCTAATCTGCCGGGAAATCTCCTAAGTCAGTGTGTATTACTGCTTCTTTAGGCTCCCCCGGGATAATGAGAGGCACTTCTCCTTGGGGCTTTAGCAGGTCTGGACACAACTTTAGGTGATCCCTGGATACTGTTGCAGTCGTCCTTCCTCCGTCTCTACTAATTATGCAGGTCTTCTTATTATCAAATCTTGAATTCAACACAGTGTAGGGTTCCCTCTCCCACTGGTCATCAAGTTTGTGGTTCCTTCTTTTCCTTTTTAGTACTACTTCAGGTGTGAAGGGTTCTGCTTGGGCACCTCTGTTGTATTGAGCTTCCTGCTTGTCCCTCACCCGAGTGAGACTGTCTTCAACACAGGCTTGTACTCTTCTGTACTGCTCCTGTCTGGCCGTGTCCCAGTCCTCAGTGGTCACATCCGCTTCTGGTTCTACAACACCAAGCTCCAGGTCCATGGGCAGCTTTCCTGGCCTTGCTCGCATGAGATATGCCGGAGTACAGTTGGTGGAACTTACTGGTATGTGATTGTACAGATCTACTAGGTCCGGTAGTAGATCTGGCCACTGATTTCTCTCCTCAAGTGGTATGGTCTTTAGCAGGTCGATGATGATGTTATTCATCTTCTCACAGAGACCATTGGTTTGTGGGTGGTACGGTGTAGTTCTTATCTTCTTACACCCGTAAAGATGGCAGAACTCCTTGAACAACTCAGCCTCAAAGGCCCGGCCTTGGTCCGTCAGCACTTGCTCAGGATAACCATGGGGTCTACAGAAATACGCTTGGAACGTCTTTGCTGCTGTCTCTGCCGTCAGGTCTTTGACGGGGGCGACCACCAGGAAACGTGAGTAGTGATCCACCATGGTCAGGGCATAAGAGTACCCTGACCTGCTGGGGGACAGCTTGACATGGTCCAGGGCCACGATCTCCAGGGGTCTAGTCGTCTTGATGGGTTGCAGGGGTGCCTTCTGGCTGCTGTAGTCTTTTCTTCTGAGGCCACAGGGTCCACAGTCCCGGCACCACCGCTCAATGGAGCTGGGCATTCCTACCCAGTAGAATCGACACTTCAGCAGGGTCTCTAGCTTTTTCCAGCCAAAATGCCCCGCCTGATCGTGGTAGGCCTCCCACACCATTTGGATGTCTGTCTTGGGGACCACTATCTGCCATACCATCTCATGGGTTTTTAGATTGACGTACCTCTGGCACTGCTTCTCACGGTAGATAAACAGCCGGCTTCTCTCGTTCCACAGCTGCTTTGCTTGCGGAGATGCTTCTTTTTCCAGGGAGGAACCTTCTTGGGTTATCAGCTCCTTAATGCGGCTTACAACCGGGTCACTGTCCTGGGTCTCTTTCCAGCTGTGGTGAGGCAGGGGGTTTAATGTCTTTCCACGCTGCCTCCTGGAGGCCCGTTGCTCGTGGATCATCCCATTCTGGTGAAAGGCAGGTAGCTCAATCTCTTCCAGGTCATCCACTTCTTCTTCTGTGTCTGACTGGTGAGGCATCCTGGACAGGGCATCGGCATTGGCGTTCTTGCGGCCCGCCCGGTATTTAATTGTGAATTGATAATTTGACAGCCGAGCCATCCATCGTTGTTCCAGTGCTCCTAGCTTAGGTGTTTCAAGATGGGTCAAGGGGTTGTTATCAGTGAAGGCAGTGAACTTACTGGAGGCTAGATAGTGCTTGAACCTTTCAGTGATGGCCCAGACCAAGGCCAGGAACTCCAACTTAAAGCTGCTATAGTTCTCTGGGTTTCTCTCAGTCGGGCGGAGCTTCCTGCTTGCGTATGCGATTACCTTCTCTTGGCCATTCTGCTTCTGACTTAACACAGCTCCCAGTCCTTCGTTGCTGGCATCAGTATACAGCAGGAACGGTTGGCTGTAGTCAGGGTAGGCTAGGATCTCATCGCCTGTCAGGATCTCCTTCATCTCCTGAAACGACTCGGCTTGCTCCTTACCCCAGTGGAATGGGGGATTTCTGCCTTTGGGGGACTGCCCTACCAGGAGGTCTTGCAGAGGAGCTGCTTTCTTGGTGTAGTCTTTTACAAACCTCCGGTAGTATCCTACTAGTCCCAAGAACTGACGCACCTCCTTGAGGTTCTTCGGCTCCGGCCACTTCTGGATGGCAGTGACCTTCTCCAGGTCTGGTGCTACTCCTTCCGGACTGACAATGTGCCCCAGGTACTGTACCTTTCTCTTGAGCAGGTGGCACTTTGAGGGCTTCAACTTCATCCCGTACCGGGACAGTGACTCAAATACCTCTGCCAGGTGCTTCAAGTGGTCCTCATACGTTTTGGAGTATACTATCACGTCATCCAGGTAAAGTAACACAGTCTAGAAGTTGCGGTGTCCCAGGCAACACTCCATCAATCTCTGGAACGTTGCAGGGGCATTGCAGAGTCCAAACGGCATACTGTTGAACTCGCAGAGTCCCATTGGGGTAGTGAAGGCCGTCTTCTCCCGATCCTCCTCAGCCACAGCTACTTGCCAGTACCCACTAGTGAGGTCAAGGGTGGAAAAGTAATTTGCAGACTTTAAGGCAGCTAGGGACTCCTCTATGCGTGGTAAAGGGTATACATCTTTATGTGTAATGCGATTTACTTGTCGGTAATCTACGCACATTTCATGCTCCCTTCCTTTTTCCTAACTAGCACTAGGGGAGCTGCCCAGGGACTACATCTATCCCTTACTACCACCGCCTTTCTCATGTCGTGCAACATTTCCTTAGCCTTCTGGTAGTGTGCTGGTGGTATAGGCCTGTAACGTTCTTTGATGGGTGGATGATCACCTGTGGGGATATGATGTTGAACCCCCTTAATCCTCCCGAAGTCAAGTGGATGTTTACTGAACACCTGCGCGTATTCTTGAACCACCCGGTGTACACCCTGTTTCTGATGGGCAGTCCTCCACCTGGGTTGCAGGGTCATCATCCTCCACTTCGTCTGGTGAGGTTAATGACTCCGCCTTGTGCATGCAGTTGTTATTTACAGCATGTAATTTGGCAACAGTGGCATAACGTGGCAATCTGACCTCATCTTCCCCACAGTTGAGAAGACGGACGGGCACCCTCCCATTGCGTACATCTACGACTCCTCTGGCGGTTAAGAGCGTGCGTCTGTGCTCGGAGCAAAGGGGTTCTACTACCGCCTGGTAGCTCAGTCCTCTAAGACCTATAGCAGCTCTACACCAGATAAGCATTTCACTCATTGAGGGGATCACAATGGGTATGGGGTCCGTCACCCGCACATTACCGATTTCACCATCTGTTAACCTTACTTGCTGTTGGTACATCAGGACTCGGATCTCCTTCTGCAGCGCCCTCCTCTGTCCTGGTCTGGCAGTGTCAGCTATCTGTTGGAGCAAGAACACAACTTCTCCCAAACAGTTACCAACTATGTTAGTGCCTAGTACCATATATGGATTGGTATCATCAGGATTAGTCTCTACTACAATTAGTCCCTGGTCCTTCAGCTCCACTCTCCCCACTTTTACTGTCACATTCTTAACCCCGATTAAGTTAAGGGGGAGTCCATTTGAGGCATAAACAGAAAGATTTGGAGCTGGCGGACGTAGGTCGTCCATGGACCAGAACCTCTTGTAGAGGACGTCAGGCATGATGGTTACCTGAGATCCTGTGTCCAGCAGAGCGTGCGTCGGGATGCTGTCCAGCACAATGGACAGGAAAGGTCTTCGTCCGACGAACCTGTTGTACCAGTCTGATGGGCCTGGGGAGTTTACTCCTGGGTGTCGGCCCTCAGCCCCAGGGTTTTCTCGTTTAAAGGACAATTCTGGGCGGTGTGTCCGGTCTTGCGGCAGCGGTAGCAGGTAGGGTCCTTCTGTGGACGGCGCTGGTCACTGATCCTCGTAGAGGGTGGTGTTGTCCTACTCCTCCTTCGCATCCAGGGGACATCCTCAGGGCTATCAGCTAACAGGATTTTCCCTCCTTCCTCAGGCTCCGTCCGCAGCTGCATAGCACTCAGCACAGTGGTCAGGGTTTTGCTCAGCTGGCGCACTTCAGAGCGCAGACTGTCCAGCTCTCTAGGGGACATTGCTGGAACCTTGGCTTCAGCAGCCACTGGGGAAAAGGTGGGTGTAGCAGGCACTGGGGTATCCCCACCCTGGTAACATTGGATGGCATTTGTCTCCAGGGGCTGCAGTCCTTTTATAGCCATGTCCTTAAGATTGTCAAAGGTAGCATCTGGATGATCTAAGGACCACCAACGCACAGTCCTGCTCTCCTCTGGAGACCTCAGTCCCCGGACAAACTGTTCCTTCAGCATTTTGTTTTCATTTTCGATGCTGGTCGGACTAACCTGTTTCAGAGCCCGCAGGGCCCCTTTTAGACGCCAGGCATAGTCCCGAACATTGTCCTCCGGCTGTTGGGAACAGTTGTAGAACCTCATCCGGAGGTCCGCCTCAGTATGATGCTCAAAAACAGTCTGTAGCTTTTTAAAGATTGCGGACACTGACTCCTGGTCTGCGGCTGACGATGTTTCCACTTCCCGTTCCGCAGCACCAGTCAGTTGTCCTAATACAACAGCGGCCCTTTGCTTGCCTGTCATAGAGTACATGTCCAAGATACCGCATATCTTCCTTTTGAATCCAGACAGGGTATCTGGTTTGCCGTTGTACTGGGGGAGCCACTTTGCTCCAGGAATGTACGGTAGAGTTATGGGGATGACAGGAGTTACAGGCGCTGCTGGTGGAGCGGCCGTCTCGGCATCGGGCACGGGTTGAACATCAGGGCCGTTAACCGGTATTCCAACATCGTGCTGTTCCTCGGACATTCTGACGCCCCCCTAGCGAACCGTGGCCTACCTTCTTTTCTTTTCTTCCGGTAGGCCGCAGCTCCGCAGGTGACGGTCGTCTTCAGGACCTTGCGTCGCTTGCGTCCTACATCAGAGCGTTCAGCGACGCTCCTTCCAGGACCTGGCGCTTCCTGGTTTGACGTTGAGGCGGGCGTGTCCGGGGCTTTGCGCGCTTTTGCAGGTACGCCCCTCAGTTTCCCGCGGTTACGCCCTTCTTCTCGCTCGGCGGCCCAACAATGGCAGCAATCTTCACCACAGTTTAACATACACAGTTCTTAATTAAAGGCGCACAGTACCTGGTGGCAACGGGCCTAACACTCCATCGTTGCAGCGGGCACGCAATCCTGTTCGTGACGCAAGGAAAGATGACTCGCCCAGGGGAATGGGGACGACTCGGTTCCTGGGCCTTTGCCTGGCCTTTGGGGATGTCGCGGTGGTCGGCTCCCAGGCCCGTACCCTGGGGTCAGCTTTTAAAAGGGGATTGTTTGTTAATTTTATGAAAATTCGTGACGCCACCTGTCGTTTCTGGTGAGAATCACCAGCGCTGCGGCAGTCCACTGAGGCCGGTGATAAGGCAGCTCAATGGTATAGCTCCCCACAGGTGGAGCTAGGCCTCAGGGCAGCGTACGGAGAGGGGTATGTAGGACAGGCAAGACCCAGCCGGGTCAGAGCAAGAACGGGGACGGACACGGTAGTCACTTCAGTACCTTTTACTGGTGGTAGTTCAGGCACATCCCGGAGCACTGTAGGGTGAAGGGTGCATGTCAGTATCCTCCCCAATGAGCGAGTGTAGGGGGTGTCCGGTATATGTTTCGGGGTGAGCTGGGTAAGCTCCTCTGCCCCCACTGCTACTCACTTTCTACTCGCCTTCGGCCACGCTCGGGCCCTCACTAGGCTACTCACACTAACTGCAGCTTGCCGCTCTTCACCGCTCTTACAGGCGTCGGCACACCTTGGGCTCACTTACTTGAGCTGCTTGAGCCTAGCTAGGCCTACCTCTGCAGACAGACTTCTGCAGGAACCGAACTGAGAACTCTGTCCCTCTCTGGCTGTGAGCAGGAACTCTGTTCTAGCTAGACTGAACGGCCTAGCTCCACCTTCCCTATTTATATCCCTAACGGGCTCCATCTGCTGGTCTGAGGTGGAAGGTGGAGATGTGTGAATGTTTATGGGGGCCTCTTGTGGAGGATTCCATCAATGCACTCTTCTAGGATCTGTGGTACCAAGCGCAGCTGGGAGCCACATATGCAATGAGGAGGTGGAGAAGCACAGAGCGTTGTTGGAACCTCCTCGTGGAGGTCGTTAACATCTAATCTGGTTGCGATGGGGTATCGTCTCTGTTGCCAGTCATGACATTACCCCAATGATCGCTAAAAGAAATGTACTATCCCTGTCCAAAATTACTGCTCCACGTATCTACTGTAGTGTGCACTATGCCATATAATGACAATTTCCAAGGAGTGACCCACGTTCTCCAACACCTGAGAGTACACAGTGGTGACCTGAAGAAATAATGGCAGCCAGTAGCTACAGTGGGAAAAATAATTAATACACTGCTGATTTTCCATGTTTTCCCACCTAAAAAGAATGGAGGTCTGTAATTTTTATCATAAGTACACTTCACCTGTGAGAGACAGAATCTAAGAATATAACACAGAAAATAAAATTGTATTATTTTTACATAATTAAATTGCATTTTATTGCATGAAATAAGTATTTGATCACCTACCAACCAGCAAGAATTCTGGCTCTCACAGACCTGTTCGTTTTTCTTTAACCCCTTTACCCCCGAGGGTGGTTTGCACATTAATGACCAGGCCAATTTTTACAATTCTGACCACTGTCACTTAATGAGGTAATTACTTTGGAACGCTTCAACGGATCCCGCTGAGATTGTTTTTTCGTGACATATTGTACTTCATGATAGTGGTAACATTTCTTTGATATCACTTGCGTTTATTTGTAAAAAAATCGCAAATTTGGCGAAAAATTTTGAAAATTTTGACATTTTCAAAATTTAAATTTTTATGCCCTTAAATCAGAGAGATATGTTACACAAAATAGTTAATAAGTAACATTTCCCACATGTCTATTTTACATCAGCACAATTTTGGAACCAAAATTTTTTTTTGTTAGGAAGCTATAACGGTTAAAAGTTGACCAGCGATTTCTCATTTTTACAACAAAATTTACAAAACCATTTTTTTAGAGACCACATCATATTTGACGTGACTTTGAGGGGCCTTTATGACAGATAATACCCAAAAGTGACACCATTCTAAAAACTGCACCCCTCAAGGTGCACAAAACCGCATTCAAGAAGTTTATTAACCTTTCAGGTTCTTCACAGGAATTTTTGGAATGTGGAAGAAAAAAATTAACATTTAACTTTTTTCACAAAAATATTACTTTAGACCCAATTTTTTTTATTTTCGCAGGGGTAACCGGAAAAAATGGATCCCAAAATTTGTTGTGCAATTTCCCCGAAACACGCAGATACCACATATGTGAGGAAAAACCACTGTTTGGGCGCACGGCAGGGCTCGGAAGGGAAGGAGCTCCATTTGACTTTTTGAATGTAAAATTTGCTTGAATAATTAGCGGACGCCATGTTGCGTTTGGGGAGCCCCTGATGTGGCTAAACATTGGAAACCCCCCACAAGTGACCCCATTTTGGAAACTAGACCCCTTAGGGAACTTATCTAGATGTGCAGTGAGCACCCTGAACCCCCAGGTGCTTTACAGACGTTTATAACATTGAGCCGTAAAAATACAAATTTTCACATTTTTCCAACAAAAATGTTTTTCAGCCCCCAATTTTGCATTTTCACAAGGGTAACAGGAGAATTTGCACCATGCAGTTTGTTGTGCAATTTCTCTTGAGTAAGCCGATACCCCATAAGTGGGGGAAAACCACTGTCTGGGCGCACGGCAGGGTTCGGAAGGGAAGGAGCGCCATTTGACTTTTTGAATGTAAAATTTGCTTGAATAATTAGCGGGCGCCATGTTGCGTTTGGGCAGTCCCTGATGTGCCTAAATAGTGGAAATCACCCACCCCTCCCCCCAGTGACTCCATTTTGGAAATTACACCCCTCAAGGATTTTATCAAGGGGTATAGTGAACATTTTGAACCCAGAGGTACGACACAGAATTTAATAACATTATGTGATCATATTGAATATGTTGTCATTAGTTTTGAGTGCAAGTACTTGCTATTTGAGTTTGCATCGGGTACTCAGGTATGCACCAAGTATCGTGGGTGCTCAAGTGACATGCTCGAGTCCCTGCCCCGCATGTTTCACGGTTAGACACCCATAAAAAAACATGCGGGGATCGCTCGTGCATGGCAGACAATCCCCGCAAGGTTTTTTTGGCTGTATAACAGCTGCAAAACATTTGGGACGGAGACTCGAGCATGTCACTCGAACACCCGCTATACTCGGTGCATATCCAAGCACCCGATGCAAACTCAAGTAGCGAGCACTTGTGCTCAACATTAGTCTCCATATTGTCATCATTTTTTTTCTTTACTTCTGAAAAAATCACAACCCCAACTCTAACCTTAGCCCAACCCTTACCCTAGCCCAACCCTTGCCTAACTCTAATCGTAGCCTAACCCTAACCTTAGCCTAACCCTATCCCAACCCCAACCCTAACCCTAGCACAACCCTAACCCAAACCATAGCATAACCCTAACCCTAGCACAACCCTAACCCTAAAGTTTATTTTTCACGCCGTTCCTCGTGCGGTATAAGTGATTAGACGTCTTTATTCTTCGGGTCGGTCCAATTACAGCGATGCCAGATTCATATCGGGTTTTTATGATTGACAGCTGTCACACACTAAAAGACGCATTTTTTGGCAAAGACTAGTTTTTAAATCGCCATATTTTGAGAGCTATAATTTTTCCATATTTCGGCCGACAGAGTCATGTGACAGCTTGTTTTTTGCAGGACAAGTTGACGTTTTTATTGGTACCATTTTCGGGCATGTGACATTTTTTGATCGCTTTCTATTCTGATTTTTAGAAGGCAGAAGAAACAAAAGCTAACAATTCAGGAATTATTTTTTTTTATGCCGTTATGTGTGTGGTAAAAAATTTTTTTTTACTTTCTTACATTTTTATTACTTTTTCACATTGTCAAACTATGGGACTTTCACTTTTTGCAGCCTTATCGGCTGCATGGCATAGAGAGTAGCAGCTCCCTATGCCATGCAGCCTGTCAGCGCTGCACAGGGAGAAGTTACTTTGGTCGTGCACTGCGCATGACCAAAGCAACTTCCTGCCTCCTGGTGACCCGGATGTTGTCATGATGACGTCGGGTCACCATGGCAACATGCGGGACCGGACTCAGACGCCACGAGACGCCGGCAGAGAAGGTAAGTATCGTGCTTACCTCCTCTTGCCACCGGAATGCTGCGATCGATTTCACAGGTTGCAAGTCCAGCAGGGGATCGGGTTTTGAGGCATCTGGAAGGGGACAGCATATAGCTACTGCACTTGTATCTCTCGCCTGGTACGCTTTTAATCGGTTAACATGAATAACCTTGGTTTGGGTGTGGTGTGTGTCGAATACTACCCTTTTTGTCGACTATGGTATAAGGACCCTCCCAGTTGGCCTGCAACTTGTCATGGCGGACGGGAGATAGCACCAGAACTTGCTGGCCTACTGTGAAATCTCGGGGCTGAGTGCCCCTATCATAGTAGGTTTTCTGTTTCCCCTGTACCTCCCCTAGATGTACCCGTGTAAGCCGCCCAAGGTGTTGTATCCTCTCTCGCAACTGCCTCACATAGCGGAGCACTGGCACACCCCCAGAATCGGATCCGTCCTCCGAGTGTTCTCGCACCAAGTCTAGCAGGCCCCGAGGCTGCCTGCCATATAAGAGTTCGACGGGAAAACCGGTAGAAGCCTGTGGCACCTCTTTGTAGGCAAACAGGACCTGGGGCAGGGCTTCTTCCCAGCCCCCCCCCCGCCTCTAAGTATGCGCAGATCAACCGTTTCATGGTCCCATTGAACCGCTCACAGAGTCCATTTGTTTGTGGGTGGTATGCAGAGGTGAACACTGGTCAGACCCCGGACCGACTCCACAGGGTACGCAATACCTCACCCGTAAATTGGGTTCCCTGATCCGAAACAACCTCCTTTGTGAAACCCCCCCTGCTAAATATTTCAACTAATGTGTGGGCAACTCTTTTTGCATCTATTCCTCAGGGAGCTACCGCCTCAAGGTATCGGGTGGCATAATCTACAACCGTTAATATATATCTCTTCCCTGAGCGACTGGGTCGAGGCAGGGGACCTATCAAATCCACCCCTACCTGTTGAAAAGGTTCTGTTATTAATGGTATGGGTTGTAAAGGAGCTCTGCGCGGGGGGCCTCCCACTCGTTGACAAGTCTCACGGGAGCTTACAAATTTTTTTACTTCAAGGGTCACCCCAGGCCAGAAGAACCTGCTCATAACCCTGCGTTGGGTCTTCCTCACTCCTAAGTGTCCCCCCTAATGGACCTTCTTGGGCTAAGGACAGAATTTCACTTCTGTATTTCTCCGGCACCACCAACTGCTTGTTATCCCGTCCCTCTGTGTCTCGTGTCACCCAATACATCAACCCTCTTTCCCATATAATGCGGACCCCCCTCTTCTTCAGACCCTTTGGCAGCCGCTGCACTCATCAATCCCGCTAGGGATGGATCTCCCTGTAACTCCTCCCTGATGTCATTTACCTTCTCCAGGTCACATTCTGTCATGCTAACAGGTGTTGTATTTTGTGCATTACTCACCACTAGCGGGGGGGGTTGTCAGCATGTCGATCTGTTCCCTCTCGGCTGATGCAGTGTGAACTGGTCCTTGACTCCGGGTTACAACATTGGCCCAGTGGCAAACCAAACCTGCTCCTAGGTTGTTTCCCAGCAACACATCTACTGGTAGGTGCTGAACTATTCCTACATCCACTATTCCATGACTGTGACCCCAGGCTAAATGTAGTCGGGCCCTTCGAATGTTCAGAGATTTTCCCCCAGCTACATGGACTAACATCCAGCTGGCGGGAACAATATATTGGTCCGGTATTAGGTGGTCTTTGATCAATGTGACTGAGGCTCCGGAGTGACGGAGCCCCACAGCCTCCACGCCCTCTACCCAGACCGGCTGCAGATGCTGGTTCAAGGACGCTGAGGTGTCCCATCTAGTCTGAGACACTTGTCCTTGTACCACATATGCCTCTTCCTCTTCTGGTCGGGGTAGTGGAATCCTCTCTCCCTCAGTATTCCAGACCCATTGCTGTACATTGTTCACTTGTTGAGGACATGGATGATGTGAGCTAGAACGTTCCCGGCATTCTCTGGCAAAGTGTCCCATGTGTCCACAGTTATGGCAACTCAACCCTCGTTGCCCTGACGTGGGCCGTACTTGGGGGCTTGGGAAACCTCCCCCTCTTTGTGAAGTAAAAAATCCCCGCAGTGCCTCCTCTCAGTGGTCCATGGGTCTCACTGGCCTCCGTGTAAGCCCTGGTTCCCAACTCACTGGGGCTGTACTTCCACATTGCCCGGGTCGATTGGCAGACCAATCATCAGCCAATCTGGCAGCCTCATCCAGGTTGAGTGGTTTTCTATCCGCCACCCATTCTTTGAAATTACCTGGGAGCTTTGACATAAATTGTTCCAGCATGATTATGTCCATTACATGTTGTGCTTACCGAGCCCCCAGTCCTTCTATCCACCGAGTGCCTGCCGTACGTAGCGTGTTGGCAAACTCCCGATGTGTGTGTGCAGTGGGCTTGTCAGTCTCCTGATACTTCCTCCGGTAGGTTTCCGGCGTGATGGCATACCTCTCTAGCAATGCACTGCGAATGGTAGAGTAACATCTCTGATCCACTGAAGACAAGTTATTAAAAGCTTCTCTTGCTTTTCCGGTCAGGCCAACGCTCAAAAATCTGGGCCAGTCACTGACTGACACCTCATGCAGCAGGTAGAGGTTCTCAAATAACCGGAGATGTTCATCAATATCTGAGGTGTCCTCATTAAACTGTGGTATATCTCAGTAGCTTAAAGATGTAGGCCCCTCTCTCCTGTTATCCATTGTCCTCTGCACTGGGGCGGGTGGGGGTATCGCTACATGCACACCCAGATATTTGCTTAGCACTGCCGCCCGCTCCATCTCCATGGCCCGCTCTCCTAGCACGTCCAACAGCCGCCTCAATTCAGTTGGTTGATCCTCTGCCATCTGGATGACAGCCCTGGGCTGTGGTCCCTCCATGGAGATGCCCTCCTCCACGTCTGAACTGACCTCCTCCTGTGGCTGTTCACAGTGCCAATCGTCCAAGCGTTGTGTTAGGGTCGCATGGTTATCCTCTGGCAACCACTCTAGCTCTCTCCCAGAGCAAAGAGTTCTTAGCTCCTCCTTCTTGAGCCTCTTGTAGATGGAGTCTGCCATCTCTTCTGCCAAGTCACCGCTCAGTAACTTTCCCTGGTATGCTGTCCAGAGACAGGTGATCCCACCGCTGCCACCACTTGTAAAGATGTGTGGTTGTGGATTTTAATAATCACCTAGGCAGGTTATCGATGCAATTAGTTTTATTCCTTCCGACCACAGTGAGCAGCAATTCCAGGTAAATGTCCAACAGGCAATTCTCTTAGTCCTCGAGTTTCCAACTGGGATCAGTAGTTCCACTGCCCCGTACCAGGTGATGCCCACTGTCCCCCAACTTTTGGTTGGCCCACAGCTTTTTGTATCTCCCGCCGGTATATTGACAGTCACAGCATATGCTCCTTCGAATGATGGATATCATGACCGCAGCCCGTGATACCACCCAGCTCTCAGTCCAACTAGCAATGAATCTTCTCTTTCTCCTGCATAGGGTTCAGCCCCTGTGAATCGGCAGAAGAGCACATCCCTCCCTCTCTCAGCTAGTTGTGCCTTAGTGGAGATATTTTCTCATGTGGAACTCTTCCCCTGGGTTTGCATGTGAGACTACCTGTGGTGACGGAGAGAACAATGGCTCAAGGTCTCGGAGATATGGTCACTGAATGGAATAGATACCTGAGGTTGAACTGATGAGCAAACAAATCACTAACAAAACACAGCAAGCAAATTTCCAACAAAACACAAATTTAAGATTGACGAAAATGGGTGCTCAGTGCTGGAAAAGTATTTAGTAAGTGGCCAGGTCCTCACACATAAAATGACTGTCAATCTTCCTTGGTCTGGGGCTCAATTCAAGATCTCGCTTCGTGGGGTAAGGATGATTCTGAGAAAGGTCAATTACCTGAAGAGAGCTGGGACCGCAGTCTCAAACATTACAGTTAGTAACACACTATGCCGCCATGGATTAAAATCCTGCAGGCCACACAAGGTCCCCCTGCACATGCCAGCACATGTCCAGAAACGTTTGAAGTTCGCCAATGACGATCTGAATGATCAAGAGGAGGCATGGGAGAAAGTTCATTCTGGTTTCATAAAACTTGAAGAGAAGAATAAAGGTAGCACTCACCGATATATCTGAAGAAATCCTTTATGATCACCAGCAAGGCATGCTGGCCAGTATCTAGGGACGGCAACCCCGAAGGGTGTGCGGGGGAGTGAGACTGAGGACGACGGCTGTTTCGCTGCCTTCCGGCGTTTCAACGGGTCACAGGTGTGGTGAACACCTGATTACTGCCGTTTTTTGCTGATTGCAACATAAAAGATGAATTGAAAGTGATCGGTATAAAAACATTAGAACACAGGATCACCTCCTTAGCAGAAAAGGAAATTAAATTGTTCTGGACTGTGAAATCTCTTAAATATCGGTGAGTGCTACCTTTATTCTTCTCTTCAAGTTTCATGATTGCTCACTTGGTAATGCACCACCGTTGATCTGGGAGCACACGTTCTGAAAGGTGAATCAAATTAGATATAGCAGAGGCGGTGCCGCATTTGCTTCTCTTTGCGTATGAATTGTCTCAACTAGGTACTTAGAAGAAGGCACACCTTGCTTTGCTGAAGGCAAGAACCTGAGGCGTTATTTCACCAAGGATTCAGACGCTCCAAGTATCCAAAGTGGCTTACAAGCAGGACATGAAAATGCGGGGGAGTTTTTTGCTGATTGCAACATAAAAGATGAATTGGAAGTGATCGGTATAAAAACATTAGAACACAGGATCACCTCCTTGGCAGAAAAGGAAATTAAATTGTTCTGGACTGTGAAATCTCTTAAGTCTTACGTTGATTCCAGTCGTATCCCTCGAGGTCTACGGGTCTATAAAGAAATCTCTCAATTCAGAGAAGATGAATCTTTCCAAAAGGACTGGGACAAAATTCATTTGGACTGTTCTTTACAACTTCTTAAACTAATATTGGGTCGGAATGAGATAGAACTGTCCCATATAACCGCACAAATGGATAAAGCTAAAATTGAACTCTCATCAAGATTAATGGAGAATCAAATGAAAACATTTAAAAATAAACTTGATAAAAAATTGGTCCCTCTCCAAGCTGAAATAAAACACAGGAAAAAAGATAAATTTCTTCGTGATGAAAAAAATTATGAGACAAATAATATTTTTAAATGGAATAAAAACACGCAACAAGCCAAAAAGGCAAACTTTAAATCTAGAACGTTTTCTCAGTTTCACTATAGAAAATACAAAAAAACTGATGCTGATGGATGGACTACTGATTCAGATTCCAGTTATGGGGAGGATTCACATAACATGGAAAGTATGGACACTGCACAAGACGAGTCAGTTCCAAAAAACGCTATGCCACCAGGAAACGATCCAGGAGAGGGGGAAAGCATTGGAAGAAGAGACAAGAACATAATAATAGGTGGCACCAAACGAAAACAAGTGTCCTGGAGAAAATAAAGGGCACGAGTGACTTAGACAATGAAGTGATAAATCTCACTGAATGGATACTATCGTTGAACCATTTGAATCTCCTAAAATAAGGACTAAATTTTTGCATACCCGAACAATTCAATCTGACGGACTTTAAGATTGATTTGTATAAAGCCACACGAAAAATGCATTTACACAAATTGTTTGTGAATAAAAATCATAATCCCTTATCTCCCCCAGTAGGTGAGATCCCTAGTACTATTGATAACCTAGGGTTTACTTTATCCACCGAAGATCGTATACAGCATTCAGATATTAATTTGCTACTTAGTCTTGAAAATCCATGACATGACTAGTGAAAACACCCCATTTCCTCATTTTATAGGAGGTGTAAAATCCATTTTTATGCCACCGGTTACACCTGGTAACGTTATTGACCTATTTCAGGAAAAAGTCGTCTCAGATATTCAATCTCTGATTTATAAAGAACCCTTTGATAATTTAAATTCAGGAGAAAAAGAAGCTCTTAAAGATATAAAAAACTGGAGTGACGTGGTTATCCGCAAGGCAGATAAAGGGGGAAATATTGTCCTTTTGAAAAAAACTCATTAGGTGGAGGAAGCACTGCGACAGCTGTCAGATCTAAATATTTAAAAAAAATTAGAAAAAGATCCCACCCAGAAATTTAAAGATCAGTTAAGAACTATATTAAGATCTTCTGTGGACAATGGCATTTTATCGAAAAAAGTAGCTGATAAATTGCTACATGGAATTTCCTCAAAAACCTCATTGGTATTATTTGCCAAAAATACACAAATGTTTGTTCAACCCACCAGGACGCCCAATAATTTCGGGAATAGGTTCAGTTACAGAACCTTTATCAAAATACCTAGATTGGCTATTAAAACCTTTGCTAAAAAAGATTCCCTCATACATAAAAGACACAAGGAGATTTTTTTAATATTTTGCGAGACGTTGAATGGCAGGAAGACTAGTCTTTGACATCCATAGATGTTGAGAGCCTGTACACACGCATCCCACAGGATGCGGGTGTACAGGCTGTTGTCAACATCTTGGAGAAAGCCGATAAGGAGGATAGATATATTGAATATGTAAAAAAAGGGCTAACATACATTCTCACTCACAATGCCTTTCAGTTTGGAAAAACTTGGTATACACAAACCAACGGGGACCGCGATGGGTACCCCTGTTGCATGCACCTTTGCTAACCTCTTTTTAGTGGTTTTTGAGGAATTGTACATTTATAGCAATAAAAATCCTTTTCTGAAATATATAAAAACTTATCATAGATACGTAGATGACGTTTTTATGATATGGGCTGGGTCAGAAGTACAATTTAATGAGTTTGTACAGTACATAAATCTGGAAAATACACTAAATATGAGGTTTACATCGTTGTTTGGGGGCCGTAATTTGGATTTTTTTAGACGTGCACGTTTCCATTCAGAATAATAGTATAATCACAGAATCATTTAGTAAAAAAACGGCAACGAACATGCTATTACATCATAACAGCTATCATCCCGCACACATAAAACGTGGTGTACCGTATAGTCAATATTTAAGACTTAGAAAAATTAACAATTCTGATGCTAAATTTAAAGAACAGACTCAAGAATTGTCAGATAGATTGTTAACAAAACCAAGAACCAAAGGCTCAAATAGTAGTGTTAGATAGGTGTATCAAAAAATGCAAAAACCACAGAGAACATAAAGTATACACCTTAAGATATAACTTTTAATAGATATTTTAAAAGATAATAACAATAATTCACGGTAATGATGTGCGCTACACTCCCAGTACTTAGTGCAATGTTCTAAATAAATTCACATCACAGCAATCACGTAATAACAAACTGCTAGATTGCAGACTTATCTGATCTTGCGCTTGTTATAACTTATAGAATTGGTGGTTCCTGCTCTTTCTAAGCGCTGGAGAGACGCATCTGCGTTCCACCATGATCGCGCGGCAGAAGTGACGTCATGTGTTTGCCGCGGGCGGAAGTACTGGTGACACGCATATGCGTTCCATTGAGCTCGCGCGGCGGATGTGACTTACATTGCCACATGCGGAAGAAACAAATCGCCGTTGGCACGCACTCAGCGTTCCAGCAGTACCTCATGGTGGTGATTGCTCTACTGCGCTAGATATGGCTGACAGGTGTTTCCTGTACAAGTATTGCAGGGGGTGTATTTTAGCCTGATGGGTCACTGACTCTTTTGGCTTGGTGATTCAATTGATGGGATTTATTTACTTCTCCATCCAGCCCTACCTATTATGGTGTACTCCTGTGATTGTCCCCTGATGAACCCTGACCTAGGAGGGGGCGAAACTCGTTGGGACTGGGACCTCATCTTTATATAGTGATAATGAAGCAATCAGCATCAGATAAGTTGAAGCAATCAGCATCAGATTAGTCTGCAATTTAGCAGTTTGTTATTACGTGATTGCTGTGATGTGAATTTATTTAGCACATTGCACTAAGTACTGGGAGTATAGCGCACATCATTACCATGAATTACTGAGCATCATATGTCTGTTATTTAGCAGTCTCTTTTTTTTTTTTTGACTGCTGTTATATTACCTCAATCAGAACATCTGACTAACACTGTTGTTATTATATGATTATTGAAGTGGTCTGCAGATACCTTTTTTGGCCATTTTGTGGGTTAACTGAGATGCAAAAAGCTATTCTAATTCTATATTTATTGACAGGGATACATGGTCTCTGTCAATTCTATTTTTTACAACTATAGCCCTAATCTTCTTGGGGCATTGACATTGATTGTTTGTGGTCATTTCAATGGAATAAGTTATCTTGTTGACACTCCTTACCCATCTTATCATAACTGATGCATGGTTCTTTACTCTTACAGCATATCAATTTTTGATATGACTGTCAGGTCTCCCAATTTTGGGACACCGGTTTATTTTTTGTTCCTGTTTTTTGTTTTCATGTTTGTATGTCTGTATAGGGACGTGCTAGGGACAGGCAAGGGACAGCCTCCGTGGAGCGGGGACACCACGCCGACACATTAGGGTGATGACTTCGCTGTTAGGTAGGGCATTCCTCCCTTAGGGCCTATAGGGTAAGTCTGCATGCCATTTTGTGCTGCCCCATTGCCTTTCCTTCTCCATACTTTTATCTGAATTTTTGTCCTGAATTATTGTTATTATCTTTTAAAATATCTATTAAAAGTTATATCTTAAGGTGTATACTTTATGTTCTCTGTGGTTTTCGCATTTTTTGATACACCTATTTAACACTACTATTTGAGCCTCTGGTTCTTGGTTTTGTTTTTGATTACTATGGCCGGATTCCTATCGGGACCGATTTATATGAGTAAATGGCTAGATGAGGCTAGAGAGTTTTTTTCTGGTAATGAACACAATAGCACCACTTCAGTTGAACCAAATTTGAAGAATATTTTTGTGGATCTTTTGGAGGCATATAGGAATAACATTAACCCCTTAATAACATCTGACGTACTAATACGCGTCTGTGCCCTGGGACTTAAGAGCCAGACCCGTATTAGTACGTCATCGCGATCGCGCGCGCACACAGGCTGTGCGGGCGCGATCGCCGCCGGGTGTCAGCTGATTGTCACAGCTGACACCCGGTACTATGTGCAGGGAGCGGTCCTGCGCCGCTCCCAGCACATTAACCCCTGCGATGCTGCGATCGAAGTCGATCGCAGCCGATCGCAGCATTGCGGGGGCAAGGGGAGGTGATCGCAGATACTCACCTCCTCTTCCGGCTTCCAGCGCTGTCTGCAAAGGCTTCCCGGGTGCTGCCATGACGACCCGATGTCGTCATGACAACATCCGGGTCACCAGACAGCAGGAAGATTGTTTGGACATGCGCAGTGCATCTCCAAACAATCTTCTCACTGTGCAGCGCTGATAGCCTGTATGACACAGGGATGGTGCTGCATTCCTGTGCCATGCAAGCGATCAGAGAAAAAAAAGTGAAAGTCCCATAGTGGGACAAAGTAATAAAGTATAAAAACTGTCAGTAAGTGAAAAAAAAAAGAAAAAAAAATTGCAAAAATATAAAAAAAAATAAAATAAAATAATCCACCAAAAATAAAAAATATAATGTACCCATCAATAAATATTATTATAAAAAAAAAAAAAAAATAAAATAAAAGTACACATATTTGGTATCACCGCGTCCGGAACAACCTGACCTATAAAACTGTCCCACTAGTTAACCCCTTCAGTGAACACGGTAAAAAAAAAAAAAAAAAAAACGAAGCAAAAAACAATGCTTTATCACCATACCGCCAAATAAAAAATGGAATAACACGCGATCAAAAAGACGAATATAAATAAAAATGGTACCGCTGAAAACGTCATCTCGTCCCGCAAAAAACAAGCTGACATACAGCTCCATCAGCCGAAAAATAAAAAAGTTATAGCTCTCAGAATAAAGCTATGCTAAAAAATATTTTTTTCTATAAAATTGCTTTTATTATGTAAAAGTGCAAAACATAGAAAAACGATATAAATGTGGTACCGCTGTAAACGTACTGACCCGAAGAATAAAGCTGCCTTATCACTTTTACCACACGCGGAACAGAATAAAAAAAAAAAAAAACAATTCCTGAATTGTTGGTTTTTGTTTATTCTGCCTCCCAAAAATCGGAATAGAAAGCGATCAAAAAATGTCACGTGCCTGAAAATGGCACCAATAACAACGTCAACTCATCCCGCAAAAAACGAGCTGTCACATGACTGTCTGCCAAAATCTGGAAAAATTATAGCTCTCAAAATATGGCGATGCAAAAACTAGATTTTACAAAAAATGCGTCTTTTTGTGTGTGACAGCTGTCAGTCATAAAAACCCCATATGATTCTGGTATTGCTGTAGTCACACCGACCCGAAGAATAAAGTCGTCTAATCACTTATACCGCACGAGGAACGGCGTAAAAAATAAACTCTTGGGTTAGGATTGGGCTAGGGTTAGGGCTGGGTTTGGGGTTAGGGCTGTGCTAGGGTTAGGGTTGTGCTAGGGTTAGGGTTGTGCTAGGGTTAGGGTTGTGCTACGGTTAGGGCTGTGCTACGGTTAGGGCTGGGGTTGGGGTTAGGGTTGGGGTTAGGGTTGTGATGGGGTTGGGATTTTTTTCAAAAGTAAGAAAAAAGATGACGATATGGCGACTAGTGTTGAGCGCAAGTGCTCGCTACTTGAGTTTGCATCAGGTGCTCTGGTATGCATTGAGTATCGTGGGTATTTGAGTGACATGCTCGAGTCTCTGCCCCATATGCTTCGCGGCCAAAAAAACTTTACGGGGATTGCCTGCCATGCACGAGCGATCCCCGCATGTTTTTTTTTGGGTGTCTAATAACCGTGAAACATGCGGAGCAGGGACTCGAGCATGTCACTCGAGCACACGCTGTACATGGTGCATACCTGAGTACCCGATGCAAACTCAAGTAGCGAGCACTTGCGCTCAAGACTAATGACAACTTATTCAATATGATGACCTAATGTAAACAAATTCTGTGCCGTACCTCTGGGTTCAAAATGTTCACTATTACACCTTAATAAAATCCTTGAGGGGTATAGTTTCCAAAATGGGGTCACTTGTGGGGGAGCTCCACTGTTTAGGCACATCACGGGCTCTCCAAACGCGACATGGTGTCCGCTAACAAATTGAATGGAAAATCGGCTCAAATTGTTAGCGGACGCCATGTTGCATTTGGAGAGCTACTGCGTGCACAAACATTGGAGCTCCCCCACAAGTGACCCCATTTTGGAAACTAGACCCCCCAAGGCACCTATCTAGATGCATAGTGAGCACTTGGAACCCCCAGGTGCTTCACAAATTGATTCGTAAAAATGAAAAAGTGGAAAAAAAACACTTTTTCATATTTATGAATCAATTTGTGAAACACCTGGGGGTTCCAAGTGCTCACTATGCATCTAGATAGGTGCCTTGGGGGGTCTAGTTTCCAAAATGGGGCCACTTGTGGGGGAGCTCCAATGTTTGGGCACACAGGGACTCTCCAAATGCAACATGGTATCCGCTAACAAATTGTCGGCTCAAATTGTTAGCGGACATCATGTTGCGTTTGGAGAGCCCCTGTGTGCCCAAACATTGGAGCTCCCCCACAAGTGACCCCATTTTGGAAACTAGACCCCCCAAGGCACCTATCTAGATGCATAGTGAGCACTTGGAACCCCCAGGTGTTTCACAAATTGATTCATAAATATGAAAAAGTGTTTTTTTTTCACTTTTTCATTTTTACGAATCAATTTGTGAAGCACCTGGGGGTTCCAAGTGCTCACTATGCATCTAGATAGGTGCCTTTGGGGGTCTAGTTTCCAAAATGGGGTCACTTGTGGGGGAGCTCCAAAGTTTGGGCACACAGGGGCTCTCCAAACGCAACTTGGTGTCCGCTAACAATTTGAGCCGATTTTCCATTCAATTTGTTAGCGGATACCATGTTGCATTTGGAGAGTCCCTGTGTGCCCAAACATTGGAGCTCCCCCACAAGTGACCCCATTTTGGAAACTAGACCCCCCAAGGCACCTATCTAGATGCATAGTGAGCACTTGGAACCCCCAGGTGCTTCACAAATTGATTCATAAAAATGAAAAAGTGTTTTTTTTTTCACTTTTTCATTTTTACGAATCAATTTGTGAAGCACCTGGGGGTTCCAAGTGCTTACTATGCATCTAGATAGGTGCCTTGGGGGGTCTAGTTTCCAAAATGGGGTCACTTATGGTGGAGCTCCAATGTTTGGGCACACAGGGGCTCTCCAAACACAACATTGCGTCCGCTAATTATTCAAGCAAATTTTACAATCAAAAAGTCAAATGGCGCTCCTTCCCTTCCGAGCCCTGCCGTGCGCCCAAACAGTGTTTTTTCCCCACATATTGGGTATCTGCGTGCCCAGGGGAAATTGCACAACAAATTTTGGGGTCCATTTTTTCTTGTTACCTCTGTGAAAATAAAAAAAATTGGGTCTAAAGTAACATTTTTGTGAAAAAAGTTAAATGTTCATTTTTTTCTTCCACATTCAAAAAATTCATGTGAAGCACCTGAAGGGTTAATAAAGTTCTTGAATGTGGTTTTGAGCACCTTGAGGGGTGCAGTTTTTAGAATGGTGTCACTTTTGGGTATTTTCTGTCATAAAGACCTCTCAAAGTGACTTCAAATGTGATGTGGTCCCTAAAAAAATGGTTTTGTAAATTTTGTTGGAAAAATGAGAAATCGCTGGTCAACTTTTAACCCTTATAGCTCCCTAACAAAAAAAAATTTTGGTTCCAAAATTGTGTTGATGTAAAGTAGACATGTGGGAAATGTTATTTATTAACTCTTTTGTGTGACATATCTCTCTGATTTAAGGGCATAAAAATTCAAATTTTGAAAATTGCAAAATTTTCAAAATTTTCGTTTTTTTCACAAATAAACGCAAGTGATATCGAAGAAATTTTACCACAATCATGAAGTACAATATGTCACGAAAAAACATTCTCAGAATCAGGGGGATCCGTTGAAGCATTCCAGAGTAATTACCTCATAAAGTGACAGTGGTCAGAATTGTAAAAATTGGCCTGGTCATTAACGTGCAAACCACCCTCGGGGCTTAAGGGGTTAAGTCGTGGTGGGAAATCCAATCTTTAGAAAACTAGGAACAAGGAATAGTACCAAGGTGACTCAGGATTAATTTAGTACCTGCACCCAGGAGTAGATCTGATAATCTTCTCTTAAGGTGGGAGAAAGAATCAACAGCCTCCTCATTAAGGTTTATGCAGATTCTCCTTGAGGAGGAAAAAGTAACCTTTGATAACTCCTCAACTAACCTTAAAGAGCATATTGAGCATGCTCTGAAGTTTAAAACTTCCTCGGAATTCTGCACTAGAGAAGAGAACCTAAAGGTATCAGTTGAAAAATATCAGCTTACTTTGAAAGATCGTAAGCACAAACGTTTTTTAAGAGATCTTGCCGACTTTAAGGATAAACAAGCTTATCCTGCTCTCTCCAATAAACTGGGTGGCCCAACTGATATTTCATCCTCGGATCTAGAATCGTCTGACACTGAACATTCAAGGAGAGAAGTGTTCAGGTCTGTAACTAGATTTAGAGGTCGTGGAAGAAGAGGCCAGAATAGGAGATGACTAAGTCGAGAGCGTTTGGGTCAGGTACCCTCGTATTCCTCCTCTTCATTAGCATCTCCCTCAGGTATGACTTTTTTAGAGAGCAGGGACAGTCGATATTTTTTACGAGATCAGACTGCAGCCTACAACAGATAGGGCACTCTGGGAGATCATCAGTGACCAAGGGTCAACGGAGACTTAACCAAAAGGTGGATAACTCTGATAGTACTATTATTAATTTATCATCCTTACTGACACTGAAAGGAAAGTATTAAAGGCAGGCCTGTCCTTTGTACCGACTACTCGGTTTGATCCTTTTACCTGGGTAAAAGACTTAAATCTTTTTTTGAGGAAGCTCAGATGGAAAAAGTTCGTTACTCTGAATGACAAAGCCAAATGTCAACAATTGGGGATTGGGATGTATGAGTTCTCTGATGTCTATTTATTAAAACATCTGGCAGATGAAAGTGTCAGTGATGTAGGACAAGGCCCCTTCTCAGATTTGAAGCTAAAAAGCACTAAATTGCCACCCCTAGGTGAAGTCAGTAGTATTGATATTTTTTCAACATTAGTCACTGAGGAGAGTAAAAAGATCAACCCTAAATTACATAAAATCAATTCTAATCTCACTTTTGAAGAACGTAGAGCCTTACAAGATCTGAATAAGGATACCTCTCTGGTGATCAAACCCTCAGACAAGGGGGGTAATGTAGTTATCCTTGACTGTGATAGTTGTGTGACAATGTGTATGGACATCCTAGCGGATGCCACTACCTATCAAACATTACGTAAAGATCCAACGATGGAATTTATGAGGACTCTGTCAAAAATACTTCAACAAGCCAAAACTGATGGGCTAATCTCCAAAACTGAATTTTTATTTCTGCTCCCAAAATATCCAACGATTGCAACGTTCTATGCGCTCCCAAAGATCCATAAGGGTTATCCACCTTTGAAAGGGAGACCGATTGTGTCGGGTATTGATGCCTTAAGTCAAAACTGTAGCATCTACCTGGACCAGATTCTTAGACCATTCGTTAAGGCTCTCCCCTCCTATCTTAGGGACACAACCGATCTAACTAAATTAGATGGTATCACTGTTGATCCAGGCACCATGTTAATATCTATTGATGTAGAACCATTATATTCTAGCATCCATCATACTGCAGGCAGTGGAGTCATTTTTAAGTACGAGAGGCAATCATTTCATCTCCCATAACAGATTTGTTGTTCAACTTCTTGACTATGTGTTGAGACACAATTATTTCCTTTTTCATGGTAGGTTTTACCACCAGCTCAGGGGCACAGCAATGGGGAGCCCTTGTGCTCCCACATATGCTAACTTGCTCCTGGGCTGGTGGGAGGACACTGTTGTTTTTCGGGATGGGGAGGTCATCTGGGGCCCCTTTATTCAATTTTGGGGCCGTTATATAGATGACATCCTCATCCTTTGGACTGGTGATAAGTCATCTTTCATTGATTTCATGCAATACTTGAATGCTAATAACCTAGGTTTAAAATTCACCTATGAAATAGGCGACAAGAAGATTGCTTTCCTTGATGTGATGATTTCAATTGATGAGTCGGGCCTTTTGAGATCCTCAATTTATCGTAAACCTATGACAGCTAACAGTCTCCTTAAATGGGGGAGTTATCATCCAACCCCACAAAAACGAGGGATCCCGAAGGGTCAGTTTTTAAGATTAAGAAGGAACTGTTCCTCAACCTCTGACTTGTGTAAGAAGGCTGTAGATCTCAAAGAAAGGTTTTTATGCCGGGACTACCCAGCCGACATAGTCAAGGCGGCGTATAAGAATGCGCTTCGACAAGATAGGTCTAAACTATTGTTACCTCATACCAGACCAGAACCTGAATCCATGACTAGACTGATTGGTACTTTTGATGACCAACATCCACGAATCATGAGTATTTTGAGAAAATATTGGGGTATATTGCAAACTGACCCCGACATTAAGAAGTGGATTTCACATTCACCTTCAGTTACTTTTAGGAGGGGTAAATCGATCAGGGATCACCTAGTACACAGCCACTTTACCCCTCCTAGAAGGGCGGGTACCTGCTTGGATAGAAGATTGGTTGGTACCTTTAGATGTGGCCATTGCAGCTTCTGTAAGTTTATTTTGCCGTCTACAACCTTCTCTAGTGCAGTAACTAAGCGTATTTATAAGAACAGACACTTCGCCAATTGTACAACTACAGGTGTAATATGTCTCTGTACTTGCACATGCCCAAAAGATTATGTCAGAAAAACTAAAAGGCAGTTCAAAATCCGTATTGGGGAACATTTAGGTGACATCAGACACAAAAGGGAGACACCCCTAGCGAAACATGTAAACACTTATCATGGTGGTAATCTAGACTCTATTTCGTTTTGCTCTGTTGAAGTGATTAGTAGTGTTGAGCCACCCCCGTAGTGTTCGGGTTCGGTTCGGTTCGTCGAACACCGGGATGTTCGAGGAACTGTTCGTTGAACTGTTCGTCGAACACCTTAGAACACCGTCGAACACCGTTAAAACCAATGGCAGGCAAACAAAAACACATAGAAACACATAGAAAACACCTGCAAAGGTGTCCAAAAGCTGACAAACTGCTCAGAAGACACTCTCTTTAAAAAAGCCGGCCGGCAAATTCAGCAGCGGCATACACCGGTACCCGACAATTTAGACAAGAAGGAATAGAGCATCACACATAGATTAGATAGATAGAAACATGTCAGTCACACATATAAGAAGCACAGTGACAGTGTTGGTTACTGCACTTGTCATTTAGTGTAAAGGATTTATTAAAAAAAATATTAGTGTTTTCATGCACCGTCTCTTTAAAAAAGCCGGCCGGCAATTCAGCAGCGGTACCCGACAATTTAGAACAGAAAGAATAGAGCTTCACACATAGATTAGATAGATAGAAACATGTCAGTCACATATATATGAAGTACAGTGATAGTGTTGGTTACTGTACTTGTCATTTAGTATTAAAATAAAGGATTTATTATTAAAAAAATTGGCGTGGGGTTCCCCTTAATTTTAGGCTCTAGCGGAGGTTAAGCAGACGGCTGGGGCAGATGTTTGAAGCCTGGGAAGGGGGTAATACCCACGGAGCTTCCCAGGCTACTAATATCAGCCCCCAGCTGAATACATAGCCTTTACTAGCTATTAAAATGGGGGACCCCCCCAAAAAAATGACGTGGGGTCCCCCCTAATTTAATAGCTAGCAAAGGCTAGGCAGACAGCTGGGGGCTGATATTAATAGCCCAGGAAGGGAGCCATGAATATTGGCCCCCTCCCAGGCTAGAAACACCAGCCGTCAGCCGCCCCAGAAATGGCGCATTCATAGGATGCGCCAATTCTGGCACTTAGCCTCGCTCTTCCACGCTGCCCTGGTGCGGTGGCAGGGGGTAATAGGGTTGGGGTTGATGTCAGCTTATAATGCCAGCTGACATCAAGCCCAGGTTAGTAATGGAGAGGCGTCTATAAGACACCCCCATTACTAACCCCATAGTCAAAGATAAAAAAAACACAAACACCCAGAATAAAGTCCTTTAATTGAAATAAAGACACAATCCTTTATTGTTCTAAATTAAACCATACTTACCATCACGCCCATTCCAGCTGAAGCCAACGATCTCCTGCAATAAAAGAAAAATAATAAAGCAACCTCATCCTTACCTTTCCATGGTTCCCACGACAGCTTCAGCTCTGCTACATCGAGATGACAGGCTGGACCGCAGCAGAACGCTGCCATCCAGTCTGTCATCCCGCAGACACTGAGAAGCGCAGGCTTGCTTGCGCTGCTCAGCGTCTCTCTGTGACGACATCCAGAGGAGCCGAGTTCATGTCCAATGAACTCGGCTCACCTCATGCACGTCACTGACAGCGTGGGAAAATTCTCACGCTGAAGCGCTGATTGCAGGAGAATTTTCCCACGCTGTCAGTGACGTGCAGGAGGTGAGCTGAGTTCATTGGACATGAGCTCACCTCATGCACATCACTGACAGCGTGGGAGAATTCTCCTGCACTCAGCACTTCAGCGTGAGAATTTTCCCACGCTGTCAGTGACGTGCATGAGGTGAGCCGAGTTCATTGGACATGACCTCGGCTCATCTGGATGCCGTCACAGCGAGACAGTGAGGAGCGCAAGCATGCCTGCGCTTCTCAGTGTCTGCGGGATGACAGACTGGATGGCAGCGTTCTGCTGCGGTCCAGCCAGTCATCTCGATGTAGCAGAGCTGAAGCTGTCCTGGGAACCATCGAAAGGTAAGGATGAGGTTGGTTTATTATTTTTCTTTTATTGCAGGAGATCGTTGGCTTCAGCTGGAATGGGTGTGATGGTAAGTATGGTTTAATTTAGAACAATAAAGAATTGTGTCTTTATTTCAATTAAAGGACTTTATTCTGGGTGTTGTGTTTTTTTTAAATACTTTACTAGAAATTCATGGCGGTCATGTCTAATACTGGCGTGACCCCATGAATTTTGGGCTTGGGGCCAGCTGATAATACCAAGCTGGCCCTAACCCCTTTATTACCCAGTGAGCCACCGCACCAGGGCCCTGGATGAGTTGGGTACAGCGCCAGAAGATGGCGCTTCTATGAACGCGCCATTTTCCGGGGTGGCTGCGGACTGCAATTTGCAGCGGGTGGGGCCCAGAAAGCTTGGGCCTCCCTGCGCTGCAGATTCCAGCCCCCAGCTGCCTAGTTGTACCTGGCTGGACACAAAAATAGGGCGAAGCCCCACGTACTTTTTTTTTAATTATTTCATGAAATTCATGAAATAATTAAGAAAAAAAGGCCTTCCCTATATTGTTGTGTCCGGCCAGGTACAAATAGGCAGCTGGTGGTTGGGGGCAGCCCGTTCCTGCCTGCTGTACCTGGCTGGACACAAATATAGTGCGAAGCCCCACTTCAATTTTTTTTAATTATTTCATGAAATAATTAAGAAAAAAAGGCCTTCCCTATATTGTTGTGTCCGGCCAGGTACAAATAGGCAGCTGGTGGTTGGGGGCAGCCCGTTCCTGCCTGCTGTACCTGGCTGGACACAAATATAGTGCGAAGCCCCACTTCAATTTTTTTTAATTATTTCATGAAATTCATGAAATAATTAAGAAAAAAAGGGCTTCCCTATATTGTTGTGTCCGGCCAGGTACAAATAGGCAGCTGGTGGATGGGGGCAGCCCGTTCCTGCCTGCTGTACCTGGCTGGACACAAATATAGTGCGAAGCCCCACTTCAATTTTTTTAAATTATTTCAGGAAATTCATGAAATAATTAAAAAAAAATTGACGTGGGGCTTCGCACTATATTTGTGTCCAGCCAGGTACAGCAGGCAGGAACGGGCTGCCCCCAACCACCAGCTGCCTATTTGTACCTGGCCGGACACAACAATATAGGGAAGCCCTTTTTTTCTTAATTATTTCATGAAATAATTTAAAGAAAATTGACGTGGGGCTTCGCCCTGTTTTTGTGTCCAGCCAGGTACAACTAGGCAGCTGGGGGCTGGAATCCGCAGCGCAGGGAGGCCCAAGCTTTCTGGGCCACCCCCGCTGCAAATTGCAGTCCGCAGCCACCCCGGAAAATGGCGCGTTCATAGAAGCGCCATCTTCTGGCGCTGTACCCAACTCATCCAGGGCCCTGATGCGGTGGCTCACTGGGTAATAAAGGGGTTAGGGCCAGCTTGGCATTATCAGCTGGCCCTAAGCCCGAAATTCATGGGGTCACGCCAATATTAGACATGACCACCATGAATTTCTAGTAAAGTATTTAAAAAAAACACAACACCCAGAAAAAAGTCCTTTAATTGAAATAAACACACAATTCTTTATTGTTCTAAATTAAACCATACTTACCATCACGCCCATTCCAGCTGAAGCCAACGATCTCCTGAAATAAAAGAAAAATAATAAAGCAACATCATCCTTACCTTTCCATGGTTCCCATGACAGCTTCAGCTCTGCTACATCGAGATGACAGGCTGGACCGCAGCAGAACGCTGCCATCCAGCCTGTCATCCCGCAGACACTGAGAAGCGCAGGCTTGCTTGCGCTCCACAGTGTCTCTCTGTGAGGGCATCCAGATGAGCCGAGTTAATGTCCAATGAACTCGGCTCACCTCATGCACGTCACTGACAGCGTGGGAAAATTCTCCTGCACTCAGCGCTTCAGCGTGGGAGAATTCTCACACTGAAGCGCTGAGTGCAGGAGAATTCTCCCACGCTGTCAGTGACGTGCAGGAGGTGAGCTGAGTTCATTGGACATGAGCTCACCTTATGCACGTCACTGACAGCGTGGGAAAATTCTCCTGCACTCAGCGCTTCAGCGTGGGAGAATTCTCACGCTGAAGCGCTGAGTGCAGGAGAATTCTCCCACGCTGTCAGTGACGTGCAGGAGGTGAGCTGAGTTCATTGGACATGAGCTCACCTTATGCACGTCACTGACAGCGTGGGAGAATTCTCCTGCACTCACCGCTTCAGCGTGAGAATTTTCCCACGCTGTCAGTGACGTGCATGAGGTGAGCCGAGTTCATTGGACATGAACTCGGCTCATCTGGATGTCGTCACAGAAAGACGCTGAGCAGCGCAAGCAAGCCTGCGCTTCTCAGTGTCTGCGGGATGAGAGGCTGGATGGCAGCGTTCTGCTGCGGTCCAGCCTGTCATCTCGATGTAGCAGAGCTGAAGCTGTCGTGGGAACCATGGAAAGGTAAGGATGAGGTTGCTTTATTATTTTTCTTTTATTGCAGGAGATCGTTGGCTTCAGCTGGAATGGGCGTGACGGTAAGTATGGTTTAATTTAGAACAATAAAGGATTGTGTCTTTATTTCAATTAAAGGACTTTATTCTGGGTGTTTGTGTTTTTTTTAACTTTGACTATGGGGTTAGTAATGGGGGTGTCTTATAGACGCCTCTCCATTACTAACCTGGGCTTGATGTCAGCTGGCATTATAAGCTGACATCAACCCCAACCCTATTACCCCCTGCCACCGCACCAGGGCAGCGTGGAAGAGCGAGGCTAAGTGCCAGAATTGGCGCATCCTATGAATGCGCCATTTCTGGGGCGGCTGACGGCTGGTGTTTCTAGCCTGGGAGGGGGCCAATATTCATGGCTCCCTTCCTGGGCTATTAATATCAGCCCCCAGCTGTCTGCCTAGCCTTTGCTAGCTATTAAATTAGGGGGGACCCCACGTCATTTTTTTGGGGGGGTCCCCCATTTTAATAGCTAGTAAAGGCTATGTATTCAGCTGGGGGCTGATATTAGTAGCCTGGGAAGCTCCGTGGGTATTACCCCCTTCCTAGGCTTCAAACATCTGCCCCAGCCGTCTGCTTAACCTCCGCTAGAGCCTAAAATTAAGGGGAACCCCACGCCAATTTTTTTAATAATAAATCCTTTATTTTAATACTAAATGACAAGTACAGTAACCAACACTATCACTGTACTTCATATATATGTGACTGACATGTTTCTATCTATCTAATCTATGTGTGAAGCTCTATTCTGTCTGTTCTAAATTGTCGGGTACCGCTGCTGAATTGCCGGCCGGCTTTTTTAAAGAGACGGTGCATGAAAACACTATTATTTTTTTTGATAAATCCTTTACGCTAAATGACAAGTACAGTAAGCAGCACTTTCACTGTACTTCGTATATATGTGGCTGACATGTTTATATCTATCTAATCTATGTGTGAAGCTCTATTCTTTCGGTTCTAAATTGTCGGGTACAGGTGTATGCCGCTGCTGAATTGCCGGCTTTTCATGTTTCACTGTTGGCACTGTTCCCATCGATTTGGGCAATCACTGTAATGCCACAACCACCATGGCTGTGGCATTACAGTGAGTGGCAGACAATCCCTGCATGATTGGTGCTCTAAATAGCGCCAGACATGCAGGACACGCTTTTGGTGCACGAACAGTTATCGAACATAACCTCGAACAGCCGAATTTTTTGCAAATCGTTCGGGTTCGTCGAACAACTCGAACACCGCCCAAAACAGCTCGAATTTGAGATTGGCGAACAGTTCTAGTCGAACACCGCTCATCTCTAGTGATTAGCCCTCCAGACCGCCAGGGCGATTGGGATAAAGTGATCCTGCAGAGGGAATGTAGATGGATTTTCTGGCTGGAATCCCAAAACCCAGGAGGTATAAATTAAAAACTAAACTTCTCTAGCTTTGTCTAAGTCTACTCGTTCTATTAGCATACCCACTTATAGGAATCAATACTGGCATTATGTCATTTGGATTTATATATACATTTACTGTCTCATGGTCGGTATTCTGGTCCATGAAAGTTTGGACAATCAGACTACAGGTATTTCCTGTTAGTCTCTGTATTTAGGCCCTTAGGACATACAGTTTATTGGGCTTATAACTTTTTATTATTACACCTCTATATTTCCCCTTCTTCTAGTGACTGGTACTGATTTGTACATTATTTCACTGTTTTTTTTTCATCAACAAATCCTCTATGCCTAGTGTTAGGATCTTATTTGTGTCTTATTTGATGTCTATAACTTCCTGATCATGCGCTTGTTATAACTTATAGAATTGGTGGTTCCTGCTCTTTCTAAGCGCTGGAGAGACGCATCTGCGTTCCACCATGATCGCGTGGCGGAAGTGACGTCATGTGTCTGCCGCGGGCGGAAGTACTGGTGACACGCATATGCGTTCCATTGAGTTCACGCGGCGGATGTGACTTACATTGCCACATGCGGAAGAAACAAATCGCCGTTGGCACACACTCAGCGTTCCAGCAGTTCCTCATGGTGGTGATTGCTCTACCGCGCTAGATATGGCTGACAGGTGTTTCCTGTACAAGTATTGCAGGGGGTGTATTTAAGCCTGATGGGTCACTGACTCTTTTGGCTTGGTGATTCAATTGATGGGATTTATTTACTTCTCCATCCAGCCCTACCTATTATGGTGTACTCCTGTGATTGTCCCCTGATGAACCCTGACCTAGGAGGGGGCGAAACTCGTTGGGACTGGGACCTCATCTTTATATAGTGATAATGAAGCAATCAGCATCAGATAAGTTGAAGCAATCAGCATCAGATAAGTCTGCAATTTAGCAGTTTGTTATTACGTGATTGCTGTGATGTGAATTTATTTAGCACATTGCACTAAGTACTGGGAGTATAGCGCACATCATTACCATGAATTACTGAGCATCATATGTCTGTTATTTAGCAGTCTCTTTTTTTTTTTGACTGCTGTTATATTACCTCAATCAGAACATCTGACTAACACTGTTGTTATTACACTGTGTTCCAAATTATTATGCAAATAATATTTTCTCAGATTTTCCCAAATTACCTATATGAATTGCATTCATTGTAATTTTCCAGTCAAATAACTAGTAGAGTACAATTGAAAGGTTTTTGTACAAACTGCCTATGATAACAGTATATTTTTTAAAAAATAAAAAACTCAAACTGCACTCAAAATGCATGTTCCAAATTATTATGCACAGCAGAGTTTTCAACCTTTTTCATTTTAATAAAGAACAAAAAAATGGTCATTTTTGAAATTATAAGCATTAGCAGGTTATTACAAACTGAAATCAAACAGTTTTCAACTCAAAACTTTATTCTAGGTGATGTTACATTTGCACATAGGATCCCTTGTTCGAAAGGAGCTTCTGAACTCTCTCGTCCATTGAATTTGTCAGGTTTTGGATGGTTTCTGCTGCAATTGTTTTGCATGAGGACAGAATACCCTCCCAGAGCTGTTGCTTAGATGTGAACTGCCTCCTGCCATCATAGACACTCGTTTTGATGATGCTCCAGAGGTTCTCAATGGGGTTGAGGTCAGGGGAGCATGGGTGCCACACCATAAGTTTGTCCCCTTTTATGCCCATAGCAGCCAGAGATGCAGATGTGTTATGTGCAGCATGAGACGGGGCATATACTGTTATCATAGGCAGTTTGTACAAAAACCTTTCAGTTGTACTCTAATAGTTATTTGACTGGAAAATTACAATGACTGACATTCATATAGGTAATTTGGGAAAATCTGAGAAAATATTATTTGCATAATAATTTGCAACGCAGTGTATATGATTATTGAAGTGGTCTGCAGATACCTTTTTTGGCCATTATGTGGGTTAACTGAGATACAAAAAATAAGTTATCTTATTGACACTCTTTACCCATCTTAATAAATAAATAATAATCTTTTTATTTATATAGCGCCAACATATTCCGCAGCGCTTTACAATTCAGACAATTTACAGACATTATGGTCGCTGTCCCCATTGGGGCTCACAATCTACATTCCCTATCAGTATGTCTTTGGAGTGTGGGAGGAAACCGGAGAACCCGGAGGAAACCCACAAAACACGGGGAGAACATACAAACTACTTGCAGATGTTGTCCTTGGTGGGATTTGAACCCAGGACCCCAGCGCTGCAAGGCTGCAGTGCTAACCTCTGAGCCACCGTGCTGCCCAATCTTATTATAACTGATGCATGGTTGTGATGTGAATTTATTTAGCACATTGCACTAAGTATTGGGAGTGTAGTGCACATCATTACCATGTACTTTTGAGCATCACATGTCTCTGTTATCTAGCCGTCTTTTTCTTTTCTATTTTTGACTGCTGTTATATTACCTCAATGAGAATATTTGACTAACACTGTTGTTATTATATGATTATTGAAGTGGTCTGTAGATACCTTTTTTTGGCCATTTTGTGGGTTAACTGAGACGCAAAAAGCTATTCTAATTCTATATTTATTGACAGGGATACATGGTCTCTGTCAATTCTATTTTTTACAACTATAGCCCTAATCTTCTTGGGGCATTGACATTGATTGTTTGTGGTCATTTCAATGGAATAAGTTATCTTGTTGACACTCCTTACCCATCTTATCATAACTGATGCATGGTTCTTTACTCTTACAGCATATCAATTTTTGATATGACTGTCAGGTCTCCCAATTTTGGGACACCGGTTTATTTTTTGTTCCTGTGTTTTGTTTTCATGTTTGTATGTCTGTATAGGGACGTGCTAGGGACAGGCAAGGGACAGCCTCCGTGGAGCGGGGACACCACGCCGACACATTAGGGTGATGACTCCGCTGTTAGGTAGGGCATTCCTCCCTTAGGGCCTATAGGGTAAGTCTGCATGCCATTTTGTGCTGCCCCATTGCCTTTCCTTCCCCATACTTTTATCTGAATTTTTGTCCTGAATTATTGTTATTATCTTTTAAAATATCTATTAAAAGTTATATCTTAAGGTGTATACTTTATGTTCTCTGTGGTTTCAGATAGATTGTTAGCCCGTGGTTATCCTACCCAAACTATTACATCAGCTTGCTCAAGAGCTTGAAAAAAAACGCAGGCAGAATTATTGAAAATAGTAAGCAGGACCACAAAAAAGAAGAAAGGTTTATTTAGAATTTTAAATTTAATCCTATTTCTAATATAATAAATAAAGCCATTAGGAACAACTGGCATCTACTAGAAAGTGACAAGGATCTAGCAGAAAGAGCACTAAAAAAGCCTATTATTTCATACCATCGCAGTCGAAATCTGGCCGACATGATTGTCCGCAATAGATTTATCGTGAATGAAGAAACTTGGCTAGTAAAAAATATCCCAAAAGGGAATTTCAAATGTGGACATTGCTCCTTCTGCATTTTTCACAACACTGATAAAATACTGAGAATAGGTGCCGTAACACATACTGTGAAGGAGTTTCTCTCATGTAGATCCAATTATGTAGTGTATGTAATTACATGTCCCTGTCAATTTTTTTACATCGGTAAAATGATTAGACCTCTCTTTGTGCAATTTAGGGAACATTACAACTCAATTTTATCAAAAAAGGGTTCCCCTAAATTAATACAACATATA
The DNA here is from genome assembly GCF_046119375.1 of Phyllobates terribilis. NCBI lineage: Eukaryota > Metazoa > Chordata > Amphibia > Anura > Dendrobatidae > Phyllobates > Phyllobates terribilis. The sequence goes on from NW_027362765.1 coordinate 46,824,122, forward strand.
GTTGATTGTCACAATGCAGACCCTAATGTGTTGCGATTTGCAGGACTAGAACTAGTAAAAAATCCCTTAGAAGGAGGTGACCGCAACAGGTTACTGTTGCAGCATGAGGCTAAATGGATTTTAAATTCTGATGCCCAAGGACCATTAGGTCTTAATGAGAAAATAGATCTTTCCATTTTCTTATAATATTCTATGCATTTTGTATTGTTTTCTCTAAGCTTTCATTCTATTTCTTTCATCAAATACTACTGTTGCTAAATCGCAAAAAGTATGACACTGTTTTTAACGCACTGGTTGAAATGCACTTTTTTTTATTTGTGTCTGCAATTTGCTACCTGTTAAAAAGGCAGTAATCAGGTGTTCACCACACCTGGGACCCGTTGAAGCGACGGAAGGCAGCGAAACGGCCGTCGTCCTCAGTCTCACTCCTCCGCACACCCCTCGGGGTTGTCGTCCCTAGCCTCTGGCCAGCATGCCTTGCTGGTGATAATAAAGGATTTCTTCAGATATATCGGTGAGTGCTACCTTTATTCTTCTCTTCAAATTTTATGATTACTCACTTGGTAATGCACCATCTGGGAGCACGTGTTCTGAAAGGTGAATCAAATTAGGTATAGCAGAGGTGGTGCCGCATTTGCTTCTCTGTGCGTGTGAATCATTCTGGTTTCATCAGACCACATGACCATTTGGTATCAACTCCACTCGCCGTGTTTGGAGGAAGAAGGATGAGTGCAACCCCAAGAACACCGTCCCAACCGTGAAGCATGGTGGGGGAAACATCACACTTTGTGGATGCTTTTCTGCAAAGGGGACAGGACGGCTGCACCATATTGAAGGGAGGATGGATGGGGTCATGTATTGCGAGATTTTGGCCAACAACCTTCTTCCCTCAGTAAGAGCATTGAAGATGGGTCGTGGCTGAGTCTTCCAGCATGATAATGACCTGAAACACACAGCCAGGGCAAATAAGGAGTGGCTCCGTAAGAAGCATTTCAAGGTCCTGGAGTGGCCTAGCCAGCCTCCAGACTTCAACCCAATAGAAAATCTTTGGAGGGAGCTGAAACTCAATGTTGCCCAGCGACAGCACTGAAGCCTGAAAGATCTGGAGAAGAGCTGTATGCAGAGGTGGGCCAAAATCACTGCTGCAGTGTGTGCAAGATTGGTCAAGAACTACAGGAAACATCTGACCTCTGTAATTGCAAACAAAGGTTTCTGTACCAAATATTAAGTTCTGTTTTTCTATTGTATCAAATAACGTATGTCATGCAATAAAATGCTAATTAATTATGTAAAAATCATACAATGTGATTTTCTGGATTTTTTTTAGATTCTTTCTCTCACAGTTGAAGTGTACCTACAATAAAAAGTACTACATTCTTTGGAGGTGGGAAAACTTGCAAAATCAACAGTGTATCAAATACTTATTTTTCTCACTGTATGCTCTCTTTTAGACATCTGGTTCCAGATTATAGTTTTCCTATTTGCACTGTTATCATGTTCTTGTAGATATTCACAGTCGCAAGGGTCAATGAAACAATCTGTTGAACGTAATACAAGTTCTCAAGATATGGAATAAATAGTCATCCAAGGTACCGGACTTTACTGGCTCCTTCAAGTTGACACCAGTCAAATTACTGAATAGCGCTTTTTTTAGTGTTGAAAGAAACCAACTTTTAGCTGTGCCAAACACTGCTCATATTGAGGGTTGGATCCTGTCCTGCACAGGAGTAGACTGAGAACGTTACCTGTTCCCCTGTGGGCCAGTCAGAGCCTGGTTGGTAATTGATCATCCATTTTATTAATGAGAGGAACTATGAAATGCTTTATACCAGCTTTTTTTCCCATTCCTGCACAGAGGCCCACCAGGGCCAGTACAAACCGAGTTATTGATCATTAATTTTCTTGCTTTACACCAACCATTAAAAACAACATAATATGCTTTTCTGTCTGTCCTCTTTTCTTGATTGAAGTTTCAAATTATTACTCTATTTTTGGGCTTGAGATTACTCCTTAGTTGCCCATTTTAATTTTTTTTATCCCAATTCCCCTCCCCCCTTAAAAAAATATTGATAAATATTCACAAATAAATATTAGTAACATGTCAAAAAACAGATGTCAAAATAGGCAGTGACAGCCAGCAGTATTGGGTGGAGTATGGCAAAATGCACAGATGGAACAGGAGTAAATCAGCTGTCACGCAGTGCCTTGGGACTGTGGGCACTAACCAGGTCCTTTAAACTAGGGGCGCCCTAATCTATCCCTGTCCCCCGTATTACTCCTGAAGGTGGAGACGCCGGCTTTTCGTGCCTTTCTATGCTCCTATATGAACCCTTATCTGTCTCCTACCCCACCCAGGGAGGTGGGAAGCAGAAGTGTATACGAATACACTAACCAGACAAACAAGGGAAGACAGACAGGGATAAATGAAAATACCAATCATACAAAATACATTCACCAAACAACAGAGTGGAACACAGAGGAATAAATGGAAGGAAAACCAAATAGGAGAGGATGAGGATGTGCATACAAACAAAACGCCAAGCAACAATCTCCTGAAGAAATCTTCAAACGCCAACTCCAAACCAGGCAGTAAGAACTAACACTGGCAATACCTAAGTGCCAGACGTGAGCATATATAGCAGAGGGGAGTGGCCAACACTGAACAGCTGAGACAATCCAGGTAAGAAAACTCCAGGAGCTTCAACTGAACAGATCAACCCTTGCTTTGCTAGCAAGGAAAAAACTGCACTATTTAATAAGATGGTGAAGTACTTCTAACCAGTGCAGGAGTTTGTGAAACCAGACGCCGCCATCTCCTGACCCCTCTCTGTCGCGGTATCCCTGTGACATCAGCGCTGTGTGACATGCACAATTTCTCACACAGACTAAACTAGAACTAATGGTGATGTCTGGTGTTTAAATGCTAGGGCTAGTCTAGGAGTATTTAGTTTTAGATTTTTTTAATATCTGTAAAAAGTATTGATAGATTTGCAAACATTATTGCAGTTACAATGCCAAAGAAACTACAGAAACGGAAGGCAATATTGTGTGCATAGGCGGATTATATTAAGGTTAATCTGGGCTACCACCAGTGGCCCGAGGCTTCGGGGAGGCCCCATGAATTGCCCCCACTATAATTTGCGATCACATGTTCAAATTGTCACCGCCATGGGCGGTTTGCATGATGCTGGACCCGCCCTGCCACATGACGTCAGGCAGGGCAGGACCCAGCATACACAGCGCGGGCCCGTCAATTTAAAATGTCAATTTACTCACGTCACGTAGAAGCTCCATCCGCCGCGGCCGCATATTGTCACCACCGTGGGCGGTTTAAATAATGCTGGGCCTGCCCTGCCCCATGATGTCAGGCACAGCAGGACCCAGCATACACAGCACTGGCGCGTCACTTTAAAAGTTGAAATGACTCATGCGCATATTGTAATGAAGCTGATCTGAAGCTGTTCTGTTGAAGAGGAGCTGGCTCCCACGCACCCAGAATTTAGCCTGAGCCTGTCTGACTCCCTCGGTCATCCTGCTGAGCCCCCCTCTCAACTGTCTGAGTCTGTATTCCCTCCTAATTTTCTAAAAAGTATGTGTTATTTATATTATATATTGATAAAATTACAATGTCCCTGCCAATTCATACAGAGTGCTGCTGGCTGCCCACTAGTTCTTTGGCCCTTGGACCCAAAAAAGAATAATTTTACTTTCATCAGTCCACAAAATGTTTCTCCATTTCTCTTTAGACCAGTTGATGTGTTCTTTGGCAAAAATGTATCCGCTTCAGTACATGTCTTTTTTTTTTTTTTTAAAACAGTGGGACTTTGCAGGGACTTCTTGCTAAGAGATTAGCTTCACACAGGCATCTTCTAACTGTCACAGTACTCACAGGTAACTTGAGACTGTCTTTGATCATCCTGGAGCTGATCATTGCCTGAGCCTTTGGCATTCTGGCTATTCTTAGATCCATTCAAATGGTCTTCCATTTTCTTCCACGTCTCTCTGGTTTTGTTTTTCTATTTTAAAGCATTGGAGATCATTTTAGCTGAACAGCCCATCACTGTCTGCACTTCTTTATAAGTTTTACCCTCTCCAATCAACTTTTTAATCAAAATACGCGCTTCTTCTCAACAATGTCTCGAATGACCCATATTTCTCAGGTTTTCAAGGAGAAATGCATGTACAACATGTGCTGGCTTCACCCTTAAATAAGGACCACCTGATTCACACCAATTTCTTCACAGAATGATTGACCTCACTAATTGAACTCCACACTGTTATTATTTTGAACACACCCCCAGCCATTTAATTATTCAAATACACAGACTCAAAAACATGCAGATCATGAATGCTGAGTCTGTTGATTTTCTTAGAATCTACTGCACCAACTGGTAAATTGTTTGACATGTAGTAATAAAATTTATACCAAAAACAGTGATTAATCTGGTTAGTCATATTGGACTGCTATTATTTTGAACACTACTGTATATGTTCATTACATATTATCTGATCACCTATTTAGAATGCCTGGTCAGTTAAAATAGTGGTAAGGCTACATAGGGCATTTCGACGAGGAGCGGGGGTGTCATACTGTTTCAACTTAGGGTGCCAACCTTCGCTGTCAGGAAGGGAATTGTGAAGGGCAAAACTAGTCCCCATCTACTTTAATTTCTGCTTTTTTTTTTTTTAAATCACTGTTTTTATGTGCAAATGTGTGTTAATTTATTTATGTGTGCATTTATGTCTTTATGCATTCGTTTTTTAAACTAACTAGATAAAGAGAGAATTTGTTAAGGTTTTTTGTCATGGTTTACATGATCTCTTTGGTTGTTGATTGAGGGGGCTGTGTGGTGGCTCATACCGTATATAGGGGATGTCAGCATACTGAATTCTGCTCAAGACTAAGTCATACAATTAATATAAAAATATAATTATAATTAATATGTTACTATTAATATTGAGCAGAATTGATTTCAGCCAATTGGTTGGCCTCCACAACAGTCATGGTTTCTCATGTGGCCCCTTGGGAAAATTATTATCTGGGGAGGGGGGGGGGGCAGACCTTCTAAACTGTCCGGGGCCCAGGCTGCTCTTAATCCACCCCTGACTGTGCGGTGTATAGCAAATTGCACAGACAGGACAGGCGCACTACAATCTGTGCTGTATCACATGCACAACCTCGCATGTGAACACAAACTAAACTAAAATGTAACGTCTTGTCGTAGCATTGAAAAGAATCTAGTATTTTTTGTGTTATTTCTCTTAATTGTTTTTCTTTATTTCTCCCATAGTGAACACAGAATTGCAGGACAGAAATTTGTAAAAATTATGGCTCTCAGAATATGGCGACGCGAAAACAAAATTTTTTTTTTTATTAAATGTATTTATTATACATACAGTAAGTAGTAAAACGTATGTAAAACAACATAAGGTTGGTATTATCATAATCATCCTGTCCCACAGCAAGTGAATAGTGGAAAATGGAAAACATCAGAAAAACAGCAAAACAAGCGCTGTTTTTTTCTACTTTTCCCCATGAAGAGTTAATAAAAGTCAGTTTTTATGGAGAGAGGAGTGAGAGAATATTTTCCAGCTCCAAAGATCGGGTGCTCATTGTTTTCAATGGGGTTCGGGTTCTGGTACCCGAATCAAACTTTGGACTAAATTTTGCGTTGGGTACCAGAATCCGAACTTCCATGGGTTCGCTCATCTTTAGCTACAAAAACAACTAAATAACAAACTCATACAGCTATGTCGACAAAAAAAATATAAATACTATGGCACCTGGAATGTGACAATGAAAAAAAGGAAAAAATACTTTGTCCCAAAGATCCAAAATAGGAAAGTCCTTAAAGGGAATCTGTCATCACATTTGACCTCTCTAAGCTATTAAAGGGGTTGTCCACTACTTTGACATTGATGCCCTATCCGTAGGATTCAATTGAATTGGAGGCGGATGTGCAGTTACAAGCGGCGGCCACTACAACTTGATGGCCAGCACCGCAGGTAAGGACTTCGTAACAGCTGATCGGCGGGGGTGCCGCGTCCAGGACCCCAGCCGATCATACATTGATGCCCTATCCCACGGATAGGGCATCAATGTCAAAGTAGTGGACAACCCCTTTAATATGGGCATGCAGGTTTTAGGCTGCTGAAAAAAATCACACCTGTATGCCTCATAACAGATGCCTTGTTGCTGATAAATAATTTTTTATCACTTTATGTAAATTACTTCTTCCAAGCTATGGGGAGGACGCTGCCTCCTCACTTCATTATCATGTATCGCCTCCCATCAGAGTCACTCTGTCCCTGTGATGTCGGGTGCTTGTCAGGAAATCCAGTGCCTGTGTATTCCATCTCCCGTCGTTCCTCAGTGTTCCGCCCTTCCATGGGCACGAGCTTCACGTTCCTTCTGCGCAGGTGCCAGTGAGACACTGGTACTTGTGTAGTGCAAGGTTTCTGCGCGCCAGAGAACACTGGGAGCAGAAGTGTGGTACTATTCATGCAGTCAGACCTACTGGACTGTAATAACAACATATTCTTTCTAAGGTTATTTGATTTCCAGAGCCAGTAACCCTGAGATAAAGAAGATAGCCCAAAGTTTTTCCAGCAAGCATTTATTAATGATTGGCAACCAGAAGTTTGAAATGCAGTTATATCCACAAATGTTAACAAATCTAGACACCTGGCTTATGTGTGTGTGTTTTCTGGGTGCTATTTATATTTTGGAATACAGACTCTTATTGGTAATTGCTAGGGATGAGCACAAATGCTCGTTACTTGGGTGCTTGAGTGACATGTTCAAGTGCCCGTATTCGCATGTTTTGTGGCTTTCAGATGCTGAGCCAGATTTGCTTTCTTAGTAAAACGCATCTCGCATATACTGCATGAATACGGCTTCTCCCCTGTGTGAATTTTCTGGTGTCTATTAAGATGTGTTTTTTGGTTGAAAGATTTCTTACATTCTGAACATGAGTATGGCTTCTCCCCTGTGTGAATTCTCTGATGATTAACTAGATCTGATTTCTGTCCAAAACATTTCCCACATTCGGAACATGACAATGACTTCTTCACTCTGTGACTTTTCTCATATCTAACAAAATGACTTTGCATTGGAACACATCTCTTATTTTGATAAAATGAATATGAAGTCTCTCCCGTTTGAATTCTTTGATGTTCAACAACCTTACTTTGATTTTCAATTTTCTTAACAGTCTGTAATGAATCAGGAACGAAGACCAGTTGGACAGGGTAACATAATTTATATATGCTGTGAGGGGCTGAGGGTATAGGTGGGATAATGACTTGCTGTTCATATGTATTTTGTGTGATAACACGATCATCTGCTGCAAAATCTGTAGATACCACATGATTTTTTGAGCTTCTTACACGATCACCTACCAAAAATAAAATTAAGATTTTTTTTTTATTTTTGGTTACATCAGTTAAAAATATTGGTGGTATTTTATAACATTTATGTACAAAGAAAAAAAGTCATACAAATTACAAGGCATATAGCACAATTCAATAAATAACAGATTTCAGGGCCCCTACTGATCACCGTCTATATGATAATGGGAAGTTTAACCCTTCCAGACGAAACTATCAATTACTGTATGTTGAAAACGATAAGCTAGATTCCTCTTTTTCCTGACATCTACCAGAAAATTCACATTAGTGCAACATGATGTCCAGCTTAAAATGGTGGGTTTGAATGACATTAACGTGTACAACAACCTTATGACTTTGGTGGTAAAACAGATCATAATAGCAACATAGGTTGAATAAAGACCTAGGTTCATTAAGTTCAACCTTTCTCCCCTAATTGTACTCACTACACTAACTTACTGGGACTAGGCCTCACAAATGTATTATTACCATTTTTATTATTACTGCACTATTGCAATTACAAGTGAACCCGTTTATAATTTTTTACATTAGTTAATATTTTGTATTACTCTAGTGATTCTAATAATGGTATTACTAAAATCCCTATGCCTAAATCTGTTGATCCAGAAGAAGGCGAAAACCCCAGGACACATTCAGCCAATTTGCATCACGGGTAAAAATTCCTTCTTGACTCAGAGAAAAGGCGATCAGTCCAAGAACCCTGGATCAAACCTAATTCTGATACTAGTTATGTAATTTCTATTACCGTACTAAATTGACTACTATAGGTGTAACATTTTGTCTAATTTAACTGTAAGGCTGCGTGCCCACTATGCGCTTTTCAACCGGTTTTGCAGGGAATTTCCGCAGCGAAAACGCTTAAAAAACGCTTGGTAACACATGCCCCATGGTCTCCAATGATAATCTGCATGTGCTGTGCACATGCTGCGGAAATTTCCGCTGCGGATTATCATTGCGGAAAAATCCGCAGCATGTCCATTATTTTTGCGGAAACGCGGCGTAATTGCCGCCATTGACTTGCATTGAAACGCATAATATCCGCATGACTACATGTACACATGCGGATATTAAGCAATTCAATGTGCGGATGGTACCTGGGTCTGGAGAAGAGGAGACTCTCATCCAGACCCAGGTACCATAGTACCTGTAAAAAAAAAAGAATTTAAAATAAAAAATAAACATTATACTCACTCTCTGATGGCCCGCGGTCTTCTCTCCGGTGCATCCTGGCTCCCCGGTGGCTCGCAATGGTGTAAAAATACCTTCCATGACGTCATTTATTCATGTGACAGGTCACGCGACTGCTGACGATGGTCACGTGACCTGTCACATGACTAAATGACTTCATGGAAGGTCCATTTACACCACCGCAAGCCACCCAAGACACCGGACGCACCGGAAAAGGAGACCGGGGGACATCGGAAGGAGAGTATAATGTTTTTTGTTTTGTTTTTTTTACCATTTTTATTCTTTTTTTAACTATTAACTTGGTCACACTATATAAATCCATGTCGGTTGCATGGATTTATATAGTGCGACCAAGTTGTCAAGCACTTTCCAAGTGATGCTAAAATCGCTTGGAAAAGAGCTTGATAACCCACATGCGAAAATGCATGTGAAGAACGCTTGAAAAACGCTTCTACCTGGCAGGAAAAACGCATGTAAAATCCGAATGCGTTTTTCCTGCCAGGGAGATGCAGAAAAAAATCAGGAGCATTTCTGCATCGTGGGCACTTAGCCTTATCGTCCAGGCCTTTTTTTGAAAGCTGTTATAGTGTCAGCCATTACTACCTCTTGTGGTCGGCATTCCACAGTCCGACTGACTGTACTGTAAAGAACCCTTTCCCGTTTAGGTGCCGGAATCGCCCTTCTTCCACCCGTAATGATTGCCCCCTGGTCCTTAGTATGGTCTTTGGAAGGAATAAGCCATGTGCTAGTCCTTTGTACTGACCACACATATATTTATACATGTAAATGAGATCTCCTCTGAGGAGTCGTTTTTCTGAGCTAAAAAGCTCAACTTTTTCAACCTCTCATCATATGAGAGGCCTTCCATCCCTTGTAATAATCTAGTTGCCCGCCTTTGAAATAACTTCTGAATATCTTTTTTAAAATGTGGAGTCCAAAACTGGATCCCATATTCCAGATGTGGCCTCACCAGTGATTTATAAAGGGATAATAATATGTTGGGATCTCGGGATTTTATTTCTTTTTTTATACATACATACATAGTAAATTAATTCTACAAACTGTAAAACAATACATATAAAAATACAAAATAACAATATAATAACAATTTTTTTAATTTTTTTTTATAAAGCGCTCACCCAGTCCGTGTTTTTTGCCCAACTTTGCCTATCCAGAGTAAGAGCAACAGCGTTCTGCCTGGCTTAGACAACGAGAACAGGTGAGTGTAACAGCTCACATTTTATCAGCATATCCCATGGTCTATCAGCACTAGGAGCGCTTTTCTACCCCTTTTATCTTACAAAGGACCAGGGAACATTCATTACAGGTGGAAGAAATGCGATTCTGCCAGCTAAATAGGAAAGGATTCTTTACAGTTAGAGCAGTCGAACGGTGGAATGTCCAACAATAATATAACAGCATTTAACCCCTTCACGACATCCAACATACATGTACAGAGAAGCGGGAAGTGCGTTCCCGCAAACCAACGTATATGTACGGCACTGCTACAGTTGTCCACCGTGCTGAATCGCGCAATGACTGAGTAAAGATGGCTGCTGTCCTTGACAGCAAACCATCCCTACACATCGTCTAGAACTTTACCCCCTCCCCCCCGATCGCTGTGATTGACCAGTCAATTATAACCAATGAATCACAGTGTTTTGGTAATAAAAAATAAATCAGTGGTGGCAAGTGGTGTCAGACAACACAAATCATAAAAAGTAATAAGGAAGCGGTGATTATGGCAACGTCTCTGTTTATTAACCCTTTGGCTCCAATTGGTCAATCAATAATTACCGACCAATCAGAGCCAAAAAGGTTCATGTAAAATAATGATTGCCGCTCCGCATATTTCACTCAGAATTAGTGTGCAAAGCGGTTGTATAGTTCCTCCTGAGAGAAATAATTGGTGGCCAGTGGCTGTGATCCTCCTCCATTGATAGCTTCATATCATCTGATCTTCTGTTCCTGTGCTGTCTGCTCTGTGAGACTCATCACCAGCAGCCAAATTCCCAATCCCTATTCCATCTTCCCCCTCCTCCTACTCCCCAATTGCATTTTTGGAGCAATGGGATTTTTTTGCGCCTTTTATATGTGCGTCCCACAGCTGCAGTACTCTGATCTGTGTTGCTAATCAGACTCCGAGTCCCCCCACTCACCCAATTGCATTCTGCGCTGAGCATTCATGCTCAATTTTTGGTGCACTTTTTTTTTTTTTTTGCAATACTTATGTGTGCACTTCATGTAGCCGCAGTTCTCAGATCAGTATTGCTGATCAGAGTCTACGCCCAGGAACTTTTTATTATTTTTTTTCTATAAGTAGAGTAGAGGTCATCGCAATGTTAGTGATGTCCATTTTTGTAAAAAAAAATAAGTAAATAAAATAGTAGTTAGTAGCTTTTTTACTTCAACTGATTTTCCTTTTCATTTTTTTTCTTCTAAGTGTTTCTTCCAAATTTTTCTTTTTTTACTTTTCTTTTTTATGTTTTTTCCTCTCTACTTTAATAGTAAATTTCATAATAAATAGTACCCTTTGTACACTCCTCACACAATGGATGTGTAAAAACACCACTTACAGACACTTCCCCAGGGATTAGAAAAATAAAATAAAAATGGTCCAGTCATCAAGAAGCCGCTTTTCAGCAGAGGAGGCATACGCTTTCCGAATCGGATTCAGGCAGTGAGGAAGATGCCACATTCCTCCTCATCTAATGAGGAGGGACCCCCAAGCAAAGTGCTTCGGGACCAAGGCAACCACTTCAGCAATTGAACCCATATGGACTCCACGCCTCAAAAATTATCAGCCTCTTATTCTGGATTTCATGGACAGCTCAGGAATCCAATTTGACACTACAGGCCTCGCTTAAACTGACTTTTTCTAAGTCTTCTTCACTGAGGATATAAAAAACTTATGGTTGCCCAAACAAAATGATATGCGCATTAATTTTTCACCCACAATCCCACGTCATCATTTGCCAGATGGACCCCAAAAATGTAGCAGAAAGTATGATATTTTGGGGCATTGTGCTACATATGGGTGTAGTGAAAAAAAAACAGATTCGGGAATATTGTAGTACTGATAAGCAGTACGACAGTTTTCTGTATGGCCATGACAAGGAAATGATTTGAAGCAATCCAAACATTTTTGCACTAAAACGATAATGTGCAATGTCCTCCCCGAGACGATCGCAAGTTTGATCGTCGATACAAAATTCGGCTAGTAATTGACCACTTCAACAGAAAATTTATACATCCCCCAAAGGGACATCTGTATGGATGAATCTCTGGTTCATTTCAAAGGGAAACTCTAAAATTCTAACTATACTAGCCCAGTAACAGGGCAAGGTATGGAATTAAAATGTACAAGCTGTGCCAGAGTTCCTCAGGGTACACCCATAGATTTAAGGATTACGAATTGAGGGACACCCAGACTTAACCACCTGAATGCCCCCCTGTCTTGGGAGTGGCAAATTTGTGTTGGAATTGGTGCACCCACTTCTGGATCAGGGTTATCACCTTTACGTTGATAACTTCTACACCAGCATCCCACTCAAATAGCAAGCCTTCCCTTCCAAGCCTTGCTGTGCGGCCAAACAGTAGTTTTCCACCACATATGCGGTATTGTCATATTCAGGAGAAATTGCACAACAAATTTTGTGGTCTATTTTTTGTCTTATTACCCTTGTTACAATAAAAAATGTAAGGCTCAAACAGCATTTTTGTTAAAAATCGCCAATTTTTTAATTTTCCAATGTTATAAAATTCTGTGAAGTACCTGTGGGTTCAAGATGCTCACCACACACCTAGATAAATTCCCACCACATATGGGGTATCGGTGTACTCAGGAGAAATTCCACAACAAATTTTTGGCCCATTCTTTCCTAATACCCTTGTGAAAATGATAAATTTGTGGCTAAAGCAACATTTTTGTAGGAAAAGATAAATTTTTCATTTTTTCCTTTCACACTGTTTTAGTTCCTGGAAGCACCTAAAAGATTAATAAACTTCTTGAATGTGGTTTTGAGCACTTTGAAGGGTGCAGTTTTTGAAATGGTGTCCCTTTTGGGTATTTTCTGTCACATATTCCCCTCAAAGTCACTTCAAATGGTATGTGGTCGCTAGAAAAATAGGTTTGGTAATTTTGCTACAAAAATAAAAAAAATGCTGATAAAGTTTTCACCCTTCTAACTTCCTAACAAAAAAAAATGTCAAAAACGATACTTATTGAAAGTAGACGTGTGGTAAATGTCATTTATTAACTATTTTGTGTGGTATAACTATCTGGCTCAAGGTAAAAAAAAATTGTAAGTTTGAAAATTTTTCATCAAAAATAAACGCAAATCATATCAACTTAAATGTACCTTTAACACGAAGTACAATGTGTCACGAAAAAAAACAATCTCAGAATTGACCTGAGGAGGTTGAAGCATTCCAGAGTTATTACCACATAAAGAGCCACTAGTCAGAATTGAAAAATGTTTCCTTGTCAGGAAGGTGAAAAGAGGCTTCATTGTGAAGGGATTAAAACAGGACTAGATGATTTTCTCACAACAAATGGCATTGTGGGCAGGACTGAGACAAGGGGTAGACACCCGCCTTGGACGCTACCTACTGCTTCCCTGATGGAGCTGTATGGTCATGTATGAAGAATCCATGGCCTTGAAGAAAGTGTAATTCTGGATTAGCACATGCAGTTTTTTATGTGTTTTTTTTACAAAATAAATAATCAAAGCATTCATACTTTTCCTTCTTTTATAAATCTGCTGTGACAAAAACATCTGCAAAAAAATGGTATAGAAACCTAATGTGTGAATCTGGCCTTATTTGTAATTTCTCTTTTCTGTAATATTACAAATTTATATCTGTACATACTATAAAACAATAACTCTTTGACTCTTTTCACTGACTCCTCAGTCCTAAAGTTCAAACCCATAATTTTTTTTAATAATAATATATTTAAAATAATGTTTTTGAAGTTTAGAGATGTTTTTAAGGACTGGATGACATGAGCTAACGATTGATCTGAGTCAAATGTAACCCAAAAACAAGAGGTGTGCTACTGGGGAGTAATGGTTGAGCCACAAACGGAAATGGCAATATCAGGCATAGGTAGGTTAGTGGAGGGAGGAAACACAAGGAGCTCAGTTTTTGACAGATTCAGTTTTAGATAGAGGGTGGACATAATGTTAGAGACAGCGGAAAGACAATCACTGGTATTTTGTAACGTTTCTCCTTATGGAGAGTGACACACCAGATCTGGCAGGTCAAGGTAAGGAGGCTTATTCGCCATGCAATGCTCCTCTGGGAAATTTAATATGCAAATTGCCTCTTCAGAGAAAAAGCGGACTTGTACTCTATAGCACCACCTATTGGAAGCAGCAATCCTAGAAGTCACAATCAACCCTTTAACGAGTCGTGCAACGTTACCCCTTAGACCTCAGTCCAGAGCCTCTCACCTAGCCAAATCAGTTCTCATACTCTGCACTGACGAGGGTCAACAGCCCGAAACACCGTGTCTGCAGACTGAGATTCTGATTTGGCTTTTATCCTAACTCATATTGCACGACTCGTTAAAGGGTTGATTGTGACTTCTAGGATTGCTGCTTCCAATAGGTGGCGCTGTAGAGTACAAGTCCTCTTTTTCTCTGAAGAGGCAATTTGCATATGGTATTTTGTAGTAATTCAGGGGTGATGCCAGGTGACGATATGTATAATTGGGTGTCATCTGCATATAGACGGTACTGAAAACCAAATCTACTGATGGTTTGTCCAATAGGGGAAGTATATAGGGAGATGAGGAGGGGAGCTAGAACTGAACCCTGAGGAACTCCCGAGGCCCCTATCACCAATTTCAGCGCTGACCATCTGGCCAATTATTTCAAAGAAAAAATTAACCAGAATATTTTCTAATTCCCTAATATCATGCATTCTCTTCACTCCTGAACATTATAAAGCTCACTTTCAGTCTTAAACCAGTCACAGAAGAAAAAAACAGGCTTCTCGCTTCTTCACGCCGAACAACCTGTTCCACTGACCCTATTCCCTCTCACATCCTCCAGACCCTTTCCCAGCTTTCACTGCCCACCTAAATAAAATATTTAACCTCTCTCTCTCATCTGGTATATTTTCCTCCTCCTTCAAACATTCTATTATACACCCATTACTTAAAAAAAAAATCTTCAACCAGAACTGCGCTGCTAACTATAGACTTGTCTCTAATCTCCCCTCTATCTTTAAACTCCTGGAAAGCTAGGTCCACTCTTATCTAATCTGCGATCTCTCAGATTTCTCTCTTCTTTACCCTTCTCAATCCGGTTTATGCTCCTTACAGTCAAGAAAAACTGCCCTTACTAGAGTCTCTAAGGCTATGTGCCCACGATGCAGAAATGAAGCAGAAAATTTCTGCAGCATTTCTGCATCTCCCTGGCAGAAAAAAACGCATGCCGATTGTGCATGCAGATTGTGCATGCGTTTTTCCTGCAGAATACATGCGGATCCACATGCGGGTTCACATGCGTTTCCGCATGCAGATTGACAAGCACTTTCCAGGCGATAGCATCACTTGGAAAGTGCTTGACAACTAGGTCACACTGTATAAATCCATGCAAACAGCATGGATTTATACAGTGTGAACCGTAAAAATTAAAACAAATAAAGCTATACTCACCCCCGAGGCCCCGGCGTGGCTGCAGCGCTGCTTCCTGGCTGGTTCCCAGCTGCCGGCATATCGCGAGACAGAGCGGTGAAGGGCCTGCGGTCACATGACTGTGACGTCACCGAAGGTCCTTCAGCGCTGCTGGCGTTCAGAGACAAGCCGCCGGACAGGTGAATATAAACTTTATTTGTTATTTTATTCTTTTTTTACAGGTACAATGGTACCCAGGTCTGGATGAGAGTCTCCTCTCCTCCAGAACTGAGTACCATCCGCACATAGAGACGCATAGAAGCCGCTTGTAAAAATGTACAGTCGCGGTTTCTATGCGTCTCAATGCAAGTCAATGGCGGGAGTTCCGCTGCGCTTCCGCAAAATTAAATGACATGCTGCAGATTTTTGTACGCAGCATAAACGCTGCGGAAAAATCCGCAGCATGTGCATAGAACATGCGAAATCCCCTTGGGGACCATGGGGTGCGGATTACCTAGCGTTTTACAAGCGTTTCCGCTGCGGAAATTCCGCAGCATAAACGCTTGAAAAACGCTACGTGGGCACACAGCCTAATGGTCTACTAACAGCTAAATCTAATGGTCACTACTCAATGCTGATTTATCCTGGATCTTTCTGCAGCATTCAACACCGTGGATCACCAGCTCCTACTCACTATGTTCCACTCATTTGGTCGCAAGGATACTGCTCTCTCATGGTTCTCCTTCTACCTCACTGTTCATGCCTTCAGTGTATCATTTGATGGCTCTTCTTTACAGCCTTTACACCATACTATTGGGGTTCCTCAGGGTTCAGTCCTAGGTCCCCTCCTTTTTTTTCTATACACCATCCCCACTGGAGAAACCATCTGATTCGGTTTTCAGTACCATCTCTAAACTGATGATACCAAATTATACACTTCTTGCATCTCCCCAGATTACTAGAAACCCGGGGCGGACATATCATTGGTGAAACCTGTGCGGCTGCACAGGGGCCCAAGAGGTAAGGGGGTCCATTTCTACCTCCAAAGCAGGATCAATTTTGCATTTTTAGAAGCTCTTGGGCTGCAAAGGACCCATATATTGTTCTTTCACAAGGGCCCTTTTCTGTCTGTGTCCGCCCGTGCTAGAAACAGCAAACTTTGTCTGTCTGCTGTCTTTAAATTTGTGTCTTCCTTCTTTCTTATTCTGAATCTGTCAAAAACTGAACTACTTGTGTTTCCTCCTTCTACTAACCTACCTATACCCAATATTGTCATTTTTGTGTGTTGTTCTACCATAACTCCCAAGCAGCACGCCCACTGTCTTGGGGTTATATTTGACTCAGATCTTTCCTTCACTACTTATAACCGATCACTCACTTGCTCACGTCACCTGCACCTCAAATACATCTATAGAATTGACCATTTCTTACCTTTGACTATGCAAAAACTGTTACTGTTGCTCTTATTAGTTCTCATCTAGACTATTGCAACTCTCTACTAATCGGTCTCCCTCTTTCTAGACTCTCCCTTCTGCAATCTATCATGAATGCAGCAACCAAGATCATATTCTTGTCCAAACACTACACTGATTCCTCCACCCTGTGCCAGTCATTGCAATGGTAGGCCATCTGCGACAGAATACAATATAAACGTATTACTCTCACTTACTAAGCTCTCCACAGTTCTACACTGCCCAAAATCTCATCTACTAATGACCTAAGACTAACAACTTTAATAATCCGAACCTCCTAGTCCTGTCTCAAAGACTTCTCTTGTGCTGTGGCCGTTCTCTGGAATGCATTACCCTCAACAATTTGATAAATTCCTAGTATCCACAGTTTGAAGCATGCTAGAAAAACACATTTCTTTACAATGTCCCATCATCTTACCTGATTAATCTATTTCCTCTTTGCCCTTCCTAAATTTTCCTCAGAGTCTGATCCTTTATATCATCTGTTTTCACACCATCCATGCACTGAATAGCACTCTGTTCTGGTGACTGGTTCATGCAGCGTTATTTGAATACCCTATTTACTGTATTGATGGCTGGACTGCCCTTTTTACCATTCACCTTTTGTGTCTCACCTATTTTCTCATAGATTGTAAGATTGTGAGCAGGGGCCTTACTTCTCTTGGTATGTCTTGAATTATGTGTTACTCTGTAATGTCTGATATTGTCTGTACAAGTCTCCTCTGAATTGAAAAGTGCTGCGGAATATGTTGGCGCTATAGAAATTAAAAATTATTATTATTATAGCCTTCAAAAAAGCCTTCAAAATGGCTGTGTAAAATTATGTAAACATAGTTACAGACTCTTTATATAGGTCTAGAGCAGGGATGTCAAACTGAAAAACACAAAGGGCCAAAATGAAAAACATGGACAAAGTCGAAGGCCAACCAATATCCAGTTTAATGGGCCCCACACAGTCCTCCATGCAGAATAATGGGCCCCACATAGTCCTCCAAACAGTATAATGGCCCCACAAAGTCCTTCATACAGAATAATGGCCCCGCATAGGTGTGGTGGCTCTGGTGTCGTCAGCAAAATATAATCACCAGATTTGGCCCTGGAGCCAGAGTTTGACATGTATGGTCTAGAGCAGTGTTTCCCAAACTCCAGTCCTCACGGACCCCACAGGTCATGTTTTCAGGATTTACTTAGTATTGCACAGGTGATAGAAGTATCATCAAGGCATCAGGAATTCTCTCACCTGTGCAATACTATGGAAATCCTGAAAACATGACCTGTGGGGTCCGTGAGAACAGGAGTTTGAGAAACACTGGTCTAGAGCAAGGGTGGGGAACCTTAGGCCCATGGGCCGTTTACGGCCCCTGATAACCTTCTCTTCGTCACACTGAGCAGATTCCCGAGGACCGCAGAACTCAGGGTGGCAGCTGAGTTTTGAGAAGCTGCCCATTAATTTTTTCTTGCTCTGCGAGCACGCACATGCAGTGTTCATTACTAAATGCTACGACCCATGAAGGATTAAGTTCTGATGCTGGCCAGTGTCAGCATCAAGAAGTACTTTGTGGACGGAGTTACTGTGAGATGCGCTCCCGTCCCACAGAAGGCAGTAGTGGCAGCCCCCTGTGTCTTCTGTGATCTATACACCGCATTTTCATGTCTCCTGTGATGTACATACCATAGCCCCACTGTCTCTTGTGATGTGTATAACCCCAAAGTCTCCTGTGATGTATATAACCCCAACTACAATGTCTCCTGAGATGTATATACTTAAGCCCCAATGTCTCTTTTGATGAATATACCATAGCCCCAAGTCTCCTGTAATGTATATATCACAGCCTCATGTCTCCTATGATTTATATACTCCAGCACCAGTTTATCCTATGTGATGTATATACTGCCATTTAAGCATTTTCTATGTGATGTATATTTAGCAGTCTGAGTGTCTCCTATGTAATTTACAGTATATGCAGCACCCCCAATGTTTCCCATGTCATGTATATATGACAGTCTCGGTGTCTCATATGTGATGTATACGGGAGTCTGAGTGTCTCCTATGTGATTTATATTCAGCAGTCTCAGTATCTTGTATGTGATGTATACAGCTTTCTCTGTGTCTCCTATGTGATGTGTATATAGCAGGCTCGGTATCTCCTATGTGATATATATATCAGTCTCGGTGTCTCCTATGTGATGTATACATCGGACCTCCCACTACTTGAGCTCTTTAAATGTTACATGAGTAGTGATGGATTTCCCACTGTGAGGAGACCTGCAGTGTAATATACATCTGTATTCGGTACGAATGCTGCGAATTCTTTACAAAACTTATCATTGCAAAAAGTCTTCTGGGCTCCAGATCGACGCAAACCTGGAAAAGCAGTTATGAGTAGCAACATCATCCATACCACCTAACATCACAGCTGCACCAAGAGAAGCAGCTCCAGCCATCACATTGGGAATGAGTTAATTAAATGTTTAACCAAATATAGCAGGATAAATTTCAAGTTGATAATTTTGTATAGCCCCTAAAGGATGGTATAAATATCCAAATGGCCCAAAACAAACAAAATGTTCCCCGTCTATGGTCTAGAGAATATGGGTGCAGCAAATATTAAAAAAAATGTGTATTTATTCATATCTATTACCTGGTGATATGAGGCGCTGGGGAACCTCCATAATGACGTCCTTGTACAGATCTTTGTGTCCTTCTAAATACTCCCACTCCTCCGTGGAGAAATAGACAGCAACATCCTGACATCTTATAGGAACCTGACACATACAATGATACAGTCATCCCCCCGATCCCTTCATAGCGTTACTGCATAATATCCCAGAATTCCCAGCAGTGTCACCTCTCCAGTCAGCAGCTCAATCATCTTGTAGGTGAGTTCTAGGATTTTCTGGTCATTGATGTCCTTATGTTTCAGGGGGTTAGGTGTAGACCCCGTGATTGGGCTCAGGATTCTTCCCGATCCCTCGGTCACAGGGGCCGGACAGCGCTCACGAGAGGTCTTTTTCACTACTATGTAATCCTGGTTATGGAGAGACACATTAATAAATCTCACTACAGACATTTCCAGAGTCCTCACCTCTCCAGTTCTGTCCATCTGTTATTCCCATAGATAAGAATGATGTAATGTGACGTCATCAGAATCTCTCACCTCTCCAGTAAGCCGGAAGAGGATCTGTACGGTGAGGTGTAATATCCTCTCCACCATCTGGTCTTTGTCCATAGCCATCCTTGATGGGTCAATTAGAAAAAATTCTCTTATATAGAAGATCGCCACTGAGAGGATAAGATATTGTAGGAACCTGAATGGGGAGAAGATAAGTCAATATCATGAACTGCAACATGAAGGTAGTTCCTTTGAAGACAAAGATGTGTCAGAGTCTGACACACTTTAACATAAACGCTATAGCTAATTTCTGACCACAAATTGTTGGACAGCATAAATGGCACATAATCACTCTAGACCAGACCTGGGCAAATTGCGGCCCATGGGCTATATCCGGCCCCCTGGCTGTTGCAGTCCGGCCTGCGGCCCGAGACAGCCGAAGGGCTGAAAACAGCCTCATCCACCTTCCACCCAATATCAGAGATATCTACGTCCTCAGGATGCAGATAGCGGTGAAGAATACATTGGTGGAGCTCTTTGTTCCACCAATCAGCGTGTGCGACAGATACAGCAGGCACGATGACTTCACTACGTTGCGTCTGTTTTGAGCAGAGTCAGTGCACTGGAGACCGGAGCAGAGCGCCGCGGGAACAGGAGCGAGTTGAGTATGTGTTCTTTTATTTTGCTTTTTTATACACTGTATGTGTATGGGATGTGTGCCAGAATATAGGATGCTATGTGGGGGCTCACCCTGTATATAGGGGAATTGTGTGGGGGTTCATATTGTTTATATAAAAAGACTGTGTAGGGACTTATGCTGTATATTGGGGGATGGTGCGGGGGCTCATACTATATATAGGGGACTCTGTGGGGGCTCATAGTGTATATAGGGAGGCTATGTGAGGGCTTGTACTGTATATAGGGGGACGATATGGGGGCTAAAACTGTATATAGATGCTGGAAAAGGAAGTTGTTTCTGCGCTCTCTGAAGTCACGACAAACCATTAGTATGGATAAAAAATGTAGGTTTATTGTCTACGCGTTTCAGAGTCCACTGACTCCTTCCTCAGGACAACCGTACATAACAATGGAGTAATCAACATACATGGTATAAATACAAAAAAAAAAATTCAAAAAAAGCCATCAAAGAACAGAGGGAGGGGTGTATGCAATCACATGCCTATTACGGTCACATGTTTGGAACAGACCATCTGAAGATATGCAAATTGCAAGTATTTACTACTAGGTAGGGAAAATGAACATATGTTGAAATCTGCCAAAGCCCAAATATTTAAATAAATAAAATATGTTAGTATCGACTTGACATACTTATTGGGTTGTGAACGGGTAGTAAAAAGGGTAAAAAGAAGAGACAAAGAGTGGATTGCTACCTGTAGAGCTATGGTGTCACGCCAGGTGTTAGTGCAACACAGAGGGAAAAGGGAAAGGGAGCCCAGACACTAGGGAAAGGGGGAAGTGGAGACCTCCTAGTCTGGTCTAGCGTCACCCTATTTCAACTACTGTCCCTATATTGCCTCTTCAGCAATTGCCGCACGCGTGCCTAGCCCTACTTTCCCTGGCGTATGGCTGCAGCTAGGGATGGAAGCATATGAGCACCAGTCAACCTCCACCAAACACTATAGACAACAAGGGAAGACAAAACAGGGGGAAAGCTTAGCTTTGGATTATTCCAAATATGCACACGGCCTCAAGCTCCAGAGAGGACGAAATACTGCTCCTGCTAAGCCTCACAAGTAGAAATCAATATAGCCGGCGACTCCCTCTCAGACACCCCCGGTATATATACACCAAGGCCAGAGAGCTAATTAGCAAGAGGGAGGAAGCCGCTAGGTCCTAAAGACAGCCTCTTATCTAAGAAGCTGTCTGCAATACCAAACGTAGAGATCTCCTGCAACACACTGCACCTGTGTGCACCTCTGACATACCCGTGACATATGGATTGGTGCAATTAACAATTGTACTAGTGGGTTTATACAAGTTCAAATCACCTAGTAACTAGAATTATATCTGTAAATAAATAAAATAATTAAAAATTATTTAATGGGTGGTTATTTTCTAATATACAGTACAGACCAAAAGTTTGGACACACCTTCTCATTTAAAGATTTTTCTGTATTTTCATGACTATGAAAATTGTACATTCACACTGAAGGCATCAAAACTATGAATTAACACATGTGGAATTATATACTTAACAAAAAAGTGTGAAACAACTGAAAATATGTCTTATATTCTAGGTTCTTCAAAGTAGCCACCTTTTGCTTTGATGACTGCTTTACTGGTTTCATAAAAATATTTATATCTATGTTAATTTTATTTAATTAAATTATAATAAAATTCACTAAAAACATTTATTTGAGCTAAAATCATAGTTTGTTCACACTTCACTATCTGAGGTACAGAAAACGGAGAAACAAAAGAATGAGCCGAGCTGCAACAGAAGGACGCTCTGAGATGGAGTTTCCTTCACTACTAAGTTCAAAGAGTGAGGTTAAATGAGCTCAATAGTGTGGGGATCTGCTGTGTTCACACATAGCAGCCTGAACAGAAATGAGAAGGCAATATACCAGGATCATGCACAGAATCATTTCTCAAGTACTGGTGTGTATTTTTGTGACTGTTTAACCCCTTTAAAGCCCATGACGTACTAATACGCGTCTGTGCCCTGGGCTTTAAGAGCCTGACCCGTATTAGTACGTCATGGCGATCGCGCGCGCACACAGGCTGTGCGGGCGCGATCGCCGCCGGGTGTCAGCTGATTGTCACAGCTGACACCCGATACAATGTGCAGGGAGCGGTCCTGCACCGCTCCCAGCACATTAACCTCCGCAATGCTGCGATCGAAGTCGATCGCAGCATTGCGGAGGCAAGGGGTGGTGATCGGTATACTCACCTCCTCTTTCGGCTTCCAGCGCTGTCGGCCGCGGCTTCCCGGGTGTTGCCATGACGACTCGATGTCGTCATGACAACATCCGGGTCACCAAACAGCAGGAAGATTGTTTGGACATGCGCAGTGCATCTCCAAACTATCTTCTCCCTGTCCAGCGCTGACAGCCTGCATGGCACAGGGATGGTGCTGCATTCCTGTGCCATGCAGGCGATCAGAATAAAAAAAGTGAAAGTCCCATAGTGGGACAAAGTAAAAAAACTGTCTAAAAGTGAAAAAAAAAAAAAAAAAAGTAAAAATATAAAAAAAAAAATAATCCACTAAAAATATAATGTACCCAACAATAAATATTATTATGAAAAAAAAAACAATAAAAGTACACATATTTGGTATCGCCGCGTCCGTAACGACCTGACCTAGAAAACTGTTCCACTAGCTAACCCCTTCAGTGAACACGGTAAAAAAAAAAAAAAAAAAAGCAAAAAACAATGCTTTATCATCATACCGCCAAACAAAAAATGGAATAACACGCGATCAAAAAGATGAATATAAATAAAAATGGTACCGCTGAAAACGTCATCTCGTCCCGCAAAAAACAAGCCGACATACAGCTCCATCAGCCGAAAAATCAAAAAGTTAGAGCTCTCAGAATAAAGCGATGCAAAAAAATATTTTTTTCTATAAAATAGCTTTTACTGTGTAAAAGCGCCAAAACATAGAAAAACTATATAAATGTGGTACCACTGTAAACGTACTGACCCGAAGAATAAAGCTACCTTATCAATTTTACCACACCCGGAGCAGAATGAAAAAATGTAAAAAAACACAATTCCTGAATTGTTGGTTTTTGTTTATTCTGCCTCCCAAAAATAGGAATAGAAAGTGATCAAAAAATGTCACGTGCCTGAAAATGGCACCAATAAAAACGTCAACTCATCCCGCAAAAAACAAGCCATCGCATGACTCTGTCGGCCAAAATATGGCAATGCAAAAACTAGATTTTACAAAATATGTGTCTTTTAGTGTGTGACAGCTGTCAATCATAAAAACCCGATATGATTCTGGTATCGCTGTAATCGCACCGACCCGAAGAATAAAGTAATCTCATCACTTATGAGGAACGGCGTAAAAAATAAACGCTAGGGCTGGGGTTGGGGTTGTGCTAATGTTAGGGTTGGGGTTGTTTTTTTTTTCCAATGTAAAAAAAAAAAAAAAAAAAAAGATGACGATATGGCGACTAGTGTTGAGCGCAAGTGCTCGCTACTTGAGTTTGCATCGGGTGCTCGGGTATGCACTGAGTATCGCGGGTGCTCGAGTCTCCGCCCCATATGCTTCGCGGCCAAAAAAACCTCGCGGGGATTGCCTGCCATGCACGAGCGATCCCCGCATGTTTTTTTGGTGGTGTCTAATAACCGTGAAACATGCGGGCGGGGACTCGAGCATTTCACTTGAGCACCCGTGATACATGGTGCATACCTGAGTACCCGATGCAAACTCAAGTAGCGAGCACTTGCGCTCAAGAGTAATGACAACGTATTCAATATGATGACCTAATGTTATCAAATTCTGTGTCGTACCTCTGGGTTCAAAATGTTCGCTATACCCCTTAATAAAATCCTTGAGGTGTATAGTTTCCAAAATGGGGTCACTTGTGGGGGAGCTCCACTGTTTAGGCGCATCAGGGGCTCTCCAAATGCAACATGGCGTCCGCTAATTATGCAAGCAAATTTTACAATCAAAAAGTCAAATGGCGCTCCTTCCCTTCCGAGCCCTGCCGTGCGCCCAAACAGTGGTTTTTCCCCACATATGGGGTATCTGCATGCCCAGGGGAAATTGCACAACAAATTTTGGGGTCCATTTTTTCCTGTTACCCCTGCGAAAATAAAAAAAATTGGGTCTAAAGTAACATTTTTGTGAAAAAAGTTAAATGTTCATTTTTTTCTTCCACATTCCAAAAATTCCTGTGAAGCACCTAAAGGGTTAATAAAGTTCTTGAATGTGGTTTTGAGCACCTTGAGGGGTGCAGTTTTTAGAATGGTGTCACTTTTGGGTATTTTCTGTCATAAAGACCTCTCAAAGTGACTTCAAATGTGATGTGGTCCCTAAAAAAATGGTTTTGTAAATTTTGTTGGAAAAATGAGAAATCGCTGGTCAACTTTTAACCCTTATAGCTCCCTAACAAAAAAAATTTTGGTTCCAAAATTGTGCTGATGTAAAGTAGACATGTGGGAAATGTTATTTATTAACTCTTTTGTGTGACATATCTCTCTGATTTAAGGGCATGAAAATTCAAATTTTGAAAATTGCAAAATTTTCACCAAATTTCCGTTTTTTTTTCACAAATAAACGCAAGTGATATCGAAGAAATTTTACCACTATCATGAAGTACAATATGTCACGAAAAAACAGTCTCAGAATCAGGGGGATCCGTTGAAGCGTTCCAGAGTAATTACCTCATAAAGTGACAGTGGTCAGAATTGTAAAAATTGGCCTGGTCATTAAAGTGAAAACCACCTTGGGTTGTAAAGGGGTTAATGTATAAATAATATTAATTTGAATTGTCCTTTAATTCAAAAAACACACTTGTTTGAGTAAAAGGAATTCTAGGCTCAGACCTCACTGCCTGTGGAGCAGGAGGGAACTATCAAACAGAAGGAGCTACTGAAGTCCCCTCCAGCCAAGGGAATCCCCCTGTGCCCTGCTCTGCTGACATCACTCTCCCATGATGCCTAGCATCAAGGAAAGTGAGTTATGTGCTGAAAGAGCTGCTATCTGTCCCCAGGGCAGGCTGAGACTTGCAGAAGAGGAGGATGTGTTGTATGGATGCAGTATGTGTTATGTAGGTCCCTGCAAGATATACCAGCAATGAGTAGAGCAGAACACTACAGAAGTTATTAGCTCTGCTGTGCTGCACTAATTAATAGCTGTGCACTTTCAGAATAGTATATACTGTACACAAAGACATTGTGTATAGATATTTATTGATTACATCTGCATTTATTAATATATATATTAATAAATGTGTGGCACCCCAGGGGTCTGGTTGCCACAGTAATAGAAATATTATGTCTGAGAGCAAGTGGGAGGTTTCTCTGGTCAGGAGCCCTAAGCATGCAACACGGCCCACCCAGACCTGGGAGGGGAGGAATCTGCCCTTATAAACTGGGTCTGGGGCGGGATTAGGGAGTGAAGTCTCAGACAGAGACGCAGTCTGGTCTGGAGGACAGCAGACACAGGGAAAGCAAGAACTAGAAGTTCTGTAGGAGCAGGAGCAGAAGACTAGGGCCTGGAAGCAGAGATATAGCTCGCCCTGGCAGAGTAACTTAGTAACCGGACACCGGAGTCCGAGGCTGTGGGGACTGATATACACCCAGCAGCAGAAACCAGCCGGCAGGGGATTCCAGGTCCTCTGGCCATAGAAGCCCGGAGGCTCAGTCACAAAGAAGGGACCAGCGCCGCCATCCAGGAGCGGAGGCTAACAGAAGGCCCCAAGTCACCAGCCATACGGGTGAGCACCACACGGTATACTCAGGGACGTGGGCTACTTGTAACCGCTTACAGCAAGGTAGCCAGGAAGAGTGCAGACAGACGGGGAGGCCTACAACTCCACCTGGCCAGGGGAACTCCTGCTTGCTCACAGACTGACCAGGCCCCTTATACTAGCCAGTACTCCCGGGAGGGTCTGCCTTATAACATCAGTAAAGACCCTGAACTGCAACCACACGTCTCTGTGTTTCATCGCCGCACCAGCACCATTAGTACTGGGACGCCCACACCATCACTACCATCATGCACTCTAGCTGCCCTGAGACAATACTTCTCCCGTGGGGAGTTATCCCATTCTTGGCTGCGCATATAACATCAGCCTCAGCGGTCTGCAGCGCAGCGGCGGTCCCCACTGACCGCAATCCACGGGTGGCGTAGTCGGACAATTACAATACCAATAGACTGCCACTGGTTTGACCACCCTGAGCCACGGACCGGGTCACCGCCACACGGAGACTACAACCCCCAGCATCCTACAACAGGCCCGGTTCCGGGTTCCCAGCACAGGCCCAGGGGGCGAGTCAAATGCAGATGTAATCAATAAATATCTATACACACACACACACACACACATATAGATAGAGACATATATATATTTATGTATGTGCGTATTTCTCTATACAGTGGGTACGGAAAGTATTCAGACCCCTTTAAATTTTTCACTCTTTGTTTCATTGCAACCATTTGGTAAATTCTAAAAAGTTCATTTTTTTCTCAATAAAGTACACTCTGCACCCCATCTTGACTGAAAAAAAAACAGAAATGTATAAATTTTTGCAAATTTAGTAAAAACGAAAACTGAAATATCACATTGTCATAAGTATTCAGACCCTTTGCTCAGTATTGAGTAGAAGCACCCTTTTGAGCTAGTACAGTCATGAGCCTTCTTGGGAATGTGTTTAATTAAGCACAGCTGGACTCCAATGAAGGAGTAGAACCATCTCAAGGAGGATCACAAGGAAATGGACAGCATGTGACTTAAATATGACTGTCTGAGCAAAGGGTCTGAATACTTATGACTATGTGATATTTCAGTTTTTCTTTTTTAATAAATTTGCAAAAATTTCTACATTTGTTTTTTTTTCAGTCAAGATGGAGTGCAGAGTGTACTGTAATGAGAAAAAAGGAACTTTTTTAGAATTTACTAAATGGCTGCAATGAAACAAAGAGTGAAACATTTAAAGGGGTCTGAATACTTTCCGTACCTACTGTATGTAATCTCAATAAATACAGATTCAGCCACGTTAATCAATCTATAAATAAAAATACACTGTACATTTATTTCTATGTGTGCACTATTTGTGGCATTTATTGAAAAAGTTGCCCAGGATTTGACCCCTTCATGACACGGCTATTTTCTGTTTTGTTTTGTTTTTTCGTTTTTTCCCCCTTTTCTTACAAGAGTCATAACTTTTTTACTTTTCCATCCACATAGTCATATGAGGGCTGTTTTTTTGCGGGACGAATTGTACCATCCATCCATTTTAAAATGTGAAAAAAATCCAAGTGCCTTGAAATTGCAGAAAAAAATGCAATTCCACAAATGTTTCTTGGGTTTTTTATTTACCATGTTCACTTTATGGAAAAATTAACCTGGCTATATGATTGTCCAGTTGTCCAGGTCAGTATGAGTACGCAGATACCAAACATGTAGTTTTTTTTATTTGTTGTAAGGCTGTGTGCCCACGTAGCGTTTTTGATGCGGAATTTCCGCAGCGGAAACGCTTGTAAAACGCTTGGTAACTCGCACCCCATGGTCCCCAATGGGATTCCGCAAGTTCTATGCACATGCTGCGGATTTTTCCGCAGCGTTTATGCTGCGTTCAAAAATCCGCAGCATGTCAATTAATTTTGCGTTTCCGCAAGCAGAATTGCCTTTGTCCAATGCATAAAAAACGCAAGGCAATTCCGCATGTGGAAAACGCGTGATAAACGCGCGAAAAATGCGCGATAAACGCGTGCGGAATTCCGCATGCGTTTTTCCGGGAGAGGACTTGCAGAAATGAAGCAGAAATTTTCTGCTTCATTTATGCAACGTGGGCACATAGCCTTAAATAGATTCTGAAATGATACTGTTACTGATACCATTTTGGGGTACATACAATGTTTTGATCGCCTCCTATTACATTTTATTGCAAATGTTGAGGTGGCCAAAAAAAATTAATTCCTGTGTTTATTTTTTTTTCTGTTACACATTTACTGATTGCATTAATCTATTTTACATTTTGATAGATTGGACTTTTAATAACGCAGCAATACTAAATATGTGGAATTTTTTTTGCTTTATTTTTAATGGGGCAAAAGCATGATTTGAATTTTTGTATTTTTGTCATATTTTTAAAAACACTTTTTCCCCCACTTTTTACAGTATTTGTCCTTAGAGGACTTGAAGCTGCGATCATTCGATCACATGTAATACACATACAGTCGGAAAAAAAAGTATTTAGTCAGCTACCAATTTTGCAAGTTCTCCCACTTAAAAAGATGAGAGAGGCCTGTAATTGACATCATAGGTAGACCTCAACTATGAGAGACAACATGAGAAAACAAATCCTGAAAATCACATTGTCTGATTTGGAAAGAAATTGTTTTTCAAATTTTGGTGGAAAATAAGTATTTGGTCAATTACAAACAAGCAAGATTTCTGTCTCTCACAGACCTGTAACTTCTTTTTTAAGTCCTCCACTCATTACCTGTAGTACTGGCACCTGTTTGAACTTGTTATCAGTATAAAAGACACCTGTCCGCAACCTCAAACAGTCACACTCCAAACTCCACTATGGTGAAGACAAAAGAGCTGTCGAAGTACATGAGAAACAAAATTGTAGCCCTGCACCAGACTGGGAAGACTGAATCTGCAATAGGCAAGCAGCTTGGTGTGAAGAAATCAACTGTGGGAGCAATAATTAGAAAATGGAAGACATACAAGACCACTGATAATCTCCCTCGATCTGGGTCTCCACACAAGATCTCAACCCGTGGGGTCAAAATGATCTCAAGAACGATGAGCAAAAATCCCAGAACCACACAAGGGGATCTAGTGAATGACCTGCAGAGAGCTGGGACCAACATTACACAGACTACCATCAGTAACACACTACGCCACCAGGGACTCCGATCCTGCTGTGTCAGACGTGTCCCCGTGCTTAAGCCATTACATGTCCGGGCCCATCTGAAGTTTGCTAGAGAGCATTTGGATGATCCAGAAGAGTATTGGGAGAATGTCATATGGTCAGATGAAACCAAAGTAGAACTGTTTGGTAGAAACACAACTCATCGTGTTTGGAGGAGAAAGAATGCTGAGTTGCATCAAAGAACACCATACCAACTGTGAAGCATTGGGGTGGCAACATCATGCTTTGGGGCTGTTTCTCTGCCAAGGGACCTGGACGACTGATCCGTGTACATGAAAGGGGCCATGTATCGTGAGATTTTGAGTGTAAAACTCTTTCCATCAGCAAGGGCATTGAAGATGAAATGTGGCTGGGTCTTTCAGCATGACAATGATCCCAAGCACACCGCCAGGGCAATGAAGGAGTGGCTTCATAAGAAGCATTTAAAGGTCCTGGAGTGGCCTAGCCATTCTCCAGATTTAAACCCTATAGAAAACCTTTGGAGAGAGTTGAAAGTCTGTGTTGCCCAGCAACAGCCCCAAAACATCACTGCTCTAGAGGAGATCTGCATAGAGGAATGGGCCAACATACCAGCAACAGTGTGTGCAAACCTTGTGAAGACTTACAGAAAACGTTTGACCTCTGTCATTGCCAACAAAGGATATATAACAAAGTATTGAGATGAACTTTTGTAATTGACCAAATACTTATTTTCCACCAAAATTTGAAAAAAAATTCTTTCCAAATCAGACAATGTTATTTTCAGGATTTGTATTCTCATTTGGTCTCTCAATCTCAATTTCAGGCCTCTCTCATCTTTTTAAGTGGGAGAACTTGCACAATTGGTGGCTGACTAAATACTTTTTTTCCCCACTGTAGCAGTGTAAAATCACAGACTCATAAATGCCAGCTCTGCTCAACCCATAAGTGGTAGAGGCAGATGATGGCTGAGGCCATCATCTGAAGGGAAATATGCAGGCTCGACTTGCAAGTCTGCATCAAAGTCAAGGACCCGACATATGAGGTAACTGTAAGTCATATGTAGGAAAGGGTTAAAAAAACTAGTAGCAGGAAAAAATATAAAATGCTAATTAAAAAAAAGACAATACTCACCTGCCAAATCCCTGCCATTCTATCATTGTTAATTGTTGTTGTGAGTAGTGCTCAGCATTGGACTTATAGACAGATTTCCATGGAAAAATCCCTTTACAAGCCCAGTCAGTCAGTCTGTGCTCCGGCCGGCACTGTGACATATACAGTTTTAGCGCTATCACAGTGCCGACCAGGGTCCAGACTAACTGCTGTGTCGATAATAAGCACTCAGCATTGGACTGGTAGAGAGATTATCTCAGGGAATCCCTCCACAAGCCCAGCACTGAGAAGTCTTCATTAGCACAGCGGTTATTCAGTTAGCACCCTAACCAGCACTGTGCACCTATTCTGCATGTAGCGTTGGCATCTCTGCCTCCTGCCTGGCAGAGACGCCGATCCCTGTGCTAAACACACTCTCCAGCCCTCAGGTCCCAGTGCTGCCCACCAGTCTGTCTATCAGCCGTGCCCACTTGTCAGTCTGTTAGCCAAGCCTGCCTGCCTACCTGCATTGCCTGCCTACCAGCCGTGCTCATCTGCCGTGCCTGTCGGCTTCGGCCATCAGTCCCGTGGGAGTCGTCTGCTACCACACAAGGTTGGTCCCAGAGTGGCACCGGTTCCACATTCCCGGTCCCTCCTTGGTTCCTTGGTTCACGGAGTCGACTAAGCCACCATGTAGCCAGGGTCGGTCCGGGTAGGCACTTAGTTACGCCCCTCTGGTCCCTCCTTGTATCACAGCACAGAGGTTCCACCACCCGGCCCCCTAACACTGCATATGTTGAGCAATGCTCAGCCCTTGTTACACTAATCAGTACTGGGCTGGTAGACGGATTCCCTCTATCAGTACAGCACTGAGTGCTCATAGTATTGCAGCAGTCAATGCATAAGACTGGAATCACACAAGCATATAGCATTGGATGCGATATGCTAATGACACTCGGCTCCAGCTCTGCTGCGAGCGTGAGCTGAGTGTCAGTGCACTGTGCTCTGATCCACTTGCATGAGAGAATCACAGCACAGGTGTGGAGGAGACGGAGAAAATAATTCTCCATCTCCTCCATGGCCTGTCTCAGTGTATATCGGGCTACGCTAGGATGACATCCGAGTGCAGTCCGAGGTTTCACATGCACCCATAGACTTGTATTGGTGCATGTGAACCGAGTCACGCTGCCAATCGCAGCATGCTGCGATTGCTCTCTCATGCCGAATCGGCATTTGAAAATAATCGCAGATGTGCACTGCCCAATAAAATAACACTGGTCCGAGTGCTATGTGATGTTTTATCGCATAGCACTCGGCTGTGTTATATGCTCATGTGACCCCGGCCTTAGTCAGTCTCTAACCCCATGGAATGGAACAGCTTATTCCTGTCAGTAGACACCATTTATTCCTGTCAGTAGTGCTGAGCTATACAGTATTGGCACAGTGCCAGTCAGGGCGTAAACCAACCAAATCCCTCTACAAGTCCAGCGCTGAGCAGTCAGTGTGCGTCCTGATCAGCACTGTGATTGTACCTCTACTTTATATGCTGATCTATGCTACCAATACTAACACTGCACAATAAATTGTAGGGATATTAATATACAGTGGGGGGATTAAGTATTTGATCCCTTGCTGTTTTTGTAAGTTTTCCCACTGACAAAGACATGAACAGTCTATAATTTTAAGGGTAGGTTAATTTTAGCATTGAGAGATAGAATATCCCCCCCCAAAAAAAAATCAAGAAAATCACATTGTATAAATTAGATACATTTTTATGCATTTTGCAGTGAGAAATAAGTATTTGATCCCTCTGGCAAACAACACTTAATACTTGGTGGCAAAACCCTTGTTGGCAAGCACAGCAGTCAGACGTTTTTTGTAGTTGATGACGAGGGTTGCACACATGTCGGGAGGAATTTTGGTCCACTTCTCTTTGCAGATTATCTCTAAATCATTACGATTTTGAGGCTGTCGCTTGGCAACTCGGAGCTTCAACTTCCTCCATAAGTTTTCTATGGGATTAAGGTCTGGAGACAGGCTAGGTCACTCCATGACCTTACTGTGCTTCTTTTTGAGCCACTCCTTTGTTGCCTTGGCTGTATGTTTTGGGTCATTGTCTTCCTGGAAGACCCAGCCACGACCCATCTTCAATGCGCTTACTGAGGGAAGGAGGTGGTTGGCCAAAATCTCGCGATACATGACCCCATCCATCTTTCCTTCAGTACGGTGCAGTCGTCATGTCCCTTTTGCAGAAAAGCACCCCCAAAGTATGATTCTGCCACCATGCTTCATGGTTTGGACGATGTTCTTACGGTTGTACTCATCCCTTTTCTTCCTCCAAATACGGCGAGTTGAGTTAATGCCAAAGAGCTAAATTTTTGTCTCATCTGACCATAGCACCTTCTCCCAATAACTCACAGAATAATCCAGGTGTTCATTGGCAAACTTCAGACGGGCGTGCATATGTGCCTTCTTGAGCAGGGGGACCTTGCGGGCACTGCAGGATTTTAAACCTTTAAGGCGTAATGTGCTACCAATGGTTTTCTTGGGGACTATGGTCCCAGCTGCCTTGAGATCATTAACAAGTTTCCCCCGTGTAGTTTTAGGCTGATCTCTCACCTTCCTCATGATCAAGGATACCCCACGAGGTGAGATTTTACATGGTGCCCCAGATCGATGTCGATTAACAGTCATTTTGTATTTCTTCCATTTTCTTACTATTGCACCAACAGTTGTCTCCTTCTAACCCAGCGTCTTACTTTGTAGCCCATTGCAGCTTTGTGCAGGTTTATGATCTTGTACCTAACATCCTTAGAAAGCTCTTTGGTCTTGCCCATGTTGTAGAGGTTAGAGTCTGACTGATTAATTGAGACTGTGGACAGGAGTCTTTTATACAGGTGACTAAGTAAGACAGCTGTCTTTAATGCAAGTAATGAGTTGATTAGGAGCGTGTAACTGGTCTGTAGGAGCCAGAACTCATAATGGTTTGTAGGGGATCAAATACTTATTTCTCACTGCAAAATGCAAATAAATTTATCTAATTTATACAAAGTGATTTTCTTGGTTTATTTTGGGATATTCTCTCTCTCAATATTAAAATTAACCTACCCTTAAAATTATAGACTGTTCATGTCTTTGTCAGTGGGCAAACTTACAAAAACAGCAAGGGATCAAATACTTATTTCCCCCACTGTATATCTATCCCTACAAATAACTGCTCAGTGTACAGTAAATGTATAAGAATATAAACAGAAAAATAGCAAAACAGCATTAATCCACAAAATGCGGGAGACCATCGGATGTCAAAGTACAAAAATATAAAAAAGGCAGCACTTCTTTCAGAGAAAGAAAAGTTATTGATTCCAAGTCAAAGTATGCAACATTTTGTCTTCAGCAATAAGCTCCCCCGAGCCCCCCACGGTACCTTAAGTACTGGATCCTCGATCCCCCAGCCCTCCTCCTCCTTGTGCAGAAATAAAATGGCGGGCCCATGCGAAGTGTGCCTGCCGAGCTCTGCCGGCCAGTGCCCGGCAACAATAGGGAATGTTTCCCATTGGTTCCTTTTGATCACTGTGATAGGGTTTATCACAGTGATCAAAAGAAAAAATAAATAAATCAAATCCCCTTGGTCTCCCCCTTAGTTAGATAAAAATGATAAAATAAAAAATATATTTTTTTCCATTCTTTGCAGTTAGGGTTAGGATTAGGGTTGTGCTAGGGTTACGGTTAGGATTAGGGTGATGGTTTTGTTAGGATTAGGGTTGTGTCAGGGTTGTGTTGGGGCTAGGTTTACAGTTAGGATTGGGGTTAGGGATGTGTTGGGGTGGGATTTTTTCAAAAGTAAAGAAAAAAAAATGACGATATGGCGACTAGTGTTGAGCGCAAGCAATCACTACTTGAGTTTGCATCGGGTGCTCGGGTATGCACCGAGTATTGCGTGTGCTCGAGTGACATGCTCAAGTCCTAGCTCCGCATGTTTTGTTTGTATAAAGCACATGGGGATTGCTTGCCAATCCCCGCATGTTTTTTTGGGTGTCTAACACCGTGAACCATGTGGGACGGGGACTCGAGCATCCGCGATACTTGGTGCATACCCAAGCACCTAATGCAAACTTAAGTAGTGAGCATTTGCACTCAAGATTAATGACAACATATTCAATATGATGACCTAATGCTATAAAATTCTGTGTCGTACCTTTGGGTTCAAAATGTTCACTATACCCGCTGATAAAATCCTTGAGGGGGTGAAGTCTCCAAAATGGGGTCACTTTTGGGCGTTCTACTGTTTAGGCACATCAGGGGCTCTCCATACACGACATAGCACCCGCTCTCGATTCCAGCCAATTTTGCTTTCAAAAAGTCACACAGTGCTCCTTCCCTTCTGAACCCTGCTTTTTTTCCCCACATATGGGGTATCTGCATACTCAGGAGAAATTGCACAACAAATGGTATGGTGCAATTTCTCCTGTTATCCTTATGAAAATGCAAAATTTGGGGCTGAAAAACATTTTTGTGGGAAAAATGTGAAAATTGTATTTTTACGGGTCAATGTTATATCACATCTAGATAAGTTATTTGAGGGGTCTAGTTTCCAAAATTGTGTCACTTGTGGAGAGGTTTTCACTGTTTATGCACATCAGGGGCTCCCCAAACACGACATGGCGTTCGCTAATTATTCAAGCAAATTTTTCATTCAAAAAGTTACTTCCGAGCCCTGCCGTGCTCCCAAACAGTGGTTTTCCCCCACATATAGGGTATTGGCGTACTCAGGAGAAATTGCACAACAAATTTTGTGGCCAATTTTCTTTTGTTACCCTTGTGAAAATAAAAATTGTGGGATCTGAAGTAAAATTTGTGTGAAAAAAGTTAAATGTTCATTTTTTCCTTCCACGTTTCTTCAGTTCCCGTGAAGAACGTGAAGTGTTAATCAACTTCTTGAGTGTGGTTTTGAGCACCTTGAGGGGTGTAGTTTTTAGAATGGTGTTAATTTTGGAGATTTTCTGTCATATAGACCCCTCAAAGTAACTTCAAATGTGATGCGGTCCCTAAAAAAATGGTTTTATAAATTTTGTTGTAAAAATTAGAAATCACTGGTCAACTTTTAACCCTTATAACTTCCTAACATAAAAAAATTTTGTTGTAAAAATTGCGCTGATGTAAAGTAGACATGTGGGAAATGTTATTTATTAACTATTTTGTGTGACTTATCTCTCTGATTTAAGGGCATAAAAATTCAAAGTTTGAAAATTGCTAAATTTTTGAAAATTTTTGCCAAATTTATGCTTTTTACACAAATAAACGCAAGTTATATCGAATAAATTTTACCACTATCGTGAAGTACAACATGTCATGAAAAAAACAATCTCAGAATCAGTGGGATCTGTTTAAGCGTTCGAGAGTTATTACCTCAAAAAGTTACAGTGGTCAGAATTGCAAAATTTGGCTTGGTCATTAAGGACATAAATTGGCTCTGTCACTAAGGAGTTAAATATTATACAAAGATAACACAAGTAAGCACAGAATGCAGTTTTTAAATGAAGGTCTTTATTATTAAGGGAAAAAGAAATCCAAACCTACAGGGCACTGTGAGAAAAATTGATAGCCCTCTAAACCTAATAACTGGTTGGCCACCCTTATCAGCAACATCTGCAATTAAGTGCTTGCGATAACTGGCAATGAGTCTTTTACAACGCTCTGGAGGAATTATAGCCCACTCATCTTTGCAAAATTGCTGTAATTCAGCCACATTGGAGGGTTTCCGAGCGTGGACCGCCTTTTTAAGGTCATGTCAGAGCATCTCAATCGGATTAAGGTCAGGACTTTGACTAGGCCACTCCAAAGTCTTAATTTTGTTTTTCTTAAGCCATTCAGAAGTGGACTTTCTGGTGTGTTGTCTGGTGTGTTCTGGTGTGCTGTCCTGTCATTGTCCTGCTGCATATCCCAAGTGATCTTTAGCTTGAGGTCACGAACAGATGGTTGGACATTCTTCTTCAGGATTTTTTGATAGACAGCAGAATTCATGGTTCAATTTACCACAGCAAGTCTTCCAGGTACTGAAGCAGCAAAACATACCTATACCAACACACTACCACCACCATCTTTTACTGTTGGTATGACGTTCCTTTCCCAAAATGCTGGGTTACTTATACACCAGATGTAATGGGACACACACCTTCCAAAAAGTTCAACTTTTGTCTCGTCAGTCCACAGAGAATTCTCCAAAAAGTCTTGGCGATCATCAAGATGTTTTCTGGCAAAACTGAGACGAGACTTTATGGTCTTTTTTTCTCAGTGGTGGTTTTCGTCTTGGAACTCTGCCATGCATGCCATTTTTGCCCAGTCTCTTTTTTTTGTGGTGGAGTTATGAACACTGACCTTAACTGAGGCAAGTGAGGCCTGCAGTTCTTTGGATGTGGTTGTGGGGTCTTTTGTGACCTCTTGGATGAGTCATCGCTGCGCTCTTGGTGTAATTTTGGACGGCCGCCACTCCTGGGAAGGTTCACCACTGTTCCATGTTTTAGCTATTTGTGGATAATGGATCTCACTGTGGTTAGTTGGAGTCCCAAAGCTTTAGAAATGGCTTTATAACCTTTTCCAGACTGATAGATCTCAATTACTTTGTTTCTCATTTGTCCCTGAATGTCTTTGGATCGCATCATGATGTCTAGCTTTTGAGGATCTTTTGGTCTACTTCACTTTGTCAGGCAGGTCATATTTAAGTGATTTCTTGATTGAAAACAGTTGTGACAGTAATCAGGCCTGTGTGTGGCTAGGGAAATTGAACTCAGCTTCCCAAAGATGTGATAAACCACAGTTAATTTATGTTTTAAGGGGGGTATCACTTTTTCACACAGGGCCCTGTAGGTTTGGATTTCTTTTTCCCTTAATAATAAAGACCTTCATTTAATTAGAGACACACCTGTGGAAGTATTTTAATGCACACCTGAAACACACTGCTTCTTTGTGTAGCATCATGGGAAAGTCTAAAGAAATCAGCTAAGATATCAGGAAGAGAATTGTGGACTTGCACAAGTCTGGCTCATCCGTGGGTATAATTTCAAGATACCTGAAGGTGCCTCGTTCATCTGTACAAACAATTTTTACGCAAGTACAAACAAGATGGGAATGTCCAGCCATCATACCGATCACGAAAGAGACGGGTTCTGTGTCCTAGAGATGAACGTGCTTTGGTCCGACATGTGCTTATCAACCCAAGGACAAAAGCAAAAGACCTTATGAAGATGATGGCGGAAGCTGGTAAGATTGTGTCAATAACCACAGTGAAATGAGTACTCTGTATCAACATGGACTGAAAGGTCACTCTGCCAGGAAGAAGTCATTATTCCAAAAGAAACATAAAAAAGCCATATTGATGTTTGCAAATGCACTCAGGAACAAAGACCTTAATTTTTGGAGATATGTCCTGTGGTCTGGTGAAACTAAAATTAAACTTTTTGGGCATAATGACCATCGTTACGTTTGGAGGAAAAAGGGAAAAGCTTGGAAGCCTAAGAACATCAACCCAACTGTAGGTTGTTTTGCTGCAGGAGGGACTGGTGCACTTCACAAAATAGATCATCAAAATCAGAGCATCATGAGATCAAAATAGAGCATCATGACAAAAGAAGATTATGTGGCAATACCGAAGCAACATCTCAAGACATCAGCCAGGAAGTTCAAACTTGGGTGGAAATGGGTC
Source organism: Phyllobates terribilis (assembly GCF_046119375.1). Taxonomy (NCBI): domain Eukaryota; kingdom Metazoa; phylum Chordata; class Amphibia; order Anura; family Dendrobatidae; genus Phyllobates; species Phyllobates terribilis. The sequence goes on from NW_027362765.1 coordinate 46,862,267, forward strand.
TTCCAAATGGACAATGACGTTAAGCATACTGCCAAATGGTAACAAAGTGGCTTAAGGATAACAAAGTTAATGTTTTGGAGTGGCCATCAGAAAGCCCTCATCTCAATCCTATTGAAAATTTATGGGCAAAGCTGAAAAGGCAGGTGCGACCAAGGCGACCTACAAACCTGGATCAGTTACACCAGTTCGGTCAGGAGGAATGGGCCCAAATTCCGACAAACTATTGTGAGAAGCTTGTGGAAGGATATCTTAACCCCTTAACATCATTTGAAGTACTAATACGCGTCTGTGCCCTGGGACTTAAGAGCCAGACCCGTATTAGTACGTCATGGCGATCGCGCGCGCACACAGGCTGTGCGGGCGCGATCGCCGCCGGGTGTCAGCTGATTGTCACAGCTGACAACCGGTACTATGTGCAGGGAGCGGTCACGCACCGCTCCCAGCACATTAACCCCCGCGATGCTGCGATCGAAGTCGATCGCAGCATTGCGGTGGCAAGGGGAGGTGATCGCAGATACTCACCTCCTCTTCCAGCGCTGTCTGCCGTGGCTTCCAGGATGTTGCCATGACGACCCGATGTCGTCATGACAACATCCGGGTCACCAGACAGCAGGAAGATTTTTTGGATATGCGCAGTGCATCTCCAAATAATCTTCTCCCTGTCAAGCGCTGACAGCCTGCATGGCACAGGGATGGTGCTGCATTCCTGTGCCATGCAGGCGATCAGAGAAAGAAAAGTGAAAGTCCCATAGTGGGACAAAGTAATAAAGTATAAAAACTATCAGAAAGAGGAAAAAAAAAAAAAAAAAAAATTGCAAAAATATAAAAAAAAAATAATAATCCACCAAAAATAAAAACATAATGTACCCATCAATAAATATTATTATAAAAAACAAAACAAAACAATAAAAGTACACATATTTGGTATCGCCGCATCCGGAACAATCTGACCTATAAAACTGTCCCACTAGTTAACCCCTTCAGTGAACATGGTAAAAAATAAAAAATAAAAAACGAAGCAAAAAACAATGCTTTATCACCATACCGCCAAACAAAAAATGGAATAACACGCGATCAAAAAGACAAACATAACTAAAAATGGTACCGCTGAAAACGCCATCTCGTCCCGCAAAAAACAAGCCGACATACAGCTCCATCAGCCGAAAAATAAAAAAGTTATAGCCCTCAGAATAAAGCTATGCTAAAAAATATTTTTTTCTATAAAATTGCTTTTATTATGTAAAAGTGCAAAACATAGAAAAACGATATAAATTTGGTACCGCTGTAAACGTACTGACCCGAAAAATAAAGCTGCCTTATCAATTTTACCACATGCGGAACAGAATAACTAAAAAAAAAACCAATTCCTGAATTGTTGTTTTTTGTTTATTCTGCCTCCCGAAAATCGGAATAGAAAGCGATCAAAAAATGTCACGTGCCTGAAAATGGCACCAATAAAAAGGTCAACTCATCCCGCAAAAAACGAGCCGTCACATGACTGTCTGCCAAAATCTGGAAAAATTATAGCTCTCAAAATATGGCGATGCAAAAACTAGATTTTACAAAAAATGCGTCTTTTAGTGTGTGACAGCTGTCAGTCATAAAAACCCCATATGATTCTGGTATTGCTGTAATCACACTGACCCGAAGAATAAAGTCGTCTAATTACTTATACCGCACGAGGAACGGCATAAAAAATAAACTCTCAGGTTAGGGTTGTGCTAGGGTTAGGGTTGGGCTAGGGTTAGGGTTGTGATGGGGTTGGGATTTTTTTCAAAAGTAAGAAAAAAAGATGACAATATGGCGACTAGTGTTGAGCGCAAGTGCTCGCTACTTGAGTTTGCATCGGGTGCTCTGGTATGCATTGAGTATCGTGGGTATTTGAGTGACATGCTCGAGTTTCCGCCCCATATGCTTCGCGGCCAAAAAAACTTTGCGGGGATTGCCTTCCATGCACGAGCGATCCCCGCATGTTTTTTTTTGGGTGTCTAATTAAAGTGAAACATGCAGAGCAGGGACTCGAGCATGTCACTCGAGCACACGCTGTACATGGTGCATACCTGAGTACCCGATGAAAACTCAAGTAGCGAGCACTTGCGCTCAAGACTAATGACAACTTATTCAATATGATGACCTAATGTTATCAAATTCTGTGTCATACCTCTGGGTTCAAAATGTTCACTATACACCTTAATAAAATCCTTGAGGGGTATAGTTTCTAAAATGGGGTCACTTGTGGAGGAGCTCCACTGTTTAGGCACATCAGGGGCTCTCCAAACGCAACATGGTGTCCGCTAACAAATTAAATGGAAAATCGGCTGAAATTGTTAGCGGACGCCATGTTGCGTTTGGAGAGTCCCTGCGTGCCTAAACATTGGAGCTCCCCAACAAGTGACCCCATTTTGGAAACTAGACCCCCCAAGGCACCTATCTAGATGCATAGTGAGCACTTGGAACCCCCAGGTGCTTCACAAATTGATTCGTAAAAATTAAAAAGTGAAAAAAAACAAAACTTTTTCATTTTTATGAATCAATTTGTGAAACACCTGGGGGTTCCAAGTGCTCACTATGCATCTAGATAGGTGCCTTGGGGGGTCTAGTTTCCAAAATGGGGTCACTTGTGGGGGAGCTCCAATGTTTGGGCACACAGGGGCTCTCCAAACGCAACATGGCGTCCACTAATTATTCAAGCAAATTTTACATTCAAAAAGTCAAATGGCATTCCTTCCCTTCCGAGCCCTGCCGTGCGCCCAAACAGTGTTTCTTCCCCACATATGGGGTATCTACGTGCCCAGGGGAAATTGCACAACAAATTTTGGGGTCCATTTTTTCTTGTTACCCCTGTGAAAATAAAAAAAATTGGGTCTAAAGTAACATTTTTGTGAAAAAAGTTAAATGTTCATTTTTTTCTTCCACATTCCAAAAATTCCTGTGAAGCACCTGAAGGGTTAATAAAGTTCTTGAATGTGGTTTTGAGCACCTTGAGGGGTGCAGTTTTTAGAATGGTGTCACTTTTGGGTATTTTCTATCATAAAGACCTCTCAAAGTGACTTCAAATGTGATGTGGTCCCTAAAAAAATGGTTTTGTAAATTTTGTTGGAAAAATGAGAAATCGCTGGTCAACTTTTAACCCTTATAGCTCCCGAACAAAAAAAAATTTTGGTTCCAAAATTGTGCTGATGTAAAGTAGACATGTGGGAAATGTTATTTATTAACTCTTTTGTGTGACAAATCTCTCTGATTTAAGGGCATAAAAATTCTAATTTTGAAAATTGTAAAATTTTCAAAATTTTCGCCAAATTTCCATTTTTTCACAAATAAACGCAAGTGATATTGAAGAAGTTTTACCACAATCATGAAGTACAATATGTCACGAAAAAACCTTCTCAGAATCAGGGGGATCCGTTGAAGCGTTCCAGAGTAATTACCTCATAAAGTGACAGTGGTCAGAATTGTAAAAATTGGCCTGGTCATTAACGTGCAAACCACCCTCGAGGGTTAAGGGGTTAAACCCAAGTCATTCAGTTTAAGGGCAATGGTACCAAATACTAATGAAATGTATGTTAACTTTTGACTTTGCAGTAAGTAATAAAAATGCCTTAAAACATTCTCTCTCATTATTCTGGCATTTGGCAAATATTAAAAATTATGGTAATCCTAATTGACCTAAAACGGGAAAGGTTTACTCTAATTTCATGTCAGATATTGAGAAAAACATGCATATGTGTCTTTTTATATAGTGTATGTAAACTTCTGGTTTCAACTGTGATATATAGATCATACTTGGTTAGCCATAAGATTTCATATAACATACCATTTATATACACTCTGTGTTACTATAAATGTGAACTTTTATAAATGACCACTCATGTAATCTGGTTTACCAGTTTACCAGGGAGTACGCTGATATGGGTAATACATGCTATGCTTTACTCTGTAGCCTCAGGTGCTGCCTAGCAACCAGCTTGTAATCTGGGAACATGTAATTTTCAGATTTTTGTTTCAAGCAGATTCGATTTGGTCCAAAAAAAAAAATAGGTCAAAGTTGAAAGTGACGCAATTATCACAATTTTACATTGATTATCCTCTCCAGATCCCAAATAAAAGGGTTATAAAAGGTGTGACGATACAGTGTAAAATCTTAATAAGCCAGACGATTAGATTTCTTAAACCAAGAGAAATACCTTATTGTGTTTTATTAGAGATTGCTGGCTGTGTTTTATTAATGTTCTGCTTGCTTGTCAGTTCATGTACACTAATTTAACTTGTGTCCAGCATTCCACTAATCTCATTAGTATCTCAGGAGCCACTAACCATTGTTCAAAAATAGTCTAGGCCAATTGTGTAAGTGTTGGAAGAAGATCCGGCGGAGCCTTCACCACAGGGAGTCTCACATGTAGACCCAGATTATGTGGTCGACCTGAGAAAGATATACCTTCACTAATGCACTTAGCTTTTTAGGGGGGGAGGTTGAGAGCAGTTCTGCCATTCAAGGGGCTGAACCCAGAGAATCAGAAGGGACATGTGTTTTTTTAGCAGTCAGACTTGAGACAGAATCAAGCAGTCAAAAGACTTTACAAGGTGAATGAGAGACATCCTTCAGGACAGCAGATGAATTGCATGGCATTACCAAAAGAGACACAGATTTGAATTCTATATGATTCTAGCCTAAGGGTACGGCCCTGACTGGAAAGATATGGATCTGCTCCATTAACCATCAGAGAGACCATGGAAACATTTTGGGGAGACCAGGTTGGGACGAAGAAGTCTCCTGGCCCCATGGATGTTGTTTGGAAAAGCCAGATTGGGACCCACCGGTCATCTGGCCCCATGGAAACTCACGGAGAACCCAGGTTGGGACTCTCGGGTCTCTTGGTCTTGTACCTCAATGGACTGCTAGCTTCCAAAGCTTGCTGCTACCTTCTCTCTGTGGGGGCCCGCCAGAAGCGGGGGGCCACTGGTTGAGGTATTCGGACCTGGAAGTCTCCAAAGTCGCAGCTGTTCTATCCCAGAGGAAGGGTGACAGCTTGGGTATTTATTGGGACTGTTCTGTGTGTTTATTATCCGCTTTATGGTTCAATAAAGTATTGCCATGCTGTTTTCCCCTTACCCTGTGTAGTCTGAGTAGTGTTACACCCACCGAAGACCCTGGGTCATCACAGGAGTTAAATATAATAAAATTGAGGAATAAAATGAGTTGGACATTTCTGATTGACCATGCAGCTGTTTGAAAATTAGTCGTACCAAACTCTTTTTCAAAAAATAGACTACATATGGTCTGAGGGTAGAGAGGCACTGAGACGGCCTGAGGGCAGAGAGAAGAATTGAAGAGACGGCCTGAGGGCAGAGAGAAGCACTGAGGAGACGGCCTGAGGGCAGAGAGAAGCACTGAGGAGACGGCCTGAGGGCAGAGAGAAGCACTGAGGAGACGGCCTGAGGGCAGTGAGAAGCACTGAGGAGACGGCCTGAGGGCAGTGAGAAGCACTGAGGAGACGGCCTGAGGGCAGTGAGAAGCACTGAGGAGACGGCCTGAGGGCAGTGAGAAGCACTGAGGAGACGGCCTGAGGGCAGTGAGAAGCACTGAGGAGACGGCCTGAGGGCAGTGAGAAGCACTGAGGAGACGGCCTGAGGGCAGTGAGAAGCACTGAGGAGACGGCCTGAGGGCAGTGAGAAGCACTGAGGAGACGGCCTGAGGGCAGTGAGAAGCACTGAGGAGACGGCCTGAGGGCAGTGAGAAGCACTGAGGAGACGGCCTGAGGGCAGTGAGAAGCACTGAGGAGACGGCCTGAGGGCAGTGAGAAGCACTGAGGAGACGGCCTGAGGGCAGTGAGAAGCACTGAGGAGAAGGCCTGAGGGCAGTGAGAAGCACTGAGGAGACGGCCTGAGGGCAGAGAGAAGCACTGAGGAGACGGCCTGAGAGCAGAGAGAAGCACTGAGGAGACGGCCTGAGAGCAGAGAGAAGAATTGAGGAGACTGCCTGAGAGCAGAGAAAAGCACTGAAGAGACTGACTGAGGGCAGAGAGAAGCACTGAAGAGACTGACTGAGAGCAGAGAGAAACACTGAGGAGACGCCTGAGGGCAGAGAGAAGCTGAGGAGACGGCCTGAGGGCAGAGAAAAGCACTGAGGAGACGGCCTGAGAGCAGAGAGAAGCACTGAGGAGACTGCCTGAGAGCAGAGAGAAGCACTGAGGAGACGGCCTGAGAGCAGAGAGAAGCACTGAGGAGACGGCCTGAGAGCAGAGAGAAGCACTGAGGAGACGGCCTGAGAGCAGAGAGAAGCACTGAGGAGACGGCCTGAGAGCAGAGAGAAGCACTGAGGAGACGGCCTGAGAGCAGAGAGAAGCACTGAGGAGACGGCCTGAGAGCAGAGAGAAGCACTGAGGAGACGGCCTGAGAGCAGAGAGAAGCACTGAGGAGACGGCCTGAGAGCAGAGAGAAGCACTGAGGAGACGGCCTGAGAGCAGAGAGAAGCACTGAGGAGACGGCCTGAGAGCAGAGAGAAGCACTGAGGAGACGGCCTGAGAGCAGAGAGAAGCACTGAGGAGACGGCCTGAGAGCAGAGAGAAGCACTGAGGAGACGGCCTGAGAGCAGAGAGAAGCACTGAGGAGACGGCCTGAGAGCAGAGAGAAGCACTGAGGAGACGGCCTGAGAGCAGAGAGAAGCACTGAGGAGACGGCCTGAGAGCAGAGAGAAGCACTGAGGAGACGGCCTGAGAGCAGAGAGAAGCACTGAGGAGACGGCCTGAGAGCAGAGAGAAACACTGAGGAGACGGCCTGAGGGCAGAGAGAAGCTGAGGAGACAGCCTGAGGGCAGAGAGAAGCACTGAGGAGGCGGCCTGAGAGCAGAGAGAAACACTGAGGAGACGGCCTGAGGGCAGTGAGAAGCACTGAGGAGACGGCCTGAGGGCAGTGAGAAACACTGAGGAGACGTCCTGAGAGCAGAGAGAAGCACTGAGGAGACGGCCTGAGGGCAGTGAGAAGCACTGAGGAGACGGCCTGAGGGCAGTGAGAAGAACACTGAGGAGACGGCCTGAGGGCAGAGAGAAGAACACTGAGGAGACGGCCTGAGGGCAGAGAGAAGCACTGAGGAGACGTCCTGAGAGCAGAGAGAAACACTGAAGAGATGGCCTGAGAGCAGATAGAAACACTGAAGACGGCCTGAGAGCAGATAGAAACACTGAAGAGACGGCCTGAGAGCAGATAGAAACACTGAAGAGACGGCCTGAGAGCAGAGAGAAGCACTGAGGAGACGGCCTGAGAGCAGATAGAAACACTGAGGAGATGGCCTGAGGGCAGAGAGAAGCACTGAGGAGACGGCCTGAGAGCAGAGAGAAGCACTGAGGAGACGGCCTGAGAGCAGAGAGAAACACTGAAGAGACGGCCTGAGAGCAGAGAGAAACACTGAGGAGACGGCCTGAGAGCAGAGAGAAACACTGAGGAGACGGCCTGAGAGCAGAGAGAAACACTGAAGAGACGGCCTGAGAGCAGAGAGAAACACTGAAGAGACGGCCTGAGAGCAGAGAGAAACACTGAAGAGACGGCCTGAGAGCAGAGAGAAGCACTGAGGAGACGGCCTGAGAGCAGAGAGAAACACTGAGGAGACGGCCTGAGAGCAGAGAGAAACACTGAGGAGACGGCCTGAGAGCAGAGAGAAGCACTGAGGAGACGGCCTGAGAGCAGAGAGAAGCACTGAGGAGACGGCCTGAGAGCAGATAGAAACACTGAAGAGACGGCCTGAGAGTGGACTTATGAAAACAAGAACTTAGGTATGAAATATGATGGGCATCTTGACAGAAAGTTGACGGAGCTCATTTTAGTGGGCCTGATCATGAATCTGTCCCCAGCAGTTTTCTGTTGTCTCTCTTTATCTTATATGAAAGTTGGGAGGTATCTATATACACATGGCAGAACTGGGGGAAGGAGGATCCTATTTCTGGTAATGGAGGGGTTAATGCCGCCTGGGCCCAGTAATGGGGGATCTCCACATACCTCCACCTGCAGAGCCGCCACCACATATATGGCTGTTCTGTGCGCACAGGACCTGTGATGAGGTCACAGGAGGGGAGGAGTCAGGGGTCACATGATCAGGGGCCTCAGTGGATGCAGGACTCTGCTGTGCTGGTTGTCATGGTGCTGGATATAGTAGAGCCGTGTGGAGCTGTGTGTATGACGCAGTGCCACGAGTGTATGGAGCGAAGCCGTGTGTACAACATGTGCAGTGCGGAACCGTGTGCATACGTAGGTTATGGAACAGAGCTGCATGTGTAAGACGTGTGCGGAGTGGAGCCGTGTGTGTACAATGTATGTAGAGCGGTGCCATTTGTGTACGACATGTACGGAGCAGAGCTGTGTGCATATGACGTGTACAGAGAGTAGCTGTGTGTATATAGAGTGGAGCCGTGTGAGTACAACGTGTGCAGTGCAGAGCAGAGCTGTGTGTACACCGTTTATGGAGCGGAGCTGCACGTGTATTTACAGAGAGGAGCCTCGTATGTGTATGACATGTGCGGAGGGGAGCCTTGTGTGTATAGAATGTGTGCAGAGCAGAGGCGTGTGTGTACAGTGTGTGCGAAGCTGCACATGTGTACGACTTGTGCGTGTGTGTATGGAGCTGTGTGTTTGTTTATGGAGCAGAGCCATGTGTGTCTCTGTCTCTCCGCGGCATCTCATTTAGACTCCAGCTCCGCTGCCAACATCATTCATCAGAATCTGGTTGTTGAGCTTCCTACACAACAGCTAGAACATCCTTTGTTACCTCCATTGACGGACAACTCCTGGCCTATCCTGCCTATGCTGCCAGTCACGTTGCTGATTGGAGCTCTGCATTCTGAAAGATTTCCTTTCTATGTACTACCTAAATTGGTAAACTCTGTTCTGGGCCTTCCATGGTTGCATTTAGACATGTTGGGTGTATACTCTATCCCTGCCAGAGGCTAGTGCCATGTTGGCATACATCCAAGAAAACTTAGCCAAAGGATTCATCTCTAAGTCCTCTTCTACTGCCGGTGCCGGCGTCTTCTTCATGATTAAGAGATATGGTTCCCTACATCCCTGTATTGACTATTGGGGCCTTAACAAAATCACTGTTAAGGGGGATGTCTGGTTTAAATTGATACTGTAAGTCTGCAGTCACTCTGTGTGACTGCAGAGTTCTGAATCCTCCCAAAGCACGCAATGTGCACTGCGAGAATTCAATTGTTTCTGAGCTGGTACTGGAGGGTACATATGCATCCACACCAACCGTCATCACACTGTGTTTGAGGGGCACATTTTTTGGCTTCATACTTTATGAGGGGCCGTGAAAGGGGTATCTTAGTGTGTGGGAACACAAAGGGGCTTGAATAGGGGCAAATTTACTTTGTAAGGCCTGCAAAGTTTTGGGATATGCTCTTCTGTGATCTTAGTGAATATTATTTTTTTTGTGATGGGTAGGGCCCAATTAGACTAGCTATGGGGACCCATGATTTCTATGTACTAGGGTCTGGCCTATGTTTTATGGTCCCTGACCCTCGTTCACAAATTTGCCTGTGCTTTTATATAATAAACAGGAGTTGGCAGTGCCAAAATGTACTGTGCCAAACACTGCTCATGTTGGGGGTCGAATTCAGTCCTGCACAGTAGCAGACAGGGAGTATCACCTGTTATCTTGTCGGACAGTCGAATCCTGGTTGGTAATCGATCATCCATTTCATTAAAAAGAACTATGATATGCTTTATACCAGCTTTTTTTTTTACCATTCCTGCACAGGGACCCAAAAGGGACAGTCCGACCTGGGTTGGTTATCAATGATCAATGTTCTTGCTTTAGACAAGCAGTTGAAAACAACTTAGCATGCTTTCTTGTTTCTCCTCCTTTCTTGATTGAAGTTTCAAATTAATACTCTATTTTATGGGCCCGAGATTACAAGAAAGATAAGGAGAAAAGCTAAAGCCAGGTAGACCAAAAGCAATAAAAAATAATTTGGGGGGGGGGGGGGGTGTCAAAAGAAAAGTCAAAGATGCTATAGGATTTTTTACAGGGTGAATTGGCCAAAAATGATGTTGAAGCCAAACTTTTAAATTCCTATTTTTCATCAGTGTTCTTTAAGAAAGAAAATATAACATCAACTGATCTTCACTGTGCTATTGAAGGAATAAAAGAATCCAAACTATCTATAAACAGAGAGATGATGAGGGAACACTCCTGGTCCAGATGAATTACATCCTAAGGTACTGAAAGAGATAGCAGAGGAAATGGCAAAACCATTACCAGAATCTTTGAAATATCCTGGAGAAGAGGAGAAGTCCCAGAAGATTGAAGAAGGGCAAATGTTGTCCCTATCTTCAAAAATAGAAAGAAGATGGAGCCAGGAAATTACAGGCCAGTGAGCCTTACTTCTATACCAGGAAATAACTTTGAACAAATTATTAAACAGCATGTATGTAAGTACTTGGATAAGAATACAGTTATTGACTAGAGCCAGCATTGGTTTGTAGCAAACACGTCATGCCAGACTAATCTAATTTCCTTCTTATCTCAACTTCAGCAAAGCATTTGATAAAGTATTTCATACTATCGTTATTGGAAAAATATGGGATTGACAAGGCTAAGTTAGCTGAATTCATAACTGGCTCAGTGATCGTACTCAAAGAGTGGTAATAAATGGTTGCACATCTAATTGGAAGAGTGTTTCAAGTGGGGTACCGCAAGGCTTTGCCTTGGCCCCAGTGTTTTTCAACATTTTTATAAATGATCTAGATAAGGGAACTGAAGGTAAACTAATCAAATTTGCAGACGATGCAAAGCTAGGGGGGATGGTTAACACTAGAGAAGACAGAGAAAGGATTCAGAAGGATCTAGATAAGCTTGAACAATGGGCAGCGACTAATAGAATGGTATTTAACAGGGAGAAATGCAAGATTCTACACCTGGGCAAGAAAAACAAAAATCACATCTACAGAATGGGAGGAACAGAACTAGGCAACATTGGGTATACTAATCGCAGACAGCACATGAGTCAACAAAGTGATGCAGCAGCAAAAAAGGCAAACACAGTTCTGGGATGTATTAAAAGAAGCATAGAGTCTAGATCACGTGAAGTAATTATCCCCCTCTATTCCTGCTTGGTCAAACCTCATCTGGAATGTTGTGTCCAGTCTGGGTATTACATTTTAACCCCTTTACCCCCCAGGGTGGTTTGCAAGTTAATGACCAGGCCAATTTTTATAATTCTGACCACTGTCATTTTATGAGGTAATTATGAGGTAATTACTCTGAAACGCTTCAATGGATCCCACTGATTCTGAGACTGTTTTTTTCGTGACATATTGTACTTCATGATAGTGGTAAAAATTTCTTTGATATCACTTGTGTTTATTTGTGAAAAAATTGGAAATTTGGCGAAAATTTTGAAAATTTCAAACTTTTCAAAATTTGAACTTTTATTCCATTAGATCAGAGAGATATGTCACACAAAATAGTTAATAAGTAACATTTCCCACGTGTCTACTTTACATCAGCACAATTTTGGAACCAAAATTTTTTTTTTATTAGTGCGCTATGAGGGTTAAAAGTTGATCAGCGTGTGTGAGACAAGACCTGAGGCACTTGGCAAATCGTATAGAAATACTGGAGGATGATCATAATACTACTAGAGCTCATGTAATCAAACTACAACAAGTGACCACCCAGCAAAAATCAGTGATGCAGGATATGCATGCCCACATTGAAGATCTTGATAATAGGGGAAGAAGGAGCAATATACGGGTGAGGGGTCTCCCCGAGTCGGAGGGGGTGGAGGATCTCAGAGCTATACTTCAGGAGATCTTTAACTCTATCCTGGGTGATAGTCAGCCTGCCTCGATCAAATTTGATAGAGCTCACAGAGCCTTGAAGCCAAAAGGTACTACAGCATTTCCGAGGGATGTAATATGCTGCTTGCATGACTTTGAGCTGAAAGAAAAGATAATGGCCAAGCCATAAAGTATAGGGGGGGCGGACATCCAGCTCTTCCCGGACCTGTCTAGAATTACCCTGCAGAAGAGAAAGCATCTTAAACCTCTGCTCAGCATGCTCCTAGATAAGAAGATTCCCTATAGGTGCGGCTTCCCCTTTTCTTTAATGGCTCGCAGGGATGGGGTGTCGGCAGTGCTCCGCTCTATGGGAGATTTGGCCAAGTTTTGTGGGGACCTCCAACTAACAGCACCGAACATTCCGGAATGGGACTATCTTCTCCCCCCGGAGGCTCCACCTCCCGTATGGCAAAAGGTGGGGAGGCGGGGCAAAGAGGGAACGACACCTCGCAGGCCTGGAGAGCAGGGCCCACCCTCTGGAGTGTATAAGAATAACTATGGTTGACTGTAAAACCCAGAGCATAAGCGGCTTCGCTTGAGGGTTTACTTTTTGTCTTTATCGCTCTTTTTCACTTACAAGCCGGTACTCGACATCAAGTTCTGAAATACTTATGTTTGATATTTTTCTATGCCTTAAATGAATGAATATTTTAAAGTGTCACTTTGACAACCTGTTTATAAATGCTCAGTGGGGTTCCTTGGGTTTTGGGACAAGGATTTTGGTTATTGTTTCTCTTCTCACAGGAAGGTTTTTTGTTTCCCTTTTTCTGGACTCCCTCCAATATATTTTTCCAAAGGGTTGTTGGACAGCAAGGACATTGTGATTTCCCTTAACTGCATAGTACGTTTTTGAAACTTAGTGGGCTCACCTTGTGCCACGGTAACAACCCTTCTCCAAGAGTTACTCTTGGGAAAATTGTTCTGATCTGTTTTGATATTTGTACATGTTTTCTCTTAATGTTGGTTTGCTTCAGTCTGTGTCTCCCCTAGATCCCACTGTCTTTCCCCTCCCTCCTTTTTACCTTTTCTTTTCCTTATCAAGAGAGCAGGGGTCATTCATGAAGCTCCATGGCAGGTCATTATGGGGCGGGAGGCTGCAATGATTGTCAGTGAGTATGACTGTAAGCAGTAGTTCACCTTTTCTCACTAGCAATGGTTAAGTTGATCACTTTGAATGTAAAGGGGCTTAATTCCCCTAGAAAAAGAAGGCTCACACTGCAGGAGTTGAAGGCTCAGAGAGCGGACATTGCCTTTTTACAGGAGACCTATTATGACCGGAGTGGGATGTTTAGATTTGCGGCCCATCATTACCCTTCTGCCTACTCTGCCTATAATAATAATAAAAAGGGTGGAGTGGCCATACTTATATCATCTTTATGTCCAATTCAAATCTCTAAATCTCATGAGGACCCGGCAGGTAGATTCTTGATACTGGAGGGCTTTTTAAAGGTCAAAGCAATAATATTGTGCAACATTTACGCCCCAAATTTGGGCCAAATACCCTTTATTCGCAAGGTTCTAACTAGCCTTCGACGACTGCAGCCTGGGGCATTGTTGGTGGGGGGGACTTTAATATCCCGTTCTCAGAAATAAATGATAGGCTTGCTTTGAGGGGGAACCCGCCATCTGCTGGTTCATCCCGATTATCATAGGAATTTAGAAAATTGATCCGGGCAAATTCCCTTTTTTGATATGTGGAGAATAGATCATCCCAAAGAAAAAGCTTACACTTTTTATTCAAATCCGCATCAGACTCATACCAGAATCGATTACTTTTTTGCTAATATTGTCACACTTAGAATGCTAGAGAATGTGGAGGTGGGGTCCATAACATGGTCGGATCATGCGCCGGTAATATTAAATTTAAAGTTGGGTCTCAGTTCCTCCAGAGCCTGTCACTAGCGACTGAATGAATTTCTGGTAAAGGATCCCTGTATTCAAAAATCTTTATCAAATCATTTAACCCAGTATTTTGAACTAAATTTGGGATCTGTGCCCTCCCTTCCTATTTTGTGGGAAGCGCATAAGGCAGTAATAAGAGGGTGTTGTATTGCAGAGGGAGCGAGGCTTAAAAAAAATTCAAGGCAACTTTTCTCGAATCTTAATTCTCAGATTCGCCTTCTGGAACGTAGATTTGCCTCTTCTCTGTCGACTGGGACTCTGAGGAAGCTGTTGGCCACTAGGGACAAATTGAAGGATCTCTCCATCCGTAAAGTGGAGAAGATGCTTGTATTTTCAAAACAGAGATATTATGAAAAAGGGAACAAGGCCCATACCCTGTTGGCTAGGCAATTGCAGGATCGCTCTGTGGCCGCGGCTCCTCAGGCTCTTAGAGATGATGAGGGAACTACCCACTATGACCCGGGGGAATTGTCAAATATCTTTTATAAATTTTATAAGAAATTATATAATCTTCAGGACCCACTGGAGGATTAGTCTGCCAGTTCTTTCAACGGAGGCACAAGAGTCCCTTAACAAACAGATCACTCTTGAGGAATTAACTGACATTTTGAAAGATTTGCCCCTGGGTAAGTCTCCACGCCCGGACGGTTTGACCTATCTATATTATAAAACTTTTGCGGATATACTACTCCCCTATATGGTTGACCTTTTTAACTCCTTCCTGACGGGAACCCCGATTCCTAGCTCGCTGTCTCATTCATATTTGCTGTTAATTCACAAGGCTGGTAGAGATCCCCTAGACTGCGCCAACTATAGGCCCATAGCCCTCTTGAACTCGGATTTAAAAATATTTACCCGTCTCCTTGCAAATAGACTGAATGTCTGGCTTCCGCACATGATTCATAAGGATCAGGTGGGGTTTGTGCCCTTCAGGCAGGGAGGAGACAACACAAGGAGGGCTGTGGACCTGGTGGATGTGGTCAATAGGAATAAGTCTCGGGCGCTTCTCCTCAGTCTTGATGCGGAAAAGGCTTTTGATCGCCTTAATTGGCCCTTTATGTTTGAGACAGTGAAGACTTTTGGGATATCGGGTGCTTTTCTAACAGCACTAAAGGCCCTTTATTCTTCTCCCACGGCATCCATTAAACTTCCCCATTGTGTATCACCCAGTTTTTCTATAGCAAATGGTACAAGGCAATGCTGTCCTTTATCTCCACTCTTGTTTGCCATGTGTATCGAGCCTTTAGCGGCAGCAATAAGAGTCAATCCTGACATATCGGGGGTGGAGTTAAGGGGTAAAGTATTTAAAATTTCCCTATTTGCAGACGATGTGCTACTGACCCTCACGAATCTGCATATCACCCTCCCTATTCTTAAAGTGACACTTCGGGAATATGGCATGATCTCAGGATAGAAGATTAATTCTAAAAAAACGAGGCACTTCCACTAAACCTTCACCATGAAGAATTAGATCATCTTAAGCTGAATTACAAATTCCGGTGGAAGTCAGAGAGTATCAAATATCTGGGGATTAACATAACGTCAGACTATGGGACCCTGTCTGCTCATAATTTTCCGCCCCTTTTTAAAGAATTTAAGGGTCTTATGGTCAAGTGGGCCAATCTTCATATCTCATTTTTGGGGCGTATATCGGCGGTGAAAATGTCCCTTATTCCTAAACTCAATTACTATTTTGAAACTCTGCCAGTTGGGGTTCCTATGGGGGAGTCGAGGGCTCTCCAATCCTGTATAATGAAGTTTATATGGAATAATGGGAGGCATAGAATCTCCAAGCAGATACTGATCTCGGGGAGGGAGCAGGGGGGATTATCGGTCCCGGATGTGGTTAAATACTATTGGGCGGCTCACTTGAGAAGGAGTCCCTCGTGGTCATCCCTTTGGGCATATAATAAGTGGACAGAAATTGAAAAATTATGGATAGCCACAGTTCATCCGAATTCACTACTGTGGTCTGAGAAATCTGTTAAACTCCAAACCACTTTACTGGGCCCTATGCAATTCACTAGAGACATATGGGACACCTGTAGGAGGAGATTTCCTCTTTCTTCTAAACACTCCCTGATGATATCGTTTGTCTTTCAGCCTTTGCTCCCTCAGAGCCAAGAATCATCGATGGCTCATCCCTGGATCAACACGGGATTGTTTAGATTTGCGGATATAGTGGACAGAAACACCTTAGTAATACATCAGTTTGATTATTTAAAAGAAAGTTTTAGCATCACTAACCGGGAATTCTATCAGTACATACAGATTCAGTATTTTGCAAGATCCCTGTTTGGCTCATATAAAGTGTCCATCCCCACGGAGTTTGAGAGGCTGTGCAGGAGAGGTCCCTCTACCAAGGGGTTGATCTCGGATATATATAAAATAATCAATTCACCGGTGGGTGGACCCATCTTCCAGCACCCTTATATCTCTAAGTGGGAGGGATTCTTGGGAAGGAGGCTTTCCCCTCAGACATGGCAGACAATATGGTCTAAAGCAGCTAAGACATCAATCTGTACCCTATACAAGGAGAACCAATATAAAATTTTAATGCATTGGTACCACACGCTGGATGTCCTGAATAAAATGAACCCGCAGGTCCCGAGTATATGCTGGAGATGTGGATCATCTGTCTGTACTCTGACACATGTTTTCTGGTCCTGCAGCAAAATAGTTCCCTTTTGGGAAACTGGTTCAGGAGGTGCTATTTACAGAGATTTCTCTGGAGCCCTCTGTTTTCCTTCTCAATGTGACCCCTGGGGGAATGGGTAGATATTCTTCCAAATTGCTCCTCCACTTGTTGACAGCAGCGAGATGCATGATTGCTCTTTGCTGGAAAAGGGACTCACCACCCTCTAGACAAGAGTACTATGCTAGGGTCTGTGATATGAGGCGGATGGAGTCCTTGACTGCAAGTCTTAATGCAAAGATGGACCTGTTCGAGACAGTATGGGCCCCATGGGACTACTATTGGGCCAGCGTAGTGAATGATCAACTGCTTCTTGATCTTTTGCCTATATCGTTCTTCCTTTCCCTTCCTTCTCTCTGTGTTGTCTTTTTTTTTTTTTTCTTTGTGTTTCATGGACTGTTATTTAAAATGGATGTCATATCAGATATTTGAATTTGAAAGCTTTAAAGTGATCTCTAATGGGCCGGCCTGTTGGAGGCCTAAGTGTTTTCTCTGATATGAAAATCTGAATGACTTTTCTGTGTTCTATGTTTGCTAAAATATGTGAAAAATTTTAATAAAAATTACAGTTATAAAAAAAAAAAAAAGTTGATCAGCGATTTCTCATTTTTCCAGCAAAATTTACAAAACCATTTTTTTTAGGGACCACATCACATTTGAAGTCACTTTGAGGGGCCTTTATGACAGAAAATACCCAAAAGTGACACCATTCTAAAAACTGCACCACTCAAGGTGCTCAAAACCACATTCAAGAACTTTATTAACCCTTCACGTGCTTCACAGGAATTTTTGGAATGGGGAACAAAAAATGAACATTTAACTTTTTTCACAAAAATGTTACTTTAGACCCCAATTTTTTATTTTTGCAGGGGTAACAGGAAAAAATGGACCCCAAAATTTGTTGAGCAATGTCCCCTGAGCATGCAGATACCCCATACATGGGGAAAAAACACTGTTTGGGCGCACAGCAGGGCCAGAAGGGAAGGAGCGCCATTTGACTTTTTGAATGTAAAATTTGCTTGAATAATTAGCGGACGCCATGTTGCGTTTGGAGAGCCCCTGATGTGCCTAAACAGTGGAAACCCCCCACAAGTGACACCATTTTGGAAACTAGGCCCCTCAGGGAACTTATCTAGATGTATGGTGAGCACATTGAACCCCCAGGTGCTTCACAGAAGTTTATAACATGGAGCTGTGAAAATAAAATTTTCACATTTTTCCCACAAAAATGTTTTTCAGCCTCCAGTTTTGCATTTTCATAAGGGTAACATGAGAAATTGCACCATGCAACTTGTTGTGCAATCTCTCCTGAGTAAGCCGATACCCCATATTTGGGGGCAAACCACTGTTTCGGCGCAAGGCAGGGTTCGGAAGGGAATGAGCGTCATTTGACTTTTTGAATGTAGAATTTGCTTGAATAATTAGCGGACTCCATGTTGTGTTTGGAGAGCCCCTGATGTGCCTAAACAGTGGAAAACCCCCACAAGTGACACAATTTTGGAAACTAGACCCCTGAGGGAACTTATCTAGATGTGTGGTGAGCACCCTTAACCCCCAGGTGCTTCACAGAAGTTTAGAACATGAAGCCGTGAAAATAAAAAAAATCTAACTTTTTCCACAAAAATGATCTTTTTCCCCAAATTTTTTAGTTTCACAAGGGTAAGAGGAGAAAATGGAACCTAAAAACTGTTGTGAAATTTCTCCTGAGTACGCTAATACCCCATATGTGGTGAAAATACAGTGTTTGGGCGCACGGTCGAGTTCAGAAGGGAAGGAGCATTGTGTGACTTGGCTGGAATCGAGAGCGGATGCCATGTCGCATTTCGGGAGTCCCTGATGTGCCTAAATAGTGGAAACCCCCCACAATTGACTCCATTTTGGAAACTAGACCCTTCAAGGATTTTATCAAGGGGTATAGTGTACATTTTGAACCCAAAGGTACGACAGAATTTGATGACATTAGGTCATCATATTGAATAAGTTGTCATTAGTCTTGAGCGCAAGTGCTCGCTACTTGAGATTGCATCGGGTACTCGGGTATGCACCATGTATCGCGGGTGCTCGAGTGACATGCTCGAGTCCCCGCCCCGCATGTTTCACGGTTATTAGACACCGAAAAAAAAACATGCGGGGATCGCTCGTGCATGGCAGGCGATCCCAGCAACGTTTTTTTGGCCGTGAAGCATATGGGGCAGAGACTCGAGCATGTCACTCGAACACCCGCGATGCTCAGTGCATACCCGAGCACCCGATGCAAACTCAAGTAGCGAGCACTTGCACTCAACACTGGTCGCCATATTGTCGTCATTTTTTTTTTTCCTTACTTTTGAAAAAATCTCAACCCCAACTCTAATACAACCCTAACCCCAACCCTAGCCCTAGCCTAACCCTAGCACAACCCTAACCCTAGAGTTTATTTTTTTACACCGTTCCTCGTGTGGTATAAGTGATTAGACGACTTTATTCTTCGGGTCGGTGCGATTACAGCGATACCAGATTCATATCGGGTTTTTATTATTGACAGCTGTCACACACTAAAAGACGCTTTTTTTGCAAAGACTAGTTTTTGCATCACCATATTTTGAGAGCTATAATTTTTCCATATTTTGGCCCACAGAGTCATGCGATGGCTTGTTTTTTGCAGGACAAGTTGACGTTTTTATTGGTACCATTTTCGGGCACATGACATTTTTTGATCGCTTTCTATTCTGATTTTTAGGAGGCAGAATAAACAAAAACCAACAATTCAGGAATTTGTTTGTTTTGTTTTTTTTATATGCCGTTCCGCGTGTGATAAAATTGATAATGCAGCGTTATTCTTCGAGTCAGTACGTTTACAGAGGTACTACATTTCTATAGTTTTTTTTATGTTTTGGCGCTTTTACACAATAAAAACGATTTTCTAGAAAAAATAATTTTTTGTATCGCTTTATTCTGAGAGCTATAACTTTTTTATTTTTCGGATGATGGAGCTGTGTGGTGGCTTGTTTTTTGCGGGACAAGATGACGTTTTCAGCGGTACCATTTTTATTTATATTCGTCTTTTTGATCGCGTGTTATTCCATTTTTTGTTTGGTGATATGATGATAAAGCATCGATTTTTGCTTCATTTTTTATTTTTATTTTTTACCATGTTCACTAAAGGGGTTAACTAGTGGGACAGTTTTATAGGTCAGGTCGTTCCGGACGTGGCGATACCAAATATGTGTACTTTTATTGTTTTTTTTTCTCATAATAAATAAATATTATTGGTTCAATATATTTTTTTTGGAGGGGATTATTTTTGTTCGTTTTTTTTTTTATATTTTTACAATTTTTTTTTTTATTTTTCTACTTTTCTTTTTACTCTTACACATTATCCCGCTATGGGACTTTCACTTTTTGCAGCCTAATCGGCTGCATGGCATAGAGAACAGCAGCTCCTTTGTCATGCAGCCTGTCAGCGCTGCACACAGGGGAGACATTACTTTGGTCGCGCACTGCGCATGACCACAGTAACGTCCTGGTGACCCGGATGTTGTCATGACGACATCGGGTCGTCATGGCAACATCCGGAAGAAGCCGCAGACATAGCTGGACGCCGGCAGGAGAGGTGAGTATAACGATCACCTCCCACCTTGCCACCGCAATGCTGCGATCGACTTCGATCGCAGCACTGCGGGGGTTAATGTGCAGGGAGCGGTGCGGGACAGCTCCCGGCATATAGCACCGGGTGTCAGCTGTAACAATCAGCTGACACCCGGCGGCGATTGCCCAGCACCGCTTGTGTGCGGGCGCGATCGTAGCTCGCGTAATAATACGTAGCTGGTCCATAAGTCCCAGGGCACAGCTACGTACTATTACTGACAAGGTCGTAAAGGGGTTAAATAAGGCATCGAAAAACTGAAGCAAGTTCAGAGAAGAGCTACTAGGATGGTGGGCGGACTGCAAACTATGTCCTATGCATAACGGTTAAAGAATCTGGGAATGTTTAGCTTGCAAAAGAAAGCTCAGAGGAGATTTAATTGCTGTCTACAAATATCTGAAGGGATGTCACAGTGTACAGGGATCATCCTTATTGTCATTTGCACATTGAAACATGAGAAGCAATGAAATGGACGAAGATACAGATTAGATATTAAAAAAACTTTTTGACAGTGGGGGTGATCAATGAGTGGAACAGGCTGCCACAAGAGGTGGTTAGTTCTCCTTCAATGGAAATCTTCAAACAGAGGCTGGACAGACATCTGTCTGAGATGGTTTAGTGAATCTTGCATTGAGCAGAGGGTTGGACACGATGACCCTGGAAGTTCCTTCCAACTCTAACATTCTATGATAAGCACAGCCATATCTGCTTGTGAGGCTTCACCAATCACATTGGGCACAACGTTCTTGCGACCAGGGGCATCAAGGATGAAGATAGTGAAGTGCACGGCCAACTTTTACTCGTCTCATACCTCCTGGTTACTGTTTAGCCCATGAGAGGTACCAAAGTTTCTCTTTAGCCTGAGCCTTTCATATTTTTCAAGTCTTTACTCCGCTATACCAGTTCAATACGTCTGTGCATCATCAGTTTATTTACCAGCTTCTATGTGTCAAATCATTATCCCAATCCCCTAAAAATATTGATTGATTTTATTTAACGGTCTTCGGGTTGGAGTCGACCCATGGTGACTTGATTGATGAACGCTCTGTAGGAACATCGATCTTGTGTAAGCCTAGATAGGTCCACCAGTGTCTTCTCCGTCGTTATCTTGATTGTATCAAATGTAGGGATCTGTACTCACTGAGCCGCGTTGGAGGTAGGCACAAGTTCACACAGTGATGCAGTCCGTGGGTTCAAACAAACTGGTGGTTTATTTAGTGTCCATATACCAGTGAGGAAACAAAAGTAACAGCCTTTTCCTGGCACAAAAGGAATAACAGAACAAAGCTCAAAATAACAAGTTCAAGCAGCATGGCCTCAGCCGTTTAAACAAAGTGCTTTTTCTCTGCCTCCTGCAGAGTCTGAGAAGCACATGCAAGGTCTGCTCACCTTGTCCCAACACACAGACAGACTGAGACAGGCGCAGCTGTCTTAAATCAGCCTTCCAAGACATGGACTGGAGGTAAGTGAGCAGCTGTTCTCCCCCAGCTCTTTCAGCTGCTCGTAAAACCCGGCCCTGTAATCCGGGCCCATTAAATTCCTCTCAGCACTATGTGTGCTGGAGCCTGCTTCTCCGGGTCCTACATCACCGAATCTTGGCACTTCGGGGACACATACCTCCCGTCCATGACCTGTCTGGCAGCCACCTTACACAAGCCATCAGATTGCTGGTCTTCCTCTCTGCCTTGCTCCTTCTATTCTTCCGGTCGTGATGTCCTTCTCCAGTGATTGTCCTCTTTATATGATGTGTTCAAAGTGGGCAAGTCATAACTTGATGATCCTTGCTTCGAGAGACATGTCTGGCTTGATTTGTTCCAAAATTGATTTGTTTGTTCTTCTTGCCATCCATCGTAATGATAACATCCTTCTCCAGCACCACATTTCAAATGCATAGATTCTTCTTCTGTCTTGTTTCTTAATCTACCAGGTTTCGCATCCGTATATTACAACAAAAAAGAACAAACTATGTACGAGCTGTGTCTTGGTCGCCAGTGAAATATTCCTGTATTTGCAAAAAGAAATTTTATTTAATTCCATTTATATCCCAATTCCCCTCTCCTCTTAAAAATATTGATAAATACTCACATATAAATATTAGTAAAATTCCAAAAAATAGATGCCGAAAAAGGACAGTGACACCTAGCAGTATTGGGTGGTGAATGGCAAAATACAGACGGGTCGGGAGAAAATCAGCACTGTGTGACACACACAATTTCTCACACAGCCTAAACTAGAATTAATGGTGTTGTCTATGGTGTTTAAATGTAGTTTTATTTTTTTTGTATTTTTTAATTACTCCAAAAAATAGTTATAGATTTGCAGAGAAAATTGCTAGTAAAATGCCAAGAAACTGAATAAACAAAGGGCAATATTGTGTGGTGTACAGCTAATTGCACAGACAGGACAGGAGCACTTCAAATTTGTGCAGTATCACATACACAGCCTTGCATGGGATCACAAACTAAGCTAAAATGAAATGTTGCATTGTTGAAAATGATGGGTAGTATTCAACGCTTGACGAGTATGCCAGGGAGATGGCATCTCTTATCCATCTTGCCAGTGTGCCCTTGGAAGCTTTTTGTCCCTTCCGAGGTCCCTGGAAGCACACAAAGAGAGACCTCTCCTTCCTATACTCCCGTGTGACCTCTAAGTTTTGGATAATGAATCTTTTGACGTCTAAGGTGTGTAGGTCTTTTTCCCCCCTGTTTTTAGGATTTGGGCAAAAGGAAGGGAGGGTGACCTCCTGCAATCTATGGAAGTGTGATCCCACCTTAGCAAGGTATGCTGGGTGCGTCCTAAGTGTCACCCTGTCGCTAACTCTTCGTGCCGATGTGAGAGCTACTAAGAGTGACGTCTTAAGAGATAGGACTTTTAGAGATACATCCGCTAAAGGTTCAAAGGGATGTTTGTTTATGGCTGAAAGAACCAAGTTTAAGTCCCAAAGAGGAGTATTCCTGGAGCAGATGGGCCTAGACCTGTGTGATGCCTTGATGAACCTAGAAATCCACCTATTTCTGGCCAGGTCGCAGTTGTATAGGGCTCCTAATGCCACAACTTGAACCTTTAGAGTGCTTGTGGCCAGACCCCGCTCTAACCCCTTTGGTAGGAACTCTAAGATGGAAGTAATGGGGGCCTCCCCTTGTACCTTCGAACCCGCATATGAGAGGAATTTTTTCCAGGTTTTACCGTAAAGTCTGCTAGTTACGGGTTTGCTACTCTTTAGTAGAGTGGAAATTAAATTCAGAGGAAAACCTCTATCCCTTAAGAGCGCCCTCTCAAAATCCAGGCTGTCAAGTGTACATTTGCTACCTGAGGACAGAAGACCGGTCCCTGGAAAAGGAGATCCGGAATTTCCGGAAGAACCCAGGGGTCGGAGGTGGACATTATCCTCAGCCAGTAAAACCAAGGCCTCTTTGGCCAGAAGGGGGCTATCAAAATTATGTTTGCCTTGTCTTCCCTGACTTTCCTCAGAACCACCAGAATCAGAGCGATCAGAGGAAAGGCATAGGCTAGCTGGTGGTTCCATGGGATTGAGAAAGCATCTAATGCTGCAGGGTTCCCCTTGGGGTTTATTGAGCAGAATATGTCCACTTTTTGTTCTGCCAGTTGGCGAATAGGTCTATGGAAGGGTTTCCCCACATTTCCGTGAGTTGGTTGAACACTAACTGATTCAGCTCCCATTCACCCTGTCTCAGATGGGTTCGGCTCAGAAAGTCTGCTGTGATATTTTCTGTTCCTTTTATGTGGAATGCGGACAGAGACTCCAAATTATTCTCTGCTAACTGGAGGATGGATTTTGACACCTGTAGTAGAGAATGGGACCAGGTCCCCCCTGGTGATTAAGTATGCCACTACTACCCTGTTGTCCAAGAAACACTCTTACATTGTGTCCCTGTAGGGTGTTTAGAAATTTTGAGAGGGCGAATTTTACTGCCAGAAGTTCCTTCATGTTGAAAGAGACCCCTTCCAAATCCTCTAACCAGACCCCCTGAGTTTTTGGTCGTTTAGGTGAGCCCATCATCCCCTGGGGCTTGCATCTGTAGTTAGGACCTGCAACACTGAGATTGCCCATGGAACACCTCTGGTTAAACTGTCCACCTCCGTCCACCACGTTAGGGAAAGCAAGGTTTTTGATGCCAAAATTAGCCGACCTTCTAAGTGTCCTTTTAGTGATTTTTCTGCCCCCAAGATTTCCCATTGCAAGTCCCTGGTGTGCACCTGAGCCCAAAGGACCCCTGGGATACAAGCCATGGAACCTAGAAGGGACATTGCTCCCCGCAGAGTCATAGAGGGGTGGTCTTTCACACGAGATATCCGGGCTATCATATTCTGGATTTTCCCTGCCGGGAGACGGCATTCCTGGTTCCTCAAATCTAATAAGATGCCTTGATATTATTGTACTTGGTCTGGCTCCAACCTGGACTTTTTTAGGTTCAGAAGCCAGCCTAAATTCGTCAAGGAATCCATGACCCTTGCTAGTTAGTCCTTGCAATGATTGAAAGAGTTGCCTATGATCAGCAAATCGTCCAGGTACGGGGTGATCAGAATGTTTTTGTTATGATCTGCTACAAGCACTAAGCTGGATCCCTACGATGTAACGGGGAACCTGATCCTGCGATCAGACTCGCTAAAGTCCTCGGCTAGTCTGAACGAAGACCTATAGATGTGAGGGAGGGATCCCTACAAGAACTAGGGACTGGGAGAAAGATGGACACCTCCTAGCAGAAATTGTAGCAGAAATAAGACAAACAAACAACATAGAACATAGAGGTCCGAAGACCCAGCAAAACTGACTGAGAAAGGCAACAGAGCACCAAGCTAGCTCAAGAGTAGAAATTACAATGAAGTCCAGCAAGGCCAGGAGGGCGGAGCAGGATTAAATAGGCAAAAAAGGTCATGTGACCAGCAAACTAGAAAAAACCTAACAGGAGAGTTCTAACAGTTTTGCTCCCTCAGATGAGCCATTACCTCTGCCACTATTTTAGTGAAAACCCTTGGGGCTATAGCTAGATCGAAGGGTAGGGCCATATACTGGTAGTGTTTGACTATTCCTTTTAGCGATATTGCTACTCTCAGGAATTTTTGGTAGTCTCTGTGTATGGGGACGTGATAATAGGCGTCCTTTAGATCCAGGGCAGCCATAAAACAGTCTGGGAACAACAATGTCACTGACGATTTTATTGACTCCATCTTGAAGGTTTGCACCCTTAGAAATGTGTTAAATTTTTTCAGGTTTACAATTGTCCTGAAAGTCCCTTCCAGTTTTTTCCTTAGGAACAGAGGGTAGTAGAATCCTTCGCCTTTCTCTTGGGCAGGGACTTCTTGAAGGACTGCTCTTTCTATTAGGCCTAGAATTTCTTGTTCTAGTGCTAGTTGCTCTACCTCTGATGACCTCTTGGGGGTTATAACAAAGTTCAGACGGGGAGTGGAGTGAAACTGAAATTTTAGCCCTGCTTTTATCAGGTCTAAAATCCAAGAGCTGTTCGATATTTTTTCCCAGGTTGGGAGGAAATGAAGAAGTCCCCCCCCCCCCCCCACACCTGGGGCTGACTCTCATTGGGCGGGTTTCCTGTTGTCGCTGGGGGGCCTGTTAAACATAAACCCTTTGGCTTTTTTCTTCCTATCCTATCCTGGTCTTTGGGGGGTTTCCTGCGCATAAATTTTCTGCTCCTAAAGGACTTCCTGTATGAAGTACCAGGGAGGACGTGGAACCGTTTCATGTTATCCCCAGCCTTGTCGAGGATATCGTCCAGAGTAGGTCCAAATAGGAACTCACCCTCGCAAGGAATGGAACACAGCCAGCCAGTGTTCCCCGTTGGTCACCCGGCCAGCATTTAAGCCAGAGGGCCCGCCTGGCTGCGTTAGAGAAGCTCGCAGCCCTGGCTGCCAGCCTAACAGAATCGGCTGATTCGTCAGCCAAAAAATCTGCTGCGCCCTTCATTACTGGGATGGAGCCTAGTATGTTATCCCTGGACGTTTTGTTCTTAAGTTGTGTCTGTAGTTGATCTAGCCAGCCCATCAAAGATCTGGCTGTACATGTAGCTGCAACTGCGGGTTTTAACCCTCCCCCTGTGGCCTCCCAAGCCCCTTTTAGGAAGGTGTCCGTTTTTTTGTCCATTGGGTCCTTTAGTACCCCCATGTCCTCAAATGGCAGGGAAATTTTTTTTAGAGGCTTTAGCTATTGCCACGTCTAATTTTGGCGCCTTTCCCCAGAAGGAGCATACCGGGACATCAAAGGGGTATTTCCTCTTAAGTGACAACAAGCCCTTTCTTTCCGGCTTTTTCCATTCCCTTTTAATCAGGGAGTGGACTTTGTCATTGAGAGGGAAAGATCTTCTTTTCTTTTGTTCCAGGCCACTGAACATCATGTCCTGGACTGATTTCTTGGGGCGAGGATCTACCAACCCCATAGTGGACCTAACTGCCTTAATTAAATTATCCGCACCCTCTATAGGGAAACAGCTACGTCCCCCTCCCTCAGAAAATGACGAGGACGAAGATAAGAAGGACGAATCTGAGTCTACCCGTCCGAACTGCTAGATCCTGATAGAGGGGATAGGTTCCTGTTTTTTTCCCGTTTCAACGCCCCCTTCTGCAGGGACTTGAAAGTATCCTCAACCTGGGATTTAATCAGGGATCTGAGTTCTGAGGCGAACTTAAGGAGCTCCTTGCAAATTGTTGGTTCAACACACTATTTGCATAGTCTTTTTTCCCATGTGGTGGGCAGATCTTCTGGACTTGCCCGTACTCTTCCTTCCCTGATGATAGAAGAAAAAGAGGGGGGGGGGGGGGTCCAAGTTACAGGTGAGCTTTCACGAAGATCACTTACCATCCTGCTGTAAGAGGGAATACCAGATTTGGAGAGGAATCCGTTCCTGTAGATGGGCCTTTCCTCGAGGTTGAGTCCTTGCTGCGTTGCGAAGACTTGCCAGACCGCCCGCTTCCACCGTCACCTTGGCTGTGCTGGCATGGTCACTGGGGGGTCCTTTCGCACGCTTCCCATGTTGCGGTGGTGGTAGTGCAGGGACTGCACCTCCTGTAGCGCCTGCTCGCTCATAGCTGGTGCCAGTGTGTGCTAGGAAGCACTTCCCTGGTGCATGTCCAGGCATTTAACCCCTATAGGTCTCCGCCCCCCTCACCTGGCTTGCGTTCCACAATCAGCCGTGCACCTTTCCAGCATGGGGGACTGCACCTCCTGTAGCTCCTGCTCGCTCATAGCCGGTGCCAGAGTGTGCTAGGAAGCACTTCCCTGGTGCATATCCAGGCGTGTAACCCCCTATAGGCCTCCACCCCTCACCTGGCTTGCGTTCCACAATCAGCCTTGCACCTTTCCAGCATGGGGGATGCCCCCCCCCGCCCCCTGGGGAGTCCTCCCCCCCCCACCCAACGCTTTCCTCTTGGCTGGACAGACATAATGTACTCCGGGTTCCCGCGCGCGCGTTCAAACGCGCCGCTCCCAGAGAGGCACAGCGGTACGCGGCACTTCCGGTGCGCGCCCAGACCACCGACACCCCAGTAATGCACTGCGACTTGCGTCAGGGGGGAGGCGCCCAGCGTCACGCCGACTCCCCAGTCACAGGGATGCGTTCGGCATGCGAGCTTCCGCAATGGGCCCCGGAAACCCAGGCCTACTCACCGCCCTGGGCCCCGACACCATCGGAGTACGCAGAGGCTTCGGTCTTCTCCTGCGCCGCGTCTCCCTGTCACCCTGGAGGCCCACTGACCTCAGCGGTGGCGCTACAGGACACCGCACCAGCCGAGGCAGGGAACCCCCGCTGCCTGAGCCGGTCTGGCCCGGCCTGGTATGTCCATATTCTTCTTTTACGATTCTTTCTTTCTTTTTTTTTTTCTCTTTCTGTAGGTCCCCATCAAGGACAGGAAACCAACTGATGCGGGAGAGAGGTGCCGCCCTTTTTATCTGTAGGTTGCCTGTCCTTGAAGAGCGGATCCCCTCTCTCCATGGTGCCGTCATGGGGGAAGGAGAAATAGGTAATTCCTTAAAGAGTACCTATTACCAGTCTGTCACTGATCTTTTTATTTAACAAAAATGTGGGCAAAGTCTACGAACATTGGGCCCAAACTTCCTGATTGTCAAATCTTGGCGTGCAGAGCAAGATCTCCCAACTTTCCGCTGCTCCTATTGTAGTGAAAGAGTAAGATCTCAGTCTTTCCACTAACCCAGTGCTGCTGTTAACGAAAGGTAATTGGTCTAATGAGGTTACTGTTCGCTAACAGATCAGCAAGAAATTAATGGAAAAAGGAAGATCTCACTCTTTCCCTTCAGCCAGTAGGATCAAGCTCTGCATTCCAAGATCCCACAACCTGGAAATTCGGGCTTGACTTTGGTAGAAAATCAAGCGCTTTTGGGTGATATTAGAAACCCTTATGATATTCATTTATATTTATTATAATCACCAATCTGGGGCTACCTACTCTGTTATTAAATAAAAATGGCAACATCAGATTTGGCAATAGGTGCTTTGTAAGGGTTTAATGGACAGCACACTGATGTAACACAGATGGTATCCATGTGCTGTTGACTATTTCATGAACCCATTCTGTGACATGGGACTTGTCAAAATCAAACCAAACTTGGTCATGTCTATGCTTTGCATTGCAGACCTATGGGCTGTAATACAAAGAAGACATGAAAATGTGCCCATAAACTATCATGGATACACGTCCTATTTGTTAATCTGTTAAAAAGGAACGAACAGTACACACAAAAAAAAGTGGTTAATTTCGGTATCAAAAGGTCATGGATACTACTGGAGATGCACACTCATTTTATATGTCAAGTATGGTACTATTGGTGTAGTAACACCTATTGGACTGTAATACAGATATTCTTTATAAGGTAATTTGATTTCCAGAGCCATACCCTGAGGTATGCATGTAAAGAATAAAAAAAAGATAGCCCAAAGTTTTTCCAATAAACATTTATTAATGACTGGCAAACAGAAATTCGAAATGTAGTTATATTTAAAAATATTATAAATTCTAGACACCTGACTGATATATATATACGTTTATAGGTGTGTTTTTGGGTGATATTTGTATTTTGGAATAAAGACATTTATTGGCAATTGCATACAATTTTTAATCATTATTTAGGGCCTTACATTTCTCTCTATTCTTAATGTATGGCACATAACATTACTTGACTATATTTGCTGTATGCTTTATTACTTTACTTGTCAATACCACAAATATGTACCAAAAAGAGAATGGCTACTTCCCTACGTGAAATTTCAGATGCTGAGCAAGATGTGAGCTTGCAGCAAAACATTTGCCACATTCTAAACATGAAAATGGTTTCTCCCCTGTGTGCCTTCTCTCATGTATTTCAAGAACCGATTTCTGAGCAAAACATCTCCCACATTTAAGGCATGGATATGGCTTCACCCCGGTGTGAATATTCTGATGTCTATTAAGATGTGTTTTTTGGCTGAAAGATCTCTCACATTCTGAACATGAATATGGCTTCTCCCCTGTGTGAATTCTGTGATGCGTAACAAGGTCTGATTTCTGTTTAAAACATTTTCCACATTCGGAACATGCAAAGGGCTTTTCCCCTGTGTGAGTTCTCTGGTGTAAAATAAGACTTGATTTATCAGCAAAACCTTTCCCACATTTGGAATACGACTCCACGCTGTGACTTTTCTCATTTCTAACAACATGACTTTGCTTTGGAACACATCTCCTCTTTTGATAAAATGAATATGAAGTCTCTCCTGTTTGAATTATTTGATGTTCAACATCCTTACTTTGATTTTCAATTTTCTTAACAGTCTGTAATGAATTAGGAACAAAGACCAGTTGGACAGGGTAACATAATTTATATGTGCTGTGAGGGGTTGAGGGTATAGATGGGATAATGACTTGCTGTTCATATGTATTTTGTGCGATACCATGATCATTGGCTGTAAAATCTGTAGATATCACATGTTTTTTCGAGCTTCTGACATGGTCACCAACTAAAAGCAAAAGTGAGATTTTTATTTTTTTTATTATGTAAATTAAATACATTGATATTTTATAACATTTATGTACAAACAAAGTCATAAAAACTGCAAGGCATGTAGCACCATTCAATAATTAACAGATTAAATATTGCCAAACATTTTAGGCTGGCCCCTATTGACCCCTCTCTCTATGAGAATGGGAAGTTGAACCCTTCCAGACAAAACGATCAAGTACTGCATGTTGAAAACGATCAGCCAGATTCTTGTTTTTCCTGACATCTTCTGTCAGAGAAAAAAACGGGACACCTTCATTCACATTAGAGCAACACAATGTCCAGCTTAAAATGATGGGTTTGAATGACATTAATATGTACAACATCCTTACGACTTTTCTGGTTAAACAGATCACAATCTTACAGTAAAGCTAAGTTCACACAACCGTATAAAAAAAAACATCTGAATTTCAACCATAAGTACATGTGTTGGCAGGACTGGCATATGAGTTATTCCTTCCAAAAACTTTACAAAGGACCAGGGAACATTTGTTACGGACGGAGGAAAGGCGATTTCACCAGCTTAATGGGAAAGAATTCTTCACTGATAGAGCAGTCAGATAGTGGAATGCCAACCCCAAGAGACAATAATGGCAAATACTGTAATAGCATTTAAAAAAGGGTTGGATGCTATTCTCATAACAAAAGGCATTGTGGGTTATAAGCAGTAGCGTAGCTACCGGGGGGGTGGGGGGGGGGCGAGGGGACGGCGGCCCTAGGCCCCGCACTCTGTGGGGGCCCACCCAGAGCTACGCTATTGTAACTGTAGCGGCGTGCGCAGGCCGAAGCTACAGTTACACTCTGGGCAGAGCAGAGAGACTCGATGTCCCTGCACTGCCCGGCGGCCGCTATGGGCCCCTTGAGCAGGAGAGGGCCCCCGGTGCCAGCATCGGGCCCCCCCTGCTCCCTCTCCCATCAGTCCCCATAGAATCCTCTGTGACTGACGTCATTACTTGGCACCTGGCCCTCTGTTCTGAAGATGTGTGCGGGCCGGGCACTCGGAGCAGCGGGGGAACGAGGAGGATAGAGAGGGGAGTATTGTGCTTATTTATTTATTTTTTCTTATGGGGGGGTGGGGGATTATGCTACAGACAGCCTATGGGAGGGAATTATGCTACAGACTGCCCATGGGGGGGGGAATTATGCTACAGACTGCCTATAGAGGGGGGATTATGCTACAGACTGACTATAGAGGGGGGATTATGCTACAGACTGACTATGGGGTAGATTATGCTACAGACTGCCTATGGTGGGGATTTTGCTACAGACTGCCTATAGGGGGGTGGGAGGATTATGCTACAGACTGCCTATGGGGGGAATTATACTACAGATTCTGCCTATGGAGAGTGCATTATACTATATTGAGGACTATGTGGCGCATTATACTATATGTAGGCTATTTATACAGTGTGGGGATTACAGTTAGGGTCATACAGTGTGGAATATTATGTGGGGTCTTTGCACAGTGTGGGAGATAATGTGGGGTCTTTGTATAGTGTAGGGGCCATCATACAGTGTGGGAGATAATGTGGGGTCTTTGTACAGTGTGGGGCAATCATACAGTGTGGGAGATAATGTGGGGTCTTTGCACAGTGTGGGGGGCATCATACAGTGTTGGAGCCATCAGTTTGGGAGCTACTAAGGGGTCAGTATAATGTGTGGGGGATACTATACAGTGAGGGGGCATTATACTATGTATATGAGAGCATCATATTGGGTAGAGGGGAGCTGTACATGGGGGGAGCCTCAGGACATTATTAAATGTTAAGTTGGCACTTATCGTTTTAGGGGAACTCAGGTTATTGTGACTGTCAAAGGGGCAGACAGAGGGCATTATTACTTTCTAAGGGGCAAAATGTGGTCCACAGTCCACAGGAGCGCAGCAAGACACTGGGGGCCATCGGAAGGTAAGTACCGTATATATTTATTTTTTTATTTTTTACCATTCTCTCGGGTCACACTATATAAATCCATGCAGGTTGCATGGATTTATATAGTGTGACCAAGTTGTCAAGCACTTTCCAAGTGATGCTAAAATCGCTTGGAAAGAGCTTGACACCCGCATGCGGAAATGCAAGTGAAGAACGCTTCATTTCCGCATGTCCCTGGCAGGAAAAACGCATGTACAATCCGCATGCGTTTTTTTCTGCCAGGGAGATGCAGAAACGCTCAGGAAAAAATTCTGAGCATTTCTGCATCGTAGGCACATAGCCTCAGCCTTACACTCGCAAAACCTCCCTTACTAAAGTCTCTAATGATCTACTAAAATCTAATGGTCACTACTCTGCTGATTCTCATCACCTCAGTGACCTTATTGGAGAAACCATCAGATTCGTTTTTCAGTACCATCTCTGATCACCCAGACATTACTTCAAAACATTAATGATTGTTGTCTCTAACTCTATGTCCTTCCCCTATCTACAACTGAATTAGGCAAAAACTGAACTTGTGTTTCTCCCCTCTACTAGTTTACCTAAGCCCAATATTACAATTTCTGTGTGTGGTTTCATTACAATTTCTAAGCAGAATGCCCGATCTCTTAAGGTTAAATTTGACTCCATTTGATCCAGGGCTGTGGAGTCAGTAAGCCAAATCTCCAACTCCTCAATTTTTTTCACTCTTGACTCCACGACTCCACAGCAAGGCCTTACTACTGAGCATGTACATAAAGTGCAGCACAGATTCATCTAAACTAAAAGCCTAGTTCCTTGAATCAGGAACAGAACAGAAATTTATAGGACATTTCATAACTTTCCCAAATTCTTGTGAAAAAATGTACAGCACTTACTGCATTGAACTACTGTACGCAATTTATTATATATTTTTGGAGTCGGTCCATTGTATACCGACTCCACTACTCCAACTCCACAGCCCTGCTCAGATCTTTCTTTTACTATATAGATCTGATCATTCACTTGCTCATGTCACCTGCATCTCAAAAACATCTCTAGAATTCGACCTTTTCTTACGGTTGCTCTTATATTTTTCCTGTATTATCTTTTTAACATGTTAATCAGTAGATAAAATATTAAAATTTGAGAGTCCTCAGTGGTTGATACCATCTTTTCAGTCAGCGAATAAAAGGTAACAAATAGAAAGCTTTCGAGACTACTCAGGTCTCTTCATTACGCATAGTACAACACAAAATCTGGAGAGTCATATATTTATGCACAACAGGACACAGGAATAATGTAGTAAATAAAACAAGGGCTATAACTATGCCTCCCCCTACTGTCAGTCATTGCACTGGTTGCCCATCTGCTACAGAATACAATATAAACGTATTATTCTCATAAAAAAATAAATAAATAAATAAAAGATTAAAAAACAAAACAATAAGCTCTGCACAGATTTGCACCGTCCAACATCTATTGCCTTATCTCTGTCTACCATCCTAGCTGTGCTCTCCATTTCACTAATGACCTAAGACTAACAACCTTAATAATTTGAACCTCCCTCTGCCGTCTCCAAGACTTCTCTCGTGCTGTGCTAATTCTATTGAGTGCACTACTTCAGACAATTCAATTAATTACCAATATCAACAGTTTTATGCATTGCTCTAAAAATGCATTTCTTTAGACTGTCTCATCATCTTACCTTATTTAACTATTTCCTCTTTACCCTTCCTGAATTTTCCTCATTATCTGCTCCCACGAATGATCTGTTTACACACCGTCCATGCACTTAGGCTATGTGCCCACGATGCAGAAATGAAGCAGAAAATTTCTGCAGCATTTCTGCATCTCCCTGGCAGAAAAAACGCATGCAGATTGTGCATGCGTTTTTCCTGCAGAATACATGCGGATCCACATGCGTTTCCGCATGGAGATTGACAAGCGCTTTCCAGGCAATAGCATCACTTGGAAAGTGCTTGACAACTAGGTCACACTGTATAAATCCATGCAAACAGCATGGATTTATACAGTGTGAACCGTAAAAATTAAAACAAATAAAGCTATACTCACCCCCGAGGCCCCGGCGTGGCTGCAGCGCTGCTTACTGGCTGGTTCCCGGCTGCCGGCATATCGCGAGACAGAGCGGTGAAGGGCCTGCGGTCACATGACTGTGACGTCACCACAGGTCCTCAAGCGATGCCGGCATTCAGAGACAAGCCTTCGGAAAGGTGAGTATAAACTTTATTTGTTATTTTATTCTTTTCTTACAGGTACAATGGTGCCCAGGTCTGGATGAGAGTCTCCTCTCCTCCAGAACTGGGTACCATCCGCACATAGAGACGCATAGAAGCCGCTTGTAAAAATGTAGTCGCGGTTTCTATGCGTCTCAATGCAAGTCAATGGCGGGAGTTCCGCTGCGCTTCTGCAAAATTAAATGACATGCTGCGGATTTTTGTACGCAGCATAAACGCTGCGGAAAAATCCGCAGCATGTGCATAGAACATGCGGAATCCCCTTGGGGACCATGGGGTGCGGATTACCTAGCGTTTCACAAGCGTTTATGCTGCGGAAATTCCGCAGCATAAACGCTTGAAAAACGCTACGTGGGCACCCAGCCTAAATAGCATTCTCTGCAGGTGACCGGTTCATGCAGCGTTATTTGAATACTCTATTATATTGATGGCTGGACCACACTTTTTACCATTTACCTTTTGCGTTTCACCTATTTCCTCACAGATTGTAAGATAGCGAGCAGGGCCCTCACTTTTCTTGGTATGTGTTGAATTATGTGTTACTCTGTAATAGCTATATTATCTGTTCAAGTCCCCTCTGAATTGTAAAAAACTGTCGAATATGTTGGTGCTAAAGAAATAAAAAAATACTATTATTACAGCTATCACAAAATGATGTAAACATATTTACAGACTCACTATATACGTTTACAGAATATGGGTGTTTGAAAAGTCTGTAAACCTAGCTTTACTGCAGCAATTATTATTAAAAAAGTGTATTTATTCATATCAGTTACCTGGAGATGTGACGCGCTGGGGAACCTCCATCATGATGTCCTTGTACAGATCTTTGTGTCCTTCTAAATACCCCCACTCCTCCATGGAGAAATAGACAGCGACATCCTGACACCTTATAGGAACCTGACACATACAATGATACTGTCATCCCCCCAATCCCTTCGTAGCGCTACTGTAAAGTCTCCCAGCATTCCCAGCAGTGTCACCTCTGAAGTCAGCAGCTCAATCATCTTGTAGGTGAGTTCTAGGATCTTCTTGTCATTGATGTCCTCATGTTTCAGGGGGTGAGGTGGAGGCTTCGCGATTGAGCTCAGAGGCTTACACCATCCCTCAGACATAGGGGGCTGACAGCGCTCACTAGAGGTCTTCTTCACTAATGTGTAATCCTGGATATGGAGAGACACATTAATAAATCTCACTACAGACATTTCCTCTCCTCTCCAGTTCAGTCCATCTATTATTCCCATAGATAAGAATGATGTAATGCGATGTCATCAGAATTTCTCACCTCTCCAGTAAGCCGGAAGAGGATCTCTAGGGTGAGGTGTAACAGCCTCTCTTTCCTGCCACTATCCATCCTTGAAAGGTCAGTCAGGAAAATTCTCTTATACAGAATATCTCCACTGAGAGGATCCGATATTGTAGAGACCTGAATGAGAAGATGAGCCGATGTAACATCATAAAGAAACCCATTCAATAATACAATAACTGGAGATAATAATGGGAATTATATGAGGAGATATAACATGTAGATGTTGTGGTCTCTCTTTTGTCATGAACTGGAACATGAAGGCAGTTCCGACCTGAAATAGGCGGATATTTCCGAAAATTATATAGACAGAGCACATAATTAAAGTTAAAGGGATGGTCCGAAGTCATATTAAATTTAATTCTAATTGCCAATGAATTTATTTTATGCCATAATCTATTACTAGCTGTTTTTGAATATACTTGTACTAAAAATTGCCTAGCTACACTAACAGCTATTTTTTTCCCATTTGCTGTGTGATGAAATGAATCGCTGAGAAGACGGCCTAAGGGCAGAGAAGAACGCTGAGGAGACGGCCTAAGGGCAGAGAAGAACGCTGAGGAGACGGCCTAAGGGCAGAGAAGAACGCTGAGGAGACCGCCTAAGGGCAGAGAAGAACGCTGAGGAGACCGCCTAAGGGCAGAGAAGAACGCTGAGGAGACCGCCTAAGGGCAGAGAAGAACGCTGAGGAGACCGCCTAAGGGCAGAGAAGAACGCTGAGGAGACCGCCTAAGGGCAGAGAAGAACGCTGAGGAGACCGCCTAAGGGCAGAGAAGAACGCTGAGGAGACGGCCTAAGGGCAGATAGAAACACTAAAGAGACGGCTTGAGAGCAGATAGAAACACTGGGGAGATGGCCTAAATGCAGAGGAAAATGCTGAGGAGATGGCCTAAGGGCAGAGGGGAATGCTGAACACGGCCTGAAGGCAGAGAGGGGCACAGAGACGGCCTGAGTGTGGATACAAACAACATAGGTGTGAAATATGATGGGCCGGAGCTCATTATAGTCAGTGAGGACAGTCAGACTCAGCTGGTGAACGTCTGATGGGGAATTTATCCCCAGATGCTTCCTGCTCCTACTCACCACATAATCTATCCCTCTCTATCTTCTGTTAAAGTTGGGAGATATCTATAAACACATGGCAGAAATGGGAGCGCTGCTCTGGGCGGGAAGGGTTCTGTCTAGTAATGAAGGGGTTAATGCCCCCTGCGCCCAGTAATGGGGTCTCTCCACATACCTCCACCTGCAGAGCCGCCACCACATATATGGCTGTTCTGTGCGCACAGGACCTGTGATGAGGTCACAGGAGGGGAGGAGTCAGGGGTCACATGATCAGGGGCCTCAGTGGATGCAGGACTCTGCTGTGCTGGTTGTCATGGTGCTGGATGAGGTGAAGGTTATGTGTGGGGTCAGGAGGGGTTTACAGTGTGGATGTAGCAGAGCCGCGTGTGTACGAGGTGTACGGAGCTGAGCCGCGTGTGTACGAGGTGTACGGAGCAGAGCCGCGTGTGTACGAGGTGTACGGAGCGGAGCCGCGTGTGTACGAGGTGTACGGAGCGGAGCCGCGTGTGTACGAGGTGTACGGAGCAGAGCCGCGTGTGTACGAGGTGTACGGAGCAGAGCCGCGTGTGTACGAGGTGTACGGAGCGGAGCCGTGCGTGTACGAGGTGTACGGAGCGGAGCCGCGTGTGTACGAGGTGTACAGAGCGGAGCCGCGCGTGTACGAGGTGTACAGAGCGGAGCCGCGCGTGTACGAGGTGTACAGAGCGGAGCCGCGCGTGTACGAGGTGTACGGAGCGGAGCCGCGTGTGTACGAGGTGTACGGAGCGGAGCCGCGTGTGTACGAGGTGTACGGAGCGGAGCCGCGTGTGTACGAGGTGTACGGAGCAGAGCCGCGTGTGTACGAGGTGTACGGAGCAGAGCCGCGTGTGTACGAGCTGTACGGAGCAGAGCCGCGTGTGTACGAGGTGTGCGGAGCCGTGCGTGTACGGAGCGGAGCCGCGTGTGTACGAGGTGTACGGAGCGGAGCCGCGCGTGTACGAGGTGTACAGAGCGGAGCCGCGCGTGTACGAGGTGTACAGAGCGGAGCCGCGCGTGTACGAGGTGT
This sequence comes from Phyllobates terribilis, assembly GCF_046119375.1. Classification (NCBI taxonomy): domain Eukaryota; kingdom Metazoa; phylum Chordata; class Amphibia; order Anura; family Dendrobatidae; genus Phyllobates; species Phyllobates terribilis. Next base: position 46,899,899 of record NW_027362765.1, read on the forward strand.
ACAGAGCGGAGCCGCGCGTGTACGAGGTGTACGGAGCGGAGCCGCGCGTGTACGAGGTGTACGGAGCGGAGCCGCGCGTGTACGAGGTGTACAGAGCGGAGCCGCGCGTGTACGAGGTGTACAGAGCGGAGCCGCGCGTGTACGAGGTGTACGGAGCGGAGCCGCGCGTGTACGAGGTGTACGGAGCGGAGCCGCGCGTGTACGAGGTGTACGGAGCGGAGCCGCGCGTGTACGAGGTGTACGGAGCGGAGCCACGCGTGTACGAGGTGTACGGAGCCGTGTGTGTACGAAGTGTATGGAGCGGAGCCGCGTGTGTACGAGGTGTACGGAGCGGAGCCACGCGTGTACGAGGTGTACGGAGCCGTGTGTGTATGGAGCGGAGCCGCGTGTGTACGAGGTGTACGGAGCAGAGCCGCGTGTGTACGAGGTGTACGGAGCGGAGCCGCGCGTGTACGAGGTGAACGGAGCTGAGCCGCGTGTGTACGAGGTGTACGGAGCAGAGCTGCATGTGTACGGGGCGTACGGAGCGGAGCCGCGCGTGTACGAGGTGTACAGAGCGGAGCCGTGTGTGTATGACGTGTACAGAGAGGAGCCGTGTGTATGTGACATGTACTCAGCAGAACGGTGCATGCACGACATGTATGGAGCGGAGCCGTGTGTATGGAGCAGAGCTGTGTGTGTATGACGTTTACCGAGAGGAGCTGTGTGTATGTGATGTGTACGGAGCAGAGCCGTGCATGTACGACATGTATGGAGCGGAGCCGTATGTACGGAGCAGAGCTGTGTGTGTATGATGTATATGCAGCTATTTGTGACTTTATCACTTATGTTCTTGTACATGGTTTAATATAAGCTACATCTAGTGGATTTAGATTGGGACATAGTAAACCCTCCTGCAGATGTCCCCATACGTTCTGCCCACAGTGTATTTCTGTGTATAAATCTATAGTGTTCCATTATATAAAGTGTCCTCGAGAGTCATGTGTTATGACCTCTGAGGACCAGGTTGGCTTATTAACTGGGAGGAACTGATTACACTGTTTTACATATTTTCAAATGTTGTCAGGTTCAGTTATGAAATTAGCTGTTTCTTAATGATTTTGACCTCCTGAATTCAAATCTGACAATGAAAATTTTTTAGTTGGCTTTTGTTTCTATGATATCAAAGAGTTTCCTTTTACTGCTACATATAATTAATGCATAAAAGTTTCAGTACTTTGAAACATTATTATTTTTGCAAATATAAAGATGCAGAATATTTTGTTATGCCAATTTTCTGATATTTATTTAGAGGGCACTTAACAATTCAAATAACTAAAACATGTCTAAACACTTTTGCAAATTATAAACAGTTACAAAAATTGCTCTACAACATTGGATTCTCATTCAGTGACAACTCTTTTTTGCTTGTCTCTTGTACTCCTGCATTGGATCATCTCTTACAATTGTCCAACAGTAATCTTCAAGCATTGATGGTTTCCATTTTCCTTGATATCTTTTCCCTATAGCTGCAGTATCTTGGTGAAATCTCATCATGCTCGTTACTCACTGCACCGCAATTTGGTGGAGAAAAGTCTAGATGCAAATGTAAGAAATGAATCTTTAAGGACATGATACAGCCAAGATCCTTATATATTTTGAGGAGATTTTACACCAACTCTTCATAGTTATCTGCTCTTGAGTTTCCCAAAAAGTTACCGCGAATGCTACCCATGCAGCCTTTTCCTTGCACTGCAACAGATGGAGAAACTCCTAATCTTGAAGAAGCTTATGAATCTGAGGTCCAATACGGACTCCTTCCTTTATCTTTGCTTCACTCAACCTTGGAAATGTATCAATGAAATACTTGAATTCTTTTGCATTTTTATCCACTGCCTTTACAAAGTTCAACAGTAACAAAATCTTATGTGGATCAACAAGTGCTTGATGCAGAACATTTTTACTCCCTGGCTGAAGTAAATTTTGGAAGGCCAGTCTCTTTCATTGTAGTGATATTCTCTTGTATGACTATCCCACTGAAACAGAAAGTAGCAGTACTTTGTGTATCCACCCTGGAGACGAAGTAAGAGGGCAACCACCTTTAAGTTACCACAGAGGGGCCAGAAATGTTGGCCTTAGTTCAGGCACCTCAACAGCTGTTTCATGTTGTCATAGGTTTCTTTCATGTAGACTGCATGACCAACTGGAATTGAAGGTAGCGCATTGATCGAATCGATGAAGAACCTCCATTCCTCTGCATTATGACTTATCTTCAGAGCTTCCATTAAACTGTTGATGTTGTTTCATGCCAGAAGATCGCCCTTCAAGAAGAAGTATTGGACAAGATCTTTATTTTGGTTGTGGAACAAAGAAATCCGATTCCACTGCCGTAGCCTGGAACCTAAGGGCTCAGCCTTACTCTTGGGCACATCCAAATTTCTAACAAGATCATTCAGTTCACTTTGTGCTATAAGCTGTGGTTCAGTTGAGGTTGCTGACAAAGTCTGGTTTGTTAGAGGAAGATGCTTTATGACACCAAGTGCCCTCTTCTTCCTCACTTGACTCGACTAAAAATGTTTCTGTAGCTTTTGGAACTGTCAGTTATTCTGTATGTGGTACTGGGCATATTGCAGATGGAATGTTTGGATACAGTAAAGTCCACATTTTCTTCTTTGAAACTCCTTTCCTAATGGGGGGCACCATGCAGAAATAGCAATCGGTAGTGTAATCGGTTGTCTCTCTCCTGATCATTGGGACTGCAAAAAGCATAGATTGCTTCTTCCCATGCACCCCACTGGGTAAGATGTGATGCACATTTATTGCAGCATATGTGTAGAGCTCAACTCTTGTCCTGATCTCCTATTCTGCAGCCAAAATACAGGTTGCAGTCTTTCCTTAACATGGTAGTCAAGTTTCGCCTTTGTGACGCAAAAGTGACCACTCTGTATATGTAGCAAAAACTATGCGCTTTGTTAATGCAAGAATGAGACATATCTGAAAAAAAACATATTGAAACATGTCAATATGCCATTTATAAAAGTAGATGATGCAACTGTAATTAGTATTATGTCATTGGAGTGGAGTTGGTGTTTTTTGATTCGTCACTCTAAGGCTCTGTTCACACATTGCTTTTTTGCTGCAGCCAAAACTTGATCTCTTGGCAGTAAAAAAAACTGACAAAAAAGCAGGTTTTGCTGGCTTTTCTGCTGCTTTACTTACTGTGTTTTAGGCTGTGTGCCCACGTAGCGTTTTTCAAGCGTTTATGCTGCGGAATTTCCGCAGCGGAAACGCTTGTAAAACGCTAGGTAATCCGCACCCCATGGTCCCCAAGGGGATTCCGCATGTTCTATGCACATGCTGCGGATTTTTCCGCAGCGTTTATGCTGCGTACAAAAATCCGCAGCATGTCATTTAATTTTGCGGAAGCGCAGCGGAACTCCCGCCATTGACTTCCATTGAGACGCACAGAAACCGCGACTGTACATTTTTACAAGCGGCTTCTATGCGTCTCTATGTGCGGATGGTACCCAGTTCTGGAGGAGAGGAGACTCTCATCCTGACCTGGGTACCATTGTACCTGTAAAAAAAGAATAAAATAACAAATAAAGTTTATATTCACCTGTCCGGCGTCTTCTCTCTGAATGCCAGCAGCGCTGAAGGACCTTCGGTGACGTCACAGTCATGTGACCGCAGGCCCTTCACCGCTCTGTCTCGCGATATGCCGGCAGCCGGGAACCAGCCAGGAAGCAGCGCTGCAGCCACGCCGGGGCCTCGGGGGTGAGTATAGCTTTATTTGTTTTAATTTTTACGGTTCACACTGTATAAATCCATGCTGTTTGCATGGATTTATACAGTGTGACCTAGTTGTCAAGCACTTTCCAAGTGATGCTATCGCCTGGAAAGTGCTTGTCAATCTGCATGCGGAAACGCATGTGAACCCGCATGTGGATCCGCATGTATTCTGCAGGAAAACCGCATGCACAATCTGCATGCGTTTTTTTCTGCCAGGGAGATGCAGAAATGCTGCAGAAATTTTCTGCTTCATTTCTGCATCGTGGGCACATAGCCTTACTGCATTTTTTGCTACATTTTTCAGGACCTCAAAGTTCAGGTTTGCTTCCACCATGCAAGCATGAGCAATATAAGGTGTTAGGCCACCAATACAAGACGTATGTGAAGCCATAAAACATTTTTGAAAATTATTTAGTGGAAAAAGTTTTTTATGTCGGAAAAAAATAGTTACTGTTCTGAACAAAAAATGTTTATATGAGTTTATGAAAAAATATACAATTGAAATCTAAAAACAGCGGGAGACTTGAATTATTCTGGCTTAGTTTACATAACACATTGCTAGAGCATTGAGTTGGTTAGACATTGCTTAGTTACACTTAGTCACACATAGGTAGCGCCAGGGAGTTGGTCAGAAATTGTTCCATCTCACAAATTGGTAGAGTATTGAGTTGGTCAGGCAATACATACTTTATGGCTATGTGCCCACGATGCAGAAATGCTCAGGATTTTTTCCTGAGCGTTTCTGCATCTCCCTGGCAGAAAAAAACGCATGCGGATTGTACATGCGTTTTTCCTGCCACGGACATGCGGAAGTGAAGCGTTCTTCACTTGCATTTCCGCATGCGGGTTGACAAGCGCTTTCCAAGCGATATTAGCATCACTTGGAAAGTGCTTGTCAGCTTGTTCACACTATATAAACCCATGCAACCAGCATGGATTTATATAGTGTGACCGTAAAGAATGGTAAAAAATAAATATATACTTACACTCTGATGGCCCCCGGTGTCTTGCTTCGCTCCGTCCTGGCTGCCGGCAGCGGTACACTGAAGGACGTGCCGACATCAGCGTCGCGTGAGACTATGACGTCAGCGCAGGTCCTTCAGTCCATTGTGATCTGCCGGCATGAGAGGACGAGTGCAGCGGGGGCCGTCAGAAGGCAAGTATAACATTTATTTTATTCTTTTTTTCACAGGTTCAATGGTACCCGGGTGTGGAGGAGAGTCTCCTGTCCTCCACACCCGGGTACCATCCGCACATTGGAACGCATGGATTCCGCATGTCCTTATCTAGTGAAGCAAAATGCATGCCTTCTAATGCAAGTCAATGGCGGCGAAAACGCAGCACTTCCGCAAAATAATTGGTAGAGCTGCGTTTTTTTTTCCGCAATGATAATCCGCAGCAGAAATTTCCGCAGCATGTGCACAGCACATGCGGATTATCATTGGGGGACATGGCAGGCCTTCTACCATGCATTTTTTAAGCGTTTCAGCAGCGTTTTTGCCGCTGTGGAAACGCTTAAAAAGCGCATCGTGGGCACACAGCCTAACACAATCACTAATTTAAACTTTATTAATACTAACAGCCATCATCAGGTGAGGGAGCCAAGACATTTTGGTTTAAACTTGAAAAATTCACAAAAATAAATTGGTCCCATATCCTGCTGTACATGCTTTTTTGTCATTAAAAACTGCAAAAACTGATGTCAATATTTTTGCTCCACTTTTGCTATTTTTTTGTATTTACTCATTGCTTTCTATGGGTGAAAAAAACTCTGCAAAACCGCTAAAGGTGTTGACATACTGCAGTTTTCCAATCCAGTGAGGGAACAAAAAAAGCATGTGCATGAGATTTCTAAAATCTCATAGCTTTTGCTGGTCCTGTAAAAAGCAGCTTTTAATTTGCATAAAAAAAGCAGCAAAAACGCAACGTGTTAAAATAGCCTAAGATGATAGAATATTGAAGTCTCAATAGACTACATAGATGATGTAATAAACTAGGAACTAACAATGTAATAATGATGAGGAAATAATAAAGACGCAATTTTTCTATAAGCCTGCAAGGAAGGTGTCATAAGTAATTACAACCTCCTGTGGATCTTGAAAATAAGAATCAATCAGCAAATTTAGGCATTGTATTCATTTTCCGCACCACAAAATTAGTTGAGTTCAACCCTTTAGGCTGCATGCCCACGTAGAGTTTTTCAAGCGTTTATGCTGCGGAATTTCCGCAGCGTAAACGCTTGTTAAACGCTAGGTAATCCGCACCCCATGGTCCCCAAGGGTATTCCGCAAGTTCTATGCCCACGCTGCGGATTTTTCCGCAGCATTTATGCTGCATTCAAAAATCCGCAGCATGTTCATTAATTTTGCGTTTCCGCAAGCGGAATTGCCTTTTGCAATGCATTAAAAAACGCAAGGCAATTCCGCATGTGGAAATCGCGCAATAAACGTGTGCGGAATTCCGCATGCGTTTTTACTTGCAGAAATGAAACAGAAATTTTCTGCTTCATTTCTGCATCGTGGGCACATAGCCTTAAACTAGCACGCTCGGGTACTCGCTGAGTAGTTTCACCGTGCTCGGCATTTCTGTAACAGCTGCCGCGACTGCATGTGTCACATCTGTTAGACAGCTGTAACACATACAGGGATAACCTGTCAAACAAATGTTCATTCCAGGACTTGATTACTCACATAAACATTTTTGACCATTTATTTTAGTTTGACTGTTTTAACGACTATGTCTTACAACACAAAACTCTTGTTTCCATTTATATTACTTATATATTTATGTTGGTGATACTGATATGATAATTTTATTGGAGGATCTCTAATAATGAGGCTGTTCCATACTTTTAAACTATGGGCTTTACTGCATGGTTCTTGCCGAACCTCCTCTACCAGACAATACTTTCAGGATTCTGTAGGGGATTGGTTGTTTTGTGCATATAACGGTTCCTACTTTGGTAGGCGGGAACATTCTATGGTGTACCATGTCTATTTGCACATTCGTCTCTCATATAGGGATTGATGGAGCTAAACGGACATTGCACGACCAGTCTCTGAAAGATTAACCTGTCATTCTAGTCCTGCTGGTGTTCTTTCATCTTTGAGCAGTGAGCGTATGGCGTACACACCTCCGAATTCCAGCGCATGGAATATGTGTATATGCCCCTGTACGATCACTTCCAGCTTCACGATAACCCAATTAAGAGTATTCGCTGCTACCACCAATCAGTTTTGTTTTTTAAAAGATATAAAATCCAATACAGGCCTGATTGAACGCGTGCTCTCTGGTAGTGTATATGGCTTTGGGGGAGGAACAATTACAGAACAGAAGAAACAGAGCTATTACATTTTATATTTAATCCAAAGGGAGGCAATGTTTATGAAAAAAAGATATACAAAAGATTTTACAAATGGCAACAAGACAATACAGCATATACAGTTACACAAAATAATAGGGATTAACAGAAGAAACTTACTAGACCGATTGCATACACGATTCAGTTTAGCTAGTGGCAAGCATTCCAATTCTGGCCGTTATGGAACGGGACCCCTGCTTACACAAATATGTATCTCCTGGCATGAGTATAGATCAATTTTCGGCTTGATCTTTTATGCCGCAGGGGAGCCATGCCCACACACTCACCTGTGATGACCTCACGTGGGCTGATATCCGCCCTTCATGGTTTTATGAAATCTCTAATTTCTGCAATAACTTCTCGCGGGTAGATTGCAGAAGTTAGCAAGTGATACCATATTTTTTTATTGCAATTTTACCTTTGTTTAGAGACCAGACATGACCTGGCTGCTGTCCGTTATGTTTGTACTCTTGTGTTACCGCTTACCGGCAGGGCGCACAGATACGGAAAAATATGCCTACTGTTCCTTAGTTAGCCCCACGGCTAAAAATATATGTCCCATCACAATCGGAATTATAGGACTTTCAATATTCCATACTTTATTTTGGTGCCTACGAGTCTGAAGATTGCAGCTAGGAATGTCCTGGCTATTGTGAAAAGTGTGACAGATTTCCTTTGATGCCTAACGAGCAGTTTCCTATTGACTCAGGTGTCTATTCATCACCCATGTCTCTCAATTTTGTATGGTAACTAGCCTGGATAATAGAGTTTGTGGCTTCTTTTGTACACTGCTATTTGCATAGAAGCAACTTCTTAGAGAGATAGCTCTTCTCCTTAGCAAATAGTATAGGGGAGGGGGAAGAGTGAGAGAGAGATTTATAATATTTCCCATGACAATACACAATTATGGGACAACTGTTTTGTTAGGAAGACAAAGTTTTATAATATAATTTGAGGCGTGTTCCTCAGAACGTACAAAAATAATTGATAAAAGAAAGTGAAAAAAATGCAAATTGTAAATTTTCAAACTTGTGTTTCATCAATTACATAAAAAAGGAGGTATCAAACTACTCACTGCCTCTCTAGACAAATACATTACAAGTTATGATTTACAAAAAAAGACATTTATGGGGGATTTCTGTTGCTCTTGAACCTCACAGGATCTGCAAATATGACAATCTATTTCAAATAAGGCCAAATTTGTATTCCAAAATTCACATTGTGCCCCTTCCGTTTTGAGCCCTAATGTATCAGCACATCAGGCGCCCTTCAAATGTGACATGGCGTCCGCTTTAGATTCCAGACAATTTTGCGTTGAAAAAGTCAATTGTCGCTCCTTCCCTTCCGAGCCGTGCCGTCAGACCGGAGAAATTGCACAATTTTTGGGGTCCATTTTCTACTGTTACCCTTGTGAAAATAAAACATTTGGGGCTAAAAGATCATTTTTGTGGAAAAATTTAGATTTTTTTATTTTCACGGCTCTACCTTATGAACCTCTGTGAAGCACCTGGGGGTTCAAGGTGCTCACCTCGAGTCTAGATAAGTTCCTTGAGGGGTCTAGTTTCCAAAATGGGGTCACTTGAGGGGAGTTTCCACTGTTTAGGCACATCAGGAGCTCTCCAAACACGACATGGCGTCAAATCTGCATCACATGCACAGCCTTGCATGTGATGACAAACTAAGCTAAAATTAAACATCTTGTCGAAGTGTTGAAAATGATGGTAGTATTTTTTTAATTATTTCTGTTTAATTTTTTCTTTATTTTCCCCATAGAGAACACAGAATTGCATGACGGAAATTTGTAAAAGTTATGGCTCTCAGAATATGGAGACTCAATGATTTTATTTTTTCAAAGTGTATTTATTACACAAAAAAATAATAAAACACATTTAAAACAACATAAGTTTGGTATAGTCAAAATCATCCTGACCCACAGAATGTGAATATTTGAAAATTTAAAACATCAAAATACAGCAAAATAACAGTCAGACAACAGTTAATAAAAAAAACATGTTATATGTACCAACAAAAAATGCGGTATGCTGACAAATACAGCTGATCTGGGGAAAAAAAACAACTCATACAGATATGTCTACAAAAAAATAAAAATATTATGGCACCTGGAATGTGACAATTATAAAAATTAAAATACTACGTCCCAAAGGCCTAAATTACGTAATTCCTTAAAGAGTACCTATTACTAGTCTGTCGCTGACCTTTTTATTTAATAAAAGTGTGGGCAAAGTCTACAAAAGTTGTGCCAAAACTTCCTGATTGTCAGATATTGGTGTACAGGACAAGATCTCACAACTTTTCAACGTTCCTTTTATAGTTAAAGAGCAAGATCTCAGTCTTTCCACTAACCAAATGCTGCAGCTTACTAAGCTGTTAACGAAAATAATTGACCTAATGATGTTACTGTCCAGTAACAGATTAGCAAAGTACATGCCAACCTGGGTTAGTGGAATGAGCGAGATCTCACTCTTTCCCTGCAAGAATCGTGCTCTGCATGCCAGGATCCCACACCTTGGAAATTCGGGCCTGACTTTGGTAGAAAATCAAGCTGTTTTGGAAGACATTAGGAGCCCTTATGGGAGTCATTAGGAGCCCTTATGGCATTAATATACACTGCTCAAAAAAATAAAGGGAACACTTAAACAGCAGAATATAACTCCAAGTGAATCAAACTGTGAAATCAAACTGTCCACTTAGGAAGCAACACCGATTGACAATCAATTTCACATGCTGTTGTGCAAATTGAATAGACAATAGATGGAAATTATTGGCAATTATCAAGACACACTCAATAAAGGACTGTTTCTGCAGGTGGGCACAACAGACCACATCTCAGTACCAATGCTTTCTGGCTGATGTTTTGGTCACTTTTGAATGTTGGTTGTGCTTTCACACTCGTGGTAGCATAAGACGGACTCTACAACCCACAGAAGTTGCTCAGGTAGTGCAGCTCATCCAGGATGTCACATCAGTGCGTGCTGTGGCAAGAAGGTTTGCTGTGTTTGTCAGCATAGTGTCCAGAGGCTGGAGGTGCTACCAGGAGACAGGCCATTACAGCAGGAGACGTGGAGGGGGCCGTAGGAGGGCTACAACCCGGCAGCAGGACCACTACCTCCTCCTTTGTGCAAGGAGGAACAGGAGGAGCACTGCCAGAGCCCTGCAAAATGATCTCCAGCAGGCCACAAATGTGCATGTGTCTGCACAAACTCTTAGAAACCAACTCCATGAGGGTGGTATGAGGGCCCGACGTCCACAGATGGGGGTTGTGCTCACAGCCCAACATCGTGCAGGACGCTTGGCATTTGCCACAGAACACCAGGATTGGCAAAGTTGCCACTGGCGCCCTATGCTCTTCACAGATGAAAGCAGGTTCACACTGAGCACATGTGACAGACGTGACAGAATTTGGAGAAGCCGTGGAGAGCGATCTGCTGCCTGCAACATCCTTCAGCATGACTGGTTTGGCAGTGGGTCAGTAATGGTGTGGGGTGGCATTTCTTTGGAGGGCCGCACAGCCCTCCATGTGCTCGCCAGAGGTAGCCTGACTGCCATTAGGTACCAAGGTGAGATCCTCAGACCCCTTGTGAGACCATATGCTGGTGCGGTTGGCCCTGGGTTCCTCCTAATGCAGGACAATGCCAGACCTCATGTGGCTGGAGTGTGTCAGCAGTTCCTGCAAGATGAAGGCATTGAAGCTATGGACTGGCCCGTCCGTTCCCCAATCTTGAATCTGATTGAGCACATCTGGGACACCATGTCCCGCTCCATCCACCAACAGACTGTCCAGGAGTTGGTGTATGCTTTAGTCCAGGTCTGGGAGGAGATCCCACAGGAGACCATCCGCAACCTCATCAGGAGCATGCCCAGGCATTGTAGGGAGGTCATACAGGCACGTGGAGGCCACACACAATACTGAGCCTCATTTTGACTTGTTTTAAGGACATTACATCAAAGTTGGATCAGCCTGTAGTGTCTTTTTCCACTACACATTTTGGGGATGACTCCAAATCCAGGCCTCCATTGGTTAATAAATTTGATTTCCATTGATGATTTTTGTGTGATTTTGTTGTCAGCACATTTAACTTTGTACAGAACAAAGTATTCAATGAGAATATTTAATTCATTCAGATCTAGGATGTGTTATTTGAGTGTTCCCTTTATTTTTTGAGCAGTGTATATTTAATATAATCACCAATCTGGGCTACCCCCTCTTTTTATTAAATAAAAATAGCAACCCCAGATTGGCAGTAGGTACTTTGTAAGGGTGCAACGGACAACACACTGATGTAACAGAGGTAGCATCCACGTGCTGTTGACCATTTCATAAACCTATTTTTTGACATGGGAGTTTGGTCCACGAATCAAACCAAACTTGGTCATGTCTCCGCAAACTTGTGGGATGCAATACATGAAGACATGAAAATGTGCCCATAAATTATCATGGATACACATCTATTAAAAAGGAACGAACAGTACACGTACAAAAAAAAATCAGACATGTGAATGGGGCTTTTCAAAGTGGTTTGTTTCCGTATCAAAAAGTTATGGATGCTACTGGAGATGTACACTAATTTTATGTGTCAAGTATGGCACTATGTGTGTAATCACACCTATTGGACTGTAGTAACAGATAATCCTTCTAAGGTAATTTGATTTTTAGAGCCAGTAACCCTGAGGTATGCATGTAAAGAATAAAAAAAAGGCCCAAGGTTTTCCAACAAACATTTATTAATAATTGTTTGACAGCCATTCCATTCCAGTATCCGTTGAATTCCAACCAAAGTACACCTCATTCTACTTAATGTGCTTCTGATTAGGTGATCACCTGAACCAAATCTTAGGTAATGAGGGAAAGTATAAAAAACACTGCTGTAGTCTTCACAATCCTCTTGCAATAGGACAAGCTGGATGGCAAAACAAGTGCTAGGAATAGCTCAAAAGTAATTTGAATGAAAAAATAACTTTTAACTATGCCAAAGGAGTTGAAAAGAAAAGTCCTGAGTGAGGAAAAGAAGGGCTCAATTCTGGCTTTACTAGCAGAGGGATACAGTGAGCGTCATGTTGTATCCACCCTTAAAATTTCAAAGACGGCAGTCCATTACAACAGGGTCAAGCAGCAGACATTAGGGACAACAAAGCTACAGACTGGCAGAGGGCGAAAGCGACTCTCCACTGACCGGGATGACCATCATCTTATTCGAATGTCACTCAGCACCCGCAGGATGACATTAAGTGACCTACAAAAGGAATGGCAAATGGCAGCTGGAGTGAAGTGCATGGCAAGAACAGTTTGTAACAGGCTCCTAGAGGCAGGCCTCAAGTCATGTAAAGCTAGAAAAAAGCATTTCATCAATGAGAAGCAAAGGAGAGCCAGGCTGAAGTTTGCCAAAGACCATAAGGATTGGACCATAGAGGACTGGAGTAAGGTAATCTTCTCTGATTGGTCAAATTTTCAGCTTTGCCCAACACCTGGTCAACTAATGGTTAGACGGAGACCTGGAGAGGCATATAAGCCACAGTGTCTTGCACCCACTGTGAAATTTGGTGGAGGTTGGGTGATGATCTGGGGATGCTTGAGCAAGGCTGGAATTGGGCAGGCTAATCTTTGCTAAGGGCATATGAACCAAGTAGCATACAAGGTTATCTTTGAAAAACACTTGCTTCCTTCGGGTCAAGCAATGTTCCCCAACTCTGAGGACTGTTTTTTTTCAGCAGGACAATGCCCCATGCCCCACAGCTAGGTCAATCAATGTGTAGATGAAGGAGCACCACACCAAGACCCTGTCATGGCCAGCCCAATCTCCAGATCTGAACCCCACTGAAAACCTCTGGAATGTAATCAAGAGGAAGATGGATAGTCACAAGCCACCAAACAAAGAAGAACTGCTTAAATTTTTGTGCCAGGAGTGGCATAAGGTCACCCAAAAGCAGTGTGAAAGACTGGTGGAAAGCATGCCAAGACGCATGAAAGCTGTGACTAAAAATCATGGTTATTCCACCAAATATTGATTTCTGAACTCTTCCTGAGTGAAAGCATGAGTATTGTTGTTTCTAAATGAATAAATGAATAAGAACTTGTTTCTTTGCATTATTTGAGGTCTGAAAGAACTGGTTCTTTTTTATTATTTTGACGATTTCTCATTTGCTACAAATAAATACAAAAGTTTTAGCTTTGAAGTTCGGAGACATGTTGTCAGTAGTTTATAGAATAAAACAACAATGTACATTTTACTCAAAAATATACCTATAAAAGAGAAGAATCAGAGAAAATGAAAATTTTGCAGTGGTGTCTTAATTTTTGGCAGAGCTGTATATATAGGTGTGTTTTCTGAGTGCTATTTGTATTTTGGAATAAAGACATTTATTGGTAATTGCAAATCATTTTAATCATTATTTAGGGCCTTAAATTTTTCTCCATTTCTAATGTATGACACATAACATTACTTGACTATCATTTCTGTCTTCTTTATTTACTTGTCAATAACACAAATATGTACCAAAAAGAGAATGCCTACTTTCCTGTATGAATTTTCAGATGCTTAGCAAGATGCGTTCTCGCAGTAAAACATTTGCCACATTCTAAACATGAAAATGGTTTCTCCCCTGTGTGCCGTCTCTCATGTATTTCAAGAACTACTTTCTGAGCAAAACATGTCCCACATGTAAGACATGCATATGGCTTCACCCCGGTGTGAATATACTGGTGTCTATTAAGATGTGCTTTTTGGCTGAAAGATTTCTCACATTCTGAACATGAATATGGCTTCACCCCTGTGTGAATTCTCTGATGCGTAACAAGGTCTGATTTTTGTTTAAAACATTTTCCACATTCGGAACATGCAAAGGGCTTCTCCCCTGTGTGAGTTCTCTGGTGTAAAATAAGTTTTGATTTCTTTCCAAAACATTTCCCACAATCAGAACATGACAAAGACTTCTCCTTGATGTGACTTTTCTCATTTCTAATAACATGACTTTGCATTGGAACACATCTCTTCTTTTGATAAAATGAATATGAAGTCTCTCCCATTTGAATTATTTGATGTTCAACATCCTTACTTTGATTTTCAATTTTCTTAACAGTCTGTACTGAATCAGGAACGAAGACCAGTTGGACAGGGTAGCATAATTTATATATGCTGTGAGGGGCTGAGGGTATAGATGGGATAATGACTTGCTGTTCATATGCATTTTGTGTGATACCACGATCATCGACTGTAAAATCTGTAGATATCACCTGTTTTTTTGAGCTTCTGACACGGTCATCTACCAAAAATAAAAGTGAGATTTTTATTTATTTTTTGTTATATAATTTAAAATATTTGTATTTTATAACATTTATGTACAAAAAAAGTCATACAAATTGCAAGGCATGTAGCACCATTCAATAATTAACAGATTACATCTTGCCAAACCTTTTAGGCTGGCCCCTACTGACCACTCTCTGTATGAGAATATGAAGTTTAACCCTTCCAGACAAAACAATCAAGTTCAGTATGTTGAAAACTATCAGCCAAATTCTTCTTTTTCCTGACATCTTCTGTCAGATAAAAAACGGGACACCTTCATTCACATTAGAGCAACACAATGTCCAGCTAAAAATGGTGGGTTTGAATGACATTAACGTGTACAACATCCTTACGACTTTTTTGGTAAAACAGATCACAATCTCAAGGTAAAACTAAGTTCACACAACTGTATAAAAAGATCAGGCCCCCAGACTGTTCTTCTGCAGTGTTACTCTTCTAAAATGGCATCTTCCTAAGTTCATGTTTCAGTCTGCCTGTCACCACTATTCTAAAGTAAAATGCTGTGCTGTGCTACTTGGTGGTGTCTGTGTCACACACTCACTAACATCCACATGCACGTTAACGAAGAGCAGAGCAAAAGTAAGGAGCAGTATGGTCATGCATGAAGAATCTGTGGCTCTGGATAAAGTGTAATTCTGGATTAGGACATGCAGGTTTTTCTTTTCTTTAAAAAAATAAATAAATAAAAAGAGCTACATGTAGATTAGAAATAATCAAAGCATTCATAAGTTTCCTTCTTTTATAAATCTGCTGTAACAAAAAATATCTACATAAAAACTGTATCAAAACTTCATGTGTGAATCTGAACCTATTTGTAATTTCTAATTTCTTTAAATATTACAAATTTATATTTGTACACTATAAAATACTTATTTATGCTGTGATCTAAAAGCATTTGACACTTTTCACCTCCTCCTCAGTCCTAAAGTGCAGACCAGTATCACCAGCCTTGAGTTAAAAATTTACCATATCCGACAGGAAATTTGCTCCCAATTCCCTAATATTATGAGTAGTGTAGCAGCCCTATCTTTCGTCAAACTCAATTTGACAGGTGCCACGCCCCCTATCAAAGTGTATCAAAGTGTGTAGCCACACCCCTCCTCCCCCTCCCCTATCAGTTCGTGTGTTGTATCTTATTCATCATTTTATATGAATTTTATATGAGTTTGATGATGGTATCTGATTATTTACTCTTATTTGATAGTGTATGAGTTTATATGAATTTTATTGTTCCAGCAGATCTGTGTTTATATGAATTATATGGGCAAGTTACAACTACCCCCAAGTATATAAAGTGTGTGTTTTATACGGATGTAAAAAGCAAAGACACAGTAAAAGTATTAAAAGATTTTATTTTTTAAAGATAAATACTGGCCAAGTTACAATTATCATTTTATATGAGTTTTATAATTTGCTTGGGCATATTATGTATATGGCCAAGTTACAATTATCATTTTATATGAGTTTTATACCCCTATACTGTTTATTTGATAGTGTGCATCTTATTGCTTGGGCATATTATCTATATGCCCAAGTTACAACTACCCCCAAGTATATAAAGTGTGTGTTTTATACGGATGTAAAAAGCAAAGACACAGTAAAAGTATTAAACAATTTTATTGTTTTAAAAAATAAATACATCTCAAAGACATTTCAATAATATAAAAATCCTTACAGAATAATATAAAAAGTATCACAAGTACAATTAATATACAGCATTACAATTCTTACAAAATAATATAAAAAGTGTTACATTCACATGTACCAAAATGCATGTAATAATAATAATATACATCACTACATTTCTTGCAGATTAATCTAGAGCGTTACAATTCAGTCAGATCATTTATCCAATACATCACTTACATCGTGAGCCACATGGATTGTAGTAATGGTAGAGACCTTTTTTTAGGCAGCAAAGTTCCTTGTGTGATACCTAATGATGGAGAGTGTAAAGATTGAATAGCGCGGGTCGGTGTGGATACCGTCCGGGGTGTAGATACATCGCTACCTTCACTGATGGAAATTTTTAATCCATCTAAAAGCTGTCTAGTAGCGGGATTGGCCACAACTGTAGATGGAATATTTAGCTCTGCCATTGCCTGCATAAATGAATCCCAACCCCGAGGCAGATTCCTGCTGGTCAGGGCATGGCTCTGTGTTGTACTACGTACCAAATCCAGCAAGTTAGATCCTGGTATTACAGTTCCTTTGAAAATAAATTCGCTTTTATCATTCCAGGATGTAACATTTTTATTCTGCAGCAGCCTGTTTAGTAAAAATTCAGCGTTCTTTTTATATCGTTGGTTTACATGGCTTACAATTTCAGTGACCTCTTGATTTTTATCAGGGCCTGAATTTGGCAATTGCTGCTGATCAGATTCAGGAGTGCTAACGAGATTTAAAGTTGTTACTTCTTTTGAACTGTGCCTCGCATGTACCAAGTATCGTTGTAGCACGGAACTATACATTTTAATTTTCACATCATCGGGTATGTCACGACGTTGTAAAACTGCGCTAATTTCATCATCAAGACGACGAATAACACTCTCACGTATGTTATCTGTATTAGAGGGTCTTAGTTTGACTAGATCCTGTTTGGGAACTAGATACATTTTCTCTGTGTGCTCCATTATTTGCCTGTGAGCAGACTTGTTATTATCGGTATTGCAAATCCTAAAAGAGGACCTATAAACCCGCCGGTCTGCTTTAGTAGGCGCTTCTTTTTCTTTATGGGCTGCGACGACTTCACCACCCTGCCATTTGGCTATTAGTTGAGTATTGTGATGGTTCCGCGGCTACAACACCCATTCTCCTGCATTCTAGCCGGCCCGTCTAATTCCGGAAAGAGCTATTTTGTAAAACAGCTGTTACATAATATTGAAACTCATTTTTCTCACAAACCCAATAATATTGTTTGGTTTTATTCATGCTGGCAAAAACTATATGATGAAATCTCTCTCTCTTTTCCCCACATCAGATTTGTGGAGGGTCTGCCGCATACATTCGTAGATGATGGTTTATTCCCTCCTGACAAGGTAAATTTGACTATTGTTGATGATCTCATGGAGAGTGCTAGCGATAACTGCGAGATAGAAAAAGCATTTACCAAGTATGTTCACCACAGAAATCTCAGCATTTTCTACCTGGTACAAAACATATTTTGTCAGGGTAAGAAAAGCCGCACAATAACTTTAAACACAAAGTACATGGTGCTTTTTAAAAATCCACGAGATAAATTACAAATTTTAACTCTAGCCCGTCAGATGTACCCCGGAAAAACACGTTTTTTCTTGGAAGCTTTTGAGGATGCAACGAGGGAACCTTATGGGTATTTGCTGTTAGACTTGAGAGCTAATACCCCTGAGGATCTGCGCTTAAGGACGGGGATGTTTCCACCAGCATTGCCCGCTGTCTATGTGCAGAAGAAAAATAGTTCTAAAAAGTGAATTTTACATGGAATCAGGCATTCTACACTGCGGCCATAGTGTTGTAAAGATGTCTGAGAGACTCCGTCGTAACTGGGCTCTCTTAAAAACACTGGTGAAGGCAACACCCGCTGTCAGAAAATCTATTTTGCACAATGCAAGCAGAGATTTAATTACAGCCATAGGTGAAATTGCTTTAAACATTTTAAAAGGCCGAATACCCCTGAAAGAGCGACAAAAAAACATATTAAAGAAGTGGCGTAAAGCTATAAGAACCCTGAGTGATAGATCGCAGCCCATAAAGAAAAAGAAGCGCCTACTAAAGCAGACCGGCGGGTTTATAGGTCCTCTTTTAGGATTTGCAATACCGATAATAACAAGTCTGCTCACAGGCAAATAATGGAGCACACAGAGAAAATGTATCTAGTTCCCAAACAGGATCTAGTCAAACTAAGACCCCCTAATACAGATAACATACGTGAGAGTGTTATTCGTCGTCTTGATGATGAAATTAGCGCAGTTTTACAACGTCGTGACATACCCGATGATGTGAAAATTAAAATGTATAGTTCCGTGCTACAACGATACTTGGTACATGCGAGGCACAGTTCAAAAGAAGTAACAACTTTAAATCTCGTTAGCACTCCTGAATCTGATCAGCAGCAATTGCCAAATTCAGGCCCTGATAAAAATCAAGAGGTCACTGAAATTGGAAGCCATGTAAACCAACGATATAAAAAGAACGCTGAATTTTTACTAAACAGGCTGCTGCAGAATAAAAATGTTACATCCTGGAATGATAAAAGCGAATTTATTTTCAAAGGAACTGTAATACCAGGATCTAACTTGCTGGATTTGGTACGTAGTACAACACAGAGCCATGCCCTAACCAGCAGGAATCTGCCTCGGGGTTGGGATTCATTTATGCAGGCAATGGCAGAGCTAAATATTCCATCTACAGTTGTGGGTAATCCCGCTACTAGACAGCTTTTAGATGGATTAAAAATTTCCATCAGTGAAGGTAGCGATGTATCTACACCCCGGACGCTATCCACACCGACCCGCGCTATTCAATCTTTACACTCTCCATCATTAGGTATCACACAAGGAACTTTGCTGCCTAAAAAAAGGTCTCTACCATTACTACAATCCATGTGGCTCACGATGTAAGTGATGTATTGGATAAATGATCTGACTGAATTGTAACGCTCTAGATTAATCTGCAAGAAATGTAGTGATGTATATTATTATTATTACATGCATTTTGGTACATGTGAATGTAACACTTTTTATATTATTTTGTAAGAATTGTAATGCTGTATATTAATTGTACTTGTGATACTTTTTATAATATTCTGTAAGGATTTTTATATTATTGAAATGTCTTTGAGATGTATTTATTTTTTAAAACAATAAAATTGTTTAATACTTTTACTGTGTCTTTGCTTTTTACATCCGTATAAAACACACACTTTATATACTTGGGGGTAGTTGTAACTTGGGCATATAGATAATATGCCCAAGCAATAAGATGCACACTATCAAATAAACAGTATAGGGGTATAAAACTCATATAAAATGATAATTGTAACTTGGCCATATACATAATATGCCCAAGCAAATTATAAAACTCATATAAAATGATAATTGTAACTTGGCCAGTATTTATCTTTAAAAAAATAAAATCTTTTAATACTTTTACTGTGTCTTTGCTTTTTACATCCGTATAAAACACACACTTTATATACTTGGGGGTAGTTGTAACTTGGCCATATAGATAATATGCCCAAGCAATAAGATGCACACTATCAAATAAACAGTATAGGGGTATAAAACTCATATAAAATGATAATTGTAACTTGGCCATATACATAATATGCCCAAGCAAATTATAAAACTCATATAAAATGATAATTGTAACTTGGCCAGTATTTATCTTTAAAAAATAAAATCTTTTAATACTTTTACTGTGTCTTTGCTTTTTACATCCGTATAAAACACACACTTTATATACTTGGGGGTAGTTGTAACTTGCCCATATAATTCATATAAACACAGATCTGCTGGAACAATAAAATTCATATAAACTCATACACTATCAAATAAGAGTAAATAATCAGATACCATCATCAAACTCATATAAAATTCATATAAAATGATGAATAAGATACAACACACGAACTGATAGGGGAGGGGGAGGAGGGGTGTGGCTACACACTTTGATACACTTTGATAGGGGGCGTGGCACCTGTCAAATTGAGTTTGACGAAAGATAGGGCTGCTACACTACTATTATGTATTCTTGTCCCTCTCCCACTTCATCAAGCTCACTTTCTGTCTTAAACCAGTCACAGAGAAAGTTTTCGCTTCTTCTTTCCCTACAAACTGCACCACTGACTATTTCCTCTCACTTCCTTCAGTCCCTCTCCCCAGCTGCCACCACCAACCAAACTAAATTATGTAACATCTCTGTTTCATCCGTTATCTTTCCCTTCTCCTTCAAATACACAAACATCCCTCCACCAGAACTGTGCTGCTAACTACAGACATATCTTTAATCTCCTGGAATGTTTGCTGTACTATCGTCTAGACCATTATCTCTTGTATATATCTGACACTTTACAATCCAGTTTCCGCTTCTTACACTCACGAAACCTGCCTTACTAAAGTCTGTAATGATCTACTAAAATCTAATGGTCACAACTCTGCTGATTCTCCTGGATCTCACTGAAGCATTTGACTCGGCCTCGAGGACACTGCTCTCTCTTGCTTCTCCTCTTACCTCTCTGACAGCGACTTCAGTGTATCAATTGCTGGCTCTTCTTCCCCTCCTCCTCACCTCACTGACCTTATTGGACAAACCATCGAATTCGTTTTTCAGTGCTGATTATACCAAATTATACACTTCTTCTTACATCACCCAGACATTACTTCAAAACATCAATGATTGTCTGTCTGTTGTCTCCACCACTCCAACTCCACAGCCCTGATCAGATCTTTCTTTTACTACCTAGATCTGATCATTCACTTGCTCATGTCACCTGCATCTCAAAAACATCTCTAGAATTCGACCTTTTCTTATCTTTGTCTGTTCAAAAATTCTTACTGTTGCTCTTATATTTTTCCTGTATTATCGTTTTACCATGTTAGCCAGTAGATAAAATATTAAAATTTGAGAGTCCTCAGTGGTTGAAACCTTTTATTCGCTGACTGAAGAGATGGTAACAAATAGAAAGCTTTCGAGACTACTCAGGTCTCTTCAATCCGCATAGTATAACACAAAATCTGGAGAGTCATATATTTATGCACAACAGGACACAGGAATAATGCAGTAAATA
Organism: Phyllobates terribilis; assembly: GCF_046119375.1. Lineage (NCBI taxonomy): Eukaryota > Metazoa > Chordata > Amphibia > Anura > Dendrobatidae > Phyllobates > Phyllobates terribilis. Next base: position 46,921,119 of record NW_027362765.1, read on the forward strand.
AGACAAGGGCTATAACTATGCCTCCCCCCTGTGTCAGTCATTGCACTGGTTGCCCATCTGCTACAGAATACAATATAAACTTATTATTCTCATAAAAAATAAATAAATAAATAAAATATTAAAAAACAAAACAATAAGCTCTGCACAGTTTAGCACCGTCCAACATCTATTGCCTTATCTCTGTCTACCATCCTAGCTGTGCTCTCCATTTCACTAATGACCTAAGACTAACAACCTTAATAATTTGAACCTCCCTCTGCCGTCTCCAAGACTTCTCTCGTGCTGTGCTAATTCTATTGAGTGCACTACTTCAGACAATTAAATTAATTACCAATATCAACAGTTTTATGCATGCTCTAAAAATGCATTTCTTTAGACTGTCTCATCATCTTACTTTATTTAACTATTTCCTCTTTACCCTTCCTAAATTTTCCTCAGAATCTGGTCCCATGTATCATCAGTTTACACACCGTCCATGCACTTAATAGCACTCTCTGCAGGTGACCGGTTCATGCAGCGTTATATGAATCCTCTATTATATTGATGGCTGGACCACACTTTTTACCATTTACCTTTTGTGTTTCACCTATTTCCTCACAGATTGTAAGATTGCGAGCAGGGCCCTCACTTCTCTTGGTATGTGTTGAATGCGTTACTCTGTAATAGCTATATTATCTGTTCAAGTCCCCCCGAATTGTAAAAAACTGTAGAATATGTTGGTGCTAAAGAAATAAAAAAATACTATTATTATAGCTATCACAAAATTATGTAAACATATTTACAGACTCAGTATATACATTTAGAGAATATGGGTGTTATGTAAACCTAGCTTTACTGCAGCAATTATTATTAAAAAAGTGTATTTATTCATATCAGTTACCTGGAGATGTGATGCGTTGGGGAACCTCCATCATGACGTCCTTGTACAGATCTTTGTGTCCTTCTAAATACTCCCACTCCTCCATGGAGAAATAGACAGCGACATCCTGACACCTTATAGGAACCTAACACACACAATGAAACCGTCATCCCCCCAATCCCTTCGTAGCGCTACTGTAAAATCTCCCAGCATTCCCAGCAGTGTCACCTCTGAAGTTAGCAGCTCAATCATCTTGTAGGCGAGTTCTAGGATCTTCTGGTCATTGATGTCCTCATGTTTGAGGGGGTGAGGTGGAGGCTTCATGATTGGGCTCAGAGGCTTACACCATTCCTCAGACACAGGGGGCTGACAGAACTCAGTAGAGGTCTTCTTCACTAATGTATAATCCTGGTTATGGAGAGACACATTAATAAATCTCACTACAGACATTTCCAGAGTCCTCATCTCTCCACTTCTGTCCATCTGTTATTCCCATAGATAAGAATGATGTAATGTGACGTCATCAGAATCTCTCACCTCTCCAGTAAGCCGGAAGAGGATCTCTAGGGTGAGGTGTAACAGCCTCTCTTTCCTTCCACTATCCATCCTTGAAGGGTCAATCAAGAAAATTCTCTTATATAGAAGATCTCCACTGAAAGGATCGGATATTGTAGAGACCTGAATGGGAAGAACATGAAGATGTAACATCATAAAGAAACCCATGTAATAATACAATAACTGGAGATAATAATGGGAATTATATGAGACGAGATATAACATGTAGAAGTTGTGGTCTCTCTTTTGTCATGAACTGGAACATGAAGGCAGTTCCGAACTGAAATAGGCGGATATTTCCGAAAATTATATAGACAGAGCACATAATTAAAGTTAAAGGGATGGTCCGAAGTCATATTAAATTTAATTCGCAATCAATTTATTTTATGCCGTAATCTAAGCTGTTTACGGCATAAGCTTGTACACCATGGTAGAAATGGGAGCGCACCTCTGGGCGGGAATGGTGACGTTCTCTCTAGTAATGAAGGGGTTAATGCCCCCTGCGCCCAGTAATGGGGGATCTCCACATACCTCCACCTGCAGAGCCGCCACCACATATATGACTGTTCTGTGCGCACAGGACCTGTGATGAGGTCACAGGAGGGGAGGAGTCAGGGGTCACATGATCAGGGGCCTCAGTGGATGCAGGACTCTGCTGTGCTGGTTGTCATGGTGCTGGATGAGGGGAAGTTTATGTGTGGGGTCAGGAGGGGTTTACAGTGTGGATGTAGCAGAGCCGCGTGTGTACGAGGTGTACGGAGCGGAGCCGCGCGTGTACGAGGTGTACGGAGCGGAGCCGCGCGTGTACGAGGTGTACGGAGCGGAGCCGCGCGTGTACGAGGTGTACGGAGCGGAGCCACGCGTGTACGAGGTGTACGGAGCGGAGCCGCGCGTGTACGAGGTGTACGGAGCGGAGCCGCGTGTGTACGAGGTGTACGGAGAGGAGCCGCGTGTGTGCGAGGTGTACGGAGCGGAGCCGCGTGTGTGCGAGGTGTACGGAGCTGAGCCGCGTGTGTACGAGGTGTGTGGAGCGGTGCCGCGCGTGTACGAGGTGTACGGAGCGGAGCCGTGCGTGTACGAGGTGTACGGAGCGGAGCCGCGCGTGTACGAGGTGTACGGAGCGGAGCCGCGTGTGTGCGAGGTGTACGGAGCTGAGCCGCGTGTGTACGAGGTGTGTGGAGCGGTGCCGCGCGTGTACGAGGTGTACGGAGCGGAGCCGTGTGTGTACGAGGCGTACGGAGCGGAGCCGCACGTGTACGAGGTGTACGGAGCGGAGCCGTGTGTGTACGAGGTGTACGGAGCGGAGCCGCGTGTGTACGAGGTGTACGGAGCGGAGCCACGTGTGTACAAAGTGTAAGGAGCTGAGCCGCGTGTGTACGAGGTGTGTGGAGCGGAGCCGCGTGTGTACGAGGTGTGTGGAGCGGAGCCGCGTGTGTACGAGGTGTACGGAGCAGAGCCGTGTGTATGGAGCAGAGCTGTGTGTGTATGACGTTTACGGAGAGGAGCTGTGTGTATGTGATGTGTACAGAGCAAAGCCGCGTGTGTACGAGGTATACGGAGCGGAGCAGTGTGTGTGTACGATGTGTACAGAGCGGACCTGTGTGTGTACGACGTGTATGGAGCAGAGCAGTGTGTGTATGACGTGTACGCAGCAGAGCAGTGTGTGTATGACGTGTACGCAGCAGAGCCGTGCATGTACGACATGTATGGAGCGGAGCCGTGTGTACGGAGCAGAGCTGTGTGTGTATGATGTATATGCAGCTATTTGTGACTTTATCACTTATGTTCTTGTACATGGTTTAATATAAGCTACATCTAGTGGATTTAGATTGGGACATAGTAAACCCTCCTGCAGATGTCCCCATACGTTCTGCCCACAGTGTATTTCTGTGTATAAATCTATAGTGTTCCATTATATAAAGTGTCCTCGAGAGTCATGTGTTATGACCTCTGAGGACCAGGTTGGCTTATTAACTGAGAGGAACTGATTACACTGTTTTACATATTTTCAAATGTTGTCAGGTTCAGTTATGAAATTAGCTGTTTCTTAATGATTTTGACCTCCTGAATTCAAATCTGACAATGAAAATTTTTTAGTTGGCTTTTGTTTCTATGATATCAAAAAGTTTCCTTTTACTGCTACATATAATTAATGCATAAAAGTTTCAGTTCTTTGAAACATTATTATTTTTGCAAATATAAAGATGCAGAATATTTTGTTATGCCAATTTTCTGATATTTATTTAGAGGACACTTAACAATTCAAATAACTAAAACATGTCTAAACACTTTTGCAAATTATAAACAGTGGCAAAAATTGCCGTACAACATTGGATTCTCATTCAGTGACAACTCTTTTTTGCTAGTCTCTTGTACTCCTGCATCGGATCATCTGTTACAATTGTCCAACAGTAATTTGCAAGCATTGATGGATTCCATTTTCCTTGATATCTTTTTCCCCATAGCTGCAGTATCTTGGTGAAATCTCATCATGCTCGTCACTCACTACACCGCAATTTGGTGTAGAAAAGTCTAGATGCGAATGTAAGAAATTAATCTTTAAGGACATGGTACAGCCAAGATTCTTATATGTTTTGAGGAGATTTTACACCAACTCTACATAGTTATCTGCTCTTGAGTTTCCCAAAAAGTTAGTTACCACTAATGTGAATGCTATCCATGCAGCCTTTTCCTTGCCCTGCAACAGATTGAGAAACTCCTCATCTTGAAGAAGCTTATGAATCTGAGGTCGAATACTGACTCCTTCCTTTATCTTTGCTTCACTCAACCTTGGAAATGTATCAATGAAATACTTGAATTCTTTTGCATTTTTATCCACTGCCATTACAAAGTTCTTCATTAGGCCCAACTTGATATGCAATGGTATTAACAAAATCTTATGTGGATCAACAAGTGCTTGATGCAGAACATTTTCACTCCCTGGCTGAAGTAAATTTTGGAAGGCCAGTCTCTTTCATTGTAGTGATATTCTCTAGTATGACTATCCCACTGAAACAGAAAGCAGCAGTACTTTGTGTATGCACCCTGGAGACGAAGTAAGAGGGCAACCACCTTTAAGTTACCACAGAGGGGCCAGAAATGTTGGCCGTAGTTCAGGCACCTCAACAGCTGTTTCATGTTGTCATAGCTTTCTTTCATGTAGACTGCATAACCAACTGGAATTGAAGGTAGCGCATTGATCGAATCGATGAAGAACCTCCATTCCTCTGCATTATGACTTATCTTCAGAGCTTCCATTAAACTGTTGATGTTGTTTCATGCCAGAAGATCGCCCTTCAAGAAGAAGTATTGGACAAGATCTTTATTATGGTTGTGGAACAAAGAAATCCGATTCCACTGCCGTAGCCTGGAACCTAAGGGCTCAGCCTTACTCTTGGGCACATCCAAATTTCTAACAAGATCATTCAGTTCACTTTGTGCTATAAGCTGTGGTTCAGTTGAGGTGGCTGACAAAGTCTGGATCGTTAGAGGAAGATGCTTAATGACACCAAGTGCCCTCTTCTTCCTCACTTGACTCCACTGAAAATGTTTCTGTAGCTTTTGGAACTATCGGTTATTCTGTATGTGGTACTGGGCATATTGCAGATGGAATGTTTGGATACAGTAAAATTCACATTTTCTTCTTTGAAACTCCTTTCCTAATGGTGGGCACCATGCAGAAATAGCAATCGGTAGTGTAATCGGTTGTCTCTCTCCTGATCATTGGAACTGCAAAAAGCATAGATTGCTTCTTCCCATGCAACCACTGGGTAAGATGTGATGCACATCTATTGCAGCATATGTGTAGAGCTCAACTCTTGTCCTGATCTCCTATTCTGCAGCCTAAATACAGTTTGCAGTCTTTCCTGTATATGTAGCAAAAACTATTCGCTTTGTTAATGCAAGAATGAGGCATATCTGAAAAAAAACCATATTGAAACATGTCAATATACCATTTATAAAAGTAGATGATGCAACTGTAATTAGTATTATGTCATTGGAGTGAAGTTTGTGTTTTTTGATTCGTCACCCTAAGGCTCTGTTCACACATAGCTTTTTTGCTGCTTTTTTTCTGCAGCCAAAACTTGATCTCTTGGCAGTAAAAAAACTGACAAAAAGGCAGGTTTCGCTGGCTTTTCTGCTGCTTTACTTATCGTGTTTTATTGCATTTTTTGCTACATTTTTCATGACCTCAAAGTTCAGATTCGCTTCAACCATGCAAGCATGAACAATATAAGGTGTTAGGCTACCAATACAAGACGTATTTAGTGGAAAGAGTTTTTTATGTCTGAAAAAATAGTTACTATTCTGAATAAAAAATGTTTATATGAGTTTATGAAAAAATACACAATTGAAATCTAAAAACAGCGGGGGACTTGAATTGGTCTGGCTTAGTTTACGTAACACATTGCTAGAGCATTGAGTTGGTTAGACATTGCTTAGTTTCACACATAGGTAGCACCAGTGAGTTGGTCAGAAATTGTTCCATCTCACAAATTGGTAGAGTATTGAGTTGGTCAGGCATTACTTACTTTAACACAATCACTAATTTAATTAAACTGTATTAATACTAACAACCATCATCAGGTGAGGGAGCCAAGATATTTTGGTTTAAACTTGGGAAAATCACAAAAATAAATTTGGCCCATATCCTGCTGTACATGCTTTTTTGTCACTAAAAACTTCAAAAACTGATGTCAATATTTTTGCTCCACTTTTGCTATTTTTTGCATTTACTCATTGCTTTCTATGGGTGAAAAAACCGCTGCAAAACCGCTAAAAGTGTTGACATGCTGCAGTTTTCCAATTCAGTGAGGGAACAAAAAAAGCATGTGCATGAGATTTCTAAAATCTCATAGCTTTTGCTGGTCCTGTGAAAAGCAGCTTTTAATTTGCATAAAAAAAGCAGCAAAAACGCAAGATGATAGAATATTGAAGTCTCAATAGACTACATAGATGATGTAATAAACTAGGAACTAACAATGTAATAATGATGAGGAAATAATAAAGACGCAATTTTTCTATAAGCCTGCATGAAAGGTGTCATAAGTAATTACAACCTCCTGTGGATCTTGAAAATTAGAGTCAATCAGCAAATTTAGGCATCGTATTCATTTTCCGCACCACAAAATTAGTTGGGTTTAACCCTTTAAACTAGCACGCTCGGGTACTCGCTGAGTAGTTTCGCCGTGCTCAGCATTTCTGTAACAGCTGCCACGACTGCATGTGTCACATCTGTTAGACAGCTGTAACACATACAGGGATAACCTGTCAAACAAATGCTCATTCCAGGATTTGATTACTCACATAAACATTTTTGACCATTTATTTTAATTTGACTGTTTTTACGACTATGTCTTACAAAACAAAACTCTTGTTTCCATTTATATCACATATATTTATGTTGGTGATACTGATATGATCATTTTATTGGAGGATCTCTAATAATGTGTAACATCCCTGGTGGCGTGCTTGCATGGCTTACCATCTCCCACCATGCAAGACTGCAATCTTACCTTTCAAACCAGGTTGCACACTTTTGCTCCAGTACCTGCTGTTTGTATGTCTCTTGTCTGTTGGCTTAGGGCGTCGGCGCTGTTGCTTTCTGATTCTTAAAGCTACAGTGTGCACAGTCCTAATGCTTCCCCAGCCTATTGCTGTGAGTCACTGGATACTTAAACCCCCTCCACCCAGTAGGAGGTGCCTGAGCAACACTTTCTTACAATCTGTTCTGTGCAACTGTGAGTTGCCAGGTCCTGTCCTGACTCTAGTCTGTCCGCCACCCTGGAGGCTGAGTACCCAGGGCCTCTACCTGTACCTGTGACTTCTAGTCTGTTTCCGCCACCCTGGGGGCTGAGTACCCAGGGCCGCTACCTGTATCTTGTTCCCGGTTCAGTTCCTGTCTGAACAGTGTCCTAGCCCGTTACCTGTTTGTCTCTATGTCCGAACCTTCCCTTTTCCTGCAGTGTCTGAACCTGCGCCTAACTCCAACTCGTTGTCTCTGTACTTCTGTTTGTGAGTTTTGTGTCCACTCGCTACTTCATTGTAAGTACCTTGTGTGTATCTGGTTCTGCTTGTCCCCTCTCCCTTCCTTTGTATCTACCTCCTGTGTTCTAACTATCTTCCTGTATTTTCCAGTCTGTTCCATGTGAACAGAGCCCTGTCCTGTCTGCCAGCACCTTCTGCTCTGTTCCGCTCTGCTTGTTCACCGCGCCTGCGGTTCCGCTCCGCTCTGCTTGTTCACCGCACCGGCGGTTTTCCTCCGCTCTGCTTGTTCACGGCACCTGCGCTTTTGCTCCGCTCTGCTTGTTCGCCACACCTGCGCTTTTGCTCCACTCTACTTTTTCACCGCACCTGCGGTTTTGCTATGCTCTACTTGTTCGCCGCACCTGCGCTTTTGCTACGCTCTGCTTGCTCACCGCACCTGCGGTTTTGCTCCGCTCTGCTTGTTCACCGCATCAGCGGTTTCACCCTGCTCTGTTTGTTCACAGCTCCGGCGGTTCTGCTCTGCTTGTTCACCGCATCTGCGGTTTCGCTCTGCTGTCCACCGCACCTGCGGCTCTGGTTCTGTGTCCCAGTCTGTACTGGTACCTATCCTGCCTGCGTTCCTACCTGCCAGTAGCTGCCTGTCTGCATGCCAGCCGTGCCTGCCTGTGCCCACCTGCCTGCATACCAGCTGGGCCTGTTAATATCCATCTGTCTACATACCAGCCATGCCTGCCAGTGCCCACCTGCCTGCATACTAGCTGTGCCTGTCAATATCCATCTGTCTGCATACCAGCCGTGCCTACCAGTTCCCTCCTGTCAATATGCCAGTCTAACCTGTCTGTTCCTGCATTTACCGGTGTGGGTCAACAGCTGTGACCGGGGTCTGACCTGAAGTAGCACCTGGTCGCTCAGCTCGGTTCCTCCCTGGTTCACGGAGTCGACTGAGCCGCCGTGCGACCTTGGCCGGACCGAGTTGATACTTAATTACGCCCCTCCAGGCACTCTTCGGTTCATGGTACAGTGGGATCACTAATCACGCTAGTCTGCCCGGGCGTGTGCGTAACAGTTTGCTCAGGCCATGGTTCCCGTTGAGCCCCATGGCCCTTCGCTCTCAGAGACATTTGAATCCTTGTCTGGCGAATACGTGCATCAAGGAAAATTTTTTTCGCAAGCTGAGGCCCAGGCGATTTACGCACCAGCCCAAATGGATCTATCAGCACTCGTTCCTGCGGATCCACCACGGTACTATGGGGAACCAAAACGAAGCCGTGCATTTGTGGAGCAATGCATGCTGCATTTCAAATTCTATGCTCACTATTTTCCTACCGATCGGGTTAAAGTAGCATTCACGATGTCCTACCTAGCGGGTGATGCCTTGAAATGGATCACCCCCCTATGGGAAGCATGGGATCCTATCGTCTCTGACCTGCAGGCCTTCCTGGTGGCCTTTCTAATGGTTTTCGATAACCCTAATCCTGAAGCTTCTGCTAAAGCTTCCCTTCCCAGTATCCTGGAGCAGCCCCGATGGGTGATGTGTGTAGGTAGCCTACCAGTTCTCCAGCCTGAAGAGACTGCTGCCCACACAGAATCCACACAGGATGACAATGCTCTACAGAATACTTCCCTTCGCAACCTCAAGAGGCAGTCCAGACGTGCAAGGCGTAGAGGTAAACCGTCACGCCAGGTTCTGTCCTCCCAAAGACCTTCTGTTTCCCGGCTTGTAGAGGCAGCTGTCCGCACAGAGTCCATGAAGGATGACCATGTTCGTCAGGCAAAGCAGAGGCCAGAACTCAGTCACAAAATCGGATTGTAGTCCTGCTGCGGTTGTTTGGGATCCCCTGACGGACTTTGTCCAGCGAAGGTTGGAGAATCCCAAGACATTAGGCCTGTAGGAGAGGCTGCCCTTGGCGTTAGTGTTTCCTCTCCACAGATGATCATGACTGTCTCCGTGGCAAGTGAAGGCCTCGGATTAACCGGAAGTTTCGGGCTTAAAGCCTTGAAGAGTCGGTGTCTGATTCCCATCCGACAACTCCAGAAGCCGGTTTGGGCATGGTCAGCGGAAGGACGAGCCCTACTCAGAAACAGTCAAAATATGTCTTTACAAATTAAACTCCAGATTGGAGCATTACACATGAATAAGTTCACATTCCAGGTGCTGTCTGTTTTACCCACAGGTCGTCCAGAGCCGAGAGATCTAGTGCCCGCTCAGGTCTGGAGATCCTGCATGGTGTTTCCTGGGGGACTGCTGAGGTGTAAGGGGTGTCCAGTCCCCATATCTTCAGGACAGTCAGCAGTTTCTTTTTCTTCTTCACCAGATCTGCTAGTCGCTGACTCGCTGTGCGCTGAAGTCTCCGAAGGAAGGGAAGCGGAGGCATTGTCCCCACACAGCCTCGACGATTGTATCAATGATCTGGCTTTAGGCACCACCCCGCCTCGCAGACGTGTCATCTCAGAAACCAGACTGAAGTTGGTCCCTAAGCAAGGATCCTCCATCTCTAACAAATCTGGCAATAAGTCCATCAAGGCGGTGGCTACCTCCAAGTCTCTGCACCCCTCCAACCAGGCGGAGGACCTCCAGTTGCCTCCTGAATCCTCCAGGGTGCTATCTGATAACAAATGGAGAGAGACTTTTCTGCACCCTGTACCTGGTACTCTGCCCACTTCATCCAGTAAGCTTGGCAAAGTGTACGTCAAGGCGGTGGTTACCCCCGAGTCTCTGCACCCCTCCAACCAGGCAGAGGACTTCCAGTTGTCTCCTGAATTCCCCGGGGTGCTACCTGATAACAAATGGAGAGAGACTTTTCTGCACCCTGTACCTGGTACTTCGCCCACTTCATCCAGTAAGCTTGGCAAAGTGTACGTCAAGGCGGTGGTTAACCCCGAGTCTCTGCACCCCTCCAACCTGGTGGAGGACCTCCAGTTATCCCGTGAATCTTTAGGGGTACTACCCGATATTAACAAGTGGAGAGAGACTTTCCTGTGTCCTGTTCCTGGTACTTCACCCACTTCCTCTGTTGCTGAGGATGGCTCGATGGGAGGAAGCATCCTAGTCACCAAGATGGTGAGACCAGTTTCGTGCCCTCTAGTGGATAGAAGAGGTAATCTTCTTGAAGAGGATCGGCCTCCAAATTCTCTGCAGGAAATCCTTGCTGGCTTGAAGAAGAGGGGGCGTAAAAGGGGGGTACTGTAACATCCCTGGCGGCGTGCTTGCATGGCTTACCATCTCCCACCATGCAAGACTGCAATCTTACCTTTCAGGCCAGGCTGCACACTTTTGCTCCAGTTTGCTGTTTGTACTGTATGTCTCTTGTCTGCTGGCTTAGGGCATTGGCGCTGTTGCTTTCTGATTCTTAAAGCTACAGTGTGTGCAGTCCTAATGCTTCCCCAGCCTATTGCTGTGAGTCACTGGATACTTAAACCCCCTCCACCCAGTAGGAGGTGCCTGAGCAACACTTTCTTACAGTCTGTTCTGTGCAACTGTGAGTTGCCAGGTGCTGTTCTGACTCTAATCTGTTTCCGCCACCCTGGGGGCTGAGTACCCATGGTCTCTACCTGTACCTGTGACTTCTAGTCTGTTTCCGCCACCCTGGGGGCTGAGTTCCCAAGCTTGTTCCTGTATCTTGTTCCCGGTTCAGTTCCTGTCTGAATTGTGTCCTAGCCTGTTACCTGTTTGTCTCTATGTCTGAACCTTCCCTTTTCCTGCAGTGTCTGAACCTGCACCTAACTCCAACTTGTCTCTGTACTTCTGTTTGTGAGTTTTGTGTCCACTAGCTACTTCATTGTAAGTACCTTGTGTGTATCTGGTTCTGCGGTTTTCCTCCGCTCTGCTTGTTCGCCACTTCTGCGGTTTTGCTACGCTTTACTTGTTCGCCGCACCTGCAGTTTTGCTACGCTCTGCTTGCTCACCGCACCTGCGGTTTTGCTATGCTCTGCTTGCTCACCGCACCTGCGGTTTTGCTCCGCGCTGCTTGTTCACCGCATCTGCGGTTTCGCTCTGCTCTGTTTGTTCACCGATCCGGCGGTTCTGCTCTGCTTGTTCACCGCATCTGCGGTTTCGCTCTGCTCTGCTGTCCACCGCACCTGCGGCTCCGTTTCGGTGTACTAGTCTGTACTGGTCCCTATCCTGCCTGCGTTCCTACCTGCCAGTACCCGCCTGTCTGCATGCCAGCCGTGCCTGCCTGTGCCCACCTGCCTGCATACCAGCTGTGCCTGTCAATATTCCATCTGTCTGCATATCAGCTGTGCCCACCTGTCAATATGCCAGTCTAACCTGCCTGTTCCTGCATTAACCGGTGTGGGTCAAAAGTTGCTCGGTTCCTCCCTGGTTTACGGAGTCGACTGAGCCGCCATGCGACCTTGGTCGGACCGAGTTGATACTTAGTTACGCCCCTCCAGGCACTCCTCGGTTCATGGTACAGTGGGATCACTAATCACGCTCATGCTAGTCTGCCCGGGCGTGTGCGTAACATAATGAGCCTGTTCCATACTTATACACTATGAGCTTTACTGCATGGTTCTTGCCGAACCTCCTCTACCAGACAATACTTTCAGGATTCTGTATGGGATTGGTTGTTTTGTGCATATAACGGTTCCTACTTTGGTAGGTGGGAACCTTCTATGGTGTACCACGTCTATTCGCACATTCGTCTCTCATATAGGGAATGATGGAGCTAAACGGACATTGTACGACCAGTCTCTGAAAGATTAACCTGTCATTCTAGTCCTGCTGGTGTTCTTTCATCTTTGAGCAGTGAGCGTATGGCGTACACACCTCCGCATTCCAGCGCATGGAATATGTGTATATGCCAACGTACGATCACTTCCAGCTTCACGGTAACCCAATTAAGAGTATTCGCTGCTACCACCATTCAGTTTTGTTTTTTAAAAGATATAAAATCCAATAAAGGCCTGATTGAACGCGTGCTCTCTGGTAGAGAATATATGGCTTCGGGGGAGGAACGGTTACAGAACAGAAGAAACAGAGCTATTAAATTTTATATTTAATCCAAAGGGAGGCAGTGTTTATGAAAAAAGATATACAAAAGATTTCACAAATGGCAACAAGACAATACAGCATATACAGTTACACAAAATAATAGGGATTAACAGAAGAAACTTACTAGACCGATTGCATAAACGATTCAGTTTAGCTAGTGGCAAGCACTCCAATTCTGTGCCGTTATGGAAAGGGACCCCTGCTTACACAAATATGTATCTCCCAGCATGAGAATAGATCAATTTTCGGCTTGATCTTTTATGCCGCAGGGGAGCCCTGCCCACACACTCACCTGTGATGACCTCACGTGGGCGGGTATCCGCCCTTCATGGTTTTATGAAATCTCTAATTGCTGCAATAACTTCTTGCGGGTAGATCGCAGAAGTTAGCAAGTGATGCCATATTTTTTATTGCGATTTTACCTTTGTTTAGAGACCAGACATGACCTGGCTTCTGTCCGTTATGTTTGTACTCTTGTGTTACTGCTTACCGGCATGGCGCACAGATATGGAAAAATATGCATACTGTTCCTTAGTTAGCCCCACCGCTAAAAATATATGTCCCATCACAATCGGAATTATAGAACTTTCAATATTCCATATTTCATTTTGGTGCCTAAGAGTCTGAAGATTGCAGCTGGGAATGTCCTGGCTATTGTGAAAAGTGTGACAGATTTCCTTTGATGCCCAACGAGCAGGTTCCTATTGACTCAGGTGTCTATTCATCACCCATGTCTCTCAATTTGGTATGGTAACTAGCCTGGATAATAGTTTGTGGCTTCTTTTGTACACTGTTATTTGCATAGAAGCAATTTCTTACAGTGATAGCTCTTCTCCTTAGCAAATAGTATGTCCCATGACAATACACAATTATGGGACAACTGTTTTGTTAGCAAGACAAAGTTTTATAATAAAATTTGAGGCGTGTTCCTCAGAACGTACAAAAATAATTAATAAAAGAGAAAGTGACAAAAATGCAAATTGTAAATTTTCAAACGTTTCATCAATTACATAAAAAATGGAGGTATCAAACTACTCACTGCCTCCCTAGACAAATACATTACAGGGTATGATTTACAAAAAAAGACATTTATGGGGGATTTCTGTTGCTCTTGAACCACACAGGATAAACAAAAATTTGACAATCTATTTCAAATAAGGCCAAATTTGTATTCCAAAATTCACATTGTGCCCCTTCCGTTTTGAGCCCTAACGTTTCAGCACATCAGGCGCCCTTCAAATGTGACATGGCGTCCGCTTTAGATTCCAGACAATTTTGCATTCAAAAAGTCAATTGGCGCTCCTTCCCTTCCGAGCCCTGCCGTACGACCAAACGGTGGTTTCCCCTCACATATACACTCCCTGACAGAAGTTATGTCGCTTATCCATGTTATGTAAATAAAAGCTTATAACCTGACGTTAAATTCATCCATTGGTTTTATAAATTACTCTTTTGAAAGCTGAAACCCTCCCAAATTTGGTTTAGGTTAAGAAAATAAATTGGCATCAATGCTGAAATATTGATCATTTAATGAACACAGAATGGTCAGATTTTGGCAAGACAAAAGTTTTGTCACTTGGTCATATAATGCACCCAATCCTAGTTTACATCCTCACCAGTGCTCAGTAAATGATCTGTTAATTAGTGGGTGTGTATAAAAAGAAATCCAGCACCCCAGACCTTCACTTGAACTGCAACTTGAGCTCTGAAAACATGCCAAAAATCCACCCTGCGACCAAAGCCTTGATTATCAAGAGGCTGAAGACCAGATCCACTGCAGAGGTGGCTGGCAATGTGTCTCAGCGTCAAGTACAAAGAATTAAAAAAAGATTTGAAGACACTGGAGATGTGTTTGACAAGCCCAGGTCCAGCAGACCCGGCAAGACAACTGCTCAGGAGGAACGTTTGTTGGTTAGAAAATCCAAAGCAATCCCCTCTTCCACTGCAGCAGAGCTCCAACAGGTCTGGTCACCTCAAGTCCCTGTGTCGACTAGAACAGTTTGTAGGATTCTGTCTCGAAATGGCCTCCATGGTCGAATCAGTGCCCAGAAACCAGCACTAAACAAAAGGCAAATAAAAAAACGTGTGGCATTAACAAAGTCTCACAGCCTGCTAAACAGATGGAAGCTGGAAAAGTGGCAGAAGGTGGATTTCTTTGATTAATCTTCAGTAGAATTACACCACAGCCGCCGCAAATACTGCAGGAGACCTTCTGGAGCCCGTGTGGATCCAAAATACACCCAGAAAACAGTTACATTTGGTGGTGGAACGATAATGGTCTGGGGTTACATTCAGTATGGGGGTGTGCGAAACATTTGCAAGGTGGAAGGCAATATCAATAGCCTAAAATATCAAGAAGTATTAGCTACCTCTTACATTCCAAATCATAAAGGGTCAAATTCTGCAGCAGGATAGTGCTCCATCTCATACATCCATCTCTACAACAAAGTTCCTCCAGGCAAAAAAGATCAAAGTGCTCAAGGACTGGCCAGCCCAGTCACCAGACATGAACATCATTGAGCATGTTTGGGGTAGGATGAAAGAGGAAGCTTGGAAGACAAAACCAAAGAATCTAGATGAACTCTGGGAGGCATGCAAGACAGCATTCTTTGCTATTCCTGATGACTTCATTAATAAATTGTATGAATCACTGTTGAACCGCATGGATGCAGTCCTTAAAGCTCATGGAAGTCACACAAAATATTAAATATGACTCTAATAGCACCACAACTTCATTCACCAATGTTATGTAACATATATTTGTATTTTAAGATAATTATTTGCTTGAATATCACATTACTTTCTGTGGGCGACAAAACTTTTGTCTTGCCAAAATATGACCATTCTGTGTTCATTAAATTATCAACATTTCAGCATTGATGACAATTTATTTTCTAAACCGAAACCTAATTTGGGAGGGTTTCAGCTTTCAAAAGAGTAATTTATAAAAGCAATGGATGAATTTAACGTCAGGTTATAAGCTTTTATTTAGATAACATGGATAAGCGACATAACTTCTGTCAGGGAGTGTAGAGTATCGGTGTACTCAGGAGAAATTGCACAATTTTTGGGGTCCATTTTCTCCAGTAACCCTTGTGAAAATAAATTCGGGGCTATAAGATCATTTTTGTGGAAAAATTTAGATTTTTTAATTTCACGGCTCTACGTTATGAACCTCTGTGAGGCACCTGGGGGTTCAAGGTGCTCACCTCAAGTCTAGATAAGTTCCTTAAGGAGTCTAGTTTCCAAAATGCGGTCACTTGAGGGGGGTTTCCACTGTTTAGGCACATCAGGAGGTCTCCAAACATGACATGGCGTCAAATCTAGATTCCAGCCAATTTTGAGTTAAAAAAGTTAATGGCGCTCCTTCCTTTCCGAGCCCTGTTATGCGCCCAAACAGTGGTTTTCCCCCTTATATGGGGTATTGGCGTACTCAAGAGAAATTGTACAATAAATTTGTCGTCCATTTTCTCTTGTTACCTTTATTGGGGTCTGACGTAAATTTTTTGTGAAAAAAAAAGTTAAATGTTCCTTTTTTCCTTTCACTTAGATTCAGTTCCTGTGAAGCACCTGAAGGGTTATATACACTTCTTGAATGTGGTTTTGAGCACCTTGAGGGATGCAGTTTTTAGAATGGTGTCACTTTTGGGCATTTTCTGTCATATAGACCCCTCAAAGACACTTCAAATGTGATGTGGTCTCTAAAAATAATGGTTTTGTAAATTTTATTGGAAAAATTATCAAATTGGAAAAATGAAAACTCGCTGGTCTACTTTTAACCCTTATAACTTCCTAACAAAAAAAAATTGTTTCAAACTTGTGCTGATGTAAAGTAGACATGTGGAAAATGTTATTTATTAACTATTTTGTGTGACATATCTCTCTGATTTAAGGGCATAAGCATTTAAATTTTGAAAATTGCTAAATTTTCACCGAATTTTAGTTTCTTCACAAATAAACACAAATCATACAATTTTTTCTTACCACGATTATGAATTACTATATGCCACGAAAAAACAGTCTCAGAATCAGCAGGATCCGTTGAAGCATTCAAGAGTTATTACCTCAAAGTGACACTGGTAAGAATTGTAAAATCTGGCTTTGTCATTAAAGGTGTTTTCCCACGAACAAAAGTTCATTTTAATAATTGTCTGTGTCTGACCATGTACCGAACCATACCACATCTCATGGGCAGGGGAGGAAGCAAACGACAATACAGACATTACAGCAGGGGATCGCAGAGGATTCATTTTGTGAGGTAAAACATTTCCCTGCCTGTTTTTAAATAATATTTTACCTCACAAAATTAATCCTCTGCGATACCCTGCTGTAATGTAAAATGCCAAAAAAATAGATGCCAAAAAAGGACAGTGACAGCTAGCAGTATAGAGGGGTGTATGGCAAAATACACACATGGGACAGGGGTAAATCAGCGCGCTGTGACATTGACAATTTTTAACACAGATGAAACTAGAATTAATGGTGATGTCTGTGGTGTTTAAATGCTAGGACTAATCTAGTAGTATTTTTTTTAACATTTTTTAATTACTCAAAAAAATTGTGATAGATTTGTAGCGATAATTGCAAGTACAATGCCAATGAAACTACAGAAACAGAAGGCGCACTACAAATGTATGCTGCATCACATGCACAGCCTTGCATGTGATGACAACCTAAGCTAAAATGAAACAGCTTGTCGAAGTGTTGAAAATGATGGTAGTATTTTTTTAATTATTTCTCTTTAATTTTTTCTTTATTTTCCCCATAGAGAACACAGAATTGCATGATGGAAATTTGTAAAAGTTATGGCTCTCAGAATATGGAGACTCAATGATTTTATTTTTTCAACGTGTATTTATTACACAAAAGTAATAAAACATATTTAAAACAACATAAGTTTGGTACAGTCAAAATTATCCTGACCCACAGAATGTGAATATTTGAAAATGTAAAACATCAAAATACAGCAAAATAACAGTCAGACAACAGTTAATAAAAAACGTGTTATAAGTTATATGTACCAACAAAAAATGCAGTACGCTGACCAATACAGCTGATCTGGGAAAAAAAAAACTCATCCAGATATGTCAACAAAAAAAATATATATATATTATGGCACCTGGAATGTGACAATTCTAAAAATTAAAATACTACGTCCCAAAGGCCTAAATTACGCAATTCCTTAAAGAGTACCTATTACTAGTCTGTCGCTGACCTTTTTATTTAATAAAAGTGTGGGCAAAGTCTACAAAAGTTGTGCCAAAAGTTCCTGATTGTCAGATATAGGTGTACAGTCATGGCCAAAAGTTTTGAGAATGAGACAAATAGTAATTTTTCCAAAGTTTACTGCTTCATTTTTTGTAATGGCAATTTGCATATACTCCTGAATGTCAAAGAGTGATCAGCTTAACAGCACTTACTGTACTTGCAAAGTCAATATTTGCCCAGAAAATGAACTTTAACCCCCAAAACACATTTCAACATCATTGCAGTCCTACCTTAAAAGGAGCAGCTAACTTCGTTTTAGTGATTGATCCATTAACACAGGTGTGGGTGTTGATGAGGACAGGGCTGGCGATCAGTCATGATTAAGTAAGAATGACATCACTGGACACTTTAAAAGGAGGCTGGTTCTTGGTATCATTGTTTCTCTTCAGTTAACCATGGTTATCTCTAAAGAAACACGTGCAGCCATCATTGCACTGCACAAAAATGGCCTAACAGGGAAGAGTATCGCAGCTACAAAGATTGCTACTCAGTCAACAATCTATCGCATCATCAAGAACTTCAAGGAGAGAGCTTCCATTGTTGTCAAAAAGGCTCCAGGGCGCCCAAGACAGACCAGCAAGCGCCAGGACCATATCTTAAAACTGTTTCAGCTGCGGGATCGGACTACCAGCAGTGCCGAGCTTGCTCAGGAATGGCAGCAGGCTGGTGTGAGTGCTTCTGCACGCACTGTGAGGCGGAGACTCTTTGAGCGAGGGCTGGTTTCAAGGAGGGCAGCAAAGAAGCCACTTCTCTCCAGAAAAACATCAGGGACCGACTGATATTCTGCAAAAGGTACAGGGAGTGGACTGCTGAGGACTAGGGCAAAGTCATTTTCTCTGATGAATCCCCTTTTCGATTGTTTGGGACATCTGGAAAACAGCTTATTCGGAGAAGAAGAGGTGAGCGCTACCACCAGTCTTGTCTCATGCCAACTGTAAAGCATCCTGAAACCATTCATGTGTGGGGTTGCTTCTCAGCCAAGGGAATCGGCTCACTCACAGTCTTGCCTAAAAACACAGCCATGAATAAAGAATAGTACCAGAATGTCCTCCAAGAGCAACTTCTCCCAAAAGTCCAAGAGCAGTTTGGCGCCCAACAATGCCTTTTCCAGCATGATGGAGCACCTTGCCATAAAGCAAAGGTGATAACTAAATGGCTCATGGAACGAAACATAGAGATTTTGGGTCCATGGCCTGGAAACTCCCCAGATCTTAATCCCATTGAGAACTTGTGGTCAATCATCAAGAAACGGGTGGAAAAACAAAACAACAAATTCTGTCAAAATGCAAGCATTGATTATGCAAGAATGGACTGCTATCAGTCAGGATTTGGTCCAAAAGTTGATTGAGAGCATGCCAGGGAGAATTACAGAGGTCTTGAAGAAGAAGGGGCAACACTGCAAATATTGACTTGCTGCATTAACTCATTCTGTCAATATAACCTATTGGTACTCATAATATGATTGCAATTATATTTCTGTATGTTATATAAACATCAGACAAACACTAATAAAAACCAGAGGCCAGCTGATCATGTGAAAATATAATTTTGGTGTCATTCTCAATTCTTTTGGCCATGACTGTACAGGACAAGATCTCACAACTTTTCAACGTTCCTTTTATAGTTAAAGAGCAAGATCTCAGTCTTTCCACTAACCAAACGCTGCTGCTTACTAAGCTGTTAACGAAAATAATTGACCTAATGATGTTACTGTCCAGTAACAGATTAGCAAAGTACATGTCAAACTGGGTTAATGGAAAGAGCGAGATCTCGCTCTTTCCCTGCAAGAATCGTGCTCTGCATGCCAGGATCCCACACCTTGGAAATTCGGGCCTGACATAGGTAGAAAATCAAGCTGTTTTGGAAGACATTAGGAGCCCTTATGGGAGTCATTAGGAGCCCTTATGACATTAATATATATTTAATAAAATCAGTCACAAATCTGGGCTACCCACTCTTTTTATTAAATAAAAATAGCAACACCAGATTGGCAGTAGGTACTTTGTGAGGGTGCAACGGACAACACACTGATGTAACAGAGGTAGCATCCACGTGCTGTTGACCATTTCATAAACCTATTTTTTGTCATGGGAGTTTGGTCCACGAATCAAACCAAACTTGGTCATGTCTCCGCTTTTCATTGCGGACTTATGGGATGCAATACAAAGAAGACATGAAAATATGCCCATAAACTATCATGGGTACACATCTGCTAAAAAGGAGCGAACAATACACGTACAAAAAAAATCAGACATGTGAATGGGGCTTTTCAAAGTGGTTTATTTCCGTATCAAAAAGTTATGGATGCTACTGGAGATGTACACTAATTTTATGTATCAAGTATGGCACTGTGTGTGTAATCACACCTATTGGACTGTAGTAACATATATTCCTTCTAAGGTAATTTGATTTTTAGAGCCAGTAACCCAGAAGTATGCATGTAAAGAATAAAAAAAAAGATAGCCCAAAGTTTTTCCAACAAACATTTATTAATAATTAGCAACCAGAAATTTTAAATGCAGTTATATCTAAAAATGTTATTAAGTCTAGACACCTGGCTTATATACAGCTCTGGCAAAAATTAAGAGACCACTGCACAGTTTCCTAAAAATCACCATCTCTACAGGTCTGACAGCCATTCCATTCCAGTGTCAGTTGAATTCCAACCAAAGTCCACCTCATTCTACTTATTGTGCTTCTGATTAGGTGATCACCTGAACCAAATCTTATGTAATGAGGGAAAGTATAAAAAACACTGCTGTGGTCTTCACAATCCTCTTGCAATAGGACAAGCTGGATGGCAAAACAAGTGCTAGGAATAGTCCAAAAGTAATTTGAATGAAAAAATAACTTTTAACCATGCCAAAGGAGTTGAAAAGAAAAGTCCTGAGTGAGGAAAAGGGCTCAATTCTGGCTTTACTAGCAAAGGGATACAGTGAGCGTCATGTTGCTTCCGTCCTTAAAATTTCGAAGACGGCAGACAATTACAACAAGGTCAAGCAGCAGACATGGGGGACAACAAAGCTACAGACCAGTAGAGGGCGAAAGCGACTCTCCACTGACCGGGCTGACCATCATCTTATTCGAATGTCACTCAGCACCTGCAGGAGGACATCAAGTGACCTACAAAAAGAATGGCAAATGGCAGCTGGGGTGAAGTGCATGGCAAGAACAGTTTGTAACAGGCTCCTAGAGGCAGGCCTCAAGTCATGTAAAGCTAGAAAAAAGCCTTTCGTCAATGAGAAGCAAAGGAGAGCCAGGCTGAAGTTTGCCAAAGACCATAAGGATTGGACCATAGAGGACTGGAGTAAGGTAATCTTCTCTGATGAGTCTAATTTTCAGCTTTGCCCAACATCTGGTTGTCTAATGGTCAGACGGAGACCTGGAGAGGCATACAAGCCACAGTGTCTTGCACTTACTTTCAAATTTGGTGGAGGATCGGTGATGATCTAGGGATGCTTCAGCAAGGCTGGAATTGGGCAGGTTAATCTTTGGAAAGGACGTATGAATCAAGCCGCATACAAGGTTATCCTTGAAAAACACTTGCTTCCTTCGGCTCAGGCAATGTTCCCCGACTCTGAGGACTGTTTTTTCCAGCAGGACAATGACCCATGCCCCACAGCTAGGTCAATCAATGTGTGGATAAAGGAGCACCACATCAAGACACTGTCATGGCCAGCCCAATCTCCAGACCTGAACCCCATTGAAAACCTCTGGAATGTAATCAAGAGGAAGATGGATAGTCACAAGCCATCAAACAAAGAAGAACTGCTTAAATTTTTGTGCCATGAGTGGCATAAGGTCAGCCAAAAGCAGTGTGAAAGACTGGTGGAAAGCATTCCAAGACGCATGAAAGCTGTGATTAAAAATCATGGTTATTCCACCAAATATTGATTTCTGAACTCTTCCTGAGTGAAAGCATGAGTACTGTTGTTTCTAAATGAATAAGAACTTGTTTCTTTGCATTATTTGAGGTCTGAAAGCACTGTTTCTTTTTTATTA
This sequence comes from Phyllobates terribilis, assembly GCF_046119375.1. Taxonomy (NCBI): domain Eukaryota; kingdom Metazoa; phylum Chordata; class Amphibia; order Anura; family Dendrobatidae; genus Phyllobates; species Phyllobates terribilis. The sequence continues at coordinate 46,942,787 of NW_027362765.1, forward strand.
TTTTGACGATTTCTCATTTGCTGCAAATAAATACAAAATATTTAGCTTTGAATTTCGGAGACATGTTGTCAGTGGTTTATAGAATAAAACAACAATGTACATTTTACTCAAAAATATACCTATAAAAGAGAAGAATCAGAGAAAATGCAAATTTTGCAGTGGTCTCTTAATTTTTGTCAGAGCTGTATATATAGGTGTGTTTTCTGAGTGCTATTTGTATTTTGGAATAAAGACATTTATTGGTAATTGCAAATAATTTTAATCATTATTTAGGGCCTTAAATTTTTCTCCATTTCTAATGTATGACACATAACATTACTTGACTATCATTTCTGTCTTCTTTATTTACTTGTCAATAACACAAATATGTACCAAAAAGAGAATGCCTATTTTCCTGTATGAATTTTCAGATGCTTAGCAAGATGTGTTCTCGCAGTAAAACATTTGCCACATTCTAAACATGAAAATGGTTTCTCCCCTGTGTGCCTTCTCTCATGTATTTCAAGAACTGCTTTCTGAGCAAAACATGTCCCACATGTAAGACATGCATATGGCTTCACCCCGGTGTGAATATACTGGTGTCTATTAAGATGTGTTTTTTGGCTGAAAGATCTCTCACATTCTGAACATGAATATGGCTTCACCCCTGTGTGAATTCTCTGATGCGTAACAAGATCTGATTTCTGTTTAAAACATTTTCCACATTCGGAACATGCAAAGGGCTTCTCCCCTGTGTGAGTTCTCTGGTGTAAAATAAGTCTTGATTTCTCTCCAAAACATTTCCCACAATCAGAACAGGACAAAGACTTCTCCACGCTGTGACTTTTCTCATTTCTAACAACATGACTTTGCATTGGAACACATCTCTTCTTTTGAGAAAATGAATATGAAGTCTCTCCTGTTTGAATTCTTCGATGTTCAACATCCTTACTTTGATTTTCAATTTTCTTAACAGTCTGTACTGAATCAGGAACAAAGACCAGTTGGACAGGGTAACATAATTTATATAAGCTGTGAGGGGCTGAGGGTATAGATGGGATAATGACTTGCTGTTCATATGCATTTTGTGTGATACCACGATCATCGACTGTAAAATCTGTAGATATCACATGTTTTTTCGAGCTTCTGACACGGTCATCTACCAAAAATAAAAGTGAGATTTTTATTTATTTTTTGTTATATAATTTAAATATATTTGTATTTTATAACAGGGAACATTTTTTTAGGGATGGAGGAAAGGCGATTCTGGCAGCTAAATGGGAAAGAATTATTCACAGTTAGAGCAGTCAGACAGTGAAATGCCAACCCCAAAAGACAATAATGGCAAATACTATGACAGTATCTAAAAAAGGGTTGGATGCTATTCTCATAACAAATGGCCTTGTGGGTTATAAGTAATTGTGATAGAGATTGTAGAACTGGTGGAGAAAGGTTGACTTGATGGACCTTTGCTTTTTTTCCAACCTATATAACTACGTAGCCAGGAAAAAGTTCATGTTTCAGTCTGCCTGTCACCACTATTCTAAAGTAAAATGCTGTGCTACTTGGTTGTATCTTGGTCACACACTCACTAACATGCACGTTAACGATGAGCAGAGCAAAAGTAAGGAGCAGTATGGTCATGCATGAAGAATCTGTGGTTCTGGATAAAGTGTAATTCTGGATTAGGACATGCAGGTTTTTCTTTTCTTTAAAAAAATAAATAAATAAAAAGAGCTACATGTAGATTCAAAATAATAAAGGTATTCATAAGTTTCCTTTTATAAATCGGCTGTAACAAAAAATATCTACATAAAAACTGTATCAAAACTTCATGTGTGAATCTGAACCTATTTGTAATTTCTAATTTCTTTAAATATTACAAATTTATATTTGTACACTATAAAATACTTATTTATGCTGTGATCTAAAAGCATTTGACACTTTTCACCTCCTCCTCAGTCCTAAAGTGCAGACCAGTATCACCAGCCTTGAATTAAAAATTTACCATATCCGACAGGAAATTTGCTCCCAATTCCCTAATATTATGTATTCTTGTCCCTCTCCCACTTCATCAAGCTCACTTTCTGTCTTAAACCAGTCACAGAGAAAGTTTTCGCTTCTTCTTTCCCTACAAACTGCACCACTGACTATTTCCTCTCACTTCCTTCAGTCCCTCTCCCCAGCTGCCACCACCAACCAAACTAAATTATGTAACATCTCAGTTTCATCCGTTATCTTTCCCTTCTCCTTCAAATACACAAACATCCCTCCACCAGAACTGTGCTGCTAACTACAGACATATCTTTAATCTCCTGGAATGTTTGCTGTACTATCGTCTAGACCATTATCTCTTGTATATATCTGACACTTTACAATCCAGTTTCCGCTTCTTACACTCCCGAAACCTGCCTTACTAAAGTCTGTAATGATCTACTAAAATCTAATGGTCACAACTCTGCTGATTCTCCTGGATCTCACTGAAGCATTTGACTCGGCCTCGAGGACACTGCTCTCTCTTGCTTCTCCTCCTACCTCTCTGACCGCGCCTTCAGTGTATCAATTGCTGGCTCTTCTTCCCCTCCTCCTCACCTCACTGACCTTATTGGACAAACCATCAGATTTGTTTTTCAGTACCTTCTTTGTGCTGATTATACCAAATTGTACACTTCTTCTTACATGACCCAGACATTACTTCAAAACATCAATGATTGTCTATCTGTTGTCTCCACCACTCCAACATCACAGCCCTGGTCAGACCTTTCTTTTACTACCTAGATCTGATCATTCACTTGCTCATGTCACCTGCATCTCAAAAACATCTCTAGAATTCGACCTTTTCTTATCTTTGTCTGTTCAAAAATTCTTACGGTTGCTCTTATATTTTTCCTGTATTATCTTTTTACCATGTTAGCCAGTAGATAAAATATTAAAATTTGAGAGTCCTCAGTGGTTGATACCTTTTATTCGCTGACTGAAGAGATGGTAACAAATAGAAAGCTTTCGAGACTACTCAGGTCTCTTCATTCCGCATAGTATAACACAAAATCTGGAGAGTCATATTTATGCACAACAGGACACAGGAATAATGCAGTAAATAAGACCAGGGCTATAACTATGCCTCCACCCTGTGTCAGTCATTGCACTGGTTGCCCATCTGCTACAGAATACAATATAAACGTATTATTCTCATAAAAAAAATAAAAATAAATAAAAGATTAAAAAACAAAACAATAAGCTCTGCACAGTTTTGCACCGTCCAACATCTATTGGCTTATCTCTGTCTACCATCCTAGCTGTGCTCTCCATTTCACTAATGACCTAAGACTAACAACCTAAATAATTTTATTATTATTATAGCGCCATTTATTCCATGTCGCTTTACTTTTGAAAAAGGGGTATACATAGCAAAAACAATTACAATAATCTTGAACACAATGTGACAGTGACTGGTACAGGAGGAGCGAGGACCCTGCCCGTGAGGGCTCACAATCTACAAGGGATGTCGGAAGAGGTGGGTCTTCAGGCTCCTTTTGAAGGTTTCCACGGTCGACGAGAGTCTGATGTGTTGGGGTACAGAGTTCCAGAGTAGGGGGGGAAGCACGGGAGAAATCTTATATGCGATTGTGGGAGGAGGAGATAAGAGGGGAGTAGAGAAGGAGATCTTGTGAGGATCGGAGGTTGCGTGCGGGTATGTACCGGTAGACTAGGTCAGAGATATATGGAGGAGACAGGTTGTGAATGGCTTTGTATGCAATGGATAGGGTTTTGAACTGGAGTCTCTGAGCAATGGGGAGCCAGTGAAGAGATTGACAGAGAGTAGAGGACGGGGAATAGCGGGGGGGGACGGGACAGGTGGATTAGTCGGGCAGCAGAGTTTAGGATGGACTGGAGGGGTAGCCACAGAGCAGGAGGTTGCAGTAGTCGAGGCGGGAGATGATGAGGGCGTTCACTAGTGTTTTTGTAGATTCATGGTTGAGGAATGTGCGGATACGAGAGATATTTTTGAGTTGGAGTCGGCAGGAAGTGGAAAGGGTTTGGTTATGTGGTTTGAAGGAGAGTTCAGAATCCAGGGTCATCCCAAGGCAGCGAGCTTGAGGGACTGGGGAGAGTGGACAGCCATTGACGTTGATAAGATAGGTCAGTTGGGGGGGGTTGAATGAGATGGCGGAAAGATGATGAATTCTGTTTTGTCCATGTTAAGTTATAGAAATCTAGCAGAGATGAAGGATGAAATAGCGGACAGACATTGTGGGATTTTGGTTAGTAAGGAGGTGATATCGGGTCCAGAGAGGTAGATCTGTGTGTAATCAGCATAGAGGTGATAATGAAAGCCATGAGACTCTATGAGCTGTCCCAGGCCTAAGGTGTAGATGGAGAAGAGTAGGGGTCCTAGAACGGAACCTTGGGGGACACCGACAGATAGGGGGCGAGATGAGGAGGTGGTGTGTGAGTGGGAGACACTGAATATCCTGTCTGTTAGGTATGAGGAGATCCAGGATAGGGCCAAGTCTGTAATGCCGAGAGATGAGAGAGTTTGTAGAAAGAGGGAATGGTCCACTGTGTCGAAGGCAGATGACAGGTCTAGGAGGAGGAAGACAGAGTAGTGTCGCTTGGATTTGGCGGCTAGTAGGTCGCTGGTGAATTTAGTCAGTGCAGTTTCAGCAGAATGGTGAGGACGGAAACCAGATTTTAGGCGGTCGAAGAGGGAGCAGGAGGAGAGGTGGGAGGACAGCTCAGAATGGACGTGTTGTTCCAGTAGTTTTGAGGCATAGGGGAGAAGTGATATGAAGCGATAGCTAGTCAGAAAGGATGGGTCAAAGGAGGGCTTTTTGAGGATGGGTGTGATTGAGTCATGTTTGAAGCATGAGGGGAAGACACCAGTTGTTAGTGACAGGTTGAAGAGGTGGGCTGGGGTTAGGATGAAGATAGTGGTAAGGTTTGGGATGAGGTGGGACGAGATTGGGTCAAGTGTGATTTGGAGAGTAAAGAGCAAAGTTGATCTTCCGTAATGGTGGAGAAGGTGGTTTGGAGGAGAAGGGTTGAGTAGGTATGGGGAGGGGCTGTGGGACTTTAGGCAAAAGCTTTGTCTGATGGCATCAATCTTCTGCTTGAAGAATGAGGCAAAGTCTTCGGCTGAAATAAGAGGAGAGGGAGGAGGCACTGGAGGACGGGGGAGAGAATTGAAGGTGTTGAATACTTGTTTAGGGTTGTGAGACAGGGAGGATATGAGAGATGCGAAGTATGTTTGTTTTGCTGCAGTGAGTGTGAACTTGAAGGTAGTGAGGGACTGTTTGAATGCGATGAAGTGCTCATTGGAGTGGGACCTTTTCCATCTACGCTCAGCAACCCTGGAGGCCCGTCGCAGTTCTTTAGTTAGGCTGGTATGCCAGGGTTGCCTGTTGATTGTGCGAGCTTTGGTATGTGTGAAGGGGGCGACCGAATCAAAAGCTGCAGCTGTTGTGGTGTTGTATAAAGTGGCAGAAACATTTGCATCATGTAAGGAGCTAATGTCTGTAAGAGAGAAAAGGGATTCAGAGAGTGAGTGTAGGTCAAGGTGTTTAAGATTTCTGCGAGGGTATGCAAGTTTGTGGAGTGGGGATTGTTGCCCTGGAGAGGAGAGGGTAGAGAATGTAAGTAGGTTGTGGTCAGAGAGAGGGCGAGGTGAGTTAGAGAGGTTAGATAGGGAACAGAGGCAAGTGAAGATGAGGTCCAGTGTGTGGCCGTCTTTGTGGGTGGGTGTGGAAGACCACTGAGTAAGATCGAAGGAGGAAGTGAGGGACAGAAGCTGAGAGGGAAGTGTCAAGGGGGATCTTAAAGTCGCCCATGAGGATAGTGGGGATATCAACGGAGAGGAAATGAAGTGGCCAAGTGGTGAAGTGGTCAAAGAATTTGAACCTCTCTCTGTTGTCTCCAAGACTTCTCTCATGCTGTGCTAATTCTATTGAGTGCACTACTTCAGACAATTCAATTAATTACCAATATCAACAGTTTTATGCATGCTCTAAAAATGCATTTCTTTAGACTGCCTCATGATTTTACCTTATTTAACTATTTCTTCTTTACCCTTCCTAAATTTTCCTCATTATCTGGTCCCACGTATCATCTGTTTACACACCGTCCATGCACTTAATAGCACTCTCTGCAGGTGACCGGTTCATGAAGCGTTATTTGAATACTCTATTATACTGATGGCTGGACCACACTTTTTACCATTTACCTTTTGGCTATGTGCCGAAGCTGCGGAAATGAAGCAGAAATTTTCTGCTTCATTTCTGCATGTCCTCTCCCAGATAAATGCATGCGGAATTCCGCACACGTTTATCGTGCGTTTATCGCGCGATTTCCACATGCGAAATTGCCTTGCGTTTTTTATTGCACTGCAAAGGCAATTCCGCTTGCGGAAATGCAAAATTAATGAACATGCTGCGGATTTTTCCCCACAGCAGAAACGCTGCGGAAAAATCCGCAGCATGGGCATTGAACCTGCAGAATCCCCTTGGGGACCATGGGGGGGCGGATAACATACGCTGCGGAAATTCCGCAGCATATCCGCTTGAAATTCGCTACGTGGGCACATAGCCTTTGTGTTTCACCTAATTCCTCACAGATTGTAAGATTGCGAGCAGGGCCCTCACTTCTCTTGGTATGTGTTGAATTATGTGTTACTCTGTAATAGCTATATTATCTGTGCAAGTCCCCCCGAATTGTAAAAAACAGCAGAATATGTTGGTGCTAAAGAAATAAAAAAATACTATTATTATAGCCATCACAAAAAGATGTAAACATTAGTGTTGAGCGAGTATGCTCTATTAACCCTTTCGCCGAGTAGGCTCGGGCCGAGCTCCGAGTATATACAGCTGCTCAGTGATGTGTTTGAATCGCTCCCGTGTGCATGATTTGCAACTGTTTGACAGCTTTAGTACATGTAAGGAATGTCTATTTCTTAAACATTCCTCACATGTAATAAAACTGTCAAACAGTTGCAAATCATGCACACGGGAGCGATTCAAACACATCACTGAGCAGCTGTAAATACTCGGAGCTCGGCCCGAGCATACTCGGACAGAACATACTCGCTCAACCCTAGTAAACATATTTACAGACTCACTATATACGTTTAGAGAATATGGGTGTTTGAAAAGTCTGTAAACCTAGCTTTACTGCAGCAATTATTATTAAAAAAGTGTATTTATTCATATCAGTTACCTGGAGATGTGATGCGCTGGGGAACCTCCATCATGACGTCCTTGTACAGATCTTTGTGTCCTTCTAAATACTCCCACTCCTCCATGGAGAAATAGACAGCGACATCCTGACACCTTATAGGAACCTGACACACACAATGATACCGTCATCCCCCCAATTCCTTTGTAGCGCTACTGTGTAATCTCCCAGCATTCCCAGGAGTGTCACCTCTGCAGTCAGCAGCTCAATCATCTTGTAGGTGAGTTCTAGGATCTTCTGGTCATTGATGTCCTCATGTATCAGGGGGTGAGGTGGAGGCCTGTTGATTGGTCTCAGGGGTCTTCCCCATCCCTCAGACACAGGGGGCTGACAGCGCTCACAAGAGGTCTTCTTCACTAATGTGTAATCCTGGATATGGAGAGACACATTAATAAATCTCACTACAGACATTTCCAGAGTCCTCACCTCTCCAGTTCTGTCCATCAGTTATTCCAATAGATAAGAATGATGTAATGTGACGTCATCAGAATCTCTCACCTCTCCAGTAAGTTGGAAGACGATCTCTAGGGTGAGGCGTAAGAGACTCTTTGTCATCTCTTTCCTGCCACTATCCATCCTTGAAGGGTCAATCAAGAAAATTCTCTTATATAGAAGATCTCCACTGAGAGGATCGGATATTGTAGAGACCTGAATGGGAAGAAGATGAGCTCATGTAACATCATAAAGAAACCCATTCAATAATACAATAACTGGAGATAATAATGGGAATTATATGAGAGGAGATATAACATGTAGATGTTGTGGTCTCTCTTTTGTCATGAACTGGAACATGAAGGCAGTTCCGACCTGAAATAGGCGGATATTTCCGAAAATTATATAGACAGAGCACATAATTAAAGTTAAAGGGAAGGTCCGAAGTCAAATTAAATTTAATTCGCAATCAATTTATTTTATGCCGTAATCTAAGCTGTTTACGGCATAAGCTTGTACTAAAAATTGCCTAGCTACACTATCTAACAGCTATTTTTTTCCCATTTCCTGTGTGATAAAATGAATCGCCGAGAGGACAGCCTAAGGGCAGAGAAGAACGCTGAGGAGACGGCCTAAGGGCAGAGAAGAACGCTGAGGAGACGGCCTAAAGGCAGAGAAGAACTCTGAGGAGACGGCCTAAGGGTAGAGAAGAATGCTGAGGAGACGGCCTAAGGGCAGAGAAGAATGCTGAGGAGACGGCCTAAGGGCAGAGAAGAATGCTGAGGAGACGGCCTAAGGGCAGAGAAGAATGCTGAGGAGATGGCCTAAGGGCAGAGAAGAATGCTGAGGAGACGGCCTAAGGGCAGAGAAGAATGCTGAGGAGATGGCCTAAGGGCAGAGAAGAATGCTGAGGAGATGGCCTAAGGGCAGAGAAGAATGCTGAGGAGACGGCCTGAGAGCAGATAGAAACATTGAGGAGACGGCCTAAATGCAGAGAAGAATGCTGAGGAGACGGCCTAAGGGCAGAGAAGAACGCTGAGGAGACGGCCTAAGGGCAGAGAAGAATGCTGAGGAGACGGCCTAAGGGCAGAGAAGAATGCTGAGGAGACGGCCTAAGGGCAGAGAAGAATGCTGAGGAGACGGCCTGAGAGCAGATAGAAACATTGAGGAGACGGCCTAAGGGCAGAGAAGAATGCTGAGGAGACGGCCTAAGGGCAGAGAAGAATGCTGAGGAGACGGCCTGAGAGCAGATAGAAACATTGAGGAGACGGCCTAAGGGCAGAGAAGAATGCTGAGGAGACGGCCTAAGGGCAGAGAAGAATGCTGAGGAGACGGCCTAAGGGCAGAGAAGAATGCTGAGGAGACGGCCTAAGGGCAGAGAAGAATGCTGAGGAGACGGCCTAAGGGCAGAGAAGAATGCTGAGGAGACGGCCTAAGGGCAGAGAAGAATGCTGAGGAGACGACCTAAGGGCAGAGAAGAATGCTGAGGAGACGGCCTAAGGGCAGAGAAGAATGCTGAGGAGACGGCCTGAGAGCAGATAGAAACATTGAGGAGACGGCCTAAATGCAGAGAAGAATGCTGAGGAGACGGCCTAAGGGCAGAGAAGAATGCTGAGGAGACGGCCTGAGAGCAGATAGAAACATTGAGGAGACGGCCTAAATGCAGAGAAGAATGCTGAGGAGACGGCCTAAGGGCAGAGAAGAACGCTGAGGAGACGGCCTAAGGGCAGAGAAGAATGCTGAGGAGACGGCCTAAGGGCAGAGAAGAATGCTGAGGAGACGGCCTAAGGGCAGAGAAGAATGCTGAGGAGACGGCCTAAGGGCAGAGAAGAATGCTGAGGAGACGGCCTAAGGGCAGAGAAGAATGCTGAGGAGACGGCCTAAGGGCAGAGAAGAATGCTGAGGAGACGGCCTAAGGGCAGAGAAGAATGCTGAGGAGACGGCCTAAGGGCAGAGAAGAATGCTGAGGAGACGGCCTAAGGGCAGAGAAGAATGCTGAGGAGACGGCCTAAGGGCAGAGAAGAATGCTGAGGAGACGACCTAAGGGCAGAGAAGAATGCTGAGGAGACGGCCTAAGGGCAGAGAAGAATGCTGAGGAGACGGCCTAAGGGCAGAGAAGAATGCTGAGGAGACGGCCTGAGAGCAGATAGAAACATTGAGGAGACGGCCTAAGGGCAGAGAAGAATGCTGAGGAGATGGCCTAAGGGCAGAGAAGAATGCTGAGGAGATGGCCTAAGGGCAGAGAAGAATGCTGAGGAGACGGCCTGAGAGCAGATAGAAACATTGAGGAGACGGCCTAAATGCAGAGAAGAATGCTGAGGAGACGGCCTAAGGGCAGAGAAGAACGCTGAGGAGACGGCCTAAGGGCAGAGAAGAATGCTGAGGAGACGGCCTAAGGGCAGAGAAGAATGCTGAGGAGACGGCCTAAGGGCAGAGAAGAATGCTGAGGAGACGGCCTGAGAGCAGATAGAAACATTGAGGAGACGGCCTAAGGGCAGAGAAGAATGCTGAGGAGACGGCCTAAGGGCAGAGAAGAATGCTGAGGAGACGGCCTAAGGGCAGAGAAGAATGCTGAGGAGACGGCCTAAGGGCAGAGAAGAATGCTGAGGAGACGGCCTAAGGGCAGAGAAGAATGCTGAGGAGACGGCCTAAGGGCAGAGAAGAATGCTGAGGAGACGGCCTAAGGGCAGAGAAGAATGCTGAGGAGACGGCCTAAGGGCAGAGAAGAATGCTGAGGAGACGGCCTAAGGGCAGAGAAGAATGCTGAGGAGACGGCCTAAGGGCAGAGAAGAATGCTGAGGAGACGGCCTAAGGGCAGAGAAGAATGCTGAGGAGACGACCTAAGGGCAGAGAAGAATGCTGAGGAGACGGCCTAAGGGCAGAGAAGAATGCTGAGGAGACGGCCTAAGGGCAGAGAAGAATGCTGAGGAGACGGCCTGAGAGCAGATAGAAACATTGAGGAGACGGCCTAAGGGCAGAGAAGAATGCTGAGGAGACGGCCTAAGGGCAGAGAAGAATGCTGAGGAGACGGCCTAAGGGCAGAGAAGAATGCTGAGGAGACGGCCTAAGGGCAGAGAAGAACGCTGAGGAGACGGCCTAAGGGCAGAGAAGAATGCTGAGGAGACGGCCTAAGGGCAGAGAAGAACGCTGAGGAGACCGCCTAAGGGCAGAGAAGAATGCTGAGGAGACAGCCTAAGGGCAGAGAAGAATGCTGAGGAGACGGCCTAAGGGCAGAGAAGAATGCTGAGGGCTAAATGCAGAGAGGAGCGTTGAGGAAACGGCCTAAGGGCAGAGAAGAATGCTGAGGAGACAGCCTAAGGGCAGAGAAGAATGCTGAGGAGACGGCCTAAGGGCAGAGAAGAATGCTGAGGAGATGGCCTAAGGGCAGAGAAGAATGCTGAGGAGATGGCCTAAGGGCAGAGAAGAATGCTGAGGAGACGGCCTGAGAGCAGATAGAAACATTGAGGAGACGGCCTAAATGCAGAGAAGAATGCTGAGGAGACGGCCTAAGGGCAGAGAAGAACGCTGAGGAGACGGCCTAAGGGCAGAGAAGAATGCTGAGGAGACGGCCTAAGGGCAGAGAAGAATGCTGAGGAGACGGCCTAAGGGCAGAGAAGAATGCTGAGGAGACGGCCTAAGGGCAGAGAAGAATGCTGAGGAGACGGCCTGAGAGCAGATAGAAACATTGAGGAGACGGCCTAAGGGCAGAGAAGAATGCTGAGGAGACGGCCTAAGGGCAGAGAAGAATGCTGAGGAGACGGCCTAAGGGCAGAGAAGAATGCTGAGGAGACGGCCTAAGGGCAGAGAAGAATGCTGAGGAGACGGCCTAAGGGCAGAGAAGAATGCTGAGGAGACGGCCTAAGGGCAGAGAAGAATGCTGAGGAGACGGCCTAAGGGCAGAGAAGAATGCTGAGGAGACGACCTAAGGGCAGAGAAGAATGCTGAGGAGACGGCCTAAGGGCAGAGAAGAATGCTGAGGAGACGGCCTAAGGGCAGAGAAGAATGCTGAGGGCTAAATGCAGAGAGGAGCGTTGAGGAAACGGCCTAAGGGCAGAGAAGAATGCTGAGGAGATGGCCTAAGGGCAGAGAAGAATGCTGAGGAGACGGCCTGAGAGCAGATAGAAACATTGAGGAGACGGCCTAAATGCAGAGAAGAATGCTGAGGAGACGGCCTAAGGGCAGAGAAGAACGCTGAGGAGACGGCCTAAGGGCAGAGAAGAATGCTGAGGAGATGGCCTAAGGGCAGAGAAGAATGCTGAGGAGATGGCCTAAGGGCAGAGAAGAATGCTGAGGAGACGGCCTGAGAGCAGATAGAAACATTGAGGAGACAGCCTAAATGCAGAGAAGAATGCTGAGGAGACGGCCTAAGGGCAGAGAAGAACGCTGAGGAGACGGCCTAAGGGCAGAGAAGAATGCTGAGGAGACGGCCTAAGGGCAGAGAAGAATGCTGAGGAGACGGCCTAAGGGCAGAGAAGAATGCTGAGGAGACGGCCTAAGGGCAGAGAAGAATGCTGAGGAGACGGCCTAAGGGCAGAGAAGAATGCTGAGGAGACGGCCTAAGGGCAGAGAAGAATGCTGAGGAGACGGCCTAAGGGCAGAGAAGAATGCTGAGGAGACGACCTAAGGGCAGAGAAGAATGCTGAGGAAACGGCCTAAGGGCAGAGAAGAATGCTGAGGAGACGATGTGAGGGCAGAGGGGAATGCTGAACACGGCCTGAAGGCAGAGAGGGGCACAGAGACGGCCTGAGTGTGGATACAAACAACATAGGTGTGAAATATGATGGGCCGGAGCTCATTATAGTCAGTGAGGACAGTCAGACTCAGCTGGTGAACGTCTGATGGGGAATTTATCCCCAGATGCTTCCTGCTCCTACTCACCACATAATCTATCCCTCTCTATCTTCTGTTAAAGTTGGGAGATATCTATAAACACATGGCAGAAATGGGAGCGCTGCTCTGGGCGGGAAGGGTTCTCTCTAGTAATGAAGGGGTTAATGCCCCCTGCGCCCAGTAATGGGGTCTCTCCACATACCTCCACCTGCAGAGCCGCCACCACATATATGGCTGTTCTGTGCGCACAGGACCTGTGATGAGGTCACAGGAGGGGAGGAGTCAGGGGTCACATGATCAGGGGCCTCAGTGGATGCAGGACTCTGCTGTGCTGGTTGTCATGGTGCTGGATGAGGAGAAGGTTATGTGTGGGGTCAGGAGGGGTTTACAGTGTGGATGTAGCAGAGCCGCGCGTGTACGAGGTGTATGGAGCGGAGCCGCGCGTGTACGAGGTGTATGGAGCGGAGCCGCGCGTGTACGAGGTGTATGGAGCGGAGCCGCGCGTGTACGAGGTGTATGGAGCGGAGCCGCGCGTGTACGAGGTGTATGGAGCGGAGCCGCGCGTGTACGAGGTGTATGGAGCGGAGCCGCGCGTGTACGAGGTGTATGGAGCGGAGCCGCGCGTGTACGAGGTGTACGGAGCGGAGCCGCGCGTGTACGAGGTGTACGGAGCGCAGCCGCGTGTGTACGAGGTGTACGGAGCAGAGCCGCGCGTGTACGAGGTGTACGGAGCAGAGCCGCGCGTGTACGAGGTGTACGGAGCAGAGCCGCGCGTGTACGAGGTGTACGGAGCGGAGCCGCGTGTACGAGGTGTACGGAGCGGAGCCGCGCGTGTACGAGGTGTACGGAGCGGAGCCGCGCGTGTACGAGGTGTATGGAGCGGAGCCGCGCGTGTACGAGGTGTATGGAGCGGAGCCGCGCGTGTACGAGGTGTATGGAGCAGAGCCGCGCGTGTACGAGGTGTATGGAGCAGAGCCGCGCATGTACGAGGTGTATGGAGCAGAGCCGCGCGTGTACGAGGCGTACGGAGCGCAGCCGCGTGAGTACGAGGTGTATGGAGCGGAGCCGCGTGTGTACGAGGTGTGCGGAGCGGAGCCGTGTGTACGGAGCGGAGCCGCGTGTACGAGGTGTACGGAGCGGAGTCGCGCGTGTACAAGGTGTACGGAGCGGAGCCGCGTGTGTACGAGATGTACGGAGCGCAGCCGCGTGTACGAGGTGTATAGGGCGTTGCCGCGTGTGTGCGAGGTGTACGGAGCGGATCCGCGTGTGTACGAGGTGTACGGAGCGGAGCCGCGTGTGTACGAGGTGTACGGAGCGGAGCCGCGCGTGTACGAGGCGTACGGGGCGGAGCCGCGCGTGTACGAGGCGTACGGAGCGCAGCCGCGCGTGTACGAGGCGTACGGAGCGCAGCCGCGCGTGTACGAGGCGTACGGAGCGGAGCCGCGCGTGTACGAGGCGTACGGAGCGGAGCCGCGCGTGTACGAGGCGTACGGAGCGGAGCCGCGCGTGTACGAGGCGTACGGAGCGGAGCCGCGTGTGTACGAGGCGTACGGAGCGGAGCCGCGTGTGTACGAGGCGTACGGAGCACAGCCGCGTGTGTACGAGGCGTACGGAGCAGAGCCGCGCGTGTACGAGGCGTACGGAGCGGAGCCGCACGTGTACGAGATTCTCATTTTAGTGGCAAAATATTTTTTCATGCTTTATTTTGAAGTTTTTCTGCCAAAATCTTGTAGTAATGTGTCCCACCCTGGTCTTCATCTTGTAATGTCCCCCATCTTTGTCCCCATCTTGTCGTAATATTCCATACTGGGCCCCATATTGTCGTAATGTCACATACCGGTCCCCATATTGTAGATATGTCCTCATCTTGTAGTAATGCCCCATCTGGTCCCCATCTTGTTGTAACGTCCCCATCTTCTAGGAATGTCCCCATCCTGGTCCCGCTCTTGTAGTAATGTCCCCAGCCTGGTCCCCATGTTTTAGGACTGTCCCCAGCCTGGTCCCCATCTTTTAGGACTGTCCCCAGCCTGGTCCCCATCTTTTAGGACTGTCCCTTGTGCCTTTCTACGCATACATGAGAAAAAAAAAAAGATTCTCCTCACCTGTCCTCCGTTCCCTCGGCGTCCTTTATGCACCTGTGGCCCGCAGGCACCATAGACCCCAATCGCGGCCCGGTCCAGGAGCTGTCGGCAGCTGCGCTTCAGTTCAGTGTATTGCCGCGCAAAGACCGGCTCTCTGCACAGTAATACCAGTGGCAGCCGCCGGCCTATCAGAGGCCAGCAGCTGACATCTGCGCGTGTCAGTGACGTCATACGCTGCTGCGGTCTCTGCACGGCAATACACTGAACTGAAGCACAGCTGCTGGCAGCTCCTGGATCGGGCCGCGATTGGGGTCTATGGTGCCTGTGGGCCGCATGAAGGGCCGCATGCGGCCCGCGTGTTTGAGACCCCTGTTGTACATGGTTTAATATAAGTTACATCTAGTAGATTTAGATTGGGACATAGTAAACCCTCCTGCAGATGTCCCCATACGTTCTGCCCACAGTGTATTTCTGTGCATAAATCTATAGTGTTCCATTATATAAAGTGTCCTCGAGAGTCATGTGTTATGACCTCTGAGAACCAGGTTGGCTTATTAACTGGGAGGAACTAATTACATTTTCAAATGTTGTCAGGTTCAGTTATGAAATGAGACGTTTCTTAATGATTTTGACCTGTATTCAAATCTGACAATGAAAAATTATACAAAGAAAAACAAAGGGATCCCCAGGGCATAAATATAAAAAAATCGATCTTTATTCTATTTTGTTAAAATCAAAGGTAGGGATAGCCATACATTAAAATATCGTCATCTTTCTCTGACGTGTTTCTGTCCGAAGCCCTTAGTCGTAGAGTATGTGTTAATAGGTCACAGTTGCATTATATACAGAGACATGGGTACTACTTAAATAGGCATCAGCATATGATTAACGATTAATTACGGTAATAACAGATGATCTGAAATGCGATGACCAAGACGGAAATTCATTGAATAGATAATGAGTGCATTTGCCATTATCAAGGGCAAAAAAAACCCACTGTACATTCCACCATGCCTAAAGAAAAATGAAAATTTTTAGTGTGCTTTTGTTTCTATGATATCAAAGAGTTTCCTTTTACTGCTACATATACTTATTGCATAAAAGTTTCAGTACTTTGAAACATTATTATTTTTGCCAATACTTTTTGTATTTTGTTATGCCAATTTTCTGCTATTTATTTAGAGGAAAATGAACAATTCAAATAACTAAAACATGTCTAAACACTATTGCGAATTATAAACAGTTACAGAAATTGCACTACAACATTAGATTCTCATTCAGTGACAACTCTTTTTTGCTCGTCTCTTGTACTCCTGCATCGGATCATCTGTTACAATTGTCCAACAGTAATCTGCAAGCATTGATGGATTCCATTTTCCTTGATATCTTTTCCCCATAGCTGCAGTATCTTGGCTCGTCGCTCACTGCAGATGATGTCTAGTTGCGAATGTAAGAAATGAATCTTTAAGGACATGATACAGCCAAGATCCTTATATGTTTTGAGGAGATTTTACACCAACTCCTCATAGTTATCAGCTCTTGAGCTTCCCAAAAAGTTAGTTACCACTAATGAGAATGCTACCCATGCAGCCTTTTTCTTGCCCTGCAACAGATAGAGAAACTCCTCATCTTGAAGAAGCTTATGAATCTGAAGTCCAATAAAGACTCCTTCCTTTATCTTTGCGTTACTCAACCTTGGAAATGTATCAATGAGATACTTGAATTCTTATGTGGGTCAACAAGTGCTGGATGTATAACATTTTTACCCCCTGGCTCAAGTGAATGACGGAGAGGCCAGGGTCTTTTATTGTAGTGATATTAGTACAGTACTTTGTGTATCCACCCTGGAGATGAAGTAAGAGGGCAACTACCTTTAAGTTACCACAGAGGGGCCACAAATGTTGGTCATAGTTCAGGCACCTCAACAGCTGTTTCATGTTGTCATAGGTTTCTTTCATGTAGACTGCATAACCAACTAGAATTGAAGGTAGCGCATTGATCGAATTGATGAAGAACCTCCATTCCTCTGTATTATGACTTATCTTCAGAGCTTCCATTAAACTGTTGATGTTATTTCATCTCAGAAGATCACCCTTCAGGAAGAAGTATTGGACAAGATCTTTATTATGGTTGTGGAACAAAGAAATCCAATTCCACTGCTGTAGCCTGTAGATCATTCAGTTCACTTTGTGTTATAAGGTGTGGTTCAGTTGAGGTTGCTGACAAAGTCTGGGTTGTTAGAGGAAGATGCTTCATGACACCAAGTGTCCTCTTCTTCCTCACTTGACTCGACTGAAAATGTTTCTGTAGCTTTTGGAACTATCGGTTATTCTGTATGTGGTACTGGGCATATTGCAGATGGAATGTTTGGATACAGCAAAGTCCACATTTTCTTCTTTGAAACTCCTTTTCTAAAGGGGGGCACCATGCAGAAATAGCAATTGGTAGTGTAATCGGTTGGCTCTCTCCTGATCATTGGGACTGCAAAAAGCATAGATTGCTTCTTCCCATGCAACCATTGCAGCATATGTGTAGAGCCCAACTCTTGTCCTGATCTCATATTCTGCAGCCAAAATACAGGTTGTAGTCTTTCCTTAACATGGTAGTCAAGTTTCTTTGTGATGCAAAAGTGACCACTCTGTATACAGGTGCATCTCACAAAATTAAAATATCATCAAAAAGTTAATTCATTTCAGTTCTTCAATACAAAAAGTGAAATTCATATATTATATAAAGTCATTACAAACAGAGTGATCTATTTCAAGTGTTTATTTCTGTTAATGTTGATGATTATGGCTTACAGCCAATTAAAACACAAAAGTCATTATCTCATTAAATTAGAATACTTTATAACAACAGCTTGAAAAATGTTTTTAAAATCCAAAATTTTGGCCTACTGAAATGTATGCATAGTAAATGCACTCAATACTTGGTCGGGGCTCCTTTTGCATCAATTACTGCATCAATGCGGCGAGGCGATCAGCGAGTGGCACTGCCGAGGTGTTATGGAAGCCCACGTTGCTTTCACAGCAGCCTGCAGCTCGTCTACATTGTTGGGTCTGGTGTCTCTCATCTTCCTCTTGACAATACCCCATAGATTCTCTATGGGGTTCAGGTCAGGTGAGTTTGCTGGCCAATCAAGCACAGTGATACTGTTGTTTATTGGTAATTTTGGCAGTGTGGACAGGTGCCAAGTCCTGTTGGAGAATGAAATTTCCATCTCCAAAAAGCTTGTTGGCAGAGTGAACCATGAAGTGCTCGACAATTTCCTGGTAGACGACTGCGTTGACTTTGGTCTTGATAAAACACAGTGGACCTACACCAGCAGATGACATGGCTCCCCAAACCATCAGTGATTGTGGAAATTTCACACTAGACCTCAAGCAGCTTGGATTGTGTTCCTCTCCACTCTTCCTCCAGACTCTGGGACCTTGATTTCCAAATGAAAATTGGAACTCTGGGACCTTGTGGAGTGTGTCAATGACTGGCTTCTGGACATATGTCAAGTCAGCAGTCTTCCCCATGATTGTGGAGCCTACTGAAACAGACTACGATACCTTTTTAAAAGCTTAGGAAGCCTTTGCAGGTGTTTTTAGTTAATTATTCTAATTTACTGAGATAATGACTTTTGTGTTTTCATTGGCTGTAAGCCATAATCATCAACATTAACAGAAATAAACACTGTAATGACTCTATATAATATGAGTTTCACTTTTTGTATTGAAGAACTGAAATAAATTAACTTTTTGATGATATTCTAATTTAGTGAGATGCACATGTATATAGTAAAAACTATCAGCTTTGCTAATGCAAGAAAGAGGCTTATCTGAAAAAAAAATAGAAACATGTGAATATGACATTTATAAAAGTAGGTGATGCAACTATAATTAGTATTATGTCATGGGAGCGGAGTTGGTGTTTTTTGATTGGTCACTCTAAGGTTCTGTTCACATTGCTGTGCACCCAAACAATGGTTTCCCTCCACATATTGAGTATCGGTGTACTCAGGAGTAATTGCACAATAATTTTTGGGGTCCCTTTTCTCCTGTTACCCTTGTGAAAATAAAAAATTTGGGGCTAAAAGATAATTTTTGTGGAAAAATTTATTTTTTTATTTTCACGGTTCTATGTTATAAACCTGTGTGAAGCACCTGTAGGGTTCAAGGAGGTCCTCTCAAGTCTAGATAAGTTACTTGAGGGGTCTAGTTTGCAAAATAGGGTAATTTGTGTATAAACCTGTGTGAAGCACCTGTGGGGTTCAAGGAGGTCCTCTCAAGTCTAGATAAGTTACTTGAGGGGTCTAGTTTGCAAAATAGGGTAATTTGTGGGGGGTTTCCACTGTTTAGGCACATCATGGACTCTCCAAACGCGACATGGCGTCCACTCTAGATTCCAGCCAATTTTGGGTTCAAAACGTCAACTGGCGCTCCTTCCCTTCCGTGCACCCAAACAGTGGTTTTCACACATATATGGGATAGTGGCGTACTCAGGAGAAATTGCACATAAAATTTTGTGGTCCATTTTCTTTTGTTACCCTTATGAAAATAAAAAAAATGGGGTCTGACGTAAAATTTTTGTGAAAAAAAGATAAATGTTCCTTTTTTCCTTCCACATTGCTTTAGTTCCTGTGAAGCACCTGAAGGGTTAATAAACTTCTTGAATGTGGTTTTGAGCACCTTGAGGGGTGCAGTTTTTAGAATGGTGTCACTTTTGGGCATTTTCTGTCATATAGACCCCTCAAAGTCACTTCAAATGTGATGTGGTCCGTAAAAATAATGGTTTTCTAAATTTTATTGTAAAAATGAGAAATCGCTGGTCTACTTTTAATCCTTATTACTTCTTGACAAAAAAAAAAAAATTGTTTCAAAATTGTGCTGATGTAAAGTAGACATGTGGAAAATTACTTTTTTTTTTAATTCTGTGGAAGCAGGGTTGAAAAGCAATGACTGACTTTCATTTGTTCATTTTCATAGATTTTTAATTTATTATTACTTTTGTCAGATTCTAGTTATTTCTGTGACCATTGTGGGTTTTTCTTTCATTAAATGAGGGGTACCAACAATTTTGACATGTGTAACTCATACAGATATGTAAAAAAAAATATATATATATATATATATATATATATATATATATATATATATATATATATATATATATATATATATATATATATATATATATAAAATGGCACCTGGAATGTGACAATGATAAAAATGAAAATACTACGTCCCAAATGAATTAATTCCTTAAAGGGGTTGTCCACTACTATTGAAAATAGCCCAATGTATTTTTATGATGAATAGAAGTTTCTTTGTAATTACCTTCCTCTGCTGTTTCTGCGTGTGAGTGGTGCTATCACTGGCCGCTCACAGGCATCACGTGACCCCCTGCTGCAGCCGGCTCTGACATCCGCTGATGTCACGTCATGGTTTCCGGATGCAGCCGGGGGTCTCTCTCTTCTGCGTTCCACGGTGGATGCTGGGTTGTGGGCGGGGTTACCTCGCGTGTCACACCCGTCATCCACTGCGCGCTCTCCCTCTCCCCATTCATTGGGAAACAGCAGAGGAAGGTATTTCCAAAGAAGATTCTTTTCATCATAAAAATACATTGGACTATTTTCAAAAGTAGTGGACAACCCCTTTAAAGAGGACCTATTACCAGTCTGTCGCTGACCTTTTTATTTAATAAAAGTGTAGGCAAAGTCTACAAAAGTTGCACCCAAACTTCCTGATTGTCAGATATTGGTGTGCAGGGCAAGATCTCACAACTTTTCAAAGCTCCACTTATAGTGTAAAGCCCCCGTCTCACATAGCGAGATCGCTAGCGAGATCGCTGCTGAGTCACGGTTTTGGTGACGCAACAGCGACCTCACCAGCGATGTCGCTATGTGTGACACTTTGCAGTGATCAGGCCCCTGCTGTGAGGTCGCTGATCGCTGCAGAATGTCCTGGACCTTTTTTTGGTCGTTGCCCTCCCGCTGGTCAGCACACATCGCTGTGTGTGACCAGCGGGAGCAGCAATCAGGCTGGTAATCATGATAAACAGGGGGTTACTAGGGGCGCACGCGCACTTAGTATCCCGCTGTTTATCATGGTTACGAGCCTGCTAAAGTGAGCGGTAACCTCCCGCTCACCGTAGCATTGTGGTAACCATGATAAACAGCGGGTTACTAGGTGCGCGTGTGCCCCTAGTAACCCGCTGTTTACCATGGTTACCAGCCTGCTCCTGCTTCAGCAGGCTGGTAACCAGGAGCAGGACATCGTGGAAAGATTCTTTCCACAATGTCGCTGCTCCCCTGATCGTTGGTGAGCCTGCCTGTTTGACAGCTCACCAGCGACCACATAGCGACGCAGCAACGATCCCTGACAGGTCGTATCGTTGTCGGGATCACTGCAGCGTCGCTAAGTGTGACGGGGCCTTAAGAGGAAGATCTGTCTTTCCACTAACCAAACGCTGCTGCTTACTAAGCTGTTAAGGAAAATAAGTGACCTAATGATGTTATTGTCCGGTAACAGATTAGCAAAGTACATGTCAAACTGGGTTAATGGAAAGAGCGAGATCTCGCTCTTTCCCTGCAAGAATCGAGCTCTACATGCCAGGATCCCACACCTTGGAAATTCGGGGCTGACTTTGGTAGAAAATCAAGCTGTTTCAGAAGACATTAGGAGCCCTTATGGGAGTCATTAGGAGTTCTTATGACATTAATTTATATTTAATATAATCACCAATCTGGGCTACCCCCTATTTTTATTAAATAAAAATGGCAACCCCAGATTGGCAGTAGGTACTTTGTAAGGGTGCAACGGACAACACACTGATGTAACAGAGGTAGCATCCACGTGCTGTTGACCATTTCATAAACCTATTTTTTGACATGGGAGTTTGGTCCACGAATCAAACCAAACTTGGTCATGTCTCCGCTTTTCATTGTGGACTTATGGGCTGCAATACAAAGAAGACATGAAAATGTGCCCATAAACTATCATGGATACACATCTGTTAAAAAGGAATGAACAATATACGTACAAAAAAAAATCAGACATGTGAATGGGGCTTTTCAAAGTGGTTAATTTCGTAATAAAAAAGTCAGGGTTGCTACTGGAGATGTACACTAATTCTATGTGTCAAGTATGGCACTGTGTGTGTAATCACACCTATTGGACTGTAGTAACACATATTCCTTCTAAGGTAATTTGATTTCCTGAGCCAGTAACCCTGAGGTATGCATGTAAAGATTAAAAAAACAGAAAGCCCGAAGTTTTTCCAACAAGCATTTATTAATGATTGGCAACCAGAATTTTTAAATGCAGTTATATCTAAAAATGTTATAAAGTATAGACACCTGACTGATATATATAGTGGGTATGGAAAGTATTCAGACCCTTTTTAATTTTTCACTCTTTGTTTCATTGCAGCCATTTGGTAAATTCTAAAAAGTTCATTTTTTTTCTCATTAAAAGTACACTCTGCACCCCATCTTGACTGAAAAAAAAACAGAAATGTAGAAATTTTTGCAAATTTATTAAAAAAGAAAAACTGAAATATCACATGGTCATAAGTATTCAGACCCTTTGCTCAAACACTCATATTTAAGTCACATGCTGTCCATTTCCTTGTGATCCTCCTTGAGATGGTTCTACTCCTTCATTGGAGTCCATCTGTGTTTAATTGAACTGATAGGACTTGATTTGGAAAGGCACACACCTGTCTATATAAGACCTCACAGCTCACAGTGCATGTCCGACCAAATGAGAATCATGAGCTCAAAGGAACTGCCCAAGGAGCTCAGAGACAGAATTGTGGCAAGGCACAGCTCTGGTCAAGGTTACCAAAGAATTTCTGCATTATTCAAGGCTCCTAAGAGCACAGTGGCCTCCATAATCCTTAAATGGAAGAAGTTTGGGACCACCAGAAGTCTTCCTAGACCTGGCCGTCCAGCCAAACTGAGCAATCGTGGGAGAAGAGCCTTGGTGAGAGAGGTAAATAAGAACCCCAAGATCACTGTGGCTGAACTCCAGAGATGCAGTAGGGAGATGGGAAAAAGTTCCACAAAGTCAACTATCACTGCAGCCCTCCACAGGTCAGGCCTTTATGGCAGAGTGGCCCGACGGAAGCCTCTCCTCAGTGCAAGACATATGAAAGCCCGCATAGAGTTTGCTCAAAAACACATGAAGGACTCCCAGACTATGAAAAATAAGATTCTCTGGTCTGATGAAGCGATATGTGTGGAGAAACCAGGCACTGCTCATCACCAGCCCAATGCAATCCCAAGAGTGAAACATGGTGGTGCCAGCATCATGCTATGGGGGTGTTTTTCAGCTGCAGGGATAGGACGACTGGTTGCAATTGAAGGAAACATGAATGTGGCCAAGTACAGAGATATCCTGGAAGAAAACCTCTTCCAGAATGCTCTGGACCTCAGACTTGGCCGAAGGTTCACCTTCCAACAACAAGACAATGACCCTAAGCACACAGCTAAAATAACAAAGGAGTGGCTTCAGAACAACTCTGTGACCATTCTTGACTGGCCCAGCCAGAGCCCTGACCTAAACCCAATTGAGCATCTCTGGAGAGACCTGAAAATGGCTGTCCACCAACGTTCACCATCCAACCTGATGGAATTGGAGAGGATCTGCAAGGAAGAATGACAGAGGATCCCCAAATCCAGGTGTGAAAAACTTGTTGCATCATTCCCAAGAAGACCCATGGCTGTACTAGCTCAAAAGGGAGCTTCTACTTAATACTGAGCAAAGGGTCTGAATACTTATGACCATGTGATATTTCAGTTTTTCTTTTTTAATAAATTTGCAAAAATTTCTACATTTCTGTTTTTTTTCAGTCAACATGGGGTGCAGAGTGTACTTTAACCTTTATGACCATGGGATTTTCCGTTTTTGCATTTTCGTTTTTTGCTCCCCTTGTTCCCAGAGCCATAGCGTTTTTATTTTTTGGTCAATATGGCCATGTGAGGGCTTATTTTTTGCGGGATGAGTTGTACTTTTAAACACCATTACTAGTTTTACCATATCATGTACTGGAAAACGGGAAAAAAATTCCAAGTGCGGTGAAATTGCAAAAAAAGTGCAATACCACAGATGTTTTTTTTTTATTTTTTTTACCACGTTCACTGAATGCTAAAACTGACCTTCCATTCTTATTCTCCAGGTCATTACGAGTTCATAGACACCAAACATGTATTGGTTCTTTTTTATTTAAGCAATGAAAAAAAAATCCAAAATTTGCTAAAAAAAAATAAAAAAATGGCGCCATATTCCGAGACCCATAGTGTCTCCATTTTACGGGAGCTGAGGCCTGGTGAGGGCTTATTTTTTGCGCACTGAGTTGACGTTTTTATTAATACCATTTTTTGGGTAGATCCGATGTTTTGATCGCCCGTTATTGCATTTTATTGCAATATTGCGGCGACCAAAAAAACGTAATTCTTTCGTTTAGAATTTTTTTCTCATTACGCCGTTTACGAATCGGATTAATTCTCTTTTTATATTGATAGATCGGGCGATTCTGAACGCGGCGATACCAAATATGAGTATGTAGGGTTTATTTTTTATTATTTTATTTTGAATGGGGCAAAAGGGGGGTGATTTAAACTTTCATATATTTTTTTAATATTTTTAAAAACATTTCTTTTAAACTTTTTGCTTGCTTCGAAGCAGCAACTGTCCGATCGCCTCTGCTACATACAGGGGACCAGTAGATCCCCTGTATGCAGCAAAAATGCTCCTGTACTAGGTGGCGCTCATAGTAATCTTTACATGACAACCACTGGGGTCTGCTGCAGACTCAGGGTTGTCATGACCACCCATCGGTGAACCGTGGGAGGTCACCGATGGGAGGGGTTAAGGCTGGACTTCCGGCACGGCAATGTTAAATGCCGCTGTCAGAGATTGACAGCGGCATTTAACATGTTAACAGCCGCGGGTGGATCGCGATTCCATCCGCGGCTGTTGCGGGCACATGTCAGCTGTAATAATCAGCTGACGTGCCCGGTTCAGTGCGGGCTCAGCGCCGGAGCCCTCACTGGACCGGGGGTGATGGCCTGGGGCGTACTAATATGCCCTGGGCCGGTAAGTAGTTAATGAGAAAAAAAATGAACTTTTTAGAATTTACCAAATGGCTGCAATGAAAAGAGTGAAAAATTTAAAGGGGTCTGAATACTTTCCATACCCACTGTAGGTGTGTTTTCTGGGTGCTATTTGTATTTTGGAATAAAGGCATTTATTGGTAATTGCACATCATTTTTAATCATTATTTAGGGCCTTCAATTTCTCTCCATTTCTAATGTATGGCACATAACATTATTTGACTATAATTTCTGTCCTCTTTATTACTTTACTTGTCATTAACACAAATATGTACCAAAAAGAGAATGCCTACTTTCCTGTATGAAGTTTCAGATGCTTAGCAAGATTTGCTTTGCGAGTAAAACATTTGCCACATTCTAAACATAAAAATGGTTTCTCCCCTGTGTGCCATCTCTCATGTATTTCAAGAACCGATTTCTGAGCAAAACATCTCCCACATTTAAGGCATGGATACGGCTTCACATCGGTGTGAATATTCTGGTGTCTATTAAGATGTGTTTTTTGGCTGAAAGATTTCTCACATTTTGAACATGAATATGGCTTCACCCCTGTGTGAATTCTCTGATGCGTAACAAGGTCTGATTTCCCGGTAAAACATTTTTCACATTCGGAACATGCAAAGGGCTTCTCCCCTGTGTGAGTTCTCTGGTGTAAAATAAGACTTGATTTCTCTCCAAAACATTTCCCACATTCAGAACATGACAATGACTTCTCCACGCTGTGACTTTTCTCATTTCTAACAACATGACTTTGCATTGGAACACATCTCTTCTTTTGAGAAAATGAATATGAAGTCTCTCCCGTTTGAATTCTATGATGTTCAACATCCTTACTTTGATTTTCAATTTTCTTAACAGTCTGTAATGAATCAGGAACGAAGACCAGTTGGACAGGGTAGCATAATTTATATATGCTGTGAGGGGCTGAGGGTATAGATGGGATAATGACTTGCTGTTCATATGCATTTTGTGTGATACCACGATCATCAACTGTAAAATCTGTAGATATCACATGTTTTTTTGAGCTTCTGACACGGTCATCTACCAAAAATAAAAGTGAGATTTTTATTTATTTTTTGTTATATAATTTAAATATATTTGTATTTCATAACATTTATGTACAAAAAAGTCATACAAATTGCAAGGCATGTAGCACCATTCAATAATTAACAGATTACATCTTGCCAAACATTTTAGGCTGGCCCCTATTGACCACTCTCTGTACGAGAATATGAAGTTTAACCCTTCCAGACAAAACAATCAAGTAGTGTATGTTGAAAACTATCAGCCAAATTCTTCTTTTTCCTGACATCTTCTGCCACAGAAAAAACGGGACACCTTCATTCACATTAGAGCAACACAATGTCCAGCTAAAAATGGTGGGTTTGAATGACATTAACGTGTACAACATCCTTACGACTTTTTTGGTAAAACAGATCACAATCTCAAGGTAAAGCTAAGTTCACATAACCGTATAAAAAAAATCTGCCAACCATAAGTACATGTGTTGGCAGACCTGGCACATGACTTATTCCTTCCAAAGAATTTACTAAGGACCAGGGAACATTTCTTACGGATGGAGGAAAGGCGATTCCGGCAGCTAAGTGGGAAAGAATTCTTCACAGATAGAGCAGTCAGACAGTGGAATGCCAACCCCAAGAGACAATAATGGCAAATACTATAACAGTATTTAAAAGAGGGTTGGATGCTATTCTCACAACAAATACAGGTGGCTCAGTGGTTAGCACTGCAACCTTGCAGCGCTGTGGTCCTGGGTTCAAATCCCACCAAGGACAACATCTGCAATGAGATTGTATGTTCTCTGCGTGTTTCCTCCGGGTTCTCCGGTTTCCTCCCACACTCCAAAGACATTTAGATTGTGAGCCCCAATGGGGACAGTGCCCATAATGTCTGTAAAGCGCTGTGGAATTAATGGCGCTATATAAATGAGTAAAATAAATGTAAATAAATAAATGACATTATGGGTTAAAAGTAATTGTGATAGAGATTGTAGAACTGGTGGAGAAAGGTTGACTTGATGGACCTTTGCTTTTTTTTCAACCTATATAAATACGTAGCCAGAAAAACAAGACTTTTTCATCTCTATCGTCTTAAGTTTGCTATCCATATGGCATTAGTTTTTTTATTTCATTCACCAGCAGGGAATAAAATGTACAAATCCAAAAATATTTCCTATATGTTAAGAATTGCAATGTATCAGTAAAAATTGGATGTTACATAGTTACATAGTTTATAAGGCCGAA
Source organism: Phyllobates terribilis (assembly GCF_046119375.1). NCBI lineage: Eukaryota > Metazoa > Chordata > Amphibia > Anura > Dendrobatidae > Phyllobates > Phyllobates terribilis. The sequence continues at coordinate 46,969,705 of NW_027362765.1, forward strand.
AAAAGACAAGCGTCCATCCAGTTCAGCCTATTTCTTGTGCACTGCAGCTATTCTGCAGCGTTGATCCAGGGGAAGGCAAAAAAAAACATGCAGTATAGGCCAATTTACATCATTGAGGAAAAATTCACTTCCCGACTCCAATCTGGCAGTCAGATTAAATCCCTGGATTAATTAACTATCACTAAGCATAAGATGTAATTTTATTGTTCTCAAGAAAGGCATCCAGGCCTCTCTTGAACTCATTAAGTGAGTTGGACATCACCACTTCCTCTCCCAGAGAGTTCCAGAGTCTCACGGCTCTGACCGTAAAGAATCCCCTTCTATGCTGGTGCAGGAACCTCCTTTCCTCCAGACGCATAGTGTGCCCCCTCGTCTTTGTCACCATCCTTGGTATAAACAGGTCATGGGAGAGATCTCTGTACTGCCCCCTGATGTATTTATACATGTTTATGAGGTCTCCCCTAAGCCTTCTCTTTTCCAACGTAAATAGGCCTAATTTTGACAACCTCTCTGGGTATTCTAGTCCCTCCATTCCCTTTATTACCTTAGTCGCCCTCCTTTGTACCCTCTCTAGCTCCAATATGTCTTTCTTGAGCACCGGAGCCCAGAACTGTGCACAATATTCTAAGTGCGGCCTTACCAGCGCTTTATACAGAGGAAGAACAATGTTATCATATGCCCCTATTCCTCTTCTGATGCATGCCATGACTCTATTTGCCTTCGCAGCTGCTGCCTGACACTGGGCACTCCAACTTAATTTGCTGTTAACCAAGATGCCCAGGTCCTTCTCCATGTCAGATTTCCCCAACGGTTTCTCATTTAATATGTATGGGTGACTGCTGTTTTTCTTTCCCATGTGCATGACCTTACATTTATCGGCATTGAACCCCATTTGCCATTTTTTGGCCCAACTCCCCAATTTATCTAAATCCTCCTGTAGCTGTGCCCTATCCTCATCTGTATTAACTACTTTACAAAGTTTAGTATCATCTGCAAATATTGCTATTTTACTATGCAACCCTTCCACTAGATCATTAATAAATATATTAAATAATATAGGGCCCAAGACAGACTCTTGATCAGTGAATATGAATAGCGGTACCAGAGCGCCAATAACAGGGCAAAAATATTAAAAGGACTGGGGTGTTGGTGAAGCTGGGCGTCCATCTCGGCGTTACATGCAACTAACCTGACCACATGATCCACCACCGAGAGATCAGGATCTGTGAGCGCCGCTGGAATTAGATGACAGCCACCAACAGAGCGGAGCTTGTGGAGCTTTACACTGGGGTTGTGCAGAGGTGCACAACTTCATAAGGTTAGTAGCCATCCTCACACCCCTCTAACAATTGCAATACTGAGTCACCCATTGCGCCTTGTTCTCTCCTCTCTTTACAAGACAGACCCTTGAGGCACCCCGCTAGTAACCCTTACACACCCTGAGCTTACTCCATTGATAACCACCCTCTGCTTTCTATCACTCAGCCAGCTATTTACCCACTTGCACACATTATCCCCCAGACCAAGCATTCTCATTTTATATACCAACCTTTTGTGTGGCACGGTATCAAACGCTTTGGAGAAGTCAAGGTATACAACACCCACTGACTCTCCCCGGTCCAGCTGTGAGCTCACCTCCTCGTAGAAGGCGATCAGGTTTGCTTGGCAGGAGCGATCCCTCATGAATCCATGTTGATATGGAGTTAGACAGTTATTATCATTAAGATATTCTACAATAGCATCTCTAAGAAATCCTTCAAACAATTTACCCACAACAGACATTAAGCTTACTGGTCTATAGTTCCCAGGGTCACTTTTAGACCCCTTTTTGAATATTGGTACCACGTTTGCTTGGCGCCAGTCTAGTGGGACAGTCCCTGTCCATAAAGCGTGCTTGAATATAAAATACAGCGGTCTGTCTATCACATTACTTAATTCTTTTAGTACCCGGGGGTGTATGCCATCTGGGCCTGGTGACTTGTCTATTTTGATATTATTTAGATATTATTTATATGTTATATGTTTGATCTCTATGGGGTGTGTTTTTTTTGCGTAATCATAGACTTGAATTAGTGAGTTTCATCCCAAAGAGACTAGTGTCTGCTGCTATTGTTTTCACACAGACAGTCGATCCTTGTGCAGAATCAATGTGATCAGCCAAATGTAATAACATTGGTTCTCGTGCGGTCTTTATGAAGGCAGTTTGTCAATACGTGCTCTGAGCGTAGTCTCAATCTCAAGAGGTAATAAATCATGAGGTCAGGCCCCTACACTTTTCCTCTGCAGTGTTACTCTTCTAAGATGGGTGTTTCCCCCCCTCTACTAATTTACCTAAACACAATATTACCACTTCTGTGTGTGGTTTCATTACAATTCCCAAGCAGAATGCGCGATATCTTGAGGTTACATTTGACTCCATTTGATCCAGGGCTGTGAAGTCAGTAAGCCAAACCTCCAACTCCTCAATTTCCCTGACTCTTGACTCCACAACTCCACAGCACGGCCTCATTAATAAACATGTACATAAAGTGCAGCACAGATTCATCTAAACTAAAATCCTAGACCCTTGGATCAGGACAATTCATAACTTTCCCAAATTCTTGTGAAACAAATTTACAGCACTTACTGCACTCAACTACTGTACCCACTTTATTATATATTTTTGGAGTCGGTCGATTTTTACCGACTCCATCACTCCAACTCTACAGCCCTGGTCAGATCTTTCTTTTACTACTTAGATCTGATCATTCACTTTCTCATGTCACGTGCATCTGAAAAATATCTCTAGAATTTGACCTTTTCTTATCTTTGTCTGTTCATAAATTCTTACTGTTGCTCTTATATTTTTCCTGTATTATCTTTTTACCATGTTAGCCAGTAGATAAAATATTAAAATTTGTGAGTCCTCAGTGGTTGATACCTTTTATTCGCTGACTGAAGAGATGGTAACAAATAGAAAGCTTTCGAGACTACTCAGGTCTCTTCATTATGTACAGTATAACACAAAATCTGGAGAGTCATATATTTCTGCACAACAGGACACAGGAATAATGCAGTAAATAAGACAAGGGCTATAACTATGCCTCCCCCCTGTGTCAGTCATTGCACTGGTTGCTCATCTGATACCGAATACAATATAAACTTATTATTCTCACACAATAAGCTCTGCACAGTTTTGCACCGTCCAATATCTATTTCCGTATCTCTGTCTACCATCCTAGCTGTGCTCTCCATTTCACTAATGACCTAACAACCTTAATAATTTGAACCTCCCTCTGCGGTCTCCAAGACTTCTCTCGTGCTGTGCTAATTCTATTGAGTGCACTACTTCAGACAATTCAATTAATTACCAATATAGACAGTTTTATGCATGTTCTACAAATGCATTTCTTTAGACTGTCTCATCATCTTACCTGATTTAACTATTTCCTCTTTACCCTTCCTAAATTTTCCTCATTATCTGGTCCCACGAATCATCTGTTTACACACCGTCCATGCACTTAATAGCACTCTCTGCAGGTGACCGGTTCATGCAGCGTTATTTGAATACTCTATTATATTGATGGCTGCACCACACTTTTCAGCATTTACCTTTTGTGTTTCACCTATTTCCTCACCGATTGTAAGATTGCGAGCAGGGCCCTCACTTCTCTTGGTATGTGTTGAATTATGTGTTACTCTGTAATATCTATGTTATCTGTTCAAGTCCCCTCTGAGTTGTAAAATACTGTAGAATATGTTGGTGCTAAAGAAATAAAAAAATACTATTATTATAGCTATAACAAAATCATGTGAACACATTTACAGACTCACTATATACGTTTACAGAATATGGGTGTTTGAAAATTCTGTAAACCTAGCTTTACTGCAGCAATTATTATAAAAAAAAAGTCTCAGTTACTTACCGGTAATGGGATTTTTTGGAACCCATGACAGCACCACGAGAGAGTGGATCCACCCACCAAGGACAGGAAACTTACAGGCTTAAAAGGGCGGCACCTCTCTTCCGCCTCAGTTTGCTTTACAGAGCTTGAGAGGGCTGCCAAGGTTAGTACAACAACAATCCAATTCACAACAATGTGTATATCCATAAAATTTTCCCACATATATATATATATATATATATATATATATATAATTTTTTTTTGCACCTTATAGGCGTGAGATATGATATTTCTAAAGGAGTGCTCCCACAAAGATGAAGGGAGGGATTATAAGGGTGCTGTCATGGGTTCCGAGAAATCTTACTACCAGTAAGTAACTAAGACTTTATTTGTTCACCCATGACAGCACCACGAGAGAATTACAGAGAGGAAATTTCTAGGGAGGGACCACAGCCTGGAGAAGCCTTCTCCCAAAGGTGAGATCGGTAGAGACACCAATATCTAACTTATAGTGCTTGTAAAAGGTAGAGGGAGAGGACCAGGTAGCAGCCTTACATATCTCCTCTATGGAGACATCCATCTTCTCTGCCCAGGAGGTCGCCACTGCCCGAGTAGAATGGGCTCTTAGGCCTTCTAGTACTTCCTCAACAGTAGACGAATAGGCAGGAGCGATGGCATCCCTTATCCACCTGGCAATAGTGGATTTTGAGGCCCTATACCGTTTCCTAACCCCCTGGTAACATAAGAAAAGGGACCTATCGTTTCTATAACCCTCCGAGATTGCAAGATATTTGATAACGCATCTCCTAACATCCAATGTGTGTAATTTTTCTTCCTACTGGGTTTTAGGGTTTGTACAGAAGGAGGGTAAAATTATCTCTTGGGTACTGTGGAAACGAGTTGACACTTTAGGGAGATAGGCCAGGTCTGGTTTGAAGATTATTTTATCCTCTAATATTTGAGTGAAGGGGGTCTGTGGATAGTGCTTGGATATCGCCTACCCTTCTGGCTGAGGTTAATGTGACAAGAAGTGATGTTTTGAGGGAGATAATTTTTAGGGATGTTGACTTTAAAGGTTCAAAAGGTGGGTTGGTCAGTGCATTTAGGACCAAGTTCAAGTCCCAAGGTACCAGCTTAGATTTTACAACAGACCTGGATCTAAATGATGCCTTAATAAATCGTGAGATCCAGTAGTTTCCCACCAGATCACAGGAAAACAGGGTGCCTAATGCTGAGACCTGAACTTTCAGTGTACTAGTAGCCAACCCCAATTCCAGGCCTTTGTGAAGGGATTCTAAAATCTTTCCTATAGGTGCCCCTTCTACTTTGGCACCTGAGAAAGATGGCTTCCTACTACTAGTGATGAGCGAGCACTAAAATGCTCGGGTACTCGTTGCTCGGGTCGAGCAAATTGAAGTACTCGAGTGCTCGGTCCGAGCAACGAGCCCAATGCAAGTCTATGGAAAACTCGAGCATTTTTCCGGCGGCCCCACCGGCGGTCTGCAGAGGGCCTAAAAAATGCCCAAATCAATGGGAACAGTGCTCAAATGACATGGGAACAGCATGGGGAAGACCCCTGAAAGCATCTCTGACTCCCAAGTCACTGCTGTCAACAATGTTGTCAGAGGTATTACTCCACTTTTAACGACTCACAATAAAACATACAAAACCTAAACTAAAATTGATTTTCCTGGGAAAAATGTTAAGAAACATATTTTCCAGGGTAATGACTTGTATATAAGGCAAAATAAATCTACAAAAACTACAATGCTCCTCCACACCTTTGGCTATGTTCACACGTAGCGTTTTTGATGCGTTTTTGCACTTCAGCATTGCTTTCAACTGTGAAAAATGCATTCACCGGGAAATGTAATTTTAACATTTTATAACCTTATCTGGCCATGTGGTGTGTGAGACATCATCAGACATAACCTGTTTCATTTATGAAGGAGGGACTCTGAAAGTCACAAACACTAATTTTATAGGGCCATCAGGTGGCCCTTACTATTCTTAAAGGGCCAGCAGTCAACTATGCTTTGTTGTTCCCATTATTAAAGAGTGGGTCTCCTATACTGTTATTGCGTATGCAGTTACTGCAAGGGCTGCCAAAAATGTGGACGCACCACAATACCCCTTTGAAGAGACATAGAGGAAGGTCTGAGTAAAAAAAATGTTTCCATTATAAAGGAGTGGGTCTCCTATAGTGGTAATGCCCATGCAGTGAGTCCAGCGGCTGCCAAAATTTAGGAAAAACCCCACTAACAATTTAAAGATACACAGAGCTGGGCCACAGTAATGAGTACGACATGTTCCCATTAGAAAGGAGAGGGTAAGCTATACAGTTATAGGGCATGAAGTGAGTCCAATGGCTGACAAAATTTAGGAAACACCCCACTAACAATTTAAAGACGCATAGAGCTGGGCCACAGTAACGAGTATGACATGTTCCCATTAGAAAGGAGAGGGTCTGCTATACAGTTATAGGGCATGCAGTGAATCCAACGGCTGTGAAAATTTAGGAAAAACCCCAATAGCAATTTAAAGACACATAGAGCTGGGCCACAATAATGAGTATGACATGTTCCAATTAGAATAGAGAGGGTCTAATATGCAGTTATAGGTTATGCAGTAAGTCCAACGATTGACAAAATTTAGGAAAAAGCCCACTAACAATTTAAAGACACATAGAGGTGGGCCTCAGTAATGACTTGTTCCCATTAGGAAGAAGGGGTCTGCTATACAGTTCTAGGGTATGCAGCGAGTCCTGCGGCTGACAAAAATTAGGAAAAACCCCAATACCAATTTAGAGACACATAGAACTGGGCCACAGTAATGACATGTTCCCATTAGAAAGGAGCTATACTGTTCTTGTGTATGCAGTGACTGAAATGGCTACCAAAAATTTGGAGGAATTACAATGCCCCTTGCAAGAGACGTAGAGGTCGGAGGACCTCCTGAAAAAAATGTTCCCATTATTAGGAAGTTGGTCTTTCATACTGTTTGCCTATGCAATGAATGCAAAGGCTGCCAAAAATTTGGAGGAATTCCAATGTCCCTTGCAAGAGACATAGAGATTGGAGGGCCACCTGAAAACAATGTTCCCATTATTAGGAAGTGGGTCTCCCATTCTGTTTGCCTATGCAGTGAATGCAATGGCTGCCAAAAATGTGGAGGAACTCCAATGCCCCTTGCAAGAGACGTAGATATGGTGGTGGAGGATGAGGAGAAGGAGGAGGACAAGAGGAAATAGACAAAATCAGGAAGTGTATACCCATGTCTGGGTGTGAAAACAGAGGTGCTTGGGAATAGAGTTAGACCTCCCAAAAAAAAGACACTGTATTTGAGTTAATGTTACGCTGCTATCATTCGGTGGTGTTGAGAAGTCTGGCCCAATCCAGCCCTTGTTTATTTTTATATAAGTCAGCCTGTCAGCATTTTCAGTTGACAGGCGGATTCGCCTATCGGTTATAATTCCACCAGCGGCACTAAAAACCCGCTCTGACAAAACACTAGTGGCAAGGCAGGCCAGGACTTCCAAGGCATAGACAGCTAGTTCATGCCACGTGTCCAGCTTGGATACCCAATAATTATAAGGCACAAAGGAATCACGGAGGACATTGGTACGGTCGGCAAGGTACTCCCTCAGCATTTTTCAAAACTTGTCCCTCCTTGTGAGAGTACACCGTGCATCAGGGCCTGTGCGATGGGAGGGTCTGAGAAAACTGTCCCAGAACTTTGATAGTGTTCCCCTGCCTCTGATGGATTGGATTTGTGTCTATCTTGCCTGTACTCCTTGGTTGTCCAATGAACTGTGACCTCTGCCGCCAGCGTTTTCAGATGTGATTTTATTAATAATTCTGCAACAAGGGCATTCTGGTACTGCCCCCTTTTATTAGGCCTGTCCGGCACGGGAATGAGAGACAGTTCTCCTTGTAGCATGGATCTAGAAGCGTCAGCAACCAGTAATATCTGTCATCAAAAATTTGGACAATGCAAGGGTCACGGGAAAGGCAGCGTAACATAAACTCAGCCATATGTGCCAGACTGCTAACAGGCAAGACTTCCGTGTCCTCACCAGGAGGATGACTGATCATGCTCTCCTCCTCCTCCTCCCTGTCCTCAGGCCATCCACGCTGAACAGATGGTATGACAGTTGTACAGGTAGTACCGTCTATAGCGCAAGAAAGTAGCTCCTGTTCTTCCTCCTCCTCATTGTCACCCAATCCACATTGGGATGAGATGAGGCTGGGCTGTGTGGAATTACCCTGTATGGTTCCTTGCTCCATCTCATCATGCTCAGCCGGCAATTCATCCTCTTTAATTGTGAGCAGAGAGCGTTTCAGAAGACAGAGAAGAGGGATGGTGACGCTAATTACGGCATCATTGCCGCTCACCATCTTGGTGGAGTCCTCAAAGTTTTGGAGGATGGTACAGATGTCTGACATCCATGTCCACTCCTGAGGTCTTATGTGTGGACTCTGAACTGAATACCGAAGGACTTGTCTATGCTAGTAGTCAACAACTGCCCTCCTCTGCTCACAAATCCTTCCCACAATCTGCAATGTAGAGTTCCAACATGTGGGGACATCGCACACCAGTCAGTGAGCTGGAAGCTGCAAACACTGCTGAAGCACAGCAAGGGAGACAGACTGACTTTCTAAAATGAGCACACGTAGCGTACTTTGACAAGAAGATCCGGCATATCAGGATAGATTTTGAGAAACCGCTGAACCACGAGGTTAAGCACATAGGCCAGGCATGTTAAGTGTGTGAGCTCACCGCGCTTCAGAGCCGCCACCGGGTTCCGGCCATTGTCACACACAACCATGCCTGGCTGTAGGGTCAGTGGTGTCAGTCACAGATCTGCCTGCTCTTTCAGAGCTGTCCACAACTCTTCAGGATTGTGCGGTTTGTCACCTAAGCATATTAGCTTCAGCACAGCCTGTTGCCGCTTGACCGAGGCAGTGCTGCAGTGCTTCCAGCTTGTGACTGATGTGGTCATTTCAAAGATGGAGGCTGAAGAGGAGGAGGAGGAGGAGGTACAGGAGCTGCAGAATGTGGGGGCAACCCTGATTGACCCAGGGCCCACAATCCTCGGCATCGGGAGGATGTGTTCCGTCCCAAGGTCCGACTGGGTCCCAGCTTCCACTGTATTAACCCAGTGTACCGTCAGCAAGATGTATCGTCCCTGCCCACAAACACTTGACCACTAGTCCGTGGTTAGGTGGACTTTCCCACTAACTGCGTTGTTGAGGGCACGGCTAATGTTGTGGGACATGTGTTCATGTAATGCGGGGACGGCGTACAGGGAGAAGTAGTGGCGGCTGGGGATCAAGTACCGAGGAACGGCCGCCGCCATCAGGTTGCGGAAAGCTTCTGTCTCCACGAGCCTAAAAGGCAACATTTCGAACACAAGCATTCGCGAAATGTGTGAATTTAGTAGTGTGGCCTGTGGGGCGTTGGCTGCGTATTTGTGCTTGCGTTCCAAGGACTGGGGTAGGGACAACTGAACGCTGCGATGGGACAAGGATGTAGACGTGCTTGCTGATGGTGCTAGTTCAGAGTGTGCAACGACACATGCAGGGCGAGAGGCATCTTCGCATGCACCATGGACAGGGGATTGATGTGCACGCACAACAGCGGAAGAAGCAGTGGTGTCACCCGCAGGCACTGTTTCTGGACCCTGGGGTTTGGCCCACTTAGTCGGGTGCTTTGCTGCCATGTACCTGATCATGCTGGTGGTGGTCAGGCTGCTAGTTTTGCTACCCCTGCTGATGCTGACTTTTCAGGTGGTGCAAATAGTCTTTTTGAGGTTATCTGCAGAGTCTTTAAAAAACAACCAAATTCAGGAAGACCTAAGTTGTACTGGCAACTTCTGTCGTGTTGGCGTTACAGGGAAATCTTTCCCGACTTGTGTCTGCGGCCTCCACACTGTTTCCTCCTGCCTGTTGTGGTGCTACGCCTCCCTCCCCCTGTGTGCTGCTGTCCTCACTCTGCATGTCTCCCTGCCAGGTTGGGTCAGTTACTATATCATCCACCACCTCGTTTTCCACTTCCGCACCCTGGTCCTCCTCCTGACTTTCTGGCAATTGTGTCTCTTCATCATCATCCACCTCTTTCAACAGTAATTGCACTTTCCCACAGTTGCCTTCGTGTGACCGTGGCTGCTCAAATATTTGGGAATCGCTGCACGTGTTCTCTTCTTGACTCGCTTGAAGCTGGCCGGGGAAGAGGCCCGAATCAACAAATGGAAAAGTGAACAGCTATTCTGAGTGTCCAAGTGTGGGATCCAGGGGCAGACATACCGGGGCCCAGAGGGTCAGGGGGGCTTTTGCTGGGCGGCTAATATTGATGGCAATCTGGCCTGCTTCTCGGGGCCCAAAGCCAGATTGCCCTCTCATGTGCAGCAGGCAGGGAGCGATCCCTCCAGCACCGCTTCTGACAGGAGGAAAATGGCAGCAAAGCTGAGAGATCCGTCCTCTGCTTTTTGCCCGGTGCTTCCTCTCTGACACAGATGTGCACAGCTTGAGGACGTCATCATGCAGGGCACGCCTGGGTCAGGGAGAAAGTAGCCGGCAACGAGGATGCTGCTGGGAAGCGTGCTGAGAGGTAAGTTGTTTTTTCTGTTTTTCTTTTTTTACTGAAACACTGGGAAGAGGTCCAGGAGAATGAGGGTAGGTAGGGGAAAGCAATGATGGGGACGGTGGCGATGGGGAGAGCAATAATGGGGATGGTAGCGATAGGGAGAGCAATGATGGGGATGGTGGCGATGGGGAGAGCAATGATGGAGATGGGGAGAGCAATGATGGGGATGGTGGGGCTGGGTAGAGCAATGATTGGGATGGGGAGAGCAATGATGAGGATGTTAGGAAAGAGCAATGATGGGGTGCTGGGAGAGAGCAATGATGGGGGTTAATGGGAGAGAGGAATGACGGGGGTTAATGGGAGAGAGCAATAATGTGGGTGCTTGGAAAGAGCAATGACAGGGTGCTGGGAGAGAGCGATGATGGAGGTGCTGGGAGAAAGCCATGATGGGGGTTGCTGGGAGAGAGCAATGACGGGGTTTGCTGGGAGAGCGCAATGATGGGGGTGCTGGGAAAGCGCAATGATGGGGGTGCTGGGAGAGAGCAATGATGGGGGTGCTGGGAGAGAGCAATGATGGGGGTGCTGGGAGAGAGCAATGATGGGGGTTGCTGGGAGAGAGCAATGATGGGGGTGCTGGGAGAGAGCAATGATGGGGGTGCTGGGAGAGAGCAATGATGGGAGGTGCTGGGAGAGAGCAATGATGGGAGGTGCTGGGAGAGAGCAATTATGGGGGTGCTGGGAGACAGCAATGATGGGGGTGCTGGGAGAGAGCAATGATGGGGGTTGCTGGGAGAGAGCAATAATGGGGGGTGCTGGGAGAGAGCAATGATGGGGGTGCTGGGAGAGAGCAATGATGGGGGTGATGGGAGAGAGCAATGATGGGGGGTGCTGGGAGAGAGAAATGATGGGGGTGCTGGGAGAGAGCAATGAGGGGAGTTGCTAGGAGAAAGCAATGATGGGGATGCTGGGAGAGAGCAATGATGGGAGTGCTGGGAGAGAGCAATGATGGAGGTGCTTGCAGAGAGCAATGACGGGGGTTGCTGGGAGAGAGCAATGATGGGAATTCCTGGGAGAGAGCAATGATGTGGGTGCTGGGAGAGAGCAATGATGGGGGTTGCTGGGAGAGAGCAATGACGGGGGTTGCTGGGAGAGAGCAATGATGGGGGTGCTGGGAGAGAGCAATGATGGGGGGTGCTGGAAGAGCAATGATGGGGTGCTCGGAGAGAGCAATGATGGGGGGTGCTGGGAGAGCAATGATGGGGGGTGCTGGGAGAGAGCAACGATAGGGGATTTCACTTTGCTTGTACTGTGAAGCCTTGTATATTTTCTGTGTGCACAGAGCCTTACAGTTAATTGGGGAGAGTCACAGAGACTGAATAATTTATATTATTCGGCGGTGGAGATTATAGTTAATGAGGGGTACAGAGCTGCTTATCACTTTATATTTTGATTACTAAGTGGCTAATAGTATAATAATGGGGGGTACATATCTGTATTCAGGGGCGCAGTGCGGGGGAGACATGTATACATACAGGTGCATCTCACTAGATTAGAATATCATCAAAAAGTTCATTTATTTCCTTCAATACAAAAAGTGAAACTCATATATTATATATAGTCATTACAAACAGTGATCTATTTCAAGTGTTTATTTCTGTTAATGTTGATGATTATGGCTTACAGCCCATTTTTAGGGCTGCACTAATCATCGTGACTAGACGAGATGTGGCTGGGAGATGTGGAAATGAAGGTCTGACCAGATGGAGAAGAAGCAGCAGAAACCGACTCTGATCAGATGAGACGTCAGCGGTAAATGCCTGGATGTAAATATTATTCTGTATCTGCACTGTGTGACTTGGAGTGATAACATTATCTGTAAAATCCCTTAGGCCACATTCTCACATTTGTGTGAAATGTCCGTGTGCTGCCAGATTTTTTTATCGGATGGTACATGGACTCGTAGCATTTTATAGATCCATTCACACATCCATGAAAATCACAGATCTGAGAAAGAGATACGTGAGGGTCAGAGAATGTCCTGTTCTGAAAACTAGCTACGGCTAGCTCAAAGGGGAGGGATGTGTACTGGAAGTGTTTAATTACACCCCCCATATTCACCGCTACCCTTAAGTGCTTTTGGTAATCCGTATGAATGGGTACATGGTAGTATGCATCTTTGGGATGTAAGACCGCCAAATAACCACCAGGAAAGAGAAATTTTATTGCTGTTTTCAGCGTTTCCATTTTAAAGGTATACACCTTCAGGTATTTATTTAGGGACTTCAGATTGACTATTGTCCTGTCCTGTTTGGACACCAGGAAGAGAGGGGAGTAAAACCCCTGCCCTCTCTCTGTTACTGGGACCTCTATCAGAACGGACTTTGCAATTAAGTCATAAACCTCCTGCTGCAAGGAAAGCTGTTGCTCTGGAGAGGAGTGAGAGGGAGTAATCATAAATCTACCCCGGGGAAGAGAAGAAAATTCCAACTTCAGTCCCGACTTCACCAGACCGAGAATCCATCTGCTCGCAGTGATGCGCTCCCGGGCTGGGAAAAAGGAGGAAAGCCTTTCCTCCACCCTGGGCTAAACGTCTTTCGGGCTCCCTGGGAGGGGGATTCAAACAGCAGTCCTCTTCCTCTCGGCTTGCGCTTCTCGTACTTGTCCTTGTCCTTCGCTGGCCTCCTGTGGATAAACTACTTTTTCTGAAATGACCGTTTGTAGCTAGGCATAGATACTGATGAAAACCTTTTTTAAGAGTCTCCTGCCTTCTCTAGTATCTCATCCATCGTAGAATCGAACAGATATTCTCCCTTGCAAGGGATGGAACACAACCTGGACCTGGCCTGAATGTTTCCCGGCCAACACTTTAACCACAAAGCTCGACGTGCAGCATTTGAGAGGGCGGCCGATCTTGCTGCTAGTCTTAATGAGTCCGCTGATGAATTGGCAAGAAAGGCTGCAGCACCCTGAACAAGGGGAATTGAGGACAAAATTTGACTTCTTGCTACTCCCTCCCTTAACTGTCATTCTAACTGCTCCAACCAAATCATTAAAGACCTGGTAGTACAGGTAGCTGCCACTTCAGGCTTTAAGGCCCCCGCTGAAGTCTCCCATGTGCCCTTTAGAAAGGTATCCGCCCTACTATCAAGCGGATCCTTTAACGCCCCCATGTCGTTAAAGGGTAGAGAGGAGTTCCTGGAGGCTTTGGTTATGGCCACATCAAGTTTAGGGACTTTGGGCCAAGAGGAGCATGATGGTTCATCAAAGGGATATTTCCTCTTAAATGAAGGTGGAAGAGTGCCTTTTATTTCTGGCTTCTTCCACTCTCTCTGGATTAACCCTTGAATTTTACTATTTAAGGGAAAACACTTCTTCTTCTGGTCTAGACCCCCAAACATTCTATCCTCAACAAATTTCTCTGTCTTAGAGTCCACGATACCCATTGTGGTACGGACGGTTTTAACCAGGGCGTCAACTTCGTTCAGGGGAAAACAGTGATGACCTGAGTTGCTATCTGAAGAGGATGCAGAAAGGGAAGTATCATCCGAATTCTTGGGCTCAGTAGGAACTGAGGATCCTTCGGATACTAGAGAAGGTTCCCTTCCCTGCTGTCCTGTCGTTTTTTTGCAGAGGGCCTTGCCTATCTCTTCCTTGATGAAGGATCTTAATCCTGAGGAGAAATCGGGGGTCCCTTCAGCCACAGTTTGATCAATACATGATCGACAGAGTTTTTTAAGGCAAGAGTCTGGCAGGGGAATTTTACATAAGGCACACTCCTTGTGCTAGGATTTTGTACCACACTCCTTTCCCTGGAAAATTTAACAAGGAGAAGGGACAATCACCAAGTGAACTTTCAAGAAGATCACTTACCCTTTGCTCAGACATACGGTACTGGGTTTGCTGAAGAATCTCTCAGCCGGAGGGTTTTCTCTTGGGGCTGCAGAAATATTCTTCCTGTTTGAACCTTTCTGGCTGGACCTTGTAGATCCATGCCTCCCTGTGGAACGGCAGCTCCCTCCATTAGAACGAAGGCGGCGTTGGACCACTTGATCTTGGGGCTCCCCAGGCAGCAGCTGATCTTGTTGCTGCTGCTCTGCTGCGGTGACTGCTGCTGCTCACAATGGCTCATCATGGAATACACACGTGAATAGCTGGGAAGCACCCCAGCAGTGGAGCCAGCCATTTTTATATTGGCCACTGCCCGGTACCTTCGGGTCACCAGACCCTCTGCGTGGCTCTGGATAGGTTCCCCGGCGGGGAACCCCTTCCCCGGAAGAGCACGCCCCCTCCGGAGCGTCCACAGCCGAAAAACACTCAGGTACTTCTCAGTGACCATGCGGCCGCCATCTTGGTTCCGACCGCATCATCAGGCTGCGCCTGCTGCGTCACCCGGCCGCGCACCGCGCCACACGGCTGCTCCCCATCCATGCTGCATGTCACGCGACCGCGTCCTTGGCCGCGCCTGCCGTGTCATCTGCCCGCGCGGCCCACACTTCCTGCTGATCTACTGGGAAGCTGTGGAAATTGCAGGCTTCCCCCGCCATCCGACCCACGCTTGAGCGGTCCATCCCCAGGCAAGGAAAGCCAGCTCATTTCACCATTGCTCATGGAGCAGGCCCCCTTGAGCCCACAGTGGCTCCCTCCAAGGCAGAGAATGCATCCCTGCCTGAACCGGCCGGTCGGGTCTGGGACAGGAAGGTCTTCTATCTTCGCAGATAAGACAGGCATGTTCCCTCATCAAGAAAAGGAAACCAAACTGAGGCGGAAGAGAGGTGCCGCCCTTTTAAACCTGGAGGTTTCCTGTCCTTGGTGGGCGGATATTCTCTCTCGTTGTGCTGTCATAGATGAACAAATAAAGTGTATTGATTCATATCAGTTACCTGGAGATGTGACGCGCTGGGGAACCTCCATCATGACGTCCTTGTACAGATCTTTGTGTCCTTCTAAAAACTCCCACTCCTCCATGGAGAAATAGACGGCGACATCCTGACACCTTATAGGAACCTGACACATACAAGGATACTGTCATCCCCCCCGATCTCTTTATAGCGCTACTGTGTAATTTCCCAGCATTCCCACCTCTGCAGTCAGCAGCTCAATCATCTTGTAGGTGAGTTCTAGGATCTTCTTTTCATTGATGTCCTCATATTTCAGGGGGTGAGGTGGAGGCTTTGCAATTGGGCTCAGAGGTTTACACCATCCCTCAGACACAGGGGGCTGACAGCGCTCACTAGAGGTCTTCTTCACTACTGTGTAATCCTGGATATGGAGAAACACATTAATAAATCTCACTCGGGCATTTCCAGAGTCCTCACCTCTCCAGTTCTGTCCATCTGTTATTCCCATAGATAAGAATGATGTAATGCGATGTTATCAGAATCTCTCACCTCTCCAGTAAGTTGGAAGACGATCTCTAGGGTGAGGTGTAACAGCCTCTCTTTCCTGCCACTATCCATCCTTGACGGGTCAATCAAGAAAATTCTCTTATATAGAAGATCTCCACTGAGAGGATCCGATATTGTAGAGACCTGAATGGGAAGAAGATGACGATGTAACATCATAAAGAAACCCATTCAATAATACAATAACTGGAGATAATAATGGGAATTATATGAGGAGATATAACATGTAGATGTTGTGGTCTCTCTTTTGTCATGAACTGGAACATAAAGGCAGTTCCGACCTGAAATAGGCGGATATTTCCGAAAATTTTATCGACAGAGCACATAATTAAAGTTAAAGGGATGGTCCGAAGTTATATTAAATTAAATTCTAATTCCCAATTAATTTATTTTATGCCGTAATCTATTACTACCTGTTTTGAATATTGTATACTTCTTCTAAAAATTATCTAACTACACTATCTAACAGCTATTTTTTCCAATTTCCTGTGTGATGAAATGAATCACCGAGAAGACAGCCTAAGGGCAGAGAAGAATGCTGAGGAGACGGCCTAAGGGCAGAGAAGAACGCTGAGGAGACGGCCTAAGGGCAGAGAAGAACGCTGAGGAGACGGCCTAAGGGCAGAGAAGAATGCTGAGAAGACAGCCTAAGGGCAGAGAAGAATGCTGAGGAGACGGCCTAAGGGCAGAGAAGAATGCTGAGGAGATGGCCTAAGGGCAGAGAAGAACTCTGAGGAGACGGCCTAAGGGCAGAGAAGAATGCTGAGGAGACGGCCTAAAGGCAGAGAAGAATGCTGAGGAGACGGCCTAAGGGTAGAGAAGAACGCTGAGGAGACGGCCTAAGGGCAGAGAAGAATGCTGAGGAGACGGCCTAAGGGCAGAGAAGAATGCTGAGGAGACGGCCTAAGGGCAGAGAAGAACGCTGAGGAGACGGCCTAAGGGCAGAGAAGAACGCTGAGGAGACGGCCTAAGGGCAGAGAAGAATGCTGAGGAGATGGCCTAAGGGCAGAGAAGAACATTGAGGGGCGCTGTTGAGGTGGCCAGAGAACAGAGAGAAACACAGAGGAGACGGCCTGAGTGTGGATACAAACAACATAGGTGTGAAATATGATGGGCCGGAGCTCATTATAGTCAGTGAGGACAGTCAGACTCAGCTGGTGAACGTCTGATGGGGAATTTATCCCCAGATGCTTCCTGCTCCTACTCACCACATAATCTATCCCTCTCTATCTTCTGTTAAAGTTGGGAGATATCTATAAACACATGGCAGAAATGGGAGCGCGGCTCTGGGCGGGAAGGGTTCTCTCTAGTAATGAAGGGGTTAATGCCCCCCTGCGCCCAGTAATGGGGTCTCTCCACATACCTCCACCTGCAGAGCCGCCACCACATATATGGCTGTTCTGTGCGCACAGGACCTGTGATGAGGTCACAGGAGGGGAGGAGTCAGGGGTCACATGATCAGGGGCCTCAGTGGATGCAGGACTCTGCTGTGCTGGTTGTCATGGTGCTGGATGAGGTGAAGGTTATGTGTGGGGTCAGGAGGGGTTTACAGTGTGGATGTAGCAGAGCTGTGTGTGTACGAGGTGTACGGAGCAGAGTCGCGCGTGTACGAGGTGTACGGAGCGGAGCCGCGCGTGTACGAGGTGTATGGAGCGGAGCCGCGCGTGTACGAGGTGTACGGAGCGGAGCCGCGCGTGTACGAGGTGTACGGAGCGGAGCCGCGCGTGTACGAGGTGTACGGAGCGGAGCCGCGCGTGTACGAGGTGTACGGAGCGGAGCCGCGCGTGTACGAGGTGTACGGAGCGGAGCCGTGTGTGTACGAGGTGTACGGAGCGGAGCCGTGTGTGTACGAGGTGTACGGATACTTTTCTGCCCACAGTGTATTTCTGTGCATAGACCTATATTTTCCCATTATATAAACTGTCCTCGAGAGTCATGTGTTATGACCTCTGAGGACCAGGTTGACTTATTAACTGGGAGGAATTGATTACACTGTTCTACATATTTTCAAAAGTTGTCAGATTCAGTTATGAAATGAGCAGTTTCTTAAAGGGGTTGTCCACTACTTTGACAATGATGCCCTATCCATAAGATAGGGCATCAATGTATAATCGGCCGGGGTCCGGCATGCAGCACCCCCGCTAATTAGCTGTTACCGGTGCCGGCGGCCGCCGGTCCTTACCTGCGGTGCCTGGCCGTCAAGTTGTAGTGGCCGCCGCTTGTAAATGCACATCCGCCTCCTATTCAATTGAATGGAAGGCGGATGTGCAGGACCCTGCGGCGGCCACTACAGATGTAGAATATTTTGTTATGACAATTTTCTGATATTTATTTAGAAGAAACTAAGCAACAATTCAAATAACTAAAACATGTCTAAACAGTAAACACTATTGCTAATTATAAACAGTTACAGAAATTACACTACAATATTTGATTCTCATTCAGTGACAACTCTTTTTTGCTTGTCTCTTGTACTCCTGCATTGGATCATCTGTTACAATTGTCCAACAGTAATCTTCAAGCACTGATGGATTCCATTTTCCTTGATATAATTTCCCCATAGCTGCAGTATCTTGGTGAAATCTATCACTGTGCTCGCCGCTCACTGTGACAAAATTTGGTGGAGAAAAGTCTAGATGCGAATGTAAGAAATTAATCTTTTTTTTTTTAACTCTAATTTTTATTGAAGTATAATAAAGAATTCAACATAAACATCATATTGCATATTCATGTAAGTTTACAAGATTTTAACAATGAAGTATTCACTTACATTTTACAGACAGACAAAAGACACAAGACAGACAAAAGACACAAGACAGAAAAGTAAGGAGGTTAGGGAAAGGGGAGGTATAGTCCTGTAGACTAGTCAACAATTATGCTCAGCCCAGTAGCAATCCCAAGGGGCCCAGATTGTGTCGAAGAGAGTCACTTTATCGTTTAATATGGCTGACATATACTCCATCCTTCTAATATCAGAGATTCTGCTCAACAGTTCCCTAATGGAAGGAGGGGTTAGCAAGCATCTGGCCGCTGTTAATAGATGGAGCAACAATTTAGAAGAATTCTTACCCATTCCCTAACGTTGAATGAACGATAACGTTGAGGAAGTATATAAGCAGATCCAAGGGAATATCAGTGAATAATACTCTTTGAAGAAGGGATCTGACTTCCTCCCAAAACCCTGCAACCACTGTACAGGACCAGAAAATGTGAACCTGAGAAGCTCCTGAGGAGCCACATCGCCAGAAGACATCCAGGAGCCGGGGATCGATTTTATGCAAGAGTTCCGGAGTGTGATACCAAAACATTAATAATTGTAACATCCCTGGTGGCGTGCTGGCATGGCTTACCACCTCCCACCATGCAAGACCGCCATCTTACCTATCAGTCCCGGCTGCACACTTTGCTCCAGTAGCTGCTGTGTGCATGTCTCTTGTCTGATTGCTTAGGGCGGCGGCGTGGTTACTGTCTGTTTCTTATAGTTACTGTGTGCACAGTCCTAATGCGTCCCCAGCCTATTGCTGTGAGTCACTGGATACTTAAACCCTCTCAACCCAGTAGGAGGGGCCTGAGCAACACTTTCTTTCAGTGTGTTCTGTGCAACTGAGTTTCCAGGTCCTGTCCTGTATCTTGTCTGTTTACGCCACCCTGGGGGCTGTATACCCAGGCCCGTTACCTGTATCTGTGACTTCTAGTCTGTTTCCGCCACCCTGGGGGCTCGTTCCTGTATCTTGTTCCTGCTTCAGTTCCTGTCTGAACAGTGTCCTAGCCCGTTACTTGTTTGTCTCTATGTCCGTATCTTCCCTTTTCCTGCAGTGTCTGAACCTGCACCTAACTCCAACTCGTTGTCTCTGTACTTCTATTTGTGAGTTTAGTGTCCACTCGCTACTTCATTGTAAGTACCTTGTGTGTATTTGCTCTGATCTGCTTGTTTACCGCACCTGCGGGTTTTGCACTGCTCTGCTTGTCTACCGCACCTGCGGGTTTTGCTCTGCTCTGCTTGTTTACCGCACCTGCAGGTTTTGCTCTGCTCTGCTTGTCTACCACACCTGCGGGTTTTGCTCTGCTCTGCTTGTCTACCACACCTGCGGGTTTTGCTCTGCTCTGCTTGTCTACCGCACCTGCGGGTTTTGCTCTGCTCTGCTTGTCTACCGCACCTGCGGGTTTTGCTCTGCTCTGCTTGTCTACCGCACCTGCGGGTTTTGCTCTGCTCTGCTTGTCTACCGCACCTGCGGGTTTTGCTCTTCTCTGCTTGTCTACCGCACCTGCGGCTCTGTTCCTGTATCCCAGACTGTACTGGTCCCTATACTGCCTGCGTTCCTACCTGCCAGTACCCACCTGTCTGCACACCAGCCGTGCCTGCCAATACCCACCTGTCTGCATACCAGCCGAGCCTGCCAGTACCCACCTGTCTGTATGCCAGCCTAACCTGCCTGTTCCTGCATTCCCCGGTGTGGGTCAACAGCTGTGACCGGCGTCTGACCTGGAGTAGCACCTGGTCCCTCTGCTCGGTTCCTCCCTGGTTCACGGAGTCGACTGAGCCGCTGTGTGACCTTGGTCGGACCGAGTTGATACTTAGTCACAGCCCCTCCAGGCACTCCTCGGTTCATGGTCCAGTGGGATCACTAACCACGCTCACGCCAGTCAGTCCGGGCGTGTGCGTAACAATAATTTATACTGGTTTTCCTTATACAATGTACATATGGATGTTTTAGATGCCCTATTCCATATGGTCTGCCAGCACCGCAATGAGACATTCCTATTAAGCAACCTCTCCCAACTTAACCATGTAGGAATGCTTAGGGAAGGGTCTATTTTGAGAGGCATTAAGGATGAAGGGCTCCTCTCACATAATATTTCAAAATCAGTCGATCTAGATTCTTTTGCGGAGCCATAGAGAGTTAAAGCTAAGTGTTTAATTTCTAAATACTGGAAAAATTCACGATTTGTTATTGAGTATTTTGTTTTGATATCATTAAATGATAAGATTTCCAGAGAATCTCTATTCACAATGTCCGCATATCTAAAGAGGCCTGCTGATATCCAGGAGTGTACCATTGTCAGATCCGAACTATTTGTTATTAGGTGTTGATAAATGAAGGAGACCATTGGTGAGTTTAATGAGACCAGACCAAATCGCTTGCTACATGCTGACCAAATATCCCTAGTAAACTGGATGGGACCTAACAGTGGAGTTGTCAGTTTAACGGGATGAGACAACCAAAGCAATGAATTTGGGTGAATAGGGGCCAACCTCAATTTCTCTATTTCTGTCCATTTATTGTATGCCCATAGTGATGCCCAAGACGGTATTCTACGTAAATGGGCAGCCCAGTAGTATTTGATAATGGAAATGAATCTTTAAGGACATGATACAGCCAAGATCCTTGTATGTTTTGAGGAGATTTTCCACCAATTCTTCATAGTAATCTGCCCTTGAGTTTCCCAAAAAGTTAGTTACCACTAATGCGAATGCTACCCATGCAGCCTTTTCCTTGCCCTGCAACAAACGGAGAAACTACTCATCTTGAAGAAGCTTATGAATCTGTGGTCCAATACAGACTCCTTCCTTTAGCTTTGCTTCACTCAACCTTGGAAATGTATCAATGAGATACTTGAATTCTTTTGCATTTTTATACATCGACTTTACAAAGTTCTTCATTAGGCCCAACTTGATATGCAATGGTAGTAACAAAATCTCATGTGGGTCAACAAGTGCTGGATGCAGGACATTTTTACTCACTGGCTGAAATGTCGGAGAGGCCAGTCTTTTATTGTAGTAATATTCTCTTGTATGACTATCCCACTCAAACAGAAAGCAGCAGTACTTTGTGTATCCACCCTGGAGATGAAGTAAGAGGGCAACCACCTTTAATTTACCACAGAGGGGCCACAAATGTTGGTTGTAGTTCAGGCACCTCAACAGCTGTTTCATGTTGTCATAGGTTCCTTTCATGTGGACTGCATAACCAAATGGAATTGAAGGTAGTGCATTGATCGAATAGATGAAAAGCCTCCATTCCTCCATTATGACTTATCTTCAGAGCTTCCGTTAAACTGTTGATGTTGTTTCATGCCAGAAGATCGCCCTTCATGAAAAAGTATTGGACAAGACCTTTATCATAGTTGTGGAACAAAGAAATCTGATTCTACTGCTATAGCCTGGAACCTAAGGGGTCTGCCTTACTCTTGGGTACATCCAAATTTCTAATAAGATTGTCCAGTTCACTTTGTGTTATAAGGTGTGGTTCAGTTGAGGTGGCTGACAAAGTCTGGGTCGTTAGAGGAAGATGCTTCATGACACCAAGTGCCCTCTTCTTCCTCACTTGACTCAACTGAAAATGTTTCTGTAGCTTTTTGAACTGTCAGTTATTCTGTATGTGGTACTGGGCATATTGCAGATGGAATGTTTGGATACAGTAAAGTCCACTTCTTCCCTGAAACTCCTTTCCTAATCGGGGGTACCATGCAGAAATATCAATTGATAGTGTGATCGGTTAGCTCTCCTCATCATTGGGACTGCAAAAGACATAGATTGCCTCTTCCCATGCAACCACTGGGTAAGATGTGATGCACATCTGTTGCAGCATATGTGTGGAGCCAAACTCTTGTCCTGATCTCCTATTCTGCAGCAAAAATACAGGTTGTAGTCTTTCCTTAATATGGTAGTCAAGTTTCGCCTTTGTGACGCAAAAGTGACAACTCTGTATATGTAGCAAAAACTATCCGCTTTGTTAATGCAAGAACAAGGCATATCTGATAAAAACAGAGAGAAACATGAAAATATGCCATTTATAAAAGTAGGTGATGTGGGGCATGGTCTGGTCATGGAGGAGTGAGGAAGCGTCTCACAGGAGCTCCTTGGAGAGCAGTATTAATTACCTTTCCGGCTGGAGCTGTCCGCTGGTGATGCCAAGGAAAAAGAGAGGATCCACTATACCCACTACGGTCTCCTCGCCTGCCACCCTGAGAATGCTCAGAAGTATGCAGTGTTTCCTCTCCACAACAACTCCATCTCCTTCCCGCTCAGAGGCAGAGAAGATGGCGCCGGCGCCATGCGTCCTCAAGCCCTGCTCCTCTTGTAACCAAGAAGGAAAGGGGCAAAGGCTCAGTTTCAGCCCGCAACCCTCATGCTGGTATATACTCTGGGGCTCTTTATATGGGAGATTCTGCATTACAAGGGAGCAGCTGCCCAGCTCTTTCCCCTCCCCCACAGTCACAAAGTGTGCAGCAGGACTTTCAGGCTCTGAGGAAATTAATCATGGCTCTCCCCACTAAGAATGATTTAGACTCCATTGCGTCCAAAATTGAGCTGTCCCAGCAGCAAGCTCTTAATGTAATACAGGAAGAACTGAGGTCTCTTAATAACAGAATTTATGCATCTGAACTTGTACACATGTCCCTAGTAAAAAGGGTGTCTACCTTGGAGAAAGAATATGAGAAATCCAATACACTGCTTCTGGATGATCAGGAAACAGGCAGGAGGAATAATGTGAGACTGAGAGGTATCCCTAGAAGCTGGCCTCATGAGCTGTTATATGAAAGGGTGATGTCTATCTTTAATACCGTATCTAACAGACCCCTAGAGGCTACTTACAAGATCAACAGGGTTCACAGAGTCTCTAGACCTAACTCCAGGTCCTTCTCTACTCCTAGAGATGTGCTATGCCAGCTGCACTATTTTGTTGACAAGGAACAGATATTATAAAAATCTTGGTCGCATGGACCGGTAATCCTGGATGAGGCTGAGGTGTTTCAAGCCGTACTCTGTATAGGAGGTGCTTGCTACAGCCACGCCTGGCTAAAATTAAAGAATCTAATGCATCGTACAGATGGGGACACCCTTTCCATCTTATTGCATGCATAGGGGAAGGATCCTTTCCTAAAAAAAAACATGAGGATATCCATGGCTTATTTTATTTCCTAGGATTAGGTCATGTGTCAGTCCCTGACTTGCTTTCTTTGGAGTTCCCAGAGGCGCCGCCGCAAAGGGAAAGAAGACGAAGATCTTACATCTCCTCACCTGCTGTAACATACCTGGCGGCGTCCTTGCATAGTGGTCCATCTCCCACTGTGCAAGAGCGCACACTTGATTTCCAGTCCAGACTGCCACTCTGGCTTCTTTCCATACTGTCTGCTTTGCTCTGCTCTGGCTGCTTAGGGCGACGCCCGCTGAACTTCCTGTTTCTTGTAGCTGCTGCAGACACATCCTGTGTCTGAACTGTGTCCTGTCTGTGTACTCTAGCCAGCTGTCTGTCTGCCTTCCTGGAGGCTGTATTTCCAGGCCTGTCTGAACACGCTCCTAGACTGTTCGTCTCGCCCTCTGGGGGCCGCATACCCAGACTCGCTCCTGTATTTGTTGCAGTACAGTTCCTGTCTGAACTGTCTCCTAGCTTCCTACCTGTTTTGTCTTTATGTCCGTTTGTTCCCTTTTTCTGTAGTGTCTGAACCAGCACTTGGCTTTACCTAGGCTCGTTCCTGCATTTTGTTGCAGTAACTGTTCTTGTCTGAACTGTCTCCTAGCTTCTTACCTGTTTTGTCTTTATGTCCGTTTGCTCCCTTTTTCTGTAGAGTCTGAACCTGCACCTAACTTCTACTCGTTGTCATTGTACTTCCGTTTGTGAGTTGGAGTCCTTTCGCTACTTCTTTGCAAGTACCTTGTGTGTATCTGGTTCTGCCTTTCTTTTCCAGTCTGTTCCGTGTGAACAGAGCCCTGTCCCCTTTGCTTTATCTTTGTTTACCGCTTCGGCGATTTATCTCTGTCCTGTCTTACTTACTGCTTCGGCGGTTCCTGCCCGCTCAGCCTTGTCCACCGCACTTGTGGTTTTGCTCTGCTCAGCCCTGTCCACCGCGTCTGCGGTTTTGCTCTGCTCGGCCTTGTCCACCGCGTCTGCGGTTTCTCTCTGCTCAGCCTTGTCTACCGCGTCTGCGGTTTCGCTCTGCTCAGGCTTGTCCACCGAGTCTGCGGTTTCTCTCTGCTCAGCCTTGTCTTCCGCGTCTGCGGTTTCGCTCTGCTCAGGCTTGTCTACCGCGTCTGCGGTTTCGCTCTGCTCAGCCTTGTCTACTGCGTCTGCGGTTTCGCTCTGCTCAGCCTTGTCTACCGCGTCTGCGGTTTCGCTCTGCTCAGCCTTGTCTACCGCGTCTGCAGTTTCGCTCTGCTCAGCCTTGTCTACCGCGTCTGCGGTTTCGCTCTGCTCAGCCTTGTCTACCGCATCTGCGGTTTCGCTCTGTTCAGCCTTGTCTACCACGTCTGCGGTTTCGCTCTGCTCAGCCTTGTCTACCGCGTCTGTGGTTTTTCTCTGCTCAGCCTTGTCTACCGCACCTGCTGTTTCGCTTTGCTCTGCTTGATTACCGCATCTGCGGCTCTGAACCCGTCTCCCAGTCTGTACTGGACCCTACCCAGCCAGCACTCTAGCCTGCCTGTTCCTGTATTCCCCGGTGTGGGTCAACAGCCATGTCCGGGGTCTGACCTGGAGTGGCACCTGGTCCCTCTGCTCGGTTCCTCCCTGGTGCACTGGCGTCGTATGCCGTTGTGCGACCTTGGTCGGATCGGGCAGATACTTAGTTACGCCCCTCCAGGCACTCTCCGGTTCATGGCACAGTGGAATCACTAATCACGCACACGCCAGTCAGTCCGGGCGTGTGCATTACAGCCTGCTCAGGCCATGGTTCCCGTTGAGCCCCACGGCCTTCGCTCTCTGAGACGTTTTCCAGCGAACACGTGCATCTAGAAGAAATTCATTATTTTTTTTTTTTGCTACTAGCTGAGTTCCAGGCGAATTACGCACCCGTCCAGATGGAGCTTTCTGCACCCGTTCCTGCGGATCCGCCACGGTACTATGGGGATCCAAGACAGAGTCGTGCATTTGTGGAGCAATGCATGCTACACTTCAAGTTCTACCCTCTTTATTTTCCCACCGATCGGGTTAAGGTGGGATTCATGATGTCTTACCTAGCGGGTGATGCCTTGAAATGGATCACGCCCCTATGGGACGCACAGGATCCTATCGTCCTGGACCTGCAGGCCTTCCTGGTGGCCTTTCTAATGGTCTTCGATGACCCTAACCTGGAAGCCCCTGCTGAAGCTTCACTTTCCAATATCCCGGAGCAGCCCCGATGGGTAATGTGCGTGGGTAGCGCACTAGTCCTACTGCCCGAAGAGACTACTGCCCACCCAGAATCCATACAGGATGACTACGCTCTCCGGAATACTTCTCCCAACCTCAAGAGGCAGTCAAGACGTGCTAGGCGTAGAGGTAAGCCGTCACGCCAGGGTCTGTCCTACCAAAGACCTCCTGACCCCAACCTTGAAGTTCCTGCTGAAGCTTCACTTCCCAGTATCCCTGAGCAGCCCCGACGGGTAATGTGAGTGGGTAGCCCACCAGTTCTCCTGCCCGAAGAGACTGCTGCCCACCCAGAATCCACACAGGAGGACTTCCTGCACCCGGTATCTGATACTTCACCCACTTTACTCGGTGAGCCTGACCAAGGGTACTCCGAAGCAGTGATTACCTCCGAGTCCGTGCACCTCTACAACCTGGCGGAGGACCCCCTGTTGCCTCCTGAATCCTCCGGGATACCACTTGATGACAAATGGAGAGAGACTTCCCTACACCTGGTACCTGATACCTCGCCCGCTTCGTCCAGTGAGTCCGACCTAGTGTACTCCGAAGCAGAGGTTACCCCCAAGTCTCTACACCCCTCCGACCAGGAGGAGGACCTCCAGTTGTCTCCTGAACCCTTTGGGGTGCTACCTGGTAGCGAATGGACAGAGACTTTCCTATACTCTGCACCTGATACCTCGCCCGCTTCGTCCAGTGAGTCCGACCTAGTGTACTCCGAAGCAGAGGTTACCCCCGAGTCTCTACACCCCTCCGACCAGGAGGAGGACCTCCAGTTGTCTCCTGAACCCTTCGGGGTGCTACCTGGTAGCGAATGGACAGAGACTTTCCTATACTCTGTACCTGATACCGCGCCCGCTTCGTCCAGTGAGTCCGACCTAGTGTACTCCGAAGCAGAGGTTACCCCCGAGTCTCTGCACTCTTCCGACCTGGCGGAGGACCTCCAGTTGTTTCCTGAATCCTCCGGGGTACCACCAAATAACAAAGGGACAGTGACTTTTCTGCACCTTGTACCTGATACCTCGCCCATTTCATCCTGTGAGCTTGACAAGATGTATCCCGAAGCAGAGGTTACCCCCGAGTCTATGCACCCCTCCAACCCAGCGGAGGACTTCCAGTTGTCTCCTGAACCCTCTGGGGTGCTACCTGATAATAAGTGGAGAGAGACTTCCTTGTGTGCTGTTCCTGGTACTCCACCCGTTTCGTCTGTTGCTGAGGATGGCTGGATAGGAGGTAGCATCCTAGCTACCCAGATGAGACCAGTTTTGTCTCTTCCTGTGGACAGTAGAAGTAATCTCCTTGAAGAGAAGGATTGGCCCTCAAATTCCCTGCGGAAGATTCTGGCAGGCCTGAAGAAGAGGGGGCGTAAGGGGGGGGGGGGGTACTGTAACATACCTGGCGCGTCCTTGCATAGTGGTCCATCTCCCACTGTGCAAGAGCGCGCACTTGATTTCCAGTCCAGACTGCCACTCTGGCTTCTTTCCATACTGTCTGCTTTGCTCTGCTCTGGCTGCTTAGGGCGATGCCCGCTGAACTTCCTGTTTCTTGTAGCTGCTGCAGACACACCCCTAATGCGTCCTCAGCCGATTGCTGTCTGTCACCTGGTATTTAAACCAGCTCCTCCTTGGAATCCATGCCTGAGCATCTTGTTCTGTCAGTTGGCTTCTTGTCACTGATGTGCCAGGTCCTGTCTATGTTTCCTGCCTTGCGGTATCAGTTCCCGTGTCTGAACTGTGTCCTGTCTGTGTACTCTAGCCAGCTGTCTGTCTGCCTTCCTGGAGGCTGTATTTCCAGGCCTGTCTGAACACGCTCCTAGCCTGTTCGTCTCGCCCTCTGGGGGCCGCATACCCAGACTAGCTCCTGTATTTGTTGCAGAACAGTTCCTGTCTGAACTGTCTCCTAGCTTCCTACCTGTTTTGTCTTTATGTCCGTTTGCTCCCTTTTTCTGTAGAGTCTGAACCTGCACCTAACTTCTACTCGTTGTCATTGTACTTCCGTTTGTGAGTTGGAGTCCTTTCACTACTTCTTTGCAAGTACCTTGTGTGTATCTGGTTCTGCCTTTCTTTTCCAGTCTGTTCCGTGTGAACAGAGCCCTGTCCCTTTTGCTTTATCTTTGTTTACCGCTTCGGGGATTTATCTCTGTCCTGTCTTACTTACTGCTTCGGCGGTTCCTGCCCGCTCAGCCTTGTCCACTGCACTTGCGGTTTTGCTCTGCTCAGCCCTGTCCACCGCGTCTGCGGTTTTGCTCTGCTCGGCCTTGTCCACCGCGTCTGCAGTTTTGCTCTGCTCAGCCTTGTCCACCGCGTCTGCGGTTTTGCTCTGCTCAGCCTTGTCTACCGCGTCTGCGGTTTTGTTCTGCTCAGCCTTGTCTACCGCGTCTGCGGTTTTGCTCTGCTCAGCCTTGTCTACCGCGTCTGCGGTTTCGCTCTGCTCAGCCTTGTCTACCGCGTCTGCGGTTTCTCTCTGCTCAGCCTTGTCTACCGCGTCTGCGGTTTCGCTCTGCTCAGCCTTGTCTACCGCGTCTGCGGTTTTGCTCTGCTCAGCCTTGTCTACCGCGTCTGCGGTTTTGCTCTGCTCAGCCTTGTCTACCACATCTGTGGTTTTGCTCTGCTCAGCCCTGTCCACCACGTCTGTGGTTTTGCTCTGCTCAGCCTTGTCCACCGCGTCTGCGGTTTAGCTCTGCTCGGCCTTGTTCACCGCGTCTGCGGTTTTGCTCTGCTCGGCCTCGTCTACCGCACCTGCTGTTTCGCTTTGCTCTGCTTGATTACCGCATCTGCGGCTCTGAAACCGTCTCCCAGTCTGTACTGGACCCTACCCAGCCTGCACTCTAGCTTGCCTGTTCCTGTATTCCCCGGTGTGGGTCAACAGCCGTGTCCGGGGTCTGACGTGGAGTGGCACCTGGTCCCTCTGCTCGGTTCCTCCCTGGTGCACTGGCGTCGTATGCCGTCGTGCGACCTTGGTCGGATTGGGCAGATACTAGGTTACGCCCCTCCAGGCACTCTCCGGTTCATGGCACAGTGGAATCACTAATCACGCACACGCCAGTCAGTCCGGGCGTGTGCATTACACCTGCTAAGACAGGCCCAGTTTCCTCATCTGACTTGCAGAATTTGCCTATGACCACTCCAGCTCCTTCAACAGAAACCTGACTTAATGTTCTCATTTAATAGCCTTTTCTCAACTATTTTCATATGGGGCTAATGCATTGAGCATTCTCTCAATGTCTATACAATAGCCTGGGTTTCAGCAATTGGGACTAATCTGCGCCAGTCTTCCGTACGGGAGGACAGGTATCCGGATTTATTGTCCACATTCATAACATAGATTCAAGTGTTGTGTTTGTTTGTTTTTTCCTCTCCAGCAGGAACTGTTTAAGTTTGTGCCCTCCCCCTCTTGATAGTTGAGGGGAGTGATTTGCTCATTGTTCTCTTGCAGGCCATCGAGCTCCCTCCACATGGCTTGCTTCGCTTCCACCTTTTCCTTGAAGGCTCCTGGTTCTGGGGCCTGTTTGCTTTTTGTAAGCTTGTTCTCCTCTATTTCTAGTATCCTCCCTTTCTGCCTCTTTTTCTAGTATCCTCCCTTTCTGCCTCTTTTTCTAATTCTTATATCTGATTTTTCTACCTTCTATAGTCTTACTCTTTCTCATCACTCCCTTCCCCCTCCCTTTTTTTTCTCTTCTCTTCTTTCTTTCAGGTAACTGCTACAACCATGTCCAGGCAGACACAGTCTGAGATTCGTGTGGGCTCGCTCAACGTTAAGGGCCTTCATAGTCCTGAAAAATGCTCTATTCTCATGAAACTGCTGTGGAGAAGTCATCTTCAGGTAGTTTTCCTATAAGAAACTTATTATTGTACAGGGAAACCCTATAAGCTTTCTGATGGGCGGTTTCCAGTGGTTTACCACTCTCCCTCTCCGGACTCAAAATCCAGAGGGACCAGTTTTTTGCTTCCATGAGAGTTTATGGAGTCTCGCACAGATGAGGAAGGTAGACTTTATTGCTCAAAGGCCGAATTACTTCTCAAATTTTCACATTTGCATCCCTATACTTACCTAATTCTGGACAATGTCCTTCTCTTCTGCGCTATCTTGACTTGGTGGAGGAGTTCAAGGAGGGTACGCTGGTTCTAGGGAGGGATTTTAATGTTTCCCTGGAACCCTCAGTTGATATTTCGAAGGGGAAATCATTCATGCCTCAAACTGTTCTGCGACACATCAAAAGGGGGTTCCATGAACACCAATTGATCTATACCTGGCGTCTTAAACATCCATCTGACAGAGACTACACATATTACTCATTGTTACATGATAAATACTTGCGCTTAGATTATTTCTTCATCAAACATTGTGACCTACACACTCTTATAGATGTTTCAACTGACAGTATATCTTTCTCAGATCATGCATTGGTTATTCTCACTCTCTCACTATCTAATTTTATTCCCAGACATTGGCAATGGATATTAAATACGTTACTATTAAATGATCAGATTACTATTCAAGAAATCCAGAATACCTTAACGGATTATTTTGCCACTAATTCTACTGAGGGAATGTCCCTCAACATAATCTGGGAAGCGCATAAATGTGTGGTCAGGGGGATCTTTATCAAACACGGGTCGTGCATAAAAAGAGAGCGAGCTTCAGCAATCAATGATTTGCTGGCCGACATTCGTGCACTTGAAACTCGACATAAGGGCCTACTTGATCACAACACAAAAATTCTTCTCTTTCAGAAAAGAGATGAGTTGAGATCCCTTCTGTCTCATAAGGCTAAGTGTGCCCCAGCTAAATGTAGAAGACATTTTTATAAATTTAGGAATAAATGTGGCAGAACTCTTGCTAGAGCCCTGAGGACCCAGCAAACGAAGGGTTATATATCCCAATGATTCAGACCCCTTGAGGCGGTAAAGCAACTCTGCCAAAAGACATTGCTTCTTCCTTTAAAGATTTCTACACCTCTCTATACTCTAAATCTTCCTCTGATTCTACCTGGGCAGAATGCCAGAACCATATTCATGATTATATCAAAAACTCTGGCCTCCCATCATTGAAGAGTGAGGATATAACTTCCCTAGAAAGTCATATCTCTAAGCTGGAGCTTAAAATTGCAGTCAAGAATATTCCTACAGGTAAAGCCCCAGGCCCAGATGGTCTTCCCTTGATTTATCACAAAAAACTAGACTCCTACTTATTCTCTCCTCTCCTATTTGCCATCAATAATATATCTGCTTGCTCAGTATCTCCGCTCCCCAAAGATGCATCATCTGCCAACATTACGGATATACAGTTGTGCTCAAAAGTTTACATACCCCGGCAGAATTTTTCCTTTCTTGGCCTTGTTTTAGATAATATGAATGATAACAAAAAAACTTTTTCTCCACTCATGGTTATTGGTTGGGTGAAGCCATTTATTGTCAAACTACTGTGTTTTCTCTTTTTAAATCTTAATGACAACCAAAAACACCCAAATGACCCTGATCAAAAGTTCACATACCCTGGTGATTTTGGCCTTATAACTTGCACAGAATTTGACACAAATGGGTTTGAATGGCTACTAAAGGTAACATCCTCACCTGTGACCTGTTTGCTTGTAATCAGTGTGTGTGCATAAAAGCTGAGTGAGTTTCTAGGATCCAGACAGACTCTTGCATCTTTCATCCAGCCACTGACGTTTAAGGATTGTGAGTCATGGGGAAAGCAAAAGAATTGTCAACGGATCTACGGGAAAAGGTAGTTGAACTGCATAACACAAAAAAATATCCAAGGAATTGATAATGCCAGTCAGCAGCGCTCAAACTGCGATTAACAAATGGAAAATCAGAGGCTCTGTAAAAACCAAACCATGGTCAGCCACAACTGCCAGGAAAATTGTTCGGGCTGCAAAGAAAAACCCACAAATAACATCAGCTGAAATTCAAGACTTTCTGAAAACTAGCAGTTTGGCTGTTTCAAGATGACCAATAAGGAGGCACTTGAAGAAAAATGGGCTGCATTACTGCGCAAATGCCACAAAGTATCTCACCTACAATACGTCAAACAGCACAGAGTCAAGCCTCAAAACTTCTGGTACAAGGTAATTTGGAGTGATGTGACCAAAATTGAACTTTTTGGCCACAGCCATAAACGTTACATTTGGAGAGAGGTCAACAAGGCTTATGATGAAAGGAACACCATTCCTACAGTAAAGCACGGAGGTAGATCGCTGATGCTTTGGGGATGTGTGAGCTACAAAGGCACAGGTAACTTGGTAAAAGTTGAAGGAAAGATGAATGCAGCACGTTATCAGCAAATACTGGAGGCAAATTTGCACTCATCTACCCGGAAGCTGCGCATAGGACGTACTTGGACGTTCCAACATGACAACGATCCTAAACACAAGGCCAAGTCGACCTGTCATTGACTACAGCAGAACAAAGTGAAGGTTCTGGAGTGGCCATTTCAGTCTCCTGACCTCAATATCATTGAGCCACTCTGGAGATCTCAAGCTCGCAGTTCATGCTAGACAGCCCAGGAATTTACAGGAACTGGAGGCTTTTTTGCCAAGAAGAATGGGCAGCTTTACCATCTGAGAAATGAAAGAACCTCATCCACAACTACCACAAAAGACTTCAAGCTATCACTGATGTTAGAGGGGGCAATACACGGTGTTAAGAACTGGGGTATGTGAACTTTTGATCAGGGTCATTTGGATGTTTTTGGTTGTCATTAAGATTTAAAAAGAGAAAACACAGTAGTTTGATTATAAATGGCTTCATCCAACCAATAACCATGAGTGGAGAAAAAGTTTTTTTTGTTATCATTCATATTCTCTGAAACAAGGCCAAGAAAGGAAAAATTCTGCTGGGTTATGTAAACTTTTGAGCACAACTGTAGATAAAGTAGGTAAAGACCCTGCCCAATGCTCAGGCTATCATCCAATATCTTTACTTAATGTAGACTTGAAACTCTTTACCAAGATTCCAGCAACCAGACTAGCGCCCTTACTTGGAGACATTATCCACCCTGACCAGGCAGGCTTTATGCCCAGTAGAGAAGCGAGGGACAACACCACCAAGGCTTTGAATCTTATTTATGGGGAAAAATTGGATGGCACCCCTTTGATGCTCTTATCCACAGAGGACTTTCATTGGGTCAACTGGGAGTTCATGGAGAAGGTGTTGAAATCTATTGGGTTGCAGAGCTCCATGCTAAAGTGGATTGGTTCTCTTTACAACACTCCCACCGCCTGTGTGCGGGTGAATGGCGTTTTCACCAAGAGATTTCCAATTGCAAATGGCACTCAGCAGGGCTGCCCCCTCTCCCCCCTAATCTTTATCCTCACTCTCGAGCTGTTCCTTCGGTGTATCCGGTCCAATCCAGATATTATGGGTCTAAAGATTCAAAATATCTTACAAAATAGCAGCTTATGCAGATGACCTGTTATTGTTCATAACTAACCTGATTGTATCTCTCCCTAGCTTGATGTTAGAATTTAAAACATATGAATTTTTGCTCATTTCAAAATCAACTTAACTAAGTCTGAGGTTTTGAATATAAATCTCCCTCTGAAATTAGTTTCCTCATTACAGAATTCATTCAAATTTTGTTGGTCATCTCAGTCCCTGAAGTATTTAGGCATTCTCCTCTCTGCTGACATTAATTCCATCTTCAAACTTAATTTTTACCATTGCTTCAGAACATTAAAGTTGATTGTTCAAAATGGTCTAAACTTTACTTTACTTGGTTTGGCCAATGTGAAATTCTTAAAATGAATATCCTCCCTTGCATATTATATCTCTTTCAAACTCTTCCCATTAAAATCCCTAGCTCCTTTTTTAAATCTATCGTGTCCTTGAAAATAGGTTTCATATGGGCTAACAAGCCAGCTAGACTCCAGCATTATTAAATGGGTCCTGAACTATTCCTTCTACAGCACTGTGAGACTTCTGTTTCCTCCTACAAACAGTTCCTATTAAGATTTTTGGTGATGGCTGCCAGAGATTGTATTCCGTTGTTGTAGAAGAAAGAGTTAATCCATTTAGCTCGTCCCTTTGGATTTCTAAGGTCAATGATTTAATGTACATGGAGGACTTGACGGCTTCTCTCTACAGTAGATATGAGGTCTTCTATAAAACGTGGTTCTACTGGATGGAATTTAAGCAACCTAATGAATATGGAAGCCTTGTGCAGCTCCCCTCACCTATCAGGCCATCTATTGTATCTTGTTCAGCATTTTATATGAATTTTATAGGAGTTTGATGTTGCTATCAGATTATTTACTCTTATTTGATAGTGTAATTCTCATTTTATATGAATTTTATAGCTCTAGCAGAGTATTTATTCTTATTTGATAGGGTGATTCTTATTGCTTGGGCATTAGTGATGGGTGAGCACTAAAATGCTTGGGTCGAGCATCTTGTCATGCTCAGGTGCTCGACCAGAGCAACGAGGCCCAATGTAAGTCTATGGGAAACTCAAGCATTTTTCAGACGGCTCCCCCCGGCGGTCTGCAGAGGGCCTAAAAATTGGCCAAATCGATGGGAACAGTGCTCAAATGGCATGGGAACAGCATGGGGAAGACCCCTGGAAGCATCTCTAACTCCCAGGTCACTGCTGTCAACAATATTGTCAGAGGTATTACGCCACTTTTACGGACTCACATTAAAACATACAAAAACGAAACCAAAATGGATTTTCCTGGGAAATATATTAAGGAACATCCTTTCCAGGCTAATGACTTGTATATAAGGCAAAATAAATAACCAAAAACAAAAATACTCCTCCACACCATAGGCTATGTTCACATGTAGCATTTTTGATGCTTTTCTGCACTTTTGTATTGCTTTCAACCGTGACAAATGCATTCACCGGGAAATGCCATTTTAACATTTTACAACCTTATCTAGCCATGTGGTGTGTGAGACATGATCAGACACATCCTGTTTCATGTATGAAGTCACAAAGCCTATTTTTATACGACCATCAGGCAGCCTTTACTATTCTAAAAGGGCCAGTGTAGCATCGGCGTCTCTGGTAGATTGGAAGGGGTTTGGTCCTCAGGAGAGAACTTGGGAACCCAGGGAGAACATCAACGCCCCGCTTCTCCTTGAAAAATTTCTTTCTGGCCAAAAAAAGAGGGGGCCTAAAGGGGGGGTACAGCAGCATCGGCGTCTCTGCCCCTTGCTAGGCAGAGACGCCGTCCCTCTCAGCTCCCCGCTCCTGGCGCGGCGTCCTCCAGCACTTCTCTCCCCTCTGCCGTCCTAAGGAGTCCCCGGCCAATTGCCGGAGGACCTCCCATATATAAGGCACCTCCTCCAAAATGGAGGTGCCCGAGCAAAGTTGTTTGCACTGTGTCTGATCTTTGCTTCAGCCCTCAGGTCCCGCTGCTAGCCTGACTCCTCGTCCTGCCTGCCAGCCTGTTATCTGCCCGTTACCTGCCGAGCCTGCCAGCCTGCTCACCTGGAGCGCTCACCTGTTACCTGCCTTGGCTGTCTGTCCGCTCACCTGGGAGCGCCCACCAGTTACCTGCCAGTTACCTGCCTCATCTGTCTGCCCGCTCACCTGGGAGCGCCCACCAGTTACCTGCCAGTTACCTGCCTCGTCTGTCTGCCCGCTCACCTGGGAGCACCCGCCTGTTTCCTGCCAGCCTGCCTGGAGACCCTGCCGTCACTTGCTGTGACCACCTTCCTGGTAAACCTAAAGACTGCTACTTGCCCGGCTTTCTCGAACTGTGACCACCTGTCGGCTACCAGAGACTTCCGCCTGCTTGCCGTGTCCATCCGCCATACCGGTCAGTCCCAGCCATCTGACTCGTGGGAGCCACCTGCTCTCTTACAAGGTCGTCCCCAGAGTAGCACCTGGTCCCTCAGCCCGGATCCTCCCTGGTCACGGTGTCGTTTGCTGCCGTATGACCAGGGTCGGTTCGGGTGGATACTTAATCACGCCCCTCTGGGTCCCTCCTTGCACCTCGGCACAGAGGTTCCACCACCCGGACCCGTAACAGTTTGCTCGGGCCATGGAACCCGGTGGCACCCAAGCTCCCTCGCTCTCTGACCTATACCATGAAGTCTCCCGTCAGAGATCCCAGCAGGAGTCCATCCTGAACCACCTGTGGAATGTCAACTCCTGCTTGGACACACTGACTGCTCCACCAGCAACCACCGCTAGTTGCACGACTCGCACCCCGGCAGCGCCGCTGCCCACCAATACCATGGCATCATGCTCAGGACCCCGGCTTTCTGCACCTCCTCGTTTCGGAGGCGACCCCGCTCAAGCACGGGGCTTCATAAACCAGTGCACCCTGCACTTTGAACTCTTGGCTCATCAGTTTATCTCCGACCAGGCCAAAGTGGCATTCATCATGTCCCATCTCACGGGGGAGGCACTGGCATGGCTTAACCCCCTGTGGGAGAGAGGGGACCCCCTGGTGTCCGACATGTCGTCTTTCCTCACTGCTTTCCGGAGAGTCTTCGATGAACCGGGACGTAAGACCTCATCTGCCTCCTCTCTGCTACGTCTCCGCCAAGGGAGTCTCAGCGTGGGCCAATATGCCATACGGTTCCGCACCCTCGCTTCTGAACTTGCCTTGGATAACGAGGCCCTGGTGTCCGTCTTCTGGGAGGGTCTTTCCGGTCGGATTAAAGATGAGCTCACCGGTCGGGACATTCCTACTACCCTGGATGACCTGGTGTCGCTGGCTACCCCCGGATTGACATCCGGTTTCAAGAGGGCACCAAAGAGACCACCCGTGAGCGAAAGTTTCCCCGCATTGCTCCTACTTTCCAGAGACCTGTCTCCTCTTCTGTCATTCCCCGGGCGCACTCACCCGAGCCCATGCAGATCGACCAGACCAAGATGGTCAAATCTCGCCAAGAGTCACGCCGAGCCGAGGGGAGCTGTTTCTATTGTGGCAGTAAGGAGCACCTGATCCGTTCCTGTCCGGAGAGGCCGGGAAACTCCAGTGTCTAGGACCACTCGGAGAGGTCGCCCTAGACAAAAGTAAGTCCTCTCCAACCCTGACTTTGTCTGTCGCTAGCTCCTGGGGAGAGAACCGTCACTTTGAACTCGCCCACCTGGATTCTGGATCCGCTGGAAACCTCATCTCCCAGTCCCTGGTTGAGAAACACCGTATTCCCACCAAGTCTCTGGCTGAACCATTGTCAGTCGCCTCCGTGGATGGAAGACTCCTTCCGGTGACCATCCTGCTCGTCACGGAACCCATAACCCTGCAGGTGGGAATGCTGCACTCTGAGGTAATCTCCTTCCATGTGCTACCCGGACTCTCCCACTCCCTATTGCTAGGCCTACCTTGGTTTCAGACACATGAACCCGTGTTGAACTGGCATTCCGGTGAAGTACTCCGGTGGGGGCCGGCCTGCCATAAGACCTGCCTGGTTCCGGTTCGTCCGGTTCGTCCACCACCTACCCCAGCTAATTTACCCGGTCTTCCGGCTCCTTACTGGCTCTATGCTGACGTCTTCGGTAAAAAGGAAGCAGAGACACTGCCACCTCATAGGCCATATGATTGCCCGATCGACCTGGTACCTGGCGCAACTCCCCCCCGTGGGCGTATTTATCCGTTGTCTGCGGCTGAAACCCGGGCCATGTCTGAGTACATAGAGGAGAATCTGGCTAGGGGATTCATCCAGAAGTCTACTTCCCCGGCTGGAGCCGGATTCTTCTTTATCAAAAAAAAGGATGGCTCGTTACGCCCCTGTATTGACTATAGAGGACTCAATCAGATCACGGTTAAAAATAAATACCCCCTTCCGCTCATCTCCGAGTTATTTGATCACCTTAAAGGCGCCAGGATCTTCTCCAAGCTGGATCTACGTGGAGCGTATAACCTGGTCCGTATCCGTCAAGGAGACGAGTGGAAAACGGCATTTAATACCCGGGACGGACACTATGAGTACCGTGTGATGCCCTTCGGCCTCTGCAGTGCTCCCGCCGTCTTCCAAGAACTGGTCAACGACATCTTCCGTGACCTTCTTTACTCCTGCATGGTGGTATACCTGGATGACATCTTGGTCTTCTCTCCGGATCTTCCCACACACCGGAGGTATGTTCGTCAGGTCCTGCTTAGGCTCAGGCAGAACCATCTCTATGCCAAATACGAGAAGTGCCTATTTGAGCAGATCTCTCTTCCATTCTTGGGCTATGTTATCTCCCAGACAGGCTTGCGAATGGATCCCGAGAAGCTCTCTGCTGTCCTAAAGTGGCCCCGTCCAGAGGGGTTGAAGGCGATACAGCGATTCCTGGGCTTCGCTAATTACTATCGTCTCTTCATTCTACACTTCTCGTCTCGGACTGCTCCCATATCTGCACTCACCCGTAAGGGAGCAAATCCCAAGGTATGGCCACCCGAAGCTGAGGAGGCCTTCCTTTCCCTGAAGCAAGCCTTTTCCTCTGCCCCTGTGCTGCACCGTCCGGACTGCAACAAACAGTTCTATCTGGAGGTTGATGCTTCCTCCTCTGGAGCCGGAGCGGTGCTCACCCAAAAGTCTTCATCCGGGAGAATGGTAACCTGCGGCTTTTTCTCCAAAATCTTCTCCTCCTCTGAGCGCAATTATTCCATAGGAGACCGAGAACTGCTGGCCGTCAAATTGGCGCTGGAGGAGTGGCGCTATCTGCTTGAAGGGGCTCTATACCCGTTGATCATCTACACAGATCACAAAACACAAAAATCTGGCATATCTCCAAAATGCCCAGAGACTTAATCCACGTCAGGCCCGGTGGTCTTTGTTTTTTGCCCGCTTCGATTTCATCCTTCATTTCCACCCGGCGGACAAGAATGTCAAAGCTGATGCCTTGTCTCGATCCTTTCTGTCCTCCGACCAAGAGGAGGAGCCTATGCACATTATCGACCCCTCCAAGGTGATGAATGTGGCCCCCTTGGATTTGACTCGTCTTCCACCCGGCAAGACGTTCGTGGCGGTTCCTGACCGTAAGAAGGTTCTTCGCTGGGGTCATTCTTCTAAACTAGCTGGCCATGCCGGCCAAAAGAAGACTTTTCTGCTCATTTCCCGGCATTACTGGTGGTCTACCCTGCGTAAGGATGTGGTAGACTTCGTCTCTGCCTGTTCATCTTGTGGCCGCAACAAAGTTCCCAGACACTTACCAGCCGGTCATCTCCTGCCGCTTCCCATACTTGTTGCCCCGTGGCAACACATCGCTATGGATTTCATTACCGATCTCCCTGTTTCTGCCGGGTGTACTGTCATTTGGGTAGTCGCGGACCGCTTTTCTAAAATGGCTCACTTCATTCCCCTGCCTGGTCTCCCGTCTGCACCTGAGCTGGCTAAGGACTTTATCCGCCATATCTTCCGTCTCCATGGCCTACCCCTCCACATCGTGTCGGATCGAGGGGTTCAGTTCACCTCACGCTTCTGGAGAGCCACATGTAAACTGCTGGACGTCACCCTGGACTTCTCCTCCGCTTACCACCCTCAGTCCAATGGTCAAGTGGAGCGGATCAATCAGATCCTTACCAGCTACCTCCGGCACTTTGTTAATAATAACCACGAGAGCGAATCCTCTTCCAAGTCCCCGTTCTTATTGTCTATGGCCAACACCCCCGGATTCCATTTCCCGTCTCCGCTTCTGTGGACAATCCTGCCGCGGAGTCTCTTGTCAGCGAGTTTTCTACCATTTGGGAGAGTACTAGGTCCGCACTTC
Organism: Phyllobates terribilis; assembly: GCF_046119375.1. Classification (NCBI taxonomy): domain Eukaryota; kingdom Metazoa; phylum Chordata; class Amphibia; order Anura; family Dendrobatidae; genus Phyllobates; species Phyllobates terribilis. The sequence continues at coordinate 47,009,353 of NW_027362765.1, forward strand.
TTCAGTCCTCCGAGCGGATGAAGAGATTTGCTGATATGAGACGTCTGGATCCACCTCAATTCCGTCCGGGAGACAAGGTTTGGCTCTCCTAACATGTCAAGATACCCTCCTACAAGTTAGGTCCTCGCTTCATCGACCCTTTCGAAATCCTCAAGCAAATTAATCCAGTGGCCTACAAATTAAAACTCCCGGCCACCCTACGGATTCCCAACTCCTTCCACGTATCTCTCCTCAAACCCATTGTCTTTAACTCTTTTTCCAACAATCCGGGTGCTCCCCCTGCTCCGGTTTCCGCTGAAGACGTCTTTGAGGTAGAGAGTATTTTGGCCACCAAGAGGGTAAGAGGAAAGACCTTTTTTCTGGTAGATTGGAAGGGGTTTGGTCCTGAGGAGAGAACTTGGGAACCCAGGGAGAACATCAACGCCCCGCTTCTCCTTGAAAAATTTCTTTCTGGCAAAAAAAAGAGGGGGCCTAAAGGGGGGGTACAGTAGCATCGGCGTCTCTGCCCCTTGCTAGGCAGAGACGCCGTCCCTCTCAGCTCCCCGCTCCTGGCGCGGCGTCCTCCAGCACTTCTCTCCCCTCTGCTTCCGGCGCGCGCTCCTTCCCCGGCAGTGTGCTTAGGGCGCGCGCGCGCTCCCCCTCTCTTAAAGGGACCGCGCGCACCATCCTTAGGAGTCCCCGGCCAATTGCCGGAGGACCTCCCATATATAAGGCACCTCCTCCAAAATGGAGGTGCCCGAGCAAAGTTGTTTGCACTGTGTCTGATCTTTGCTTCAGCCCTCAGGTCCCACTGCTAGCCTGACTCCTCGTCCTGCCTGCCAGCCTGTTATCTGCCCGTTACCTGCCGAGCCTGCTCACCTGGAGCGCTCACCTGTTACCTGCCTTGGCTGTCTGTCCGCTCACCTGGGAGCGCCCACCAGTTACCTGCCAGTTACCTGCCTCGTCTGTCTGCCCGCTCATCTGGGAGTGCCCACAAGTTACCTGCTGTGTCCGTCAGCCCGCTCACCTGGGAGCGCCCACCAGTTACCTGCCAGTTACCTGCCTCGTCCGCCTACCCGCTCACCTGGGAGCGCCCACCAGTTACCTGCCAGTTACCTGCCTCGTCTGTCTGCCCGCTCACCTGGGAGCACCCGCCTGTTTCCTGCCAGCCTGCCTGGAGACCCTGCCGTTACTTGCTGTGACCACCTTCCTGGTAAACCTAAAGACTGCTACTTGCCCGGCTTTCTCGAACTGTGACCACCTGTCGGCTACCAGAGACTTCCGCCTGCTTGCCGTGTCCCAGCCATCTGACACGTGGGAGCCACCTGCTCTCTTACAAGGTCGTCCCCAGAGTAGCACCTGGTCCCTCAGCCCGGATCCTCTCTGGTCACGGTGTCGTTTGCTGCCATACGATCATGGTCGGTTCGGGTGGATACTTAGTCACGCCCCTCTGGGTCCCTCCTTGCACCTCGGCACAGAGGTTCCACCACCCGGACCCGTAACAGCCAGCAGTTGGCCCTAACTATTCTTAGAGAGCCATCAGCCAGCTATGCTTTGTTGTTCCCATTACTAAAGAGTGGGTCTCCTATACTGTTATTGCGTATGCTGGGCTGCCCAAAATTTGGCAGGGCTGCCCAAAATTTGGACGCATCCCAATACCCCTTTGAAGAGACTTAGAGGAGGGCCTCCTGAAAACAATGTTCCCATTATTAGGAAGTGGGTCTCTCATACTGTTTGCCTGTGCAGTGAATGCTAGGTGTAACGGGTCTGGGAGGTGGAACCTCAGAGCAACTATACAAAGGGGCAGTCCTTGTAAGGAAGCGGGTGGCTCCCAGGGAAGGCGGGCAGGTAGTCACGGCAAGTGACAGGGACAGTCTCTGGGTAGAAGGGCAGGAGGTCACGGCAAGTGACGGGGACAGTCTCAGGGTAGAAGGGCAGGAGGTCATGGCAAGTGACGGGGACAGTCTCTTGACAGGCGGATGGTCACGGCAAGTGACAACAGGGTAAGAGTCTCTAGACTGGCAGGTGGTCACGGCAAGTGACGGCAGAGCCTCCAGGTAGGCTAGCAGGCAGGTAGCAGGTGGGCGCTCCCAGGTGAGCGGGCAAGAGTCTCTGGACAGGCAGGTGGTAACGGCAAGTGACGGCAGAGCCTCCAGGTAGGCTAGCAGACAGGTAGCAGGTGGGCGCTCCCAGGTGTGCGGGCAAGAGTCTCTGGACAGGCAGGTGATCACGGCAAGTGACGGCAGAGCCTCCAGGTAGGCTAGCAGGCAGGTAGCAGGTGAGTGCTCCCAGGTGAGCGAGCAGGAGTCTCTGGACAGGCAGGTGGTCACGGCAAGTGACGGCAGAGCCTCCAGGTAGGCTAGCAGGCAGGTAGCAGGTGAGCGCTCCCAGGTGAGCGAGCAGGAGTCTCTGGACAGGCAGGTGGTCACAGCAAGTGACGGCAGAGCCTCCAGGTAGGCTAGCAGGCAGGTAGCAGGTGAGCGCTCCCATGTGAGCGGGCGGGCAGATCCATAGACAGACTGACAGGTGTTGGAAGGCAGACTGTCGGACCGCAGAAAGGCAAGCAGATAGACAGGAATCAGGTAGGTATCAAGCAGAGATCTGGCAGGTAACTGGCAGGTATCTGGTAACGGAACCTGAGGGCTGAAGCAGAGTTGAAAGGCTTTGCAACAACATTGCTCGGGCACCTCCATTTTGGAGGAGGTGCCTTATATATGGTGAGATGCTCCGGCCATTGGCTGGGGACTCCTTAGGACGACGCGTGCGGCCCCTTTAAGAGAGGGGGAGCGCGCGCGCGCCCTAAGCACAGAGGCCGGGAAGCAGCGCGCGCTGCCAGCAGAGCGGGAGGAAGCCGCCGGGCACGGAGCGGGGAGGTGAGGGGAACGGCGTCCCTGCCTAGCAGGAGGCAGGGACGCCGACGCTACACAAGGGCTGCCAAAAATTTGGAGGCACTCCAATGCCCCTTGGAAGAGACGTGGAGGTCAGAGGGCCTCATGAAAACAATGTTCCCATTATTAAGAAGTGGGTCTCTCATTGTGTTTGCCTATGCAGTGAATACAAGGGTTGCTAAAAATTTGGAGGCACTCTAATGCCCCTTGGAAGAGACGTGGAGGTCAGAGGGCCTCCTGAAAGCAATGTTCCCATTATTAGGAAGTGGGTCTCTCATACTGTTTGCCTGTGCAGTGAATGCAAGGGCTACCAAAAATTTGGAGGCACTCCAATGCCCCTTGGAAGAGGTCAGAGGGCCTCCTGAAAACAATGTTCCCATTATTAGGAAGTGGGTCTCCCATTGTGTTTGCCTATGCAGTGAATGCAAGGGTTGCCAAAAATTTGGAGGCACTCTAATGCCCCTTGGAAGAGACGTAGAGGGCCTCATGAAAAAATGTTCCCATTATTAGGAAGTGGGTCTCCACTTCCTAATTGGCCTATACAGTGAATTCAAGGGCTGCCGAAAATTGGGAGGCACTCCAATGCCCCTTGGAAAAGACGTGGAGGAGGGCCTCATAAAAAAATGTTCACATTAGAAAGGAGCGGGTCTCCTATACTTGTAATGCCCATGCACTAAGTGTATGGGCTGACAAACATTTACCCCTGGGAGGTATACATGAACATACTGTATAAAAAATTTTTTTACGACCATCATAAACACCCTTTAAAAAAAGTATGTGGATGTTGCATCATGGACCACGGTCACCCTGGTGATATGGTGGTGGAGGATTAGGATGAGGAGAAGGAGGAGGACAAGAGCAAATAGCCAAAATAAGGAAGCGTATACCCATGTGTGGGTGTGAAGAGGTGCATGGGAATACACCTCCCAAAAAAAGACACTGGATTTGAGTTTATGTTACGCTGCTATCATTTGGTGGTGTTGAGAAGTCTGGCCCAATCCAGCCTTTGTTCATTTTTAAAAGAGTCAGCCTGTCAGCATTTTCAGTTGACAAGCAGATGCGCTTATCAGTTATAATTCCACCAGCGGCACTAAAAACCCGCTCTGATAAAACGCTAGTGGCAGGGCAGGCCAGGATCTCCAAGACGTAGAGAGCCAGTTCATTACACGTGTCCAGCTTGGATATCCAATAATTATAAGGCTCAGAGGAATCACGGAGGAAGTTGGTACGGTCGGCAAGGTACTCCCTCAACATCTTCCCAAACTTTGCACTCCTTGTGAGAGTACCCCGCGCCTCAGGGCATGTGCGGTGGGAGGGGCTGAGAAAATTCTCCCAGAACTTTCACAGTGTTCCCCTGCCTCTGCTGGATTGGAGTTGTGTCTCTCTCGCCTGTAGTCCTTGGTTGTCCAATGAACTGTGACCTCTGCCGCCAGCGTTTTCAGATGGGATTTTTTTTGGGGACCTGTCCGCCTCAGGAATAAGAGATAGAAAGTTCTCCTTGTAGCGTGTGTCTAGAAGTGTCACCAACCAGTAATGACTGTCACCCAAAATTTTGAGAACGCGAGGGTCATGGAAAAGGCAGCGTAACTTAAACTCAGCCATGCAAACTGCTAACAGGCAAGACTTCCGTGTCCTCACCAAGAGGATGACTGACCATGCTCTCCTCCTTCTCCTCTTTGTCCTCAGGCCATCCACGCTGAAGAGATGGTATGACAGTTGTGCAGGTAGTACCGTCTATAGCACAGGAAACTAGCTACTATTCTTCCTCCTCCTCCTCTTTCTCATTGTCACTCAATCCACGTTCGGATGAGAGGAAGCTGGGCTGTGTGTAATCACCCTGTATGGTTCCTTGCTCCATCTCATCATGCTCCGCCTGCAATGCATCCTCTTTGATTGTGAGCAGAGAGCATTTCAGAAGACAGAGATGGGGGATGGTGACGCTAATTATGGCATCGTTGTCGCTCACCATCTTGGTGGAGTCCTCAAAGTTTTGGAGGATGGTACATATGTCTGACATCCATGTCCACTCCTGAGGTCTTATGTGTGGAGTCTGAACTGAATACCGACGGCCTTGTTGATGCTGGTACTCAACAACTGCCCTCTTCTGTTCACAAAATCCTTCACAACATCTGCAGTGTAGCGTCCCAACGCGTGGGGGCATCACACACCAGTCTGTGAGCCGGAAGCTGCAAACGCTGCTGAAACACGGCAAGGGTGGCGGAAGCTGTAGGTGACCTTCTAAAATGGGCACACAGGCGGCGTACTTTAACAAGCAGATCCGGCAGCTCCGGGTAGGATTTGAGATACTGCTGAACCACATGGTTAAGCCACCAGGTTCCGGCCATTGTTACACACGACCATGCCTGGCTGTAGGTTCAGCGGTGTGAGCCACAGATCTGCCTGCTCTTTCAGAGCTGTCCACAACTCTTCAGCATTGTGCGGTTTGTCACCTAAGCATATTAGCTTCAGCACAGCCTGTTGCCGCTTGGCCGAGGCAGTGCTGCAGTGCTTCCAGCTTGTGACTGATGTGGTCATTTCAGAGATGGAGGCTGAAGAGGAGGAGGAGGCTGAGGAGGATGAGGTGCAGGAGCTGTAGACTGTGGGGGCAACCCTGATTGACCTAGGGCCTGCAATCCTTGGTGTTGGGAGTACGTGTTCCATCCCAAGGTCCGACTGGGTCCTGGCTTCCACTATGTTAACCCAGTTTGCCGTCAGCGAGATGTACCATTCCTGCCCACAAGCACTTGTCCACGTGTCCGTGGTTAGGTGGACTTTCTCGGTAACTGCGTTGTTGAGGGCAAAGCTAATGTTTTGGGACACGTGCTTGTGTAATGCGGGGACGGCACACCGGGAGAAATAGTGGTGGCTGGGGACTGAGTACTGAGGGACGGCCGCCGCCATCAGGTCGCGGAATTCTTTCATCTCCACGAGCCTAAAATGCAACATTTCGAGCGCAAGCAGTCGCGAAATGTGGGAATTTAATAGTGTGGTCTGTGGGGCGTTGCACTTGCGTTCCAAGGACTGGGGTATGGACAACTGAACGCTGCGCTGGGACAAGGACGTGGACATGCTTCCTGATGCTGCTACTAGTTGGGTGCTTTGCTGCCATGTGTCTGATCATGCTGGTGATATAGACCTGACGACGCTGTGTGGCCAGACAATCACTGTAATGCTACAACCAACATGGCTGCGGCTTTACAGTGAGTGGCAGGCAATCCCTGCATGTTCATTGGCTCTGTAAAGAGCGCCAAACATGCAGGGAGGGGACCTGAGCATCTCGCAAGTACTCGGTGAGCTCCGAGCATCTCGAGTACTGAAATGCTCAGGTGAGTACCGAGTACTTGCGAGTATGCTCGCGCATCACTACTGGGCATATATTTTACATGTTTGTAAAAAAGCAAAGACACAATATTGTAAAAGTTTTAAAAGATTTTATTGTTCTAAAGATAATTACACCTCAGAATGATTCAGTCACAGATTTATGTAGGCACAAGACATTTTAAAAGATTTTATTGTTAGCCAAATCTACCTTATCAGGAGGGAAGAAACCATCATCTACTCGGGTCAAATGATCAGACAAAATGTGCCGGACAGTTGAATCAACAGTTAGCTGTGATCACAAAGACGCATGCTATTCAGACTTAATGAATCAAACTCTTATAGGCCCCCAAGTATAATGGTGTGTATTTTATACTGTTTGTAAAAAAAGGAAAGACAATATAAGTTTAAAGGTTCTATTGATCAAAGAAACAATTACATTTTAGAATGTATCAGACACAACCCAGTTTGGTATAGTACTATTCTGTAATATACAGAATGGTTTATAATAAATAACAGAGAATTATTTTACAATTATTACAGAATAACATACAAATAAAGTAATAAGATATACTATGACAGATATTTTACATTTATTACAGCATAATATACATCAGTGTTTCCCAAACCCCATCCTCACGGCCCCCCTTAGGTCATGTTTTCAGGATCTCCTTAGTATTGCACAGGTGAGAGAATTCCTGATGCCTTGATGATACTTCAATCACCTGTGTAATACTAAGGAGATCCTGAAAACATAACCTGTGGGGGGCCGTGAGGATGGGGTTTGGGAAACACTGATATACATCATTACAATTCTTACAGAATAAATAAAAAGTATTACAATCATATACAGCAAACTGTATTTAATAATATTCAGTATTACAACTTGGAGACAATTCATGATATAGTACAATTCTGTAACATACATAATGGATTATATTAAGTAACAGAGAAATACAATTATTTTACAATTATTACAGAATAATATACAAATAAAATAGTTAATAATATATACTATGACAGATATTTTACATTTATTACAGCATAATATACACATATAAGGGAGGGATAAGTAGAGAGGGTAAGAGAGAGTGGGAGAGAGTAAGGGAGGGGGGCGAGGGAAATTGTTTTCTCTTCCTGTAGATCTTATTTTAATTTTCGTGAAGACAGGTCAGATCCATATAATAGTACATTAAAATGTGTCAGTAGATGTGATTTATTTTGAAAGTATATACTGTATATAAATGCTAAATATTGAGGCTAATGCTGCTGGTTGCTATTCCACTTCAATTTAACCAGGTGGTCAGTTCTGAAGTTTCTCTGAATGCAATCCAAGGCGCCCAGGTGTTATATAGCTTGTCGGTGCTTTGGCCTATCAGTTGCTCCATTCTAAGAATATTATTAAGTTCGGATACAAAATCAGAGTGTGATGGGGAGTTTGTTTGTGTCCAGTAGCGGGGGATTAGATTTCTGATAGCTGTGAGGAAGTGTCTAAATCTGGAGATGGATATGTCACATAAAGATAGTAAGGCTAATTCCATAGTAGGATGGATTTTGTATAGAGTCAAATATTGCTAACCATAGACTTTTAATTGGTGGGCATGACCACCATATGTGTGAGTACGAGCACCTTTCCTCCCAACATCTCCAACATATGTCTGGAGTTGTAGGGAACATGGAATGAATAGTGGATGGACATCTTGACCACCAAGATAGTATCTTGTAGCTTCTCTCTTGGGACACTGAACAGAGTGAGGATCTGAATGTGAATAGGAGAATTTTAGAGCGGTCCTCAGGTGATAGGGGTTTTCCCAGGTCACTCTCCCATTTTGAGAAGAATAAAGGGGGATCATGTGATGTTATTTGATTCTCTTGGAATGTCTTGTATAGTAGAGAGATGGTTTGGTTTGGTGGGCTCCTCATCAGGCACTGAGATTCAAAAAAATTGAGTGGCCTAAAAATATTAGCCTGCTTAGATATTGTGTTCATAAAACTTTTCAGTTGTTCATAGAACTATGAGCCTACTGGAGGTTTGATTCCAAAGAATATATCCCATAATGTTTTCATTTTGGAGTGGTCTATGTAATCATAAACAATTGGATATTTTTCTTTGTGTTTGTTAAGAAAGATTGTTTTATTTATACCTGCCGGAAAGGCTGGGTTGTCGGAAATTGGTGTTAATGGGCCTGGTATGGATGACATATGAAGTGTTCTGTTGCCATGTCTGATGAATAAGACCAGGTTCCTAGTGAGAAAGGAGGAAGTGCCACTATGTTCATCTGCGTTTCTTCCTGACCATAAAGTCACCAAAGGATTATATTGAGAGAGAGACACCTCCAAGTCCACCCATTTCTTGCTATTTTTATGGTGAAATAGATTTAGAGTACAGATTCCGAGTGAAGCATAATTATAGAGAGAAAAATCCGGAAGACCCAAACCTCCAGCTTGTTTTGATCTGCTGAGTAAAAAATATGATATGCGTGGGCATTTGTTGGACCATATGAATCTTGTTATTGCCTTCTTGAGTCTAGAGAAAAAAGGAAGCTGGAAGAAAGAGGGGAATTGTTTGAAAGAAATATAAGAGGCGTGGTAGAAGGTCCATTTTAATTGCATTTATCCTTCCAAGCCAAGATAGTTGTAATTTATTCATTTTCAAGTTCTATCCTATGTAAAGCTGTCTTATAATTAGCATCGTATAATTGTGATGTTTTTGCGGTTCATTTTATACCCAAGTAAGTGAGGAAATCAGAGCGCCATTTAAAAAGAAAAGAGGAGCATAACTGGGATACCAAAATTGGTTGTAGTGATATATTCAACATCTCAGATTTGTGGGAGTTTATTTTGAAATTACTTAAGAAGCAAATTTGTGCAATTCCGAGATAATGTTGGGTAAACTAGTAATGGGAGGTGTGACATATAAGAGTATATCATCTGCGAAGAATGCCAATTTGTGCTCCTCTGATTGGATCTTTGTTCCCTTTATTGATGGGTTGTTGTGTATTGCGACTGCCAAATGTTCCATGGTTAACACATACAGTAAAGGCGACAATGGACAACCCTGTCTTGTGCCATTGCGTATATGGAACGGGCATTATAGAGATCCATTAACTTTGACCTGAGCGGTGGGGGAAGCATAAAGCGCTGCAATTCTCCGCAACATATTTTCTCTAAGCCCAATACCTTCAAGCGTCTGGAACATAAATTCCCAGTGTACCCTATCGAATGCTTTTTCAGCGTCGATTGACAGGACACACATGGGGTCGCCCCCTCTTCCCGCTCTGTCTATTAATGATATAGACCTTATGGTGTTATCTCTTGCTTCTCGCCCAGGTATAAAGGCTACCTGATCCTGGTTTATCAAATTCGGCAGAAGGTGACCCAGTCTCCTCGATATCATTTTTGCGTAAATTTTGATGTCTATATTTATTAGACAAATGGGACGGCAGTTGCTACATAAAGATAGATCTTTTCCTAGCTTTGGTATCACCGTTATGTGGGCAATTAGGGCTTGCGGTGGAAAGGAGCCACCTGATGACACAAAATTACATGTTGATAGGAATAAAGGGCATAATAAATCGGAGAACTGTTTGTAAAAACCAGCAGTATACCCGTTGTAAGGCGGCAGTGTTCACACTGTGCAGTGACTGAGGCAGTGATCCAAGCAAGTCCAACATAAGCAGCTTTTATTCAGAAAAACTTACAGGTAAACAGAAAGTCCTCCGGTTCGCAGCCGGGTTAACACAAGTCCATAACAACGGTTGCCGGGGGCAACGGCCGCGCCGGGCCGCTTAGAGCCTGACGGGTGCAGAGCCTTCCCAGGCTAGGGTTCAGCTGTACACAGTCCTGCCAAGTTTTCCTGCTGTGCTCCTAGCAGGTCCCAACACTGAACAACACTAATCCCTAATGTTTTAAAGGACCTGTGGCAAGAGCCACTGGAAAACCCGGGTTGGAGGGAGGAGGCCGCCCCACTTCCTGTAGCCTCCTCCAAGAAATGAAGGCCATGACGGGTTTTACTTAATCTGCCTTAGCCAGATAGCCTAACCAGGTCATTGCTCACCTTCATTCCTGCATTGCAGCCGCAGGTGTGTTTGTGACTGCAATGCACTCCAATGGATTTAATAGGTCTCTGTACACATTCTGGGGGATATATAACGTCCCTCGTATACAATCCCAGTCACTGCCTCACGCCGTCTGGTTCAGGACTCTTTCCTAGTTTTAATTCTTTAACTACACAAGTGACCTCCTCTAGGATAAAATCTTTTTCCAAATATATTTCCTCAGGTACTGTAGGCAATTTGTTCAGTTGTAAATAAGATTTGATTTTGTAATGGAGTGAATGTGTGGGGGGATCTTTTAAGTGTCCAGCTATGTTGTATAGGGACTGATAGTAGTCATTAAAACCCGAAAGTATGTCTTTGGTACTATGGACCTTCTTCCCCTTAGTAATTTTTATGAATGGGATAAAAGTATGTGGGTTGTATGGATGCAAGGCTCTCGCCAAAAGTTTACCACTTTTGTTACCCAGTTGATAGAAACGACTTCTGACCCTTTCTCTCAGGCAACGTGTTTTCTGGTCTAAGATAGTAAGTAGTTTTAGTCTGGTTGTGGAAGTTGTGTTAATGTGAGTGGTGACAAGTCTTGTTTATGTCGCGTCTTAAGTTTGTAAATCTGCGAAGAGAGGCTAATTATTTCAGCAGAGCGTTCTTTTTTAAGGTGAGTACTCTGTGATATGACTACTCCTCTCAGAACGCTTTTCAGAGCCTCCCATTTAATTGAAAGAGATGTAGGGTCCACATCATGATACGCAATGAAGTTTTCAATGGTTTGTTTCACTTCTGAATTACATACAGGATCCTGCAATAGGTTTTCATTTAAGCGCCATGAAAAGCTAGATCTCAGGAGTCAATCCAGTTGCATCGAGAAGTACACTGCTCAAAAAAATAAAAGGAACACTCAAATGACACATCCTAGATCTGAATGAATGAAATATTCTCATTGAATACTTTGTTCTGTAAAAAGTTGAATGTGCTGACAACAAAATCACACAAAAATCATCAATGGAAATCAAATGTATTAACCAATAGAGGCCTGGATTTGGAGTCACCCCCAAAATTAAAGTGGAAAAACACACTACAGGCTGATCCAACTTTGATGTAATGTCCTTAAAACAAGTCAAAATGAGGCTCAGTATTGTGTGTAGCCTCCACGTGCCTGTATGACCTCCCTCCAATGCCTGGGCATGCTCCTGATGAGGTTGAGGATGGTCTCCTGTGGGATCTCCTCCCAGACCTGGACTAAAGCATCCACCAACTCCTGGACAGTCTGTGGTGCAACGTAACGTTGGTGGATGGAGCGAGACATGATGTCCCAGATGTGCTCAATTGGATTCAGGACTGGGGAACGGGCGGGCCAGTTCATAGCTTCAATGCCTTCATCTTGCAGGAACTGCTGACACACTCCAGCCACATGAGGTCTGGCATTGTCCTGCATTAGGAGGAACCCAGGGCCAACCGCACCAGCATATGGTGTCACAAGGGGTCTGAGGAGCTCATCTCGGTACCTAATGGCAGTCAGGCTACCTCTGACAAGCACATGGAGGGCTGTGCGGCCCTCCAAAGAAATGCCACCCCACACAATTACTGACCCACTGCCAAACCGGTCATGCTGAAGGATGTTGCAGACAGCAGATTGCACTCCACAGCGTCTCCAGACTCTGTCACGTCTGTCACATGTGCTCAATGTGAACCTGCTTTCATCTGTGAAGAGCAAAGGGCGCCAGTGGCGACTTTGCCAATCCTGGAGTTCTGTGGCAAATGCCAAGCGTCCTGCACGGTGTTGGGCTGTGAGTACAACCACCATCTGTGGACTTCAGGCCCTCATACCACCCTCATGGAGTCGGTTTCTAACCATTTGTGCAGACACATGCACATTTGTGGCCAGCTGGAGGTCATTTTGCAGGGCTCTGGCAGTGCTCCTCCTGTTCCTCCTTGCACAAAGGTGGAGGTAGCAGTCCTGCTGCTGGGTTGTTGCCCTCCTACGGCCCCCTCCACGTCTCCTGGTGTACTGGCCTGTCTCATGGTAGCGCCTCCAGCCTCTGAACACTACGCTGTCAGATACAGCAAACCTTCTTGGCACAGCTCGCATTCATGTGCCATCCTGGATGATCTGCACTACCTGAACAACTTCTGTGGGTTGTAGAGTCTGTCTCATACTACCACGAGTGTGAAAGCACAACCGACATTCAAAAGTGACCAAAACATCAGCCAGAAAGCATTGGGACTGAGATGTGGTCTGTGGTCCCCACATGCAGAACCACTCCTTTATTGAATGAGTCTTGATAATTGCCAATAATTTCCATCTATTGTCTATTCCATTTGCACAACAGCATGTGAAACTGATTGTCAATCAGTGTTGCTTCTTAAGTGGACAGTTTGATTTCATAGAAGTTCAAAGAATTCTGTCTGTCTGTGTGCATCCTGGATGTAATCTGACATGTTCATAATGACTACAGCTCCTCCTTTGTCTGCGGGTTTGATGATGATATTGTTGTTGGCTTTTAAAGATTGTATGGCTTTTCTTTCCTCCATACTGATATTGTGCGGCACTTTGTGGTGTCTGTCCAAAATGTCAGATTTAACTTTTTTACGGAAACAGTCTATGTAGTGATCCAGAGTTTGGTTGTGCACAGGTTGTGGGGTCCAGTTTGTCCTCTTTTTCTTTTTTGCTGTGTTGTTCAGATTATCTTGTGGTGTGATATCTGCATGGTTGTGAAAGAATTCTTTAAGCCGTAATCTGTGGAAGAATTCCTCAATATCACTACAAAACTGAGCCGTATTTTGCAACAAAAAAACCTAATTTGATCTCCCTGACTTATCAGTAGGAGGCATTACAACTTACACCTCATGAACAAATGTCGTACTGTAACATCTCTCAAATGTTGTGCCTTTTGTCTTATGAATTAATTTGTAATCTTGCCTGACGAAGGAGCATCTGTGCTCTGAAAGCTTGCATATACAGTACAGACCAAAAGTTTGGACACACCTTTTCATTTAAAGATTTTTTCTGTATTTTCATGGCTATAAAAATTGTACATTCACACTGAAGGCATCAAAACTATGAATAAACACATGTGGAATTATATACTTAACAAAAAAGTGTGAAACAACTGAAAATATGTCTTATATTCTAGGTTCTTCAAAGTAGCCACCTTTTGCTTTGATGACTGCTTCGCACACTCTTGGCATTCTCTTGATGAGCTTCAAGAGGTAGTCACCGGAAATGGTCTTCCAACAATCTTGAAGGAGTTCCCAGAAATGCTTAGCACTTGTTGGCCCTTTTGCCTTCACTCTGCCGTCCAGCTCACCCCAAACCATCTCGATTGGGTTCAGGTCTGGTGACTGTGGAGGCCAGGTCATCTGGCGTAGCACCCCATCACTCTCCTTCTTGGTCAAATAGCCCTTACACAGCCTGGAGGTGTGTTTGGGGTCATTGTCCTGTTGAAAAATAAATGATGGTCCAACTAAACGCAAACTGGATGGAATAGCATGCAGCTGCAAGATGCTGTGGTAGCCATGCTGGTTCAGTATGCCTTCAATTTTGAATAAATCCCCAACAGTGTCACCAGCAAAGCACCCCCACACCATCACACCTCCTCCTCCATGCTTCACGGTGGGAACCAGGCATGTAGAGTCCATCCGTTCACCTTTTCTGCGTCGCACAAAGACACGGTGGTTGGAACCAAAGATCTCAAATTTGGACTCATCAGACCAAAGCACAGATTTCCACTGGTCTAATGTCCATTCCTTGTGTTCTTTAGCCCAAACAAATCTCTTCTGCTTGTTGCCTGTCCTTAGCAGTGGTTTCCTAGCAGCTATTTTACCATCAAGGCCTGCTGCACAAAGTCTCCTCTTAACAGTTGTTGAAGAGATGTGTCTGCTGCTAGAACTCTGTGTGGCATTGACCTGGTCTCTAATCTGAGCTGCTGTTATCCTGCGATTTCTGAGGCTGGTGACTCGGATAAATTTATCCTCAGAAGCAGAGGTGACTCTTGGTCATCCTGTCCTGGGGCGATCCTCATGTGAGCCAGTTTCTTTGTAGCACTTGATGGTTTTTGCCACTGTACTTGGGGACACTTTCAAAGTTTTCCCAATTTTTCGCACTGACTGACCTTCATTTCTTAAAGTAATGATGGCCACTCGTTTTTCTTTACTTAGCAGCTTTTTTCTTGACATAATACAAATTCTAACAGTCTATTCAGTAGGACTATCAGCTGTGTATCCACCAGACTTCTGCACAACACAACTGATGGTCCCAATCCCATTTATAAGGCAAGAAACCCCACTTATTAAACCTGACAGGAAACACCTGTGAAGTGAAAACCATTTCCGGTGACTACCTCTTGAAGCTCATCAAGAGAATGCCAAGAGTGTGCAAAGCAGTCATCAAAGCAAAAGGTGGCTACTTTGAAGAACCTAGAATATAAGACATATTTTCAGTTGTTTCACACTTTTTTGTTAAGTATATAATCCACATGTGTTAATTCATAGTTTTGATGCCTTCAGTGTGAATGTACAATTTTCATAGTCATTAAAATACAGAAAAATCTTTAAATGAGAAGGTGTGTCCAAACTTTTTGTCTGTACTGTATATATATATTTCTTTCCTGGTTAGCCAATAAAGGTATGACAAAAAGTATACTTTTGTCATTTTTGGCATAAAAGTATTTACATTGATATTTTCACAGTGTAATATACTGTACTAACTTGCCTGATTCATGTGTCTGATGTGATACAGCTAAGGGCTTAATAGTGACCAGCTGTGGTTTTTGTCTTTGAAATGTCTTGTACCTACATAAATCTGTGACTGAATCATTCTGATGTGTAATTATCTTTAGAACAATAAAATATTTTAAAACTTTTACAATATCATGTGTTTGCTTTTTTACAAACGTGTAAAATATATGCCCAAACAATAAGAATCACCCTAACAAATAAGAATAAATACTCTGCTGGGGCTATAAAATTCATATAAAATGAGAATTACACTATCAAATAAGAGTAAATAATCTGATAGCAAAATCAAACGCCTATAAAATTCCCATAAAATGCTGAACAAAATACAATAGATGGCCTGATAAGGGAGGGGTTTGATAGACTTTGATAAGGGGCCTGGCACCTGTCAAATTGAGTTTGACAAAACGTTGGACTGCTACACTACTCACAACAAATATATAGATAAAGCCATACACTAAACATTGGACTGCTACACTACTCACAACAAATATATAGATAAAGCCATACACTAAACATTGGACTGCTACACTACTCACAACAAATATATAGATAAAGCCATACACTAAACATTGGACTGCTACACTACTCACAACAAATATATAGATAAAGCCATACACTAAACATTGGACTGCTACACTACTCACAACAAATATATAGATAAAGCCATACACTAAACATTGGACTGCTACACTACTCACAACAAATATATAGATAAAGCCATACGCTAAACATTGGACTGCTACACTACTCACAACAAATATATAGATAAAGCCATACACTAAACATTGGACTACTACACTACTCACAACAAATATATAGATAAAGCCATACACTAAACATTGGACTGCTACACTACTCACAACAAATATATAGATAAAGCCATACACTAAACATTGGACTACTACACTACTCACAACAAATATATAGATAAAGCCATACACTAAACATTGGACTGCTACACCACTCACAACAAATATATAGATAAAGCCATACGCTAAACATTGGACTACTACACTACTCACAACAAATATATAGATAAAGCCATACACTAAACATTGGACTGCTACACTACTCACAACAAATATATAGATAAAGCCATACACTAAACATTGGACTGCTACACTACTCACAACAAATATATAGATAAAGCCATACGCTAAACATTGGACTGCTACACTACTCACAACAAATATATAGATAAAGCCATACGCTAAACATTGGACTACTACACTACTCACAACAAATATATAGATAAAGCCATACACTAAACATTGGACTGCTACACTACTCACAACAAATATATAGATAAAGCCATACACTAAACATTGGACTGCTACACTACTCACAACAAATATATAGATAAAGCCATACGCTAAACATTGGACTACTACACTACTCACAACAAATATATAGATAAAGCCATACACTAAACATTGGACTGCTACACTACTCACAACAAATATATAGATAAAGCCATACACTAAACATTGGACTGCTACACTACTCACAACAAATATATAGATAAAGCCATACACTATACATTGGACTGCTACACTACTCACAACAAATATATAGATAAAGCCATACGCTAAACATTGGACTACTACACTACTCACAACAAATATATAGATAAAGCCATACACTAAACATTGGACTGCTACACTACTCACAACAAATATATAGATAAAGCCATACACTATACATTGGACTGCTACACTACTCACAACAAATATATAGATAAAGCCATACGCTAAACATTGGACTACTACACTACTCACAACAAATATATAGATAAAGCCATACACTAAACATTGGACTACTACACTACTCACAACAAATATATAGATAAAGCCATACACTATACATTGGACTGCTACACTACTCACAACAAATATATAGATAAAGCCATACACTAAACATTGGACTGCTACACTACTCACAACAAATATATAGATAAAGCCATACACTAAACATTGGACTGCTACACTACTCACAACAAATATATAGATAAAGCCATACACTAAACATTGGACTGCTACACTACTCACAACAAATATATAGATAAAGCCATACACTAAACATTGGACTACTACACTACTCACAACAAATATATAGATAAAGCCATACACTAAACATTGGACTGCTACACCACTCACAACAAATATATAGATAAAGCCATACACTAAACATTGGACTGCTACACTACTCACAACAAATATATAGATAAAGCCATACACTATACATTGGACTGCTACACTACTGCTGTGTTTTATGTTTCGTTCCTAAATAAAAAATTAAAGAAAAAAAAAAAGTAGGTGATGCAACTGTAATTAGTATTATGTCATTGGAGCGGAGTTGGTGCTTTTTCATTTGTCACCCTAAGGCTCTGCTCACACATTGCTTTTTTGCTGCAGCCAAAACTTGATCTCTTGGCAGTATAAAAAGCTGTACACAAAAAATGCCGGTTTTGTTGGCTTTCTCGCTGCTTTTCTTGCTGTGTTTTACTGCATTTTTTGCTGCATTTTTCAGGATCCCAAAGTCCATGTTTGCTTCCACCATACAAGCATGAACAAAATAAGGTGTTAGGCCACCAATACAAGACGTATGTGAAACTATAAAACATTTTTGAAAATTATTTAATGGAAAAAGTTTATGTCTGAAAAAAATAGTGACTATTCTGGACAAAAAAAGTTTATATGAGTTTATGAAAAAACACACAACTGAAATCTAAAAACAGCGGGGGACTTGAATTGGTCTGGCTTAGTTTACCTAACACATTGCTAGAGCATTGAGTTGGTTAGACATTGCTTACTTTCACACATAGGTAGCGCCAGGGAGTTGGTCAGAAATTGTTCCATCTCACAAATTGGTAGAGTATTGAGTTGGTCAGGCATTACTTACTTTAGCACAATCACTAATTTAATTAAACTGTATTAATACTAACAGCCATCATCAGGTGAGGGAGCCAAGATATTTTGGTTTAAATTTGGGAAAATCACAAAAAATAAAATGGTCTCACATCCTGCTGTACATGTTTTTTGTCACTAAAAACTCTGCAAAAATTGATGGCGATGTTTTTGCTGCTTTTTGTCATTGCTTTCTATGAGTGAAAAAATGCTGCAAATCCGCTAAAAGAATTGACATGCTCCAGTTTTCCAATTCAGTGAGGAAAAAAAAACGCGTGTGCATGAGATTTCTAAAGTCTCATAGCTTTTGCTGGCACAGTAAAAAGCAGCTTTTAATTTGCATAATAAAAAAAGGCAGCAAAAACGCAACGTGTGAAAATAGCCTAAGATGATAGAATATTGAAGGCTCAATAGAGTACATAGATGATGTAATAAACTAGGAACTAACAATGTAATAATGATGAGGAAATAATAAAGACGCCTGTATGAAAGGTGTCATAAGTAATTACAACCTCCTCTGGATGTTGAAATTAGAGCCAATCAGGAAATTTAGGCATCATATTCATTTTCAGCACCACAAAATTAGTTGGGTTCAACTGTTTTTCTCTCTGAACCAATTTGGCTGTAGAACAGAGTGATTAATCACTCCAAAAACATCAATTTATTGTGGTATAATATATGGCAGGATGAGTCCAGTCAACAGCCATTAAGATTAAAAGGGGTGTCCACTACCTGGACAACCACTTTTTAAGTAAAGTAGTCCCCCTTATAAACTAAAAACCCCAAATACTCACCTCCCGTACTGGCCGTTCCAGCGATGTGAGCGCTAGGTCTCCCATGACATTGGTTTGCCATATGAGCCCTGCAGACAATCAATGACCGCTAATGGCTGCTGCACTCTCACTTCTTTTGTTTGTCCGAGCTTCACGCCTTTGGATGAACCTTGGACAAACGGAAGTAGTCAAAGCGCAGCAGCCTAATTGCAGTCCCTCATTGGCTGCAGGGCTCACATGCAATAACAATGTCACAGAAGACGGCGCTGGTAGGGGAGGTGACCATACGGTGCATTTATTTTATAAAGGCAATGGGTGTTTTATTTAAGAATGGGTTGTCCAGGTAGCTGACAACCTCTTTAATGTGTTAAGCCTTGTCAGATTGGAGGAATTGCATAGCTTCAGGCCTTACAAATATAGCATGGGAGACTGGCTAGGGACCTTTGCTTCCATTTTCTGTTCCACATGTTTATTATCAACTCAGCTGATTAATCAGAAGTCCACTAACCTGCAATCTTTAAGCACAGGATGCTGGGACTGATGAGTTTTACCAGTGGCAGTCCCTGCGACCATCTAAGACGCCTTCGTTTAGAGCCCTAGAAGTATGAGAAGTCCTCTATCGGCCTGGATGAGAAGGTCTTTATCCTGGTGGCAAAATCTACCCAGTAGGAAATCCTTCTTCTGATTAAAATGGAGGCATCGTCACCACAAAACACTCCCAATGACGCAGGATAACAATATTTCTGTACAGCATTACCTCACAATGTTCATCTGAGGAATAAGCAATATCTTTCAACCTCAGGGAATCGAGCGCAAGTTTCTTATTCTTCCATTTTCTTACTTTATTGATCAGAGACATAACAAAGTTGCATATCACTAGAGCCTCTTGCATAAACTTTAAGGTGACGCATGGTTGCTGTCAATAATGAAGGCGACAAGCCTGATAAAGCAACATGATCGAGCAAGAAACTTTTCAAGCACCTGTTAATTTTTTGTACATTTTGTTATTCCTTAAGGAAAGCAGCCCATCATGTTTTACAACCCTCAACTAATTGTCCATCACAATATAAAGTTATTTTTTGTACAGTGTACTCACTTCTCGGATATCCAGCCAAATCCTTGCTACTTTTAAAACAACATCTTGAATTTCACATTTCACCTTACATTATTTCTTCTAGGCTCTGCTATAAATCCCATGAGGCATTTGCACAACATTAAAGGAGCAGCTGTAGCCATTACCATCTCTGCCTGCTGTAATTATTCTGCCCTTAAATTTCACACTATGCATATAGAGTCAATGAGGTTGAACTGTAAACTTAATTGAAATTGTGAGATACAAGCTGTCTAATCATCATCAGAAACTGTTAGAGGAGTTTCTGTGTGTCAGGAGTTTCTGTCCACCTCTGTGTAGAACTTATGTGGTACACATACCTCTCAACTGCCCGAGATCCTGCAGGACTTTCTCCAATTTGGGGTGATATCCTGCTGTCCAGGGTAGTTGGGGGAATGCCCCAACTTCAGCAGTGTCTGTGTCCAACACAGTGTATCAAAGACAGGTCTTTCCTACACTGTTCACTCTATGTAAAGATTTAAAGTCCTGCCAGCACTGATGCAGTGTTTTGAATCATAGAAAGGTAGAGTTGGAAGGAACCATCTGGTTCAAACCCCTGCTCCATGCAGGATTCACTAAACCATCTCAGACAGATGTCTGTCCAGCCTCTGTTTGAAAGCTTCCATTGAAGGAGAACTCGCCACCTCTCCTGGCTGCCTGTTCCACTCATTGATCACCCTCACTGTCAAAAAGTTTTTTCTAATATCTAATCTGTGTCTCCTCCCATTCAGTTTCATCCCATTGCTTCTAGTCTTTGTTCAAATGAGAATAAAGATGATCCCTCTACAGTGTGACAGCCCTTCAGATATTTGTAGACAGCTATTAAGTCTCCTCTCAGTCTTCTCTTTTGGAAACTAAACATTCCCAAATCCTCTAACCATTCCTCAAAGACATTGTTTGTACACCGGTCACCATTCTGGTCGCTCTTTTCCCAATTTGTTTCAGTGTCTTCATGTCTTTTTTAAAATGTGGTGCCCAGAACTGGACACAGTATTTTCGATGAGGTCTGACCAAAGAGGAGTAGAGGAGGAATATTACTTCACGTGATCTAGACTGTATGTTTCTGTTAATGCAACCCAGAATTGTATTTGCCTTTTTTGCTGCTGTATCACACTGTTGACTCATATTCAGTCTGTGATGTATTAGTATACCCAAGCCTTTTTCACATGTGCTGTTGCATAGCCCTATTCCTCCCATTCTGTATATGCTTTTTTCATTTTTCTTGCCCAGATGTAGGACTTGGGTCAAAGTAGAAGGATAAGAAATGATAAGCAGGAGCAACAAGCATTGAAAGAAATGCAGTAATGGAATGATGTCATTTTCAAAATGGCAGAGAAAGGGGGAAATCTAGTCATATGGCCTTTTGAGCTATATGAAAAACAGGCCTGTAGGCTATTATTAGATAAAAATTGTTATGCTAGGCTGCCTCAGAATCCCCTTACTCGATACCAGCAAGATCTGGTGGATATCTTACAAAGAGTCTTTGCAAATGGCATCATCCCTAAAAAAATCTTAGGTAAAATAGCCTCACTAAAACCCAAACTATCAACTTTCTATTTAATCCCAAAATTACATAAAAACTTGATGGACCCCCACCCTCCCCCCGGACGCCCTATAGTGTCCGGAAATGGTGGTCTTTGGGAGACAATATGTCAAATGATTGACCATTTTTTAAAGCCAATTGTATCCACCTTACCGTCATATATTCAGGACACCATGTCGGCATTAAGACGATTGCATCAGATTCATCTAGAGGAAGGAATGGTATTAGTGGTGGCAGATGTAGAAGCATTATATACATCAATAAAACACTCGGATGGGTTGAGAGCAGTGAACTGGTACTTGATTAATAGTAATATGGATGCATCCCTAATCGAGATCCTTATGGTTTTACTGGAATTTGTCCTAAAACATAATTGCTTTACATTTAACGACCAGATTTTCATTCAATCCCAAGGGACAGCTATGGGGGCGGCATGTGCCCCCTCATATGTGAACCTCTTCATGGGAGCATGGGAGAGAGAAGTCCTACAGTCCTCTCCAGTTGTGGGCTCAGACAGAGCCCACAACTGGATGAGATATATAGATGACATACTCTTTGTATGGGAGAGCACAAGTGATGAGCTGGGGCAGTTCATGAAGAGCTTAAATATAAATATCAATGTGAAATTAACATATTCAAGTGGTGTACATGTGAACTTCCTGAATATTGACCTCCAGGTAACAACAGATGGATTAATTAATACGGACATTTTCTGTAAACCAAATTCAACCAATTCCATTTTACATCCCAGCTCCTCTCATCTGCCCTCAACCATACAAAGCATACCGACTAGCCAGTACCTTCGAGCTAAAAGGATCTGCTTTACTGAGGAAAATTTCGAACATCAAGCCGCTGATCTATACACGCGATTTAGAGACAGAGGGTATGGACATAGAGTTATCAGATGAGGGTACAAAACAGCACAAAACAGTTCAAGGGACAAGCTGTTATATAATAATAAGGGAGGCAGTATCAGATCAGGCAAGATTAATTACTCCATTTAATGGCCAGTGGAAGGAATTTAAAAACATTATCCATAGGCACTGGGGAGTCCTGCAAACAGACCCCATTTTAGGAAGAATTATTACGCACAAACCAAGCATTACTGCTAAAAGATCCAAAAACCTAAAAGACCTATTGGTTCGGAGCCATTGCTTAAATAAGAACACTAAGACAGACTCCTTTAGGAACCACATTAAGGGCTTTTTCCCTTGTGGACACTGCAAGGCCTGCTTAAACTTGATTAAAACTCAATTTTTTTTTAATTCTGATAGAACGAGGGGATTTACAATTCATACATTTTTGACGTGCTCCTCAAAAGGAGTTATCTATTTGGCTGAATGCCTGTCACGGGTGTGTCGCCACGAAGATCGTCACGATTACACAGCCTGACTTCTCGCAGCTGACTTTTTGGTGCTTTGTGTTTTTCGGCAGTGAGGGAGTTAATTCTCTCTCTCTCTGTGCTAGACGAGGTCCAGCCTCGCCCAGCTGCAATCAATGCTGCTGTAGTGAGACTCCTTCAAATGCCTGCTGGTCTGTTAGGGAAGTGTCGGTGAAAGCATTTCATGCAGACTAACAGAGCGGATCGTGGTATTTGGAGTTTCAGAGATAAGTGTATTCGGAGAGTTTTTTCCCTTCCTCGCTTTATCATTTATCTCCTTTCCCGTTGGTGTTCCCTCTGTTGTAGTTGTGTAGTTTTTGTATGCAAGGTGGTTTTGGTTTTTCCCTTGTACTGTCTCGTTCGTCTAAGTACTGTGTGTGGGCATATTATTACTTGTCCCCTTTTGTTGTGATCGGGGTCCTTCTCAGGACTAGATTACTTAGGTGCAGGGATCCTCAGGAGGTAGGGGTTACGCTGGCGGCCTGGACCTCTGTACCTTTAACAGTACCTCCAGGTTGAGGGATTAGTCAGGGCCCCAGCTTTGGGTCAGCTTAGGCCCCCTACCTCCAGTATACAGAGACAGCGTGACATTTTCACCGACCACTTAGTTTTTCTCCAGCTACCATGGATCCAGTAGCCAGTCTAGCTCGGCAGTTGCAGAGTTTGTCCATAGAGCTGGCGGACGTTAGGTCCAAGGTTTTGTATCCTCAGGAGCAAGCCGGACCAGAACCTAAAGTAGCTCTCCCTGACAGGTTCACTGGGGGGCGGGACAAGTTTTTTGTTTTCCGGGAGGCATGCAAGTTGTACTTTCGGCTGCGGCCTCGGTCATCGGGGAGTGAAGAACAAAGGGTGGGAATTGTCATCTCGCTCCTACAAGGGGACCCACAATCTTGGGCGTTCTCTCTTCCCCCGGGCTCCCCGGCTCTCCAGTCAGTGGATAGGTTTTTCGCTGCTCTGGGACTCGTATATGATGACCCAGATCGGATCTCCCTTGCTGAGTCTAAGTTACGTAGGATTCAGCAGGGAGATCGTCCGGCGGAGGAATTCTGTTCGGAGTTCCGTAGGTGGGCCACGGACACCCAGTGGAATGACCCGGCTCTTAGGAGCCAGTTTTGTCAAGGTTTATCCGACAAATTACAGGATGTGTTGGCACAGTATGACTCTCCCGCGTCACTGGAAGCCGCTATGGCCCTTGCTATTCGCGTTGACAGACGGCTTCGGGAGAGGTGCGGGATAACTCTACCCCCTGTGATGACTCCACCTCCTACAAGGTCCCCTCATATGGTGGTTCCCCTGGTCAGTCCAGAGGAGCCTATGCAATTAGGAGGGACATCATTTCGGGGGAGGGGACCGGTGGTGCGCCATAAGACAGGAAGGTGTTTCTTCTGCGGGAGAAAGGGACATTTTATTGGGGGGTGTCCATCCCGTCCCTTGCAGAGTGAAGAGTCGTCGGAAAACTGTTGATCCCAGGTTGTGTGGTGGACGGCAATCTGGGAGTAGGTATTTCGTCCCTAGGTTCGTCTCAGTTTCTCGTACCGGCGGAGGTGGTGGTGGGTACGAGAACTGAGAGGATATCTGTTCTTCTGGATAGTGGGGCCGGGGCTAATCTGGTTGATGCTCGGTTTGCCCGGGTTCAAGGTATGCGATTGAGTGAGTTGGCTAAACCCATCCCCATATTCTCGATCGATGCCAGGCCTCTCGGTCAGGGAAGTTTTTTGCAAGCTGTGCATGACGTAAAACTTCAAGTGGGGGCGATACATAAAGAACTGTTGTCTTGCTACGTGTTGGAGGGTCTTCCCACTCCTATAGTGTTGGGCCTTCCTCGGTTAACTAAGCATAACCCGGTTATTAATTGGCAAACCAGAGAGATAAGCCAGTGGAGTAAATTCTGTAATAAAAACTGCATGAACACGGTCATCGGTGCGGTTACTCCTTGGGTCTTACCTCCATTTCTGGCGGACTTTGAGGATGTATTCTCGGAGAAAGGGTGTCAGGAACTACCTCCTCATCGCGAGTATGACTGTTCTGTAAAACTGCTCCCTGAGGCCAAGTTACCTAAAGCTAGGTTGTATAACCTTTCTGGTCCTGAGAGGCAGGCCATGAAGGATTATATTTCAGAAAGTCTGGCTAAGGGGCATATTAGACCTTCATCTTCACCGGTGGCTGCGGGGTTCTTCTTTGTTAAGAAGAAAGATGGAGGCCTACGCCCTTGCCTGGATTTCCGTGAACTTAATCGGATTACGGTCCGAGATCCGTATCCGCTCCCACTTATTCCCGATCTCTTTAATCAGATCGTGGGCGCCAAATGGTTCTCTAAGTTGGATCTCAGGGGGCGTACAATCTGATTAGGATGAAGGAGGGGGATGAGTGGAAGACGGCGTTTAACACTCCGGAGGGGCATTATGAGAACCTTGTCATGCCATTCGGTCTGACTAATGCCCCGGCGGTGTTCCAACACTTTGTTAATGACATTTTTCGCCGCCTGGTGGGACAGTTTGTTGTCATATATCTGGATGATATCTTAATTTACTCGCCGGATCTGGTGTCTCATCAGGAGCACGTTAGGCAGGTGTTACAGATCTTGCGGGATAATAAACTGTATGCCAAATGGGAAAAGTGTGTGTTCGCCGTACAGGAACTCCAGTTTTTAGGCTTCCTGGTTTCAGCGTCCGGTTTTCGTATGGACCCTGGGAAAGTGCGGGCAGTTCTTGAGTGGGATCGGCCAGAGAATCTTAAGGCACTACAACGTTTCCTGGGGTTTGCTAATTATTACCGGAAGTTCATTCGTAATTTCTCGTCCATGGTTAAGCCTCTCACAGACATGACTAAAAAGGGGACGGATTTTTCTAGGTGGTCTGACAAGGCTTGTCAAGCATTCTCCTCCTTGAAAAAATGTTTTGCCTCGGCACCCATACTCATTCAACCTGATGCGTCACAGTAGAGGTAGACGCTTCCGAGGTAGGGGTGGGAGCAGTATTGTCACAAGGTTCGTCCCCTGGTAAGTGGCATCCGTGCGCCTTTTTCTCTAAAAAATTGTCGTCCGCTGAGAGGAATTACGATGTCGGCAATAGGGAACTCTTGGCCATTAAGTTAGCTTTTGAGGAGTGGCGCCATTTTTTGGAGGGGGCAGTCCATCCGGTCACCGTCATCACCGATCACAAGAACCTGCTATGTCTGGAGTCCGCGAAACGTCTGAATCCCAGACAAGCTAGGTGGTCATTGTTTTTTACCAGGTTTAATTTTGTCGTTACATATCGTCCTGGGTCAAAAAATGTAAAGGCGGATGCCTTATCTCGTAGTTTCCCTGGGGCCGGGAATACGGACGACCCGATTCCTATCCTTCAGGAGGGGGTGGTGGTTTCGGCAGTATGCTCTGAGCTGGAGGAGGAGGTATTGGAGGCTCAGGGGGACGCCCCTGTTGGACCTCCGGGGAGACTGTTTGTTCCAGATCAGTTGCGACAAAAGGTGATCGAGGCACACCATAACTCAGTTTTTGCAGGACACCCGGGGAGTAAAGCAACTGTGGATCTCCTCTCGCGTCGGTTTTGGTGGCCTAACTTACATAAGGAGGTGGTAACTTTTGTCGCGTCCTGTGGGGTTTGTGCGCGCTCTAAGACCTCACATACCCGTCCGTCTGGGGCCCTCTTACCTTTGAAGATCCCGGAGCGTCCTTGGACTCATCTGTCTATGGACTTTATTACGGACCTCCCTCCGTCTTCGGGTAAAACGGTCATACTCGTTGTAGTGGACAGGTTCAGCAAGATGGCACATTTTATCGCTCTTCCTGCTCTCCCTAATGCTAAAACTCTTGCGCAGGTGTTCATTGGGGAGATTGTGAAGCTTCACGGGGTACCCTCCGAGGTGGTGTCTGATCGGGGGTCTCAGTTTGTGTCCAAGTTCTGGAAGGCGTTTTGTGCACGGCGGGGGATGCATTTGTCGTTCTCATCGGCTTTTCATCCTCAGACCAATGGTCAGACGGAACGAATGAACCAGAGCTTGGAGACATATCTCCGGTGTTTTGTGTCAGAGAACCAGGAGGACTGGGCTTCTTTCTTACCTCTGGCAGAGTTTGCTCTTAATAATAGGCGGAGCGAGTCCACTGGTAAGTCCCCGTTTTTTGGGGCATATGGTTTTCACCCCCAGTTTTGTACTTTCAGTAGGGGGGGCTCTTCGGGGGTTCCTGAGGAGGAACGATTTTCCTCATCACTCGCTTCAGTATGGAGAGGGGTGCTGAAGAATCTGAATACTATGGGGAACCGATACAAACGTATGGCTGATAGGAGGAGAGTGTCTGGTCCGGACCTAAGTATGAACGATCGGGTATGGTTGTCTACCAGGAATATAAAACTTAAGGTTCCCTCCTGGAAACTGGGTCCCAGGTTCATCGGGCCGTACAGAATCAGTTCTATAATTAATCCGGTGGCATTCCGTCTTGACCTCCCCCCTACGTTTAAAATTCACAACGTGTTCCACAGATCGTTGCTTAAGAGGTATGTGGCGCCGGTGGTACCGTCACTTTTACCTCCCCCTCCAGTGGTGGTCAATGGTAACTTGGAGTTCCAGGTATCGAGGGTCATCGATTCACGCTTTAATCGCCGGTCCCTTCAGTACCTGGTTCATTGGAAAGGGTATGGTCCTGAGGAGAGGATGTGGGTTCCTGCGTCGGATATTAACGCAGACCGATTAGTTCGGGCCTTCCACACGACTCACCCGGATAAACCTGGCCCTGAGGGTCCGGAGGCCCCTCGTAGAAGGGGGGGTACTGTCACGGGTGTGTCGCCACGAAGATCGTCACGATTACACAGCCTGACTTCTCGCAGCTGACTTTTTGGTGCTTTGTGTTTTTCGGCAGTGAGGGAGTTAATTCTCTCTCTCTCTGTGCTAGACGAGGTCCAGCCTCGCCCAGCTGCAATCAATGCTGCTGTAGTGAGACTCCTTCAAATGCCTGCTGGTCTGTTAGGGAAGTGTCGGTGAAAGCATTTCATGCAGACTAACAGAGCGGATCGTGGTATTTGGAGTTTCAGAGAAGTGTATTCGGAGAGTTTTTTCCCTTCCTCGCTTTATCATTTATCTCCTTTCCCGTTGGTGTTCCCTCTGTTGTAGTTGTGTAGTTTTTGTATGCAAGGTGGTTTTGGTTTTTCCCTTGTACTGTCTCGTTCGTCTAAGTACTGTGTGTGGGCATATTATTACTTGTCCCCTTTTGTTGTGATCGGGGTCCTTCTCAGGACTAGATTACTTAGGTGCAGGGATCCTCAGGAGGTAGGGGTTACGCTGGCGGCCTGGACCTCTGTACCTTTAACAGTACCTCCAGGTTGAGGGATTAGTCAGGGCCCCAGCTTTGGGTCAGCTTAGGCCCCCTACCTCCAGTATACAGAGACAGCGTGACAATGCCCCTGTTCAAAATTATATGTGGGTATGACCACCCGTGAGCTGAGGGTCAGAGTGCGTGAGCACATAAGGGATATCCAAAAATCAAAGGATATAGAAGATAAAGGGAATTGAAGACCCTGCCGAGACATTTCAAAAAATTTCATAACAGCAACGCAAGATCCTTGAAAATCAGAGTGATAGATCAGGTATCACTGGGGTCTAGGGGAGGGGACTTATTTAAGGTCCTCTCTCAGGTGGAGAGCCGCGGGATTTACAGGCTCTAAACTGTAACTCCGCTTGAGTTAAAATGAAAATTCTGGGTTTAGCTCCTTTTTGTGATTCATGTGGCTCCCTTCCCTACTTTCTTTTATGGGTATTAAATTTTAAAGATTTTTTAAATCTTCTTGCCTAGTTTTAGATCTTGCCTGGTATATGGTCTATTCCAGAATCTGAGGTTGGGCCATGGATGCTAGCTAACCATAAATGTGGACCACAATATGAAACATCTACCTGATGGGTTGCCGGAGAGTTTGTTTTGACGGGGATCTTTCTCCTCCTGTGATGGGTGCTGGACTTTCTTTGCCATTTGTGTGTCTAGGTTCGGGACCACATGTCACCTATTATAGGAAAAGGAAAAGAGATCCTCTATTGGTGTAAAGTACAGTACAGACCAAAAGTTTGGACACACCTTCTCATTTAAAGATTTTTCTGTATTTTCATGACTATGAAAATTGTACATTCACACTGAAGGCATCAAAACTATGAATTAACACATGTGGAATTATATACTTAACAAAAAAAGTGTGAAACAACTGAAAATATGTCTTATATTCTAGGTTCTTCAAAGTAGCCACCTTTTGCTTTGATGACTGCTTTGCACACTCTTGGCATTCTCTTGATGAGCTTCAAGAGGTAGTCACCGGAAATGGTTTTCACTTCACAGGTGTGCCCTGTCAGGTTTAATAAGTGGGAGTTCTTGCCTTATAAATGGGGTTCGGATCATCAGCTGTGTTGTGCAGAAGTCTGGTGGATACACAGCTGATAGTCCTACTAAATAGACTGTTAGAATTTGTATTATGGCAAGAAAAAAGCAGCTAAGTAAAGAAAAATGAGTGGCCATCATTACTTTAAGAAATGAAGGTCAGTCAATGCAAAAAATTGGTAAAACTTTGAAAGTGTCCCCAAGTGCAGATGCAAAAACCATCAAGCGCTGCAAGAAACTGGCTCACATGAGGACTGCCCCAGGAAAGGAAGACCAAGAGTCACCTCTGCTTCTGAGGATAAGTTTATCCGAGTCACCAGCCTCAGAAATCGCAGGTTAACAGCAGCTCAGATTAGAGACCAGGTCAATGCCACACAGAGTTCTAGCAGCAGACACATCTCTTCAACAACTGTTAAGAGGAGACTTTGTGCAGCAGGCCTTCATGGTAAAATAGCTGCTAGGAAACCACTGCTAAGGACAGGCAACAAGCAGAAGAGACTTATTTGGGCTAAAGAACACAAGGAATGGACATTAGACCAGTGGAAATCTGTGCTTTGGTCTGATGAGTCTAAATTTGAGATCTTTGGTTCCAACCACCGTGTCTTTGTGCGATGCAGAAAAGGTGAACGGATGGACTCTACATGTCTGGTTCCCACCGAGAAGCATGGAGGAGGAGGTGTGATGGTGTGGGGGTGCTTTGCTGGTGACACTGTTGGGGATTTATTCAAAATTGAAGGCATACTGAACCAGCATGGCTACAACAGCATCTTGCAGCGGCATGCTATTCCATCCGGTTTGCGTTTAGTTGGACCATCATTTATTTTTCAACAGGACAATGACCCCAAACACACCTCCAGGCTGTGTAAGGGCTATTTGACCAAGAAGGAGAATGATGGGGTGCTACGCCAGATGACCTGGCCTCCACAGTCACCAGACCTGAACCCAATCGAGATGATTTGGGGTGAGCTGGACCGCAGAGTGAAGGCAAAAGGGCCAACAAGTGCTAAGCATCTCTGGGAACTCCTTCAAGATTGTTGGAAGACCATTTCCATTGACTACCTCTTGAAGCTCATCAAGAGAATGCCAAGAGTGTGCAAAGCAGTCATCAAAGCAAAAGGTGGCTACTTTGAAGAACCTAGAATATAAGACATATTTTCAGTTGTTTCACACTTTTTTGTTAAGTATATAATTCCACATGTGTTAATTCATAGTTTTGATGCCTTCAGTGTGAATGTACAATTTTCATAGTCATGAAAATACAGAAAAATCTTGAAATGAGAAGGTGTGTCCAAACTTTTGGTCTGTACTGTATATGAACTATAGATTTAACGAACCCTTCTGGTCAGGAAGGACTACCTGCCCCGTGTGGTTTCAGTAAGATTATTTCACCCTCCCAGGATGGTCCTACATGGAACTCTGAGACAATGAATCGACGGGATGGATAGACACCCTGTATTGTGCTATTTGTGTTAGATGTCCACACAGGTGTGTGGTCTCAATATATGTGGATGTTGTCGCTGCCCCTGAGGATGACATTTTCGTGTAATTTCTATGCTGTTGTTTTTTCTATTTTTCTAATTGTAGGACTATGTATGGGTGCGGGATCTGTCATATTTCTGACTATAAGTATTATGCTTGGGGTTATGAATGACTCCTTGTACTGACCCTTAAATTTAATAGATCGACACTAATTGGACGCTGTTCCCTTTGAACTAGGACACGATAGATGGATTTATATTCCAATAAATCCCCCGAAATGAATCTTGTTAACGTATTTACCAGTTCAGTTGCGTTATCAGTCTCGGCACCAAGTGCGCATGTGCGCTGCCCTCATTCTGGCCTTTCCCCCTACTGACACTGTGCGTGCCGACATATACACCGCTGCTAGGCAGTGGTGACACGCTTGGGTTCCACTGTCGGCGGGCGGAAGTGCCCTACAGGATATGACGTGCGGCAGCGCATGCACCGATATGGGAATACGAGACCATTATATCAGATCTATTCCTAGTGCACACCGGGATTATATTAAGACGTCATTGGATGTGCCCTATATAAAGTTACGCCAGAATACCCTTAAACACGCCCACCGACGAAGCGAGGGCGAAACGGGCGTAGGGGCGCGAGGACACATGCTGCTCCCACTTCCTTTGTATTTACAGAGAACTATTTTTCAGATAATGGTTTCCCATATTGGCAATATCAACTGTACTTCATTTATACCTAGGTACGTATTTGATGTGTAATGTGGGTTTGCCATCTCTAATATTTCTTGCAGTTAAAAAAACTCTGATCATTTGGGCTTTTATTTTAGGCCCTTTTCTTCTTTTTGTGATCCAGATGTAGGACTTTGCATTTCTCCCTGCTAAAACCCATTCTGTTAGTTGCTGCCCACAGTTCCAGTTTGTTTAGATCTTTTTGAATCCTCTCTCTCTTCTCTAGTATTAGCTATACCTCCAAGCTTTTTGTCATCAGCAAATTTAATCAGTTTACCCTTAATTCCTTCATCTAAATCAGTGATAAAAATGTTGAACAGCACAGGGCCCAGGACAGAGATTTGTGGTGCCCCACTTGAGACATTCTTTCAAATGGATGTACAACCATTTATGACCACTCTTTGGGTCCGATCACTAAGCCAGTTATGAATCCACCTAACTGTTGCCTTGTCCATTTCATAGTTGGTCATTTTTTCAATAAGGATGGTATGAGATACTTTGTCAAATGCTTTGATGAAGTCAAGATATACTATATCTACTGCGTTTTCCTGATCCACCCAGTCAGTGATTCTGTAATAGAAGGAAATTAAGTTAGTCTGACATGACTTATTAGTTTCAAACCAATGCTGGCTCTTGTTAATCACTTCATTCTCATAAAGGTACTTGCATACATGTTGTTGAATCATTTGTTCAAAGATCTTTCCTGGTATAGAAGTAAGGCTCACAGGCCTATAGTTCGCTGGGTTCACCTTCTTCACATTTTTGAAGATGGGGACAACAATCGCTCTTCTCCAGTCTTCTGGGACTTCTCCTGTTCTTCAAGAATTTTCAAAGATTATGGAGAGTAGTTCAATAATTTCCTCTGCCAGCTCCTTCAATACCCTAGGATTTATTTCATCTAAACCTGGAAACGTGAATTAATTTATGCTAGCTAAGTATTCCCTCTCTATCTCTCTGTTTATAGATAGTGTAGATTCTTCTATTCCTTCAATATTACAGTGAAGATCAGTTGATGTTACATTTACTTTCTGAGAGAAAACAGATGCAAAATAGGAATTTAAAAGTTTCTGAATCCCTTAAAATCTGCCTTTCTGAAATCCAACCTTGAAATCTGACTCTTCACAGGTCTTCTTCCTCTATTTATCCAAAATTCTATGATAGCATGATCGCTGTCTCCTAGGGTCCCAGCCACCTTTACTTTCTCAACCATTTCCTCCCTGTTGGTAAGAATTAGATCCAAGGTAGCAGATCCCCTTTCTCTCTCTTCTAGCTTTTGGAAGATAAAGTTGTCAGCAAGAGAGTATACGATTTGCTGGACCTGTTACTTTTGCCTGAGAGAGATTGCCAATAAATGTCTGGATAGTCGAAATCTCCCATCATCACTATGTCATATTTTTTTGATAACTTGGCCATCTGATGCATAAAGAGTTCATCCATATCTTCAGCTTGCCCAGGTGGCCTATAGTAAACACCTACATTGGTGTCCTTTCGATTGTTCTCTCCTTGTATTCTTACCCAGTTTCCACAGAACTTCCAGCTGTTACGGATCCGGGTGGTGGAACCTCTGTGCTGCGGTGCAAGGAGGGACCAGAGGGGCGTAACTAGGTATCAACTCGGACTGACCAAGGTCACACGGCGGCTCAATCGACTCCGTGAACCAGGGAAGGACCGAGCAGAGGGACCAGGTGCTACTCTGGGCCAGTCCTTGTATGAGAGCAGGTGACTCCCATGGGTCAGAAGGCAGGGACTGACCGGTACAGCAGATGAGCACGGCAGGCAGGCTGATGGGTGATCCGGGTAGACGGACTGGCAGACACCACAGGTAACAGGCAGGAGCCTCCAGGTAGGCTGGCTGGTAGGCACGGCAGGTAACTGGTACGCTCTCCGGGTAGGAAGGCAAGCCTGGCCCACAGACAGACTGGCGGGTTTGGACTGTAGGCAGACCGTTGGGCTGGAGAGTGTACTTGGCTGGCGAAGACAGGTAGTCAGGCTGGCGGACTGGACGTCAGACTGGTAGTCAGGCTAGCGGACTGGACTGGTAGTCAGGCAGGCTCTCTGGACTGGTAGTCAAACTAGCAGCGGGACCTGCGGGCTGAAGCAGAGTTTAGAACACAAAGCTACAACCTTGCACAGGCACCTCCATTTTGGAGGAGGTGCCTTTTATATGAGAAGTCCTCCGGCTATTGGCCGGGGACTCCTTAGGACGGCGCACGCGGCCCCTTTAAGAGGGAGAGAGCGCGCGCGCACCCTAAGCACAGTGCCTGGGAAGCTGCACGCGTCAGCAGCAGCAGCAGGAGAGCAGGAAGACGCCGGGCCAGGAGCGCGACGGTAAGGGGGACGGCGTCTCTGCCTGTTAGGGGGCAGAGACGCCGATGCTACAGTACCCCCCCTTTACGCCCCCTCTTTTTTAGGCCTGAAAGAAATTTTTTAAGGAGAAGTGGGGCGTGGATGTTCTCCCTGGGTTCCCAAGTTCTCTCCTCTGGGCCAAACCCCTTCCAATCCACGAGAAAAAAAGGTTTTTCCTCTTACCCTCTTGATGGCCAGAATGTTCTCTACCTCATAGACGTCCTCAGCGGAGACCGGAGCTGGGGAGGTACCTGGACCATCGGAGAAAAAATTAATAACAACTGGTTTGAGGAGAGATATGTGGAAGGAGTTGGGAGTCCGTAAGGTGGCCGGGAGTTTTAACTTGTAGGCTACTGAATTGATTTGCTTGAGGACTTCAAATGGACCGATGAACCGTGGACCCAACTTATAGGAGAGTATTTTGAGACGAACATGTTTGGAGGAGAGCCAAACCTTGTCTCCCGGACGGAATTGAGGTGGGTCCAGACGTCTCTTGTCGGCATGTCTCTTCATCCGCTCGGAGGATTGAAGAAGTGCGGATCTAGTGTCCTCCCAAATGGTGGCAAACTCGCTGACCAGAGACTCCGCGGCAGGGTTGTCCACTGAAGCGGAGACGGGAAACGGAATCCGGGGATGTTGACCGTAGACCACAAAGAACGGGGACTTGGAAGAAGATTCGCTCTCATGGTTGTTATAGGAGAACTCGGCCCATGGTAGGAGCACTACCCAATCGGTATGGTGAGCGTTGATGAAGTGCCGGAGGAAGCTGGTAAGGATCTGGTTGATAAGTTCCACTTGGCCATTGGACTGTGGATGATAAGCAGAGGAGAAACCCAGGGAGACATCCAGCAGCTTACACGTAGCTCTCCAGAAGCGCGAAGTAAACTGGACACCGCGATAAGACACAATGAGGAGGGGTAGGTCGTGGAGACGAAAGATGTGATGGATGAAATCCTTAGCCAGCACAGATGCAGACGGGAGACCAGGCAGAGGCATAAAGTGGGCCATTTTAGAAAAGCGGTCAGCGACCATCCAAATGACAGTACACCCGGCAGAAACAGGGAGATCAGTAATAAAGTCCATAGCAATGTGTTGCCACGGGACAGCAGGTACGGGAAGAGGCAGGAGACGGCCAGCTGGAAGATGTCTGGGAACCTTGTTGTGGGCACAGGAAGAACAGGCCGTGATGAAGTCTACAACATCCTTGCGCAGGGAAGGCCACCAGTAATGCTGGGTAATGAGCAGGAAGGTCTTCCTCTGGCCAGCATGGCCGGCTAGTTTAGATGAATGACCCCAGTGAAGAACCTTCTTACGATCCGGAACCGCTACAAACGTCTTACCAGGTGGGAGACGAGACAGGTCCAAGGGAGCCACATTCATCACTTTGGAGGGATTGATGATATGCATAGGCTCCTCCTCTTGATTGGAAGACAGGAAGGATCGGGACAAAGCGTCGGCTTTAATGTTCTTGTCCGCAGGGCGGTAATGTAGGGTAAAGTTGAAACGGGCGAAGAACAAAGACCACCGGGCCTGAAGCGGATTGAGTGTTTGGGCATTTTGTTGATATGCCAGGTTTTTGTGGTCAGTGTAGATGACCACCGGGTGCAGAGCCCCCTCTAGCAGGTAACACCACTCCTCCAGCGCCAATTTGATGGCTAGCAGTTCTCGGTCTCCTATGGAATAGTTGCTATCGGACGAGGAGAAGAGCTTGGAGAAGAAGCCGCAGGTCACCATTCTCCCCGACGGAGATTTCTGGGTGAGCACCGCTCCGGCTCCGGAAGAGGAAGCATCAACCTCCAGAAAGAATTGTTTGTTGCAATTCGGATGGTGCAGCACGGGGGCAGAAGAGAAGGCTTGTTTTAAGGAGAGGAAGGCCTCCTCCGCTTCGGACGTCCATTCCTTAGGATTTGCTCCCTTACGGGTGAGCACAGAGATGGGTGCAGTCCGGGAAGAGAAATGTGGGATTTAGAGACGGTAATAGTTAGCGAAGCCCAGGAATCGCTGAATCACCTTCAACCCCTCCGGATGGGGCCACTTTAAGACGGCAGAGACCTTCTTGGGGTCCATCTGTAGACCTGTCTTAGAGATAATATAGCCCAGGAATGGAAGAGAGGTCTGCTCGAAGAGGCATTTCTCAAATTTTGCGAATAGGTGATTCTGCCTAAGCCTAAGCAGGACCTGGCAAACATCCTTCTGGTGTGTGGGAAGATCCGGAGAGAAGACCAAGATGTCGTCCAGGTACACCACCACGGAAGAATATAAGAGGTCACGGAAGATGTCGTTAACTAATTCTTGGAAGACGGCTGGAGCATTGCAGAGGCCGAAGGGCATCACACGGTATTCATAGTGACTGTCCTGGGTATTGAATGCCGTCTTCCACTCGTCTCCTTGGCGGATCCGGACCAAGTTATACACCCCACGAAGATCGAGCTTGGTGAAGATCTTCGCGCCTTTAAGGCGGTCGAACAGCTCAGAGATGAGCGGCAGGGGGTATTTATTTTTGATAGTAATCTGGTTGAGTCCTCTATAATCGATACAGGGGCGTAGTGAACCGTCTTTCTTTTTTGCGAAGAAGAATCCGGCTCCAGCCGGGAAGGTAGATTTCTGGATGAATCCCCTAGCCAGATTTTCTTCGATGTACTCCAACATGGCCCGGGTTTCGGACAACAACAAAGGGTAGATACGCCCATGGGGTGGAGAGGCACCGGGTACCAGGTCGATAGGGCAATCATATGGCCTATGAGGTGGCAGTGTCTCTGCTTCCTTCTTGTCGAAGACATCTGCATAGGACCAGTAAGGTGCCAGTAGACCAGGTAAATTAGCCAGAGTAGACGGAGGTCGAGCCGGGCGAACCGGGACCAGGCAGGTCTCATGACAATTCTGCCCCCAACGGAGCACCTCACCGGATCGCCAATTCAGAACGGGTTCATGTCTCTGTAGCCAGGGTAGACCTAGCAAAAGGGAGTGAGAGAGACTGGATAGCACATGGAAGTAGATCCTCTCCAAGTGCAGAATTCCCACCTGAAGGGTTACAGGCTCAGTGACGAGCAAGATGGTCACCGGGAGTCTATCATCCACGGAAGCGACTGCCAATGGTTCAGCCAGAGGTTTGGTAGGAATCTGATACTGATACTTCTCTACAAGGGACTGAGAAATGAGATTCCCAGCAGCTCCGGAATCCAGGTGGGCGGTTTCAAAGAAGCGGTTCTCTCCACAGGAAATAGAAACGGATAAAGTCAAGAACGGAGAGGATTTACTCTTGCCTAGGACGACCTCTCCGGGCGGTCCTAGACACTGGAGT
Organism: Phyllobates terribilis; assembly: GCF_046119375.1. NCBI lineage: Eukaryota > Metazoa > Chordata > Amphibia > Anura > Dendrobatidae > Phyllobates > Phyllobates terribilis. Next base: position 47,046,256 of record NW_027362765.1, read on the forward strand.
TTCCCGGCTTCACCAGACGGGAAAGGATAAGATGCTCCTTACTACCACAGTAGAAACAGCTCCCCTCGGCTCGGCGTGTTTCTTGGCGAGACTTAACCATCTTGGTCTGGTCGATCTGCATGGGCTCGGGCGAGGTGCCCGGGGAGTTGCTGGTTGGGAGGCAGGTTTCTGGAAAACAGGAGCAAGACGAGGAAATCTTCTCTCCCAGGTAGTCTCCATAGCACGTTCCAGGAAACGGATGTCAATCCGGGTAGCTAGTGCCACCAGGTCATCCAGGGTGGTAGGAATGTCCCGGCCGGCTAGCTTGTCCTTAATCCGACCGGAAAGACCCTCCCAGAAGGTGGACACCAGGGCCTCGTTGTTCTAGGCAAGCTCAGAAGCGAGGGTATGGAACTGTATGGCATACTGGCCCACGGTGAGACTCCCTTGGCGGAGACGGAGCAATGAGGAGGCAGTAGAAGTCCTTCGTCCGGGCTCATCGAAGACCCTCCGGAAAGCAGTGAGGAAAACCGGAAGATCGGACACCAGGGGATCCCCTCTCTCCCATAGAGGGTTTAGCCAAGCCAATGCTTCCCCAGTGAGGTGAGACATGATGAACGCCACCTTGGCCCGGTCGGAGGGAAACTATGTGCCAGTAGTTCAAAGTGCAGTGTGCACTGGTTCCGAAAACCCCGACATAAGACGGGGTGACTTCCAAAATGAGGAGGCGCAGAGAGCCGGGGTCCAGAACTGGATGCCATGGTACTGGTAGGCCGCAGCGCTGCCGGAGCGGGTATCGCTCGGCTCGAGGCGGACACAGGTGGGACAGACAGCGTGTCCAGGCGAGAGTTGACAGACCGCAGGTAGGTCAGGATGGTTTCCTGTTGGGATCTCTGACGAGAAACCTCCTGGTACAGGTCAGCAAGCGAAGGAGCCTGGGGGCCACCTGGTTCCATGGCCCGTGCAAACTGTTACGGATACGGGTGGTGGAACCTCTGTGCTGCGGTGCAAGGAGGGACCAGAGGGGCGTAACTAGGTATCAACTCGGACTGACCAAGGTCGCACGGCGGCTCAATCGACTCCGTGAACCAGGGAAGGACCGAGCAGAGGTACCAGGTGCTACTCTGGGCCAGTCCTTGTATGAGAGCAGGTGACTCCCACGGGTCAGAAGGCAGGGACTGACCGGTACAGCAGATGAGCACGGCAGGCAGGCTGACGGGTGATCCGGGTAGACGGGCTGGCAGACACCACAGGCAGGCAAGCCTAGCCCATAGACAGACTGGCGGGTTTGGACTGTAGGCAGATCGTTGGGCTGGAGAGTGTACTTGGCTGGCGAAGACAGGTAGTCAGGCTGGCGGACTGGACTGGTAATCAGGCTGGCTGTCTGGACGGGTAGTCAGGCTGGCGGACAGGACTGGTAGTCAGGCTGGCAGACTGGACTGGTTGTCAGGCTGGCGGACTAGACTGGTAGTCAGACTAGCAGTGGGACCTGAGGGCTGAAGCAGAGTTTAGAACACAAAGCTACAACCTTGCATGGGCACCTCCATTTTGGAGGAGGTGCCTTTTATATGAGAAGTCCTCCGGCCATTGGCCGGGGAATCCTTAGGACGGCGCGAGCGGCCCCTTTAAGAGGGAGGGAGTGCGCGCGCCATAAGCACAGTGCCCGGGAAGCTGCGCTCGCCGGCAACAGCAGCAGGAAGACACTGGGCCAGGAGCGCAGTGGTAAAGGGGACGGCGTCTCTGCCTGTCAGGGGGCAGAGACGCCGATGCTGCACCAACATCTGAAACTTCAACCTGTGCGGAGATATACGCTTTTCTAACATACAATGCGACACCTCCTCCCCGTTTATTAAGTCTGTTTCTTGTAAATAAGTTGTATCCTTCTAGCCTTGTATTCTAATCATGTGTATCGTCCCACCAAGTTTCAGTGATTGCCAATGACACATTTCTTTTCCTGTGTTAGTAGCTCCATTTCTCCTTGTTTGTTGCCCATGCTCTATGCATTTGTATAGAAACATCTTAGTTTGTGATCTGTTTCTCTTTCTCTAATATTTGTATTATTCAGATTTTTCTATCTTTGTTCTTCCTTTCCACTTCTAATAGCAGAGCTCTCAATAGTATTTGTTCGCTATAAGATTTTCCATGGCCTTTTGCTTCCCTTTCCACAATGTTCTAGTTTAAAGCTAACCTGATGAATGTAGCAAGGCAATTTGCAAATATGTATTTTCCAGACTTGGTAAGATGCAGCCTATCTCTTGCAAGTAGTCCATTGTATAGGTAATTCACTCCATGAGCCAAAAATCCAAATCCTTGCTGACGGCACCATCGATGTAGCCTGTTGTTTACCTGTAGAATCTTGTTCCATCTCCTAGTTCCATGGCCGTCCACTGGGAGGATGGATGAGAAGACCACCTGCACTCCCAGTTCTTTCACTTTTTCGCCTATGTATTAAAAGTCATTGCAGATAGTTTTCAGGTGCTTTGTGTCATTTGTCCCCACATGTATTAGCAGGAATGGGTAGTCATCTGTAGGTCTGAAAAGTTATGACAACCTGTTAGACACATCTTTAATTTTTGCACCTGGAAGACAGCACATTTCTCTTGAGGTTATATCAGGTCTGCAGATAGCGGCCTCAGTATCTCTCAACAGGGAATCCCCCATGACCACCACTCTCCGTTTTTTCTTTATCCAAGAGGACTCTGAGTGCTTTCAAGGTTGTTCTTTGTGGGCAAAGACTTGTATTGATGTATTATTATTATTATGCGCCATTTATTTCATGGCGCTTTAAATGTGAAAAAGGGGGTATACATAGCAAAAACAATTACAATAATCTTGAACAAAAACATAACAGCAAACTGGTACAGAAGGAGAGAGGACCCTGCCCACGAGGGCTCACAATCTACAAGGGATGGGTGAGGATTCAGTAGGTGAGGGAAGAGCTGGTCATGCAGCGGTGTGGTGGAGCGATGGTTACTGCAAGTTGTAGGCTTGTCGGAAGAGGTGGGTCTTCAGGTTCCTTTTGAAGGTTTCCAAGGTAGGCGAGAGTCTGATGCTTTGGGGTAGAGAGTTCCAGAGTAGAGGAGATGCACGGGAGAAATCTTGTATGCCATTGTGGAAAGAGGAGATGAGAGGGGAGTAGTGGAGGAGATCTTGTGAGGATCGTAGGTTGCGTGTAGGTGTTGATGGCTTTGTATGCCATGGTTTTGAACTAGGGTCTCTGGGCAATGGGGAGCCAGTGAAGCATTTGACAGAGAGCAGAGGCCGAGGAATAGCGGGGTGACAGGTGGATTAGTCAGGCAGCAGAGTTTAGAATAGATTAGAGGGGTGCAAGACTGTTGGAAGGGAGGCCACGCGTGCACTAGTGTTTTTGCAGATTCGTGGTTGAGGAATGTGCGGATCCGGGAGATATTTTTGAGTTGGAGTCGGCAGGAAGTGGAAAGGGCTTGGATATGTGGTTTAAAGGACAGGTTAGAGTCGAGGGTTACCCCTAGGTAGCTGGCTTGTGGGACTGGGGAAAGTGGTCAGCCATTGATTTTGATGGAAAGGTCAGCTGGGGGGGCTGAGTGAGATGGGGGAAAGATGATGAATTCAGTTTTATCCATATTAAGTTTTAGAAATCTAGCAGAGAAGAAGTATGAGATAGCGGACAGACATTGGCATTCTGGTTAGTAAGGAGGTGATATCAGGTCCAGAGAGGTAAATCTGTGTCGTCAGCATAGAGATGATACTGAAAGCCGTGAGACTATGAGCTGTCCCAGGCCGAGGGAGTAGATTGAGAAGAGCAGAGGTCCTAGGACTGAACCTTAGGGGACACGGACAGATAGGGGGCGAGATGAGGAGGTGGTGTGTGAGTGGGAGACACTGAATGTCCTGTCTGTTAACCCCTTTACAACCCAAGGTGGTTTGCACGTTAATGACCAGGCTAATTTTTACAATTCTGACCACTGTCACTTTATGAGGTAATTACTCAGGAACGCTTCAACGGATCCCCCTGATTCTGAGAATGTTTTTTTCGTGACATATTGTACTTCATGATTGTGGCAAAATTTCTTCTATATCCCTTGCGTTTATTTGTGAAAAAAACGGAAATTTGGCGAAAATTTTGAAAATTTTGCAATTTTCAAAATTTGAATTTTTATCCCCTTAAATCAGAGAGATATGTCACACAAAATAGTTAATAAATAACATTTCCAAAATGTCTACTTTACATCAGCACAATTTAGGAACCAACATTTTTTTTTATTAGGGAGCTATAAGGGTTAAAATTTGACCAGCGATTTCTCATTTTTCCAACAAAATTTACAAAACCATTTTTTTAGGGACCACATCATATTTGAAGTCACTTCGAGGGGTCTTTATGACAGAAAATACCCAAAAGTGACACCATTCTAAAAACTGCACCCCTAAAGGTGCTCAAAAACACATTCAATAACTTTATTAACCCTTCAGGTGCTTCACAGGAATTTTTGGAATATGGAAGAAAAAAATTAACATTTAACTTTTTTCACAAAAATGTTACTTTAGACCCAAGTTTTTTTTATTTTCGCAGGGGTAACAGGAAAAAATGGACCCCAAAATTTGTTGTGCAATTTCCCCTGGGCATGCAGATACCCCATATGTGGGAAAAAACACTGTTTTGGCGCACGGCAGGGTTCGGAAGGGAAGGAGCTCCATTTGACTTTTTGAATGTAAAATTTGCTTGAATAATTAGCGGATGTGCCCCTGATGTGTCTAAACAGTGGAGACCCCCAAGTGACACCATTTTGGAAACTAGACCCCTCAGGGAACTTATCTAGATGTGTGGTGAGGACCTTGAACCCCCAAGTCCTTTACAGAAGTTTATAACATGGAGCCGTGAAAATAAAAAAAATCAAACTTTTTCCACAAAAATGATGTTTTAGCCCCAATTTTTTTATTTTCACAAGGGTAAGAGGAGAAAATGGACCCCAAAACCTTTTGTGCAATTTCTCCTGAGTACGCCAATACCCCATATGTGGGGAAAATACAGTGTTTGGGCGCACGGCAGAGTTCAGAAGGGAAGGAGCACTGTGTGACTTTTTGAACGCAAAATCGTCTGGAATCGAGAGCGGACGCCATGTCGCGTTTGGAGAGCCCGTGATGTGCCTAAATAGTGGAAACCCCCCACAAGTGACCCCATTTTGGAAACTACACCCCTCAAGGATTTTATCAAGGGGTATAGCTAATATTTTGAACCCAGAGGTACGACACAAAATTTGATAACATTAGGTCATCATAGTGAATAAATTGTCATTAGTCTTGAGCGCAAGTGCTCACTACTTGAGTCTGCATCGGGTACTCAGGTATGCACCATGTATTGCGTGTGCTCGAGTGACATGCTCGAGTCCCCGCCTGCATGTTTCATGGTTATTAGACACCCCAAAAAAAACATGCGGGGATCGCTTGTGCATGGCAGGCAATCTCCGCAAGGTTTTTTTGGCAGCGAAGCATATGGGGTGGAGACTCGAGCACCCGCGATACTCAATGCATACCCGAGCACCCGATGCAAACTCAAGTAGCAAGCACTTGCGTTCAACACTAGTTGCCATATCGTCATCTTTCTTTTTTTTTTTACTTTTGAAAAAAAAAAACAACCCTAACCCCAACCCCAGCCCTAGCGTTTATTTTTTACGCCGTTCCTAGTGCGGTATAAGTGATTAGACGACTTTATTCTTCGGGTCGGTGCGACTACAGAGATACCAGAATCATATCGGGTTTTTATGATTGACAGCTGTCACACACTAAAAGACATATATTTTGTTAAATCTAGTTTTTGCATCGCCATATTTTGAGAGCTATAATTTTTCCATATTTTGGCCGACAGAGTCATGTGACGGCTTGTTTTTTGCGGGATGAGTTGACTTTTTTATTGGTGCCATTTTCAGGCACGTGATATTTTTTGATTGCTTTCTATTCCTGCTTTTGGGAGGCAGAATAAACAAAAACCAACAATTCAGGAATTGTTATTTTTTTATTCTACTCCGTGTGTGGTAAAATTGATAAGGTAGCTTTATTCTTTGGGTCAGTACGTTTACAGCGGTACCACATTTATATTGTTTTTCTATGTTTTGGCGCTTTTACACAATAAAAGCTATTTTATCGGAAAAAAATTTTTTTTGCATCGCTTTATTCTGAGAGCTATAACTTTTCTATTTTTCGGCTGATGGAGCTGTATGGTGGCTTGTTTTTTTGCGAGACAAGATGACGTTTTCAGCGGTACCATTTTTATTTATATTCGTCTTTTTGATTGCGTGTTATTCTATTTTTTGTTTGGCGGTATGATGATAAAGCATTGCTTTTTGCTTTTTTTTTTTTTTTTTTTTTTACCGTGTTCACTGAAGGGGTTAAATAGTGGGACAATTTTATAGGTCAGGTCATTCCGGATGCGGCGATACCAAATATGTGTACTTTTATTTTATTTTTTCATAATAATATTTATTGATGTGTACATTATATTTTTATTTTTGGTGGATTATTTTTTAAAAAAATATTTTTTAATTTTTTTTTTTTCACTTTCTGACAGTTTTTTTTATTTGTTTACTTTGTCCCACTATGGGACTTTCACTTTTTTTATTCTGATCCACTGCATAGCATAGGGATGGAGCACCATCCCTGAGCCATGCAGGCTGTCAGCACTACACAGTGAGAAGATAGTTTGGTCATGTACTGTGCATGACCAAAAAATCTCCCTGCTGTCTGGTGACCCGAATGTTGTCATGACGACATCGGGTCGTCATGGCAACATCCGGGAAGCCGCGGCAGACAGCGCTGGAGGCCGGAAGAGGAGGTGAGTATACCGATCACCTCCCCTCAGCCACTGCAATGCTACGATCGACTTCGATCGCAGCATTGCGGGTGTTAATATGCCAGGATCGGTGCGGGACATCTCCCTACACATAGTACCGGGTGTCAGCTGTGACAATCAGCTGACACCCGGCGATGATCGCGCCCGCACAGCCTGTGTGCGCGCGCGATCGCCATGACTTACTAATACGGGTCAGGCTCTTAAAGCCCAGGGCACAGACGCGTATTAATACGTCATGGGCTTTAAAGGGGTTAAATATGAGGAGATCCAAGATAGGGCCAAGTCTTTGATGCCAAGAGATGAGAGAGTTTGTAGTAAGAGGGAATGGTCCACTGAGTCGAAGGCAGAAGACAGGTCCAGGAGGAGGAGGACAGAGCAGTGTCGCTTTGATTTGGCAGTTAGTAGGTCGTTTGTGGGCAGTTTCAATGGACTGATGCAGTCGGAAGCCAGATTGTAAGTGGTCAAAGAGGAAGCAGGAGGAGAGGTGGGAGGAAAGTTCAGAATGGGCGTGTTGTTCCAGTAGTTTTGGGGCGTAAGGGAGAAGTGAAATGGGGCGATAGCTACTCAGAGAGGATGGGTCAAGGGAGGGCTTTTTGAGGATGCGTGCAATCGAGGCATGTTTAAAGCATGAGGGGAAGACACCAGTTGTTAGTGACAGGTTGAAAAGGTGGGTTAGAGTTGGGATGAAGACTGTAGTAAGGTTAGGGATTAGGTGGGATGGGATAGGGTAAAGTTCACAGGTGGCAAGGTGTGACTTGGAGAGTAAGGAGGAAAGTTGATCTTCCATAATGGTGGAGAAGCTGGTTTTGGAGGAGGAGGATTGAGTAGATATGAGAAGGGGCTGTGGGGACTTTAGGCAAAAGCTTTGTCTGATGGTATCAGTCTTCTGCTTGAAGAATGAGGCAATGTCCTCGGCTGAGATGAGAGGAGAGGGAGGAGGTGCTGGGGGACGGAGGAGAGAATTGAAAGTGTTGAATAGCTGTTTAGGTTTGTGTGACAGGGAGGATATGAGAGATGAGAAGAATGTTTGTTTTGCAGCAGTGAGTGTGGACTTTAAAGTAGTGAGGGATTATTTGAATGCGATGAAGTGCTCGTTGGAGTGGGACTTTTTCCATCTCCACTCAGCGATCCTGGAGGCCCTTCGCAGTTCTTTAGTCAGGTTGGTGTGCCAGGGTTGCCTGTTGATTGTGCGAGCTTTGGTATGTGTGAGGGGGGTGATCGAGTTGAGGGCTGCAACTGTTGTGGTGTTATATAAAGCAGCAGCAACATCTGTATCATGTAAGGAGCTTATGTCTGTAAGAGGAAGAAGGAATTCAGAGAGTGAGTGTAGGTCGAGGTGTTTGAGATTTCTGAGAGAGTATGCAAGTTTGTGGAGTGTGGATTGTGCACCTGGGGAGGAGAGGGAAGAGAATGTCAGATAGAGGGAGAGGTGAGTTGGAGAGGTTAGACAGGGAACAGAGGCGGGTGAAGATGAGGTCCAGTGTGTGACCATCTTTGTGAGTGGCTGCAGAAGGCTATTGAGCAAGGCTGAAGGAGGAAGTGAGGGATAGAAGCTTAGGGGGCGGCACGGTGGCGCAGTGGTTAGCACTGCAGCCTTGCAGCGCTGGGGTCCTGGGTTCAAATCCCACCAAGGACAACATCTGCAAGGAGTTTGTATGTTCTCCCCAAGTTTGCGTGGGTTTCCTCCGGGTTCTCCAAAGACATACTGATAGGGAATCTAGATTGTGAGCCCAGATGGGGACAGCGACGATAATGTATGCAAAGCGCTGCGGAATATGTTAGCGCTATATAAAAATAAAGATTATTATTATTAGAGACAGATGAGTGGGAAGTGTCAATGGGGATCTTGAAGTCGCCCATGATGATAGTGGGGACGTCAGCGGAAAGGAAGTAAAGCAGCCAGGTGGTGACGTGGTCGAAGAAAGTGGTGGGGTGGTAAATGACAGCCAGTTGGAGGTTGGAGGGGGAGTAGATGCGCGCACACAGTGTGCCTCAAAAGAGGGGAAAGTAACAGAGGGCGGCAGTGGAACTGGCTGCCTGCCGACCGATCCTCCTGCTTCGCTGGGTGTTGTGTGCATTTTGTTGTAGTACTGTTGTACAGTAGTGTTCAAAATAATAGCAGTGTGTTCAAAAACATGAGTTAAGCACAAAATCTTTATACTAGTTTTTATTTCCATGCATTGGGAACATTGCACACTGTTTTCTAATTCAAAACATGAAGAGAAATGTATATAATTTTTAACTACTTTACAGAAAACAAAAAAATTAACATTGTGCTGTTCTAAAAAATAGCAGTGTTTGCATTTGTCTTTACAAACTCACAATAAGTACTATTTTTTGAGGATTTAGCATTCCTGGGAATTACTAACAGAATATTTAGTTGTATACCCAGTGTTTTTTAGAACTGCTTCACATCTATGTTGCATAGAGTCAACCAACTTCTGGTACCTGTCAACTGTTATTCCAGCCCAGGATGCTTTGACAACATCCCACAATTTTTTGGCATTTGTTGGCGTTGCTTCAGAAACGGCATTTTTGATGTCACCCCAAAAGTGTTCTATTGGATTAATGTCCAGGGGGCCACTCCATAACCTCAATTTTGTTGGACTGGAACCAAGATTTTGCTCATTTACTGGTGTGTTTAGGGTCGTTGTCTTGTTGAAACATCCACTTCAAGGGCATATCCTCTTCAGCGTAAGGCAAGATGGCCTCTTCAAGTATTTGAATATATGCAAACTGGTCCATGATCCCTGGTATGAGGTAAATATTTCCAGCACCATAGTAAGAGAAAGATGCCCATATCATGATGCTTGCACCACCATGTTTCACTGTCTTCAGAGTGTACTGTGGCTGGAATGCAGAGTTTGGGGGGGTCGTCTGACGAACTGGCTGCGGCCCTTGGACCCAAAAAGAACAATTTTACTTTCATCAGTCCACCACAAATATTTCTCTATTTCTCTTTAGGCCAGTTTATGTGTTCATTTACAAAATGGATTTGCTTCAGTACATGTCTTTTTTTTACCAGTGGGACTTTGCGGGGACTTCTTGCTAACAGATTAGCTTCACAGGCGTCTTCTGTCATAGTACTCTCACAGGTAACTTGGGACTGTCTTTGATCATCCTGGAGCTGATGATTGGCTGAGCCTTTGCCATTCTGGCTATTCTTCGTTCCCATTTCACATCTATTCCACGTCTCTCTGGTTTTTCTTTCCATTTTAAAGCATCGGAGATCATTTTAGCTGAACAGCCCATCATTGTCTGCACTTCTTTATAAGTTTTACCCTCTCCAATCAACTTTTTAATCAAAGTACGCTGTTCTTCTGAACAATGTCTCGAAACGACCCATATTTTTCTGGCTTTCAAGGAGAAATGCATGTACAACATGTGCTGGCAGGCTATCTCTGCATCTGTCACAGCTGTCAAACAGCCGTGACACTTGCAGGCGTGGCGACATTAAAAGAAATGCCGAGCACGCAAGCATGCACGCCAAAAGAGTTAGTAGCACATACTCGATCGTCACAAGTCCTTACGACTGTCCCATTGAATTGCTTCCTAGATAAATCAGTTTGGGCGAATGTACAATCTTTCTGAAAGTACGTGGAGAATACCTGGATGAATATTTAGAGAAAGGCTTTATTCGCCTTTCCTCATCCCTAGCTGGTGCACCCGTGTTATTTGTAGAAAAGAAAGACTCAACCTTACGGCCATGTATTGATTACAGAGAAATAAATAACATTACCATTAAAAATCGCTATCCACTCCCCTTAATTTGTGAGTTGTTGGAGAAACTCCGTTCTGCAAAGATTTTTACTAAACTTGATCTACAAGAGACCTATAATATCATAAGGAGTCTGCCATGGAATGAGTGGAAAACCGCCTTTAGAACTAGACATGGACATTTTGAATACCAGGTTATGTCTTTTGGCCCTTGCAACGCTCCTGAAACTTTTCAGCATTTCATTAATGATGTGTTTCAAGATTACTTGTAACCAATTTGTTGTTGCCTATCTTGGAGAAACATCACAGGCATGTCCAGTTAGTCTTGGAACGTCTACAGGAAAATCATCTCTTTATCAAACTCAAAGAAATGTGAATTTAAACAAACCAGGATTCAATTTCTTGGATATATCATTTCTCCAGAAGGTTTGAGTATGGATCCTAGCAAAATCAGAGCTGTGGTTAACTGGCCTACTCCAAGAAATTTAAAAGACGTTGAATGCTGTATAGGCTTTACAAATTTCTACAGCAGATTCATAAAAAACTTTCAAAGATCATCATGCCACTTCACTCACATAGAAAACAGAAGCATTTTTCTCATCTCTAGAGACACAAGTGGCGTTTGACAAACCAAAGACTCTTTTTACTTCTGCATAATTACTGGCCATCCAAATCCTGAATAGCTGTTTGTTGTCGAGGTAGACGCCATAAACTCTGCTTTGGGAGCTGTTTTGTCCCAATGATTTGGAGACAAGATGCAGCTTCATCCATGGGCATTTCTTTCTCATATCATGTCTTCTGAAGAAAATAACTTTGACATTCTAAATAAAGAGCTTTTATCCATTAAAGTTGCCATTTCAGAATAGCCCCTAACAGCTTTTAAACTACACATTTCTGTGAAATGCCACAGCCATTGTCTGATACAGCTGCCCGTGAATCAGCTGTCAGTTTCCCTTTACAGCTTTCCCTTGCAGCTAACAATAAAGTTTCAATATACATTTTCTATCAATGCTAATTCACACCCATTTCAGAATCCTACATCACAATATTATAGATGCCAGGAGATGGAAAGTAATTTTACAGATGTAATAAGGTTCTGGTGTTCTTGACTATTGGATTGAAATACTAAATCTTCTGTCTGAACATACTGAACCCGCTGGAGAGCACTGTAATTACAGCCACAGCTGTGGTTACAATGTAAAATAAAAGAAAATGTGGACTTGGTCAAGCTATTTGACTAAAGTCAGATTTAAGAAAACCTAACATGGGCTTTTATTTTTGGAGAGATCTGTAGGATGGTAGTGGGACGGATCTCTCCCTCCACTCCAGGTCTTAGGAGTGGTCCATGTCAACGACTTCTATTTAAACTTTCAGTTAAGGTTTGGGTGTGTCAGTATTGGGTTTTGCAAGCAACAGAGCAGGAACTCTGTGCAGGCCTGTCTGTATGAAACTAAACACAGACCAAAGGCTTGAGCAAGCCATTACCACACCTATGGATTATAGGGTGGTGCAGTTGTCCATGGCAACGGACTGACACGGACGTTCCGGCTGCGAACTGGAGGATAAAGTTTTGGATTTGTTTGTAAGTTGGAAAATAAAGACATTTAAGTTGAAATTTCTTGGGTCACTGCCTCATTGCTGCATGGATACGAAAGCCACTGCCTTACAGATGATTCTAGAAGCTACCCCGGCGTATGCTTATAAAGAATAAAGAAAGCCCAAAGTTTTCAAAGCAAATTTTTATGTATAAGCTAACATACCATGTACGTTTGTGAAAACAAATATTTATTAACAACTGGTAACCGCAAGTGTTGAGATGCAGTTATATGTAACAATGTAAAGTATTTTATACACATGGCTGATATATGGCTGTGTTATCAGTCCATTGAATTTTGGAATGCAGATGTATATTGGTGATTGCAAACTTTTCCTAATTGTAATTTTATGCTTTAGATTCCTCTTCGTTTCTTGTGAATGACATGTGAAATTACTGTTACTTTCTCAAAAAAACACATTTGAAGCAAAAAGTAAATGTCTATTTCCCCGTGTTATTTCTTTGATCTTTGAGATGATAAAACAAAGCATTTTTCATGCTGAATATTGTTTCGACTCTGTGCGATGTTTTTGAGTGATCAACAAGAGTGGATTTCTAAGTAAAACAATTCTCATACTGTTTACGTAAAAAAGGCTTCTCCTATACCGTACTTTGTCACTGCTGCACTCAAACAACAAAAACGGGGTAGCATCTAAGACACAGCGCTGGACCGAGGAGGGTAAATAAATCAGTTTGTTATTTTACAATGAACTGAGTCTATGAAGAAAAGTTTTCTGAAATAGGACAACACCTTTAACATTGCCATTGGGTCCCATTTACCAGGTGGGGTCAATAGTGTGTCCATTTTACTTCCGTCTGCCAGTTATACATCTAAGTAACGTTTATTCAAATGTATAGGAAAGTGCTGTAGGGCGCATACTTTTGATAATAGCCTCAAGTGCATTGTGCACTTACCCTAATAAGATTTGATTTCTAGTTAAACCATATCTCACATTTTCAACTTGAAAATGGCTTCACCCCCATGTGATTTCTCTTTTACATAATAAGATGTAATTTTCCTGTATAACATTTCCCACAATCAAAATATAAATTTTACTATTTCTATGTGTGACTGTTCTGATGTGTTACAAGTTCTCTCATGTCTAACAAGAATGGATCTTTGATTAAAACATCTTCCACACTGTGAACATGAAAATGGTTTCTCTCCTGTGTGAATTCTCTCGTGTTTAATAAAGTGTGATTTTTCTGTAAAACATTTCCCACATTGAGAACAGGAATATGGTTTCTCCCCTGTGTGAATTCTTGTATGCCTAACAAGATGTGATTTCTGGCTAAAAACATTCCCACATTCAGAACAAGAAAATGGCTTCTCCCCTGTGTGAATTCTCTGGTGTGTAACAAGCTCTGATTTATGAGTAAAACATTTCCCACATTCTAAACATGTAAATGGCTTCTCTCCTGTGTGACATCTCTCATGTCTAACAAGACTAGATTTTTGGTTAAAACATTTACCACATTGTGAACATGAAAATGGCTTCTCTCCTGTGTGAATTATCTCATGTTTATTTAGATGTGATTTCTCTGTAAAACATTTCCCACATTCTGAACATGAATATGGCTTTTCCCCTGTGTGAATTCTCTGATGTATAGCAAGTTTTGAACTAACTGTAAAACATTTCCCACATTCAGAACATGAATATGGCTTCTCCATTGTGTGAATTTTCTGATGAATTACAAGTTTTGAACTAGTTGTAAAACATTTCTCACATTCAGAACATGAATATGAAGTCTCCTGCACGTGGGGTTGATGCTTAGCGAAATTTGATTTCCGTGTAAAAAATTTCCTGCATTCTGAGCATAAAAATCGCTTCTTTTCTGAATGCATATTCTGATGTCTAAAAAGATTTGATTTACGGTTAAAACATTTACCACATTCTGAGCATGAAAATGGCTTCTCTCCTTTAGAACTTCTCATATATGTAACAAGACTTGATTTATCTATAAAACATTTCCCACATTTTCTACATGAGTGTGTCTTTTCCACTGTGTAAGATTTTTGATATTGAAGATCCCTCCTGTGACTTTTATTTTGCCTAATAGTTTGTGATGAATCAAAAGATATGACTTGTTTAGGAGGTTCACATGATAGATCTTCTGGATTGATGGCATGCTCTTCATAAATATTATGTATGTTTACATGGTCTTCTGTTTTAAAATCTGTTGACATTGCACATCCCTCTGAACTACTGATAAAATCGCCTGAAAAAATAAAACTGATATATTATCCAAAAGAAAAATAAAACAACATTTCTATATAAAATTTCCCTTATAAGCAAGTCATGCAGTTAAGTTCAATTATCAATCTAGTGAAGCTTTCAACTGGATGATTCTTATCCTGATACACATATATACTTGGTTCAATCAAGTGAGCATGTGTTTTCAGTGGAGTAAAGGGAGTTAACCACTGTCTTGAGAAAATACCGATTTGGCATGTTTAGATTCGTTACCCTGATCCTTCTTTTTCCTGACAACTTCTGGTTTAGTAAAGTTAGGAAAACTCCATTTTCATTAAATGGTCGTTAAGGCAAATTTAAATCAGTGGTTCTCCAAATACAGGTGCAACTCACTAAATTAGAATATCATCAAAAAGTTCATTTATTTCAGTTCTTCAATACAAAAAGTGAAACTCATATTATATAGAGTCATTACAAACAGAGTGATCTATTTCAAGTGTTTATTTCTGGTAATGTTGATGATTATGGCTTACAGCCAATGAAAACACAAAAGTCATTATCTCATTAAATTAGAATACTTTATAACACCAGATTGAAAAATATTCTTAAAATCCAAAATGTTGGCCTACTGAAATGTATGTTCAGTAAATGCACTCAATACTTGGTACTGTTGGCAGTGTGGACAGGTGCCAAATCCTGCTGGAGAATGAAATTTGCATCTCCAAAAAGCTTGTCGGCAGAGGGAAGCATGAAGTGCTCGAAAATTTTGTGGTAGACGGCTGTGCTGACTTTGGTGTTGATAAAACACTGTGGACCTACACCAGCAGATGACATGGCTCCGCAAACCATCACTGATTGTGGAAACTTCACATTAGACCTCATGCAGCTTGGATTGTGTGCCTCTCCACTCTTCCTCCAGACTCTGGGACCTTGATTTCCAAGTAAAAATTGGAACTCTGGGACCTTGTGAAGTGTGTCAATGACTGCCTTCTGAACATCTGTCAAGTCAGCAGTCTTCCCCATGAGTGTGGAGCCTACTGAAACAGACTAAGGGACCTTTTTTAAATGCATGGGAAGCCTTTGCAGGTGTTTTTTGTTAATTATTTTAATTTACTGAGATAATGACTTTTGTGTTTTCATTGGCTGTAAGCCATAATCATCAACATTAACAGAAACAAACACTTGAAATAGATCACTCTGTTTATAATGACTCTATAATATGAGTTTCACTTTTTGTATTGAAGAACTGAAATAAATTAACTTTTTGATGATATTCTAATTTAGTGAGATGCACCGGTATTAATCTAATGTGTGCAACAAATTAATACAGGCTATTCAAATCTATAGGAGTGAGAAAAAGCATGGAATGGACACTGAAACCTTCTGTGCAGTGGTGTAACTATAATAGAAAGCTAATTTCCAGCAAAATAATCCTTTAAACCAGGCCTGCACAACATAAGGCCCACAAAAGGGTTTATTGTGGCCCACAGGAACAGCGAGACGTCGCTTCCTTCTTTCTACATTCAAATGTATTCACGTTTTTCAGACGCGTTCAAATGGATTCGCCTCTTTCAGCCGTCTTTCACACTGCTGCTGGCAAAGCAAAGGATATGGAAGACACTAGTAAGCACTCCATGGAGGAGCGGAAGATGCTATCATTTTAGATGAAATCCAGGGAGGGGAGGGTTGATGTTAATGCGTGGTCACATTATGGGGGATTGTGAAAGGTGGCATAGCATAGCGAGGGGTAGTGGGGTGGGGAAAACTTCATGCAAAGAGACAGTGTTGGAAAGGGGCTGATTAGGATGAAATTTAGAAGAGGGCAGTGTGGGTGGAATATTATAGTGAGGGGCAGTGTGGCTGTGGACATTATGGAGAAGGGCAGGGTGGGGAGCATATTATAGAGCAGGGCAGTGAAAGGGGACATTATGGAGAGGGGTAGTTCTGGCAATGCACTCATGTACTGATGGTGATCCTGTCATTGCATTAATCTACTGATGGTGGTTCTGGCACTGCATTCATGTACTGGCAGTGATTCTGATGCTTCATTCATGTATTAATACTGGTTCTGATGCTGCATTCATGTACTGGCGGTGGTTCTGGCACTACATGTACTGACGGTGGCTCTGGTGCTGCAGTCATGTACTGATGATGGTTTTGCCACTGCATTCATGTACTGACGATTGTTCTGGCGCTGAATTCATTCAGTGATGGTGGATCTGGCGCTAAAATCATTTACTGATGGTGGTTTTGATGTTGCATTCCTGTACTTGTGGTGGTACTGGTGCTCCAAAAACTCAGTTTAAGTTAGCATGTGTTCACACTGATTTATTTTGGAGCACAAACTAAGCAGAAACTTTCGAAATCCTCCTCAAATACTCAAAACTTGATTCTAGTGTTCAATTAATGGACTGTTGGTGGTTCTGGTGATGTATTCATGTAAATAACCCTAAAAAAAATGTTTGTGGCCCTTGGGATTGGTTGTTATACAAAGTATAACAATGTGGTCCTTGGACCAAAAAAATGTTGTGCACCCCCTGCTTTAAATGCATACGCATTTCAGACAAAGTCCTTCGTTATAGGGCAATGACGAATAACTAACTGAAACACGGATGCTTTTTTCTATGGTGGTGGAAGGATTTTTTTCTACATGGATTTAAATTTATTGCAATAAAAGTGTTTTTTAAGGGATCCTTGCTGAAATTTTGCATTCTTCTGGATCTTGCAGTACTACAAGTATCCATGCAATTGGTATCCTTACCCTGTAGGTGAGATGAACTTCCCTTTGTGTTGTAACTATAGAAGGTGAAGGGGTCGCAATCGCACCCAGATCCTGGAGTGTAGGGAGGGGGGCAAAAGGTCTCTTTGGCCCAAATGAAAAGACTTATTATTAAAGTCCATGACAGTTGGAGGCCCTGTTGGAGACTTTGCATTGGGGCCCACAAGCTTCAAGTTACACCACTGCATCCTTGTCCTATACTTTTTACACTAAATCAAAATCAGACATTTGTGTGTACATAGCTTCAATGGTTACACTACTCACCAATGTAGTTATCAATAGGAATCTCCTCTGTCCACTGCTCATCACCAATCACATAGGTCTCTATAGTATTAATATAGGTCAGATCTTTACCCTGAAACAAATATTGTAAAAATCTCAGACAGCTGGAGAAGTCACATCTATGATCAGCTCTAATCCTGCCATCTCCACCATTCTCATTACACAAGTATAAAACATATAATACTGGTGAATAAAACAAGACTGAGCACAAGACCTTCACAGCCGTCTACACATCATAGAGGAGATCTCATGACACCTTCTCTTCATCTACCTGATGATCCTGAGGAACATTGGGATCTTCTTGTTTACAGTCCTGTGGAAGAAGAGGACGGGGACATCTCTCTGATGTTGTCCTTTTACTGGATAGAACTGGAAGAAACACATGCAGGAACTGAATTTATTCTTTACAGATATAAGCCATGTGTATTTAGTCCTGTCTATTACCTGGTGATGTGAGGGGCTGGGGAACCTCCATCATGATGTCCTTGTACAGATCTTTGTGTCCTTCTAAATACTCCCACTCCTCCATGGAGAAATAGATGGTGACATCCTGACACCTTACTGGAACCTGACACATAATGATACCGTCATCCCACTGATCCCTTCATAGAGTTATTGTATAATGTCCCAGCATTCCCAGCAGTGTCACCTCTCCAGTCAGCAGCTCAATCATCTTGTAGGTGAGTTCTAGGATCTTCTGGTCATTGATGTCCTCATGTATTAGGGGGTGAAGTGGAGGCCCCGTGTTTGGGCTCAGGGGTCTCTCCCATGCCTCAGACACAGGGTCCTGACAGTGCTCACTAGAGGTCTTCTTCAACACTGCGTAATCCTGGTTATGGAGAGACACATTAATACATTTCTTACGGACATTTCCAGAGTCCTGACCTCTCCAGTTCTGTCCATCTGTTATTCCCATAGACAAGAATGACGTAATTGGACATCATTAAAATCTCTCACCTCTCCAGTAAGCCGGAAGAGGATCTCTAGGGTGAGGTGTAATATCCTCTCCGCCATCTTATCCCTGTCTCTATCCATCTTTGATTGGTCTATCAGGAAAGTTCTCTTATGTAGAAAGCTCAACTGAGAGGATCTGATATTGTAGGGTCCTGAATAGGAAGAAGATGAGCTCATGTAACATAATAAAAATCTCATGTAAGAAAGACAATTAGTGGATATAATAAAGGGAAACATATGAGGTGATAGAATGTGTAGATGTGGTATTCTCTCCTTTTCTATGGACAAGAACATGAATATGCGGAAGTCAGTGGTTACAAAATACCATTTTAATTATTTTCTTTCTCTTTAGACATTGTCTTTTGGCTCATTAAATCTAACTGTCGCTATTTGTTCATTAGTTGTTCATAGTTTGTTGGCTTTAAAATAAAACTTTGCATTTACTCTCCTCAACATAGAAATTTTAACACCAAGATGGAACAGTCACTGGATGGATAGACATATTAATGATCTACAAATAATGGAAAAATGGAAACAAAGTTTTCACAACATCTGAATTTAATCAGTATCGAGTATGAGCGCCACAAGCAGAAATCCCCGCACTTACAGCGTAGGTTATTAATGGTGTCTCAGGAATGTTTACCTTAGTGAATGTACTTGGGTA
Organism: Phyllobates terribilis; assembly: GCF_046119375.1. Classification (NCBI taxonomy): domain Eukaryota; kingdom Metazoa; phylum Chordata; class Amphibia; order Anura; family Dendrobatidae; genus Phyllobates; species Phyllobates terribilis. The sequence goes on from NW_027362765.1 coordinate 47,065,243, forward strand.
AATCATCAAGATCCGCTTCTGGTAGTTCCCTTTGCAAATGCAGACCAATGATTTTCCAGATGTGGTTGATGGAAGACAAGTCCAGAGACACTGCAAACCATAGTAGCACATTTAAGCTGTGCAGGCTGCTTGTAATTGTAACATCCCTGACAGCGTGCTGGCATGGCTTCCCATCTCCCACCATGCAAAACCGCCAGCCTACTCACCAATCGAGGCTGTGCACTGTGTTCCTCTGCTGACTGTGTGCATGTGCCTTCGCTGCTAATTTAGGGCAGCGGCGGCAGCACGTCCTGATTCTTAAAGGAACAGTGCGTGCATTCCTAATGCATCCCCAGCTTATTGCTGTGAGTCACTGGGTACTTAAGGCACCTCCGCACAGTGGGAGGGTCCTGAGCAACACTTTCTCTCAGTTTGCTATGTGCAACTGCTGAGTTGCCAGGTCCTGTTCTGTAGTTATCTTGTTCTGTTACTCTGGGGCTGTATTCCCATGCCTGTTACCTGTACCTGTGACTTCTAGTCTATTTCCACCACCCTGGGGGCTGAATTCCCAGGCCCGTACCTGTATCTCGTTCCTGTGTCAGTTCCTGTCTGACCTGTGTCCTAGCCCGTTACCTGTTTGCCTCTTTGTCCGTTCTTTCCCTTTTTCTCCTGTGTCTGTTCCAGTACCTTTCTCATATACTGCAGTGTCTGTACCAGAACCTATCTCCTACCTGTCATCGCCGTACTTCAATTTGTGAGCGAGTCTGTCCACTCACTACTTCATAATAAGTATTCTGTGTAAATCTGGCTCTGTCTGTGCCGTTTCCCTCTCCCTGTACTTATCCTCTGTATACTCGCTATTCCCCTGTGCCTTCCTGTACCTGTCTTGCCCTGTCCCGCCTGGCCACGCTCTGCCCCACTCCCGTCCGCACCTGCGGCTCTGCCCCACTACCATCCGCACCTGCGGCTCTGCCCCACTCCCATCCGCACCTGCGGCTCTGCTCCTGTATCCCAGTCTGTACTGGTCCAGCCTGTCTACCTGTCTGTATACCAGCGTTGCCTGCCAGTATCTGCCTGTCTGTCTGTATACCAGCCATGCCTGCCAGTACCTGCCCGTCTGTATACCAGCCGTGCCCGTCAGTACCTGCCCGTCTGTATACACACCAGCTGAACCTGCCCATTCCTGCATACCCCGGTGTCGGTCAATAGCTGTGTGACCAGGGTCTGACCTGGAGTAGCACCTGGGCCACCTCCCTTGTTCCTCCTCGGATCGCGGAGTCGATTAAGCCGCCGTGTGTCCAGGGTCGGATCTGGCGAGGCCCTGAGTCACGCCACTCCAGGCACTCCTTGGTTCGTGGCCCAGTGGGACAACAAACAACGCTCATGTCAAACAGTCTGGACGTGAGCGTAACAGTAATAGAGTGACATGGTGATGTCGCATTGAAAAATGACTCCTTGGACACTTTGGAAAAATGATGGTACCAATGGTTTCATGACCAAATCAATGTAACGCCAAGCTGTTGTTGGACCTGGACTAAAGACTAGAGGGGTCTGACTACAGGCTACATCATGCCACTCCATAGCATCCCAGGAATAGGACGGTGTGACATTTCCTCGTGAAGGCTTCTTCATGGCGTTGTCAACATGGTCTCCAAGCCAATGTCAGTCTATCATTGTTTCCAGAAGAACAGTGTGACTGACTAGAATAAATTTTCAATCCAAACTCCATTTCACTCTTGCTCTGCACCATCATGGCCTTTGAGAGCGGTGGTGTGAGGTCAAAGGAACACCTGTAGCTGCAAGTCTGACTCGCAGCACAATGCTGTGCAAATGACTTCTGTTTTTTTGTGCAGACACCATTTGAAGCCTTAGGCTTAGTATGTGTGACGGGTAGATACCACACATAGTGTTGTGCTTGAGAAGCATCCAGCAACCAGGGGAGTTAACAGGATGCAGCTAGGGGAAAGTGACCTGGTCTGCCTCAGAGAGAGGAAGCAGAGTCAGTTCTGAGTTGGGAAGCAAGCTGAAAAGATGCAGACCTCTTCATCAGGCTGACTAGGGTCCTGGAACACTGTCCCACTGCAACTACCGCCCGGTTGTTCATGGTATCTACAGAAGAAAGTAGTGGAGCAAGGAGTTATCTGCTGCAGATCAGGAGCAGGGATCAAACACCAAGTCTGAGGACAGCTCCTGCTGTTCAACCCCACTGTGCCTCACTGCACTAAAGGTAAAGACTGGGACACTGTGGACCGGGGACTGCTGGTAGGAGCATTGTGCTAATGGATGGACTGTGTGCTGTACTGTACTACTGAAAAGACTGTGTCCTACTGTGCTGCTAAGGAAACTGTATTGCTGTACTGGAGCCTGTTGCTCGAAGGACATTTAAGTTGCACTGGCCATGCTTCATTAAACATTACTGTTAAATCATTCAGAAGGACTCTTGTCAGATGTGTCTGTGCAAGCAAGTGAATCCATTGTGTGCCTGAGAGAAGCTGCAGCCTATGGTCGCCCTGAGTAATGGTTTCCCCAGGATTCCAAAGAATTCATAAAACCCGTGTCGCCCCTATCTGAACTTAGGCAGCGTGCGTGTAACATATGTGACATTCACTTTCACTTGCAGTACTGAATGAATCAATTGTGGAACCAGTGGTATAACAATTCTCCTAAGTATCCCAGGAGTCTTTTCAACATGGCAACGCCAGGGCACGTGTAGTTTATACTACGGTGAGCAGTCTGCTTGGCCTAAATGTAATAGAATGGCATGCAGTGTGTCTGGACTTATCTCCCATTGAACACATCTGGGACATCTTTGGTCGGCAATTGCAAAAGGAGCTGCCAGCAGCGGAAGTTTAGTTTTGTTCAAAGCCATTATAATTGTTGTGACTTTATTATCATTGGTTTCAAATTAATATTTAGCTGGAATATAAAGTTCTGATGACTTCTTATTTAATGCATCCCTGAGTTGGAGTCTAAGTAGTGTAAGTTGTTAATGTTGAACTGCTTGCGACAATTTATGTAGAGTTTCATATCTCTCAGTTTCAGAGTAGAAAGATTTTACCTTTCGAAGAAGCCTGTTAAAATGAACTCTCCTCGAACAACTGTCTTTTCAGATTAAGCCTAAATTGCTTAGATTACACCCAGGTTAAAAATCGACAGTTTAGCAGCAGTAGAAGTAAAAGTATTCTGGCAGGTATACTCTGAACAGGGTTTTATTTAAATGTTGTGTAAACTTGCTGGGCCATAGAAATAAAATGTTAAGATGAATGCTCCCTGGAACGTGATCAGTTTGCACATAAAGTATTCGCTATGGCCAAGTGAGCACTGTCAGAGTCACAGAACTGCTAAGTATGCAAATTGAGAGAGGAATAATGGCGCACCAAGAACTTGTCCACATCAATTGAGCACCAAAGCCCACTCATTAGCATATGAAATATATAGAGTTTTCACAGTAATTACAACAGTGAAATGTATACTGTTAATATGATTTTTATAGGAGATAAGTCGCATTTCCAACACTGCTGCATTCTCCTGCGGCTGGTGAGTGTCCACCTGGCTATAGGGGGGCACAGTCAGATTCAGCAGGAACTTCACCCCACTGTGTCCTGCAGAGGTTAGCGTCCCCGGTCTATCCCAAAGCAGCAGGGGGTCTATTAGGTGGCTCCTCCCTTCACTCCTCGCCTGGTCTAACCTTCTAGTTCAATTCCTTTCTAGTTTTCTGTAAAGTGCTCTCTTATATTGTCTCTCCTGATTTCTGACCCATCTAGTCTACTCGTTTACTATGATTTCTTCGCTCCTGACCTCAGCTACGTATATTGAACCTGTGCTGCCTGCCCTGATCTCGGATTGTCTGACCATGTCTTTGTCTTCATCCAGCTGTACCTTCTATCTGTGTCTCTGACACTCCAGTCAGCAGCTGCAGACTCAGGGACTGCCCTGGAGTGGTATCTGGTGACTACCTGCAGCCAAGGCTATCCTCACCATCAGAGGCTTTAGTGAATACCAAGTAGTCACTTAGTTACGCCCTTACAAGCAGGGCTGTGGAGACGGTAAGCCAAACTTCCAACTCTGGACTCCTCAATTTCCCCGACTCCACAGCACTGGCTCACTACTGAGCATGTACATAAAGTGCAGCACTGATTAATCTCAAATAAAAGCCTAGATCCTTAGATCAGGAACAGAACAGACATTTATAGGACATGTCACAACTTTTTCAAATTCTTATGTAAAAATGTACAGCACATACTGCAATGAACTACTGTAACCAATTTATTATATATTTTAGGAGTCAGAGTCGGTCCATTTTATATCGACTCCAACTCTGACTCCACAGCTCTGCTTCCAGGGTGAGCCTGGCCAGTGGCGCAGCACACCCACCAGCGTTATACCAGTTGACCCATAGTGGTGGAGTATTAATTGAGCTGTGTAATTATTGTGCCATCAAGTGTCCCCCTTCGGAAAAGGAATCTCCTCTCATTGTCAGCAATTTACAACATAAGGTCAAAGGAAATTTGTTTTGATAAGGCTATTGGCACGCAACTGGAGTCCCTTTGGGGTGTGCATTCATAAAGTCTAAAGCTTAGGTCATGGATATTTTTTTTATTAAGGAAATGTTTCCCTTCTAGTAGGAAAACAGAGCTCTTCTTTTTGAGAAAGTTATGGGTCACAAGGGGCAGCTAAAAATCTAAGCCTATGTTTTTCACTGACGGCTAGATCAAAGGTTGGAGGATGAATTGAGTGGGTAAAAACCTTCCAAAATACCTTGGAGAGCTCCAAGCTCTTACTCATCTAGAGGTCCCATTGGGAAAACTAAGCTGGTGGTAGATGCTGAAAGATAATGTCACTGCAGTTCAGTCTGCTCAAAATTTGAGAGTCATGCTTCTCCTTGTGAAATAGGTCATGATTTTCAAACTTAAAGGTAATCTGCCAATAAAGTCAACCCTCCTAAGCCATCTAGATGGTCATGCAGGTCAAAGGAAGCTGAATATAATGATACCTTCATATCAACAATCTGATATCTTATTACAGAGAAATCCATGTTTTTCTCATATGTAAATTAGCTGTTTAGATCTATGGGCCAGACATAGATCTCTCTGAGAATCTGCCTTCAGATCATATTTCAAATGAAAGGGGGCGTTACCAGTGTGAGATATGTAATGACTGACACTTTGCTCTCATAATCATACACAGCTATATAGTGAGATCAGAGGTAACACAGAAGTGAACTTTGATTACAAATATTTACAGCAGCACTTGTTTTCTCATATTGTAGGCGGCTCTGCTGCAGAGCTGTGTCTGATCATAACTAACACAGTACAGCAGAGTTGAACCTTGTCTCATTATAAACACAAGTACATTTTCAGTTGTCTTCTTACAGTGCTGTCAGCTCTGCTGTACTACCCTTCCCGCACACTGGCTGCCTGTAAGATGGAAGCTGAAGCACTATGAGAGGACTGCAGCTGCAAATATTTTTAGAATGAGAAAAAGTTCACTTCTGCTGTTGTGTGTTAGTTTTTCTCTCACTGCAGAGCTGTGTTATTGTGAGAGCAAAGTATCCGTCATTACTTGGTGGACACTGGTAATGCCCCCTTTTATTTAAAATAAACTCTGGAGGCACATTCTCAGGGAGATGTGTCCCACCCATAGATCCTAACAGCTCATTAACATAGTAAGAAAAATGTGAATTTCTCTGGAATAAAAAAATCGGATCGTAGACACCAAAGTATCATTTTATTCAACTTTCTATAACCTACATGCCCATATAGTAGGCTTAAGAGGGTTGATCCTACTGACAGACTCCCTTGAACCCAGAGAGATAATATTCTCAAAATGCACAGGTGGCTGTAAAACAGTGGCTTAATTTGAGGCACAAGCCCTATGGTCTGAGTATAGCTTCCAATTAGATGGAGATCCACAATGCTAAATTATTCCTCCTAGTGTTTCGCTAAGCAGAGTCCTGCTCTCTATTAATCACTATTAGGCACACAGAGCACATAGCCCAGGAGCTGTGGTATGAGCAGATCATGTTCCTGTATGGTCAGATGTGTCACCCAGGGGGAATATAGGGGACTCGGTACCCGGGCCTTTTTACCTTGTTGAGGAGGTCACAGCAGTCGGCTCCCGAGCCCGTACTCTGGGTCTCTCTTTAAAAAGGGGTTTTAGTGTACAGTTTGTCTCGTGACGCCACCTGTGGTTTCAGGTAATGGTTACCGGCGCTGCTGCAGACCTCCAGAGGTGATGGGATGGCAGCTGCGATGTTCTTGCTCCCCACAGTCGGAGCGGGCCCCCGGGGCAGTGTAGGTGCAGATGGTGGTGATGCTGGGGCTTGTAGTGCAGGAGAGATGGCGCAGCAGGAGTAACTGACAGAGACAGTACCTTTACTGGTGCGGATGTCAGGTACGGTCCAGGGTACTCGGTAGGAAGGGTGCACTTCAGGACTTCTCCCCAGTGAGCGGGTATAAAGCCTCCTGGTCCGTGTCTCCCTCTCTCTAAGCTCCTGGCCAGCCTGCAACTGGGCCTAGCTTCTGTGTCGTGCTGTTCCTTCACCTGTCGCTTGGTAGTAGGACCTTTTTCTGGCAACCACTATCGCTGGACGCCGGGGCCTTCGTAGTTCCTAATCCTGTCAAGGGTTTAGCTTCAGGTCGACCAGTGACTTGTAGTCCTCCTGGTATGCCGGTGATCCCTACTGGGTATAAAGGATCCTGTAGGCGCGGACCCAGTGTCTGGTTCGTGTCTTGGGGTGAGCCTGTGATGCTCCTCTGCCCCCTCAACTCCTCTCTCCTCTCCTCCTTGCCTCCGGCCACACTCGGGGCCCTCAATACAGCAGCAGACGTGCTGCGTCTTCACTGCTCTCAGTGGCAGCACACTCTCTGATTAAACAACTCACTCAGACTGAACTGCCTGGCTCCACCCTCCATATATATATATCCCTATCAGGGCTCCCTCTGGTGGTATGAGGTGGAAGGGTGGAGGTGCTTGTTTGTAGTGAGAGCCTCTTGTGGAGAAGTCCATCCATGCACCCTTTTGGGTCCTGTGGTACCTGTGAACAGCAGGGTGCCACACAGACACAGCCATTACACAGTACACAGCAGGGGCACATTTATAAGATTATCTCAGCACAGGAACATTTTTTAAACACATCCAATTGTGGAACTTATTATTTTTCCAAGATCTATTAATTAAAATGTACTTTGTTCATGGGAAAACCCCATTTCGTTTGGACTATTATGACAGCTGTTTTTGTTGCCCATGTCAAAGAATCACAGAATAATTAAAGCTGTGCTCTGATTGGTTGCTATGGGAAAGACAGAAGTATTCTTTTTATGTGTGAAGAGAGAATAATTTTACTAGATATAGATCTTATCACGGTATAAAATCCACAATCCGATCCTATAATGTGACGTCTCTTGTGTTTTCTCCCATACTCTGCACCACAATCTCCTCCAGGATAAGTGTCCTCATTACAGGACCGACACCACAGACATTATATAATTCGACATGTGTTAATTCATAGTTTTGATGCCTTCGGTGTGAATGTACAATTTTCATAGTCTTGAAAATACAGAAAAATCTTTAAATGAGAAGGTGTGTCCAAACTTTTGGTCTGTACTGTACATGAGCACATCCAGCGTTATATTACTGTACATATACACATGGCAGAACTGGGGGGAGGGGGCACTATCTCCAGGAATGGAGGGGTTAATGCCCCCTGTATACATGAGCACATCCAGCGTTATATTACTGTACATATACACATGGCAGAACTGGGGGAAGGGGGGCACTATCTCCGGGAATGGAGGGGTTAATGCCCCCTGTACACATGAGCACATCCAGCGTTATATTACTGTACATATACACATGGCAGAACTGGGGGGAGGGGGCACTATCTCCGGGAATGGAGGGGTTATGCCCCCCTGTATACATGAGCACATCCAGTGTTATATTACTGTACATATACACATGGCAGAACTGGGGGAAGGGGGGCACTATCTCCGGGAATGGAGGGGTTAATGCCCCCTGTATACATGAGCACATCCAGCGTTATATTACTGTACATATACACATGGCAGAACTGGGGGGAGGGGGGCACTATCTCCGGGAATGGAGGGGTTAATGACCCCTGTATACATGAGCACATCCAGCGTTATATTACTGTACATATACACAAGGCAGAACTGGGGGGAGCAGGGCACTATCTCCGGGAATGGAGGGGTTAATGACCCCTGTATACATGAGCACATCCAGCGTTATATTACTGTACATATACACATGGCAGAACTGGGGGAAGGGGGGCACTATCTCCGGGAATGGAGGGGTTAATGTCCCCTGCATACATTAGCACATCCAGCGTTATATTACTGTACATATACACAAGGCAGAACTGGGGGGAGGGGGCACTATCTCCGGGAATGGAGGGGTTAATGTCCACTGTATACATGAGCACATCCAGCGTTATATTACTGTACATATACACATGGCAGAACTGGGGGGAGGAGGCACTATCTCCGGGAATGGAGGGGTTAATGTCCCCTGTATACATGAGCACATCCAGTGATATATTACTGTACATATACACATGGCAGAACTGGGGGAAGGGGGCACTATCTCCAGGAATGGAGGGGTTAATGTCCCCTGTATACATGAGCACATCCAGCGTTATATTACTGTACATATACACATGGCAGAACTGGGGGAGGGGCCACTATCTCCGGGAATGGAGAGGTTAATGCCCCCTGTATACATGAGCACATCCAGCGTTATATTACTGTACATATACACATGGCAGAACTGGGGGGAGGGGGCACTATCTCCGGGAATGGAGGGGTTATGCCCCCCTGTATACATGAGCACATCTAGTGCTATATTACTGTACATATACACATGACAGAACAGGGGGAGGGGGGCTCTATCTCCGGGAATGGAGGGGTTATGCCCCCCTGTATACATGAGCACATCCAGCGTTATATTACTGTACATATACACATGGCAGAACTGGGGGAAGGGGGGCACTATCTCCAGGAATGGAGGGGTTAATGCCCCCTGTACACATGAGCACATCCAGCGTTATATTACTGTACATATACACATGGCAGAACTGGGGGGAGGGGGCACTATCTCCAGGAATGGAGGGGTTATGCCCCCCTGTATACATGAGCACATCCAGTGTTATATTACTGTACATATACACAAGGCAGAACTGGGGGGAGGAGGGCACTATCTCCGGGAATGGAGGGGTTAATGACCCCTGTATACATGAGCACATCCAGTGTTATATTACTGTACATATACACATGGCAGAACTGGGGGAGGGGCCACTATCTCCGGGAATGGAGGGGTTAATGCCCCCTGTATACATGAGCACATCCAGCGTTATATTACTGTACATATACACATGGCAGAACTGGGGGGAGGGGGCACTATCTCCGGGAATGGAGGGGCTAATGCCCCCTGTATACATGAGCACATCCAGTGTTATATTACTGTACATATACACAAGGCAGAACTGGGGGGAGGGGGCACTATCTCCGGGAATGGAGGGGTTAATGTCCACTGTATACATGAGCACATCCAGCGTTATATTACTGTACATATACACATGGCAGAACTGAGGGGAGGAGGGCACTATCTCCGGGAATGGAGGGGTTATGCCCCCCTGTATACATGAGCACATCCAGTGTTATATTACTGTACATATACACATGGCAGAACTGGGGGAAGGGGGCACTATCACCGGGAATGGAGGGGTTAATGTCCCCTGTATACATGAGCACATCCAGCGTTATATTACTGTACATATACACATGGCAGAACTGGGGGAAGGGGGGCACTTTCTCCAGGAATGGAGGGATTAATGTCCCCTGTATACATGAGCACAATATCACGCAAGATGTGGGAAAGACTAACTGCAACGCGAAGGGATGAGGGGAAGGGAGCCCAGACACTAGGGAAAGGGGGGTGGAGACCTCATAGGCTGATCTGAAATCACCCTGTCTCCCATATCGTCCCTATATTGGTTCCTCACCATCGCCTCACAGGAACCTAAAACCCTGTATCTCAACTAGAGCTAGGCCCTGGCTAGTAAAAGGGGGGGTGGGTGAACACTAGTCAGTCCCCACTAACAATTAAAGCAAGGGGAGACAAACATGGGGGAAAATAACTTAGCTTGAGCAGACTTCAGAGAGATTACACCAAAGATCCTCCAAACACCAGAGAGGACGTAAGCAGACTGCGATAGCAAAAAGCCTTCACAAGGAAACCTGTGAATATCACCGACGCTTCCCTACAGCAAACTGAAAGTAGTTAAACACCCAGGCCAGGGTGTTAATTAGAGCAGGAGAGAGGTAGCCGCTGGGTCCTAGAATTAGACAGATCCTAAGAAGGTGTCTGTAATGCCAAACAAAGAGATCTCCTGCAACCAACTGCAGGGTACCTGTCTGTCACATCTGACACACCGGTGACACATATCAAGCGTTATATTACTGTACATATACACATGGCAGAACTGGGGGAAGGGGACACCATCTCCGGGAATGGAGGGGTTAATGCCCCCGGTATATATGAGCACATCCAGCATTATATTACTGTACATATACACATGGCAGAATTGGGGGAAGGGGGCACTATCTCCAGGAATGGAGGGGTTAATGTCCCCTGTATACATGATCACATCCAGCGTTATATTACTGTACATATACACATGGCAGAACTGGGGGCACTATCTCCTGGAATGGAGGGGTTAATGTCCCCTGTATACATGAGCACATCCAGCGTTATATTACTGAACATATACACATGGCAGAACTGGGGGAAGGGGCACTATCTCCGGGAATGGAGGGGTTAATGTCCGCTGTATACATGAGCACATCCAGCGTTATATTACTGTACATATACACATGGCAGAACTGGGGGAAGGGGGCACTATCTCCGGGAATGGAGGGGTTAATGTCCCCTGTATACATGAGCACATCTAGCGTTATATTACTGTACATATACACATGGCAGAACTGGGGGAAGGGGGCACTATCTCCGGGAATGGAGGGGTTAATGTCCCCTGTATACATGAGCACATCCAGCGTTATATTACTGTACATATACACATGGAAGAACTGGGGGAAGGGGCACTATCTCCGGGAATGGAGGGGTTAATGTCCGCTGTATACATGAGCACATCCAGCGTTATATTACTGTACATATACACATGGCAGAAATGGGGGGAGGGGGCACTATCGCCGGGAATGGAGGGGTTAATGTCCCCTGTATACATGAGCACATCCAGCGTTATATTACTGTACATATACACATGGCAGAACTGGGGGGAGGGGGCACTATCTCCGGGAATGGAGGGGTTAATGTCCCCTGTATACATGAGCACATCCAGTGTTATATTACTGTACATATACACATGGCAGAACTGGGGGAAGGGGGGCACTATCTCTGGGAAAGGAGGGGTTAATGCCCCCTGTATACATGAGCACATCCAGCGTTATATTACTGTACATATACACATGGCAGAACTGGGGGAAGGGGCACTATCTCCGGGAATGGAGGGGTTAATGCCCCCTGTATACATGAGCACATCCAGCGTTATATTACTGTACATATACACATGGCAGAACTGGGGGAAGGGGGCACTATCTCCGGGAATGGAGGGGTTAATGTCCCCTGTATACATGAGCACATCTAGCGTTATATTACTGTACATATACACATGGCAGAACTGGGGGAAGGGGCACTATCTCCGGGAATGGAGGGGTTAATGCCCCCTGTATACATGAGCACATCCAGCGTTATATTACTGTACATATACACATGGCAGAACTGAGGGGAGGCGGGCACTATCTCCGGGAATGGAGGGGTTATGCCCCCCTGTATACATGAGCACATCCAGTGTTATATTACTGTACATATACACATGGCAGAACTGGGGGAAGGGGGCACTATCTCCGGGAATGGAGGGGTTAATGCCCCCTGTACACATGAGCACATCCAGCATTATATTACTGTATATATACACAAGGCAGAACTGGGGGGAGGAGGGCACTATCTCCGGGAATGGAGGGGTTAATGACCCCTGTATACATGAGCACATCCAGCGTTATATTACTGTACATATACACATGGCAGAACTGGGGGGAGGGGGCACTATCTCCGGGAATGGAGGGGTTAATGCCCCCTGTATACATGAGCACATCCAGCATTATATTACTGTACATATACACATGGCAGAACTGGGGGAAGGGGGCACTATCTCCAGGAATGGAGGGGTTAATGTCCCCTGTATACATGAGCACATCCAGCGTTATATTACTGTACATATACACATGGCAGAACTGGGGGGAGGGGGCACTATCTCCGGGAATGGAGGGGTTAATGCCCCCTGTATACATGAGCACATCCAGCGTTATATTACTGTACATATACACATGGCAGAACTGGGGGAAGGGGGAACTATCTCCGGGAATGGAGGGGTTAATGTCCCCTGTATACATGAGAACATCCAGCGTTATATTACTGTACATATACAGATGGCAGAACTGGGGGAAGGGGGCACTATCTCCGGGAATGGAGGGGTTAATGTCCCCTGTATACATGAGCACATCCAGCGTTATATTACTGTACATATACACATGGCAGAACTGGGGGAAGGGGGCACTATCTCCGGGAATGGAGGGGTTAATGTCCCCTGTATACATGAGCACATCCAGCGTTATATTACTGTATATATACACATGGCAGAACTGGGGGGAGGGGGCACTATCTCCGGGAATGGAGGGGTTAATGTCCCCTGTATACATGAGCACATCCAGCGTTATATTACTGTATATATACACATGGCAGAACTGGGGGGAGGGGGCACTATCTCCGGGAATGGAGGGGTTAATGTCCCCTGTATACATGAGCACATCCAGCGTTATATTACTGTACATATACACATGGCAGAACTGGGGGAGGGGCCACTATCTTCGGGAATGGAGGGGTTAATGCCCCCTGTACACATGAGCACATCCAGCGTTATATTACTGTACATATACACATGGCAGAACTGGGGGAAGGGGGCACTATCTCCGGGAATGGAGGGGTTAATGTCCCCTGTATACATGAGCACATCCAGCGTTATATTACTGTATATATACACATGGCAGAACTGGGGGGAGGGGGCACTATCTCCGGGAATGGAGGGGTTAATGCCCCCTGTATACATGAGCACATCCAGCATTATATTACTGTACATATACACATGGCAGAACTGGGGGGAGGGGGCACTATCTCCAGGAATGGAGGGGTTAATGCCCCCTGTATACATGAGCACATCCAGCGTTATATTACTGTACATATACACATGACAGAACTGGGGGAAGGGGGGCACTATCTCCGGGAATGGAGGGGTTAATGCCCCCTGTACACATGAGCACATCCAGCGTTATATTACTGTACATATACATATAGCAGAACTGGGGGGAGGGGGCACTATCTCCGGGAATGGAGGGGTTATGCCCCCCTGTATACATGAGCACATCCAGTGTTATATTACTGTACATATACACAAGGCAGAACTGGGGGGAGCAGGGCACTATCTCCGGGAATGGAGGGGTTAATGACCCCTGTATACATGAGCACATCCAGTGTTATATTACTGTACATATACACATGGCAGAACTGGGGGAAGGGGGCACTATCTCCGGGAATGGAGGGGTTAATGTCCCCTGCATACATTAGCACATCCAGCGTTACATTACTGTACATATACACATGGCAGAACTGGGGGAGGGGGACACTATCTCCGGGAATGGAGGGGTTAATGCCCTCTGTATACATGAGCACATCCAGCGTTATATTACTGTACATATACACATGGCAGAACTGGGGGGGAAGGGGGCACTATCTCCGGGAATGGAGAGGTTAATGTTCCCTGTATACATGAGCACATCCAGCGTTATATTACTGTACATATACACATGGCAGAACTGGGGGGAGGGGGCACTATCTCAGGGAATGGAGGGGTTAATGCCCCCTGTATACATGAGCACATCCAGCATTATATTACTGTACATATACACATGGCAGAACTGGGGGAAGGGGGGCACTATCTCCGGGAATGGAGGGGCTAATGCCCCCTGTATACATGAGGACATCCAGTGTTATATTACTGTACATATACACAAGGCAGAACTGGGGGGAGGGGGGCACTATCTCCGGGAATGGAGGGGTTAATGTCCACTGTATACATGAGCACATCCAGCGTTATATTACTGTACATATACACATGGCAGAACTGGGGGGAGGAGGCACTATCTCCGGGAATGGAGGGGTTAATGTCCCCTGTATAAATGAGCACATCCAGTGATATATTACTGTACATATACACATGGCAGAACTGGGGGAAGGGGGCACTATCTCCAGGAATGGAGGGGTTAATGTCCCCTGTATACATGAGCACATCCAGCGTTATATTACTGTACATATACACATGGCAGAACTGGGGGAGGGGCCACTATCTCCGGGAATGGAGGGGTTAATGCCCCCTGTATACATGAGCACATCCAGCGTTATATTACTGTACATATACACATGGCAGAACTGGGGGAAGGGGGGCACTATCTCCGGGAATGGAGGGGTTAATGTCCCCTGTATACATGAGCACATCCAGCGTTATATTACTGTACATATACACATGGCAGAACTGGGGGGAGGGGGCACTATCTCCGGGAATGGAGGGGTTATGCCCCCCTGTATACATGAGCACATCTAGTGTTATATTACTGTACATATACACATGACAGAACAGGGGGAGGGGGGCTCTATCTCCGGGAATGGAGGGGTTATGCCCCCCTGTATACATGAGCACATCCAGCGTTATATTACTGTACATATACACATGGCAGAACTGGGGGAAGGGGGGCACTATCTCCGGGAATGGAGGGGTTAATGCCCCCTGTACACATGAGCACATCCAGCGTTATATTACTGTACATATACACAGGGCAGAACTGGGGGGAGGGGGCACTATCTCCGGGAATGGAGGGGTTATGCCCCCCTGTATACATGAGCACATCCAGTGTTATATTACTGTACATATACACAAGGCAGAACTGGGGGGAGGAGGGCACTATCTCCGGGAATGGAGGGGTTAATGACCCCTGTATACATGAGCACATCCAGTGTTATATTACTGTTCATATACACATGGCAGAACTGGGGGAGGGGCCACTATCTCCGGGAATGGAGGGGTTAATGCCCCCTGTATACATGAGCACATCCAGCGTTATATTACTGTACATATACACATGGCAGAACTGGGGGGAGGGGGCACTATCTCCGGGAATGGAGGGGCTAATGCCCCCTGTATACATGAGCACATCCAGTGTTATATTACTGTACATATACACAAGGCAGAACTGGGGGGAGGGGGCACTATCTCCGGGAATGGAGGGGTTAATGTCCACTGTATACATGAGCACATCCAGCGTTATATTACTGTACATATACACATGGCAGAACTGAGGGGAGGAGGGCACTATCTCCGGGAATGGAGGGGTTATGCCCCCCTGTATACATGAGCACATCCAGTGTTATATTACTGTACATATACACATGGCAGAACTGGGGGAAGGGGGCACTATCTCCGGGAATGGAGGGGTTAATGTCCCCTGTATACATGAGCACATCCAGCGTTATATTACTGTACATATACACATGGCAGAACTGGGGGAAGGGGGGCACTTTCTCCAGGAATGGAGGGATTAATGTCCCCTGTATACATGAGCACAATATCACGCAAGATGTGGGAAAGACTAACTGCAACGCGAAGGGATGAGGGGAAGGGAGCCCAGACACTAGGGAAAGGGGGGTGGAGACCTCATAGGCTGATGTGAAATCACCCTGTCTCCCATATCGTCCCTATATTGGTTCCTCACCAATCGCCTCACAGGAACCTAAAACCCTGTATCTCAACTAGAGCTAGGTCCTGGCTAGTAAAAGGGGGGGTGGGTGAACACTAGTCAGTCCCCACTAACAATTAAAGCAAGGGGAGACAAACATGGGGGAAAATAACTTAGCTTGAGCAGACTTCAGAGAGATTACACCAAAGATCCTCCAAACACCAGAGAGGACGTAAGCAGACTGCGATAGCAAAAAGCCTTCACAAGGAAACCTGTGAATATCACCGACGCTTCCCTACAGCAAACTGAAAGTAGTTAAACACCCAGGCCAGGGTGTTAATTAGAGCAGGAGAGAGGTAGCCGCTGGGTCCTAGAATTAGACAGATCCTAAGAAGGTGTCTGTAATGCCAAACAAAGAGATCTCCTGCAACCAACTGCAGGGTACCTGTCTGTCACATCTGACACACCGGTGACACATATCAAGCGTTATATTACTGTACATATACACATGGCAGAACTGGGGGAAGGGGACACCATCTCCGGGAATGGAGGGGTTAATGCCCCCGGTATATATGAGCACATCCAGCATTATATTACTGTACATATACACATGGCAGAATTGGGGGAAGGGGGCACTATCTCCAGGAATGGAGGGGTTAATGTCCCCTGTATACATGATCACATCCAGCGTTATATTACTGTACATATACACATGGCAGAACTGGGGGAAGGGGGCACTATCTCCTGGAATGGAGGGGTTAATGTCCCCTGTATACATGAGCACATCCAGCGTTATATTACTGAACATATACACATGGCAGAACTGGGGGAAGGGGCACTATCTCCGGGAATGGAGGGGTTAATGTCCGCTGTATACATGAGCACATCCAGCGTTATATTACTGTACATATACACATGGCAGAACTGGGGGAAGGGGGCACTATCTCCGGGAATGGAGGGGTTAATGTCCCCTGTATACATGAGCACATCTAGCGTTATATTACTGTACATATACACATGGCAGAACTGGGGGAAGGGGGCACTATCTCCGGGAATGGAGGGGTTAATATCCCCTGTATACATGAGCACATCCAGCGTTATATTACTGTACATATACACATGGCAGAAATGGGGGGAGGGGGCACTATCGCCGGGAATGGAGGGGTTAATGTCCCCTGTATACATGAGCACATCCAGCGTTATATTACTGTACATATACACATGGCAGAACTGGGGGAAGGGGGGCACTATCTCCGGGAATGGAGGGGTTAATGCCCCCTGTATACATGAGCACATCCAGCGTTATATTACTGTTCATATACACATGGCAGAACTGGGGGAAGGGGGGCACTATCTCCGGGAATGGAGGGGTTAATGCCCCCTGTATACATGAGCACATCCAGCGTTATATTACTGTACATATACACATGGCAGAACTGGGGGAAGGGGGGCACTATCTCTGGGAAAGGAGGGGTTAATGCCCCCTGTATACATGAGCACATCCAGCGTTATATTACTGTACATATACACATGGCAGAACTGGGGGAAGGGGCACTATCTCCGGGAATGGAGGGGTTAATGCCCCCTGTATACATGAGCACATCCAGCGTTATATTACTGTACATATATACATGGCAGAACTGGGGGAAGGGGGCACTATCTCCGGGAATGGAGGGGTTAATGTCCCCTGTATACATGAGCACATCCAGCGTTATATTACTGTACATATACACATGGCAGAACTGGGGGGAGGGGGCACTATCTCCGGGAATGGAGGGGTTAATGCCCCCTGTATACATGAGCACATCCAGCGTTATATTACTGTACATATACACATGGCAGAACTGGGGGAAGGGGGCACTATCTCCAGGAATGGAGGGGTTAATGTCCCCTGTATACATGAGCACATCCAGCGTTATATTACTGTACATATACACATGGCAGAACTGGGGGAGGGGGGCACTATCTCCGGGAATGGAGGGGTTAATGCCCCCTGTATACATGAGCACATCCAGCGTTATATTACTGTACATATACACATGGCAGAACTGGGGGGAGGGGGCACTATCTCCGGGAATGGAGGGGTTAATGCCCCCTGTATACATGAGCACATCCAGCGTTATATTACTGTACATATACACATGGCAGAACTGGGGGGAGGGGGCACTATCTCCGGGAATGGAGGGGTTAATGCCCCCTTTATACATGAGCACATCCAGCGTTATATTACTGTACATATACACATGGCAGAACTGGGGGGAGGGGGCACTATCTCCGGGAATGGAGGGGTTAATGCCCCCTGTATACATGAGCACATCCAGCGTTATATTACTGTACATATACACATGGCAGAACTGGGGGAAGGGGGAACTATCTCCGGGAATGGAGGGGTTAATGTCCCCTGTATACATGAGAACATCCAGCGTTATATTACTGTACATATACACATGGCAGAACTGGGGGAAGGGGGCACTATCTCCGGGAATGGAGGGGTTAATGTCCCCTGTATACATGAGCACATCCAGCGTTATATTACTGTACATATACACATGGCAGAACTGGGGGA
The DNA here is from genome assembly GCF_046119375.1 of Phyllobates terribilis. Lineage (NCBI taxonomy): Eukaryota > Metazoa > Chordata > Amphibia > Anura > Dendrobatidae > Phyllobates > Phyllobates terribilis. Next base: position 47,083,663 of record NW_027362765.1, read on the forward strand.
AGGGGGCACTATCTCCGGGAATGGAGGGGTTAATGTCCCCTGTATACATGAGCACATCCAGCGTTATATTACTGTATATATACACATGGCAGAACTGGGGGGAGGGGGCACTATCTCCGGGAATGGAGGGGTTAATGTCCCCTGTATACATGAGCACATCCAGCGTTATATTACTGTACATATACACATGGCAGAACTGGGGGAGGGGCCACTATCTTCGGGAATGGAGGGGTTAATGCCCCCTGTACACATGAGCACATCCAGCATTATATTACTGTACATATACAAATGGCAGAACTGGGGGGAGGGGGCACTATCTCCGGGAATGGAGGGGTTAATGCCCCCTGTATACATGAGCACATCCAGCGTTATATTACTGTACATATACACATGGCAGAACTGGGGGAAGGGGGGCACTATCTCCGGGAATGGAGGGGTTAATGCCCCCTGTACACATGAGCACATCCAGCGTTATATTACTGTACATATACACATGGCAGAACTGGGGGGAGGGGGCACTATCTCCGGGAATGGAGGGGTTATGCCCCCCTGTATACATGAGCACATCCAGCGTTATATTACTGTACATATACACATGGCAGAACTGGGGGAAGGGGGCACTATCTCCGGGAATGGAGGGGTTAATGTCCCCTGTATACATTAGCACATCCAGCGTTATATTACTGTACATATACACATGGCAGAACTGGGGGAGGGGGACACTATCTCCGGGAATGGAGGGGTTAATGCCCCCTGTATATATGAGCACATCCAGCGTTATATTACTGTACATATACACATGGCAGAACTGGGGGAGGGGCCACTATCTCCGGGAATGGAGGGGTTAATGCCCCCTGTATACATGAGCACATCCAGCGTTATATTACTGTACATATACACATGGCAGAACTGGGGGGAGGGGGCACTATCTCCGGGAATGGAGGGGCTAATGCCCCCTGTATACATGAGCACATCCAGTGTTATATTACTGTACATATACACAAGGCAGAACTGGGGGGAGGGGGCACTATCTCCGGGAATGGAGGGGTTAATGTCCACTGTATACATGAGCACATCCAGCGTTATATTACTGTACATATACACATGGCAGAACTGAGGGGAGGAGGGCACTATCTCCGGGAATGGAGGGGTTATGCCCCCCTGTATACATGAGCACATCCAGTGTTATATTACTGTACATATACACATGGCAGAACTGGGGGAAGGGGGCACTATCTCCGGGAATGGAGGGGTTAATGTCCCCTGTATACATGAGCACATCCAGCGTTATATTACTGTACATATACACATGGCAGAACTGGGGGAAGGGGGGCACTTTCTCCAGGAATGGAGGGATTAATGTCCCCTGTATACATGAGCACAATATCACGCAAGATGTGGGAAAGACTAACTGCAACGCGAAGGGATGAGGGGAAGGGAGCCCAGACACTAGGGAAAGGGGGGTGGAGACCTCATAGGCTGATCTGAAATCACCCTGTCTCCCATATCGTCCCTATATTGGTTCCTCACCAATCGCCTCACAGGAACCTAAAACCCTGTATCTCAACTAGAGCTAGGCCCTGGCTAGTAAAAGGGGGGGTGGGTGAACACTAGTCAGTCCCCACTAACAATTAAAGCAAGGGGAGACAAACATGGGGGAAAATAACTTAGCTTGAGCAGACTTCAGAGAGATTACACCAAAGATCCTCCAAACACCAGAGAGGACGTAAGCAGACTGCGATAGCAAAAAGCCTTCACAAGGAAACCTGTGAATATCACCGACGCTTCCCTACAGCAAACTGAAAGTAGTTAAACACCCAGGCCAGGGTGTTAATTAGAGCAGGAGAGAGGTAGCCGCTGGGTCCTAGAATTAGACAGATCCTAAGAAGGTGTGTGTAATGCCAAACAAAGAGATCTCCTGCAACCAACTGCAGGGTACCTGTCTGTCACATCTGACACACCGGTGACACATATCAAGCATTATATTACTGTACATATACACATGGCAGAACTGGGGGAAGGGGACACCATCTCCGGGAATGGAGGGGTTAATGCCCCCGGTATATATGAGCACATCCAGCATTATATTACTGTACATATACACATGGCAGAATTGGGGGAAGGGGGCACTATCTCCAGGAATGGAGGGGTTAATGTCCCCTGTATACATGAGCACATCCAACGTTATATTACTGAACATATACACATGGCAGAACTGGGGGAAGGGGCACTATCTCCGGGAATGGAGGGGTTAATGTCCCCTGTATACATGAGCACATCCAGCGTTATATTACTGTACATATACACATGGCAGAACTGGGGGAAGGGGGGCACTATCTCCGGGAATGGAGGGGTTAATGCCCCCTGTATACATGAGCACATCCAGCGTTATATTACTGTTCATATACACATGGCAGAACTGGGGGAAGGGGGGCACTATCTCCGGGAATGGAGGGGTTAATGCCCCCTGTATACATGAGCACATCCAGCATTATATTACTGTACATATACACATGGCAGAACTGGGGGAAGGGGGCACTATCTCCGGGAATGGAGGGGTTAATGTCCCCTGTATACATGAGCACATCCAGCGTTATATTACTGTACATATACACATGGCAGAACTGGGGGAAGGGGGGCACTATCTCTGGGAAAGGAGGGGTTAATGCCCCCTGTATACATGAGCACATCCAGCGTTATATTACTGTACATATACACATGGCAGAACTGGGGGAAGGGGCACTATCTCCGGGAATGGAGGGGTTAATGCCCCCTGTATACATGAGCACATCCAGCGTTATATTACTGTACATATACACATGGCAGAACTGGGGGAAGGGGGCACTATCTCCGGGAATGGAGGGGTTAATGTCCCCTGTATACATGAGCACATCCAGCGTTATATTACTGTACATATACACATGGCAGAACTGGGGGGAGGGGGCACTATCTCCGGGAATGGAGGGGTTAATGTCCCCTGTATACATGAGAACATCCAGCGTTATATTACTGTACATATACACATGGCAGAACTGGGGGAAGGGGGCACTATCTCCAGGAATGGAGGGGTTAATGTCCCCTGTATACATGAGCACATCCAGCGTTATATTACTGTACATATACACATGGCAGAACTGGGGGAAGGGGGCACTATCTCCGGGAATGGAGGGGTTAATGTCCCCTGTATACATGAGCACATCCAGCGTTATATTACTGTATATATACACATGGCAGAACTGGGGGAGGGGGCACTATCTCCGGGAATGGAGGGGTTAATGTCCCCTGTATACATGAGCACATCCAGCGTTATATTACTGTACATATACACATGGCAGAACTGGGGGATGGGCCACTATCTTCGGGAATGGAGGGGTTAATGCCCCCTGTACACATGAGCACATCCAGCGTTATATTACTGTACATATACACATGGCAGAACTGGGGGGAGGGGGCACTATCTCCGGGAATGGAGGGGTTATGCCCCCCTGTATACATGAGCACATCCAGCGTTATATTACTGTACATATACACATGGCAGAACTGGGGGAAGGGGGCACTATCTCCGGGAATGGAGGGGTTAATGTCCCCTGTATACATTAGCACATCCAGCGTTATATTACTGTACATATACACATGGCAGAACTGGGGGAGGGGGACACTATCTCCGGGAATGGAGGGGTTAATGCCCCCTGTATACATGAGCACATCCAGCGTTATATTACTGTACATATACACATGGCAGAACTGGGGGGGAAGGGGGCACTATCTCCGGGAATGGAGAGGTTAATGTCCCCTTTATACATGAGCACATCCAGCGTTATATTACTGTACATATACACATGGCAGAACTGGGGGGAAGGGGCACTATCTCCGGGAATGGAGGGGCTAATGCCCCCTGTATACATGAGCACATCCAGTGTTATATTACTGTACATATACACAAGGCAGAACTGGGGGGAGGGGGCACTATCTCCGGGAATGGAGGGGTTAATGTCCACTGTATACATGAGCACATCCAGCGTTATATTACTGTACATATACACATGGCAGAACTGGGGGGAGGAGGCACTATCTCCGGGAATGGAGGGGTTAATGTCCCCTGTATACATGAGCACATCCAGCGTTATATTACTGTACATATACACATGGCAGAACTGGGGGGAGGGGGCACTATCTTCGGGAATGGAGGGGTTAATGTCCCCTGTGTACATGAGCACATCCAGTGATATATTACTGTACATATACACATGGCAGAACTGGGGGAGGGGCCACTATCTCCGGGAATGGAGGGGTTAATGCCCCCTGTATACATGAGCACATCCAGCATTATATTACTGTACATATACACATGGCAGAACTGGGGGAAGGGGGCACTATCTCCGGGAATGGAGGGGTTAATGCGCCCTGTACACATGAGCACATCCAGCGTTATATTACTGTACATATACACATGGCAGAACTGGGGGGAGGGGGCACTATCTCCGGGAATGGAGGGGTTATGCCCCCCTGTATACATGAGCATATCCAGCATTATATTACTGTACATATACACATGGCAGAACTGGGGGAAGGGGGCACTATCTCCGGGAATGGAGGGGTTAATGCGCCCTGTACACATGCGCACATCCAGTGTTATATTACTGTACATATACACATGGCAGAACTGGGGGAGGGGGCACTATCTCCGGGAATGGAGGGGTTAATGTCCACTGTATACATGAGCACATCCAGCGTTATATTACTGTACATAAACACATGGCAGAACTGGGGGGAGGGGGCACTATCTCCGGGAATGGAGGGGTTAATGTCCACTGTATACATGAGCACATCCAGCGTTATATTACTGTACATATACACATGGCAGAACTGAGGGGAGGAGGGCACTATCTCCGGGAATGGAGGGGTTATGCCCCCCTGTATACATGAGCACATCCAGTGTTATATTACTGTACATATACACATGGCAGAACTGGGGGAAGGGGGCACTATCTCCGGGAATGGAGGGGTTAATGACCCCTGTATACATGAGCACATCCAGCGTTATATTACTGTACATATACACATGGCAGAACTGGGGAGAGGGGGCACTATCTCCGGGAATGGAGGGGTTAATGCCCCCTGTATACATAAGCACATCCAGCGTTATATTACTGTACATATACACGTGGCAGAACTGGGGGAAGGGGGCACTATCTCCAGGAATGGAGGGGTTAATGTCCCCTGTATACATGAGCACATCCAGCGTTATATTACTGTACATATACACATGGCAGAACTGGGGGGAGGGGGCACTATCTCCGGGAATGGAGGGGTTAATGCCCCCTGTATACATGAGCACATCCAGCGTCATATTACTGTACATATACACATGGCAGAACTGGGGGAAGGGGGAACTATCTCCGGGAATGGAGGGGTTAATGTCCCCTGTATACATGAGAACATCCAGCGTTATATTACTGTACATATACACATGGCAGAACTGGGGGAAGGGGGCACTATCTCCGGGAATGGAGGGGTTAATGTCCCCTGTATACATGAGCACATCCAGCGTTATATTACTGTACATATACACATGGCAGAACTGGGGGAAGGGGGCACTATCTCCGGGAATGGAGGGGTTAATGTCCCCTGTATACATGAGCACATCCAGCGTTATATTACTGTATATATACACATGGCAGAACTGGGGGGAGGGGGCACTATCTCCGGGAATGGAGGGGTTAATGTCCCCTGTATACATGAGCACATCCAGCGTTATATTACTGTACATATACACATGGCAGAACTGGGGGAGGGGCCACTATCTTCGGGAATGGAGGGGTTAATGCCCCCTGTACACATCCAGCATTATATTACTGTACATATACACATGGCAGAACTGGGGGGAGGGGGCACTATCTCCGGGAATGGAGGGGTTATGCCCCCCTGTATACATGAGCACATCCAGTGTTATATTACTGTACATATACACAAGGCAGAACTGGGGGGAGCAGGGCACTATCTCCGGGAATGGAGGGGTTAATGACCCCTGTATACATGAGCACATCCAGCGTTATATTACTGTACATATACACATGGCAGAACTGGGGGAAGGGGGCACTATCTCCGGGAATGGAGGGGTTAATGTCCCCTGTATACATTAGCACATCCAGCGTTATATTACTGTACATATACACATGGCAGAACTGGGGGAGGGGGACACTATCTCCGGGAATGGAGGGGTTAATGCCCTCTGTATACATGAGCACATCCAGCGTTATATTACTGTACATATACACATGGCAGAACTGGGGGGAAGGGGGCACTATCTCCGGGAATGGAGAGGTTAATGTTCCCTGTATACATGAGCACATCCAGCGTTATATTACTGTACATATACACATGGCAGAACTGGGGGGAGGGGGCACTATCTCCGGGAATGGAGGGGTTAATGCCCCCTGTATACATGAGCACATCCAGCATTATATTACTGTACATATACACATGGCAGAACTGGGGGAAGGGGGGCACTATCTCCGGGAATGGAGGGGCTAATGCCCCCTGTATACATGAGCACATCCAGTGTTATATTACTGTACATATACACAAGGCAGAACTGGGGGGAGGGGGGCACTATCTCCGGGAATGGAGGGGTTAATGTCCACTGTATACATGAGCACATCCAGCGTTATATTACTGTACATATACACATGGCAGAAATGGGGGGAGGAGGCACTATCTCCGGGAATGGAGGGGTTAATGTCCCCTGTGTACATGAGCACATCCAGTGATATATTACTGTACATATACACATGGCAGAACTGGGGGAAGGGGTCACTATCTCCAGGAATGGAGGGGTTAATGTCCCCTGTATACATGAGCACATCCAGCGTTATATTACTGTACATATACACATGGCAGAACTGGGGGAGGGGCCACTATCTCCGGGAATGGAGGGGTTAATGCCCCCTCTATACATGAGCACATCCAGCGTTATATTACTGTACATATACACATGGCAGAACTGGGGGGAGGGGGCACTATCTCCGGGAATGGAGGGGTTATGCCCCCCTGTATACATGAGCACATCTAGTGTTATATTACTGTACATATACACATGACAGAACAGGGGGAGGGGGGCACTATCTCCAGGAATGGAGGGGTTATGCCCACCTGTATACATGAGCACATCCAGCGTTATATTACTGTACATATACACATGGCAGAACTGGGGGAAGGGGGGCACTATTTCCGGGAATGGAGGGGTTAATGCCCCCTGTACACATGAGCACATCCAGCGTGATATTACTGTACATATACACATGGCAGAACTGGGGGGAGGGGGCACTATCTCCGGGAATGGAGGGGTTATGCCCCCCTGTATACATGAGCACATCCAGTGTTATATTACTGTACATATACACAAGGCAGAACTGGGGGGAGGAGGGCACTATCTCCGGGAATGGAGGGGTTAATGCCCCCTGTATACATGAGCACATCCAGCGTTATATTACTGTACATATACACATGGCAGAACTGGGGGAAGGGGGGCACTATCTCCGGGAATGGAGGGGTTAATGCCCCCTGTACACATGAGCACATCCAGCGTTATATTACTGTACATATACACATGGCAGAACTGGGGGGAGGGGGCACTATCTCCGGGAATGGAGGGGTTAATGTCCCCTGTATACATTAGCACATCCAGCGTTATATTACTGTACATATACACATGGCAGAACTGGGGGAGGGGGACACTATCTCCGGGAATGGAGGGGTTAATGCCCCCTGTATACATGAGCACATCCAGCGTTATATTACTGTACATATACACATGGCAGAACTGGGGGGGAAGGGGGCACTATCTCCGGGAATGGAGAGGTTAATGTCCCCTGTATACATGAGCACATCCAGCGTTATATTACTGTACATATACACATGGCAGAACTGGGGGGAAGGGGCACTATCTCCGGGAATGGAGGGGCTAATGCCCCCTGTATACATGAGCACATCCAGTGTTATATTACTGTACATATACACAAGGCAGAACTGGGGGGAGGGGGCACTATCTCCGGGAATGGAGGGGTTAATGTCCACTGTATACATGAGCACATCCAGCGTTATATTACTGTACATATACACATGGCAGAACTGGGGGGAGGAGGCACTATCTCCGGGAATGGAGGGGTTAATGTCCCCTGTATACATGAGCACATCCAGCGTTATATTACTGTACATATACACATGGCAGAACTGGGGGGAGGGGGCACTATCTTCGGGAATGGAGGGGTTAATGTCCCCTGTATACATGAGCACATCCAGTGATATATTACTGTACATATACACATGGCAGAACTGGGGGAAGGGGGCACTATCTCCAGGAATGGAGGGGTTAATGTCCCCTGTATACATGAGCACATCCAGCGTTATATTACTGTACATATACACATGGCAGAACTGGGGGAGGGGCCACTATCTCCGGGAATGGAGGGGTTAATGCCCCCTGTATACATGAGCACATCCAGCGTTATATTACTGTACATATACACATGGCAGAACTGGGGGGAGGGGGCACTATCTCCGGGAATGGAGGGGTTATGCACCCCTGTATACATGAGCACATCCAGTGTTATATTACTGTACATATACACATGGCAGAACTGGGGGAAGGGGGCACTATCTCCGGGAATGGAGGGGTTAATGCCCCCTGTATACATGAGAACATCCAGCGTTATATTACTGTACATATACACATGACAGAACTGGGGGAGGGGGGCACTATCTCCGGGAATGGAGGGGTTATGCCCCCCTGTATACATGAGCACATCCAGCGTTATATTACTGTACATATACACATGGCAGAACTGGGGGAAGGGGGGCACTATCTCCGGGAATGGAGGGGTTAATGCGCCCTGTACACATGAGCACATCCAGCGTTATATTACTGTACATATACACATGGCAGAACTGGGGGGAGGGGGCACTATCTCCGGGAATGGAGGGGTTATGCCCCCCTGTATACATGAGCACATCCAGTGTTATATTACTGTACATATACACAAGGCAGAACTGGGGGGAGGAGGGCACTATCTCCGGGAATGGAGGGGTTAATGACCCCTGTATACATGAGCACATCCAGTGTTATATTACTGTACATATACACATGGCAGAACTGGGGGAGGGGCCACTATCTCCGGGAATGGAGGAGTTAATGCCCCCCCGTATACATGAGCACATCCAGTGTTATATTACTGTACATATACACAAGGCAGAACTGGGGGGAGGGGGCACTATCTCCGGGAATGGAGGGGTTAATGTCCACTGTATACATGAGCACATCCAGCGTTATATTACTGTACATATACACATGGCAGAACTGAGGGGAGGAGGGCACTATCTCCGGGAATGGAGGGGTTATGCCCCCCTGTATACATGAGCACATCCAGTGTTATATTACTGTACATATACACATGGCAGAACTGGGGGAAGGGGGCACTATCTCCGGGAATGGAGGGGTTAATGCCCCCTGTATACATGAGCACATCCAGCGTTATATTACTGTACATATACACATGGCAGAACTGGGGGAAGGGGGCACTATCTCCAGGAATGGAGGGGTTAATGTCCCCTGTATACATGAGCACATCCAGCGTTATATTACTGTACATATACACATGGCAGAACTGGGGGAAGGGGGCACTATCTCCGGGAATGGAGGGGTTAATGCCCCCTGTACACATGAGCACATCCAGCATTATATTACCGTATATATACACAAGGCAGAACTGGGGGGAGGAGGGCACTATCTCCGGGAATGGAGGGGTTAATGACCCCTGTATACATGAGCACATCCAGCGTTATATTACTGTACATATACACATGGCAGAACTGGGGGGAGGGGGCACTATCTCCGGGAATGGAGGGGTTAATGCCCCCTGTATACATGAGCACATCCAGCGTTATATTACTGTACATATACACATGGCAGAACTGGGGGAAGGGGGCACTATCTCCAGGAATGGAGGGGTTAATGTCCCCTGTATACATGAGCACATCCAGCGTTATATTACTGTACATATACACATGGCAGAACTGGGGGGAGGGGGCACTATCTCCGGGAATGGAGGGGTTATGCCCCCCTGTATACATGAGCACATCTAGTGTTATATTACTGTACATATACACATGACAGAACAGGGGGAGGGGGGCACTATCTCCGGGAATGCAGGGGTTATGCCCCCCTGTATACATGAGCACATCCAGCGTTATATTACTGTACATATACACATGGCAGAACTGGGGGAAGGGGGGCACTATCTCCGGGAATGGAGGGGTTAATGCCCCCTGTACACATGAGCACATCCAGCGTTATATTACTGTACATATACACATGGCAGAACTGGGGGGAGGGGGCACTATCTCCGGGAATGGAGGGGTTATGCCCCCCTGTATACATGAGCACATCCAGTGTTATATTACTGTACATATACACAAGGCAGAACTGGGGGGAGGAGGGCACTATCTCCGGGAATGGAGGGGTTAATGACCCCTGTATACATGAGCACATCCAGTGTTATATTACTGTACATATACACATGGCAGAACTGGGGGAGGGGCCACTATCTCCGGGAATGGAGGGGTTAATGCCCCCCTGTATACATGAGCACATCCAGCGTTATATTACTGTACATATACACATGGCAGAACTGGGGGAAGGGGGCACTATCTCCAGGAATGGAGGGGTTAATGTCCCCTGTATACATGAGCACATCCAGCGTTATATTACTGTACATATACATATGGCAGAACTGGGGGGAGGGGGCACTATCTTCGGGAATGGAGGGGTTAATGCCCCCTGTATACATGAGCACATCCAGCGTTATATTACTGTACATATACACATGGCAGAACTGGGGGAAAGGGGAACTATCTCCGGGAATGGAGGGGTTAATGTCCCCTGTATACATGAGAACATCCAGCGTTATATTACTGTACATATACACATGGCAGAACTGGGGGAAGGGGGCACTATCTCCGGGAATGGAGGGGTTAATGTCCCCTATATACATGAGCACATCCAGCGTTATATTACTGTACATATACACATGGCAGAACTGGGGGGAGGGGGCACTATCTCCGGGAATGGAGGGGCTAATGCCCCCTGTATACATGAGCACATCCAGTGTTATATTACTGTACATATACACAAGGCAGAACTGGGGGGAGGGGGCACTATCTCCGGGAATGGAGGGCTTAATGTCCACTGTATACATGAGCACATCCAGCGTTATATTACTGTACATATACACATGGCAGAACTGAGGGGAGGAGGGCACTATCTCCGGGAATGGAGGGGTTATGCCCCCCTGTATACATGAGCACATCCAGTGTTATATTACTGTACATATACACATGGCAGAACTGAGGGGAGGAGGGCACTATCTCCGGGAATGGAGGGGTTAATGACCCCTGTATACATGAGCACATCCAGCGTTATATTACTGTACATATACACATGGCAGAACTAGGGGGAGGGGGCACTATCTCCGGGAATGGAGGGGTTAATGCCCCCTGTATACATGAGCACATCCAGCGTTATATTACTGTACATATACACATGGCAGAACTATCTCCGGGAATGGAGGGGTTAATGTCCCCTGTATACATGAGAACATCCAGCGTTATATTACTGTACATATACACATGGCAAAACTGGGGGAAGGGGGCACTATCTCCGGGAATGGAGGGGTTAATGTCCCCTGTATACATGAGCACATCCAGCGTTATATTACTGTACATATACACATGGCAGAACTGGGGGGAGGGAGCACTATCTCCGGGAATGGAGGGGTTAATGTCCCCTGTATACATGAGCACATCCAGCGTTATATTACTGTACATATACACATGGCAGAACTGGGGGGAGGGGGCACTATCTCCAGGAATGGAGGGGTTAATGTCCGCTGTATGCATGAGCACATCCAGCGTTATATTACTGTACATATACACATGGCAGAACTGGGGGGAGGGGGCACTATCTCCGGGAATGGAGGGGTTAATGTCCCCTGTATACATGAGCACATCCAGCGTTATATTACTGTACATATACACATGGCAGAACTGGGGGAAGGGGGCACTATCTCCGGGAATGGAGGGGTTAATGTCCCCTGTATACATGAGCACATCCAGCGTTATATTACTGTACATATACACATGGCAGAACTGGGGGAAGGGGGGCACTATCTCCGGGAATGGAGGGGTTAATGTCCCCTGTATACATGAGCACATCCAGCGTTATATTACTGTACATATACACATGGCAGAACTGGGGGAAGGGGGGCACTATCTCCGGGAATGGAGGGGTTAATGTCCCCTGTATACATGAGCACATCCAGCGTTATATTACTGTACATATACACATGGCAGAACTGGGGGAAGGGGGCACTATCTCCGGGAATGGAGGGGTTAATGTCCCCTGTATACATGAGCACATCCAGCGTTATATTACTGTACATATACACATGGCAGAACTGGGGGAAGGGGGGCACTATCTCCTGGAATGGAGGGGTTAATGTCCCCTGTATACATGAGCACATTCAGCGTTATATTACTGTACATATACACATGGCAGAACTGGGGGGAGGGGGGCACTATCTCCGGGAATGGAGGGGTTAATGCCCCCTGTATACATGAGCACATCCAGCGTTATATTACTATACATATACACATGGCAGAACTGGGGGAAGGGGGGCACTATCTCCGGGAATGGAGGGGTTAATGCCCCCTGTATACATGAGCACATCCAGCGTTATATTACTGTACATATACACATGGCAGAACTGGGGGAAGGGGGCACTATCTCCAGGAATGGAGGGGTTAATGCCCCCTGTATACATGAGAACATCCAGCGTTATATTACTGTACATATACACATGGCAGAACTGGGGGAAGGGGGCACTATCTCCAGGAATGGAGGGGTTAATGCCCCCTGTATACATGAGCACATCCAGTGTTATATTACTGTACATATACACATGGCAGAACTGGGGGAAGGGGGCACTATCTCCGGGAATGGAGGGGTTAATGCCCCCTGTATACATGAGCACATCCAGCGTTATATTACTGTACATATACACATGGCAGAACTGGGGGAAGGGGGGCACTATCTCCGGGAATGGAGGGGTTAATGTCCCCTGTATACATGAGCACATCCAGCGTTATATTACTGTATATATACACATGGCAGAACTGGGGGAAGGGGGGCACTATCTCCGGGAATGGAGGGGTTAATGTCCCCTGTATACATGAGCACATCCAGCGTTATATTACTGTACATATATACATGGCAGAACTGGGGGAAGGGGGCACTATCTCCAGGAATGGAGGGGTTAATGCCCCCTGTATACATGAGCACATCCAGCGTTATATTACTGTACATATACACATGGCAGAACTGGGGGAAGGGGGCACTATCTCCAGGAATGGAGGGGTTAATGCCCCCTGTATACATGAGCACATCCAGCGTTATATTACTGTACATATACACATGGCAGAACTGGGGGAAGGGGGCACTATCTCCGGGAATGGAGGGGTTAATGTCTCCTGTATACATGAGCACATCCAGCGTTATATTACTGTACATATACACATGGCAGAACTGGGGGAAGGGGACACTATCTCCAGGAATGGAGGGGTTAATGCCCCCTGTATACATGAGCACATCCAGCGTTATATTACTGTACATATACACATGGCAGAACTGGGGGGAGGGGGCACTATCTCCGGGAATGGAGGGGTTAATGCCCCCGCGCCCAGTAATGGGGGAATCTCCACATACCTCCACCTGCAGAGCCGCCACCACATATATGGCTGTACTGTGCGCACAGGACCTGTGATGAGGTCACAGGAGGGGAGGAGTCAGGGGTCACATGATCAGGGGCCTCAGTGGATGCAGGACTCTGCTGTGCTGGTTGTCATGGTGCTGGATGAGGGGAAGGTTATGTGTGGGGTCAGGAGGGGTTTACAGTGTGGATGTAGCGGAGCCGTGTGTGTACGAGGTGTACGGAGCAGAGCCGCGTGAGTACAAGGTGTACGGAGCGGAGCCGCGTGAGTTCGAGGTGTACGGAGCGGAGCCGCGTGAGTACGAGGTGTACGGAGCGGAGCCGCGTGAGTACGAGGTGTACGGAGCGGAGCCGCGTGAGTACGAGGTGTACGGAGCGGAGCCGCGTGAGTACGAGGTGTACGGAGCGGAGCCGCGTGAGTACGAGGTGTACGGAGCGGAGCCGCGTGAGTACGAGGTGTACGGAGCGGAGCCGCGTGAGTACGGTGTACGGAGCGGAGCCGCGTGAGTACGGTGTATGGAGCGGAGCCGCGTGAGTACGAGGTGTACGGAGCGGAGCCGCGTGAGTACGAGGTGTACGGAGCGGAGCCGCGCGCGTACGAGGTGTACGGAGCGGAGCCGCGCGAGTACGAGGTGTACGGAGCGGAGCCGCGTGAGTACGAGGTGTACGGAGCGGAGCCGCGTGAGTACGAGGTGTACGGAGCGGAGCCGCGTGAGTACGAGGTGTACGGAGCGGAGCCGCGTGAGTACGAGGTGTACGGAGCGGAGCCGCGTGAGTACGAGGTGTACGGAGCGGAGCCGCGTGAGTACGAGGTGTACGGAGCGGAGCCACGTGAGTACGAGGTGTACGGAGCGGAGCCGCGTGAGTACGAGGTGTACGGAGCGAAGTCGCATGTGTACGAGGTGTACGGAGCCGTGTTTGTACGATGTGTATGGAGCATAGCTATGTGTGTAGGGTGTGTGTGGAGTATTTTGTGCTTGTCAGGATGATGAACGAGCTTTATTTATTACGGGTTTTATATTTATTTTTTTACGTTGTTCATCATATGGGATAAGTAACGGGAGACTGTTATATATCGGGGTGTTCCGGCAGTGGTGATTCCCCGTATGTGTACTTTTTTTAATTTTATTTTTACGGAAAAAAAAGTGATTTTAGTGACTAAATATTTTCGAGGACATTTTGGACTTGGTATGTGTGAAAAAGATAAAAAATAGAAAACTTAAGTGTTCTTCTTTTGTCTACTTTTATTTTTACATAGAAAACAACTATTTTAGTGGCTGAACATTTTTCCATTATTTGTGTTTTATTTTATTTATTTGAACTTTTTGAGGTTTTTTTTATCTATGTATCTATTTTTACAAACTTCATTAGACTTTTTCTTTTTTAATAATTTGTCCCAGTTTGGGACTTCAACTTTGACTTATCTGTTTGCTGGTTTAATAGCCTCAAAACTAACCAAGACCAATGTGAGACTGAAGAAGATGCTACCATCATTCTCAATGTTAGGGCTCGCTTCGACTTGCAGGTAAAAATAACAGTCCCATTCCCATCCAGGATAGTGGTATAATTTTTTTCTCACTTGTAATCCGTGTTTTTACTCAGCAGCTATTAATAATTTACACGACCATTTACAGTTTTCTATGCGTCAGAATTGCAATGTATCTGTTACATACATATGGTCCATATGGCATGCGATTTTTTACTTGCACTGTACCGATTTCGGAGTGCCAAATAGTGCTGAGAAAAAATTATGCAGATCTGCACTGCCTCATTGAATAACATTGGTCCGAGTGTCATCCAATTTTTTATCGGATTGCACTCGTCTGATTTATACGCTAGTGTGAGCGAACCCTTACAGAGTAAAGGCTCTTTCACATGTCAGTATTTCCGGTACGTGTCGTGACAGTTCCACACGTACTGGAGACACTGAAACTCGTAGACCCATTCAAATGAATGTGTTAGTGCACATGTCACATTTCAACAGACCGTGTGGTCCACACGTAGACCTGTCAGTTTTTGGCCGGCAGCCCAGATAACATGGACCCATTCAAGTCAATAGGTCCGTGTAAACACGTACCGCACACAAATGCCATCCGTGTGACACGTACCGCTGCTTGGGTATCAGCGGTACAGTTAGCAATGTTCCCAAGTGCCAGGTGTTGAATGCTGCCCTCATCATAGTCCCCGGCTGGAACGCCGATCAGCACAAGCAGGGGTTAATGATGAGAGTAGCATTCTGTTCCCAGTGTCTCCACCTGTAAAAATAAGAATAATATAAAAAAAATCCTTATACTCACCTATCCTAAATGTCCCCCGCTGTAATCCATGCGACCCGTCACGCCGAGGAGCCGGGGAAAATTACTCCTGCAGCGAGGGAGCCCCGGAGCTGCACTGCGCTTAATGAGTGACAGGACACCGCTCGCTGAGTGCAGCTCCAGGGCCCGTTTGCTGCAGGAGTCATTGTCACGCAAGGTGTGGGAAAGACTTAGTGCAACACAGAGGGAAAGGGAGCCCAGACACTAGGGAAAGAGGGGAGTGGAGACCTCCTAGTCTGGTCTAGTGTCACCCTGTCTCAACTACCGTCCTTATATTGGCTCTGCACCAATCGCCGCACACGTGCCTCACACTGACTTTCCCTGGCATATGGCTAAGGCCAGGGAAGGAAGGAGATGAGCACTAGTTGATCTCCACTAAACTGTAGACAACAAGGGTAGACAAACAGGGGGGAGTTGCTTAGCTTTAGACGACTCCAAACAAATGTGCACACGGCCTCAAGCTCCAGAGAGGACGAGGTACTGCTCTTGCTAAAGCCTCACAAGTAGTAATGAATATCGCCGACACCTCCATCTCAGACACACCAGCTATTTATACGTCCAGGCCAGGGAACTAATTAGCCAGAGGGAGGTAGCCGCTGGGTCCTAGAGACAGCCAGCCTCTAAGATGTCTGTAATGCCAAACGTAGAGATCTCCAGCAACCAACTGCAGGGCAACTGTCTGTCACCTCTGACACACCCATGACAGTCATTCTCCCTGGCTCCTCTGCTGAGCGGTCACATGGATTACAGCGGGGGACACCTAGGACAGGTAAAAGGATTTTTTTATTTTATTCTTATTTTTACAGGTGGAGACACCAGGAGCAGACTACAACTCTCATCATTAACCCCTGCTGGTGTTGATCGCAGCGCCGGCAGGGGACTATGATGAGGACAGCATTCAGCACTCGGGAACAGCGCTAACTGTACCGCTGATTCCCAAACACCGGTACATGGGCGGCACACGGACGCCACACGTGTGCCATACAGGTGCACACGGCCACGGATATCTCCGGTACTGTTTTTTCCGGTACTGGAAATATCTGGACTTGTGAAACCGACCTAAGTGGTGCTCTGTCCACAGCAGCTGTGAGTGCACTAACAGCAGATACATCTCTTGGCTGGGAGTCTTTGGTGAAACTCCATTACATCTGCCTTCACTTACACTGCTACTGTTATATCCGAGAGCGGAGGAAGTGGGGGAATTCCACCCGCACTCTACTTCAGGCCAATTCACATCTGCCTTCAGTATAATGAGAGTGAAAGATGCAAGAGATATCTTCAGAGGAAGAGGAAATTAACTCTAGTGCCAACTTTTGAAAAGTAGTAATCCTAAAAGTCAATATAGACCCTTTAACGAGGCTTGTCACATGACTTGGGTTAAAAGTCAAACCAGAAACTATTTGTAGACACTTTTTTCGGGGTGTTTATCCATCATCAGTGGAAAACAAATGGTCTGATTTGGCTGTATGTGAGGCCATTGGCCTGGGAAATTACTAATTTCAAATTGCCCCTTCTGAGAGGAAGGAGACGTGGAACTCTAGTGCTATCTATTGGAAGAACATGAGTCTCTGCAATAAGCATCAAAGTCAGTTTAAGATTAGATAAAATTGTTAAGAATTAAAGATTAAACATTGATTTAACTCTTTCAGCTCTGATCGACATACCCTTCAGAGCAGACAGAGTACAGGGCACAAGCACTGTCACCTTATTAATTGGAATTAGTTGTTTGCCTTGACACAGCTACCCATCAGTACAGGTCTCTGCAATTCACTTCAAAGTCTGTTTAATATACACTGCTCAAAAAAATAAAGGGAACCCTCAAATAACACATCCTAGATCTGAATGAATGAAATATTCTCATTGAATACTTTGTTCTGTACAAAGCATTGATGTGCCATCCTGGAGGAGATCCCACAGGAGACCATCCGCAACCTCATCAGGAGTATGCCCAGGCATTGTACGGAGGTCATACAGGCACGTGAAGGTCACACACAATACTGAGCCTCATTTTGACTTGTTTTAAGGACATTACATCAAAGTTGAATCAGCCTGTAGTGTGTTTTTCCACTTTAATTTTGGGGTGAGTCCAAATCCAGGCCTCCATTGGTTAATAAATTTGATTTCCATTGATGATTTTTGTGTGATTTTGTTGTCAGCACATTCAACTTTGTACAGAACAAAGTATTCAATGAGAATATTTCATTCATTCAGATCTAGGATGTGTTATTTGAGTGTTCCCTTTATTTTTTTGAGCAGTGTATAAAGTATTGTGCACGTTTACCACTGAGACTAAGTGATAATAGGCAACCACAGATATGTGTGAACTTCGCAGCCGCTCCTACTGAGTATCTGACCGAATCTCTACCTCTGTAGGGCTACCAAGTGAAATATCCACTGCTTATATGTGCAGCACATTATGATCCGCCTTGTTGTTTTGTTAGCCTCTGAAAAAATTACATGATTACAACATATATAGACTCTTCAGTTCAGCGATACAGCTACAGTATATTGTGAATGTTTTCCTTGTGCTTTGCAACTAGTGGATAGCATTAACTAGAGGTGCTCATGTCCTTCATGTTGGCGTATCGAGAAGACCACTGTGTGGACATCCATTCATTATGGTGCCTCCAAGAAATGCAGCGAAGAAAACAGAGGACGCAAAATAAAATCTAGAAAAATGTGGAAACCCTGCTGTCAAGAATAGGGAGATTTAATGACAGCTTACCATACTCCTTCTGCATGTGTAGCTATAACAGGACCCCTGGCTCAGCAGGTGATCCAGCCACACCAGCTAGTATCCCAAGTTCATACAGGATGACCTCCTGTGGAGTCCACACTGTATAACTGCTGTGTTGAGTCAGATAGGATTTCATAAAGAGATTTAAGGACAATATGAAGATATCATTATCGTACGTCTTATCCACACACCGATTCCATTTTCGAGATCTCTGGAACGGGCCGAACGCCTTTCAGGATCTCGATCCGTTCTAGCATCCCAGGAGTTATGGAGAACAGCTAGTAGAAGCCAGGTAGCAAAGCCGTGTTGGATCTCCAAGCGTAACGGGGCCTGGCCGGGCCAGATGGCACCAGAACCTCCACCCTATGACCTTCTGTTGGGGAGTTATGAACTTTCATAGGCTGTGGGAGATTTAGCTACAAACTCCCAGGGGAAGGGGATAAGGACCATCCTGTGTGTGGAAACATGATAATTGCTTACCGGTAATTTGATTTTCCAGAACCATGACAGCACCGTACAGAGAGTATCTGCCCCCAGGAACAGGAAACCTACCAAAATAAAAGGGGCAGCACCTCTCTACCTCCCCAGTGTGTTTACAGAGAATAAGAGGTAACTGCCTTGTTAAGACATATATGCATACAAAAATAGTTATCAATATTCACCCTATAGTGTTTGCACAAACAAGTGATTTTTTTTTTTGGAAAACAGGAAATCTTCCACCACCAAAAAAGTAAAAGAGAAGGGAGGGAAGTAGCACGGTGCTATCATGGTTCTGGAAAATCAAATTACCGGTAAGCAATTATCATGTTTACCCTTCACCATGACAGTACCGTACAGAGAGATTAAAATAGATGAAATCCGTAGGGCGGGACCATCGCTGAAAGAACCTTTTTCCCAAAGGAAAGATCAGACAGCCCAAGATCCAACCTGTAGTGTCTGAAAAAGGTGGTCAGAGACAACTAGATTGCCGCTTTGCAGATCTGGTCTACCGAGGCATTAGCTCTTTCTGCCCAAGAAGCAACTATGGCCCTATTAGAGTGTGCTTTTATACCCTGAGGGGGATCACAGTCAGAGGCAGAGTAGGCTAAAATGATGGCCATTCTAACCCATCTGGCAATTGTGGATTTAGTAACTGGTTTACCTTTGTTTGCCCCTTGAAAAGAAACAAACATGGCCAAGGACTTCCTCCACTGACCTCAAGGTATCTAAGGATTCTACGTCTGGGCAAGAAAAACGATAATGACATTTACAGAATGGGAGGAATAGAACTAAGCAACAGCACGTGTGAAAAAGACTTGGTTATACTAATAGATCACTGACTGCACATTAGTCAACAGTTTTGATGCAGTAGCAAAAAAGGCAAACACAGTTCTGGGATGTACTAAGAGAAGCATAAAGTCTAGATCACTTGGAGTAATTATCCTCCTATACGCCTCCTTAGTCAGACCTCATGGAATACTGTGAACAATTCTGGGCACCACATTTTAAAAAAGACATTGAAAAATTGAAGCAAGTTCAGAGTAGAGCTACCAGGATGGTGAGCGAACTGCAAACAATGTCCTACGAGGAATGGTTAAAGGATCTAGGAATGTTTCACTTGCAAAAAAGAAGGCTAAGAGGAGACTTAATAGCTGTCTACAAATATCTGAAGGGATGTCACAGTATAGAGGGATCATCCTTATTTTCATTTGCACATGGAAACATGAGAAGCAATGGAATGAAACTGAAAGGGAGAAGATACAGATTAGATATTAGAAAAAAATTTTTGACAGTGAGTGTAATCAATGAGTGGACCAGGCGGCCACGAGAGGTAATGAGTTCTCCTTCAATGGAAGTCTTCAAACAGAGGCTGGACAGACATCTGTCTGAGATGGTTTAGTGAATCCTGCATTGAGCAGGGGGTTGGACACGATGACCCTGGAGGTCCCTTCCAACTAACGTTCTATGAATCTATGGATTTTGCAAACATTGCAATCAATAATATAGACAACATTTGCTGTGTTACAATTAATAAAGTCATGAATTTTAAAATTTTGTTGATTGTGTGTGGACTGAAATGAAGTTGTTTTATGTGCAAAATCACTGGATTTACAATGTTTAGCGCCACATTTAAAACAGACTTTCAAATTCAACCACATACTTTATTTAAGGTGTTTATTAGAATCACCGTTTAAGTAACTAGGAGATAAAATTGAGCCTAAGGTTGGAGTTTTTTACCACAAATTGTATGCTATTGGTAAGTATGTTTTTTAATTTCTAGTCCTGGCGCTACTAGCTTGAGGGGGCTCTGCACTCGGTGCTTATCTACACTGACCATAAAAACCTTGCTTACTTGCAGGCCTCCCAAAGACTGAATCCGCGTCAGGACAGATGGTCCTTGTTCTTTGCTCGTTACAGTTTCACTCTCCATTACCACCCAGCAGACAAGAATATTAAAACAGACGCTCTATCCCGCTCTTTCCTGTCTACCGACCAAGAGGAGGAGCCTCTACACATCATTGACCCCTCCAGAATAATGACTGTTGCTCCTTTTGACCTGTCTCATCTACCTCCTGGTAAGACCTTTGTAGCGGCTCAGGATCGGAAGAGGGTCTTACTCTGGGGTCAGTCGTCCAAACTGGCTGGTCATGCCGGCCAGAGGAAGATGCTTCTGCTCATTGCCCGACATTATTGGAGGCTCACCCTGCGCAAAGATATTGCGGATTTTGTCGCAGCTTGTTCCTCCTGTGCCCGTTACAAGATACCTAGTCACCTTCCAGCTGGTCGTCTTCTTCCTCTCCCCGTGCCTTCTGCTCCTTGGCAACACATTGCTATGGACTTCATCACTGATCTTCCGGTTCTACCGTCATATGGGTGGTCGCTGACCGCTTCTCCAAGATGGCTCACTTTATTCCTTTGCCTGGTCTTCCATCCGCACCTGTGCTGGCTAAGGACTTCATCCGTCACATCTTTCGTCTCCACCGCTTACCCCTGCACATTGTCTCGGACAGAGGAGTTCAGTTCACTTCTCGCTTCTGGAGAGCCACGTGCAAGCTGCTGGATGTCACTTTGGACTTTTCTTCGGCCTATCATCCTCAATCCAATGGTCAGGTGGAACGTATTAATCAGATCCTTACAAGTTTTCTTCGGCACTTTGTCAATGCTCACCATAGCGATTGGGTAGAACTTCTGCCTTGGGCCGAGTTTTCTTATAACAACCATGTGAGTGAGTCCTTTGCTAAGTCTCGGTTCTTTGTGGTTTACGGTCGACACCCCCGAATTCCATTTCCCGTCTCTTCTTCAGTGGACAATCCTGCCGCGGAGTCTCTCGTCAGTGACTTTTCAGTAATTTGGGAAGACACTAGATCTGCGCTTCTTCAGTCCTCCGAGCGGATGAAGAAGCATGCAGATAAGAGACGTCTGGATCCGCCTCTATTTCGTCTGGGAGACAAGGTCTGGCTTTCCTCCAAATATGTTCGTCTCAAGATAAAATCATACAAGTTGGGCCCGCGGTTCATGGGTCCTTTCGAGATTTTGAACCAAATAAATCCAGTGGCGTACAAGCTGAAACTCCCTGCCTCCTTACGGATTCCCAATTCCTTTCTTGTGTCTCTCCTCAAGCCTGTTGTCCTTAATCCTTTCTCTGACGATCCAGGTACCATTCCAGCTCCGGTCTCCGCTGAGGACGTCTTTGAGGTAGAGAATATTTTGGCCATCAAGAGGGTAAGACGAAAGACTTTCTTTCTTGTGGATTGGAAGGGGTTTGGTCCTGAGGAGAGGTCTTGGGAGCCCAGGGAGAACATTCATGCTCCTCGTCTTCTAGAAAAATTTCTGGCGGGCCTAAAGAACAGGGGGCGTAAAGCAGGGGGTACTGTAGGGTCAGCATCTCTGCCTCCTGCCGGGCAGAGACGCCGATCCCCTCACCGCCGCGGTCCCGGTCCGGCGTCCTCCAGCTCCCCTCCTGAAACTGCCCGAGGTGCGCGCACCGCGCGTAGTTCCCCGGGCACTGTACTTAGGGCGCGTGCGCTCCTTCCCTCTTAAAAGGGCCACGCGCCGTCCTAAAGAGTCCCCGGCCAATGGTCGGGGGACTGCCCTCATATTAGGCACCTCCTCCAAAATGGAGATGCCTGTGCAAGATTGTTGTTTGTGTGCTAACACTCTCCTCAGGTTCCAGTGTCCGCCTGCCTATCAGCTGTGCCCGCCTGCCTATCAGCACTGTCCGCCAGCCTGTCTGTCAGCCGTGCTCGCCAGCCTGTCTATCAGCCATACCCACCTGCCTGTTTATCGGCCGTGCCTGCCTGCCTATCGGCCGTGCCCGCCTGCTTGTCTGCCCGCATCACCTGCCTGTCTACCAGAAGTGCTCATCTGCGGTGCCTGTCAGCCTCGGCCATCAGTCCTGTGGGAGTCGCCTGCTCTCACACAAGGTCGGTCCCAGAGTGGCACCTGGTTCACCTTCCCGATCCCTCCTTGGTTCACGGAGTCGACTAAGCCGCCATGTGGCCAGGGTCGGTCTGGGTAGGCACTTAGTTACGCCCCTCTGGTCCCTCCTTGTATCACAGCACAGAGGTTCCACCACCCGGATCCGTAACACCTATCTAAAGTATCTTTTAGAGAACCTAAATCCTCAAAAAGAAGGGCTACTTCTTTAGCAACTCTGGCAATAGCCACATCAATCTTTGGGGATTTTTCCCACATATTTGCCAACTCATTTTCAAAAGGATATTTCCGTTTAAGAGTATTTGGAACTGCCACCTTTTTAAGTGGTCTTTTCCACTCTTTTTTTATTAAAGAAAATAAGTTTTTTTGGGACTGGGAACAACCGATGATTGCTCTCCTCCAGGTTACTGAACATAGAATCCTGCACGGATCTATGCTCTTTTGGGGTCTCTACCCCCATAGTAGACCTAATGATTTTTAGTAGCTTTGTTGTTTCCTCCACAGGAAAGCATGGCTGGCCATATTCCCCATCAGATGAAGATGATTCTGAGCTATGAGAGTCAATCAATTCTCCAGATTCCTCTTTTTCCTCATCTGAGCTGTCAGAAAAATATTAATTTCTCCCAAACCCCTTTTCTCTCCCTCCCCTATAGTATTTGTCAAGAGAGAAGAGCTGACAATCTACCATCTGCTGAAATGCAAATTAACACACAGCAGTAGTGACTTGTAAGCCAATGCTAGCACCAAGAGAGGTGCTACAAACCCAATTAGTATGCGAGTGTGCTTTCCTCTGACACAGACCTGCGAAAATTTACATCTAGCTGAGGAAGTCTTATTCCCAGGACGTCAAAGGGAATTTAACAGAGGTCTGTAGCCGGGCCTAAGCTGACGCGAAATATGGAATAACTAAAGTTCCACACGTCCGATAATAATGGCATATTTTTAGTGTCAGGGTCAGCTAAGGAACAATACGCTTATTTTTTCGTAGCTGTAAGCCCCTCCGGGGAACTGTGGCGCAACAGTAACAAAATAACAGATCGCAGCTATATCGTGTGTGGTCTCTGGAGAAAGGTAAATTCATAACGGAAAATATGGTATCATTTTCTGGCTGCTGCAGTCAACCAGATTGAAATTATCCCAGAAGTAGAGATTCTAATAAAATTATGAAGGCTAGAGACCAGCCCACGTGCTGTCAGCACAAGGGGGTGGGGGCAGGTCTCTACCTTCAGCATAAAAAAATCCACTGAGGATGGATCAGGATTCATTGCCGGGTATATATATTTATTATAGCAAAGGATCCCGTTCGCTGAACAGTCATAGGAGAGCTCCCCTCCAGCTATATTGAGTCGTCTCTGTGAACTATGTAGTAAGTTTCTTCTTTAATCCTGTTTATTTTGTGCAACTGTATATTCTGTATTGTAATGTCTCCATTTGTAAAATCTTGTATATTTTTCATAAACACTGCCTCCCTTTTGGATTAAATATAAAATGTAATAGTTCTGTTTCTTTTGCTCTGTAATCGTTCCCTCCCCCGAAGCCATACGCTACCAGAATGCAGGCGTCTGACCAGGCCCGTATTATAGTTCAAAGTGGCCAGTGGTGGCAGCGAATAATAATAATTGGGCTATCATGAAGCTGGCAGTAACGGGGCATATACACACATTCCATGCGTTGGAATCCGGAGGTGTGACGCCATATGCTTCCTGCTCGCTTGCCGATAGCTACGTAGTGAGTAGTCGGGATCGTGTGCTCGTGAATCCCAGCTCAATTCTGTGAATCCCTGACACATTGACGGCAGCGGTGGGATATTGTATGATCTCCCTGGGGTCGTTGCTGACGTCCCTGACATGAGCTAATCTCTGAGGGTGTGTGGTCTATGCCTGAGAAGGTGTACGGGCTTCGGGTATGCCGTATTTCCTTTTTTACTGTATTTTTAACCTCATCTTTGATTAAGGTTTTTATCTCCTGAAATAATGACGGGCATTCCTCCATTACCGCTTTCTCTATACAGGCATGGCAAAGCTTTTTAGCATACGATTTCGGCAATGCGTCCCTGCATAAAGCACATTCTTTATTTTTTGTCTTGGTCACCGTTTTCCTGGGTCTATTTAGTAGCAGGTTTCGGCTCATCTCCTTCAGGTACGCTTGTAATCTCTATCTTTCACCTGCACAGGAACCCACACCATGTGCTCACTTTATATCTGGTGTGGGAGGAGCTATGGCTGCACAGGGGGTGGGGGTTGTGCTTTTTTTTTTTAAATTATGGCTTCTACAATATACTATATGTTACAGCGGTCTACTCCTCCGAACCCGGAAGTAGACCGCACCATAACCCCGCCTACATCACATCCAGTTTGTATGTGAAGAGCAGAGTGCATATTAATGATTGTAATGAATATCCTCCACTAAGAGGCTCTGCAGCAGCACGGGCAAAGGCTGGAGGGCTCTTGTGCATCTACATGGCCACCGCACTCATAGTGACCACTAGTGGGCGCAGTTCATCAGTGGGTAGAGCGGCCCCTCGCATACGCCGTTTAACAGACCGGCGCCATCTTTTGCTATGTGCTGTCCGTGCTCTGCGCTCCTCCCGGCACCATCCTCCAAATCCGGAGGTGGCCCGTTGATGCCCCGCACTCCGGTTGGAGCGATCCTTTCAAGAAGGATGCCCCCACCTCTCAGATCAGCCCTCCGGCCGCCAGGATTACCGGGTCCGCACCACATCAGGAGAAATCTCCCCAGGTATGTTTGTCTTCTTTCCATAGGTTTCCTCTTCCAGGAACAGGAAACCACACTGGGAAGGTAGAAAGGTGCCACCCCTTTAATTTTGGTAGGTTTCCTGTTCCTGGGGGCGGATACTCTCTGTACAGTGCTGTCATGGTGAAGGGTAAAAGGGTGTGACCGACCAAGGAGTTAGAATGCTTGTGTAAGGCCATGTGCTGTCTCTGTCATGCTTGCTGTTCACTTCTAAAGCGGGGGCCACGTTGAGTAACGTACTGTGAAGGAGCGGGAATCAGCTGGCAACCCCAGGTCCCCGTGCAGCCCAGCACATATAGTCTAATATCAAACCAGTAATTTCATCTGGATATATCTTTTGTACTTCATCTGTATTTGCTTATCTGACCATTGTATATGTATAACTATTGTTTACATAGTGTTTTGACTTGTGTGCTCTT
Source organism: Phyllobates terribilis (assembly GCF_046119375.1). Lineage (NCBI taxonomy): Eukaryota > Metazoa > Chordata > Amphibia > Anura > Dendrobatidae > Phyllobates > Phyllobates terribilis. The sequence continues at coordinate 47,110,124 of NW_027362765.1, forward strand.
AAGGCGATTAAATATATAATTTAACCTTGGGCTGCTTTGTTATCTCAATACATGAATCCACACATCTGTGTTCTCAGTATTAACTTTCCATGCTACTGGGGCTGGTTTCTGGCGATATAATCCACTTTACAGACCAGGCTTATATCTAACGAAGAACTGGTAACTGTCCTACCGGGCTGGCAGCACCTTGAAAGGGGTCTCTCAACCTGCCAGGTTTGTGAGCGAGTGTGGTGCCACATCAGCGACTGCGTGGGTGACATCCTCTCACTCCCCATGCCTCCCTGGGCCCGTGTGGACAGGGGATGTCTGTGTAAAATTGTGCCAAGCTGACCTTACGTGTCCCCAACAGGTGTGGAACGTCACATTGGTGCAAGTGAAGAGACCATACCACGTGATCCCTCCAACGTAATTAGTGACGTCAGGCGGGGTGGCGAGGTGCTGGTTTATCACACTTGCTGTGTCTGATAAAAGTGCTACAGAGTGCAGCCCTTCTCATACTTCAAATGCATCCGAGATAGACCTAAAAGAACCAACACCAAATACAGATCCTGAAAAGATTCTAGGCACTATAGCAAAAAGCCGTATGTTCATTACTAACAGAATTGAGAAGGTCTAAATTGATATTTCTTCAATGTGGCAAGATATGCAGAAACTGTGTGAACGAGTCACAGAACCTGAAACTAGAATTAGCATGATCAGGGAGAACACCGGACAGATCGTGCAAATCCTACCACTGTCGCCATTTTGTCAGGAGACTCAAGTCAGCTGCCTCTAATAGTCAGTACAATTACGCAATTGACAGATGAGTGTTGGGCGAGGCTGCGGCTATTTTCGCTACTAGTCAAGGTATTGGGGTACTCACAGTGAGCGTATGGTACATACACTTCCGGAACCAACGCGTGGAATATATATATATATTGTGAGGCAGTGACTGGGATCGTATACGAGGGACGTTGTATATCCCCAGAATGTGTACAGAGACCTATTAAATCCATTGGAGTTAATTGCAGTCACAGACACATCTGTGGCTGCAATGCAGGAATGAAGGTGAGCATTGACCTGGTCAGGCTATCTGGCTAAGGCAGATTAGTAAAACCTGTCAGGGCCTTCATTTCTTGGAGGAGGCTACAGGAAGTGGGGCGGCCTCCTCCCTCCAACCCGGGTTTTCCAGTGGCTCTTGCCACAGGTCCTTTAAAAACCCTGCATTAAGGATTAGTGTTGTTCAGTGTTGGGACCTGCTAGGAGCACAGCAGGAAAGCTTGGCGGGCCTGTGAGCAGCTGAACCCACGACTGGGAAGGCTCTGCACCCGTCAGGCTCTGAGCGGCCCGGCGCGGCCGTTGTCCCCGGCAACCATTGTTATGGACTTGTGTTAACCCGGTTGCGAATCGGAGGATCTTCTGTTTACCTGTAAGTTTTGCTGAATAAAAGCTGCTCTATTGTTGGACTTGCTTGGGTCACTGCCTCAGTTACTGCACGGTGTGAACACCGCCACCTTACAATATATATGTACATATACCCCGATACGATCACTGCCAACTCCACAATAACAAAAGGAACTACTAGCTGTAACCAAAAATCTTTTATACAGGCCAATTGGACACCCGTCACAGGTAGCTGTAGGGATTGTACTCACTCAGGTGCGATGTGAGGCAAACTAGAGGCATGTTCGTTTAAATGTCCAGTACGGTTTATTGGTTTCATAAACTGTCCAGAAAGTAAAATGCAAACAAACAGTCTTTAGTGCAGGCAAAAGCAAAGTAAACAGTCCTTTTAGCAAAAGTCTCTGGTTAGCCAGCGCTGTGGTCAAACAGATTGGTGTAGCATCCAGTACACGGCCTAGTCTGGAGACAACCACACACAGACCATGTGCCAAACAGCCTCCATTATATAGGCTGGCAACCACAACCAGAGGTGAGGTATGTGGGTTGCTGGACCCGCCCATTCTCTCCTAGCAATCTGAACCTGCCTCCCAGGTGCACCAATTAGACCTCTTAGTGCATGTGTGCACTAGAGAAATACTCCGGGCTACATCACAGAGACCAGCCATCTCTGTGATACATATCTCCTATCGACTAGGCGACCATTAGCCACCTTACATAGCGTATGGCTTCAGGGGTGCGGTTTACAGAGCAAGCGAAATGGAGATATTAAATTTTAGATATTTGATCCGGAAACGTAGGCAGTGTTTATAAATAAATATAAAAGATGATACAAAATGGGAACAAAACAATACGGTATATACAATTACATAACAAAAGGAATAATAAAAGAAAAGTACTCAACCTGTGTCACGGAAACAGTTCAGAGCTTAGTGGAAGGAGGTACTCCTTAGGAAATCGGACAGAACAACAGCAAGCTATACACCTTCCAGGACTGACAAATGTCCAAAACCCAAACTCTGATTTTTATTAGATCAAGGTTACGCTCACATACCATGCCTTGGTGAGCTGGTATGGGGGCTGGTCATAGAATGTGCTAGGTCTTTCAGAATTTTATGAGGTCCTCAACTTTCCTGATATCTTTGCCCCTGTGATGTCCCTGGTGGGAGACATTGTTGTCATGTTTCCGATCACAATTTTACCTTTCTATATAGATGAAACATGGCATTGATAGCTTCATCCATCTGACCAATGTTGAGTTGGAGGTCTTCGGCTGGCCTTACAGTGATGTGAGTGAATACGTTCTGTTTGTCCCATCGATTCGACGATAAAAATATATCTTCCATGGATATCGGATCGATGCAAACCCCAATATTCATTTCTCCACAAGGTCGGAATACGCAAAGGTCCGAAGAGCTTAGTGGGAGCGGATGATCTTATACACATGCTGCAGGATTATAAATACTTTTTTAACGTTATTACAATTGTGTAATCATAATTAACAGGTTTGGTTGGAGACACCAAAGTATTTTTTTTATTAGGGAATGCAGAAGAACCGACACTGGACACACATGGTAAAACTGCGGTAAGACATTTGTTTCTTGCACATAAATTGATAACATTTTGATGGATTCAGATGAACCCTACTACAAAATGTGATTAACAAAGTCATTACTACAGGACTGTATGAGAAAGTGATTTGTTCTAAAAGAAACACTAGAGGTAAAAATGAGAGAATTCGAGCACCGTAACTGGATACTTCGGGGTTGGTTTCCCGCGTGTTAGTGCGAGACGGGGTCTTTATCCCTGGAGCTTCTCTACTCTTTATAATGAGACTCACTGATTTTGTTGATATACAGAGTGTTTGAGTAAAATAGAAACTTCCTAAATACGAGGACCTTGTCTGATCTACACACGTGGTCAAAATTGTTGGTACCCCTTGTTTAATGAAAGAAAAACCCACAATGGTCACAGAAATAACTTGAAAATGACAAAAAAAAAAATCTATGAAAATGAACAAATGAAAGTCAGTCATTGCTTTTCAACCCTGCTTCCACAGAATTTAAAAAAAAATTAAACTCATGAAAGAGGCCTGGACAGAATTGATGGTACTCTTAACTTAATATTTTGTTGAACAACCTTTTGAGGCAATCACTGCAAACGATTCCTGTAACTGTCAATGAGACTTCTGCACCTTGACGTGCCAGAGCTGGTGTGTCACTCTCCATAAGGAAAAACGTTACCCCTTAGACCTCAGTCCAGAGCCTCTCACCTAGCCAAATCAGATCTCATACTCTGCACTGACGAGGGCCAACAGCCCGAAACACCGTGTCTGCAGATTGAGATTCTGATTTGGCTTTTATTGCACGACTCGTTAAAGGGTTGATTGTGACTTGTAGGATTGCTGCTTCCAATAGGTGGTGCTGTAGAGTACAAGTGCTCTTTTTCTCTGAAGAGGCAATTTGCATATTAAATTTCCCAGAGGAGCATTGCATGGCGAATAAGCCTCCTTACCTTGACGTGCCAGAGCTGGTGTGTCACTCTCCATAAGGAGAAACGTTACCCCTTAGACCTGAATAATATGTGCAACTGCAGTCACAGGAACATCAAGCTGCTTGGAGATGGTCTTATAACCTTTACCTTTACCATGCTTGTCTATAATTTTCTTTCTAATCTCCTGAGACAACTCTTTCCTTTGCTTCCTCTGGTCCATATTGAGTGTGGTACACACCATGTCACCAATAGTGTTGAGCCACCCCCGTAGTGTTCGAGTTCGGTTCGGTTCGTCGAACACCCGTGTGTTCGCCGAACTGTTCGTCGAACTGTTCGTCGAACACCTTCGAACACCGTTAAAACCAATGGCAGGCAAACAAAAACACATAGAAACACATAGAAAACACCTTCAAAGGTGTCCAAAAGCTGACAAACTGCTCAGAAGACACAACTAACACATGGAAAAGTGACAAGTACATATAGTCATGCGAAAAGAAAAGAGGTGGAGGAGTAAAAGGAGGGGGAGACACAGATATAGGCATGTCATGCCCTTCTAAAATCCAAAAAGTGAGAAGCCGAGACGGCCAGTCCGCTCCTGCCCGTGCCACCTCCGTGTCGCCGGGTTTGTGCCAGAGCCGCGGTGAACCCTGACGGCCAGCCCCCCTCTCCCAATACTGGTGCCTGTCCGCTGGTGGGTCGAGAGAGCCCCCCTGTGGTGGAGGCAGCTCTAAGCTTTTTAATTTAAATTGTCCCTCTAATTTGAATGAATACACTTTAAATCCATTTACAAGGATCTATTGGAGGGCAAGTCTCATGCCAGCAGCCGCGTAATTCCAGCTCCAGTAGCGTCCACTAAAGCTGCTGCAGTTAAAAAGCTTTTATAAGGATCGAGCTCGGCTGTCCACCGCAAGGCATCCTAGTGCCAGTCCCAGCCCCTATGCCTTGGGGTGCCTCCTGATGCTCTTCACTGAGTATCCCGTGGTCCCGAAGCATTTCCTTTGAAAAAATTAAGTGTCCAAACTACAGGTGGTGTAGCTTGCTTAACAGCTGGGATAATCCGCTGACTAGCAGACACTGCTACTAGGCACAAAGTATTTCCTGGGCTAGATGCAGTTAAAAATTTGTAAGTAGATACTCTCGTTGGATGCTGAGAAAGCATTCCATAGAGTCTCCTGGCACGCCATATATGATTCTCTTAAAAAGCTTGGGGTAGGGGTCTAGGGGACCCTTTTATAGCCAAAATCACGGCCCTGTATCACAATACGTCACCTAGGCTGAAGATAAATGGAACTGTAGCACCGAGGGCTCGGTTGCTACAGACGTATTGCACCTCACCCAGAGGTGTGATATCTCACTCTCAGATAAGGATGGAGTGTGGATCAGGACCCGACACCTGCATGCATTACACCACATTGCCGTGGGGCAGGGCGACCAATATGCCCCTGAGATGGGCACGACAGTCCCTGTCCCTGGCTGGAGTGGGGGGAGGGAACACTGAGGAAGGGGAACCCTGCAGTGCAGGAGCAGGGAGGAAGCAGTTCCTGGGTGCATTGAGAAGGGAGTATAAAAGGTGGGCACCATCTTAGTTCAGTGCAGAGAAGTCTGAGCAGAAGTGGCAGGGAGCAGGGGCTCTGCATGAGCTCTGCTCCGGAGGCGGGCCTAGTAACAGAGGCCCAGGCCTGCAAGAGGGAGAAGGAAGGAAGAGGAGCGGAGAAGGCTCCAGGAACGAGGAATGAAGGGATCCCAGGGGTGCGGACGGGCGAGTCGCCACCGCACGCCCGAATCCACCTGCGTGGAGGGGTCAGGCCAAAGGGGGAGACCGGTCCCCGAACTAGTGGAGGCAGGAAACGACCCTCAGCTAGAAACCGGAGGCTCTGACATTTTATGTGGCGCAGCCCCTTGCTCCACCCGCTAGGAAGGCACCACATAGGGTCAGGGAAACTGGCGCCAAGTTTACCAAGAGGAGGCCCGAGGCAGCCGGACAGAAGTGTTGGTAAGAAAGGCCAGACAAAGGACACACAAAGGGGGTCCTGTGAAGCGCTCCAAAGTTATCTGGGAGTTGTCTGAGCCCCTCACCTGGTGAGCACAGTACGACGTGGGCAGCCGTTACCTGCAGACGTGGTCTGGATAATAAGAACTGTGAGTAAAGGCCCTGAACTGCATCACAGACTCCGTGTCGTTACTGCTGCTGCCCTGCACCATCACCCCCATCCTCCGCATACACTGCCCTGAGGCTATACTCCTCTCGTGGGGAGTTATGCTACGCTCTGCTGCACCCACAACACCAGCCTTAGCGGTCTGCCCTGTAGCGGCGGTTCACTCTGACCGCAATCCACGGGTGGCGTAGTCGGACATTTAAACATCAAAACCACATAAATAGTTCCGCCACTGGTTTGACCGCCCTGAGCCACGGAACCGGATCGCCGCCACGAAGACTACAACCACCAGCATCCACCAAAAAGGGTCCGGCTCCGGGTGTCCCAAGGCCCAGGGGGTGCGTCAGAACATTTTCATCACCTTTCACAATCACCAATGGGACAAGGCAGGGATGTCCTCTGTCCCCTCTCTTATACATCCTAGTGACGGAGCACCTGCTCTCATCAATTCGCCATAACCCCAATATTAGGTGGATTGAGGTGGGAGGCACCGAGTACAAGTGCTCTCTATTTGCTGATGATGTCCTAGTATATATCACTCAATCACATATATCCATCCCTGCTGTTATGGCTGAAATAGATCACTTTGTTACATGGTAAAATTTTAAAATCAATGCAGCGAAGTCTGAGGCCCTCGATGTCTCCCTCCCTAAATCCATATAGGATTCCATCCAGTCCAACTTTCCCTTTGCCTGGCCCTCACAGGGTATCAAATACTTAGGAATTCCTATTCATAGAGACCTCTCCCATCTATGTTATCTTAATTTTGGGCCCTTTATTGAACAATTCCATACAGACCACGGTTGGCAAGTTAGAACTGTAAGATTCACTACGTGAACCACTGGTGTTTTGTGGAAAAGCACATGTACACCGCGTTCCAAATTATTATGCAAAAAGTGTTTAGGAGTGATAAGGGAAGAATTTGTTTGTTTGTCAGTTAAACTCATTGATGGTGATGTGTGTCAGGGCTCTTTATATCACTGTAAGCAATTGCAGACACCTGTGCTAATTAGTTTGGCAGGTGTGTCCAATGAAAGGCAAGACTACTTAAGAAGGCTCTCTCACATTATTAAGCAGCCTACATTTTCTGCCAAAATTGGAAAGAAAAAGGATGTGTCGGCTGCTGAGAAGCAACAAATTGTGGAGTGTTTAGGTCAAGGCATGACTACAATCAACATTGTGCGATGATCAGGATGAAGTGTCTTGGCAATCAAGAAGTATGTAGCTGATTCACAGTACACACGTGTGCGTGCTGATAAGGGCAAATTGAGGACTCTTTCCTACAGGCAATTACGTCAGGTTGAAAGAGCAGCGGCAAAAAAGCCTTGTCATAGCAGCAGACAAGTTTTTGAAGCTGCTTGTGCCTCCAACGTCCCCCGAACAACAAGATGCAGGGTCCTTCAGAGGTTTGCAGCTGTGCATACGCCATCCTGTCGACCTCCTCTATCCACTTCACACAAGCAGAAACGGCTCCAGTGGGCCAAACATTACATGAAGACTGATTTCAAAACTGTTTTGTTCACGGATGAGTGCCGTGCAGCGCTCGATGGTCCAGATGGATGGAGTGGAGGATGGCTGGTTGATGGACACCCCACGCAAACACGGCTACAGCGCCAACAAGGAGGAGGTGGAGTAATGTTTTGGGCTGGAATCATGGGGAGAGAGATTGTCGGCCCCTTTAGGATCCCTGAAGGCGCTAAAGATGAACGCCATAATGTATGTGGATTTTCTCAAACAGCACTTCCTGCCATGGTTCAAGAAGAAGAACCGTGTATTTCACAGCAAGATCATTTTTCTGCATGATAATGCACCATCTCATGCTGCACATAAAACATCTGCATCTCTGGCTGATATGGGCATAAAAGGGGACAAACTTATGGTGTGACCCCCATGCTCCCTTGACCTCTACCCCATTCAGAACCTTTGGAGCATCATTAAAAGGAGTGTCTATGATGGCGGGAGGCAGTTCACATCTAAGCAACAGCTCTGGGAGGGTATTCTGTCCTCATGCAAAACAATTGAAGCAGAAACCATCCAAAACCTGACAAATTCAATGGACGAGAGAGTTCAGAAGCTCCTTTCGAACAAGGGGTCCTATGTGAAAATGTAACATCACCTAGAATAAAGTTTTGAGTTGAAAACTGTTTGATTTCAGTTTCTAACAACCTGCTAATGCTTATAATTTCAAAAATGACCATTTTTTTGGTCTTTATTAAAATGAAAAGGTTGATCGAAAAGTTTGGGGGATCTAAGAGTGTGGCAACCCAGTAGTCATGATTACTTCGAATTCTGACAATATGAGGGTCATGCTGCAGGTAGTGCAGCAAGAAGGCACTTATGTGTCTTGCGCATCTCGGAGCCCCAAAATTATTTTCCGGGCTAGATGCAGCTAAAAATTATTTTTAATTTTAAATCTGGTGAAGCTTATTATAGATGGCCTAATAGGATCAGTGCTGCACACTGCTACAAAGCCCAAATTATTTTCCAGTCAAGATACAGATAAACATGATTAGTAATTTGAAAGCTTAAAACGGTTGGTAGGGTGATTTTAACCAATCATCAAGCTTTTACTCTCCCCAGGATGACACAGGGGTAGAAAAGTCGTTTCGGATCCATGATTTGTTCATCTTTATGAACGTGAGTCTGTCTACATTATCAGTGGAGAGCCGCGTGCGCTTATCTGTCAGCACACCACCAGCAGCGCTGAACACACGTTCAGACAGAACGCTGGCTGCGGGGCATGACAAGATCTCCAAGGCGTAAGTGGCTAGCTCCGGCCATTTATCCAGATTGGAAGCCCAAAAAGAGCAAGGGTCCAGTGACACAGTCGTGGCTTCAATGTTTACTTGGAGATACTCCTGTACCATCGTCTCTAGGCGTTGACTATGTGTCAGACTTCTTGTCTCCTGTGGCCTTGCAAAGGATGGGCTAAAAAAAGTGGTGAAATGATTCCGCAAAATTGATGTTACCAGCAGATACTGTGGTTCTGTTACGGTTTGAGTGCTGAACACTTGACGGTCCCACGGTTGGCAAGTTGGAACTGTGAGATTCACTACGTGCACCACTGGTATTTTGTGGAAAAGCACATGTAAGATTCTGCAACAGTCTCTGCTGATACTCCTGCATGCGTGCATCCCTTTCTATGGCAGGAATAATTTCTGCAAATTTACTTTTGTACCGGGGATCTAACAGTGTGGCAACCCAGTAGTCAGGATTATTTCTAATTCTCACAATTCGAGGGTCATGTTGCAGGTAGTGCAGCAAGAAGGCACTCATGTGTGTTGCGCATCCAGGAGCACCAAGTCCCTGTTGTGTTGGTGGCGAGGTAACAATCATGCTTCCTTCCTCTGTCCTCTCCCCCCAACCTCGCACAACAGAAATGTGATCAAGGTCTCCCTCATCTGATGAGTCTTCCATCAGTTCGTCCTCCACTTCTTCCTGGGCTCCTGCACCTTCCTCACTAGTTTGGCTGCTACCATGCGCCCTGGTAAAATCATCTCCCCCACCCTCACATGCCTGCCGCCTTGGTGCTGCCGACCGTCTGGACCTTGCAGATGTTAGCCCTTCCGCATACAACTCCTCCTCCTCTACTTCCTCCACCTCCTCTTGTGCCACCACCTGACTCCGAATTCTGTTTAACATGTGCTCCAGCATGTAAATCACCGGAATAGTCATGCTGATAATGGCATCGTCAGCACTAAACATCTTCGTCGCCATTTCAAAACTGTGCAGAAGGGTGCATAGGTCCCTGATCTGAGACCACTCCTCCAGCGTGATTTGCCCCACCTCTGAATCTCGTTGGCCCAGGCTATACGTCAGAACGTATTGCACCAGGGCTTGTCGGTGCTGCCACAGTCGCTGCAACATGTGCAGAGTTGAATTCCACCGGGTAGGCACATCGCATTTTAGCCGGTGAAGTGGCAGGCCCAACGACTTCTGTAGAGATGTAAGTCGCTGAGCTGCGGGATGCGAACGGCGGAAGTGAGCACACAGCGACCGTGCCCTCTGCAGAAGGCCATCTAGTCTGGGATAGTGGGCTAAAAATTGCTGGACAACCAGGTTCAACACGTGAGCCATACAAGGCACGTGTGTGACATTGCCCCGGCGAAGGGCCGCACCCAGGTTTGCAGCATTGTCGCACACGGCCTTCCCTGGTTTCAGGTCCAGTGGAGACAACCATTCATGAAATTGGTTCTCCAGAGCTGACCACAACTCCTCAGCTGTGTGACTCACATTTCCCAGACATTTCAATGTAAAAACCGCCTGATGACGTTGAGCCCTACTGCCAGCATAGTAAGGAGGTATGCAGGATCCCTTCTGCGCAGTTAGAAAGCTTGTGGCATGACCAGACAGGCTTTGGGTGCAGGTGGAAGACCGAGAGGAGGTTGAGGAGGCAGAAGCAGTGGAGGAACTTTGACATAAAGAGGATTGACGCACAACTCGTGGGGACGGCAAGACTTGGACAGCAGCCCCTTGTCCTGCTGTCACCATAGTTACCCAGTGCCCAGTCAGCGACATGTAACGCCCCTGTCCATGCCTACTCGTCCAAGTGTCTGTGGTGAAATGCACCCTGTCACACACAGAGTTTCTCAAAGAAGCGGTGATGTTGTGTGCGACATGCTGGTGGAGCGCAGGCACACCTTTCTTTGAGAAGTAGTGCCGACTGGGCATCTGGTACTGGGGCACTGCGACGGACATAAGGTCTCGAAAATCCTCTGTGTCCACCAGGCGGAAAGGCAGCATTTCTGTAGCCAAGAGCTTGCAGATGGTGAAATTCAACCTCTTAGCTTTCTCATGGCTAGGAGGAAATGGTCTTTTACTTGTCCACATCTGAGGGACCGAGGGCTGGCTATTGTGCTTAGACGGGGTTGATAAGGGTGTCCCCGGCAAACTGCCGGTCTGTGAGGAAGATGCAGGCGGACATGTTAGGTTGCCTTGATCCAAAGGTGGTGCTATCGATGTCGGACAGCGCTCAAGACCAGCTGGTGTTACCACCTCCAAAGAAAATGATGACCTGCCAATCACGCTGGCTGTTGCGGGTAAAGAGGTGGCAGGTCTGCGCCCCAAAACAGGTGTGACTGCTGTCCCCCCAGTCACAGAGGATGAAGAGGCCGCGGATGCACAAGATATGGCAGACGGTGGTTGGCCCGGCCGGCTAGGCCGCATTGTAGCACACTGAGCTTCCCACTGCAACTTATGCTTCATGTCCATGTGCCGGTTCATGCATGAAGTACTCAAACTATGTATTTTTTGGCCTCTACTTAGCTTTTGCTGACAAATGTTACAGATAACACGAGTTGGGTCATCTTTATCGATCTGAAAAAATGCCCAGGCTATGCAAGGCTTAGCACCCATGCGACCTGAAGAGCCACCACGACTTGTGGTGAGAGGCAGAGTTGTGTTTGAGGATGCAGTTGTTGACGTGCTTCCAGTACTACGTCTCTGTCCAGGAAGGCGCAACCTGACCTCGTCGTCACTAGCATCTTCCTCCACCTCCTCTGCTGACCTCATCTCTTGGCTGACTGTGGGTTGACAGTAAGTGGGATCTCCGACCTCATCATCATCACCCTGTGCGTTATCACACCCGTCGTCCTCAGAGCCAACCTGTTCCTGCCCTGACAAAAAACTAAAGTTGTCGCTCCAATCAGGTATTTGAGTCTTATCATCGTCTTCCTCATTGTCTCCACCAACAGGAGTTACAGTTTGGGAATGAGGGTCTACATTATGGTCAGAACCTTCTGCGTCTGGTCCTGGATCCGACTCATAAAGATTCTGGGCATCAGTGCAGATCATTTCCTCGTCTGGATTCACAGAAGCGCTGGAGTCGACCTCTGATTCCCAGGCTATAGTATGAGTAAACAGCTCTGCAGACTCAACCATCTGTTCTACCTCATACTCAGACGGGCAGCTGGAGATTTGGGAGCTGTGAGGAAGCAAGTGCGATTTGGGTGACACCTTTGAGGACTGGAGTATTTGTGATGTTGAAGTTGATGTGGAGGAGAGCCCACTTAAAGGAGCACTTGATATCCGTTGAAGCACCTGCTGTTTTTGTGCCTCATCTGGAATTTGTAGCGATTGGCGTGGCCGTAAGAAAGGGATCTTATCACATTGTCCGCTAAAAGAAGTAGACATTTTAGTTTGGCTGGAAGATGGTCTTTCTTCTGCACCTACCCCACGGACACAACCTTTTTTCCCCTTCCCAACACGCCTATTCCCCTTTCCACCAGCAGCAGGCCTTTTTCCACTCATTTTGGTGGTTAACTAATTCACAACTCTGGAGTTGTTTGCACAAAAAAACAATGGATGGTAACCGAGCAGAGCTGAGTGGCCAAACTGTGGTATTAGGCCAAAACTATTGGCTGGGTTAGATGCAGAAAAAAATTATTTTTAATTTGCAACCTGATGGAGGTCAGTATAGATGGACTAATAGACCAAGTCCCACACACCGCTAGAAGCCCAAATATTTTTTCAGAGCTAGATGCAGAAATTTTTTTTATTCAATTTGCAACCTGATGGAGGTCAGTATAGATGGACTAATAGACCAAGTCCCACACACTGCTAGAAGCCCAAATATTTTTTCAGAGCTAGATGCAGAAAAAAATTATTTTTAATTTGCAACCTGATGGAGGTCAGTATAGATGGACTAATAGACCAAGTCCCACACACTGCTAGAAGCCCAAATATTTTTTCAGAGCTAGATGCAGAAAAAAATTATTTTTAATTTGCAACCTGATGGAGGTCAGTATAGATGGACTAATAGAACAAGTCCCACACGCTGCTAGAAGCCCAAATATTTTTTCAGAGATAAATGAAGAAAAAAATTATTTTTAATTTGCAACCTGATGGAGGTCAGTATAGATGGACTAATAGACCAAGTCCCACACACTGCTAGAAGCCCAAATATTTTTTCAGAGCTAGATGCAGAAAAAAATTATATTCAGTTTGCAACCTGATGGAGGTCAGTATAGATGGACTAATAGAATGATGCTATGCCCAAAAGATTTTACTTCACTAGGTGCAGTAAAAAAATTGGTATTCTATACACAGGTGGTATATCTTGCAACACAGATAGGCTACTCCACTGACTAACACACTCTGCAATAGGCCAAAAAGGATTAGCTTTGCTAGATTCAGCCAAATGCTGTGAAAAAAACTTGCACAGCACTGGCACAGACCTGCCTGGCAAAAACTGATAGGAACTGATGTAACCTAGTCCTGAAAAGGACTCCAATTACAATTAGTCTTTACTCCCACAATCTATCTATTTAAGAGCACAGACCTGCTTGATAAAAGTCGTAGGAAATGCTGTAACCTAGTCCTTAAAAGGACTGCAATCACAACTATTCCCTACTCCCAAGCTATCTGTATATTTGTGCGAAAATTGGCTTGAAATTAACAAGGTATAGCGCACACAGCAACAGCGGTGCCGTCTAACACGCAGCTGCAGCAGTGAGAAAATGGTGGCGACGGGGAAAATGGCTTGGTCTTATAGGGCAAGGACATGTGACATACACTGCCAATCACACATGCCCTTGCTTGTGTGAAAAAAAGCACTTCGCTCCGTGTGTGCGCTGCTGATAGGCTGACAGATTGCACCTCCCCACTGCAAATGCGGGAAAGAGAAAAAAAAATGGAGATCTTCATTGTTCCTGCAGAGATCCATCCCCTGCCCCTCCCCCCGCCCCGCTGTACACTCAAACTGCGTATTAACATTAATTTTCATCATTACTGAGAAAAAATCCAGTTATGATTTTGGTGCACGAACAGTTATCGAACATAACCTCGAACAGCCGAATTTTTCTCAAATTGTTCGTGTTCGCCGACCGGCTCGAACACCGCCCAAAACAGCTCGAATTTGAGATTGGCGAACAGTTCGAGTAGAACAACGCTCATCTCTAGTCACCAAACAGCACAGATACAGTGAGTAGTCCTATATACAGGCCCACTGACTGATTACAGATTGTAGACACCTGTGATGCTAATTAGAGGACACAACTTGATTTAACATGTCCCTTTTGTCACATTATTTTCAGGAGTACCATCATTTCTGTCCAGGCCTATTTTATGAGTTAAATTTTTTTTTAAATTCTGTGGAAGCAGGGTTGAAAAGCAATGTCTGACTTTCATTTGTTCATTTTCATAGATTTTTAATTTATTATTACTTTTGTCAGATTCAAGTTATTTCTGTGACCATTGTGGGTTTTTCTTTCATTAAACGAGGGGTACCAACAATTTTGACCACGTGTGTATATATCATTGTATATAGAACTATGGATATAGCGCAATTCTTCTGTATAAAATATGTGATTTTGCTATAGGCCTAATATTTCCGTACATGAGGTCTCTGAATATATAATCTTACCCCAGCATTACAAATTTAGATAAGGGAGGTGAGGCGAGGGAGACATTATATTTTAATTGGAATGAATAATACCAGATGTTCCAACAAAGAAGGAATGGATCGTACATGTAAATGATAATTTGCAATATGAACATGTTTATTATTGTATTATAGAAAAGTTAAAAGACTTTGTTCACGCACGGAGATTGTGGATTGAAAGAGTTTGATAAATGGCAGATCGCTGAGATTGGGAGTTAGGAAGAAGAGAGTAGAGGAAATATTGGGTATTTTTTGTGAGGTTTAAGGGGAGGTGTTGCAATATTCTTTTCCACATAGTGAATACATGAATATGTAACTGAAATAATAGAATATTGCATTTAATTAGATTTTTAGATAACAGATGTATATTAATAACTTCATATATTTTAATTCAAATGTAAGTTCTAACTTTTTTTGTCGTTAATTTGACTCTCTCTTATGTGTTTTCTTGTACAGTTTGTCAAATATATATGGATTATACCTTTGTGAGTTTTACTTTGTGGTCAACAAAATATGATTTTCAAGTAAAATATTTCCTACATTCTAGGTATGATAATGGCTTCTCCTTTGTGAGATATTTGATGTTTAGTAAGATTCCTTTTGTTGGTAAAATATTTCTCACATTCTGAACATGAAAAAGGCTTCTCCCCTGTGTGAGTTCTCTGATGAGTAACAAGATGTGATTTCTGAATAAAATGTTTCCCACATTCTAAACATGAAAATGGTTTCTCCCCTGTGTGACTTCTCTGATGTTTACCAAGACTTGATTTATTTGCAAAACCTTTCCCACATTCTGAACATGAAAATGGTTTCTCCCCTGTGTGACTTCTCTGATGTTTACCAAGACTTGATTTATTTGCAAAACCTTTCCCACATTCTGAACATGAAAATGGCTTCTCTCCTGTGTGACTTCTCTGATGTTTACCAAGACTTGATTTATTTGCAAAACCTTTCCCACATTGTGAACATGAAAATGACTTCTCTCCTGTGTTAATTCTTTGATGTGTAATAAGATGTAATTTCTGGTTACAATGTTTTCCACATTCTAAACATGAATATGACTTCTTCCTTGAATGAACTCCTTTTTGTCTAACAAGCTCTAATTTCAGGTTAAAAGGTTTTCCACAAGAAAATCTTTTCTCCTCTATCTGAATTATTGGATGTGCAACAAAAGACGTTTTGAGGGAAAAACATTTTTCACATTCTACACTTGAAAATGGCTTGTTTGCTGTAAGAGCAGTTAGATTTCTAATGCCTCTGTTGTGACTTTTATTTTTCTTAATAGTCTGTGATGAATCAGAAGATAGGACCTGTTTAAAAGGATCAAAGGACAGATCTTTGCTGTGGAAGGATGATGGTATTTCTAGAATAGTAGCATTGACGTCAGATATAACTTGAGTGATATCAAGGTCATCTGATTTAAAAATTGAAGATGTCACTTGTCCCGCTGATCTCTTGGTGCAGTCACCTGCCAAGAATAAAGAATATTTTTTAATAATTTATGCTGAATTATACTTTTATAACATTTCTAAAATACCCAAATAAATGTAAAGTTATGTAGCAAAATTATTTACTAAGACAAAAATAGTTAATAATTTAACAGTGGACCTTGAAAAGCAATATGGCTTCCATGAACCAATCCAGCAAAACCTGTGCTCCCAAAGCCAAATATTCCCCTCGCTTCTGAGTCCTGCTATGTGCCCAAATACTGTTACCGTTCACATTTTTACCATTGCTGTAGCAGGAAGAAGCCACTTAAAAATTAATGGTATTCATGTATCCAGAAGCACAAGCTGGGCACCACTTATTGGGCACTAAAGTGGTATATATGCAATTTTCACTCTCTAGCATCCACTGCGTGCTAGCTTCCAGAGATGACCTGTGGAGTCAAAATAGTCACTACTCCTAAAGATGAAGTCCGTGAGGGCAATACAGTCACTTTATGTGGTTTTCTACTGTTCTGTTTTTCCACTGTTCTGGCCCCTTAGGTGATCTGCAAATGGTGCCTGCAAAATACACTGCTCAAAAAAATAAAGGGAACACTCAAATAACACATCCTAGATCTGAATGAACGAAATATTCTCATTGAATACTTTGTTCTGTACAAAGTTGAATGTGCTGACAAAAAAATCACACAAAAATCATCAATGGAAATCAAATTTATTAACCAATGGAGACCTGGATTTGGAGTCACCCCCAAAATTTAAGTGGAAAAACACACTACAGGCTGATCCAACTTTGATGTAATGTCCTTAAAACAAGTCAAAATGAGGCTCAGTATTGTGTGTGGCCTCCACGTGCCTGTATGACCTCCCTACAACGCCTGGGCATGCTTCTGATGAGGTTGTGGATGGTCTCCTGTGGGATCTCCTCCCAGACATGGACTAAAGCATTCGCCAACTCCTGGACAGTCTGTGGTGCAACGTGACGTTGGTGGATGGAGCGAGACATGTCCCAGATGTGCTCAATCGGATTCAGGTCTGGGGAACGGGCGGGCCAGTCCATAGCTTCAGTGCCTTCATCTTGCAGGAACTGCTGACACACTCCAGCCACATGAGGTCTGTCATTGTCCTGCATTAGGAGGAACCCAGGGCCAACCGCACCAGTATATGGTCTCACAAGGTGTCTGAGGATCTCATCTCGGTACCTAATGGCAGTCAGGCTACCTCTGGCGAGCACATGGAGGGCTGTGCGGCCCTCCAAAGAATTGCCACCCCACACCATTACTGACCCACTGCCAAACCAGTCATGCTGAAGGATGTTGCAGGCAGCAGATCGCTCTCCATGGCGTCTCCAGACTCTGTCACATGTGCTCAGTGTGAACCTGCTTTCATCTATGAAGAGCACAGGGCGCCAGTGGTGACTTTGCCAATCCTGGTGTTCTGTGGCAAATGCCAAGCGTCCTGCACGGTGTTGGGCTGTGAGCACAACCCCCATCTGTGGACGTCGGGCCCTCATACCACCCTCATGGAGTCGGTTTCTAACCGTTTGTGCAGACACATGCACATTTGTGGCCTGCTGGAGGTCATTTTGCAGGGCTCTGGCAGTGTTCCTCCTGTTCCTCCTTGCACAAAGGTGGAGGTAGCTCCGGTAGCTGGGTTGTTGCCCTCCTACGGTCCCCTCCACATCTCCTGGTGTACTGGCCTGTCTCCTGGTAGCGCCTCCAGCCTCTGGACACTACGCTGACAGACTCAGCAAACCTTCTTCCCACAGTTCGCAGTGATGTGCCATCCTGGATAAGCTGCACTACCTGAGCAACTTCTGTGGGTTATAGAGTCCGTCTCATGCTACCACGAGTTGTTCGATTCATCTCCACATTTAACTGAAAATGGGACACAATGAGGGGATGTCTGAAGAAACACTGGAACATTTTAAAGACCGAGCCTGCCCTCTCTAAATTTATTCCAGACTATCCACCCATGACACCTAGAAGAAGTAGAAATTTGAAGGATCTACTGACACAAAGTTACTACATTCCCACTCAGCTGAACCTCTTTGGGACTCATGGTGGACCATCGCTAGAATGTTTCCCCTGTGGCGATTGTTTAGCCTGTAAAAATGTATCTCGGACAAAAACATTCATATCAGCTGATGGAAAAAAAAGCTACAGAATAAGACACTACATTACGTATTCTACCACACAGGTAATATATTACGCTACATGCAGTTGTCCAAAAATTTATATCGGACTGACATCACGTTAATTGAGAATTCGTACATGTGAGCATGTACGTGATATAATCGCAGCCAAAGCAGTAACTGATCTCTCCCAAATTAAAACAATACCTCGTCACTATAGAGCGTTTCATCAGTGTAATCCCAAATCATTTAGTGTTCGCCACATATACAGTGTGGCATCAGAGGGCGGGAACATCAAACGTCTTCTTGTACAAACAGAATGCCGGTGGATTAATATATTTGGAACAATGGTGCCGCATGGTCTGAACGAATCCCTTGGATTCTCTTCATTTTTATAAAATGGGTTATCTCTGCCTCCCCTCTAGAGTGTTTTTTTAAGGTATATGTTTGTCCCATTGTCCTTTTTTATTTTAACGTTTCTATTGTTACTTATTCTTTTTGTTTTTTCACTTTCACTTGTAAGGGGCGCAATAAGTGACAAAAAGAAAGCATTTAGAGAACTAAAGCAAGTAGGTAGTGAGGAGGCATTAAATAAATACAGAAAATTAAATAAATTCTGTAAAAACCAAATCAAGGCAGCAAAGATTGAGGCAGAGAGAATCATTGCCAGAGAAAGTAAAAATAACCCCAAAATATTCTTTAACTACATAAATAGTAAAAAACTAAAAATGATAGTGTTGGCCCCCTTAAAAATAGTCTGAAATGGGGCGTGGCCTGGGCTCTGGCATGGTTGGTTGTGTTTGATCATTGCTCCTGCTCCCAGATCACGAAAAGTGCTAAAAAAACCTTTTTTTTATTATTTTAAGAGCTGTAACCCCTAGTGACCTCTCTCTACCACGTTGTGGAGACACCGGATCGTTTTTACCTCAGTGTCGGCTGGGAAAAGCGAGGAGGACATTGAGGAGACCTTGGAGCGGCTGGATCGGTTGTGGAGCTCCCCGCCCGGTCTGTACCGCCTGCGCCACACCGGGTGAGCCGCCGGCGCAGCTGTGAGACGTGCAGCTCCGGGAGTTCCTGGGAGATTGTTCCGGCCCGTCCACCAGCAATCAAGGAGAGCCGGCGCGGAGGGCGGCTACAGGGTCCGAGCTACCTGGTGAGCATGGGACAAGAGGGCGGTGACGACTTACCCGACTTTGCTCCCAGAACGGAGCAGGAGCCATAGGCTGGTGTCCGGGCTTCTGTGCCCGCACCGGACAGAAGGGGAACAGTAGGTGAGGTCCGGTAGTGGATGTCTCTGCTTACCCTTGAGTGCGGGAATCCGGCGCCATCTTCCCCTGTATAGCTCCGCCCACGAAGCCCAAGGAGCGGGAGAGGCGCCATCATACTGCTGCTTCAGCTCCTGTTGCTGCTCCCTTCAGCTGAGGTCTCAGTTAACCCCCAAGCGCCAGGAGAGGAACTTGCTAAGACTTTGGCACCATTTCATAGTCACCTGAACCCTAGGAACAACTGAATTGATTATTCTTTACCCCCTAACTACACAGTGGGGAAGCAGTCCACAGTGTCTGCGGCAACAATAAGATATAAATTCTGATAGCACTTCTGGAGGTGCACATCTGTGTGATGGTGACAATCTGCTGGAGGGGAAGAGCCGAGACCCTCTTATTGTGCTTTGACCATATAAGGGCACAGATTCCATTTCAGATTCTCTTATACACATCTTCTCTGACTACTGCTGGGTCTCACCAATTTGTGGAGTGTGAGCTCCACCTGCTGGAAGAACTGGGTTACTACATTTCTACAATGTTGGGTTTATAAACTCCATAATTATGCCCATAAATATGCTGATATATTGACTTTTTTGATGTAACCAAGTGGTGTCTATAACCGCCCGTAATCAGCCACCTTATAATGGTTCGCACAGATCAAAAAATACGGGCAAAAAGCCTTCAACGACAAACCTCCACAACTCTGTCTACCACATCTAAGGGAGACTTGGATAAATTCCTAAAAAAAAAATTGGGAATGTCGCAACCATCAGACAAACAGAAAGACCGCAATGAGGAGACTTCTGTGGCTAATGATCTCTCTGACGAAGGCCCAGGCGACTCGGACTGCGGGTCCACTTTGGAAGACTCGGCTCCTCTCTCTAGGTCCTATATGAAATCTTTGCTGGAATCTACTGTACAACCCTTACTCAAGGAATAGGCTGAACTCAGATCCGATGTAAGACATATAGGGCATAGGGTTGAAACACTTGAGAACACACAGACTGACTTAATAGACGCCTCTAACACCCTAGGCGACCATATCCTTGTCCACCAGCAACACCTTAATTCCGTTTATCTGGCGCTAGAGGACCAAGAGAACAGGAGCAGGAGAAAAAAAGTGTGCCTCCGCGGCATCCCGAGTCGTTTGCACCAGAATCCCTTAAAAAGGTGTCCAAAGAAATATTCACGGCTATACTGGGCACTGAAAGGGCGGACGCTGTTATCATCGAGAGGGTTCATAGGGCTCTTAGACCAAAGCCCAAACCTAATGAACGCCCAAGGGATATAATTTGTGGTCTCCTCAGCCATTTTGCCTGGAGCAAGGGAAAAATCACCCCTGACGTATGGAGACGTCAACTTTCAAATTTTCCACGATATCTCCCCAGCTACATTGGTCAAGAGAAAAATCCTCAAACCATTGACAGATGCAGTATTAGGCCAAGGCCTACGATTCAGGTGGTTGTTCCCCTTTGGGGT
Organism: Phyllobates terribilis; assembly: GCF_046119375.1. Lineage (NCBI taxonomy): Eukaryota > Metazoa > Chordata > Amphibia > Anura > Dendrobatidae > Phyllobates > Phyllobates terribilis. Next base: position 47,130,856 of record NW_027362765.1, read on the forward strand.
GGGTATCACTAAAGAAAATCGTCAGATGATCATCCGCACCAGGGAAGACCTGGAAGCAGCCTGGGAACCTTTACAAATGGATCCCATTCCCTCGTGGATGCCACTTGACATCGGTTTACCCATTCCACGGCTTGATAAGCCCGATGACTGGTCGAACAAAAAAAAGTCGACATCACCTAAGGCCAAAAAGCAAGCGAACAGGCAGCAACACACATGAATATGACTATCACCTTTCTTTAAATGGACTTCGAGACCGATCGCCCATGCTGTCCTTTTCCCCTCAGGGGTTACTAGGTAACGGTGGGGATCTCTCGTACTTTTGCCTAGAACACCTGGGAGTTTGCGGACTTTGGTCCCCTCCAATTTTTGGTGTGGACCATAAAGGTGTAGGGCTGCGCTTGCCTCTTATAAATCCTTTCTGGTTTATAGCTGATAGCTTAATGCGTATAGGTCACTCTCTTGTTATATGAGAATATTACCTGATTTATATTTGAACACCACTTGGTTGCTATGGAACTCATCTTCAACAATTGGGTCCTTACAACGCCCCCCTGCGGAAGATGAGACTATTTCTATTTATGTATATAATTCTGTTTTGAATTTGTTTCATTCCCACTACAGGTCTATTTTGCAGGTTGAGATTACCGATGATATATCTGAATATGGCTAGTGGCGCTGGCAAAGGTTCGCTCACTGTGGCGTCCCTCAACACAAAGGGACTGAATAACCCCACCAAACGTAGCCAGATCTTGTCCCTTCTGAATAAAGCTTACTCCCAGGTAATTTTTTTCCAGGAAACCCATTTTAAGAGGGGTAGATCTCCCAACATGTCCTTCTCTCAATACCCAATTTGGTTCCATAGCTGTCATGGGTCGGCTTCTAAGGGGGTCAGTATAGCCTTAAAGAGGGGACTTCCTTTCACCTTAAAATATAGCATCATGGACTCGGAGGGCAGATACGTTTTTGTGAAGGGTTTTCTGACTAATACCCCAATTACATTTGCAAACGTTTATGCTCCGAACCAGGGACAGGTTGAGTGGTTGTCGGATACTTTGGACGCGCTCTCACTGTTCATGGAAGGACTATTAATTTTGGGGGGGAGACTTTAATCTGACGTTACGGACCTGGACTCTTCCTCAGGGAAGTCTAAAATCTCTCATAAAGACAGGAGAAAATTGATTAATAAATTGCAAACTATCCACTTATTAGATCCCTGGAGATTGGCCCACCCCAATGAAAAGGATTATACGTTTTATTCCTCCCCTCACGACACGTACCACAGAATTGATTATTTATTAGTTCAATCCTCACCCATTAAATTGATCACTTCTACTTCAATCGGATCCATAACACTATCAGATCACGCCCCGATCTTCCTGTCGGTTAAAATAGACTCTTTATCGCGACATCCTCCCTCTTGGCGTCTGAACGAAACACTCTTAGGTAACGCTGATAATGTTTCCCAGATTGCCTCCTTATTGCAAAGATTCTTTAGGGAGAATAAGGTCAATGGGAAAATTACCCCCATGGTATGGGAAGCCCATAAAGCTGTCTTAATTGGGAACTGATTTCCCTGGGTTCCCACATAAAAAAGAAAAGAGACAAAGAAATTTTCTCTCTTTTGCATCAAATCAATGTTATGGAGCGTTTACATAAACAAACAAAAACGGATGGCGTCCGAACAGAGTTGAGGGATTTGAGAGAAAAACTAAAGGACTTACTTAATGTGCGCTCAGCTAAAATGTATGCACGTTGCAAGCAAAAAATATATGTACACGGTAACAGAGGTAGCAAACTTACTTCTAGAATGCTAAAGGCACAGAAAGACAAATGCTTCATCAGGCAGATTCGATCTGGGGGGGGGGGGTAGTATCGGAGTCAGAAGGGATAGCAGAGGCCTTCTGCACATATTGTCAGTCCCTGTATAATCTAAATCTAAGCGTCCTGCACGGTGTTGGGCTGTGAGCACAACCCCCATCTGTGGACGTCGGGCCCTCATACCACCCTCATGGAGTCGGTTTCTAACCGTTTGTGCAGACACATGCACATTTGTGGCCTGCTGGAGGTCATTTTGCAGGGCTCTGGCAGTGTTCCTCCTGTTCCTCCTTGCACAAAGGTGGAGGTAGCTCCGGTAGCTGGGTTGTTGCCCTCCTACGGTCCCCTCCACATCTCCTGGTGTACTGGCCTGTCTCCTGGTAGCGCCTCCAGCCTCTGGACACTACGCTGACAGACTCAGCAAACCTTCTTCCCACAGTTCGCAGTGATGTGCCATCCTGGATAAGCTGCACTACCTGAGCAACTTCTGTGGGTTATAGAGTCCGTCTCATGCTACCACGAGTTGTTCGATTCATCTCCACATTTAACTGAAAATGGGACACAATGAGGGGATGTCTGAAGAAACACTGGAACATTTTAAAGACCGAGCCTGCCCTCTCTAAATTTATTCCAGACTATCCACCCATGACACCTAGAAGAAGTAGAAATTTGAAGGATCTACTGACACAAAGTTACTACATTCCCACTCAGCTGAACCTCTTTGGGACTCATGGTGGACCATCGCTAGAATGTTTCCCCTGTGGCGATTGTTTAGCCTGTAAAAATGTATCTCGGACAAAAACATTCATATCAGCTGATGGAAAAAAAAGCTACAGAATAAGACAATACATTACGTATTCTACCACACAGGTAATATATTACGCTACATGCAGTTGTCCAAAAATTTATATCGGACTGACATCACGTTAATTGAGAATTCGTACATGTGAGCATGTACGTGATATAATCGCAGCCAAAGCAGTAACTGATCTCTCCCAAATTAAAACAATACCTCGTCACTATAGAGCGTTTCATCAGTGTAATCCCAAATCATTTAGTGTTCGCCACATATACAGTGTGGCATCAGAGGGCGGGAACATCAAACGTCTTCTTGTACAAACAGAATGCCGGTGGATTAATATATTTGGAACAATGGTGCCGCATGGTCTGAACGAATCCCTTGGATTCTCTTCATTTTTATAAAATGGGTTATCTCTGCCTCCCCTCTAGAGTGTTTTTTTAAGGTATATGTTTGTCCCATTGTCCTTTTTTATTTTAACGTTTCTATTGTTACTTATTCTTTTTGTTTTTTCACTTTCACTTGTAAGGGGCGCAATAAGTGACAAAAAGAAAGCATTTAGAGAACTAAAGCAAGTAGGTAGTGAGGAGGCATTAAATAAATACAGAAAATTAAATAAATTCTGTAAAAACCAAATCAAGGCAGCAAAGATTGAGGCAGAGAGAATCATTGCCAGAGAAAGTAAAAATAACCCCAAAATATTCTTTAACTACATAAATAGTAAAAAACTAAAAATGATAGTGTTGGCCCCCTTAAAAATAGTCTGAAATGGGGCGTGGCCTGGGCTCTGGCATGGTTGGTTGTGTTTGATCATTGCTCCTGCTCCCAGATCACGAAAAGTGCTAAAAAAAACTTTTTTTTATTATTTTAAGAGCTGTAACCCCTAGTGACCTCTCTCTACCACGTTGTGGAGACACCGGATCGTTTTTACCTCAGTGTCGGCTGGGAAAAGCGAGGAGGACATTGAGGAGACCTTGGAGCGGCTGGATCGGTTGTGGAGCTCCCCGCCCGGTCTGTACCGCCTGCGCCACACCGGGTGAGCCGCCGGCGCAGCTGTGAGACGTGCAGCTCCGGGAGTTCCTGGGAGATTGTTCCGGCCCGTCCACCAGCAATCAAGGAGAGCCGGCGCGGAGGGCGGCTACAGGGTCCGAGCTACCTGGTGAGCATGGGACAAGAGGGCGGTGACGACTTACCCGACTTTGCTCCCAGAACGGAGCAGGAGCCATAGGCTGGTGTCCGGGCTTCTGTGCCCGCACCGGACAGAAGGGGAACAGTAGGTGAGGTCCGGTAGTGGATGTCTCTGCTTACCCTTGAGTGCGGGAATCCGGCGCCATCTTCCCCTGTATAGCTCCGCCCACGAAGCCCAAGGAGCGGGAGAGGCGCCATCATACTGCTGCTTCAGCTCCTGTTGCTGCTCCCTTCAGCTGAGGTCTCAGTTAACCCCCAAGCGCCAGGAGAGGAACTTGCTAAGACTTTGGCACCATTTCATAGTCACCTGAACCCTAGGAACAACTGAATTGATTATTCTTTATCCCCTAACTACACAGTGGGGAAGCAGTCCACAGTGTCTGCGGCAACAATAAGATATAAATTCTGATAGCACTTCTGGAGGTGCACATCTGTGTGATGGTGACAATCTGCTGGAGGGGAAGAGCCGAGACCCTCTTATTGTGCTTTGACCATATAAGGGCACAGATTCCATTTCAGATTCTCTTATACACATCTTCTCTGACTACTGCTGGGTCTCACCAATTTGTGGAGTGTGAGCTCCACCTGCTGGAAGAACTGGGTTACTACATTTCTACAATGTTGGGTTTATAAACTCCATAATTATGCCCATAAATATGCTGATATATTGACTTTTTTGATGTAACCAAGTGGTGTCTATAACCGCCCGTAATCAGCCACCTTATAATGGTTCGCACAGATCAAAAAATACGGGCAAAAAGCCTTCAACGACAAACCTCCACAACTCTGTCTACCACATCTAAGGGAGACTTGGATAAATTCCTAAAAAAAAAATTGGGAATGTCGCAACCATCAGACAAACAGAAAGACCGCAATGAGGAGACTTCTGTGGCTAATGATCTCTCTGACGAAGGCCCAGGCGACTCGGACTGCGGGTCCACTTTGGAAGACTCGGCTCCTCTCTCTAGGTCCTATATGAAATCTTTGCTGGAATCTACTGTACAACCCTTACTCAAGGAATAGGCTGAACTCAGATCCGATGTAAGACATATAGGGCATAGGGTTGAAACACTTGAGAACACACAGACTGACTTAATAGACGCCTCTAACACCCTAGGCGACAATATCCTTGTCCACCAGCAACACCTTAATTCCGTTTATCTGGCGCTAGAGGACCAAGAGAACAGGAGCAGGAGAAAAAAAGTGTGCCTCCGCGGCATCCCGAGTCGTTTGCACCAGAATCCCTTAAAAAGGTGTCCAAAGAAATATTCACGGCTATACTGGGCACTGAAAGGGCGGACGCTGTTATCATCGAGAGGGTTCATAGGGCTCTTAGACCAAAGCCCAAACCTAATGAACGCCCAAGGGATATAATTTGTGGTCTCCTCAGCCATTTTGCCTGGAGCAAGGGAAAAATCACCCCTGACGTATGGAGACGTCAACTTTCAAATTTTCCACGATATCTCCCCAGCTACATTGGTCAAGAGAAAAATCCTCAAACCATTGACAGATGCAGTATTAGGCCAAGGCCTACGATTCAGGTGGTTGTTCCCCTTTGGGGTGGGTATCACTAAAGAAAATCGTCAGATGATCATCCGCACCAGGGAAGACCTGGAAGCAGCCTGGGAACCTTTACAAATGGATCCCATTCCCTCGTGGATGCCACTTGACATCGGTTTACCCATTCCACGGCTTGATAAGCCCGATGACTGGTCGAACAAAAAAAAGTCGACATCACCTAAGGCCAAAAAGCAAGCGAACAGGCAGCAACACACATGAATATGACTATCACCTTTCTTTAAATGGACTTCGAGACCGATCGCCCATGCTGTCCTTTTCCCCTCAGGGGTTACTAGGTAACGGTGGGGATCTCTCGTACTTTTGCCTAGAACACCTGGGAGTTTGCGGACTTTGGTCCCCTCCAATTTTTGGTGTGGACCATAAAGGTGTAGGGCTGCGCTTGCCTCTTATAAATCCTTTCTGGTTTATAGCTGATAGCTTAATGCGTATAGGTCACTCTCTTGTTATATGAGAATATTACCTGATTTATATTTGAACACCACTTGGTTGCTATGGAACTCATCTTCAACAATTGGGTCCTTACAACGCCCCCCTGCGGAAGATGAGACTATTTCTATTTATGTATATAATTCTGTTTTGAATTTGTTTCATTCCCACTACAGGTCTATTTTGCAGGTTGAGATTACCGATGATATATCTGAATATGGCTAGTGGCGCTGGCAAAGGTTCGCTCACTGTGGCGTCCCTCAACACAAAGGGACTGAATAACCCCACCAAACGTAGCCAGATCTTGTCCCTTCTGAATAAAGCTTACTCCCAGGTAATTTTTTTCCAGGAAACCCATTTTAAGAGGGGTAGATCTCCCAACATGTCCTTCTCTCAATACCCAATTTGGTTCCATAGCTGTCATGGGTCGGCTTCTAAGGGGGTCAGTATAGCCTTAAAGAGGGGACTTCCTTTCACCTTAAAATATAGCATCATGGACTCGGAGGGCAGATACGTTTTTGTGAAGGGTTTTCTGACTAATACCCCAATTACATTTGCAAACGTTTATGCTCCGAACCAGGGACAGGTTGAGTGGTTGTCGGATACTTTGGACGCGCTCTCACTGTTCATGGAAGGACTATTAATTTTGGGGGGGAGACTTTAATCTGACGTTACGGACCTGGACTCTTCCTCAGGGAAGTCTAAAATCTCTCATAAAGACAGGAGAAAATTGATTAATAAATTGCAAACTATCCACTTATTAGATCCCTGGAGATTGGCCCACCCCAATGAAAAGGATTATACGTTTTATTCCTCCCCTCACGACACGTACCACAGAATTGATTATTTATTAGTTCAATCCTCACCCATTAAATTGATCACTTCTACTTCAATCGGATCCATAACACTATCAGATCACGCCCCGATCTTCCTGTCGGTTAAAATAGACTCTTTATCGCGACATCCTCCCTCTTGGCGTCTGAACGAAACACTCTTAGGTAACGCTGATAATGTTTCCCAGATTGCCTCCTTATTGCAAAGATTCTTTAGGGAGAATAAGGTCAATGGGAAAATTACCCCCATGGTATGGGAAGCCCATAAAGCTGTCTTAATTGGGAACTGATTTCCCTGGGTTCCCACATAAAAAAGAAAAGAGACAAAGAAATTTTCTCTCTTTTGCATCAAATCAATGTTATGGAGCGTTTACATAAACAAACAAAAACGGATGGCGTCCGAACAGAGTTGAGGGATTTGAGAGAAAAACTAAAGGACTTACTTAATGTGCGCTCAGCTAAAATGTATGCACGTTGCAAGCAAAAAATATATGTACACGGTAACAGAGGTAGCAAACTTACTTCTAGAATGCTAAAGGCACAGAAAGACAAATGCTTCATCAGGCAGATTCGATCTGGGGGGGGGGTAGTATCGGAGTCAGAAGGGATAGCAGAGGCCTTCTGCACATATTGTCAGTCCCTGTATAATCTAAACCCCCACGATTCCATGTCCGACCCTCCTTCAGCACTCCACCGCATACATGATTTTCTCTCTACTCTTGCGCTACCAGAGATTTCCGCTTCGGGTCATTCTGTTCTATTTGCCCCAATTTCCTCTCGTGAGGTTGAGGAAGCACTTGCCTCTACTCCTAGTGGAAAGACCCCGGTCCGGACGGCTTCCCCATCATATATTATAAGACGTTTGCGGAGGTATTCGTTCCTCATCTGGTTGAATTATTTAACCTCTTTCTCTCAGGTTCGGTACCCCCACCACAGGCTCTAGAGGCACATATCACTGTGCTCCCTATGGAGGGGAGAGACAGCACCTTATGCAGCAGCTACCGTCTTATTTCCTTGCTGAATATGGACCTCAAACTATGGGCAAAAATTTTAGCTAATAGAATACACTTAGTGTTGGCAGACCTAGTTCACTCTGACCAGGCTGGATTTGTTCGTGGAAGAGAGGGAAGGGACAATACTATTAAAGTCTTACAGGTGATTTCTTATGCCAAGCACAACCGTCAGCCGCTTATATTACTCTCCACGGATGCTGAAAAGGCATTCGATCGCATCAGTTGGCGCTATATGGCGTGTGTTCTGCGGAAGTTTGCCTTCCCTCCTCCTTTCATAGACGCAATCATGTCACTGTATACTTTCCCTACGGCTAGGGTCAGGGTGAATGGGATTTTATCTGCGCCTTTTAATATCAATAATGGCACCAGGCAGGGTTGCCTTCTCTCTCCTTCTTTATTTGTTCTAGTGATGGAATCTCTTATCCAAGCAATCAGACAACAGCCTGGGATTGAGGGGTTGAAGATCAACCATTTAGAGTTGAAGGCGGCTGCCTTCGCAGATGACCTCTTGCTCCTCTTGTCCAACACAAAAATGGCAGTCCCAAAGATTTTGGAGCTTTTCTCCTTATTTGGAGAACTCTCCAACTTTAAGATTAACTTGGATAAATCGGAAGCAATGAATATATCAGCAGCCGATAAGGATGTACAAATCTTGAAGGGCCTTGCCCCCTTTAAATGGCAACAACACAAACTTAAATATCTTGGGATATATATAACAGATGATGCCAGTACGCTTTTCCAACATAATTTCTCCGCTCTGATAGGACAAACTGAAACTCTCCTACACTCCTATAATACTCCTCTCCTGTCTTGGCTCGGTAGAGTTAACATGTTTAAGTCTTATGTTTTCCCCTAGATTTTTTATGTGATGAATATGATCCCAATTCAACTCCCCGTTTCTTTCATACGCTCTCTCAATCAATTAATAGCCAAATTTGTTTGGAAATATAAAAAAGCCAGATTACCTTTGAAACTCTTGATGCGCTCAAAATGTAGGGGAGGCGTGGGTTTACCTAACCTAGCTTTTTATCATCAGGCCATTCTCCTGGCAAACTGGCTAAAATTAATAAGATGGGCGGAAAAAGGTCATGACTCGCACATTGAAATGCAACTTTTGGGAAAACATGCATTGAAATATTTATGGACAGACTGCCCCCTTCATAGAGAGGGACTGGGAGACATTCTCCTAGCTACTCTACAAACCAGACGTGCACTGATTCCAATCCAAGCACCAACTTGTAATTTTCTAGATAAAATACCAATAGGACTTCTCCCTTACCTCTTCCCTCCGGATTTTACAGATCCTTGCGATCTGTGGTCCTCCTTACCACTTAAACCCATTTCACATCTGCTTCAGGGGAAAATTCCGTGTGTTAATGGTTGGCCATTAGCGGCGGGGAAACGCCCTCTCAATTTTCTACAACACTTACATGTTGCCCACTATATGAACTTGATCACAAAATTACCTCAACCTCACACCAAATGGCCTTGGCTTGAAATTCTAACAAAAGTCAATCATCTTGTTCCGAAAATTGTTTCTAAACTTTACTCTAATCTCGCGAACATGACAGACAATGCCCCACCGATATTCTTACACTCTTGGGAATCTGAACTGAATATCCAACTCTCCCCAAAAGATAAACAAATGATATGCCTCAATTCACATGGTTTTTCATGATGTGTGGTGTCCCGGGAAATGGCGTACAAATTGCTCTCGCGATGGTACTACACACCGGATAAACTTTATCATTTGGGACTAACTAGCTCTCCTCAATGCTGGAGGTGTGAGGGGTCGCGAGGTACTTTGTCCCATGTCTTCTGGTTCTGCCCGATCCTTCGACAATTTTGGTCTCAGGGTATGGGGGTTATGGGTTTTCTCAAACTACTTGTTACAGATAGAGGTGCTTTTGTCCCTTCCCACAAACAATTTCCACCCTAAAAAAGCATGAGTTGGCCCCACTGATGTTAGGGGCTGCGAAACAACTGATAGCCTTCAAGTGGAAGCAGTGAACCCCACCAACTTTGGATGAATGGAAATGTAAAATGAGAGACCTATTTAGGCTGGAGGAACTGACGAGTTGGGATTCCCTGACGCATGAGAAGTTTAAGAAGATCTGGGCCCCGTGGATACAATATATGGGGGGCATCGCCTCTTAGTCCATGAGTGTCTGGGGGCGCCAGAGTGGTCAGTTGAGTATCAAATCACCGTAGGTGTTGTGTATAACGATACTAACCCTTCACATATATTGCCAAATTTTGCAGGGAGACTTGGCAGTATGCTGCCCTGTGGGCACTGGTCTAATAGGGGACAGGAATTGCAGATTTCTCTAATGTATACTCAACATCAGTATATCTCAAGAATTACTTAATTTCTAGGAATGAGCTAATGCTTTATTGATAATCTCCTGTATTGGGAATGTTTTGAACTGTTTCGATTAATATTATTTCTCTGCTTGTTAAGAGAAAATTGTTAAATACTGTATTTACTGTATTAAGACTGTGTAACGCAGTGATTTTGTCTTCTTTACTATCAGTACCGATATGTGTTTCTGTGTTGCATAGTATTTCTTCTTTATTGCAAAATTAAAATAAAGAATTGGAAAAAAAAATAGTCTGAAATGGTGGATGAGGATGAGGAAAAAGCCAATATGTTAAATTATTTTTTTTCAACCGTATTTACACAAGAAAATTGCATGACAGAAAACATGATTAGTGATAACAAAAATTCTCCATTAAATGTCACTTGCTTAACCCAGCAGGAAGTACGGCGGGGTCTAAAAATCACTAAAGTTGCCAAATCCCCGGGCTCGGATGGGATACACCCGCGAGTACTGCAGGAATTAAGTAACGTCATAGATAGACCATTATTTTTAATCTTTAAAGATTCCATAATAACAGGGTCTGTACCACAGTACTGGGTATAGCAAATGTGGTGCCAATATTCAAAAAGGGGACAAAAACCGAACTTGGAAATTATAGGCCAGTAAGCTTAACCTCTACTGTGGGTAAAATCCTGGGGGGTTTCCTAAGAGATGCTATACTAGAGTATCTGAAGAGGAATAACCTCATGATCCAATATCAACATGGGTTTACGAGGTTCCTGTCAAACTAATCTGATCAGTTTTTATGAGGAGGCAAGTTCCAGACTGGACCAAGGAAATGCAGTGGATGTTGTGTATATGGACTTTTCAAAAGCTTTTGATACGGTTCCACACAAAAGGTTGATACATAAAATGAGAACAATGGGGATAGGGGAAAATATATGTATGTGGGTTAAGAACTGGCTCAGTGATAGGAAACAAAGGGTGGTTATTAATGGAAAACACTCCGACTGGGTCACAGTTAACAGTGGGGTACCACAGGGGTCAGTATTGGGCCCGCTTCTTTTTAACATATTTATTAATGACCTTGTAGGGGGCATACAGAGTAGTATTTCAATATTTGCAGATGACACTAAACTCTGCAGGGTAATCAATACAGAGGAGGACAATTTTATATTACAGGAGGATCTATGTAAACTAGAAGCTTGGGCTGATAAATGGCAAATGAGCTTTAATGGGGATAAATGTAAAGTAATGCACTTGGGCAGAGGAAATAAAATGTATAATTATATGCTTAATTGTAAATCACTGGTCAAAACTGTCACTGAAAAAGACCTGGGTGTATTGATGGACTACGAGCTCACGTTTGGTGGCCAGTGTCAGGCAGCTACTGCAAAGGCAAATAAAATAATGGGATGCATTAAAAGAGGCATAGATGCTCATGAGGAGAACATAATTTTACCTCTATACAAGTCACTAGTGCAACCACACTTAGAATACTGTGTACAGTTCTGGTCTCCGGTGTATAAGAAAGACATAGCTGAAGTAGAGCGGGTGCAGAGAAGAGCGACCAAGGTTATTAGAGGACTGGGGGGTCTGCAATACCAAGACAGGTTATTACACTTGGGGTTATTTAGTTTGGAAAAATTAAGGCTTAGGGGTAATCTTATTAGTATATGAGGGGACAGTACAAAGACCTTTCAACTGATCTTTTTACTCTGAGGCCTGAGACGGGGACAAGGGGGCATCTTCTACGTCTGGAGGAAAGAAGGTTTAATCATAATCACAGACGCGGATTCTTTACTGTAAGAGCAGTGAGACTATGGAACTCTCTGCCGCATGATGTTGTAATGAGTGATTCACTACTAAAATTTAAGAAGGGCATGGATGCCTTTCTTGAAAAGTATAATATTACAGGTTATATATACTACACTGCTCAAAAAAATAAAGGGAACACTCAAATGACACATCCTAGATCTGAATGAATGAAATATTCTCATTGAATACTTTGTTCTATACAAAGTTGAATGTGCTGACAAGAAAATTACACAAAAATCATCAACGGAAATCAAATTTATTAACCAATGGAGGCCTGGATTTGGAGTCACCGCCAAAATTAAAGTAGAAAAACACTACAGGCTGATCCAACTTTGATGTAAAACAAGTCAAAATGAGGCTCAGTATTGTGTGTGGCCTCCACGTGCCAGTATGACCTCCCTACAATGCCTGGGCATGCTTCTGATGAGGTTGCGGATGGTCTCCTGTGGGATCTCCTCCCAGACCTGGACCAAAGCATCCGCTAACTCCTGGACAGTCTGTGGAGCAACGTGACGTTGGTGGATGTTGCGAGACATGATGTCCCGGATGTGCTCAATTGGATTCAGGTCTGGGGAACGAGCGGGCCAGTCCATAGCTTCAATGCCTTCATCTTGCAGGAACTGCTGACACACTCCAGCCACATGAGGTTTCGCATTGTCGTGCATTAAGAGGAACCCAGGGCCAACCGCACCAGCATATGGTCTCACAAGGGGTCTGAGGATCTCATCTCGGTACCTAATGGCAGCCAGGCTACCTCTGGCGAGCACATGGAGGGCAGCGGCCCTCCAAAGAAATGCCACCCCACACCATTACTGACCCACTGCCAAACCGGTCATGCTGAGGGACGTTGCAGGCAGCAGATCGCTCTCCACGGCGTCCCCAGACTTTGTCACGTCTGTCACATGTGCTCAGTGTGAACCTGCTTTCATCTGTGAAGAGCACAGGGTGCCAGTGGCGACTTTGCCAATCCTGGTGTTCTGTGGCAAATGCAAAGCGTCCTGCATGGTGTTGGGCTGTGAGTTCAACCCCTATCTGTGGACGTCTGGCCCTCATACCACTCTCATGGCGTCGGTTTCTAACCGTTTGTGCAGACACATGCAATTTGTGGCCTGCTGGAGGTCATTTTGCAGGGCTCTGGCAGTGCTCCTCTTGTTCCTCCTTGCACAAAGGCAGAGGTAGCGGTCCTGCTGCTGGGTTGTTGCCCTCCTACAGCTCCCTCCACATCTCTTGGTGTACTGGCCTGTCTCCTGCTAGCACCTCCAGCCTCTGGACACTACGCTGACAGACATAGCAAACCTTCTTGCCACAGCTCGCATTAATGTGCAATCCTAGATGAGCTGCACTACCTGAGCAACTTCTGTGGGTTGTAGAGTCCGTCTCATGCTACCATGAGTGTGAAAGCATAACCAACATTCAAAAGTGACCAAAACATCAGCCAGAAAGCAATGGTACTGAGATGTGGTCCGTTGTCCTCACCTGCAGAACCACTCCTTTATTGAGGGTGTCTTGATAATTGCCAATAATTTCCATCTATTGTCTATTCCATTTGCACAACAGCATGTGATATTGATTGTCAATCAGTGTTGCTTCCTAAGTGGACAGTTTGATTTCACAGAAGTTTGATTTACTTGGAGTTATATTCTGTTGGTTAAGTGTTCCCTTTATTTTTTTGAGCAGTGTATATTCCTTGATAGGGCGTTGATCCAGGGAACTAGTCTGATTGCCGTATGGAGTCAGGAAGAAATTTTTTTCCCCAATGTGGAGCTTAGTGTTTGCCACATTTTTTTTTTTGCCTTCCTCTGGATCAACATGTTAGGGTATGGGTTGAACTAGATGGACTTAGTCTTCCTTCAACCTTAAAAACTATGTTACTATGTTACTTTAGGATTTCCCTTTGAGAAATTGGGTGCCCTTACTTACCGTTTACAAGAGTTCAAGTCATTCTGAAAACAAGATTACAATGTGCTGTACTATTCTGCTCCCTGTATGACCAACAAGAGGACCATACTTATTATTATTATTTATTATTATAGTGGCATTTATCCATAAAATATTGAATGTATAAATTATATCCTGTTATGTTCATATATGAATATCGTTATACCGACTTCCAGCCATTATGTGAAACTAATATGCACAGTCTATGGGTGGCTTATAGTACTCTTACAACAAATTGATATAATCATGTACAAATTGGAGTCAGACTAAGCTGATCCCCTTGTCATAAAGTGTATTTATAAAATGGTATACATGGCTGATAATTGATAATATTTAATGAACTATTCAGGCTATGTGACAGTCATGTACCCTTAGGGATATGAGATATCACATAGATATTCTGTGTTTATGATTTTTATCCAGCACATCAGCACTTTATATGTATATACAGCTCTGGGATATATGATATGGGCTATGCCTGCTTTTTGTTATGCAGCAAGGGATCTTGCAGGACAGCACCATGGGTGGTGCGAGTTCCCGGTCAGGATCGGCTGTGCGCATCCTCTTGTCTCTGTATTGCCAAGGCACTTGCATGTTGCAGCTAGGCGCTGGCCGCACCATGTGACTGCTGAGGTGATTGACAGGGGAGTGGGCGGCGGCGGGCCCGATGCATGAGTGCGCATGCACCATGTACACCAAGCCCATTGGACCTAACCGACCATGTGATTGGAAGGTCCTTGCACATATAATGGGACCCTTTACATTCTGAGTTAACGCCCCCTGAGGAAGCATAAGGCTATGTGCACACGATGTGGTTTTTATGCGTTTCCTCTGCGTTTTTTCCGCCACGGAAACGCATTACAACCACATGTTAATAGGTCTGCTATGTATAGCAATGATAATCCGAATGTGCTGTGTATATGATGCGGAAATTTCCGCTCCAGATTACCATTGTGGTAAAATCCGCACCATTATAATTTCTAACGCGATTCCGTAGCGAATTTGCGTCCATTGACTTGCATTGAATCACAGAAAACCCACAGCTAGAAAATCTATACCTGCGGAATTGCTGCGTTTCAATGAAAATGAAGAGGCGCGAAATCGCGCCGGAATCGTGCTGCGGGTGGTACCCGGGTCGGGACTGGGGGCTGCTACTCCCCTCATCCGACCGCTGCTCTGGCTGATAACAGCGAGAGCAGCGTGGATGGGAGGAGCAGCAGTCAGCTCTTCCCAGCCTGCGTGCCCGCCGTAGTAAAAAAAACAATAAAAAAGTAAAAATAAAAAAATAAACCTGTATATTCACCTGTCTGGTGGCTCCCGGTGACCCTTAGAAAAAGCCGGTATACCGGCGAAACGCGCATCAGGGATATACTTAAGCTAAAGTGAGAGTATTAGGGGGGAATAAGGATAAGCCCTAGGAATATGCACATAGTCGCGGCACTCCGGAACAGGGAGAGCCGCTGAAGTGTCTATAGCTGCAGCGGTCAGCTGTGAGAGCTGTAGTGTCTACAGCTGCAGCGATCAGCTGTGTGAGCCGGGCACAGCGGACTGCTCCTCACTGCAGCAATCAGCTGTGTGAGTCGGGCACGCCAAGCACGTGTGCGGTCAGCGGGACCAGGGATGTGAGGAGTCGTTCGGCATAGCAGACTGCTCCTCACTGTAACAAGAGATATGGACCGCCTGGCAGTTAGGCTTGCCTCTTGCTGGCGGCTTTCAATTGTGCCTGCTCAGTTACAATAAATGTGCATTAATATATGCACACTGTGCAGCTCGGGACTGATAGCCACGTGATTGGGCAGCGAGACAGTGGTGATAGGGTGGAATCACCCCTCACCGTGATAATACCATTAACCGCTTGACACTTGCTAGTTAAGAGATATATGCTTCACAGGCGGCGACCAGCCGTGCTGGCTAGGCAAATTGACATATGATGTGTGGTAATATAATCACAATCTGCTATGATATCATCTAGCAATTCAATTAATTTTTCCAATCTTATAGTCAATTTAGTGAAACCGTGTTACTTGACATAAACACCAAGGCAATTTCAACATATAGGGATTCCATGTATAATACATAGCCACAGTCCAATAAAAGAGGGACTGGACTGAGGCATCCCAAATTTGTCCTACACCTCATTTAGCCAGATTTATTAGTGGGTACCATCCCTGTACCATGTAGGATGGTTGCCGTATATGCATCTGTAGATGCATGAGCAATTTTGTATTTATAAGGTTTTAATAAATTCAAATAAAGTATATGATTTTTAATATTTAATCAATTTATATATCCACATCTTTTCCTATTTCCCCTTTCCCTTCTCACATGGCTCCCGGTGTCCTCCTGGTCCCCGGCCGTGATGCTGTCTACCCGGCGGCCAGCGGTACACCGAGGTGTACCGAGCTGCCAGGACCTTCAGTAACGTCATGAATCAGCTGATGGTCACGTGACCATCAGCCGATCACTGCCGGCACTTATCAGCTGATCGCTGCCGGCACTTATCAGCTGATGGTCACATGACCATCAGCTGATGCTCACCCTGGGAACATTCGCAAGAATGTTCCCACGGTGGTTAACTCACTGGGGCTGATCAGCTGATCTTCAGCTGATCAACCCCTGTGACCTCCTGCAGCCTGTATACTGACAAGGGGTGATTTTACACCCGTCAGTAAACATTGCTGTCTTCTACAGCAGTGACATCAGTGATGGCTGATGTCACTGCTGTAGAAGTGACCCAGATCATCGTGGGACACTTGTTGGCGGTACATGGACTGCGTTGTTGACGGCGGACAGGTGAGGAATATGGTTGTTTGTTTTTTTACGTTTTTTTCAGGAGATTGAGGGCTTAGCGGAGGCATGTAATAAAAAAAATTGTAGAACCGTGTGTTTTATTTCATTAAAATACTTTATTCTGGCCATGTGTTTTATTGAAAAGGCGGCAACTGTTTTACTACGCAGTTAGTAATGGGGACGTCTTTTAGACACCCTCCATTAATAACCTGGGCTTCACATCAGCTGCCAATACAAGGCTGATGTGAACCCCATTACCCCCACTCACCACTGCTACAGGGCAGACAGGGGCAGACGGAAGATCGGAGGCTAAGTGCCAGATTTGGCGCATCTTATGGATGCGCCATTTCTGGGACTGCTGAGGGGTGATATTAATAGCCGCGGAGGGGGCTAGTATCCATGGCCCCTTCCCTGGCTATTAATGTCAGCCCGTAGCTATCTGTTTAGGCTTTGCTTGTTAGGTTTTATAGGGGGACCCCACATCAATAGTTTTCTGGGGTCCCCCTGTAATCTAGCCAGTAAAGGCTAAACAAACAGCTGTGTGCTGATATTAATAGCCAGAGAACATTTTTGGCTAATGGCCCCTTCCGCGGCTACTAATATCAGCCCTCAGTGGTCGGCTTTCCCTCTGCTTGTTATAAAAATGACGCGGGAGCCCACGCCATTTTTTTTTTTTTAATTTTAGGCTCTGTGCCCACGATCCGGATGTAGCAGCACTTTGGACGCAATTTTTTTCTGCGTCCAAAACGTTGCATTCTATTGAACGCAGGTAAATCCAGATGTGTTCACTGAACCTTGCGTATTTACTGCATTCAATACTTTCTAGTGGTCAAATTTCTGTTGCGCGGACTAGTGACTCCGAAAGAGAATTTGACATGCTGCGGTCCTGAAAGACATGCTGCAAGTCAGTGTCCACGAGTGATTTGCAGCCTCTGATGCACGCATAGTGGACATGGGATTTCTAGAGATCCCATCCACTATGCTGTAACATCTGGACGCTGCGGGTTTGATGCTGTATAAACACGCAGCATCAAACCTGCAGCGGCTCCTGACCATGGCCACGTACCCAAACTCACTCGCAGCATGTCAATTTCTGTAGTGGACACGCTAGTCTCCGCTGCAGATTTTGACCGATTGATTCACATGTACCGACAACAAAAGTGCGGCATTAGAACACCGCGTTTTGGACGCAACATAAATGCGTTGTGTCCAAAGCACTGCTGAGTACTGATCGGGGGGACATAGTGGATAATGAACTAGCTGTGAAATGTTAATTATGGCCAGAGAAAATGTTTGCGTAATGGCACCTTCCCAGGCAAAAATTAACAGCTCACAGCAGTCGCATAAATTACATGAATAGAAATGCTAATGAAGATTGGGTGGATGGGACTAGCTGACACCCAGCTCTTTTGTTTGGTTATGTCAAGGTGTCAATTGGACCTTTTCATGACCAAACTTAATTAAAGTAAAGTAAAGAGTTAAATACAGTAACTTTTAAATAAAGCTAAACACACAGACAAGTGTAAACACTTGTTTTGAAATACAACAGATACATTATTTAATCACTTAAATGAACCAATATACTCACCCCAGTTCTATGCTAATCCAAGGGTTTAAGCAATGTCCAATCAAATAACTTTATTTAGCTCCAATAAGCATTCATTGATGTACAAAAACGCTTCAAAAAACGCATGTAAAAACACATCAAAAATGCATGTAAAAGCCGCATGCGTTTTTTCTGCCAGGGAGAGGCAAAAATGCTGAGGAAATTTCTGATTCAAATCCTGAACGTGTGCACATACCTTAACGGCGAAAGCGCATGTTTGGGGTCTGAGCAGGAATTCCCCGTTGCGCCAGATCATGGGTAATGATATCTTTTATTGCACTGAATATTGTTCTAAGGCTCTGAGGAGCCGAGAGTACTATAAGGGACCTTATATGACCTTCTTACTTGTTTATTATTGTTCCTGTTTTGTCATGCACGTGCTTTAATATGTGAACAAATGCCTGGGTGATATTGGGTAATACAGGGGACACAGCTTTCTGACTAGAGCTGGTCTGATTAGGTAGAAGAGACAGCCTGTCCCCAGTACTTACACCCAATCTATCCAGACAGCAGGGACCTATGTACAAAATCTCCCTTATCACATGCACTAGTATATATTCATGCCACTGATCTGATGCAATTCAGGGTTTCTCCTAGCTGACATTGAGTTTCTAAGATGGTTTTGCTTCACTAAAGAAATGAATTGTATATTTATGTGAATTATCATGCAGTATAATTTTTAATGAATGAAATAAAGTAATTATTTTTAATAGCTCCAAGTTCTCTGTTTTTTTCAAATGTCTATGAGAGTTTGCTATGATAGGGGGCACTAGCCCATGAATTATCAACTAAAGATGATAATCTGGAACATTGTTTATATATCCATTTAAAGTCTGCGAGTTGTGTACTCAAAACATATTCACACTTGTTTGCTGACAAATAGCATCACTATACCGACACTGCCTAAAAAATTAGTCATCAGACGTGATCAAATATTACTGCGGTAATAATCATGAAATTTTTTGCAAGCTGAAAAATATTAAATTCCATTTAAAATTGGCAAGGGGCAAGGCACGTGGTAAGGGACGGGGAAGTGGACGTGAAGCTGATGGTGCACGCATAGGCCAAGGCCGTGGGCAAGATGAAATTGTACCTGCTTAGGGAGCACAGCAAGCACCCACATCATGTCAACCTAGCTTCCTGTCCCACTTTCTATGGGGGCAACGGAACACCACTCTTGAAGCCAAACCAGTGTGAAAAGGTTGTTGGTTGGATATCAGATAATGCTTCCAGTCAGTTTGCCACCGCCACCACCACCACCACCACCATCCTGTATTCCACATGGTCCAGTCTCAGTAGCCGTGGGTCTGGACCCTGATCCTTCTTCCTCCCACCATGCTGAGTGCCCGGAGACAAGTGATCCCACACTTGGACACTACGAAGAGCTGCTCACATTTCCATTTAAAGATTCTGGCCTCTCGCTCAGTCCGCTTCAAATGGGGCAAGAGGGGATTGCATGTAGCGATGCCCAAATATTTGAGCAGCCACGGTCACACGAAGACGACGGTGGGAAAGTGCAATTACTATCGTAAGAGGAGGATGATGATGAGACACAATTGCCAGCAAGTCAGGAAGAGGCCCAGGGTGCGTACAAGGAAGAAGAGGTGGTGGACGATGAAGTAACTGACCCAGCCTGGCAAGGTAACCTGAATAGCGAGGACAGCAGCGCAGAGGGGGAGGCATATCACCACAACAGGCAGGAAGAAGCAGTGGGGTAGCCACAGACACAAGGCGGCAACTGTTCCCCAAAACACCAATACGAGGGAAGTTGCCAGTCCTACTGTTAGGTCTTCCCGAGTCTGGCTCTTTTTTAAAGACTGTACAGTTAACCCAAAAAACGCCATTTGCAACATCTGCCAATGCAGCATCAGCAGGAGCAGCAAAAACTACCAGCCTGACCACCACCAGCATGTACAGGCACATGACAACAAAGCACCCGACTAGTTGGGTCGAACACCAGGGTCCAGAGGCGGTGTCTGGGGGTGACATTACTGCCTGTTCCCCTGTCCATGATGCAGGCAAAGATGCCTCCCACTGTGCACCTGTCGCTGCACAGTTGCAATCATCACCGTCAGCAACCACTTCCACATCCTTGTCCCAGTGCAGCTTTCAGTTGTCCCTACCCCAGACCTTTGAACTTAAGCACAAATACACAGCCACACACCCACAGGCAACAATACTAAACTGACATTTATCGACTGCTTGCACTGGAAATGTTGCCTTTTAGGTTCGAGAAGACAGAAGCTTTCCGCAACCTCATGGTGGCGGCTGTCCCTTGGTACTCGGTCCCCAGCCGCCACTATTTCTCCCGGTGTGCCATCCCCGCCTTACACAAGCACGTGTCCCAGAACATTACCCATGCCCTCACCAACACAGTTACTGGAAAGGTCCACCTAACCACGGACATTTGTACAAGTGCTTGTGGCCAGGCACGGTACAATACACTGACGGCACACTGGGTTAATATTGTGGAAGCTAGGATCCAGTCGGACCCTGGCACAGAACACTTCCTCCCGATATCGATGATTGCAGGCCCTGGGTCAATCAGGGTTGCCCCCATATTCTACAGCCCCTGCACCTCCTCCTTCTCTTCAGCCTCCATCTCCGAAATTACCACATCAGTCGCAAGCTGGACGCACTGCAGCACTGCTTCGGCCAAGCAGGAACAGGCTCTGCTGAAGGTTATCAGCTTATGTGACAAACTGCACACCGCTGCAGAGTTGTTGAAAGCTGTAACAGAGCAGCCAGATCTGTGGCTCTCACCGCTGAACCTACAGCCAGGCATGGTCATGTGTGACAATGGGCAGAACCTGGTGGCGTCTCGGAGGCTCGGCAACCTTGCACATGTGCCATGCCTGGCCCATGTACTCAACCTACTGGTTCAGCGGTTTCTCAAAACCTACCCGGATCAGCTTGAGCTCCTTGTGAAAGTACGCAGTGTGTGCCCATTTCAGAAAGACAGCTACAGCTTCCGCCACCCTCGTCATGCTTCAGCAGTGTTTGCAGCTTCCAGCTCACCAACTGGTGTGTGATGTCACAACGCGTTGGAACTCAACGTTGCATATGTTGGGAAGGATTTGTGAGCAGCAGAGGGCAGTTTTTGAGTACCAGCTTCAACATGCCGTCGGTATTCAGGTCAGCCTCCAGATATTAGAGCTGATGATTGGGCATGGGTGTCTGACATCTGTGCTGTCCTCCAAAACTTGGAGGACTCCAACAAGATGGTGAGCGGTGATGACGCCATAATTAGCGTCACCATCCTGCTTCTCAGTCTACTGAAAAGCTCGCTGCTCACAATTAAAGAGGGGGCATTGCAGGCGGAGCACGAGGAGATGGAGCAAGGAACTATACAGGGTGATGCTACACAGCTCAGTCTCATCTCATCTCAATGCAGATTAGGTGATAATGAGAAGGAGGAACAGGAGGAGGAACAGGAGCTGGTTTCCTGCTCTACAGACGGTACTACCCACACAACATTCATACCATCTGTCCAGCGTGGATGGCCGGAGGAGAGGGAGAACGAGGGGGAGGACCAGGAGGAGTGCATTGACTGTCGCCCTCTTGGTCAGGACAGGGAAGTCTTGGCTGTTGGCAGTCTGGCACACATGGCTGACTTTATGTTCCGCTGCCTTTCCCATGACCCTTGTGTTGTATGTATTTTGGCCAGCACTAATTAGCGGTTGGTCACACTTCTAAACCCACGCTACAAGGAGAACTTTCTATCTCGCCTTCCTGTGGCGGAGAGGTGTAATAAAATGTTGCAGTACCAGAAGGCCCTTGCTGAAGAATTTAAAAAAAAATTCCCATCTGAAAACGCTGGCGGCAGAGGACACAGTTCCTTGGACAACCAAGGAGTACAGGCGAGGAAGACACAAATATGATGCAGCAGAGGCAGGGGAACACTGTCAAAAGTGTGGGACAATTTTCTCACGCCATCTCAGTACCCAGGCCCTGATTCACGGGGTACTCTGACAAGGAGGGAAAAGTTTTGGAAGATGCCGAATGAGTACCTTACCGATCGTTCCAGCATCCTCCGTGATTTCTCGGTGCCTTACAACTATTGGGTATCCAAGCTGAACACATGGCATGAACTGTCTCTCTATGCCTTGGAGGTTCTGGCAGCTAGCGTTCTGTGAGAGATGGTTTTTAGTGCCACTGGGGGTATTATAACAAATACTAAATAACAGTATTGGAGACCCACTCCTTAATACTGGGAAAGCCAAGTCAAATCGATTCTATATTCTAGAATATTACCTCTCTTTACTGAAATTCATTTACGGTGAGCTATCGCAGTAAGGATAGCGTATTGCATCAATTCAGTCAGGTATTACTGCATTGTACTGCGTACTGCTGCAAAAAAAAAACTTAAAAATCTATTCTATTCCCTACTGATACCACTGTTAGCTGCATTTACAGCAGGGACAGGTGCAAGGTATCATCAGCTGGAGATGAGTGTTGTTCATTGTCGTCGAATACATCTCTTCCATAGTGCATTACTTGATATCTTCCATGTACTCGTTGACCGATTCATATTTTTTTAACGATGATCTTTACTCACAAATTAATGAAAGCAGGTAGGGTTGTTTGCGTTCCTTCACAGTTTGGTGGTGCAATGTACCAAAAAAAACTTCGGATTCGGTTAAATTATATTTTCTATTGTACTATATTACCTCTCTTATCTGAGATTTGCGTATGGGTAATCTATAGCAGTTGAGATAGTGTCTTACAGGAATCTAGTCAAGGATTATTGTATTATACTCCATGCTGAAAAAAAAATTCTACTCCCTATTGATAAAGCTGTCAGCTGCTTTTAAAATAGGGACAGGTGCTAGATGGTATTATCAGCTGGAAATGAGGGTTCATTCTGGATGTGTCTGATCATATCTCACACACCACATGGCCAGATAAGGTAGTAAAATGTTAAAATTACATTTACTGGTGAATGTATTTTTCACCGTTGAAAGAAATGCAAAAGTGCAAAAACGCATCAAAAACTCTACATCTGGACATAGCCCAGGGTGTCGTGGAGCATTTTTGTTTTTGGTTATTTATTTTGCCTTATATACAAGTCATTACCCTGGAAAGAATGTTTCTTAAATTTTTTTCCAGGAAAATCCATTTTTGCTTTGTTTTTGTATGTTTTATTGTCAGTCCGTAAAAGTGGCGTAATACTCTGACAACATTGTTCACAGCAGTGACCTGGGAGTAAGAGATACTTCCAGGAGTCTTCCCCATGATGTTCCCATGTCATTTGAGCACTGTTTCCATCATTTTGACCAATTTTTAGGCCTCCTCCAGACCTCCTGGAGGGGGAGGGGGGTAAGGCTGCCAGAAAAATGCTTGAGTTTCCCAATGACTTAGATTGGGCTCATTACTTGGGTCGAGCACCCGAGCATTACGATTTGCTCGACCCGAGCATTTTAGTGCTCGCTCTTCACTACTAGAGACCCCTAACCTTAGTGTCAGACTAGGAGCACACTTGCTATCCCAAAGTCACACCGTGATAATATCCTATAAAGTACAATATCTAGAGTCATAGACAAAAGGAAGCAAAGGGTATTGATTGCTAAAGAGAGATTGTTATATTATTAGTAGAGTATAATTATCCCACCCAAAAGGCTTATTGTACAATGGTCTCATATATAGAGTTACCTAAAGTTAGCATACATCAAACCAATCCATATAATACCTAAAATAATGTGCCACCAGAAAAGGTCCCAGGCTCTATTTCCCACCACCCCGACGCTTTTTCGCCTATTGCTTCTTCCGGGGGTGTGTCTAAACCAAAGGGACTGAGAAGTAGATATATAATCTGTCTACCAATGGGAAGATGCCACATCATATTATAATTAGCCATGTGTTGATATCTTTGGCGCTTGACGCGTCCATCCTTTAATTGTCAATGGGACTTCCTGTTAAGTGCTAGCTGGAACACATTCAATCACATGAACTCAGAGGTAGGATGCAGCAGTGCATGCATTCAACCAATTGCAGCCACCTATACTACAATCCGAGGAAGAAGTGGTGCGACTAGTGCCCTATATCTCTATTCTGGCTATAGATCAAGCATCAGATGTACAGATAATTCATATGCACACTAATATATATTCTAATACATAGGAATAAATCATACAGCAAATACATACTTTATATACCCAATAATATATATACACTAATAAATAAATTACATATATATCTTATTTATAAAAGTGCTAGTGCATAAATCAAGCAAACCAAAAATATAATGACATAAAAAATATGCATATAATATAATCAGCAATAAATGACATACAACATATAAATCCCTAAAGGAATACAAAAAGTAAAATGATATGTGATCCTTGTAATGTTGTACTACGGAAATAGCATATACTGAGATATGCAAATATAAAATAAGAATATGTCAAAAAGTGTAATTAATATTAAAATGACCAATATGTGATAAAAGTAGCAGGAAAACATACCATTATAAATAATTTTATACATCTACAGCAAAAAAGAAATATATATAGCAAATAAATGTAAGGTGCTAGTGAAAATAAATATAGTAATATATCAGTATAAATACAGTGGTGTGAAAAAGTGCTAGAAAGTAAAGTGCCAGTGCCCCTGTGAATATGAAAAATGAATATGTCTACAAATATTATCTGTACCTTTTTTTTTAGCCCATGAACTGTCCATAACCCCTCAGGGTCTTTTGACCGATATGTATTTACAACAATAGACGTGAGGAGAAATCAACTGGAAAGCAATAATAAGAAGAGGGGACTTTAGTTAATAATAGAGCAACTTAAGGTTAATAGCGACAATGAACAATTAGATCTAAAAACCAAATGACATTTGATTTTTATACCTTGAGAAAGGTGCGGGTCCAGAGTAGAAACGCGTTGGTATGAATAAAAGCCGTTATGGAATCACAAGGCTCTTCATTCTCACAGCGCAGCCCGTCTAAACGTTCCAGCGCCCATTTTTTGCCATTACCTCTGGAAAAACCTTTTCCTCCAGCCACGGGGCAGCAGCAGAGGCTTTTCATGTATTTATAGGTGTTGTGCCTGCACACCACACCTTTAGGTGAGTGCTACTATCGATTATACCCATCCCTTGTCAGACTGTATTGCCCTATTTTGTGTGCGCTTCTGTCTCTCTCCAGAGCTTCTCAATGAACAATTAGAGAAATATTCAAATGGAGGGGCTATCCCAAAAAATAGACTAAAGTATGGGCAAATTAAATGTGGGGTGGAACAGAATCCCCCATTGAAATATATATTAGCATCTATTCAAGAGGTTATTAGATCCAACAACAACATTGGATCAGAGGACTTAAGAGTGATTAATCCAGACAACAAAGTAAGAAAAACCCGCACTAAACAACCAGCATGCCCTTAATAGACTGATTTGGTTCAGAGCAAGATTAATCGACAACAGAACTTACGGGTGCTTACTAGTGGAAAACAGTCCATATGTCATAGTGAAAAAAGAACCTCACCGGTACTTCAAACGTCAAAGTCTTTATTTAAGGCATAAAAAATTATTTGCAGGGAGGTATATGGCACAGTGAATGGACGACGGTGGTTTCGCGCGGTGTGCGCTTCAATGGGTCCTGGAGTCACTACTAAAAAAAAAATTCTACTTCTACTCGTACATAAGGGTTACGAACCCCTGAAGGGACGTCCAATAGTCTCAGGCATAAGAAATATCACTCAAGGTGTCAGCACAATTTGATACACATGTGCTCATTTATTCCTGGGCTGGTGGGCTTCTTTAACGAAGAAAACAAAGAGTGGACATTGAAGATAGCATTATAGCTAAGGTATATAGATGATATCCTAATCGCATGGACTGGAATTATAGTACAGTTTAAATTTGTTTCCATCTTGAACGTCAACAATGTGGGTCTAACATTGACTTCTGCTATTAATAAACATGAGATACCTCTTTTTGGATATAATGATTCATATTGACCATATGTTACTTGACAACCACAAATTTTAGGAAACCAACGGCGACAAACAGCCTCCTACATTGGAAAAGTCACCATCCATTACTTCTCAGCCGTGTAATTCCTAAGGGCCAATTTCTTAGGCTCAGGCATAACAGCTCCTCTTTAGGTGATTTTTTGAAAGGAGAGCGAAAGATCTTGAAGATAAGTTTGAAAAACTAGGTTATCCAGGAGGGGTATTAAGATCAGCCTATCATCATGCTAGAGCAGCCAATAGATCATCGCTATTAAATCCAAAGCCGAGAGAGAAGAATGATGGTGCGAAACGAATGATAGGGACCTACGATGATCATTCATGGGAGGTGATGGGGATGTTTAAAACTTATTGGGAAATATTAAAAATGAACCCAGATTTGACGAATTGTGTGACACCAAATGCATCAGTGACATATAGAAGAGGTAGAAACCTAAAGGACCGCTTAGTCCACAGTCATTTCCAACTGTATACAGAGAACACAATGGGGTTAAATCAAGGTAATACAGTGGAAACATATAGATGTGGTTCTTGCAAGGCATGCAAATTTATAGAAAAAAAAACTACCTTCAGTTGTGATTTTACAGGGAAGACCTAACAGAATAGGGAATTCATTAACTGCGGAACTGAAGGGATTGTATATTTGGCAAAATGTACTTGTCCAAAAAGTTATGTTTGAATCTGGGAATTCAGAAAGAATTCTGGAACACATTGGGGACATTCGGAGGAAGGAGGATACGCCCATCTCATATGTGATTGGTTCATGTTGGAGATGTTAGAATGATAAGATTTCAAGGAATTGAAAAGATAGAAGCTTCCCAAAGGGGTGGGGATCATGATAACAGAATATTACGCAAAGAAGCTTAATGGATATTTCGTTTAAAAATGGTAGCCTCTTTAGGTCTCAATGAATCCATTTCTTTTACACTTTTTATCTGAAAAAAACTATACAGAATGGTGACCTTGGATAAATTGGAATCCGTTTAAGACTGCGAGTGTACAGAGGGATTGTTAGGTAATAGGATGACTTATTTAATCATATAAACCCTAACAAATGAAAAGGACTGTTAGGGATACGGAACTCATGATTTAAATTTGGATTTATGAGAAGATATTATGTGAAGGGGAGATTAGATAAATTATAGGTTTTTAATTAGTGTTATGTACACCTACAGTCATGTCATGGAAGAGTTAAAATGATTTAAATATACTTAACCTGAATTATGTTCTTTTAGCCATCTTTGTTAATATAAATAGGCAAAGGACTATTGGAAGTGGAGCTTAAAAAATGGTGGGTGTTAAAAAATCAAAAGAAGTTATAAAATAAATATTATAAAATTAATATATCCATCAATTGTGACACCAATAGACAAAAAGAACACTGAGGAACATAATCGCTATAATAGGGGAACATTATTGTATCTCGATCCTCAGGATACGCAGTAGCTTCTCTGGCGTCTCCTCACAATAGATACCGCCGCATTCCCGATGATGCGATGGTACGAACTCCTACGTAACTGCACACGATTGGTTCCTAGGTAATGATTGCATGACTGGCTGGGCAGTATATGCGTCAATGGCGGGAGGTGGGGTTTAATCTATAATTAGCTGGTGTCCGGTCACAGCTCTTATCGTGAGAAGAGATTTAAAATATGACTCCTGTGCTATAATGTGTGTAGCACTAACATAATAGGGTATTAGCCTCCTGATGTGCTCACCGAATGTGTTATGGGGGGTGAAACACGTTGAGGCAGGATACATAGGGAAATAATCTGATTAGCTAAGGGATTTGTTGTATAGGAATCCCTTAGCCAGAAATTATACTCAGACAATCAAAATAAATGAGTGTTTGCATAGGGCAGTCCTACGAACTAAAGCCGCCGTCTCACATAGCGAGATCACTAGCGAGATCGCTGCTGTGTCACGGTTTTGGTGACTCACCAGCGACCTCACCAGCGATGTCGCTATGTGTGACACTTTGCAACGATCAGGCCCCTGCTGTGAGGTCGCTGATCGCTGCAAAGTGTCCTGGACCATTTTTTGGTCGTAACTCCCGCTGGTCAGCACACATCGCTGTGTGTGACCAGCGGGAGCAGCGATCAGGCTGGTAACTATGGTAAACATCGGGTTACTAGGGGCACACGAGCACTTAGTAACCCGTTGTTTATCATGGTTACGAGCCTGATAAAGTGAGCGGTAACCTCCCGCTCACTGTAGCAGAGTGGTAACCATGATAAACAACGGGTTACTAGGAGCGCGTGTGCCCCTAGTAACCCGATGTTTACCATAGTTACCAGCCTGCTCCTGCTTCAGCAGGCTCGTAACCAGGAGCAGGACATCGTGGAAAGATTCTTTCCACGATGTCGCTGCTCCCCTGATCGTTGGTGAGCCTGCCTGTTTGACAGCTCACCAGCGACCACATAGCGACGCAGCAACGATCCCTGACAGGTCGTATCGTTGTCTGGATCATTGCAGCGTCGCTAAGTGTGACGGGGCCTTTACACTCACAGTGTGACCTCTATTTGGTTATGTAAGGTTATCAATTGGACCCACGTTTGTGGATTTATTGTAGGGGTGGGGAACCACAGACCTTTTCTCCGGCGCCCGGGCAGATTCCCGGGGAACACAGTGCTTGGGCTGGCTGTGTTTTGTATAGTCCCTGAAGGATGGCTTAAATATTCAAATGGCCCTTGGCAGAAAAAAAGTTCCTCCACCTTGATCTATTGGATCAGGAATATTCAATATCGGGGGATGCTCCAGATCTTGAATGGGCAAAGTGCAATATTCCTGTTGAAATACCACAAAGGCCAATAGTGCAATATTATTGCATCTGACCTTGAACATCATTAACCCCAATTTATTAATGGGAATAAGAACCTATAATATATGGCTAAGGCACAGACAATATATGGACATAGTGCAATTCTTCTAGAATAACTTCTTAGGAGGCACTGAGGAATTTGTACATTATATAGTAGGGGTACTTCCCTGACATGGAAATAATACAGATACTATCTACGCTATGAATATAAACAGATGTTAGGACAATTTGTGAATATAACAACAAATAGAGGATATCAGTACATACAGGAGTTTTAATATTTATTAGTATCCGAGATATGACCCTACAATATTGAGGAGGGTTGTAACGGATAGACTGCAAAAATATGGTGGATTTGAATATAAATAATTTTCAAAGGAATATTAACCCCTTTACCCTCGAAGGCCGTTTGCATGTTAATGACCTGGCCAATTTTAACAATTCTAACCAGTATCAATTTATGAGGTAATAACTCTGGAACGCTTCAACAGATCCCACCGATTCTGAGAATGTTTTTTTTTTACATATTGTACTTCATGATAGTGGTAAAATTTCTTTGATATTACTGGCGTTTATTTGTGAAAAAATTGGAAATTTGGGAAAAAAATGCAAAAATTTGGCAATTTTACTTTGAATTTTTATGCCCTTAAATCGGAGAGATATGTCACACAAAATAGTTAATAACTAACGTTTCCCACATGTCTACTTTATATCAGCACAATTTTGGATACATTTTTTTTTGTTAGAAAGTTATAAGTGTTAAAAGTTGATGAGCAATTTCTAATTTTTCCAACCAAATTTACAAAACCATTTTTTTAGGGACCACATCACATCTGAAGTGACTTTGAGGGGCAATTATGACTAAAAATATCCAAAAGTGATAGCATTCTAAAAACTGCACCCCTCAATGTGCTCAAAAACACATTCAAGAAGTTTATTAACCCTTCAGGTGCTTCACAGGAATTTTTGGAATGTGGAAGAAAACAATGAACATTTAACTTTTTTCACAAGAGTTTTATTTTAGACCCACATTTTTTTATTTTTGCAAGGGTAACAAAAAAAATGGACCCCAAAATTTGTTGTGCAATTTCTCCTGAGCACGCTGATACCCCATATGTGGGATGTGGTAAAGCGGCTTGCTTAGCTGTACACGGAGGTAGAGATAGGACACTGTCTCTTTAAATTTTGGGTTAGTTTATTAAGCGTCACAAACTAATATGGAGTCCATAAAGAAAAAACAGCATATTCGGCTGAAGTGGCAAAACAAAATACAAAATTGCAGCACAGTCCATATATAGGCCAAGGTCTGGCCACTCAGGGTTAGTCACACGATGTTCAGCACAACACATGCAAGCTCCTTTCTGGAGCAGGTTTTCTCCAGACACTGAACACCACCCGAGTCAAAAGACTGGCTCGTTATAGCCCCAAACCACACCCTGGGGTGGAGATCTGGTGGATGGCTTCCCGCCCTGCACTTCGCCATCCACTAAACCTGGGCCATTAACCCTTCTGCGCCTACTATGCAGGAGAAACTTCCATGTTTCACATCACTGTTGGGTGCACGGTGTGGCTCGGAAGAGAAGGAGCGCCATTTGACTTTTTGATTGAAAAATTTGCTTGAACAATTAGCGGATGCCATGTCGAGCTTGGAAAGCCCCTGATGTGCCTAAACAGTGGAAATCCCCTACAAGTGACACAATTAAGGAAACTAGACCCCTCAGAGAACTTATCTAGATGTGTGGTGAGCACCTTGAACCCCAGGTACTTCACAGAAGTTTATAAAATTGAGCGGTAAAAATAAAATTTTCACATTTTTCCCACAAAAATGTTGTTTTAGCTCCATTTTTTTTTTCATTTTCACAAGGATAGCAGGAGAAAATGGACCCAAAAATTTGTTGTGCAATTTTTCCTGTGTACGCCGATACCCCATATGTGGTTTAAAACTACTTTTGATGCACTGTGCAAAGCTCAGAAGGGAACAAGCACCATATTGGAGTTCAGATTTTGCTGGACTTGTTTGATGGTGCCATGTCACTTTGGCAGAGCCCCTGAGGTGCCAGAAGAGCAGACCACCCATAAGAGACTTTGTAATGCACACGCCCGGGCTGAGCGGCGTGTGCGTGTGATTCCACTGGACCGTGCCGGAGAGTGAATGCCTGGAGGGGCGTAACTAGGTATTCACCCGATCCGACCAGGGTCGCACGACGGCATACGACGCCAGTGCACCAAGGAGAAACCGAGCAGAGGGACCAGGTGCTACTCCAGGACAGACCCCGGACACGGCTGTTGACCCACACAGGGGAATACAGGAACAGGCTGGTTAGGCTGGCGCACAGACTGGTGGGTATGGGCAGGCACGACTGGTATGCAGGCAGGCGGGTATGCAGGCAGGGGGGTACAGGCAAGCACAGCTAGAGTGCAGACAGGGAGGCACTAGCAGGTAGGAACACAGGCGGGATAGAACCCAGTACACACTGGGACTCAGGAACAATACAGGCAGAGGGGTACAGGCAAGCACAGCTAGAGTGCAGACAGGGAGGCACTAGCAGGTAGGGACACTGGCGGGATAGGACCCAGTACACACTGGGACTCAGGAACAGAACCACAGATGTGGCGGACAAACACAGCAGAGTGAGGCCGCCCAGAGAGGTGAGCGAGAACAGGGCAGGACAAGACCGCCTGGAGCGGTGAGCAAGAGTAGAGCAGGACAAGGCCGCCAGGAGCGGTGAGCAAAGGGTCAGAGCTGAGCGAGACTGCCGGAGCAGTGAGCAAGAGTAAAGCAGGACGAGACCGCCTGGAGCGGTGAGCAAGAGTGGAGCAAGACTGCCGGAGCAGTGAGCAAAAGGATAAGAGCGGAGCGAGACTGCCGGAGCAGTGAACAAAAGGGTCAGAGCGGAGCAAGGCTGCCGGAGCAGCGAGCAAAGGAGTCAGAGCAGGCTAGAACCACCGGAGCGGTGAGCAAAGGAGTCAGAGCAGGCTAGAACCGCCGGAGCGGTGAGCAAAGGAGTCAGAGCAGGCTAGAACCGCCGGAGCGGTGAGCAAAGGAGTAAGAGCAGGCTAGAACTGCCGAAGCGGTGAGCAAAGGAGTCAGAGCAGGCAAGCCTGAGCAGGGGGGAC
The DNA here is from genome assembly GCF_046119375.1 of Phyllobates terribilis. Classification (NCBI taxonomy): domain Eukaryota; kingdom Metazoa; phylum Chordata; class Amphibia; order Anura; family Dendrobatidae; genus Phyllobates; species Phyllobates terribilis. The sequence goes on from NW_027362765.1 coordinate 47,162,895, forward strand.
AGGGCTCTGTTCACACGGAACAGACAGGAAGGGAAAGGCAGAGCCAGATACCCACAGGGTACTTGCAGTGAAGTAGCGAGTGGACCACAAACTCACAAACGGGAGTACAGAGACAACAAGCAGGAGTTAGGTACGAGTTCAGACTCTGCAGAAAAAGGAAGGGAACGGACATAGAGGCAAAACAGGTAAAGGATAGGAGAGAGTTCAGACTGGAACTGAGTGTACGGAGGAGACTGACACTGCAGCGGAATACAGGAGCGGGTCTGGGAATACGGCCCCCAGAGAGGCAGGACGAACAGGCAAGGAGCGTGTTCAGACAGGACAGACAAGATACAGGAGCGGGTCTAGGTAATCGGCCCCTAGAAGGCGGGAGGAACAGGCTAGGAGCGTGTTCAGACAGGACAGACAAGATACAGGAGCGGGTCTAGGTAATCGGCCCCTAGAAGGCAGGAGGAACAGGCTAGGAGCGTGTTCAGACAGGCCTGGAAATACAGCCTCCAGGATAGGCAGACAAGAGAACACAGAACGGGACCTGGCACCTTCAGAGTGCAAGCACACACTGAATGAAACACTATGCTCAGGCAGGGATTGATTGGAGCAGCTGAGCTATATACCAGGTGACAGACAGCAATAGGCTGAGGACGCACAAGGGGTGTGACCCACAGCAGGTACAAAAAGCAGGAAGTGATCGGGCGCCGCCCTTAAGCAGCAGAAACAGACACAAACAGACAGCATGGAGGGAAGCCAGAGAGACATTCTGGACAGGAGATCAAGTGCGTGCTCTTGCACAGTGGGAGATGGACCACTATGCAAGGACGCCGCCAGGTATGTTACAGACTTCATTTTACAAACTATATGTCTCAATGAATTAATCTTGGGGTGTAATGAGCATATTGCCAACACAGGTGTATCATAGAAATTTATACCATTGGGCAGTGAAGAAAAAAATTATTACATTTTTACCACCAAAATTTTGTTTTAGCCCTAGACTTTACATTTTCACACTGGGAAAGGGGTAAAAATGGCACCAAAATTTGTCCCACAATTTCTGCTGAATGTAGAAATACCCCATATGTGGCTGTACAGTACGGCTTAGCCATACGGCCAGACTCGGGAGGGAAAGAGCGCTATTTGCCTCCTGGAGTGCAGATTTTTCTAGAATAGTATGCGGACTCCATATACAGAGCCCCTAAGTGCTAGCATATCAGAATCCCACCTCAAGTGACCCCATTTTGGAAGTTATACCCCTTTGGGAATTTATCTACAGGTGTAGTGACGCTTTTGACTCCATGGGTGTTTTCGAGAAACAAGCAGCAGCGGATGTTGCGGAGTGAAAATTGCAATTTAGGCACACAATGGAGCTCAGAAGGGAGGGGTCATTTGGATTTGGGAGTGCAGTATTTGCTCAATTTCTTTTGGAGGGTAATGAGCCATGGCGCTTTTTCAGAGCCTTTGTGCTACCAGTAATGTGGAAGCCCCTATATTTCCGATAACTGATGACGGACCTGAGTGGGGGTTTGCTCTTTTTTGTGGATTGAGTTGAAGCTTTTGTTGGGAACATTTTACATAACATTCTGGATCACATTTATCCTGTGCTCTACTCTGAACACTTATCATAGAATGGTAGAGTTGGAAGGGACCTCCTGGGTCATCTGGTCCAACCCCCTGCTCAAAGCAGGATTCACTAAATCATCCCAGACAGATATCTGTCCAGCCTCTGTTTGAAGACATCCATTGAAGGGGAACTCACCACCTCTTGTGGCAGCCTGTTCCACTCATTGATCACCATCACTGTCAAATGTTTTTTCTAATATCTAATCTGTGTCTCCTCCCATTCAGTTTCATCCCATTGCTTCTAGTCTTTCCTTGTGCAAATGAGAATAAAGATGATACTTCTACAATGTGACAGCCCTTAAGATATTTGTAGACAGATATTAAGTCTTCTCTCAGTCTTCTTTTTTGCAAGCTAAACATTCCCAAATCCGGTAACTGTTCCTCATAGGACATGGTTTGCAGACCGGTCACCATTCTCGTTGCTCTTCTCTGAACTTGCTCCAGTTTGTCGATGTCTTTTTTTAAAATGTGGTGCCCAAAACTGGACACAGTATTCCAGATGAGGTCTGACCAAAGAGGAGTAAAGTGAGATAATGACTTCACGTGATCTAGACTGTATGCTTCTGTTAATACATCCCAGAATTGTATTTGCCTTTTTTTGGTGCTGCATCACACTGTTGACTCATGTTCAGTCTATGATCTATAAGTATACATAAGTCTTTTTCACATGTACTGTTGCTTAGCTCTATTCCTCCCATTCTGTATATGCTTTTTTCATTTTTATTGCCCAGATGTAGTACTTTGCACTTTTCCCTGTTAAAAACAATTATCTTAGTTGCTGCCCACTGCTCCAGTTTATTTAGGTGTTTTTGAATCCTCTCTCTCTCTTCTCTAGTATTAGCCATCCCTCCTAGCTTTGTGTCATCAGCAAATTTAATCAGATTACCCTCAATTCCTTCATCTAAATCATTGATAAAGATGTTGAACAATAAAGGTCCCAGGACAGAGAGCTGTGGTACCCCACTTGAGAGATTCATCCAACTGGATGTGAAGCCATTTACAACCACTCTTTGAGTCCAATCACTAAGCCAGTTATGAATCCACCTAACAGTTGCCTTGTCCATTCCATACTTGGTCATTTTTTTCAATAAGGATGGTGTGAGATACTTTGTCAAATGCTTTGCTGAAGTCAAGATATACTATATCTACACCATTTCCCTGATCCACCCATTCAGTGATTCTGTCATAGAAGGAAATTAAGTTAGTCTGACATGACTTGTTAGTTACAAACCCATGCTGACTCTGGTTAATCACTTCATTCTTATCCAGGTACTTACAGTGCCTACAAGTAGTATTCAACCCCCTGCAGATTTAGCTGGTTGACACATGCGGAATTAACTTGGCATTGTGACATTTGTACTGTAGATCAGCCTGGAAGTGGGAAATGCACTGCAGCAATTTTTTTTTTTTTTAAAAAACGTTAAAAGTTAATTCAGAGTGTCATTTATTATTCAACCCCTCAAACCACAAGAATTCTGTTTGGTCCCCCTAAAGTATTAAGAAGTAGTTCAGGCACCAAGAATAATGAGCTTCACATGTGTGGATTAAAGATCTCTTTTGCCAGCCTTTTCTGACTATTTAAGACCCTCCCCAAACTTGTGAACAGCACTCAGACATGGTCAACATGGGAAAGACAAAGGAGCATTCCAAGGCCATCAGAGACAAGATCGTGGAGGGTCACAAGGCTGGCAAGGGGTACAAAACCCTTTCCAAGGAGTTGGGCCTACCTGTCTCCACTGTTGGGAGCATCATCCGTAAGTGGAAGGCTTATGGAACTACTGTTAGCCTTCCACGGCCTGGACAGCCTTTGAAAGTGTCCTCCCGTGCCGAGGCCAGGCTTGTCCGAAGAGTCAAGGCTAACCCAAGGACAACAAGGAAGGAGCTCCGGGAAGATCTCATGGCAGTGGGGACATTTGTTTCAGTCAATACCATAAGTAACGTACTCCACCGCAATGGTCTCCGTTCCAGACGAGCCTGTATGGTACCTTTACTTTCAAAGCGTCATGTCAAGGCTCGTCTACAGTTTGCTCATGATCACTTGGAGGACTCTGAGACAGACTGGTTCAAGGTTCTATGGTCTGATGAGACCAAGATCGAGATCTTTGGTGCCAACCACACACGTGACGTTTGGAGACTGGATGGCACTGCATACGACCCCAAGAATACCATCCCTACAGTCAAGCATGGTGGTGGCAGCATCATGCTGTGGGGCTGTTTCTCAGCCAAGGGGCCTGGCCATCTGGTCCGCATCCATGGGAAGATGGATAGCACGGCCTACCTGGAGATTTTGGCCAAGAACCTCCGCTCCTCCATCAAGAATCTTAAGATGGGTCGTAATTTCATCTTCCAACAAGACAACGACCCAAAGCACACAGCCAAGAAAACCAAGGCCTGGTTCAAGAGGGAAAAAGTCAAGGTGTTGGAGTGGCCTAGTCAGTCTCCTGACCTTAACCCAATTGAAAACTTGTGGAAGGAGCTCAAGAATAAAGTCCACATGAGACACCCAAAGAACCTAGATAACTTGGAGAAGATCTGCATGGAGGAGTGGGCCAAGATAACTCCACAGACCTGTGCCGGCCTGATCAGGTCTTATAAAAGACGATTATTAGCTGTAATTGCAAACAAGGGTTATTCCACAAAATATTAAACATAGGGGTTGCATAATAATTGACCCACACTTTTATGTTTAAAATTTAATAAAATTCAACTGAGCAACATAACTTTTTGGTTTGTAAGATTTATGCTTCTGTTCATAAAACCTACTCTCGTTTGCAGTTTGAAGGCTCTAACTTATTTGCATCTTATCAAACCAGCTAAATCTGCAGGGGGTTGAATACTACTTGTAGGCACTGTACATACATGTTGTGTAATAATTTGTTCAAAGATCTTTCCTGGTATAGAAGTCAGACTCATCGGCCTATAGTTCCCTGGATCCGCCTTCTTCCCCTTTTTGAAGATAGGAACAACATTTGCTCTTCTCCAGTCTTCTAGGACTTCTCCTGTTCTCCAAGAATTTTCAAAGATTATGGAGAGTGGTTCTAAAATTTCTTCTACAATCTCCTTCAGTACTCTGGGGTGTAATTCATCTGGACCTGGAGACTTGAACTCATTTATGTTAGCTAAATATTCCCTCACAATCTTTCTATTTACAGATAACCTGGATTCTTCTATTCCTTTAATAGGACAGTTACAATCAGTTGATACTACATTTTCTTTGAGAGAAAACAGATGCAAAATAGGAATTAAAAAGTTTGGCCTTCTCAACACCCTTTCTTACCATTTTCATCCTGTAAAAATCCTATAGCATCTTTGACTTTTCTTTTACTTTTGACATACCCCCAAAATCCTTTTTTATTGCTATTGACATCTCTTGCAAGCCTTAATTCATTGTCAGCTTTAGCTAACCTGATATGTGCCCTACAGGTTCTGAAGACAGCATTATAATCTTGTTTAGATATGCCTCCCTCTTTCCATTTGATAAAAATTTCTTTCTTTCTTTTTAGCATGTGTTTAAGTTCTATAATCATGCATCCTTGGTTCCTTAAATGCTTCCCATTCTCCCTACTTTTCGGGATTGTTAACATTGTGCTTTGAGAATCTAATTTTTTAAAATTTCCCATCCTTCCTGGACATTTTTGTCCTTAAGGACATCTAGCCATTGGATCCCTCCTATTCTCTGAGTCGCTTAAAATCTGCCTTTCTGAAATCTAGCCATGAAATTTCAGTCTTCACATGTCTTCCTCCTCTAGTTATTCAAAATTCTATAATAGCATGATCGCTGCCTCCTAGGGCCCCAGACACTTTTACTTCCTCAACCATTTCCTCCCTGTTTATAAGGATTAGATCCAAAGTAGCAGATCCCCTTGTTTTCTCCCCTACCTTTTGGAAGATAAAGTTGTCAGCAAGAGAGGATAATAATTAGCTTGACCTGTTAGTTTTACTTGCGAGAGATTCCCAACAAATGTCTGGATAGTTGAAATCTCCCATGACCACCGCGTCATATTTTTTGGAGAACTTGTTCATTTGATACATAAAGAGTTCATCCATATCTTCAGCTTGCCCAGGTGGCCTGTAGTAAATGCCGACAATGGTGTCCTTTCTGTTGTTCTCTCCTTGTATTCTTACCCAAACAGTTTCCACAGAACTCCCAGTCTCTGAAGCTTCAATCTCTGTGCAGATATATGCTTTTCTAACATACAATGCGACACCTCCTCCCCGTTTATTAAGTCTGTTTCTTGCAAGTAAGTTGTATCCTTTTAGCCTTGTATTCTAATCATGTGTATCGTCCAACCAAGTTTCAGTGATTCCAATGACATCATATTTCTTTTCATGCGTTAGTAGTTCCAATTCTCCTTGTTTGTTGCCCATGCTTTGTGCATTTGTATAAAAACATTTTAGTTTGTGATTGGTTTCTCTTATATCGGGGCTTCCATCTAAATCTCCGAGTGACGTGATTCAGATGTACCCCCTAGGGATCCATTCTCTCTGGACTCCATCTGGCCTCTGTTCAGCATTGTCCTTTTCAGAAGTGCACAAAACTGTGGCTGACGGCACTTTTATGCACGCCTATAAAGATGGACACCGCCGGATCATAGGTGGCCAGACGGGGTCCACAGTGCCTCCATCTGCCTCTTTATAGGGAATCTTCTGCCGGGGGTTCTGTCTGAATTTCAGAGATTTACACGGAAACCCCGGTGTAAGCTCTCAGCGCAGAATAAATGTGAGCTGAGCCATACTGCGATCTTTGTGAGGCAGAATGAACAAATCAACAACAGATGAAGAATTGGTTTTATTTATTTTTTTACGCCGTTCTAGTGCGGTATAAGTGAGTAGGAGAGTTTATTCTTCGGTTCGATGCGATTACAGCGATACCAGATTTATATCAGGTTTTTATGTTTGGCAGCTGTCACACACTAAAGAATCTGTTTTTGCAAAAACTAGTTTTTGCATTGCCATATATTTTGAGAGCTATAATTTTTCCATATTTTGGACAACAGAGTCATGTGACTGCTGTTTTTTTGTGGGACTACTTGACGTTTTTATTGGTACTATTTTCGGGGCTGTGACAATTTTTAATCGCTTTCTATTCTGATTTTTGGGAGGCAGAATGAACAAAAACAAGCAATTCAGGAATTTTTTTTTTTTTTTATGCCGTTCTGCGTGTGGTAAAATTGATAAGGCAGCTTTATTCTTTGGGTCAGTACGTTTACAGTGATACTAGATTTATATTGTTTTCTATGTTTTGGCTCTTTTACACAATAAGAACTATTTTATAGAAAAAATAATTATTTTTGCATCGCTTTATTCTGAGAGCTATAATTTTTTTATTTTTCCACTGATGGAGCTGTATGGCGGCTTTTTTTTTGCGGACAAGATGACGTTTTCAGCGGTACCATTTTTATTCACATTAGTCTTTTTAATCACGTTTTATTCCACTTTTTGTTCGGCGGTATGATGATAAAGCATAGTTTTTTTGCCTCTTTTTTTAATGGTGTTCACTGAAAGGGTTAACTAGTGGGACAGTTTTATACATTGTTCCGGATGTGGCGATACCAAATATGTGTATTTTTTCATAAAAATATTTATTTATGGGTACAATATATTTTATTTTTTATTATGATTTTGTTATCTTTTAAAAAATATTTTTACAATTTTTTTTCCACTTTTTCTTAGTTTTACTTAGCCCCACTATGGGACTTTCACTAATTGCGCTTGTATAGTGTAAGGATGCAGCAGAATTCCTATACTATACAAGCTGCACTGCGCATGATCTACCAAGTTTCCTAGCTCTGGTGACCTGGATGTCATCATGACGACATTGGGTCACCATGGCAACGCTCAGGACCCTGCGATTACGTAGAGGGGTCTCCGATTAAAAGGCAGAGGGGCTTTCTTCCCTTTCCCTCCATGCTGAATGCTGCAATTGCAGAATTTAGTGGGTTAAAGTGCCAGGAGTGGTGTGGGCACCGCTCCTGGCACTTGTGCTGAGTGTCAGCTGTCAGAATCAGCTGACACTCGGTGGCGATCGCACGCGCACAGCCCCTGTGCATGCAAAATCGCCGAGATGTATCCATACTCCCCTGGTCAATAAGTACCAGGCCACAGGGACGTATGGATACGTCGCACGTCCACCTCAGTCAGATTTTGTTTAATTTTATGGACTGTTGAGTCCATTAAATTCTAGTCCCTCATTCAGTGAATTACACAGGGGGGGGGAGGGGGGGCTGTTCCCATCAACACACCCCAATATATCGTCATGACAGCCGGGGCCTAACAATGGGGTCCTAGAACAGCGTCATTAAGAATATAAGGTGAAGAAAAAGCTAAAATCCAGCGACATTGTGTAAAGAACTAACAAGTTCTATTTCTGGGATAATCTGTCCCCAGAATGTCTCCATTACAATGTACAGCTCCTACCACAGATAACAGCCCCTCATACATCTATAGCACCAGCCCCCAGGCCCGGGGCCACATCTCCAGACCTGGGAACCTGATCCAGGAGGTCGGTGCTGTGTCCCGGGGTCTTCTGTATCAGGAATGGGGAGAGGGGGCATTTATTTATTAGCCGGTGGGGTGGGGGGTACCGTACTGTGGGGGCATCTTGTAGTATCAGAATGTGTGTGTGGGGGATAGGGGAACTGTGGGGACACTATACTGTGTCAGACAGGGGGCGCTGTACTATGGGGCAATATGTGTTTCCTGATGCTTCATAGTTGGGTCGTATGTATCTATCAGAGGAGAGGGAGGAAAGCGTTATAATTCTTAGTAATGGGGAATATCCACATACCTCCACCTGCAGAGCCGCCACCACATATATGGCTGTTCTGTGCGCACAGGACCTGTGATGAGGTCACAGGAGGGGAGGAGTCAGGGGTCACATGATCAGGGGCCTCAGTGGATGCAGGACTCTGCTGTGCTGGTTGTCATGGTGCTGGATGAGGTGAAGGTTATGTGTGGGGTCAGGAGGGGTTTACAGTGTGGATGTAGCAGAGCCGCGTGTGTACGAGGTGTACGGAGCGGAGCCGCGTGTGTACGAGGTGTACGGAGCGGAGCCGCGTGTGTACGAGGTGTACGGAGCGGAGCCGCGTGTGTACTAGGTGTACGGAGCGGAGCCGCGTGTGTACGAGGTGTACGGAGCGGAGCCGCGTGCGTACGAGGTGTACGGAGCCGAGCCGCGTGCGTATTAGGCGTACTGAGCGGAGCCGTGTGCGTACGAGGCGTACTGAGCGGAGCCGCGTGCGTACGAGGTGTACGGAGCGGAGCCGCGTGCGTACGACGAGGTGTACGGAGCGGAGCCGCGTGCGTACGAGGTGTACTGAGCGGAGCCGCGTGCATACGAGGTGTACGGAGCCGAGCCGCGTGCGTACGAGGCGTACTGAGCGGAGCCGCGTGCGTACGAGGTGTACGGAGCCGAGCCGTGTGCGTACGAGGTGTACGGAGCCGAGCCGCGTGCGTATTAGGCGTACTGAGCGGAGCCGCGTGCGTACGAGGCGTACTGAGCGGAGCCGCGTGCGTACGAGGTGTACTGAGCGGAGCCGAGCCGCGTGCGTATTAGGCGTACTGAGCCGAGCCGCGTGCGTATTAGGCGTACTGAGCGGAGCCGCGTGCGTACGAGGCGTACTGAGCGGAGCCACGTGCGTACGAGGTGTACGGAGCTGAGCCGCGTGCGTATTAGGCGTACTGAGCGGAGCCGCGTGCGTACGAGGCGTACTGAGCGGAGCCGCGTGCGTACGAGGCGTACTGAGCGGAGCCGCATGCGTACGAGGCGTACTGAGCGGAGCCGCGTACGTACGAGGCGTACTGAGCGGAGCCGCGTGTGTACGAGGTGTACGGAGCGGAGCCGCGTGTGTACGGAGCGGAGCCGCGTGTACGAGATGTACGGAGCGGAGCGGCGTGTGTACGAGGTGTACGGAGCGGAGCCGCGTGTGTACAAAGTATACGGAGCGGAGCCGCGTGTGTACAAAGTATACGGAGCGGAGCCGCGTGTGCACGAGGTGTACGGAGCGGTGCCACGTGTGCACGAGGTGTACGGAGCGGAGCCGCGTGTGCACGAGGTGTACGGAGCGGAGCCGCATGTGTACGAGGTGTACGGAGCGGAGCCGCGTGTGTACGAGGTGTACGGAGCGGAGCCGCGTGTGTACGAGGTGTACGGAGCGGAGCCGCGTGTGTACGAAGAGTACGGAGCGGAGCCGCGTGTGTACGACGAGTACGGAGCGGAGCCGCGTGTGTACGACGAGTACGAAGCGGAGCCGCGTGTGTACGACGAGTACGGAGCGGAGCCGCGTGTGTACGAAGAGTACGGAGCTGAGCCACGTGTGTACGACGAGTGCTGAGTGGAGCCACCTGTGTACAGGGCATACGGAGCGGAGCCGCGTGTGTACGAGGCGGCGCCGCGTGTGTACGAAGCGTACGGGGTGGAGCCGCGTGCATACGACATTTGCGGAGCGGAGGAAGCGTGAAATGGGAGTGCAACAAATGAAACAAACTGTTACGGTCAGTCTCTTTAGTGAATAAATCTATTGTTAAATTCCCATTTTCTTCCCTGCAGACCAAAGTGTCCAAAAAATTATTTTTTTGTAATTGTGATGCACAGCGACTTCTGGCCAGATGTTGCTGATTTTTAATACAAATCAACAATATTTCGATAGGATCATCCCATATACAGAAAACATCATCAATGAATCTCCGACAAAGGCGAGAGTGTCTATATGTTGTTTATCATGTTAAGGTTAGCCTGCCCTAATACTAACTTTTTGTTTCGCCTTTTCACAGAAACACTATGCCTAAAGATTCTACACCTGGCACTTATGGTACGGTATCGCACTCCCCTTCTCCTCCCTCCCTTCCCCCTCCAATATTCCCCCTTTGCCCTTCCCCATCCCCATACCACTATCTGTCTATTCTACATATATCAATCCATCCTCATACCTTTCATTTTATTTTTTAATTCAATTACATTCTATATTCATTAATTTACAAATAGTTAATACAGTGGGGAAAATAAGTATTTGATACACTGTCGATTTTGCAATTTTTCCCACCTACAAAGATTGGAGAGAGAGGTCTGTAATTTTTATCGCAGGTACACAACACCTGTGAGAGACAGACTCAAAAAAAAAAATCTAGAAAATCACATTGTATGATTTTTAAATAATTAAATTGCATTTTATTGCATGAAATAAGTATTTGATCAGCTACCAACCAGCAAGAATTCTTGCACTCACAGACCTGTTTTCCTTAAAGAAGCCCTCCTACTCTGCGCTCATTACCTGTATTAATTGCATCAATCACAATTAGTGATGAGCGAGTATGTTCTGTTAACCCTTTCGGCGAGTATGCTCGGGCCGAGCTCCTAGTATTTACAGCTGCTCAGTGATATGGTTGAATCGCTCCCGTGTGCATGATTTGCGACTGTTTGACAGCTTTAGTACATGTAAGGAATGTCTATTTCTTACACATTCCTCACATGTATTAAAGTTGTCAAACAGTCGCAAATCATGCACACGGGAGTGATTCAAACATAACACCGAGCAGCTGTAACTACTCGGTGCTCGGCCCGAGCATACTCGCTCATCACTAATCACAATCCAACATCTCTACCATGGCCAAGACCAAAGAGCTGTCTAAGGATACCAGGGACAACATTGTAGACCTGCACAATGATGGGATGGGCTACAGGACAATAGTCAAGCAGCTTGGTGAGAAGGCAACAACTATTTGCACAATTATTAGAAAATTGAAGAAATACAATATGACTGTCAATCTTCTTCGGTCTGGGGGTCCATGCAAGATCTCGCCTCGTGGAGTAAGGAATGGATGATTCTGAGAAAGTTCAGGAATCAGCCCAGAACAACACAGGAGGACCTGGTCAATGACCTGAAGAGAGCTGGGACCATAGTCTCGAACATTACCATTAGTAATACACTAGGCCATCATGGATTAAAATCCTGCAGGGCACACAAGGTCCCCCTGCTCACGCCAACACATGCCCAGGCCCATTTCGCCAATGACCATCTGGATGATCCAGAGGAAGCATGAGAAAAGGTCATGTGGTCAGATGAGACCAGAATACAACTTTTTGGTATCAACTCCACTCGCTGTGTTTGGAGGAAGAAAAAGGATGGGGGAAACATCATACTTTGTGGGAGCTTTTCTGCAAAGGAGACAGGATGACTGCACCGTATTGTAGAGAGGATGGATGGGGTCATGTATCGCGAGATTTTGCCCAACAACCTCCTTCCCTCAATAAGAGCATTGAAGATGGGTCGTGGCTGGGTCTTCCCAGCATGACAATGATCTGAAATACACAGCCAGGGCAACTAAGGAGTGGCTCCGTAAGAAGAATTTCAAGGACTAGAGTGGCCTAGCCAGTCTCCAGACCTGAACCACATAGAAAATCTTTGGAGGGAGCTGAAACTCAATGTTGCCCAACGACAGCCCTGAAAACTGAAATATCTGGAGACAATCTGTATGGAGCAGTGGTCCAAAATCCCTGCTGCAGTGTGTGCAAACTTGGTCAAGAACTACAGGAAATGTCTGACCTCTGTAATTGCAAACAAAGGTTTCTAGACTAAATATTAAGTTCTGTTTTTTTATTGTATCAAATACTTATTTCATGCAATAACATGGAAGTTAATTATGTAAAAATCATGCAATGTGATTTTCTGGATTTTTTTTTTACATTCTGTCTCTCACAGTTGAAGTGTACGTCCGATAAAAATTACAGACCTCTCCATTCTTTGTAGGTGGGAAAACTTGCAAAATCGACAGTGTAACAAATACTTATTTTCCTCACGGTATATTAATATCCTCTAACATTTACACATAAGTCATTAATCTGTCTCCAAAAAACAATAACCATCTATATTACTTATACACTGGCACACCGCATTCACTTTTATTCCTATCAAGCGCTGAACTCCCTTTTTGATTGATATCACATTCTGACACATAACTGTTCAAGATCCAGCGCGCTGTACAAAAAGAGGTATGGATCATCGTACTATAACACGCCCACCAATGATGCAATACAGTAACGCCCCCAAAATACATGTCCCTCATACACACACACAGTAAACGTCATAACCACACCCCCTCTGAACGCGTCACACAAGTGCATGCTGCAACACATGAGCTACTTCCTGGCGCGCCATACAAATCGCGGCCGTGACCTCACATACATCAGCAGCAACGCATGTCCCATGCCAAGATTAAAAATGTGGTACTCAGTAAGGGTAATTTTTTGCATACCAAGCAGAGGGAAAAAATTATGGAATCACTCAATTCTGAGGAAAAAATTATGGAATCATGAAAAACAAACATACAAAAGAACACTCCAATACATCACTAGTATTTTGTTGCACCACCTCTGGCTTTAATAACAGCTTGCAGTCTCTGAGGCATGGACTTTATGAGTGACAAACAGTACTCTTCATCAATCTGGCTCCAACTTTCTCTGATTGCTGTTGCCAGATCAGCTTTGCAGGTTGGAGCCTTGTCATGGACCATTTTCTTCAACTTCCACCAGAGATTTTCAATTGGATTGAGATCCGGACTATTTGCAGGCCATGACATTGACCTTATGTGTCTTCTTTCAAGGAATGTTTTCACAGTCTTTGCTCTATGGCAGGATGCATTATCATCTTGAAAAATGATCCCCAAACATCCTTTCAATTGATGGGATAAGAAAACTGTCCAAAATATCAATGTAAACTTGGGCATTTATTGAAGATGTAATGACAGCCATCTCCCCAGTGCCTTTACCTGACATGCAGCCCCATATCATCAATGACTGTGGAAATTTGCATGTTCTCTTCATGCAGTCATCTTTATAAATCTCATTGGAACGGCACCAAACAAAAGTTCCAGCATCATCTTGCCCAATGCAGATTCGCGATTCATCACTGAATATGACTTTCATCCAGTCATCCACAGTCCACGATTGCTTTTCCTTAGCCCATTGTAACCTTGTTTTTTTCTGTTTAGGTGTTAATGATGGCTTATGTTTAGCTTTTCTGTATGTAAATCCCATTTCCTCTAGGAGGTTTCTTACAGTTTGGTCACAGAGTTTCCTCCCATTCGTTTCTGATTTGTTTTGTTGTGCATTTCCTGTTTTGGAGACATATTGCTTTAAGTTTCCGGTCTTGACGCTTTGATGTCTTCCTTGGTCTACCAGTATGTTTGAAATCTTGATTTCTTTTAGTGTTTCTTAAAGCCCTAAAGTTGCCATTTGAAATTAATTTAGTTTTGTGCCCTGTCTGTGATCTGCTTTTTTTCAACAACATTAAACAACTGAATGAACATTCTCTGAGCCCGGTGATTCCATAATTTTTGCCAGGGGTTGTATAACACTACAATAACACAGCTCCGTAGATTTCTACTACTGATATCACCACTGTTCTATGGAACGCTCTGCCTCTTTTCTCCTTTGGATAGGATGCCACCTTGTGACAGACTTTGGAATTTCGTTCTAGATCACTGCTATGTCCTTTTTCTGATATGATCGTTATAAATAGCTTATATTTTCATAGAAATCTTGTTCTTGATATGAAATAAGCAGAAAAATACTGTTTTTCAAAATGCAACAAAAGAAGCGTCACTTAAACAGATGTATAATCGCCGTATCCTCTACTATGAAGCTATTTCAAATTAAATAATTTTGTATGATATGTAAATACATATGTATATTGTTATCACTTATTATTGTCAATTTTTCTTCATGTATTTTGTAAAGTACTGTTGAAGGTCCAACTTTAGGACCGAAATGGTAATAACTATTTGGATTGCAATTAAAATATTTTGTTTCATTCACTGCAATTGCCGAGTTCCTTACTTGCATGACAACGGGTTGAAACCCTACTTGAGCACCTGATCTACAACCAGGAGTGCCGAATACTTCTACAGATTTGAGTTGTTATGCTTAGAAATTTTACACCTCATTAGTGTTGTCCTGAAGAGATTTATATATTTAAATTAATATTTGGTTTTGTATTCTTATTTTCTCTAATCCCCTCTACGACAGCACCACAGGAGGTTGCCTCCCCATCCTAATTAGGGACAGGAAACACAAGAGGTTTAAATAGCCCCACCCTTCCCTCCATCCCCAGTGTTTTTCCTGTTCCTAGGGATGAAGAGGTTTCCTGGCAGGGTTGTGGCCAGCGAATAGTCTCTTTCTTCCCATACCTTACAATAGTTGGGCAGCCTATGGTCGATGTGCCTGTGCCTTCCTCCCCTGCATGCTCCTCCCGTTCATAGGAGAAGGGACCACACATTCGTCCTGTGCCCTGGGGCACTGCTGGATGGTGAGGTTCTAGGGTCCTACTGTAGCTCCCCAGCCCTGCGTTCATATTCTCCTCCTTCCCCACAGTCTCCAGCATGCTGTGGCGCGCCCTCCGGTCTCTGGTTGTGCAACGTCCCTTCCGGTTGCATTCCATGGAGGAACGCATAGCGTTTGGTGGGAAATTTGAAATTAAACCGCAAAAATACTACATCCAGATGCCCAAACTTGCAGGACCTTGCTAATGGAGAAGTCTCATCCCATTGGATGAGGAACGCGCTGAGTCACAGTCTCTGGGATATATATTGACCCTGACTGAAGGCACCATAAGGTAGGACTTAAATTGTAATAATGGAAAATGTGTCTTTCCTTAGAGCTGCAGCTGCAGAGCCTGGCAGGAACCCTGGCCCAGTGAGTATGATTGGTATGTGTAGGTCCCCTTTGGTGCAGGATCCGACCTCATGGCATCTCCCATTTTTCTTTTAGAGAGACAAGGATCCTGTGCCAAAGTTTAAAGATATAACTACAAATCGCAAATGTGCCATTTGTAACAAAAAAAACTCTCATCTGCCCATAAAAATCCACTATTTCAGTGGTGCACAAAGAAAATTGTAGAGATAAGCAACTGGGGTTCCAGCGTGATCAAAAAAGAAGAAATATGACCCAGAGGACAGTTCAGATTCGGATGTAGAGGTATCTGTTCCTGACAAGTGGTTAGAAGGAGAAGTTACCCCGAATTGCAGTTCTGACCAAGTTCTGACCAAGATTTTACTTTTCTTCAGAAGACATGGAGGAGCATTTTAGTGGCAGTATGCAATACAATGGGAGTAGAAGAGGGAAAAACGACCCATGCAATCCAGGACAAGATGTTCGAAGGATTAAGATCAAAAAGGAAAATGTTTTTTTTCCCACTCCCCACGAAGCACCCATGGAGAGAGGGATCCACCCCGAGGACAGGAAACCACTACATGTTTAAAAGGCGGAGCCCTCTACTATGCCCCAGTGGTTTCCTGTCCTCGACGAGACCCTACAGCTCCTCATGCGCTGCCGGGGGAGTGAAGATTTACTTCGGCGCTGCAGCTCCCTTGTCAGTCCTGGTATCCGGGCTCCTGTGGGGTATGCGGCGGTGTTCCGGATGCCGGCTGGCGAGTCGCACGCAAGCATCTCCGGGCCAGCGTGACGTCAGTACCGGGGGCATGGCCCCAGAATCCCCACCAGCGTCTTGCGTCACATCCAGTGGCGTGATGCTTCGCTGGGAGCCGGCCAGTGATGGTCCCGGGGGCACGGCTTGAGTGGTTGGTGCGACCCCGGGACAGGAGGGGGGGGTGTCATCTGGGGGCACGGCCCGAGGGGCATAGTGCTTCCCCAGAGAACACCATGGGTCGTATCACGGGGGGGGGGGGGGAGCAGGAAGAGGATATAAGCTCCCCCCTACCTCCATTCAGTGCTGCATCCCAAGAATGGAGGACGCAGCTCAACCTGTAGAACCCATGGAAGCAGCCCCACCGAGCTCAGTAGTCCTGCATCAGGTGGGGTAAGTCAGGGGTGAATCCCTGGGGAAAAAACTTTGTTAAAAGTACAAAAGTACACTTTTTCTATACATTTCCTATAGGGAAGGCCTAGGAAGACTCAAGCCAAATTGAAACATAAGGAATGTGCATTATGCAAATGTAAACTAGAGTCAGCTTACACCAAAAGACTATGTAAGGATTGTATAGAAAGAACTTTGTTAGAGGAGTCTCCCTTACAAATGGATAACATGCGGAGCATGATTAGGAGTGAAATTAAAAAATCGTTCAAAGGGTTAAGAACTGGTTCAACAGCAAGAGAGGCCAGTGGGAACTCTAGTGCAGAGGACGAGGGAGAAAGAGACCAGCTAGGGAGTTCCAAGTCAAGTCCCTCACCATCGTCATCCTCTTCGGATAGCGAGGTGGACTCCTCATGTTTTCCGCCTGAAGAGATTAGTAGGCTAGTGAAAGCCGTGAGAACTTCCATGAGAGTGGAAGAAGTGAAGGAGCCCAGATCTGTACAAGATCAGATGTTTGGGGGTCTAGAGAGTAAAAAACATAAATGTTTTCCAGTGTAGAAAACCATCTGCCTATTAAATAAGGCCTATTTACATTGGAAAAGAGAAGGCTTAGGGGAGACCTCATAAACATGTATAAATACATCAGGGGGCAGTACAGAGATCTCTCCCATGACCTGTTTATACCAAGGATGGTGACAAAGACGAGGGGGCACACTATGCGTCTGGAGGAAAGGAGGTTCCTGCACCAGCATAGAAGGGGATTCTTTATGGTCAGAGCCGTGAAACTCTGGAACTCTCTGGGAGAGGAAGTGGTGATGTCCAACTCACTTAAAGAGTTCAAGAGAGGCCTGGACGCCTTTCTTGAGAAACATAAAATTACATCTTATGCTTAGTTAATTAATCCAGGGATTTAATCTGACTGCCAGATTGGTGTCGGGAAGTGAATTTTTCCTCAATGATGTAAATTGGCCTATACCGCATGGTTTTTTGTTGCCTTCCCCTGGATCAATGCTGCGGAATAGCTGCAGTGCACAAGAAATAGGCTGAACTGGATGGACGCTTGTCTTTTTTCGGCCTTATAAACTATGTAACTTATAAACTATGTATGTAACTATCTCCCAGCTGATCCAAAGGGAATGGAAAAAAAACAGGAAATACCCTTTTGGAGCAGAGGACTCAGAGACCTGGGACAAAGCACCCAAGATGGCGGTCTGAAAAGTCTCCAGGGACTCCTCCCTCCCATTTGATGATGCTGGACTCCTAAAAGACCCTCCTGGTAGGAAAGTAGAGAGTTTTCTAAAAAGAGCTTGGAGACAGGGGCCATAGCACTGCGAGATCTTTAAGCCACACGCTGGCTCAATTTTAAGACCAGATCTGGAATAAATGCCTCAAAGATGAGATACTAGCCTGTATACCCAATTTAGCCTAAGCGGCAGACTTCCTTGCGGACGCCTCGGCAGACGCAGCCCGAACCTGTGCCATGTCAAATTCAGCCAGAAGAGCCCTCTGGTTAAAAAACTGGAAGGGCAACTTCAACTCAAAGTCCAGGCTTTGTGGTATTCCCTTCGAGGGGAATTACCTTTTTGGGTCCTCTCTTGACGAAATTCTGGACAAAGCAGGAGACTCTAAAAAAGGGTTTCCCCAGTTAAGCACACCAGAATTTAAGAGGCCTTTCCGCACGTTCAGAAAACGAGGGGCAAAGCTGAAAGACTCGAAATGGAAGGAACCAAAAAGAAACAGGGGAAAAACCTCACAGGGGGATCATTTTTTGTCCGGGTTCCCAAAAAGAGCGAGAAGACAATAACGCCGGGTCCCAGGTAGGTGGAAGATTAAAACTCTTCTTCCTCGCCTTGGAATTTCCCTAAGTCCCTGGGTTCTGCACACAATACGAGAGGGGTTGAAATTAGAATTCCTTTCTCCTCCTCCAGACACTTATATAGTCACCAGAATCCAACCTTAGGGTTTGGTACAGGATACCCTGGAACAGGAGGTTATGTCTCTAATCCAAAAAGGAGTTCTATCCTGTGTTCCAGAAGGGGAAGAGGGAAAAGGGTTTTACAGCCCCTTATTCCTAAGGAAAAAAACAGGACCATCATGAACTTAAGGAACTTCAACAAGTTTCTGGCTCTCAAATGGTTCAAGATGGAAAACATCGAGTCAATGATAAAACTCCTATTCCCAAAGTGCTTCATGTCCACAATAGATCTCAAAGATGCCTATTATCATGTTCCGATCTTTCAAGCTCATCAAAGATTCGTAAGAGTGGCGATCTACATCAAGGGCTATCTGACACATCTACAGTTCCAAGTCCTCCCCTTTGGACTCTCCATGGTCCCAAGGGTCTTTACAAAAATTATGTGGGAAATGTCAGCACACAGATGGACATTTCCGTCTATAACGGACATTATATTCATCCGGTATCTGGACGACTTTCTTGTGGTAGGAAGATCAGAGTCCGAATGCAACCTGGCAGTCACAAAGGTTTTAAGTATCTTAGCCTCTTTAGGGTGGCGGATAAACTCAAAAAAATCAAGGCTAGAGCCAAGACAAAAACAAACCTTCTTAGGCACCTGGTTGGATTCAAGAAAACAAATGTCCTTCCTTCCAGAAGAAAGAAGGGAAAGCGTAGAAAGACTAGCTTTAGAACTAATAAACAAACCAGAGACTACACTAAGAGGTCTCTGGGGGGTTCCAAAAATAGATCTTTTTGCGAACAAACTGAACAAAAAAGTCAGCAAATGCTTCTCAATAGATCCAAAAGATCTCCCCTGGGGGGTATACGCCTTTCTCCTCAAATGGCCAGTAGGCCTGCTCTATGCCTTTCCCCCTCTACATCTAATTCTTGCGGTTCTCAGGAAAGTACGTATGGAGAGGGCCGAGATAATTCTAGTGGCACCTTTTTGGCCCAGGAGAACATGGTTTTCCTGGGTTCGTCGCCTATCAGTGGCAACTCCGTGGGTACTCCCAGAGATTCCAGACCTCCTTCCCAGGGTTCCATTCACCACCCCGACGTAAAGAAGCTGCATTTGACGGCTTGAGCGGCAACTTCTGAAAGCTAAAGGGTGCTCCGGGAGAGTGATTTCCACACGTGTTAAGGCAAGGAAGAAAACAATGTCAACTATATACACTGCTCAAAAAAATAAAGGGAACACTCAAATAACACATCCTAGATCTGAATGAATGAAATATTCTCATTGAATACTTTGATCTGTACAAAGTGTACAAAGTTGAATGTGTTGACAACAAAATCACACAAAAATCATCAATGGAAATCAAATTTATTAACCAATGGAGGCCTGGATTTGGAGTCACCGCCAAAATTAAAGTGGAAAAACACTACAGGCTGATCCAACTTTGATGTAAAACAAGTCAAAATGAGGCTCAGTATTGTGTGTGGCCTCCACGTGCCTGTATGACCTCCCTACAACGCCTGGGCATGCTCCTGA
The DNA here is from genome assembly GCF_046119375.1 of Phyllobates terribilis. Taxonomy (NCBI): domain Eukaryota; kingdom Metazoa; phylum Chordata; class Amphibia; order Anura; family Dendrobatidae; genus Phyllobates; species Phyllobates terribilis. Next base: position 47,182,759 of record NW_027362765.1, read on the forward strand.
TGAGGTTGCGGATGGTCTCCTGTGGGATCTCCTCTCAGATCTGGACTAAAGCATCCGCCAACTCCTGGACCCTGGACAGTCTGTGGTGCAACGTGACGTTGGTGGATGGAGCGAGACTTGATGTCGCAGATGTGCTCAATCGGATTCAGGTCTGGGGAATGAGCAGGCCAGTCCATAGCTTCAATGCCTTCATCTTGCAGGAACTGCTGACACACTCCAGCCACATGAGGTCTGGCATTGTCCTGCATTAGGAGGAACTCAGGGCCAACTGAACCAGCATATGGTCTCACAAGGTATCTGAGGATCTCATCTCGGTACCTAATGGCAGTCAGGCTACCTCTGGCGAGCACATGGAGGGCTGTGCAGACCTCCAAAGAAATGCCACCCCACACCATTACTGACCCACTGCCAAACCGGTCATGTTGAGGGACGTTGCAGGCAGCAGATCGCTCTCCACGGCGTCTCCAGTCTCTGTCACGTCTGTCACATGTGCTCAGTGTGAACCTGCTTTCATCTGTAAAGAACACAGGGCCCAGTGGCGAGTTTGCCAATCCTGGTGTTCTGTGGCAAATGCAAAGCGTCCTGCGCGGTGTTGGGCTGTGACACAACCCCCATCTGTGCACGTCGGGCCCTCATACCACCCTCATGGAGTCGGTTTCTAACTGTTTGTGCAGACACATGCACATTTGTGGCCTGCTGGAGGTCATTTTGCAGGGCTCTGGCAGTGCTCGTCCTGTTCCTCCTTGCACAAAGGCGGAGGTAGCGGTCCTGCTGCTGGGTTGTTGCCCTCCTACGGCCCCCTCCACGTCTCCTGGTGTACTGGCCTGTCTCCTGGTAGCGCCTCCAACTTCTGGACACCACGCTGACAGACACAGCAAACCTTCTTGCCACAGCTAGCATTGATGTGCCATCCTGGATGAGCTGCACTACCTGAGCAACTTCTGTGGGTTGTAGAGTCCGTCTCATGCCTCCACGAGTGTGAAAGCACAAACAACATTTAAAAGTGACCAAAACATCAGCCAGAAAGCATTGGTACTGAGATGTGGTCTGTGGTTCCCACCTGCAGAACCACTCCTTTATTGAGTGTGTCTTGATAATTGCCAATAATTTCCATCTATTGTCTATTCCATTTGCACAACAGCATGTGAAATTGATTGTCAATCAGTGTTGCTTCCTAAGTGGACAGTTTGATTTCACAGAAGTTTGATTTACTTGGAGTTATATTCTGTTGTTTAAGTGTTCCCTTTATTTTTTTGAGCAGTGTATTATAGAATATGAAGTAAATTTTAAATTTTTTCAGGAATAAATCCTTTAAAAAAAAACAAGGGGTACTATATGTGGGGATTTTGGAATTCCTCCAAAAAGGTTGGGAGATGGGACTAAAAAATAGCACCCTTAAGGTTCACTCTGCAGCTTTAAGGGCCCTTTTTGGAGCCGACATCCCGTCCTACCCCTTGATAGTAAAATTCTTTAGAGCACTTAGTCGCTCGGAATCTGTTCCAAAACCGAGAGCAGTCCCCTGGGACTTAAACCTAGTCCTCAAAGCTCTTACTAAGACTCCCTTTGAGCCCATATCAGATTGTTCTCTTAAAAATTTGGCCCTTAAAACGGCACTCCTGGTGGCTATTACATCAGCTAGATGGATAGGAGAGATTCAGGCCCTTCCTTCCAAAGGTAGTGTCCTCTTTTCATAGATCACAGGATATAGTTTTACTGTCATTCTGCGAGAACCCTAAAAATGAGGGGGAAAGGGAGTTCCACACCCTAGATGTCAGGAGATGCCTACTGCAATACTTGGAATCAACCAAGGAAATTCGGAAAACAACCTCCCTGTTTGTTCTCTTCCAGGGTCCCAGGAAGGGCCAGGCTGCATCCAAAGGGTCCATAGCAAGATGGGTCAGGACGGGGATTGCTCTGGCATACACCTCGGGGAGGGGGGGGGGTTGGGGGGTGTCCCCCCTCCTAGTAAGATTAATGCACCACACTCCACAAGGGCTGTCTCTATTTGATGGGCGGAAAGAGAAAATGCTTCTCTGGAGCAGATTTGTAGGGCTGCCACATGGTCTTCACCCTCCACTTTCTTGAAGCACTACAGGGTGGATCTGGGTGTTGGTGATCTATCCTTCGGTAGGAAAGTCCTACAAGTGGTGGTCCCTCTCTAGGGGGATTCCGTTGTAATCTCTTCATGGGTACTGTTGTGGGGAGTGGGAAAAATGATGATTACTTACCGGTAATCAGATTTTCCATGACCCACGACAGCACCCTCACTTATATCATCCCTTTTCTTTTCACCCTCATAATGGTAGAGCAGGGGTCCTCAAACTTTTTAAACAGGGGGTCAGTTCACTGTCCCTCAGACCATTGGAGGGCCGGAATATAGTTTTTTAAAAAAACTATGAACAAATTCCTATGCACACTGCACATATCTTATTTTGAAGTAAAAAAAAACAATACAGGAACAAATACAATATTTAAAATGAAGAACAAGTAAAGTTAAATCAACTGGTATTTCAATAGGCAGGTAAATGTCCCCAATAGGCAGCATAGGTCCCCAATAGGCAGGTAAATGTACTCAATAGACAGCATAGGTCCCCAATAGGCAGGTAAATATCCCCAATAGGCAGGTAAATGTCCCGAATAGGCAGGTAAATATCCCCAATAAGCAGCATAGGTCCCCAATAGGCAGCATAGGTCCCCAATAGGCAGCATAGGTCCTCAATGGGCAGGTAAATGTTCCCAATAGGCAGGCTGTTTCCCCCTTATAATGCCATATGCAGGCTGTTCCCCCCTTATAATGCCCCATGCAGGCTGTTCCCCCCTTATAATGCCCCATACTGGATGCCACCCCCCATATAATGCCCCATGTAGGATGTCCCTTTCTCACACCATATAATGCCCCATGCAAGATATCACTCCCCTGTCTTTATAATGCCCCATGCAGGATGTCCCTTCCCCCCCCATATAATGCCCCATGCAGGATGTCACCCCCCATATCATACCCCATGCAGGATGTCACCCACCATATAATACCCCATGCAGCATGTCACCCCCCCATATAATGCCACATACAGCATGTCACCCCCCCATATAATGCCCCATGCAGCATGTCACCCCCCCATATTATGCCCCATGCAGCATGTAACCCCCCCATATTATGCCCCATGCAGCATGTCACCCCCCCCCATATTATGCCCCATGGAGGATGTCACCTCTCTCCCCATATAATGCCCCATGCAGGATGTCCCTTTCTCCCCCATATAATGCCCCATGTAGGATGTCCCTTTCCCCCCCATATAATGCCCCATGCAGGATGTCACCTCCCATATCATGCCCCATGCAGGATGTCACCCCCCCATATTATACCCCTTGCAGGATGTCACCCCCCCATATAATGACCTATGCCTCCATACATTAAAAAAAAATAAAAAAAAATCCAATACTCACCTCACTTCTCACTTGCTGCCGCTGCTCTACTCTGGTCTGGAATCCAGCGTCGCGGCGGCGTTGTCCTGCTCTGCGCTGCCTGTGACAGCACTCGGGAGGGCGCGGTGTAAAGACGTCACCGCGCCCTCTGACCTGAGACGTCACAGGAAGCGCAGAGCAGGAAGACAGCGGATCTGCGGAGGCACGGGGAGAGGTAAGTATCCGCCTGCCGGGGCCCTGAGCAAGCGGGGGAGAAGGACGGGCAATGGCACCGCTCTAATCTCCTCCGCCCATCGCCCAGCGGGCCGGATAAAAGTCCTCCGCGGTCTGCATGTGGCCCACGGGCCGTAGTTTGAGGGCCCCTGTGGTAGAGGATGCACGTATTAATCACAAGGTGTCTCAAAAAAAAAAGGAGAATGCATGCATTTATAATCTATGTTTATATCTTCCATTCTGGAGTTGCCATAATTTGTGGACTCCACTCTGAAAGTGAAAGTTATATGCATGTAATCTCTAAACTAACCAACGGAGTTCCTCTGATGCTCGGCAAACCACTGAGGCATAGTAGAGGGCTCCGCCTTTTAAACCTGTAGTGGTTTCCTGTCCTCGGGGCGGATCCCTCTCTCCATGGGTGGTGTCGTGGGTCACGGAAAATCCGATTACCGGTAAGTAATCATCATTTTCTCATTCACGATAATGTACAGAATTTAATTCTGAATGAATGGGAGTTCCCAGAAAGATGAATAAACATTCCAGGGCAATTGAAAGATAGATTCCCATTGGATGATGACGCAGTCAAATGCTGGACGGAAATTCCTAAAGTGGATATACAGGTGGCTAAAGTAGCAAAGTAGCAACGTTACCATTTGAAGACTCTTCCCAGCTCAAGGATCTACTGGACCGAAAGATGGATAGCCTGTTAAAGAAGTCTTGGTAGACCAGCGGCCTCACTGAAAACAAATGTAGCATCCACATTGTATCATATCAGTGATGGTACACCTAGAGAAGACCTGCTGGTCTCATTGCCTCTTCTTCAGAAGGTAACAGGATCCTTAGTGGATGCTTCCGCAGAATCTGTTCAGATAGCAGCAAGAGCTTCGTTCCTATCAAATACCACAAGGAGAGCCCCCTGGTTAAAAATGTGGAGCGGGAATATTACATCAAAATTGTGATCTATCCCCTTTAAAGGAGAATATGTGTTTGGTCAAGCTCTGGATGATCTATTAGATAAAGCTGCGATAAAAAGTCACTCCCTGAACCAAAGACCTTCAAAAGAAGATCATTTTATCTGACACAAACTCAAACCCCTCAATATAGAGGAAAAGGTAAATCAGAGCGCTGGAGTTATCCCAAAGGAGGAAAAGGAATAAATATATTTCAGTGCCAAAGTCAAGAAAGACAATGACGCCAAACAAGTAGGAGGCAGAATTTGGGGGTTCCTCTCCCATTGCCCGAAATTAACCTCAGATCAGAAAATTCTGGATTCAACCAGAATAGGAACAAAAATCGAGTTCTCTTCCCTTCCCCCGCAGAAGTTGGAAGTAACATCCTTGCCATCTTTGAAGTTGCAGATGATCCTAATATCAGGGCTCCAGGATCTACAAGCATCAGGCGTGATCTCCTCGTTTCCAGATGCAGAACAGGGCAGAAGCCATTATTCCCACTTATTTCTCCTAAAAAAACAAATGGGGCCTACAGAGTCATTGTAAATCTAAAACGTCTGAATCAGCACATCACGTACAGAAAGTTCAAACTGTAATCTGTAAGATCAATTGTCCCATTAATAGGCAAAGGCTTAGTCATGGCAACTATCGATCTTCAAGATGCATACTATCATGTGCCAATACATCCAAACTATCGGAGATTCCTTAGATTTGCTATCGTTCTAGATGAAAAAGTGTGTCATTTTCAGTTCAATGTCCTTCCCTTCGGGATCTCTTCAGCTCCTCGAATTTTCACAAAAATCATGACAGAGGTGGTGGCGTTCATCAGGAAGCAAGATACTTGCATTGTCCCTTATCTGGATGATTTTCTCATTATGGCTCCCTCTGTTCCCTGTCTCGGAGATCATCTCCAACTCTCCACATTCTAACATGCTTAGGTTGGGTCAAAAATAAAAAAATAAATCAGACCTGACTACTTCTAACAAGAAAGTCTTCTTAGGGATAGAAAAAACAGTGGGGTATATAAAGCCCTGGGAGGGATTCTACGGTATATACCAAAAGGGGAGAACCCCCACTAAATGTCCCTCAGTAACAGGACCTAAAACTTAACTTTTATATATACATAAATGAGGGTGTAGAACGTTCCCTGTATCCATTATCTGCTATGTATCCACTGATCCCTGCTAATTTCATTCTATCTGTCCTTGGTATGTTAGGTCCAATCTGCATGTTCATCACCTCAATCCTTTGCTCCCAATACACACTGGTCCCTATCTCTCTGTTTCCTGAATTCATTTAGCCTCTGTTTCCCAATTACCCCCCCCCCCCTCCACCCATGCTTTTGTGAGCAGTGTCCCTGCGACTCCTCCCCTCCTGCACACCTGACCCACTTAATGTGCTGGCCAGAGCTCCATAAATCAAGCAAGCCTAGTCTGGCACGGACAGGTCTGGCTTTTAAAAGGTTTCTTTTTAAGGGGCTGAAAATAAAATATGCCAGAAGTGACCAGAAGGTACGGATAACTATCTACTATTTGCACTTAGATTCTCTTTTTCATTCTCCCTTACACTTTCATCATGCTTACATATGCCCTTACTGTTTTTGCCCCCTAATCCTCACTCTCCTTCGCTATCCCCAAACCCCAGCACCCTCTAACCAAATCATCATTTCTCCTTCCCTCCTACCTCCCCACCTAACCTCATCTACAGACCTGCTCCTCAACCTCAGATCGATCCTCCCAAAACATAAAACAAGCTGGACACTCTCTTTCTCCCACCTGCTCTCCCTCTCTTTGCTTCTCCTCACTGCTGGAGACATATCTTCAAATCCTGGACCCCCACAGCTTGCACCCTCCACCAATTCCCCCACCAATCGCATCAAACCAACTGCAAACTACCACAACCTCTCTTACGCAAAACCGGTCTCCCTGACTCCCACCCCGCTGCTCCCTCTCTCTGGAGCACTGTGGAATGCACACTCTGTCTGCAGCAAGCTCCATTTTGTCCACGACCTCTTTACCTCTCATCTCTTCTTCCTGGGCATCACAGAGACATGGCTAACACCCTCTGACACTGCCTCCCCTGCTGCGCTGTCTTACGGTGCCCTCCACTTCACCCACACTCCTCGCCCTGGAACCAGACATGGTGGAGGAGTGGGTCTTCTCCTCTCTAACAACTGCACCTTTAGCCCTACTCCTTCTCTTCCCTCCCTTATTCTCCCTTCTTTTGAAGTCCACTCCGTCCGCATTTACTCTCCCTCCAACCTCCAAGTGGCTGTCATATACCGACCCCCGGGCCCGATCACTGCCTTTATTGACCAATTCTCCACCTGGCTTCTTTACTTTCTCTCTGCTGACATTCCCACAATCATCATGGGCGATTTCAACATCCCCACTGACACTCGCCAGTCAGCAGCATCCAAACTCTTATCGCTTACTTCATCCTTTGGACTTACTCAGTGGTCCTCCTCAGCCACCCACACAGACGGACACACACTAGACCTGATCTTCACCCGACTCTGCTCCCTATCTAACCTCACAACCTCCCCCCTACCCCTATTTGACCACCATCTACTCACATTCTCATCCCTGTCCTCCCCACCTGTCACCCATGTCCGGCAACTAGCACACCCCCGCAGAAACCTTGCACATCTAGACATTCACACACTCTCTGACTCTGTTCTACCACTGACATCCATATCCTCACTCCATGACACAGACAGCGCCACCGCTTTCTACAATGCCACTCTCGCATCAGCTATTGACTCGGTCGCCCCTCTTGTGCATGGCAGAGCACGACGAGTCAACAGGCAACCCTGGCACAACAACCTCACTAAACAGCTTCGACAAGCGTCCAGGGTTGCGGAGCGGCGTTGGAAGAAAACACATACTCAAGATGACTTCACTGCATTCAAACAAGCAACACTTGCATTCAAATCAGCACTCACCTCTGCTAAACAGGCCTACTTCATAACCCTCATATCCTCCCTATCCTACAACCCCAAACAGCTATTCAACACTTTTAACTCTCTCCTCCGCCCTCCACTGCCCCCTCTCTGCTGAGGAGTTTGCCACACACTTCAAAAACAAGATTGACCAAACAAGGCAAGTCTTTACTGTCCGACCACCACAACCCCTTTGTTTTCCACAGCATTTCCCTACCCCCATAACCTCCCTTCCCAACATCACGAAAAGAGACCTTACTCGTCTCCTCTCCAAATCACACCTCACCACATGTGCACTTGACCCCATCCCATCCCACCTCCTCCCCAACTTCACCCCCACACTCACCCCATCCCTAACCCATCTCTTCAACCTATCACTATCTTCTGGTACTTTCCCCACTGCCTATAAACATGCCACAATCACGCCCATCCTCAAAAAGCCATCCCTCAACCCAACTGCCTTGTCCAGCTATCGCCCCATATCGCTGCTCCCATTTGCCTCCAAACTTCTTGAGCAACACGTTCACGCTGAACTTTCCTCCCACTTTTCATCTAACTCTCTCTTCCACAACAGACAATCCGGCTTCCGCCCCCACCATTCCACTCAAACTGCCCTTACCAAAATCACCAATGACTTACAGACAAAGCTAACAGACAATTCTCTGTACTCCTTCTTCTTGACCTGTCCTCTGCTTTCAATACAGTTGACCATTGCCTCCTACTACAGATCCTCTCTTCCTTTGGCGTCAAAGACCTTGCCCTATCCTGGATCTCCTCATACCTTTCTAACCGCACATTTAGTCTCCCACTCCCACACTACCTCCTCACCCCGCCCCCTCTCTGTTGGAGTCCCTCAAGGCTCTGTCCTAGGACCCCTACTCTTCTCAATCTATACCCTTGGCCTGGGACAGCTCATAAAATCCCATGGCTTCCAGTACCATCTGTACGCTGATGACACCCAGATCTACCTCTTTGGCCCAGATGTCACCTCTCTGTTGTCCAGAATCCCAGCATGTCTAGCAGCCATATCCTCCTTCTCCTCTCGCTACCTCAAGTTCAATGTGGACAAAACTGAACTCATTATCTTTCCCCCATCTCGCATATCTTTCCCACCTGATCTTTCTATCACAATAAATGACATTACTCTTTCCCCTGTACCGACAATTCGCTGCCTCGGAGTAACCCTTGACTCTGCCCTGTCCTTCAAACCCCACATCCAAGCTCTCGCTACCTCCTGTCGCCTCCAGCTCAAAAATATTTCCAGAATCCGTCCTTTCCTCAACCCTTAATCTACTAAACTACTTGTGCATGCCCTCATCATCTCCCGCCTCGAAAATTGCAACATCCTCCTCTGTGGCCTACCTGCTAACACTCTCGCACCCCTCCAGTCCATCCTCAACTCTGCTGCACGACTTGTTCATCTCTCGCCTCACTACTCCTCTGCTACCCCCCTTTGCAAATCCCTTCATTGGCTCCCATTCCCCCAGCGTATCCAGTTCAAACTACTAACACTGACCTACAAAGCCATCCATAACCTCTCTTCTCCGTACATCTCTGAACTAATCTCCCGATATATTCCCTCACGTAACCTCCGGTCCTCCCAAGACCTCCTTCTCTTCTCCACACTTATTAGTTCCTCACGCAATCACCTCCAAGATTTCTCCCGAATATCCCCCGTCCTATGGAATTCTGTGCCTCAACACGTCCGATTATCCACCACACCTGGATCCTTCAGACGGAATCTGAAAACCCATTTCTTCAAACAAGCTTACAGCCTGCCATGACCTTGCTTGCTGCCACCTCAACCAACACCGGTCCTCTTCCCTCCGTACCGTTCTATCATTGTTAGTTTGTTTACTGTAAGTGATATCTGTATTAGATATGTAACCCCTCCTTATGTACAGCGCCATGGAATCAATGGTGCTATATAAATTAATAATAATAATAATAAACCGATTAAAATTGCTTTGCACCCAGTTTGCTAATTAGACTCTTTATATTCAGCAATTAGTGCTACTACTCTTGAATGAATGGCATCCCAGGTGCCATAGTTTATGTGCAAAACAGGGCAAACTATTAAAATATAGTCCCCCCTACATGTTTCACCATTTACACAGCGTCATCACCAAAAACGCCTTCTATATATAGCCTATGTACATGAGTAGACCAATCACTGGTTCAAACCACCTTTTGGTAATCACCAATACAGAGCACAGGCACTTAGCGCCAATTACATAGTCCAAACAGTATGCAAATCACCTATTTGCAGTGTAGGTGACCGCCCGCTCTTGCTGGCAAAAGACTACAAACTACATAGCCGTATGAGGGCTTGTTTTCTATACAACAAATTGTAGTTTTAAGGGCCACCATTCATTTTACAATGTAAAGTACTGAAAAAAAATCCAATGTGTAGTGAAATATAAAAAAAATCCACAATTCTGCCATTGTTTTTTGAGTTTTATTTTTATGGTGCTTTGTGTGATAAAAATGATCTGGAAATATGATTCTCCAGGTTAATACACTCATTTCGATTCCAAACTTGTAAGTTTTTTTTTTTTCATGTTAGTAGTGCAAGGTAGCTGTATTGATCATGTTGGGGGGCATTCACTTCACCGGGTCAATTAAAGCACACAAGCCACGTTTTCCAGTAAACTAAAGTCCAGCAGTTTATTACACGTCATAAACTGCTTATAACATAGTCCATCTCAGTGGCTCGCAGGCATGTTACACATGTAATGTCCTAGAGCCTTTTCAGTGGCAGCTATGCCCGCTTGGCTTTAGATACAGACTTCAGCAAGGTACAACATCAATGTCCATATAAAGAACCATTTTTACTTTTGCCGGGTCTTAGCTGCTTCTCAGCTCTGTTCTGCCACAGTTGTGGCTTTAAGGCTCCCCAGCCGTCGTCTCCAAGCCACGTGCCTTCCAGGGCTACTGCGTCCCAAACACAGGGATGTAGCCTCTTGCCTCACCAGGCCTCTCTCTTCCAGCCTCTCCAGGCTAATGGTGTCCCACACACAGGGATCAGGCCTCACGCCTTTCACACCTGTTTCAAAACTACCAGGGTTTATATATCAGTCTGTGCACACAGGACCTGTGATGATGTCACAGTCATGTGATCAGTCACCTGAGGGGAGGTACATGGTCAGTCAGAACACACCCCCTGGACATTTTAGCAATGCAGCAAGGTGCTGCATTACATACCTCCCCCCTCTGTTCAAACTTGTGGGGTTGAACACATAATATACACAATCACATTATAACCCACGGTTCACACAGAGACCATGTACTTGACAATTGCGCTGCTCAGCCCCTGGAACATTAGTCATCAACATTAGCCCATTCCTTAGGGACCTACCATTTGTCATTGTCACTGACTTAGTCAAGTCACATTTCCGAGTCGTAACCTTGTCAGACCTCCCCCGCTCCCAGTGGTCAGTCGTAACCTTGTCAGATCTCCGCCGCTCCCAGCGGTCAATACAGCAGTGTGACTCACTTGCCCTTGTATCAAAGGTCCGGTCCGACTCCGTACGGTCTCATACTCTATTGGGTCGTTTGCATGGGCCTCTCAGACCTGAGTTGCTGGAGGTCTCACTACCTCTAAACCCACGCCCACTATCCTCAGGACATCTTGAAAGATAAGTAACTTCAGCTGTAGCTGTTCTGTTATTTAGGGGGCCCTTTCTCTGACTGGTCTCACAATTTCTAGACGGCTGCCACCTTCTGCCACTCAGGCGATGCTGTCTTTCCACTCGCAGTCTGGCGAGATTCAACTGTTCTACCTCTCGTAAGTAGGTCACTCAGTACTCCATCAGCATGCGTATATATGCAAGATTTTCTTCCGTTCCTACAGCGGAGAATCACACCATGCCGTCTTCATCTGGTATCCAGTCCTGACGATCACGTGGACTGCTTACTTTCATCACACCAGACTTCTTTACCATCATCTGAATGGCTCGGCCATTTCATCCAATGAGCTTTCTCACCAGAACATGAGGCACCCGGATGACTTCTTCCTGCAGACTGTGAGCTTTTCTCATAAGCTCCAGTTGTCTAACGGCTTGTTCCGTCTTCAACCGGAGAAACCGCTTAGTGCGCATACATCGCCAGTGCATGTCACTTAGGATCGCCACCCTCTTCACTGTGACTTCGGTTGTGGACAGGACCACCAGCTGTTTAGCTTCTGAGATTGAGTACAACTTACAGGCTCCCACGGCCTTCTTAAACTCTTCATGCACTGACTCTCTGGTGCATTCTTCTCTCAAATCTTCGGGTACATCTATGGGGCACTTGTACCGAGAGGTTTCTGTCTCACCAGTGGTCTCCAAACGATCATCTGGCTCAGGTTTCAGGGGCAACTGACTTTCAGCTTCTTCACCCTGTATGCTTCCCCGGAGCTGACTCACAGCTACAAATTCAAGAATTTTCATCTTGACCACTTCCATTTCATACTTATCTTCTGTTAACACACTCTTAGCTCTCCTCAGGTCCACCTTCTCATGGTATAAAGGAGTAAGTGCAACTTGTTTGCCCTTTTCCTTCTCCAAGGAGGCCTCGTTCAATGAGTGATACTTTGCCAGGCGACCTTTGAGCTCGAAACCTTCCTCTAGCTCAGCTACTCGCCTCTCAGAAGCCCATCTCTGAAGCTCTTCCTGCTTCAACTGCTCCTTTAACAGTAGAGTTCTCTCAGACCTCTCTGTCTCCAATGCGCCCACTCGGCTCTCAACAGCCAGTCTCTCAAACTTCTCTTGCTTCAAATGGGCTTGTAGCGTCTCCTTGATCTCGGCTCTAACATCCACCGAATCATCCAAGCTCACCTTATTCGAGGACGTATTTGCTTTATACCTCCCATCTCCAGTGGCCAACTCCTGGCCCTGGTCTGTGGCTTCTCCGAAAGACTCCTTCATCTTTTTCCGCTCAGCTTCCATCTTGCTGATTCTTTCCTTAAGGCACGTCTCTGCCCTCTGAAGATTATTACAGAACGTCTGCAGCTCCTTCACCTGAGCTTCCAGACCTAGGGTAATTCTGCGGAGATCATCATTTACATCACGGGTGTCCTGCAGAGTGGTCTCAATAACTTGGCGCCTGTGCTCTGCATCCGCCTTATAATCCTCTAGTTTTTCCTTAACCTTGAGGAGATCCTCATAGTCTCTCTTAGTTTGTTGCAGTTCCCTATTGAACTTTTCATGCCTCATTTCTGCCTCTTTCAGGGTGGATAGCTCCCGGTCTCGCTGGTACAGAGAGTCCACCAGCTGCTCCTTCTCCTGCATTAGAAGCTTTACTTGGTCCTGGAATTGCTGCAGCTCCCTCATTAGTTCACCATGCTCCTTCTTGGATTCACACAGCTCCTGGTTGAACTGTTCGCGCAGTCGTTCTAGGTCTTGATCACGTCCAGAAACTTCATCCTGCAGCGCCCCTTTTAAGGCAGATAGCTCCCTATCCCTCTGGAGTAGACCCTCATCCAGCCTTTGCTTCTCCTGCATCAGCTCTAACTGTACCAGGGAGAAATGATCTTTCATCTCGCAGAGCTCATCTTCAGACATCGCTTTGTCAAACTGCAACCGAACAACCTCCTCTTGGGTTCTGCGGAGGTCCTCTTTAATTTTCTGGAACATCTCCTTCCATTTGTTGATTTCCTCGCTGCTTTCCTCCAGTTTTTGCTGCCCATCACTCTGACACTGCTGCCTGATAGGCTCCAGCTCTTGGTCATGACTGGCCACCTCCTCTTTCAGGGCTGTCAGATCCTGATCCTTCTGTCTCAGTACTGTACCGGAGGTTGCTACTGGCAACGTCACCTCCTCTTCTGCCTCTAAAGGAGGATCCACACTTGGAACAAAGGCACACAGCATTACATTTTCTTTATTTTCACTTTCAGCAAAGACTACAGGAGCAACCTTTTTGTGGCCCTTAGGACGTCGATGACGAGAGTGGGACTTTCTCTCCTCGTCTAGCCCCTCCTGACTGAACTCTGTTTCTACTTTCATAGCGTCACGGTCAGTTGTGGGGTCTGTGTCACTCCCCATGGTGTCGTAGACGAGCAAGTCACCTCCCACCTTGATGTCAACCCCTTCTAGTGGAGCTACCCCGTTATCAACGGTCAAATTGTCATTTTTAGGCAGTACCAACCCACAATCAGTAACAAATTTTGGTTTTCTATACTCCACACTCCTTTGAAAATCCGCCCCCTTTTTAGACTCCGCCCCCTTTTGGACAACCACACCTAAAGGGGGTACTTTAAAAAAAAAAAACGCAACAGTCTTAGGACTCAGTTCAGAACATCTCTTGCCACCTCCCCAGGCACTCTGGGACAATACTGGTGCCCCCGGAGAGCACACAGAATGGTCCACTGCCGCCATTCTATACAGTGCCAACAGCTCCTGCCGTTCCTGCACCATGTCCTGTAGATGTTTCTCAAATACCTGCTGCGATTTTAACCGGCACTTTAATCGCTCAATAGCTTCAGTCTCATTTGCTGCTCCGTTCACAGCCATCGCGGTACGCTGTTCACACTAGACACTTCACACCGCTCTTCCCGGAAAAATTTTCGTGGCCCCACCGAGCCACAGCAAACCAGGTTTGGGTGCGACAAAAATTTTCGTAACCCCACCGAGATACAGCTAGATGCTTTAATCTTCGTGACCCCACCGAGCCACAGCAAACCAGGTTTGGGTGCGACGACAATTTTCGTAACCCTGCCGAGTTACAACCAGATGCTTTAATCTTCGTGACCCCGCCGAGCCACAGCAAAATTCTTGCATCCACACTCGTCGTTCTGTGCCGTTTCCCCTAGCAACCAGGCTGCAGTTGCCCGCATTCTCTAACCAATTGTAAGGTAGCAGTATTGATCATGTTGGGGGGCACTCACTTCACCGGGTCAATTAAAGCACACAAGCCACGTTTTCCAGTAAACTAAAGTCCAGCAGTTTATTACACGTCATAAACTGCTTATAACATAGTCCATCTCAGTGGCTCGCAGGCATGTTGCACATGTAATGTCCTAGAGCCTTTTCAGTGGCAGCTATGCCCACTTGGCTTTAGATACAGACTTCAGCAAGGTACAACATCAATGTCCATATAAAGAACCATTTTTACCTTTGCCGGGTCTTAGCTGCTTCTCTCAGCTCTGTTCTGCCACAGTTGTGGCTTTAAGGCTCCCCAGCCGTGGTCTCCAAGCCACGTGCCTTCCAGGGCTACTGTGTCCCAAACACAGGGATCTAGCCTCTTGCCTCACCAGGCCTCTCTCTTCCAGCCTCTCTAGGCTAATGGTGTCCCACACACAGGGATCAGGCCTCACGCCTTTCACACCTGTTTCAAAACTACCAGGGTTTATATATCAGTCTGTGCACACAGGACCTGTGATGATGTCCCAGTCATGTGATCAGTCACCTGAGGGGAGGTACATGGTCAGCCAGAACAGACCCCCTGGACATTTTAGCAATGCAGCAAGCCGCTGCATTACAGTAGTTAGAAAATAATTCAAAACTTTGTAAGAAAAAATAAAGTTTTTTTGTCACTATTTTCTGAGGTCCATAACTTTTGTTTTTCATTGACGAACGTGTGATTCCTTTCTCTTTTTTTGTGGAGCAACCTTATTGATAACATTTTGGAGTACATGTGATGTTTTGATCAGCTTTTTGTGTTTTCTTTTGGGGGAGGGGGATGTGTGGAAGTTCTGCAACTGAAAAGCACCAATTCTGTCTGGGTTTTTGGACCATTTTTCATTATATGGGATAAATATTCCCATATTTTATTAGTGTGGGCAATTACACAGGAAGCAAGGGGGTGTGATCCAAACTTTTTTTCTTTTTTTTCTTGCACTTATTAGTCTCCTTAGGGAACTTGAACTGGTGATTACTTGATCGCCTGATACTACAATACTACTGCACCCCTAGAGTTTGGTAACCGTAAGGAGACATTGGTGTCTCCATGCCTCTGCTTTTCTACAACTTGCCCTCTGCACTTCAGGTGTCAGTAGAAGGCTGCAGTTTCTCATGGTCCACCCCTGGTGGGCTCTGGGTATTGGCTCTGTGATGCTTTTCAAAATGGCCAATAGGAATATTATTATTATTTTATTCACTTATATAGCACCATTAATTCCACAGCGCTTTACAGACATTATTGGCACTGTCCCCATTGGGGCTCAAAATCTAAATTCTCTATCAGTATGTCTTTGGAGGATGGTACAGAGTTGACTGTTTCAGCTCAAGCTTCCGGGAAATATCTCAGATCGGGTCCGTGAGTTTAGAGGTATATCCTCAGGGTCAGGGTTATGAGGGCTTAGCACAGTAGCACTCTGTTAGTCTGTAAAGTTTGATGCATCTAATTGATTGAATGATGGCACCCCATTACAAACATTATTTATTTCCACTCTCAGGTAAAGGGAGGCACACAGAGTTTGAGGTCTACACTTTGACGTAGGATAGTGGAGCTAGCCTGCTATGTGGTGGGCAGCAATATGGCTGGCAAGTTGTTGAGGCAGGCAATGCAAACTCTGCACCTGGCTTACAAGGTTAGGGATTTTTTAGCACTTGCTGATTACACTTATGCATGAAATGTGTAGCTACTAATTAAAGGGGTTGTCAGGTCTAAATAGATAAGTCTGAGGTCACTCTGTGTGACTGCAGACTTATAAATCCCCCCAGCGTAAGCACTGTGTGGTGCGGGGATTCGCCGGTTTCTGAGCCAGGACCAGAGGATATGTACAGTACAGACCAAAAGTTTGGACACACCTTCTCATTTAAGGATTTTTCTGTATTTTCTTGACTATGAAAATTGTACATTCACACTGAAGGCATCAAAACTATGAATTAACACAAGTGGAATTATATACTTAACAAAAAAAGTGTGAAGCAACAGAAAAAAGGGAATTAGTCCTACGGGTAATTGGGTTTCCAGGAGTCCAGCCTGACAGCACACCAGGAGGTAGTCCTTCATGTCCGACTAGGGGCAGGAACACACGAGAGGTTAAAGGCCCCTCCCCACCCTCCATCGCCAGTGTTTTTCCCAAGTACCACACCAGGATGGATGCAACACAATTTTATTGAAACTACCGATACATGTTAAATCCTCACATGCTCTGGCAACTCAAAAGAGGGAGGGAATATAAGGGTGCTGTCAAGCTGGACTCCTGGAAACCCAATTACCGGTAGGACTAATTCCCTTTTTCCAGGACATCCCTCCTGACAGCACACCAGGAGAAATACCAACTAAATGGTCCTAGGGAGGGACTACAGCCTGGAGTACTTTCCTCCCAAAGGCTGTCTGCTGATTGGACAACAAATTTAGTCTATAATGCTTACAAAATGTATTCAACCCTGACCAGGTGGCTGCATTGCATATCTGCTCTGAGGATGCTCCTGCTCTCTCTGCCTATGAGGTAGATATGGATCTGGTGGAGTGGGCCCTTATGCCTTCTGGCACTAACATTCCCCTAGAAACATAAGCATGGGAAATGGCCGCTTTGATCCATCTGGCCAAAGTCAATTTTGATGCAGTCTTTCCTTTGTTCTTCCCCCAGAACTGGACAAACAAACTAGAGTCTTTCCTCCATTCTTTTGTGGCGTCTAGATAGTGGAGAACCGACCGCCTGACATTCACCGAGTGGAAGCCCTGTTCTCCTGGGTTTCTTGTCTGATCGCAGAAGGCGGGAAAAATGATCTCCCTATTCAGGTTGGAGTTCGACACCACCTTGGGTAAAAAAGAAAGATCTAGTCTAAGGATTAGGCGATCATCCAAAATCTGCATATAAGGGAATACTACCGAGAGGGCCTGAATCTCCCCCAGTCGCCTGGCCGAAGTTATGGCCACCAAGAACACGGTTTTAATTGAGAGTGACCTGATACTAATATCCTGCAGGGGTTCAAAGGGGCTTTTACATAGGGCGTTTAGCACTAAATTTAAGTCCCACGGGGCCACCTTTTCCCTTATAAAGGGCTTTAATCTACCCACTGCTTTCGAGAATCTGGACACCCGCGGATGTTTAGCCAAGGGATAGTCTAAGTATGAACTTAAGGCCGAAATCTGGACCCTAAGCGTTCTGGGGCTTAGTCCCTTGTCATACCCTGCCTGGAGAAATTCTAAGACTTCTGGAACTGGTGGGGCCTGAGTCTCTATTATTGCGTTCCCGTATACCGAACAGAATCTCTTCCATACCTTTGAATAAATGGCCGTTGTCACCGGTTTTCTACTTGCCTGAAGGGTCGTGATGACCCTATCAGAGGCCCCTGGACCTCAAGATCAACCTTTCAGGATCCAGGCCGACAGCTGGAGCCACTCCACCGCAGGATGCTTCAGAGGTCCCTGTGACAGAAGGTCGTGTCGCAGCGGGAGAGGGAAGTGATCTTCTGCTGTCATCCGCATCAAGAGGGGGAACCAGCTTCTTTTTGGCCAGAAGGGGACCACTGCAATCACTGTGGCCCCGTCCTCCCGAATCTTCCGTAGAATCCTTGGTATTAAGGGTATGGGAGGGAAAGCGTAAGCTAGCGGCATATCCCAGGTCTGGGACAGCGTGTCGACCTTTCCCCCGCTGGATTGTCCTCTGGGCACCTGGAAAAGAATTTTTGGGTTTTCGCGTTCTTCCTTGAGGCAAAAAGGTCTATTGAAGGGGTCCCCCATTTCTTTATTAACTGAAGAAAGACTGCTTGGTGAAGTTCCCTCTCTGATGGGTCTATCCTTTCCCTGCTCAGGAAGTCTGCCACCTGATTTTGGGAGCCCCTGAGATGAAGAGCTGAGATGGAGGAAACCGTATTTTCTGCCCAAGCGAAAATTTCCTCTGCTATCGCCTGGAGCCATGTATGTCTTGGTCCTCCCTGATGTTGAAGGAAGGCTACCGTGGTGGAATTGTCCGAGAGAATCCTTACGTGTTTGCCTGCTAGTAGCGACAGACACCTCTGTAGGGACTCCCAACTGCTCTTAGCTCTCTGTAGTTTGAGGACCGGTGTCTGATCTCCTGAGACCAAGCCCCTTGTACGTATCTGCCCTCTACATGGGCCCCCCAACCCCACTGGCTTGCGTCCGTGGTAATGGTAATATAAGGGGATTCTATCCACTGGACTCCCCTTCCCAGATTTAAAGGGGATACCCGCCAGGCTAGGGAGCCTTTTAAGTCTGGAGTTAAGGGCATCTTTTTGTCCAGGCCTGACTGACGTTTGTCCCAAGCGGAGCTGATTTCCTTCTGAAGAATTCTGGAATGT
This sequence comes from Phyllobates terribilis, assembly GCF_046119375.1. Classification (NCBI taxonomy): domain Eukaryota; kingdom Metazoa; phylum Chordata; class Amphibia; order Anura; family Dendrobatidae; genus Phyllobates; species Phyllobates terribilis. The sequence goes on from NW_027362765.1 coordinate 47,201,478, forward strand.
GCCTGACACCACTTTACACAGGGGATGCACGATGTCATGGTCCCCAGAACACTCATAGCTTCCCTGACCGTTACTTCCCTCTTTCTCCGAAAGGAGCTGAATTTTTTTACTATGTCCCGAGCTTTCTTTTGAGGGAGTCTGGACAAGCCCCGGTGCGAATCTAATAGCACTCCCAAGAATATCTTCTGGTTGCTTGGAGCTAGGTCTGATTTTCCTAAATTTAGAACCCACCCCAAGTCTGACAATACTCGCATTACCCGACGCTGATGAAGAATTAACTGCGCGTCTGAATCTGCTACTAGAAGAAAGTCGTCTAGGTAGGGAATTATGACTATGCCCTCTCTCCTTAGATGGGAGACTACTTCCGTCACTATTTTGGTGAAAATACGGGGTGCCGATGACAGGCCGAACGGAAGACTTTGGAACTGATAGTGGCTTACGCCACCTTTCCCTCTTGTTGCAAACCTGAGGTATCTCTGTCTTGAAGGGTGTATGGGAATATGGTAATATGCCTGCTTCAAATCCAAAGTACACATCACCGCGTCTTTGGGTACCAGAGGTATCACCGATTTTATTGACTCCATTTTGAACCTCTTGTACTTTACCCACTGGTTCAGGGGTCTGAGGTTTATAATTGTCCTGTACTCTCCCGATGTTTTTTTTTATGGAGAACAGTCTGGAATAATGGCCCCTGTATCTCTCTGAACGAGGGACCGATGTTATTGCTCCGTCCTGGAGGAGCTGCTTGATGTCTACTTCCAGCTTTCTGAGGGCCGCTGTTGAACTGGCTTCCGTGATCTGAAATCGTCGGGGGGGAAATTGAGAAAACTCGATCTTGTACCCGTGTTCTATAAGTTGTAAAATCCACTGATTTTGGGTTATTCTCTGCCAACTTCCTAGGAAATGCTGCAGCCTTCCCCCCACGCGTCATTGACGCGTCTGTCTCGGACTAGGCCCGGGCAAGTCCCTGTGGCCTCTACCACCCTTCGGGTAGCTCCATCTACCCTCTTTCCCCTTTCCTCTATAATTCTGGGAGTGGGTGGGGCGACTCCTTCGAAAGGAAAAGGGGCTTCTAGGTCGTCCCTCCGGAAACCCCGCTTTACTATCGGCCGCCTTCTGCAGAATGCTGTCCAGTACAGGTCCAAAAACCTGTAGGCTGGAAAATGGGATAGCACAAAGTATGTTTTTGGATTGCATTTCGCCTGTCCAAGATCTCAGAGTGCACTACGGGCCGAATTCTACAGCGCATCATTCCTTGCCGCGAACCGGACAGATTCTGCTGACGCATCTGCCATGAAATTTACTGCCATCCTGACCATGTATAAACCTTGGCTATATCCTCCCTGGAACCACTCTGTCTCAGTTTGGCTTCCAGGTCCTCCAACCATAAGCCTGCTGATCTGGCCACGGACGTGGCCGCAATATTGGTCTTGATTATTGCAGCTGAAGCCTCCCAGGCTTTCTTAAGTAGACCGTCCACTTTTTTGTCCATCGGATCATTTAGACTCGCATCCTCAAAAGAGATTGTTGTCTTCTTGGAAACTCGGGCCACTGGTACGTCGATCTTTGGCACCTCTTCCCAGATTCTGGACTCTTCCGTTTCGAAGGGAAGACGGGACCTAAACTCCCCCGGGATTGATAAACGCTTTTCCGCGTTTTTCCATTCCTCCAGAATCATGGATCTGATGTGCTTATTAACTGGAAAACATCTACTTTTCCTTGCCTGTAGCCCACTAAACATTTGATCCTGGATGGACTGAGCTACCTGCGGCTGTTCAATGTTCATAGTATTGAGTACCGCCTGTAATAGCTCCTCTGTGTCTGCCGAGGAGAAGAGGTATCTTTTATTCTCCTCCCGCTGACCACAAGGTAAATCAAAATCCAGCTCCTGGGACTGGTCTGATCCCTAGGCTCCCTCCTCTTCTTCCGAAGAGACTATACAATCCTGCCTGGGTTTTTTGCAGGGAGGTTTGCCTGTAGAGGCCTGTGCTGCTAAAAGGGTGGACACCGAAGACTGCACTTCCTCTTTAATCATAGCCTTTACTTCGGCTCTAAATGTGGCCTGCTCCTCCGCCATAACTTTTGCTATACAGTCCTTGCACAGCTGTTTGTTATATGTGTCCAGAAGCCTGGTATTACAAGTTGAAAGACAAAAAAGGGGGTGGGGTGGAAAAGCGCAGTGCTTGTGTGAACCTGTATGGAAGTAGAATATACGTGCAGATACAGTGGTCTGCTCACCTGAGTGGGTTGTGCAGACCGCACAACCCAGGTTAAACAGCTACTGGCGCTGATAGTGCTGCCACGATGCCTTCAGTGTCTCCTATGGATTAGCAGATGGAGCTTCCAATCATGTGATTCCGGGTGGGGTCACATGGGTGATGACATCATCGCAGGTCCTACAGGTCCTGCAGCTGAAATTGTATCCAGTTCTCTGCAGCCTCCAGCCACAACTCCCAAGGGAAAAGTGAACAGTGTGCAAATTGAAGTGGTCAGTGGGGCGCTAGAAACTGGATAAGGCGCTGGAAAAGGATAAAACAAACCTCTTTATTGAAGTATTAATGCCCACAACACGTTTCTGCAGCGGTCTGCTGCCTTCATCAGGTGGAGTTACCTGATGAAGGCAGCAGACCGCTGCAGAAACGCATTGTGGGCATTAATACTTCAATAAAGAGGTTTGTTTTATCCTTTTCCAGCGCCTTATCCAGTTTCTAGCGCCCCACTGACCACTTCAATTTGCACACTGGTATTACAAGTTGGGCATCGCCTAGACCTCTTCTTAGGAACTGATCCCTTTGGGGTCCCTTTATCTTATGGACAGTATCAGACACAGGCAGTTTATCAGGATAAATCACAATAGCTCAGCGACAAAAAGGGGCCCTATAGATACTCACTTACGTGACCCAGGGAGATGGCCGTGGAATCCGTGTGCTTTCGGGGCTACCCTCCATAGCTCACTATAGGTGCAGTGCCTAACCGACAGACACACATGGACAGATTTTACCTGTCTGCCGTCTTCGCCGCCATCTTCCCCAGGCTTCTAGTTCCTGCTGACCTCCTAAACGGAAGTGCGTTCCAGGGTGGAACGCACGCCGCAGCCGCGTCACCGGAAGTGCGCCGGCCGGCAGAGGCAGCGCGCCCAGAGCCCTCCGCGCCTTCTAGGAGCTCCGCTTCAGTGGGCTGGCTGAGGGACAGGGACGGGTTTCAGCCAGCAGCCTGTCTTGACAGCGGGAGACAGGTATGGCAACTCCTCCGTCCCCTGGGCTGCTCCTATGCTTTCAGCGCTGCTGCGCCCTCTCATGTGCCTGTCCGACTAGGGACAGGAAAAACACTGGCGATGGAGGGTGGGGAGGGGCCTTTAACCTCTCGTGTGTTCCTGCCCCTAGTCGGACATGAAGGACTACCTCCTGGTGTGCTGTCAGGAGGGACGTCCTGGAAATATGTCTTATATTCTAGGTTCTTCAAAGAAGCCACCTTTTGCTTTGATAACTGCTTTGCGCACTCTTGCCATTCTCTTGATGAGCTTCAAGAGGTAGTCACGGAAATGGTTTTCACTTCACAGGTGTGCCCTATCAGGTTTAATAAGTGGGATTTCTTGCCTTATAAATGGGGTTGGGACCATCAGTTGGGTTGTGCAGAAGTCTGGTGGATACACAGCTGATAGTCCTACTGAATAGTCTGTTAGAATTTGTATTATGGCAAGAAAAAAGCAGCTAAGTAAAGAAAAACGAGTGCCCATCATTACTTTAAGAAATGAAGGTCAGTCAGTGCGAAAAATTGGGCAAACTTTGAAAGTGTCCCCAAGTGCAGTTGCAAAAACCATCAAGCGCTACAAAGAAACTGGCTCACATGAGGACCGCCCCAGGAAAGGAAGACCAAGAGTCACCTCTGCTTCTAAGGATAAGTTTAACCGAGTCACCAGCCTCAGAAATCACAGGTTAACAGCAGCTCAGATTAGAGACCAGGTCAATGCCACACAGAGTTCTAGCAGCAGACACATCTCTACAACAACTGTTAAGAGGAGACTTTGTGCAGCAGGCCTTCATGGTAAAAGAGCTGCTAGGAAACCACTGCTAAGGACAGGCAACAAGCAGAAGAGACTTGTTTGGGCTAAAGAACACAAGGAATGGACATTAGACCAGTTGAAATTTGTGCTTTGGTCTGATGAGTCCAAATTTGAGATCTTTGGTTCCAACCACCGTGTCTTTATGTGACGCAGAAAAGGTGAACGGATGGACTCTACATGCCTGGTTCCCACCGTGAAGCATGGAGGAGGAGGTGTGATGGTGTGGGGATGCTTAGCTGGTGACACTGTTGGGGATTTATTCAAAATTGAAGGCATACTGAACCAGCATGGCTACCACAGCATCTTGCAGCGGCATGCTATTCCATCTGGTTTGCGTTTAGTTGGACCATCATTTATTTTTCAACAGGACAATGACTCCAAACACACCTCCAGGCTGTGTAAGGGCTATTTGACCAAGAAGGAGAGTGATTGGGTGCTACACCAGATGACCTGGCCTCCACAGTCACCAGACCTGAATCCAATCGAGATGGGTTGGGGTGAGCTGGACCGCAGAGTGAAGGCAAAAGGGCCAACAAGTGCTAAGCATCTCTGGGAACTCCTTCAAGATTGTTGGAAGACCATTTCCGGTGACTACCTCTTGAAGCTCATCAAGAGAATGCCAAGAGTGTGCAAAGCAGTCATCAAAGCAAAAGGTGGCTACTTTGAAGAACCTAAAATATAAGACATATTTTCAGTTGTTTCACACTTTTTTGTTAAGTATATAATTCCACATGTGTTAATTCATAGTTTTGATGCCTTCAGTGTGAATGTACAATTTTCATAGTCATGAAAATACAGAAAAATCTTTAAATGAGAAGGTGTGTCCAAACTTTTGGTCTGTACTGTATAAGTTATACATACTCCCGGCCAGGGCCTTTCTAGTTGGCGGGGCCTTGCTCCATACACTTGTATTGAGCAAGGGCGCTCCCCGACTAGTCAAGCGGCCTTCCAGTAGGCATGGCCAGATAGAGGGCGTGGCCTTGCTCCATGCAAGTGTATGGAAGCGAGGCCACACCCACTGGCTTGAAATATGCATAACGCACACATACCCTCCAATCCCGCAACGCGCATGCGCTGGTGGGATTCATAAGTCTGCAGTCCCACTAAGTCTTTAAAGGTCTTTTCAGAGCTGGATAGCCAAGACCTTGGGCCAACTTAGCAAGACATTGGTGTCTTAGCAAGGGCTCAAATAAAATGTAGCTTTGAAATAAACAGTGAAATAGGACTTTTCACCTTAATTCCATAAAATATTGCAGTATTTTATGAATTGAGTTTTCTAAAAATAAACCTCATGTTTTACGGATTTAATTTAAAAGGTTATGTCAACAATTTAAGCTATCACCTAACCACCGGATAGGTGACAACTTGTGGATCTGTGGAGGACCCACAGCGATCTCAAGAAAAGAGCTCTAATTTCCCCATCAGAATGGAGTAGTGGCCTTGCAAGTTCTTGTGAATGGTTGTTGTTCTACAAATACACAAGTTATCACATGTCAACAGGAAATGGAATAACCCTTTTAATGTTATATCTCAAGGTGAAATGAAAGGTATTAAATTCTTTACCTTCATCGGCCATTGGGAAAATTCTTCTCTCTAAACTGGGTCCTAGATAACCGGCCTCTAAACCACTTGGTTGTCAATCCTAAAAAGCTTGAGTCCTATCTATACGATAGCAGCACAAGTATTGAAATGATAAAAAAACATATTACTGATTTTATTGATCTTTTTGTGCAAAAGCTTTTATGGGGCAATATTTTCAAGCATATAACGGGCGATGAGATGGATAAAAAGTTTTCTAACCTGGCTCAGCCGCATAATATGGTTAATACGATTATTCCCTTATAAAAGGTTCATTTTCTCAAACAAAAAGTGACTTGACAAATTCTACAAAGTCGGGAATCCATGATGTAATTCTCCTCTCGCTACTTGTACAAAAAGGGTATGCCAGGGATGCCTCAACTCCATTGTTTAGGAAGCAACAAAAGATAGTTCAGTTTTAAAAGTAAACATTTATTAACAATTAGAAACAACAAGTAGTGAGATTAAGTTATATATATTAATGCAAAATATTCTATGCACGTGGTTGATAAAGCGCTGGCCAAAAGTATTGGCACCCCTGCAATTCTGTCAGATAATACTCAGTTTCTTCCTGAAAATGATTGCAATCACAAATTCTTTGGTATTATTCTCTTCATTTAATTTGCTTGCAAGGAAAAACCACAAAAGAGAATGAAGCAAAAATCAAATCATTGATCATTTCACACAAAACTCAAAAAAGGGGCCGGACAAAAGTATTGGCACCCTCAGCCTAATACTTGGTTGCACAACCTTTAGCCAAAATAACTGCGAACAACCGCTTCCGGTAACCATCAATGAGTTTCTTACAATGCTCTGCTGGAATTGTAGACCATTCTTCTTTGGCAAACTGCTCCAGGTCTCTGATATTTGAAGGGTGCCTTCTCCAAACTGCCATTTTGAGATCTCTCCACAGGTGTTCTATGGGATTTAGGTCTGGACTCATTGCTGGCCACCTTAGAAGTCTCCAGTGCTTTCTCTAAAACCATTTTATAGTGCTTTTGGAAGTGTGTTTTGGGTCATTGTCCTGCTGGAAGACCCATGACCTCTGAGGGAGACCCAGCTTTCTCACACTGGGCCCTACATTATGCTGAAAAATTTGTTGGTAGTCTTCAGACTTCATAATGCCATGCACACGGACAAGCAGTCCAGTGCCAGAGGCAGCAAAGCAACCCCAAAACATCAGGGAACCTCCGCCATGTTTGACTGTAGGGACCGTGTTCTTTTCTTTGAATGCCTTTTTTTTTCCTGTACACTCTATGTTGATGCTTTTTCCCAAAAAGCTCTACTTTTGTCTCATCTGACCAGAGAACATTCTTCCAAAACGTTTTAGGCTTTCTCAGGTAAGTTTTGGCAAACTCCAGCCTGGCTTTTTTATGTCTCGGGGTAAGAAGTGGGATCTTCCTGGGTATCCTACCATACAGTCCCTTTTCATTCAGACGGCGACAGATAGTACGGGTTGACACTGTCGTACCCTCGGACTGCAGGGCAGCTTGAACTTGTTTGGATGTTAGTCGAGGTTCTTTATCCACCATCCGCACAATCTAGCGTTGAAATCTCTCGTCAATTTTTCTTTTCCGTCCACATCTAGGGAGGTTAGCCACAGTGCCATGGGCTTTAAACTTCTTGATGACACTGCGCACGGAAGACACAGGAACATTCAGGTCTTTGGAGATGGACTTGTAGCCTTGAGATTGCTCATGCTTCCTCACAATTTGGTTTCTCAAGTCCTCAGACAGTTCTTTGGTCTTCTTTCTTTTCTCCATGCTCAATATGGTACACACAAGGACACAGGACAGAGGTTGAGTCAACTTTAATCCATGTTAACTGGCTGCAAGTGTGATTTAGTTATTGCCAACACCTGTTAGGTGCCACAGGTAAGTTACAGGTGCTGTTAATTACACGAATTAGAGAAGCATCACATGATTTTTCAAAGGGTGCCAATACTTTTGTCCACCCCCTTTTTTAGGTTTGGTGTGGAATTATATCCAATTTGGCTTTAGGACAATTCTTTTTGTGTTTTTTTTCATTGAAGACAAATTAAATGAAGAGAATAATACCAAAGAATTTGTGATTGCAATCATTTTCAGGAAGAAACTGAGTATTATCTGACAGAACTGCAGGGGTGCCAATACTTTTGGCCAGCACTGTATATAGATGCGCTACTTGTTTTCTTGTCCTACTTATCAGTGAAACATATTCAAACTAAAAGAGTGGCTATTTCCCTTTGTGAGTTTTGTGATGTTTAAGAAGATATTTTTTGTGTACAAAACATTTCCCACATTCTGAACATGAATATGGCTTCTCTCCTCTGTGAGTTTTTTGGTGGTCAACAAGACTGGATGTCCGAGTAAAACATTTCCCACATTCTGAACATGAATATGGTTTCTCGCCTGTGTGAGTTCCCTGATGTGTAACAAGATATGATTTATGGGTAAAACATTTCCCACATTCTTGACATGAAAATGACTTCTGCCCCGTATGAATTTTCTGGTGTGTAACAAGATTTGATTTATATCTAAAACATTTCCCACATTCAGAACATGAGAATGGCTTCTCCCCTGTATGAATTCTCTGATGTGTAATAAGATTTGGCTTAAATCTATAACATTTTCCACAATCTGAACATGAAAATGGCTTCTGCCCTGTATGAATTCTCTGATGTGTAATAAGATTTGATTTTACTGTAAAACCTCTTCCACATTCTGAACATGAAAATGGTTTCTCCCCCGTATGAATTATCTGATGTGTAACAAGATTTGCTTTACATGTAAAACCTTTCCCACATTCTGAACATAAAAATGGCTTTTCTACTGTGTGAATTTGCTTATGTTTAACAAGATTTAATTTAACACTATAGCTTTTCTCACATTCTGTACATGAATATGGCTTCTCCCCTGTGTGAAGCCTCTGATGTGTAACAAGATCTGATTTCTGTTTAAAACATTTCCCACATTCTGAGCATGAAAATGGCTTCACATCTGTATGAATTATTTGATGCTTAACAAGACTTGCTTTTATTGTAAAACACCTCCCACATTCCAAACACGAAAATGGCTTCTCCCCTGTGTGAATTCTCTCATGTCTAGCAAGATTTGCTTTAACTGTAAAACTTCTTCCACATTCTGAGCATGAAAATGGCTTCTCTCCAGTGTGAGTTTTCCAATGCTGAGCAAGCTGTGATTTTCCTACAAAACATTTTCCACATTCTGGGCATAAAAATGGCTTCTCTCCTGTGTGAATTTTTTGATGTGTAACAAGATGACTTTTCTGGTTAAAACATTTCCCACATTCTGAACATAAATATCGCTTCTTCCCTGGATGAGCTCTATTTTTATTTTGTTTTACAGTCTGTGATGAATCAGAAGATAGGACATATTCAATAGGTTCAGTTGATAGATCTTTGCTGTCAAAGGCTGAGGGTAGAGCTGGGTTAATGGTATGTTCTTCATAAGTGCCTTCTGTGAAATCATGATCTTCTGTTTTGAAATCGAAATACATCTCGTGGCCTTCTAAGCTCCTGATACAGCCACCTGTTAAAAATAAAACTCTTAGGGGTATGGTCACTTAGGAAATATTATGATAAATTAGAATAAGCATCTACAGTCATGGACAAAAGTTTTGAGAATGACACCAAAATTATATTTTCACATGATTTGCTGGCCTCTGGTTTTTATTAGTGTTTGTCTGATGTTTATATCACATACAGAAATATAATTGCAATCAGATTATGAGTACCAATAGGTTATATTGACAGTTAGAATGAGTCAATGCAGCAAGTCAATATTTGCAGTGTTGCCCCTTCTTCTTCAAGACCTCTGTAATTCTCCCTGGCATGCTCTCAATCAACTTTTGGACCAAATCCTGACTGATAGCAGTCCATTCTTGAATAATCAATGCTTGCATTTTGCCAGAATTTGTTGGTTTTTGTTTGTCCACCCGTCTCTTGATGATTGACCACAAGTTCTCAATGGGATTCAGATCTGGGGAGTTTCCAGGTCATGGACCCAAAATCTCTATGTTTGTTCCATGAGCCATTTAGTTATCACCTTTGCTTTATGGCAAGGTGCTCCATCATGCTGGAAAAGGCATTGTTGGGCGCCAAACTGCTCTTGGACGGTTGGGAGAAGTTGCTCTTGGAGGACATTCTGGTACCATTCTTTATTCATGGCTGTGTTTTTAGGCAAGACTGTGAGTGAGCTGATTCCCTTGGCTGAGAAGCAACCCCACACATGAATGGTTTCAGGATGCTTTACAGTTGGCATGAGACAAGACTGGTGGTAGCGCTCACCTCTTCTTCTCCGAATAAGCTGTTTTCCAGATGTCCCAAACAATCGAAAAGGGGATTCATCAGAGAAAATGACTTTGCCCCAGTCATCAGCAGTCCACTCCCTGTACCTTTTGCAGAATACCAGTCGGTCCCTGATGTTTTTTCTGGAGAGAAGTGGCTTCTTTGCTGCCCTCCTTGAAACCAGCCCTTGCTCAAAGAGTCTCCGCCTCACAGTGCGTGCAGAAGCACTCACACCAGCCTGCTGCCATTCCTGAGGAAGCTCGGCACTGCTGGTAGTCCGATCCCGCAGCTGAAACAGTTTTAAGATACGGTCCTGGCGCTTGCTGGTCTTTCTTGGGCACAATGGAGCCTTTTTGACAACAATGGAAGCTCTCTCCTTGAAGTTCTTGATGATGCGATAGATTGTTGACTGAGGTGCAATCTTTGTAGCTGCGATACTCTTCCCTGTTCGGCCATTTTTGTGCAGTGCAATGATGGCTGCACGTGTTTCTTTAGAGATAACCATGGTTAACTGAAGAGAAACAATGATACCAAGAACCAGCCTCCTTTTAAAGTGTCCAGTGATGTCATTCTTACTTAATCATGACTGATTGATCGCCAGCCCTGTCCTCATCAACACCCACACCTGTGTTAATGGATCAATCACTAAAACGATGTTAGCTGCTCCTTTTAAGGCAGGACTGCAATGATGTTGAAATGTGTTTTGGGGGTTAAAGTTCATTTTCTGGGCAAATATTGACTTTGCAAGTACAGTAATTGCTGTTAAGCTGATCACTCTTTGACATTCAGGAGTATATGCAAATTTCCATTACAAAAAATGAAGCAGTAAACTTTGGAAAAATTACTATTTGTCTCATTCTCAATACTTTTGGCCATGTCTGTATAGGTTGAGATTAACCCAATAAATAATGCCAACACTTCAATGTAAATACATAGACATAGTTATATCTTCATAACTCTTCATGATATTAGTATTTTCTGTCATCATGGAGTGGCTCTTAAAGGGGTTTTACTATTTGAATAAATCCATTTTGTGTAAAAGATCCTGGAAAAATAAACTTTTCAAAATTGCATCGTTTCTGTATTACAGGCTGCCAACGATATAAAGTGTGTTCGGTAGTAGGCTTCTCCTACAACTGTCTGCCTTTAGTATTGTCGAGATTGTATAGTGAGCACTTCTTCCACGACTGTGCTCTTCCTGTGTTGGCATGACATTGGCTGCAGCGTTCATAATCAGCGGCCTCTGATCGGTTGCTGCCTTTTCTGTTCCGTCAAAACGAAAATACTGATGAGCAGCAACTGATCAGTGACAACATTACATCACCCATCACAGCAGCGCCGACGTTGTTGGAATGCCGCCGCTGTGAAAGGTGAGTATATATTGTTTTTATTTTCTATGGGGCAGCGAATTGATTAAGCAGGGGTTGTCCAGTAGTGTACAACCCCTTTAAGGTCTGTGTCCCTATACGTATGGATCTTTTTGTTCTGGAGCCCTGTTGTAGTCATGTCCCATCCCGCCTCTGAAAGTCTGAGTTTTCACTTAAGACCTTTGATAGTGTGCCTGTCCCTCTTGCTGTAATACCCCAGTCTTCCCCATACTTTTAAGGCGCAAGCCACTTAATGAATCAGGTGAGCCACCTAATGGTGGGCACCGCTATTTTCTCAAGCAACATATGTGGCATAGACTACATCATCATGAATTTGACCACTACCAGTCTCTGTTTTACACCATAACTGCATTTTCAAATGTGTTGTGTTAGATAATCAACCATTTAGTTAATACCGTACAATATATTGCTGTTTATACTGTACAGTACATGCATCTCCCAGCCCCCAACAAATGGACACCAGAACACCCCACATCCCTAATCCAATTTCACTGACAAAAGGACACCCAGACTCATCTCCAGATTGGGAAACGTACTTTACTAAAATGTTCCCTATGTAGTGTTGTGTAAAACGTCAGTGCAGCAAAAAGAAAAATGGCTACCAGCTCACCTCTTCCATGCAGCAGCAATAACCCTTGGTGCACGGACTGCTACTCGACAAAACATCCAACTGGGCAATGTTAATCCATCAATTAACATTGTGTAAAACCTTCCACAAAAGAGTGGAGAGCAGGGAAATGCAAATCAGAGTGGGAAGCGTCAGCACCATAAACAAAAAAAATCAAAACTCTAACTCTATTAGTTGCATCAGAGTAACATGGTGCCAATCAGAAGTAACGTTTACTGAGTGGAATTGCCTAATGTAGAACGGATGGGATGTAATTGTTGAAATAAATTCCATTCGGGCCTCTATTCGCAATATGGAGAAAGTGACTTCTGGTTGACCAGAGCAACCCATGTGATTCTACTAACCAATGGGATCACACTCCAAAAAATAAGCACATCCATGGCAAGAAAAAAATGTGAAGCAATCAAGGGTGCTGCTGGCCATTTTCATGACAACCATTAAGTTTCACACTACCTGACCATTGTGTAATAAAGCGATAGTAATCTTTACCCTATGAATATCCTACGTATTTTCCACCTTCCCTTTTTCACTTCTGTTGTGGGCTTCAAAGAAGTCCCAGACACCTGCTCACTGTCCTCCAGATTTGCACCAGATCACTGCAGCCCTCCCTGCCCCTTGAACACGTGCTCGCCCACTGTGCCCAACTGCCGATAGTTTACACCCACTCTGCCCAGAAATCTGTCACTGCTTGCCCGCTCACTTCGGCAGCTGGTCATGCTTCTTCTGGCTTCATACTGCCCTCTCTGCATGCGCCGTCTGTTGACCGTGTTTCTCCAGGTCTCTGCCACCACTCATGCACTTACTTCCCCTGGCTCCCTACCGTCCTCTCTACTCATTCAAGAAGTTCCTGCTGACTGCTCCCAGCTGATTATTGCATTTCCCAGGGCTTTGCCACCCACTCTGCCCAGAAATCTACCACCACTCGCCCACTCAATGAACCTAGCTGCTCCTTGCTTTCCACTGCTTCTTCCCTCTGTGTCCAGCACCCTGTTACCACTTGCTCACCCACTGCTCCTGCTTCATCCTGCACCCTACCACCCTTTCTGCTCCTTCAACAGGTGTTTACCCACAGCCCCCATATTTTAATCCCTTCCTCCACAACCTTGGGACTCGCTATGCCTTGCAAACTCCCATTGTTCACCCCATGACGAATCTCCAGTTTTCCCAGCTTCCTCCAGATCACAACTGCAACTGGAAAGGGAGCATGAGCCTACACTAAGTAGGTAGATAAATAAGGTATGTGCAAAAAAAATAAAATAATAATAAGTGTATATTTGTATATGTAGTGAGGCCAATATGAATTCACGATAATATTCCAGGCTATACATAGTGCGTTCCAGAACATACAAGATCTTGAGGAAGTTTGTGGCAGTGAGGAAGACGACAGCTTTCAATATAACCAAAGATCTGTATGTATCGATTTAGTTCTATCGGCTTAATATGCGTTTGATCAGACATTGTTGGACTGATTACATTACAGTCCTATTTTTGGACGGTCATTATTTACTGGTACTTCATTACCAATCTTCAGTTATTCCTATTCCGCATCTCTTTTTCTTGCTAATCATCTTTATGTAAATATCTGCAGCCTTATTTATTTGTACTACATTCTAGAATTATACATTGGATTCTTCTTGTTCTTCCCGCCTAATATTTAATCATGTGATTGGTGTTATTTTTAAATCATTTTTGCATTAATAAGTCATGGAATTTACATAATTTTATTGTGGCTCCCTTTTCTCATGTGAGTAGGTATTTAGTGGTTTTTGTTTACTTCTTGAGGAAGGTCGGAACCAGCCGAAGAGCAGAGGGTCTCCAAGACAATAGGACAAAAAGGGCTGTTTTTTCGAGAAGTCATTTACCAGCAGTGACATAGTATGGAACCTGAGCAGAAGGTAAATCTACATCAAACGCATATCACTAAATGAAGTTTGTGGTTCTGCTTCTTATCTTAACTCATGTGGCAAAGCTCGCTAAAGGGTCGATATTGAACTTTAGGACTGCTTCATCCAATAGGCGATCCTTACGCTGGCTTGGCACAATCCCCAAGTAGATACGTTCCCCCTTAGACTACAAATTGGAGGCCTCTCATACAGCCAAAACAGATCTCCTACTCTGAACTGAGGAGAGGCAACACCCCAAAACATGTGTCTGCAAACAGAATTTCTGTCTTGGCTTCTTATCCTAAGTCATGTGGCTCGGTGAAGGGTCAATATTGATTTTTATGATTGCTACATCCAATAGGTGATGAAGTTCTCTTCCCTCTGTAGAGGCTATTTGCATATTTAAATTCCCAGAGGAACATTGCATGGCCTATATGTCTCCTTATGCTGGCTTGTCACTCTCAAAGGACAAGCATGGCCTCTTAGACCCCCGGTCGGAGGCTTCTCACCTAACCAAAACAGATCTCCTGATTTGTAGTGAGGAGGGGCAACACCCTGAAACATGTGTCTGAAAATAAAGTTTCTGGTTTGGCTTCTTATTCTAAGTCATGTGAAAAGCTTTTTAAATGTCGATATTGACTTTTAGGGTTGCTACATCCAATAGGTGGTGCCAGAGATCAAGTCTTCTTCCGTCTGAAGAGGCTATTTACATTTTTAAAATCCTTTGAGATTTCCAAGGCTGGGTTGCTATATGTAAATGACTAAAGGTATCCCAAAGATGCCTACCGTATTGATTTGTATGAAGCACAAAAAGTGTAAGAGAAAAATTCCAGGATGTTTCATTTCCAATCGGGTCACTAATAGAGATAGAAGTAATATAAGAGTTTTTGTCTCCTAAGTCACCAGACAGAAGATATGAGTCCTCCCAGGACTAATGATCAACAAAGTTTAATTCATGTGGTCTCCTTAAACCATTTACAACAGTTTTCAGGCAGAATCAAGCTCAGTTCAGATGGTTGCTCCCAGTAGAGATCTTTGTATTTACAAATGGGAAGAAACCATATGCCTGTCGAAATCACCATAGACTCCTACGCTACTCTAGAAGTTATCAACTGAGCAAGTTTGCAGCAGTTTCTACTAAAACATTAGCCGTGGGAGATGGTGAACATGGAACATACAACAATTGAAGATATATGGAACAGCTCAATACACAGATTAAAAACTGAAAACTTTTACTTTAGAGTCTTTAAATTTAAGTAGCAGATTTACAGTGCAATAAAAACCTTCCTTTTGAATGCAACAAGTTTTCTTAATGATGAACATACACTTGTTAGAAACACATTGAAGGTTTTTATTGCTTTGTAAATCTGCTGCTTAATTTTAAAGAATCCACAAAAAAAGTTTTCAGTTTTTTAATCCATGGATTGAACTGGTCCATAAATCTTCAGTGGTTGAATGTTGAAATGTTGGGCAAGGCAAGGTACCGGGCTCTACTTTAAGAATTAAAAAAACTGGAAGGGTGAGCTAGCACTACTTTCCACGTTCATAAGAGAAAGTAACGAAATAACCAGCAAATGTCGAAACAAAACGTAAACTACTTCCACTTCAATGAATAAAGTTTTCTCAGGTCTTTTTTTAGGCAGTGTTCTCCAACAGTTTCAACAAAACTCTTAACAGATAAGTACCACCAATTCTCAAGAGTTCTTGATCTCACATTAGAGCTTTCATAAATATAGTACAAGGTTCCCAAGATCTCTCAGCCCTACTTCTAAAGGTTTTTTTTTTGCTTATATATACTTTGACTTTTCATGCAAACATGCTTTATCACAGCCAAAATACTGTACTTATTCTACAACGCAGGGTAGGAGCAAACGACTGTTTTCTCTCAATCCGAGAAAAAGGGTCAGATTATGCTGATCAGAGTTTGATCCATTTTTCTCAGAGGAGGAGAGAAAAAAGTTTCTCCACCTTCTCAATTTAGTCAGTCTGTGAAAATCAGACTCCACTCTGATGTCATCCGAGTGCGGTCCAATGTTCTCCACAGACCCATAGGTTTGCATTGCAGATTTTGATCTGACACTGTCACCAATTTTTTGGTCACAGGAAAAAATCAGAGAAATGTGTACAGCCCCATAGAAGATTATAGGTACGAATGCTATCCGTGAAAATCAGGGATAGCACTCATCCGATATAATCGGTCTTGTGCACAAGCCCTAAAAGGGAATATGTCAGCAGGTTTTTCCTATGTAATGTTGGGGCAGAAACCCTAATTACAGTGATGTGTCACTTACTGGGCTGTGTATTGCTGTTTTGATATAATCAGTATTTTACAAACAGGAAATTATCAATACTGGACAAATGGCCTTGTGCCTCCTAGTCCGACTACACCCCCAGCACAGAACTGATTAGCAGTTTTCTGTCGCTACACAATGTACACAGAAAACTGTGATGTCAGCGGGGTTTTACACAGCCCAACACCTGAGCTCTGCTAGATCTGCAGCAGAGAAAACTGTGACTCTAAATAATACATCGCTGGAATCAGTCTATCTGATCCTACATCATGCTGCTCTCAGATTACATAGCAAAAACCTCCTGACACATGCCCTTTAAATCTCCCAAACCTTTAGTTCAAGACGGTTTGGATTGTAATTTTTGGAGACTCTGACATGGTCAGTTTAAGTTAATAATTTCTCAGTGCATGAACTAATAAATCAGTAATCATTTTTCATATCAAAAGTGTTGTAGATATTTTTCATGGATCCATTTTTCTTTTAAGTAAAATCAGCTTCAGTCATGTGAATATATATGATTACTACTCACCCGGATGATTATCTGTAGGAATCTCCTCTTTACACCACTCATCACCCCTCACATATGTCTCTGTAGTATTAATATGGGTCATATCTACACCCTGAAATAAATATTGTAAAAATCACAGACAGATGGAGAAGTCACATCTATAATCAGCTTTAAT
This sequence comes from Phyllobates terribilis, assembly GCF_046119375.1. NCBI lineage: Eukaryota > Metazoa > Chordata > Amphibia > Anura > Dendrobatidae > Phyllobates > Phyllobates terribilis. Next base: position 47,218,280 of record NW_027362765.1, read on the forward strand.
CCTGTCGTCTCCACCGTTCTCATTACACAAGTGTGACGATACAGCTTAAAATCTTAATAATCCAGATGATTAGATTAGTTAAACCAAGAGAAATACACTATTGTGTTTAAATTGACTTGTATATGTTTGTGTATTTCTAAAGGACAGACCAGTAGTTGTATAACCCTGATTGCTATCTCCTCTTGGTTAGGTGAACAATGTTTTTTGTTACAATGCTAATTACATATTATACTAAGTCAGCTGAAAGTTTATTTACAATAGCCCATGTGATACCAACTATGTAAATAGATTAGCTCAAACAATGAGAGCTGAGCCATGTGAGTAATGCCCTCCCTAACCCCAACCTGTTACTGATGACCTTACACAGATGTAAATATAAACAGGGATGTGTGTAGTGCTGTAAGAGAATCAAGGAGAAGCAAGAGGACACACCGACTCAGACCCCATCAGCTTGGAAGCATTGATCCTCTCTGTGGGGGGCCCTGCAGAAGCGGGGGGCCACTGGTTGAGGTAGTCGGCCCTGGAAGTCTCCAAAGTCGCAGCTGTTCCATCCCAGGCGGACGGAGAAGAAAGAGTGAAACTGTGTAATGTTGTACCATCTTGGGTATTTGCTGGGACTGTTCTATGTGTTTATTGTCTGCTTTGTGGTTCAATAAGGTATTGCCACGCTGTTTTACCATCACCCTGTGTTGTCTGAGTAGCGTTACGCCCACAGAATACCCCGGGTCTTCACAACAAGTATAAAACATATAATACTGGTGGATAATACAAAAGACCTTCATAGTAGAGATGAGCGAATCTTTGAAATTCGAATGTCAACTTTGCCAAATTTTCCCATGAAATTCCACTTTCAGAGAATCTTTCAAGTTGAAAGTACTCTAAAGCCTCCAATTACCTTGAAAAATGTTTATGACATATGGTTCCCTTTCTGGGTTGATTATTCTCTTCGACATGATGAGATGTAGATGGAAAATAACAATTTAGCCTTTTTTGCTCCTTGTCTTGGGCAGAGGTTAAATTCTGCATAAATGTTCAGTATAGTGTTGGAACCAAATATGCAAAACTTGGAGATGTCAGTAGCACCTTGCCTTGTTGTGGTGGTGCATTGTCGTACTTCTAAACATTTGATGTAGATCAAATATGAAATGTCAAAAGACCTAGGGCAGCGGGAAAATGTACATGTTCTTCTCCCATCCCTTGTTGCATTCTTGTCAGCATATTTTCTAATATGATTATTATGGGTGCCCAGGGCAGTAGGATAAGTTTGAAAGTTGCTATTCTTCTTCCATTCCTCGGTGCATCCTTATCAGTGATTTTTCCAATACAATAAGTTTAGCAGCCTCTTAGAAGGGTCTCGGTAAGCAACATGTGTCCCTCATTACCTCTCAATGGCAGTAAAAAATGTCACATAAGCTCTAGTTTCTCAGCTGCATTATATTATCAGTCACCCCAGAGCCTTACTTCGCTCAAACACAATATGCAGCACTGATTTCATTTTGTCACGTCACAAATTAGCCAGTGTTAAGTCACACTGATCTGTCGCTACAAATCCTGAAGTCCGTTGTTTGCCACGTAAGAATGATTGAATGCCCACAAACTCTCTTGGCCTTGAGCACTGCCTTGTTTTCACCCCTCAAATCATTGTACTATACCTGGCTCTAATTGCTGCTGTCCATTGTGAAATGCACATTGCTACACAGTAATAATTCCATGGATCTCTTCTCACAGTTTCCGGTGAGACTTATTACCGTACTTCGAAAAATCAGGTCAGCTAGGTTTCCAAAATCGAGGCTGAGCTCATGCATTTCACAAAAGTCAGTAGAATTCACATGGTTTCTGACTGCAGATCCTGCACACTGCAATAAATCGGTCCATTGGCAACACAGAAAAGAATTGCCATACCCGAAATGCCCACACATTGTCGTCACCACATTCACAACCAAAGCTTTCAGGCATTTTTGAGCCTATTCAATCAACAGCAGCTGTGGCTTCACCTACTCCAGAGCTGACCATCTTAGAAGCAGATCTGCCCGTGGATGAATATCGACTCTGTTCTTTACTGCCAACACCACCACATTCATCCTTCCATGTCATAATCTAATTTTCTCGCCGATCTGGATTTCAAATCCTGTCCACCACACAATTCTCCTCATCACCATCATCATCCCTGACCCATCTGACATTTCTGCCAGTGTGGATAATTTCCTGAGTCTTGATCCCCATCCTAATTCTCAACTCTAGATTTCCACTGACTTTGAGTGCCACTACTACCTTGGCAGACATTGCCAGTGCCCTTACCACCATGGCTGCCAGTGTCAAAAGCATTACTAACAATACAGCTAGGCATTTAAGTCATATCTTCCATCCTCCTTCGCTTCATCTCATCCATTGCATCAACAGGAAGAAGTTGTTGTAAAATATCTACCTTAGCACCGGGAGTACATTAAAAAAAAATTACCATAACTATTATGGTGGTGAAAGGGGAGGAAAGAGCAGAACTCTGAATCAAACTGATGGTGGCACTGTCAGAGGTAACATCATTCTGTTATGATTGAGTCCATACTATCCTCTGCTCCCAAATTCTTATTGCCAGTATCTCTCTCCTAACTAGGCACACTGATTGAATGTGATTTCTGCAAAGAAAATATTGGGAAGCCTGCCCACCTCCATCTGAATTCATCTGATTCTTCGCTGGCTGATCAAATCTCCTGTAAGACTTGAAATAGCGACCAAAATTTTAAACGATTTGTGTGAAGCAAATTGCATTTTGTTAGAATTCGCTCATCTCTACTCCAGAGGCGTTCATACATTATAGCGAAGATTTCATGACACCTTCTCTCCATCTACCTGATGATCCTGAGGAACAATGAAATTGTCTTGTTTACAGTCCTGCGGAAGAAAAGGACGGGGACATCTCTCTGCTATTGTCCTCTTACTGGATTGAACTAGAAAAAACACATACAGGGATTGAATTAATTCTTTACATACAAATAATTATAGGTCATGTGTATTTAGCCCCATCTATTACCTGGTGATATGAGGGGCTGGGGAACCTCCATCATAACGTCCTTGTACAAATCTTTGTGTCCTTTTAAATACTCCCACTCCTCCATGGAGAAATAGACAGTGACATCCTGACACCTTATAGGAACCTGACACATACAATGATACCATCATTCCCCCAATCCCTTCATAGCGTTACTGTATAATGTCCCAGCATTCCCAGCAATGTCACCTCTCCAGTCAGCAGCTCAATCATCTTGTAGGTGAGTTCTAGGATTTTCTGATCATTGATGTCCTCATGTACCAGGGGGTAAGATGGAGGTCCCATTATTTTGCTCAGGGGTCTTCCCCATCCCTCAGACACAGGGGCCCGACAGCGCTCACTAGAGGTCTTCTTCACTACTGTGTAATCCTGGTTATGGAGAGACACATTAATAAATCTCACTACAGACATTTCCAGAGTCCTCACCTCTCCAGTTCTGTCCATCTGTTATTCCCATAGATAAGAATGATGTAATGTGATGTCATCAGAATCTCTCACCTCTCCAGTAAGCCGGAAGAGAATCTCTAGGGAGAGGTGTAATATCCTCTCCGCCATCCTGTCCCTATCCATCCTTGTAGGGTCAATCAGGAAAATTCTCTTATATAGAAGATCTCCACGGAGAGGATCTGATATTGTAAAGACCTGAATGGGAAGAACATGAGCCAATGTAGTTAATAAGGACAAACATATAAGGTGATAACACATGTAAATGTTGTAGTCTCTCTCTTTGTATGGACTGGAACATGAGATTTGAGATCAAAGCATCTTCACATGACCACTACAACCCATCACTATTGCACAGGTGATGTTGCATATATGTATGTTTCCATTGAAAAAATGCTGGAAAAATACGCCTGAGACTAGGCTAAACTAAGGTTGACAGAGAGGGTGCAAACCTTTAGGAAAACCTATGATACACTTTATTGATCCCGAGGGAAATTACAGTGTCAGAGCAGCAGAACATAGACATGAATTACAACATAACAGTAGAATTTTTCAAGTATAATCTCATACATTCCTATTCATGACCGGTCAGTACGATATACAATTAGAACGCCAATAATACACCAGTCACATGGAAAATTTCACACTTAGGTAGTTGTACATTCCCATAGTAGTCGGCACAAATGATTTCCTGAATGTCAACAGGAGAAACATCAGGAGTAGTTTAAAAATGAACTTTATAGAATGCAATTTAAAAACCAAGAGAATGTGAACATAAGATGGACTACGTGGCAACATGAACAGTCAGAGTACAAGCCAAAAAAACAAGCACTATGGTCATGGGGTAATTAGCATGGAGGGTACAATATAGAGCCAGTGGGAGTTGGTGCAAAAAATATTAATCAATTTTGCCAATTGTTACTAAGTAGAGATTGCACCTAAAAGTGCCCCCGTAAAGCTCAAAATAAGTGATCCTTACCCATATTGGCAGTGAGAGCCTGACCTGGAATGTGGAGGCGGAGAGTGCTGCTACAGATATCCTAATCTGTGATGAGCCCCCGGAGCACCATCAAATCCATTATCATCAAATGAAAAGAACATGTTACCACAAAAAACCTGCCTAGTGAGGGAAGCCCACCAAAACTCTCAGCCCGGGCAAGGAGGGCAGTAATCAGAGAGGCAGCACAGTGACCAAAGGTAACCCTGAAGGAGCTGCAGGGTTCCCAAGCAGAGACTGGAGTATCTGTCCATACGACCACAATAAGTTGTACATTCCATAGAGGTGGCTTTTACGGAAGAGTGTTAAAAAAAAGCCTTTACACACACAAATGGTAATGCTCGTTTTGAGTTTGCTAAAGACATGTGGGAGACTCCTCAAATGTATGGAGGAAGGTGCTGTGGTCAGAGGAGTCAAAAATTGAACTTTTTGGCAACCAAGGTAAACGCTATGTTTGGCACCGAACCAACACAGCTCATCACCCCAAGAACACCATCCCCACAGTGAAACATGGTGGTGCCAGCATAATGCTGTGGGGATGTTTTTCGGCAGCAGAGACAGGGAAAATGGTCCGAGTTGAGGGAAAGATAGATGATGCGAAATACAGTGATATTCTTGAGCAAAACCTGTTCCAGTCTGTCAGTGATTTGAGACTGGGACGGAGGTTCACCTTCCAACAAGAGAATGACCCAAAGCATACTGCTAAAGAAACACTCGATTGTATAAGGGTAAAGGTGTAAATGTTTTGGAGTGGCCTAGTCAAAGCTCAGACCTTAATCCAATGGAGAATATGTGGTCATACTTGAAGATTGCTGTTCACTAGAGGAAACCATCTAACTTGGAGGAGCTGGAGCAATTTTGCCATGAGGAATGGGCAAAATACCCAGTGGCAAGATGTGGAAAGTGTCATAGAGACGTATCCAAAGCGACTTGCAGCTGTAATTGCAGCAAAAGGCGGCTCTACAAAGTAGGGGGGTGAATAGTTATGCACACTGAAGTTTTCAGTAATTCTGCCTTTTTTGTTTTTTGCTTCACAATAAAAAGAAAACCAAATGTTCACAGTTGCAGCCATGTTCATTACATTACGTGAACTGATGCAAACCCTCAAAAAAAACAGTGAAATTCCAGGTTTTGAGGTTGAAAAACATGAAAAATGTCAAGGGGTGAATAATTTTGCAACCACTGTATATATTCTGAAGAGTAGAGCAGCTTTAAGAAATGAGGGTGCAAAGCCTCACTGGTACATAACAAACCATGCAGATAAAAAAGAAAAACTGGAGGTAACCCGAGATATGAGGAAGTTGACCACTTTTTTATTTATTAAACTCACGGATAGGAATAATTTCTTAAGGTTTGAGAGTAATCACCCCAGAAAAATGGTGGAATCCTTGCAATACTGCCAGTATTTGTTGGTTAACAGAATAGTCAGTGAAGAGTGTAACCGTGATGTACAGTATTGTTTCAGGCTATGATATAAATTTAAGGATAGAGGGTTTCCCTCCCCCGTCTAAAAAAAATGGGATTGATCGAAATACTCTCAGTTATACCAAACGAGATCAAAAGACATTGTGACGTCTCCACCTTTAGTGAAGAAAGTAACAATATTGCTAGAATTGTGAGGCGGCATTGGCCCATGTAAGGCAGATGTTTGCCTAACATTGAAGAATTTAAAGCCCCATAAGATGTTATGAGATGTAAAATATTTCTCTCCTTAGATAGGGTGAGTAATCTATGTTTTTTATATGCCATTATGGCGCACACACTTTTTTATTTTTGGTGTAATTAAGCACTTTGCACTTTATATGGTACACTATACTATTTGTCCACTAATGTTTGCAATATCTGTGATATATAAAGCCCAAGAAAAAAAAAACAAATAAATCAGTACACAGTAATAGTTAATGCTATTTTGATCAAAAAAACATAAAAGTCACCCCACAACGACAAGGTGTACCCATGGGGACAGTTTTACTACTAGAGACAGGTTACGAACGACCCGATGGGTACACCTTGTCGTGGTGGGATGGCTTTAATAATAAATAATTATGTGTGTGCTAGAGGAATATAAAGAAGAAAGGGTGGAAAGAGAAAGAATGGGATTGAAAAGGAGGTGGGGGAGGGAGAGGGGTGACAAAAGGAAAAAAAAACACGGCTTATTGAAACCAGCACTTCAGAGGAGACCACATCTACCACGAAATTCTATTTTAAGTATAATTTTCTGACAACCAGATTGCCAGGTCGTTCCCCTCACTGAATAATATACAATATGTCCATTGGCTATATTTTGTATCATAATGTTATATGCGACGTACACATGTTTTATTGATGTGTAATTATTTTTATAATCACTACAGCATTAAATGTATGGTCTTTGCACTTTGCTGACTGCTCGAAAAAAGTTCACATATTGGAACCAAAACGTCGCCACAATGAGCTTTTAAATAAATCAACTTTTGTACACTCTTTTGATGTGATGCCTCCAGTTTTTCTTTTTTTATTTGGATGGTTTGGTATGTACCAGGGAGGCTTTGTACCCTCATTTCTTAAAGGTACTGTTCTATTTTTCTAAATATATTGTCTACCAGGTGGATGACAACCATCAAAAGCTCGGATTATTTACCTACACCATTGATGAAGAGGAGAGGATTTTCAGAGAGATTGAGGGAGATACATCATTTTTATGGACACCTTACTTAATAAATCTTAAACGCAAGTATGGATTTGACAGTAGACAACTTTCTTTTCAACTCGATCTAACTACTTTGGGGGAATATTATAAGGCCAAGAGTATTCCTAGTGGGATGCATTCAAATATATGTCCAGATTTATGCCTAAATAATTATATTTTTTTGTGTTAGATTTGCCTCTAATAAATACACAATGGATATTCTGTTGTTAAAGATGGACAGCAGGAAGTACCAGCATTAAATATTATTGGGAGAGAATCACAATTAAAGGGAACCTCTCACGTGAAAAAAAGCTATAAAGCTGTAGATATGGGGTTAATCTGCAGGTTAATAGTGTTCTGAACCTGCCCGGTGCCTGTACTTTAGACCCTTTGAGCCGGGAGGAAATTAACTTTATTCCTCCCAGTAGCGTTCGGGTTTCAGTCACAGAGGCGGTGCCAGTTCAGTCACCGCTCTGTGTGTAGAGAGCGGTGGCTGTAACTGCACCCCCGGCACTGACTGACAGCAGCTCAGTATTAAGGCGGTAAACAGTAAGTGCCAAAGGCATGGTTTCACCGCCGCTCTCTATACACAGAGCTGTGACTGAACCCATACCGGCCCTGCCCCCATGACTGAAACCTAACACTGCTGGGAGGAATAAAGTTCATTTCCTCCCAGCAACATGGGGGTAAGTGCCGGTGCCGGGCAGGTTCAGCGCGCTATTAACCTGCAGATCAACCCTATATCTGCAGGCTAATAGCATTTTCTTCAGGTGACATGTTCCCTTTAAAGGAAAAAAATAACAGCTGTGGAATTGGACACTTTTAGAGGGTCTGTTACAACTCGTACTTTTAAGGTTCGGCAGGAATAGAAGGATATAAAACGAAAAAAGTGGCATAGAGATGGAGAAGATTACTGCACTGGGAATACATATAATTGGCAGAAGGATGGCTTTAAAAGAGAAAATAAATGACAATCCTTTTCTAGCGGACACGCAGCTTTTAGATCTAATGAGCACGTTTTTTCAGATGATGCGATTTTTTTTAGACAGCCCTGTGGTGACATTAAACCAAGACAGAAGGAGAGGAAGAGAGGTGGAAAGCGACACCACCATGGACAGAAAAGAAAAGGGACAGGACACCCCCCAAAGAGCAATGGTAATAGGGAAAAAATAAGTGAACTTGTGGTAAATCTATCTGATATTGAGATTTCTGTGTTAAGAGCTTAAGGACTGAGCCACTTTGTACGTTAATGATCAAGCCTCATTTTTTAAATCTGACCATTGTCACTTTATGAGGTAATAACTCTGGAACGCTTCAACGTATGCCAGTGATTCTGAGTGTGTTTTTTCATGACATGTTGTACTTCATGACATTGGTAAATTTTGGTTGACATTATTTCCGTTTATTTATGAAAATATAAAAAAATTGGTAAAAATGTGAACATTTCTCAATTTTTCAAATTTTTAATTTTTATGCCCTTAAACCAGAGTTATATGATAAAAAATAGTTAATAAATGAAATTCCCACATATTTACTTTACATCTGCATCATTTTTAAAAAATAATTATATTTTGTTAGGAAGTTAGAAGGGTTAAAAGTTGATCAGCAATTTCTCATTTTTCCAACAAAATTTACAAACCTGTAAAAATAAATTTCGGACCACATTACATTTGAAGTGACTTTGAGGGGTCTATTTGACAGAAAATACCCAAAAGTGACACCATTCTAAAAACTGCACCCCTCAAAACCACATTCAAGAAGTTTATTAACCCTTCAGGTGCTTCACAGGAACTAAAGCAATGTGAATGGAAATTAGCATTTTCACAATGGTAATAGGAGAAAATGGACCATAAAATTTGTTGTGTGATTTCTCCTGAGTACGTCGATACTCTATATCTGTTTGGGCACACGGCAGGACTCGGAAGGGAAGGAGAGACATTCGACTTTTGGAACGCAAAATTGCTGGAATCAGTAGCAGACGTCATGTTGCGCTTGGAAAGCTCCTGATGTGCCTAAACAGTGGAAACCCCTCATAAGTGACCCCATTTTGAAAACTAGACACCTCAAGGAATTTATCTACATATGTGGCGAGAATCTTGATCCCCCAGGTGCTTCACAGAATTTTATAACATTAAACCAAACAAATAAAAAATCATATTTTTAAAACAAAAATGTTGTTTTAGCCCCAAATTTTGCATTTTCAAAAGGGTAAAAAGAGAAAATGCACCATACAATTAGTTGTGCAATTTCTCCTGAATACGCCGATACTCCATATGTGGTGGAAAACTACTGTTTGGGCGCACAGCAGGGCTAGGAGCACCATTAAACTTTTGGGAAAGCAAGCAAAGATGTCTCCAGCAGGACCAGGGTTGTATATATCTTGTTAAAACTTCACTTTTAATTTCAAATTGTAAAAGCCAAGGATGAGTTACAAAATGAGCAATATAGCGGCTCTGAGGTACAGCACATTCCAACGCGTTTCAGCTAAACCTTATTCATGGAATAATGTGAGAACTAAGCCTACTAGCTGAAGTTAAATAAAACACACTTCTTGGTGATTGCTTCAGGTGTTGGATCTTTTATGCCGTGGAGCAGTAAAACACATAATAATGATCATAATAATCACTAAGCATCCCTTATGTCTGGTGTGCATGACTGTTTAGACACCATTAGAGTATAAATATAGTTAGTATATGTAGTCCTATAAAAAAAAAAAAAAATTGAAAAAAAAAACAACTAATTTTATGGAAAAAGGATGCAAAAGTCATGAATATAAGCATTGAACAATAAAGCAGTTAAACAGTTAGACAGTGCATTCTATTATGACCACCAAGGAAATATATCATCAAAGTACTGTCGAACATAAATACGTGAGACTAAGTGTACTAAGTGTATTGTAAAATGAGATCCTGTCTCACATTCAGACCTTGCGGAAATCTAGTACACAAGAGAAAAATCCAGAATGATTCTCGGTTCAGGATTTTTCTCTTGTGGTCGCCACCCCTCTCCGGCTTAAAAACTTTTTCTATTGCTTTAAATCTGAAGTTATTTAGATCTCCTTGGTGGACATTTGCAAAGTGTTTTGAAACTGCCGATTTGTTTAGGCTGTTAGGATTACATGCATCCGACATATGACGACGGATGCATATTTTTAAAGGTCCTGTGGTACAGCCTACATACTGTAGCTTACAAGCAATACATTCTGCAAGGTATATAACCCCTTCTGAATTGCAGTTTAAGAAGGTGCTGATTTTGTATATTTTTTTGGTGATTTCAGACTGAAAGGAAACACTTCTGTGTGCGTATTTGCAAGAGATGCACCTACTATGGCCACAATTATAAAACCCTTTTAAAGTGAGCCAGGTTTCTGATGAAAAATGAGAATTTTTTGTACAAAAAAGGCTCGGAGAAACCAGTGAACCTATAGTGGGAGCTTTTTTAGCTATATATTTTATGGAGCAATTGTCCATTATTTTCACTAGAGTAGGGTCCTGATTTAGCATGGGTATATATTTTTTATGATATTGACAATACTGTTGAAATGTGGGCTAAATTGTGTAGTAAACACAACCGTATTTTTCGTATTTTTAAATCTGCTTGGTTCTTTTTTGGATCGATTTTTCAATAAATCCTTTCTGTCTATATTAGCTACTATTTTTTCTGCTCTGTTTAGAATGCCTTTAGAGTATTCTCTTAAAGCTAGTCTGTTTTTAGTGCTGGAGGCTGCCTCTTGATAGCTCTTTTCTGTTGAGGAGTTCCTCTTTAACCTGATCATTTCTCCCACTGGGATATTTTTAATATTGTGGGGAGGATGGCAAGAGCTTGCTTGCAGGATGCTATTACCTGCCGTTTTTTTTCCAAAATGGTGAGATCAAAACTCGCTTCATATCATCATTACCTTCAAGTGTTACATCTAAAAAGTTAATAGATTTTTTGTCAGTGTGAGATGTGAATTTAAGATTATAATTGTTTTTATTGATATATTTGACAAAATCTGTGATAAGAGAACACAAAATTGGCTGGAATAGATAGCTAATGCCATGTCGCGCTTGGAGAGCCCCTGATGTACCTAAACAGTGGAAACCCCCCACTGACCTCATATTGGAATCTTCACCCTCAAAAATTTTATCCAGGGGTATAGTGAGGATTTTGAACCCACAGGTACAACATTAGGTTGTCATATAGATATATTTACAGTTTTTCACGAAAATGTTGTTTTAGCCCCATTTTTTTCACTTTTGGAACAGGTAACATGAAAAAAATGGACCACTCAGTTTGTTACCCACTTCTGAGCATGGTGATGCCCCACATGTGGTCAAAAAACACTGTTTGGACAAGCAGCAGGGCTCGGAACGAAAGGAGCACTATCTGAATTTTGGAACACAAATTTGTCTAAAATAGAGTTCTTGACATGCCAAAACAGAAGAAACTCCACAATTGACCCCATTTTCTAAACTGCACCACCCTAAAGAATTCATTTATGGGTGTAATGAGTCTTTTGAGCCCACATTTTATTAAAGGATTTAGTTCAAAATGAGTGTGGAAAAAATACAATTTCTTTTTTTTTTTCACAAAACCTTAATATTTAGGATACATTTTTAATACATAGTAGTGATAGGTGAGGAAATAGACCCCAAAATTTATAGAGCTATTCCTCCTGAGCTCAAATGTAACCCCATTAGTTTAGTTTGAGTGAAGGATCTGGCCCAAAAGGGATGGAGCACCCTGTGTCTTTTTAGGTGATAAATTCATATACCGTATATATGGGGTACAATGTACCCAGCATCACATTTGCCAGTTAATACGACTATACCATGCTGACAAAAAATACCACTGTTATTTCAATAGAGCCGGAAAAAATTGCATTAAAATGAAAGGCAACATGTTTCAAAATGAAGGCGTGTAACATTGTTGCAAAGCTAAGCATTCTCATAGGATAAAAGAACATCCAAGGCTGCAAACTCTCTTTTTCTAAAAAGGGACTAGTTGTACAACATCTCTATAGCACAATCAATCCCTATATGAGGGAAGGATGTGCCATGTAATGCTGGCACACTATAAAAGTTCCCTGCCCGGCAAGGTAGGAACCGCCATGTGCGCAGAACAACCCATCCTTTTACAGAACATATAATGAGGCACAGTACATATGGACAATAAGATGTATAGACCAAGGACAGCTATTGTACTAGGTATCCTCCATGAAAAACCGCCATGTCTATAACACTAAACAGTAGAAAGATTCAGAATGACTGCTTTAGATGGCATAGAATAGTGAAGAAAGAAAAATAAAATATATGCTATTCCCCTTACAGAATTCATCTAGGGTTATAGTGAGCATTAACTTTTTCATTTTCATTTTTGTATTCCAATTTATAAATGGGCGATGAAGAAATAAAAAGTGAATAAAGAGAAAATGGCAGAAGGTAGCAAGGGTAAAAACAAAAAAAAATTCAGGTACTCTAGGGAAGCGTGACGGAAACATTCCCTAATGCAGAGGCCAGGTTTATCCGGACATGTGTCACACTGGTAAATATTGGTTTCCCTCCTAACTCCATGTTTGTAACACACCCTTCATCTCTTTTGGGGTCAGCCTTGTAGGTGGCACGTGAGGGAAAATGCTGACTGGGGACAATTCTGCTGGCCTTACAAGATGATTCCCCCCACCCACCCTTGGTCTCCAAATATCAAATCAGTTTTTCAGTTCAGTACAAAAGAATTATATAGGGCTACTTGTATTAAGTGTATGGCAAGTTTTTTGTACCATACGTGAGACTTGCAAACAGCGCTGCAGTATCTGGTCCTCAAGGTCCACGCCACCCATAAATTTGTTATAATCCTGTACACAGTCTTCCAGACAGTAGAAGTTGCCCCAAATGCAGAAATGTGGCTTCTTCTGTCAGTATGGATTGATGTTAACATTAGGACATCCTTCTTGTCACGAAATTTGTAAAGCAGCATGTCCTCATTACAGAGGGCCTTAATTTTGCCTGCCTTTAATTTTTGGGTGACAGGAGTCTTGGGCAATGCTCTTTGATTCTGGCACATAGTGCCACAGGCCACTGTTTTTTGGGCAGACAGGCACTTTATACAAGTTGTACCCATTATCTAAGAGGGGATGCGCCAGATGCCAGACAATATTCTCAGCTATGTTCAGTGAGGGGGGCATTCGGGACGAACAATTTGGGTGTCTTTCCCCTCACACATCCTGAATTTGTGTGTGTAGCCAGAATCGCTTTCACACAACTTATATATTTTCAATCCGAATCGGGACCTTGTATTGAAAGGACTTGAAAAGGACCAGAGACTCGTCCACACAGATATTTTTTGGGGAATATATGTGTGGGAAAATTTGTCATTAAAATAATTTATTAGGGGCCTGACTTTGTAAAGTCATTCATTGCTGCGGTCATTGGGAAGAGGGCAATTTGCATTTGTACCCAATCACTTACAGAAGCACTAGCGCTAGATTGAACATGTTCTCACCCGCTGCACTGTTGCTGAGACTCGTCATTGATAGAACTAGTGGATGAGGATGGCATCAGTAAAAACTGCTTGGGTGTCTCACCGGCGCTGTCTGTATCAGAACAGATCATGGCGTAAGCCTCATCTGCCGTATACATAGGTGCAGCTGTTGCTATATACTGTGTATATATTTATATATGTACACACACACAGTGTGGTAGATTGGCTCACTTGGTTGCACATTGGGGTAGACACAGGAACACAGCTATTTTTTTGTCATATGGGCAAAGCTGAAAAGGCAGGTGCGAACAAGAAGACCTACAAACCTGGATCACTTACACCAGTTTTGTCAGGAGGAATGAGCCCAAATTCCGACCAACTATTGTAAGAAGCTTGTGGAAGGATATCCCAAACGTTTAACCCAAGTCATTCAGTTTAAAGGCAATGGTACCAAATACTAATGAAATGTATGTAAACTTTATACTTTACAGTAATAAAAATGCCTTAAAAGATTCTCTCTCTCATTATTCTGCCATTTGGCAAATATTAAAAATTATGGTAATCCTAATAGACCTAAAATGGGAAAGGTTTATTCTCATTTCATGTCAGATATTGAGAAAAACATGCATTTGTGTCTTTTTATATAGTGTATGTAAACCACCAGGGAAGCTCCGGGACAAAGCATCAGCCTTGACATTTTTGATCCCTGGACGAAAAGTGACAACAAAATTGAACTTAGTAAAAAAAACAGGGACTATCTGGCTTGCCTAGGGTTGAGACGTTTAGCTGACTGGAGATAAGACGGGTTCTTATGGTCAGTAATAACAGTAATAGGATGGACAGCCCCCTCCAACCAATGTCGCCATTCTTTGAACGCCAATTTGATCGCCAAAAGTTCCCTATTACCCACGTCATAATTTCTCACAGCCGAAGCCAAATTTTTAGAAAACAAGGCGCATGGACGCCACTTCCCAGGGGATGGACCCTGAGACAACACAGCTCCAACCCTGACATATCAACCTCCACAATAAAGGGTTGGGAAACATCAGGTTGACTTAGTATTGGTGCAGTGGCAAAATGATTCTTTAAGGAAGAAAAAGTCTGGAGGGAGGCATAAGACCATTTGGAAAAATCAGACCCCTTCTTAGTCATGGCAGTAAAGGGTCTCACAATTACAGAGTAATTTTGGATACATTTCCGGTAAAAATTAGTAAAGCCCAGAAATCTTTGTAGAGCCTTCAGGTTCTCGGGACGTTCCCAATCAAGGACTACACGGATCTTCTCCAGATCCATCCAAAAACCCGAAGATGACAACAAGTACCCCCAAAACTGCACCTCCTGAACAGCAAAAATACATTTTTCCAGTTTGGCATAAAGTTTAAGTTATCCCTTAATATCTGGAGCACAAACCAAAATATCGTCCAGATAGACCACCACAAACCTCCTCACCAAATGATGGAAAATATAATTTATGAAATTCTGGAATACCGCAGGTGCATTGGTCAAACCAAAAGGCATAACCAGACTCTCGAAATGTCCTTCCAGGATATTGAACTCTGTTTTCCATTCATCTGATTCTAATCAGATTGTAGCCTCCCCTTAAATCCAACTTGGAGAATACCTTAGCTCCTACAACCTGACTGAACAAATCAGGAGTCAGAGGAAGAGGATATGGATCACGGATGGTAATTTTATTTAATTCCAGGAAATTTAACAAGGAACGTAGACCGCCATCTTTTTTCTTCACAAAGAAGAACCCTGCCGCCACGGGCGAAGATGAGGGTCTGATATGTCCCTTCTCCAAACTTTCCGCAATGAAATTCTTCATGGCTTGTCTCTCAGGGCCAGAAAGATTATACAGTCTGGATTTCGGTAGTTTAGCTCCAGGGGTCAGATTAATAGGACAATCATAAGCACGATGAAGAGGCAAATCCTGACACCCCCTCTCAGAAAAAACATCCTCAAAACCAGACAGAAAAGCAGGTAATATTTCCATAGAGACAGTAGCAAAAGAAATATCTAAACAGGTCTCATGGCAGTAATCTTCCCGGCTTGCCAATCCACCAACGGATTATGTTTGACAAGCCAAGGAATACCCAAAACAATCGGTGTGGGAAGACTGTCTAGGACAGGGGTGGGCAATTAATTTTCCCGAGGGGCCACATGAGAGACTGTGACTGTTGGGGAGGGCCGAACCAATAGGCTGAAATTAATTCTGCTCAATATTAATATTAACATATTAATTCTAATTATTATTATTAATGATTACATAAATATGAATTGTGTAACTTAATATTGAGCAGAATTAAGTGTGCTGACATCCCCCTATATACAGCTTGAGCCCCCACACAGCCTCTCTATATACAGCATGAGCCCTACACAGCCCCCCATGTCCATTGAGTCCCACACAGCCCCACAAGGCCAGCATGAGCCCCACACAGCCCCCCCATGTTCAGCATGAGCCCCACACAGCCCCGCCCGTGTTCAGCATGAGCCCCACACAGCCAACCCGTGTCCTGCATGATCCCCACACAGCCCCACTGTGTCCAGCATGAGCCCCACACATCCCTCCCGTGTCCAGCATGAGCCCCACACAGCCCCCTCATGTCCAGCATGAGCCTCACACAGCCCCCTCATGTCCAGTATGAGAGCCCAAGAGCCTCCCCAGTGTCCAGCATGACAGCCCTCCCCAGTGTCCAGCATGACAGCCCTCCCCAGTGTCCAGCATGACAGCCCTCCCTAGTTTCCAGTATGACAGCCCTCCTTAGTGTCCAGCATTAAAGCCTCCCAGTGCCCAGCATGAGAGCGCCCCTGTGTCCAGCATGACAGCCCTCCTTATTGTCCAGCATGAGAGCCCCCCAGTGTCTCCAGCATGACAGCCCTCCCCAGTGTCCAGCCTGACAGCCCTCCCCAGTGTCCAGCATGACAGCCCCCCTGTGTCCAGCATGACAGCCCCTCCTGTGTCCAGCATGAGAGCCCCTCTGTGTACAGCATGAGAGAGCCCCTCTGTGTCCAGCATGAGAGCCCCCCCGTGTCCAGCATGAGAGCCTCCCTGTGTCCAGCATGAGAGCCCCCCTGTGTTCAGCCTGAGAGTACCCCCCCGTGTCCAGCATTAAAGCCCCCCCTTCGTCCAGCATGAGAGTGCCCCCCCTGTGTCCATCATTAAAGCCCCCCCTATGTCCAGCATATACTTACCTCACTCCCTGTTCCCCTGGCGCTCCTGTCTGAGAAGCACTGACTCTCCGCAGTGCACAGGCTGACGCCATCGCGTCAGCTGTTTCTAATGCTGATTGATGGAAGAGCGAGGTAGCGGCCCCTCCTCCACCAATGCATTCACAGCGGATTGAGACCGCGGATTAAGACAGCGGTGACGGCGTGTGGGCGGGCAGTGACGGCGGGCAGTGACGGCATGTATGTGAGCTGGGAAGGGCATAGTGCGGCCCGCGGGCCACTGTTATCAGCCCCTTGGCAGTCTTGGTCCACGGGCTGGACTGGAACAGCCAGAGGGCCGAATGTGGCCCGCGGGCCGCACTTTGCCCAAGTCTGGTCTAGGACATAGCAAGGAATTATTTCACAATGAACTGACCCCACTCTCAGTTTTACATTATGTACAACCTGAGTAAATGCTTTCTGTGAAAGTAGCGCCGAGTCGATGGCAAAGATGGAAATAGGTTTATCTAAAGTACAGCAAGCAAGACCATGAGTTTTCACAAACTCAGCATCAACCATGCTGATTCAGGCTCCACTGTCAACAAATACAGAAATTTTCTCGGATTTGCTCTCTAGCATCACCTCTGCTGTCAGGACAAAGCGGGAACTGCAGGTTGGCAACAAATGCACCCCTTGTTTATCCAACTCCAGACTACCAAGAGTTAATCGAGTCTCCTTTTGTTTAGGAATTAAAGGACAGGTCCCAACAAAATGACTCTTCTTCCCACTAAAAAAAAAAATACGCCTTTTTCTTGCGAATCTCCGGGGAGATGTATGATGCAGAGACACTCCCTGACTGCATGGGTTCCTCCACCTCCCCCAATACTGGTTCACCCCCAGGCCGCTCCCCTGGCAGAGGTACACAACCATGACAAGTAGGCCCCGGAGAAGGTGGTCTCACCCATCTATCCCGAAGGTGTCTATCGAGACGAATGGCCAATGACATGGCAGCCTCCAAGGACTGAGGGGTTTCATATACTGCCAAGGCATCTTTCAACCTTTCAGTATGCCCCTCACAAAATTGACTTCTAAGGCCTGAGTCATTCCATTTGGAATCCGTTGCCCATCTACGGAATTCCGAACAGTAATTCTCCGCTGACGGTGAAGTAGCCTAGACTCAGCCAAGACGACTCGGTCAGGGTCATCATAGATGAGGGCCAAAGCACCGAAAAACCCCTCCACAGACTGGAGACAAACCTAGTCCTGCAGTAAAGAAAACGCCCAAGACTGAGGATCTCCCTGCAGTAGAGAGATCACAATTCCAACCCGTTGCTCCTCATTTCCGGAGGACTAAGGACGAAGTTTAAAATACAGTTTGCAGGCCTCCTTGAATACAAAAAACTTGTCCCTACCTCCTGAAAACCTGTCCGGGAGGGCAACCTTGGGTTCAGGTTTGACAGGCCTATCTGCAGAGACCCCCACATTGGCGACCTGTAGCCTCTGATGCTGCTGCTGAACCTCACAGTGGAAGTCATTCACCTCCAGAGACAGCCTGTGCAGCAGCTCTGCGAGCTCTGCAACTGAACCCATACCAAGGGAGAAAGGAAAAAAAAAGGTCCATGCCCAAAAACACAGAGAAAAAAAAAACAAGGGTCAGTCATTATTTTTTCCTTTTCAAAATGTGCTTGGTCGGCGATAATGTCACGCAAGGTATGGAAAGACTTAGTGCAACACAAAGGGAAGAGGGAAAGGGAGCCAAGACTCTAGGGAAAGAGGGAGTAGAGACCTCCTAAGCTAGTCTAGTGTCACAATACATGAGCACATCCAGCATTATATTACTGTACATATACACATGGCAGAACTGGGGGAAGGGGGGCATTATCTCCGGGAATGGAGGGGTTAATGTCCCCTGTATACATGAGCACATCCAGCATTATATTACTGTACATATACACATGGCAGAACTGGGGGAAGGGGGCACTATCTCCGGGAATGGAGGGGTTAATACCCCCTGTATACATGAGCACATCCAGCGTTATATTACTGTACATATACACATGGCAGAACTGGGGGAAGGGGGCACTATCTCTGGGAATGGAGGGGTTAATGTCCCCTGTATACATGAGCACATCCAGCATTATATGTACTGTACATATACACATGGCAGAACTGGGGGGAGGGGGCACTATCTCCAGGAATGGAGGGGTTAATGCCCCCTGTATACAAGAGCACATCCAGCGTTATATTACTGTACATATAGACATGGCAGAACTGGGGGAAGGGGGCCATTATCTCTGGGAATGGAGGGGTTAATGCCCCCTGTATACATGAGCACATCCAGCGTTATATTACTGTACATATACACATGGCAGAACTGGGGGAAGGGGGCCACTATCTCTGGGAATGGAGGGGTTAATGCCCCCTGTATACATGAGCACATCCAGCGTTATATTACTGTACATATACACATGGCAGAACTGGGGGAGGGGGGCACTATCTCCAGGAATGGAGGGGTTAATGCCCCCTGTATACATGAGCACATCCAGCGTTATATTACTGTACATATACACATGGCAGAACTGGGGGAAGGGGCACTATCTCCAGGAATGGAGGGGTTAATGCCCCCTGTATACATGAGCACGTCCAGCGTTATATTACTGTACATATACACATGGCAGAACTGGGGGAAGGGGGGGCACTATCTCCAGGAATGGAGGGGTTAATGCCCCCTGTATACATGAGCACATCCAGCGTTATATTACTGTACATATACACATGGCAGAACTGGGGGAAGGGGGCCACTATCTCTGGGAATGGAGGGGTTAATGCCCCCTGTATACATGAGCACATCCAGCGTTATATTACTGTACATATACACATGGCAGAACTGGGGGAAGGGGGGCACTATCTCCAGGAATGGAGGGGTTAATGCCCCCTGTATACATGAGCACATCCAGCGTTATATTACTGTACATATACACATGGCAGAACTGGGGGGAGGGGGCACTATCTCCAGGAATGGAGGGGTTAATGTCCCCTGTATACATGAGCACATCCAGCGTTATATTACTGTACATATACACATGGCAGAACTGGGGGAAGGGGGGGCACTATCTCCAGGAATGGAGGGGTTAATGCCCCCTGTATACATGAGCACATCCAGCATTATATTACTGTACATATACACATGGCAGACCTGGGGGAAGGGGGCACTATCTCCAGGAATGGAGGGGTTAATGTCTCCTGTATACATGAGCACATCCAGCGTTATATTACTGTACATATACACATGGCAGAACTGGGGGGAGGGGGCACTATCTACAGGAATGGAGGGGTTAATGTCTCCTGTATACATGAGCACATCCAGCGTTATATTACTGTACATATACACATGGCAGACCTGGGGGAAGGGGGCACTATCTCCAGGAATGGAGGGGTTAATGTCTCCTGTATACATGAGCACATCCAGCGTTATATTACTGTACATATACACATGGCAGAACTGGGGGGAGGGGGCACTATCTACAGGAATGGAGGGGTTAATGTCCCCTGTATACATGAGCACATCCAGCGTTATATTACTGTACATATACACATGGCAGAACTGGGGGAAGGGGGGGCACTATCTCCAGGAATGGAGGGGTTAATGCCCCCTGTATACATGAGCACATCCAGCATTATATTACTGTACATATACACATGGCAGACCTGGGGGAAGGGGGCACTATCTCCAGGAATGGAGGGGTTAATGCCCCCTGTATACATGAGCACATCCAGCGTTATATTACTGTACATATACACATGGCAGAACTGGGGGGAGGGGGCACTATCTCCAGGAATGGAGGGGTTAATGCCCCCTGTATACATGAGCACATCCAGCGTTATATTACTGTACATATACACATGGCAGAACTGGGGGAAGGGGGCACTATCTCCGGGAATGGAGGGGTTAATGCCCCTTGCGCCCAGTAATGGGGTCTCCACATACCTCCACCTGCAGAGCCGCCACCACATATATGGCTGTTCTGTGCGCACAGGACCTGTGATGAGGTCATAGGAGGGGAGGAGTCAGGGGTCACATGATCAGGGGCCTCAGTGGATGCAGGACTCTGCTGTGCTGGTTGTCATGGTGCTGGATGAGGTGAAGGTTATGTGTGGGGTCAGGAGGGGTTTACAGTGTGGATGTAGCAGAGCCGCGTGTGTACGAGGTGTACGGAGAGGAGCCGCGCGTGTACGAGGTGTACGGAGAGGAGCCGCGCGTGTACGAGGTGTACGGAGCTGAGCCGCGCGTGTACGAGGTGTACGGAGCGGAGCCGCGCGTGTACGAGGTGTACGGAGAGGAGCCGCGCGTGTACGAGGTGTACGGAGCTGAGCCGCGCGTGTACGAGGTGTACGGAGCGGAGCCGCGCGTGTACGAGGTGTACGGAGCGGAGCCGCGCGTGTACGAGGTGTACGGAGAGGAGCCGCGCGTGTACGAGGTGTACGGAGAGGAGCCGCGCGTGTACGAGGTGTACGGAGCGGAACCGCGCGTGTACGAGGTGTACGGAGCGGAGCCGCGTGTGTACGAGGTGTACGGAGCGGAGCCGCGTGTGTACGAGGTGTACGGAGCGGAGCCGCGCGTGTACGAGGTGTACGGAGAGGAGCCGCGCGTGTACGAGGTGTACGGAGCGGAACCGCGCGTGTACGAGGTGTACGGAGCGGAGCCGCGTGTGTACGAGGTGTACGGAGCGGAGCCGCGTGTGTACGAGGTGTACGGAGCGGAGCCGCGTGTGTACGAGGTGTACGGAGCGGAGCCGCGTGTGTACGAGGTGTACGGATCAGAGCTGCGTGTGTACGAGGTGTACGGAGCGGAGCCGCGTGTGTACGAGGTGTAGGGAGCGGAGCTGCGTATGTACGACGTTTATGGAGCGGAGCCATGTCTGTACAAGGTTTACGGAGAAAAGCCGTGTGTACAACGTGTACGGAGCGGAGCTGTGTTTGAGTGAAGTGTACAGAGCAGAGTCGTGTGTGTGTGATGCCTTGTATTCCTGTATTATATACACACACAGCAGATTTGCGTGTAGAGGCCTGTTTAGAGAAGCTGACCAAACCATGTGGCCATAAATGAGAGGTGAGCACATGATCTTTCCTCGCTTACACACTGTGCAATGTGGATACAAATAGTAAGATGTGAATGACGTCCGATTAAGATGAACGATTTCTTACAGGATACCGTATATTGTGACTGCCATCGAATACATAAAACTTTTTACGATCACATTTTTTATTGCTTACATGATTAACTCTTTGTCTAAATGAACATTAACCCCTTACCGTTGGGGTCGATTTTGCACTTTAGTTTTTTCCCTCCCCTTCTTCAAAGAGTCATATCTTTTTCATTTTTCCACTGATTTAGCCGCAGTGGTACTTGGTGTGTCCAAAATCTCATTGCACCATTCCGCCCCTCAATTAAAATTCTGCCATTTCAACCAATTGGCAACAAGCGATTGTGTCACAGTGGGGCCAGTAGGTGCACAAAACTGTGTTATCCTGGATCATGCACCTTAGCTCCAATCTCTGCCATTGGTGGCAAATACCAGCTGTATAGCACAGTCAGCATCTGCCAGGTATAGTACAGGCTTAGCACCTGAGCCAGCATTCAATATGTGCCATACATGTATGCCAGGTGTTGGGAGGTCATTGAATGGTTTGTCCACTACTAAGAAATTGATGACCTAACCTGAGAATAGATGATCAATAACAGATCGTTGTATACAGTGGGGAAAATTAAGTATTTAGTCAGCCACCAATTGTGCAAGTTCTCCCACTTAAAAAGTTGAGAGAGGCCTGTAATTGACATCATAGGTAGAACTCAACTATGAGATACAAAGTAAGAAAACAAATCCGGAAAATCACATTGTCTGATTTAGAAAGAAATTTTTTTTAAGTTTTGGTGGAAAATAAGTATTTGGTCAATTACAAACAAGCAAGATTTCTGGCTCTCACAGACCTGTAACTTCTTTTTTAAGGCTATGTGCCCACGTTGCAGAAATGAAGCAGAAAATTTCTGCTTCATTTCTGCATGTCCTTCCCCGGAAAAACGCTTGCGTAATTTGACAAGCGTTTTACACGCGTTTATGATGCGTTTGGGACATGCGTAATTGCCTTGCGTTTTTTATTGCCTTGACAAGGCAATTCCGCATGCGTAAACGCAAAATTAATGGACATGCTGCGGATTTTTGAGCGCATCAAAAATGCTGCGGATTTTCCGCAGCATGGGCATTGAAATTGCGGATTCTCATTGGGGACCATGGGGGACGGATTACCAAGCGTTTCACCAGCGTTTACGTTGCGGAAATTCCGCAGCATATACGCTTGTAAAACGCTACGTGGGCACATACCCTAAGGGGCTCCTCTGTCCTCCACTCATTACCTGTAGTACTGGCACCTGTTTGAACTTGTTATCAGTATAAAAGACACCTGTCCACAACCTCAAACAGTCACACTCCAAACTCCACTAAGGTGAAGACCAAAGAGCTGTCGAAGGACACCAGAAACAAAATTGTAGCCCTGCACCAGACTGGGAAGACTGAATCTGCAATAGGCAAGCAGCTTGGTGTGAAGAAATCAACTGTGGGAGCAATAATTAGAAAATGGAAGACATACAAGACCACTGATCATCTCCCTCGATCTGGGGCTCCACACAAGATCTCATGGGGTCAAAATGATCTCAAGAACGGTGAGCAAATATCCCAGAACCATACGGGGGGACCTAGTGAATGACCTGCAGAGAGCTGGGACCAACGTTACACAGGCTACCATCAGTAACACTACGCCGCCAGGGACTCAGATCCTGCAGTGCCAGACATGTCTCCCTGCTTAAGCCATTACATGTCCGGGCCCATCTGAAGTTTGCTAGAGAGCATTTGGATGATCCAGAAGAGTATTGGGAGAATGTCATATGGTCAGATGAAACCAAAGTAGAACTGTTTGTTAGAAACACAACTCGTTGTGTTTGGAGGAGAAAGAATGCCGAGTTGCAACCAAAGAACACCATGCCTACTGTAAAGCATGGAAGTGGCAACATCATGCTTTGAGGCTGTTTCTCTGCCAAGGGACCAGGACGACTGATCCGTGTACATGAAAGAATGAATGGGGCCATGTATCGTGAGATTTTGAGTGCAAACCTTCCATCAGCAAGGGCACTGAAGATGAAATGTGGCTGGGTTTTTCAGCATGACAATGATCCCAAGCACACCGCCAGGGCAATGAAGGAGTGGCTTCGAAAGAAGCATTTCAAAGGTCCTGGAGTGGCCTAGCCAGTCTCCAGATCTAAACCCTATAGAAAACCTTTGGAGGGAGTTGAAAGTCCGTGTTGCCAAGCGACAGCCCCAAAACATCACTGCTCTAGAGGAGATCTGCATGGAGGAATGGGCCAACATACCAGCAACATTGTGTGCCAACCTTGTGAAGAATTACAGAAAACGTTTGACCTCTGTCATTGCCAACAAAGGATTTATAACAAACATACTTATTTTCCACCAAAATTTGAAAAAAATGTATTTCCAAATCAGACAATGTGATTTTCAGGATTTGTTTTCTCATTTTGTCTCTCATAGTTGAGGTCTACCTTTGATGCCTTTCTCATCTTTTTAAGTGGGAGAACTTGCACAATAGGTGGCTGACTAAACATGTTTTTCCCCCACTATATCTTACACCCAGCACCCCCACAGATCAACTATTAACAACTTCGGTAACAGACTAATGTAAACAGTGTTGTGGTAAGACGACTCGCTCTGCCGCTTCCGGAAGTAGACTCAGGTTTTGTCTGCAAGCTTTATTAAACGGCATAAAGCCCTGCACTCCAGCAAAATAAACACAGCCTTACTGGCAAAACGACAAAACAAAAGAATAAACGATAGCAGAGTCCATATGCGTATGGGATTTGCCCACACAGGCTTCTGGGCTGGAGATAGAGTCTGCTATAGTGACCTCTTCCACCTTGCCTTCGGGAGCGGCTCCCAGGCAAGGAGTTTCCACAGTTTCCCGGTCCCGCCACACAGTCAGTTCACATGGTATACTTGGTGCTGCTTTCTTCGGCCAGGCTGGTGGACTCGGTAGTTCACTTCACTGAGTTTCTCCACCACCTCATACGGGCCTTGCCACTTGGCTAGGAACTTACTTTCGACAGTGGGAATGAGAACCAGAACGCGATGCCCAGGTGGAACTTTCTCAGCCTTGCCAACCATATATACACCCTCGCCTGGGCTTTCTGCGCCCGAAGATGTTCCTTCATGATGGGCTTCACTTTAGCAATTTTCTCCTGTAACTGGGCGACATGTTCGATGATGGTCCGGTGGGGCGTGACCTCGGCCTCCCAGGTTTTCCTTGGCGATGTCTAGGAGACCCCTTGGATGCCGGTCATATAGAAGCTCGAACGGAGAGAACCCAGTGGAGGCTTGGGGAACTTCTCTGATGGAGAAAAGTAGAAATGGAAGCAAGTAGTCCCAGTCTCGACAACCCTTTTGAGCATCGCTTTCAGGGTCTTATTAAAACGCTCCACCAGGCCATTGGTCTGCGGATGGTAAACGAAGGTTCGCCGCTGGGTAATCTGAAGAACCTCACACAGCTCCTTCATCACCTTGCTCATGAATGGGGTTCCTTGGTCCGTCAGGATTTCCTTCGGCAGGTCGGTCCTGGCAAAGATGTGGACAAGTTCCCGGGCTATGCTCCTAGTGGATGAGCTCCTTAAGGGTATCGCCGCTTCGGGTACGGGGTCGCATAGTCCATGACGACCAAGATGTATTGATGGCCCCGGGCCGATTTAACTAAGGGACCCACGAGGCCCATGGCAATCCTCTCAAAGAGAACTTCTATCACAGGTAGTGGAACTAAGGGACTACGGAAGTGGGAGGTAGGCGCGGTTATCTGGCAGGTGTGGCAGGACCTACAATAGTTTAAGATCTCCCGGTAACATCCTGGCCAATAAAACCTCCTCACTATTCTGAGTTTTTTCAAGCCCTAGGTGTCCCCCCAGAATATGTGAGTGGGCCATGTCTAATACCCTCCGACAGCAGGAACTAACAGCTGTTCCACTACCTCTTCACCTTTCAGTTTGGTTACCTAGTATAATAGCTCTCCCTGAACTGCAAAGTGTGGGTACCTTGTGTCCGCCCCCGGCTCTTGGGCAACACCATTACAAACCATAACATTGTCCCACGCCCCTTTCAAGGTCAACTCCCAAACTTGAGCTGCCCCAAAGTTCTCTCTTGGCACCTCTAATTCAGGGAGGGTGGCCTCCTCAGTCACAGTCTCGTCCTCGTCACCGACAAGGACACACAGTGGAAACTCATCCACTTCCGATGTCTACCGGGGTATTTCTCTAGGGTCCTGGCTTTTGTCCCCGTGACTGAGTCTGGATCCCTTCCCCCACAATTCCCAGAATAAGGGAAAATCGCGCCCCAATATGACGGGATGTATCAGGTCCTTGACCACCCTGACCTCGTGCGATTGGGTGCCACAGTCTGTCCTGTCACTCTGGCCACCAGGCAGTTCTTGGCGTCCCGATGTATGCAGCTGACGCCCACAGATCTGGCGGGGATCAGATGGTGGGGAAAGTTGGCACTGATCAAGGTCACAAGCCTCCCAGAGTCCAAGAGCCCCAAGACCATCACTCCCATTAACGCACGCATGCGGCCCCTCGCCAGGTTGTCAGTCCACACTGCAGGCTGGGTAAGCATAGTATGAACATTGTCTGCCTAGGCTGCAGTCCATTGGCTAAGCAGATGTATGACACTGGGCGGCTACGTGTCCCGGATTGCGACATCGCCAACAGATCACATCCTTCACAACAGTCCTTGCAGCCACTTCAGTGGAAGTGGAACGTCCCCCAGTTGTGGCTCTGAACCCCTTCCGTGGTGAACCCACCCCCTTTTGGGCACTCCAGTAAGGGGAGGTGGTTATGTCGGGTTTCCACAGGGATTTTTCGACCACTTGGTATCTCTCTACCAGACCTATGAGGTCGTCTGCGTTCCGAGGGTCACCCTGGGCAACTCAGGTCTGCACCGGCCTGGATAGGGAATGGATGAACCTGTCCATCACCACACGCTCAACCATCTGGGCAGGTGAGGAAGAATCTGGCTGCAATCATTTCTGTACAAGATGTAACAAGTCAAACATCTGTGAGCGTTGAGGTCTGTCGTCAGCATACGCCCAGTGGTGGACCCTTTGTGCTCTGACAGACATAGTCACTCCTGAGCGTGCCAATATTTTGGTTCTTAATTTGGGGTATTCCTTTGCGTCCAGTAAAGTCAGATTGTAATAAGCCTTCTACGGCTCCCCAGTCAAATATGGCGCCGGAACCTCCGCCCACTGCTCCAGCGGCAACTTCTCCCGTTCCGCCACCCTCTCAAAAACAGTCAGGAACGCCTCAACATCATCCCCCGCGGTCATCTTCTTACCGTCTTCCTGACGTATGCGTCATCACCTGGACTTGTTGGAGCCGTCGCCTTGCTATGAATCACCTCTGCAAGTAACTCGATCTGCTGTTGCTATTGGCGATGCTGATTCTGTTGCTGTTGTTTCTGGAGCTGAACCTGTTGTATCAGCAGCTTAGTGGTCTCTTGTTGCTGCTGTAGCTGCTCATGGTGCTGCTGCTGCATGCTCTGCTGGCTCTGCAAGTGCTGCTGCTGCATGCTCTGCACCAGGTGCTTAATTAGCTCTTCCATGCTGCCGGACGTCTCCTGGTGGCTGGCAGCCTTCACCCAAGACATCCACCGGTCTCTGTAGCAGGTACATGTGTTCCTGGAATCTTGCACGCACTCTCGCACTAACTGTGGTAAGATGATTCGCTCGGCCGCTTCCGGAAGTAGACTCAGGAACCCGGGTTTTTTCTGCAGGCTTTATTAAACGGCATACAGCCCTGCACTCCAGCAAAATAAACATAGCCTTACTGGCAAAACAACAAAACAAAAGAATAAACGATAGCAGAGTCCATATGCGTATGGGATTCGCCCAAACAGGTTGTAGTCCCAGCTTCCAGATCTGTCCTGAGCTGAAGCTCTCCCAGTCTAGAGACCTTGCCTCTCCAAACCACAACAGAAAAAAAAAACCAGGACGGAACTTTTAACGTTGCTCTGCCACATCCTGAGAAGGAGGTATAGAGAATGAATTTCCTCCCATCTCTATGTCATTCCCATAAAACCACACCTTTAAAAGAGTTAACCCTCAGCATATAACATGCTGGCAGAAAGTTTATTGGTTTCAGTTCACACAGGCTAGCAACCTGCGTGAAACATACCTCCCCTCATATATCATACCAGTGACTCTGTCACAGTGTACACAGCAGAATAACATAGCTCCATACACAGTGTAGTAGATACACCTACTGCAGCTCATCTACTATTCATTTATGCATATGCAAAAACTAACCGATTTTCATCCGTTTTTCTTGATTGCAAGAAAAAAAAAAATCTCAAGCTTCTAGCTAGTCAGTGAAAATCAGAAAGCACATGGCTGTAATTCAGATGATGTCAGTGCGGTGTATGGTTTTTGTTTCTTTACACTAAGCCATAACCAATGTTATTTAGGGAATGGGTGAACTGCAGTAACAAAAGGGCCACGCAAGGGTGGGAAGGGCATCTTTAATATCCCCACCTTTCTGCGTTTCTCCTTTGTCTGTGATTGCTTTTGCTGGACTCTGTGAGTCAAGAGAGGTTCTACGGGGAGGTCCATATCTCTCTTCTTCTTGCTTCCTCCTTGGAAGAGGCTCAACTGGGACAGCTCCTACAACTGCACGACTCCCTGGTTTTATGGAAATGTCAGATTTGTGGGTAAACACTAACTGGAGTGACTCAAGCTTGTTTGTAGAAGCCAAAGACTATCCACAATCTCATCAGAGCCAAGGATGAAGAGGAGAACATACCAGTACTTCATGCTGACATGCTTATTGTGGTTCCCCTGAGGAAGAGGTCCATTCGACCTAAAAATGCATTGGGAATGAACTATAATCTATTTTTATTCTTCTGAATCCTGTGAATTACTTACCCACATTTCTCCCTTTGGTACATATCCATGTTGGTTTATCCAACCAGCGAAACAGCAGCAGCTGAGATATTGCTATCTAAGGCTATTTAATTGCTGTGGTATCACAGCATCACAAGGTGAGCACAAAAAAACGCAATAAATACGCATGCTATGTGGTTGGTGCTCGATGGATGCTTTTTGTCAATTCCTAGTCTCAAAGACTATCAAACTCATCACAGCCAAAGTTGAAGAGGAGAACATTCCGGTACTCCATGTCGACATGCTTAAAACCGTGTGGATTAATGAGTTGTCGAACAGGTTGACTAACAGGCATAAGGTCTGCTGCCAAAGCAAATAAAATGATGGGATGCTTTAAAAGAGACAGATGCTTATTAGTGATGATCGAGCATGCTTGTTGCTCGAGATTTACGAGCATGCTCGGGCGAGTACCTATTATCTTCAGCGTGCTCGGGGGTTAAGTTTTCGTCGCTCCGTGAACATGATTTGCGACTGTTTGACAGCTTTAATACATGTGAGGAATGCCTGTTTTTCCAGCATTCCTCACATGTATTAAAGCTGTCAAACAGTCGCAAATCATGTTCACGGAGCGACGAAAACTTAACCCCTGAGCACGCTGAAGATAATAGGTACTTGTCCGAGCATGTTCGTAAATCTTGAGCAACGAGTATGCTCGATCATCACTAATGCTTATGATTAGAACATAGCTTTGCCTCTATACAAGTCACTAGTCAGGCCACACTGCATTGCACACTGTCACAATTCGGCAGTCTGCAGTGATGTAGAGTGCAGACTTTTTGGTTCAGTCCGAAAACAACCTTTAATCCTTTGACTGTTGGAGAGCAATGTGTATTTTGATGACACATCATCCCATTTGTTTGTTGTGTGGTGGCAGCATGTTTTGTATTTTGGGTTTGTAGACTGTTTTGGTTATGATTTATGCTCAATTTTCGCCCACCTTACCTACATTATGTGTATGTGCTGCTGGCACTAGAGACCCCGCTCTCTTGCTCTTTGAATAGGCTACTTGCATACCATTCTATCACATGTAGTATAGGAGACTCGCTAACCATTTGATTATTTCAATTATCTCCTATGAAAGGATCATTTTCCGAAACAGAAGGTGACCTAACAAATTCCAAAAAGTCTAGAATCCATGGTGTAATTTTCCCTTCACTATTTACAAGCAAAATCTCTACCAGTTCTGCCCCAATTCCATAGTTTATGAAGCATTATCATTCTTTATCAAAAGAATAAAGAAAAAATAAGATCGCCCATGCACAGAGAGTTACAATAAGTTTTCAAACCAAACATTTATTAACAATTGTCAAGTTACAGAAGCACATGCAAGGCTTCAAAACAATATGCCAAACTCTATTCATAAATCAAAGATACTTTAGATGTTTTTAAAATACATTTTGCGCTAATGCACGTATATGGTCCCCCCCCCCACAATCAAAAAATACCCCATTATTTCGGTCATATTAACACTGACAGGCAATCAAATCTTACACGGTATATATATGATGATGTTATGTACATGATTAATTACTTAGACAGCCATTTTTCTTTTTTTCCTTGCTCTTTTAATTATTCGTCAACATAGCCATAAACATACCATAAAAAGCTAAGAGCGGTAAAAAATTTCAAATTCGGTGGAATTGGAAAAAAACTTCACTTTTGCAGTTTTTTGGGGTTTGTTTTTACAACATTGGCTTTGTGGTAAAAAATTAACTGAGTACTTTGCTCTATGGGTCAATATTGTTTCATGTATTAGTTTTGTTAACTCATTTAAAAAAGATAATAATTACAATTTATAAAAACAAAAACTCCAAAACCTTTTTTAAAAAAAAATGTTTTGGTCAACGGAATTCTATAAGGCCTTGCTTTCTTTCTTCGTGGGACAAGCTGTAGTACCATTTTGGGGTCCATATGAATTTGTGATATTTTTTCATTAGAGGAGATGTAAGAAGCATCAACTATTCCGCCACTTTGATATTATCTTTTTTATATTTTATTAGTTTGGACAATTACACACACAAAAACGTAAAATGAACATATTTGATTTTGCTAAGATTTCACCTTATGGTTTAGGGATGATGGGGTGTATTTAAAGATTTTATATTTATTTTTTTATATTTTACATTGTTTGTAACATTTTTAGGAAGTCCGCTCCTGGGACATGAATCTATTTGATCGCCTATACAAAACACTGCAATACTTCAGTATTGAACTGTATTGTTAAATTGACCATCTCTATAGCTGTAGTAATATGGCAGACATATTCATTAGGCCCCACAGCTGCCTTGACAGCCCGCCGGCAACCACTATCATGTAGTGTTGGGGCATCAGAAATGATATCCCGTTCCTAAAATATTAAATGTTGCTGTCACAATTGACAGAAGAATCTAAGAAGTCAAACTGTTGCGTATAGAGTTAACTCCAATCACATCAGTTACTCTCATTTGCCGGATGTGTGACACAGTCAGCACCTATGGAGAATGTAGTAGAGTCAGTTCCGCTTTATGACAATGAAAATAATTTTTCCCCTGTATGACTTCTCTTATGTTTAATAAGGTGTTATTTAACTGTAACATCTTTCCCACATTTTGAACATGAAAATGGCTTCTCCCCGGGGTGAATCTAACAAGCTTTGTCATATTTCTATCACAAATCCCACATTCTGAACATGAAAAGTGTTTTGTGTGAATTGTCCTATGTTTAGCAAGAATTTTATTGTAAAAAAAAAAACTACAATATTTTAACCATGATAATGGTTTCCTTTGTGTGAGTTTTTTGATGCTCAACAAGATTTGATTTCCGTGTAAAATATTTCCCACATTCTGGGCATAAATATGGCTTCTCACCTGTGTGAGTTTTCTCATGAGTAACCAGATGAGATTTCCTTTTGAAACATTTTCCACATTCTGAACATGAAAATGGCTTCTCCCCTGTGTGAACTACTGAATGTGTGACAACATGAGATTTCCGGCTAAAACATTTTCCACATTCTGGACATGAATATGGCCTCTCCCCTGTGTGGATTCGCTCATGTATAACTAAATCAGATTTATGGGTAAAACATCTCCCACATTCTGAACATGAAAAAGGTTTCTCTTTTGTGTGACTGCTTTGATGTTCAACATTACTTTGGCTATTATTTCGTTTAACAGTCTGTGATGAATCATAAGATAGCATCCAATTATAAAGATCAGAAGATAGATCTTCGCTGTAAGAGGTTGAGTTTGTGTCTGGGATAATGGCACGCTCTTCATGTGCATCTTGTGTGATATCGTGATCTTCTGCTTTAATATCTGAAGACATCACATGTCCCTCTAAGTTTATCATACTGTCACCTGCCAAGAATAAAACACAGTTAGCAAGGGGTTTCTATCAGGAAAGACCAGGAGCTACTAGGGTAAGATTTACCCAATAAATTCTGCCATAGCTTACATGCAATTGCACAGATATGAGAAGTTAGTTATATTTTGACCATTGTCATGGTATTATAAGTGTATTATGGAATACCACATGGACTGACTTCTAATTGCGATTTGGTAAGTTGTGATCTTGCTTGATTTCTTCCTGTAACTGTTAAATTTTTGCTATGATATTCTGTGACAATACTTTCGCTGTACTTTTTACATCATTGAATTTATTTTTGGGACAAATTTCAAATTGATTATTTTTTTTTCAGCTGTGTAATATTAATTGCTTTAACTAATTTTAAGCATTGGTCAATATTTTTCCCTTCTGATCAGTATCAGTAATATAATGTACAATATATCTGCCTTAAAGGGGTTTTCCATTTTCAGGAAACCCCCATTCCCTCCAGGCTCAGTTTGCTTTTCTTTTGTGCCTTAACCTCCCAGCTGCTGCTTCCAATGTCTGTTATTATATGCAGTGCTGATGGCATGTTGACAGTGCTACTGCTGTCTGTGAGCTCAGCAGATATGCCTGAGTAGACGGCATGACCCTGTGAACTCACAGATTAGCTGTTGCGCTGTCGAAGAAACGTCAGCGCTGCACACGAAAGCAGACATCGAGAGTGGCGTCAACGACTTAGCACAGGACCCAGGGAGGTGAGTAAAGCAGTTTGTTTTTGTTTTGTTTGTTTTTTTTTAAACAAAGCTGCGCCTTGGGACAGAGGGTTTTTCAAGCTAGAAAATCCCATTAAGTCTGTGGTGGTAACACAGATCACAGAAAGGACCAGTAGGTCATGATGTAAGAACTCTGGGTTATTCTCTTACAGTTTTACACTTCTTTGCTTATGCCAGCATCTTCATAGGGGCATGTTTTAGTCAGTCTGTAACTGCTATTTTACAATAAAAAGACAGTTTTAAAAAGTACTGGGCTAAGTTTGACAAATCTTAAGTACTGACGTAAACATTAAACAGTTCAGGTTTCTAAAGGAAAATTTTGCCAGCGTCTTCTTGAATGCTAACATTTATTGAAATTCCAACATGTAACAATACCAATCGGCCGGCACAGAGCTCTTTCTCGAGAGCAGGGCTGTGGAGTCGGAGTCGTGGAGTCTGAGTTAGTTTTGGTTGGAGTCGGAGTCGGTAGAAATGTACCGACTCCGACTTTAAAAAAAAATTTATTAATATTTCATAATTGAACTTTCATATGAATTTTATAAATATTACTCAAATATATATGTTCTATCAAACTATGAACAACAGTGATAAGCAGTTCTGCTGGAGATAGAGACATTTCTTACTTCTTGTGTGTCACTGTTCTCCACTGCCCTTATCTAATCTTATACTTGGTTAACCTCATGCTGCCCCAACCCCCCTACTTACAATGTATTAAACTGAAAGTGAAAATGTGTTGCAAATTCTTAGTAGTAAAGGTCCTCCTCTAGACTAGATGTTTACTAGGTGTGCGTCTTCCAAGCATCTCACAGCTGCTACTCAGAAGAGGAAGACTGTAAGAAGTATTATCCTTTCAACAAACTTTGCATCAGTTAACTGTGAGTACATGAGGAATAACAGTATTACTGACCACTATATCAGTTGTACGACCTGGCAATAATTTTGTACAATTGTTTTTAGGAAAAACAATTGTCATTTGGATTGTGAATGCAGAATTAAAAACCTGAGAATGTCAAAGAAGCGTCACATTAAATCAGCTGTATTTGAACATTTCACCATCACTCAAGATAGAAAACATTATGTCTGTCAGTGTATGACAAATGATCCAGACGAAAACAAATGCTGTGAAGCCAAGATCAGTGCATATTCAGGCAAAGATAAAAATGTTCCTACCAGAGCTTCTAATCTAAAGAGACATTTACAGCGCTTTCATCCAGAAGTACTGAAAGCAGTGGATGGGAAAGACTGCATCCAAACCAATGAACCAGTGCCCAGCTCTTCCAGCCAAACAAAGGAGCAGAGAACTTTGCAGCCATCAGTTGCAAGATATTTTGTCAGTGACAAAGTTACTGTGACAATGACAGTAGATACATTTAAAAAACAGATCATAGAGCTTGTTGTAAAGGATAGTGTGCCTATTTCATTATTTTCACGACCAGCTTTTATGTGTCTGAATGGGGAAATGGCCCGCAAGCTTGGTGTTTCTCTGGAGAGAGAGAGTATTAGAAAATTAGTAATCGAAGAAGCTTTTAAACAAAAGGAAGAACTTAAAAAAAACTCTCAAGGGACGCTTTCTGTTTCTTAAAATGGATGCCTGCACACGTCACAGAGTGAACTATTTTGCCATCAATGTCCAATTTGTTTGTGACAAAAATGAAATAGTTACCAAGACATTGGCAGTAAAAGACACCAAAGCTCATCACACCAGTGAGTTTCTCCAGGTCTTGGTGGAAAAGGTTCTGCAAGACTATGAACTTAAAAAAGAGAAAGTTCTTTCTGTCGTAACTGACAATGTTTCAAATATGATAAGTACTATTAAGCTAATGAATGAGAGTAATGATGGTGACCAGCAGCTAGAAGAACATTCTGGGTCCACAGACACAGAAATGTTTGAAATAGAGGAACACAGTATTGTAACTGAGGAGCAAACTGAAGTTGCTTCAGATGAACAGCAACATGATAGTTTAGATGATCTTGTTGAAACTGTGTCAATACGTTCTTTCATTCATCACATGCGCTGTGTTGTGCATACGCTACAGCTGGCTATAAGAGACAGTCTGCAAGAAGGACATGCTGCTTCACTGATTGGTAAGGTGAGAAAATTGGCTACTGTTTCCAGAACCCCTAAAGTTGACTCAATTTTGAAGAGACATGCTGGAAAAGGGGCAATTATTGATCAAGCCACACGATGGGGCAGTACTTACTTAATGATTCAGCGCTTGGTTGAACTGAAAACCTTTCTTGTAGATATGGCTAACCCTCAACTGACGCTAAATGAAAGTCAGTGGAATCAGGTGACTGAGCTGGAAAAATTGCTAGAGCACCCATTTACAGTGACTAAAAAATTACAAGCAGAGGACTTAACTCCAGGTATTTTCTTAAAGGAGTGGAAGAACCTGATGTTTCGCCTGTCCCAAAGAGGAGGGTTAATTGCAAGTGGCATTGCTACATCAATGAAACGGAGAGGAGCTACTATTACAAAATAACATTCTTTTGGCAGCTGTTTATGTAGACCCAATGCATCGGATTCTTCTAGATGATCAACAGCTAACTAAAGGAAAAGAAGCTCTGTTTGAAATAGCAGTAAGGATGAAAGGGTTGCAGAACAGTCAGGAGGAACAAGAAGAATTTGGTAGTCCTGCCACATCTTCACCCTCATCATCAACTGATGAAGAATTTAATTTCGAAAAATATTTGGATCACAAGGACCGTGCAAAGCGTTCCCGCATAGAAGAGTCATCCCCATCAAAGAACACAGCCAGTACATTTCAGCAGAATTTTTCATGTGCACTAAAAGAAATTGAGAAATTTGACCGTTCATCAAAAATAACAGTGCAACAAGCGATTCCTCTGTATCCTGACATTGTCAGAGATGTTGCCCGAGTGGTTACTGCTTTGCCACCAACCCAAGTTAGTGTAGAGAGGTTGTTCTCTGCTCTCAAAATAATTAGATCAGATTTGAGGGCATCCATGAAGGAGGATCTGACAGAGGCAATACTTTTTCTGAGGACAAATTTATAGATTTCTTCTTATTAACTGCATAACAGTGTTTATTGCATATTTACTTACAAGAGTTTAGAAAAGTTTATAAAAGTTATTTGCTATATTCTTATTGTATTCTAATAAATATAGTTTTTGCTCTAAGTGGTCTGATTACTTATATGATGGTGAGAAACTGAATAAGCACGATGTTAATATTTTACAACAGTAAATTTATTGTTACGAATTGGCCATTTATGAAGGAGTCAGAGCCGGAGTCGGAACCTGATAAAATCCAGGAGTCTGAGTCGGAGTCGCAACTGTGGCTTACCGACTCCACAGCCCTGCTCGAGAGCACTTGAGATAGTTCCTTCTTGAATTACAAAATACTGTCTATAACAAGACCATTAAAAATATCTGCAATGAGACATTTTAGGGCCCTGTACAGTGAGATAGGTCAGAGCCCCAGGGTAGGTGTGGGGGTTAGTGTTGTCTAAGTTTTACTGGATCCCCTAGTCTTCGCTCTTAACCCTGCAAGGAGGTATGGACTTTGCTTCAGGATAATCCGTAGTTCTCGGTTCCCAGAATAGTGACAAATAAGAAGAAGTAACACTGATGCAGTAGTAGAATAGGCAAAAATGGAGCCAAGTGTCATCACTTGGAGAGTAGTCAAGATGCAATAAGCCATAAGTTAAAATTAAAGTGTAGTCTGAAACTCGAGGGTCATTGCCAGGAGTAGAACAACATGAACGAGCCAGACAATCCAAAAAAAGAAGACTTGAGTTTCATCAGGAACAAATTTGAGGTCTGAATCAGGATCATGAACACAAAAGTCAATAGCGATACACAGGAACAAGCACCAAGAATAGAATGTAATCACAGGCAATGTATAGGAACAGCAGAGGAAATAAGCCAGACCAAAAGCAAAGGAAGAATCTGGTGGCATAGCAATCAACCACAGATTTTAGAAAAAGCTGATATGACAATAGTATCCTTCATTTAGGGACCCTCTTTTATGGCTCGGCATAAGAAAAAATGTCAAATTCGAATTTTAAAAAGTTTATAAAAGATAGAACTTTTTAGAAAGATGTTTTTAGACAGCCAGAATCTATTCCTCAAAAAAATTTGGGACCTGGATATTGATGCATGGCAGCACTCTTCTTTGACTTGAAATACTTGTGAGCCTGTGTCCAAATATATTCTATTTCACGATAAACATCCACAAGCCCAGGTATGTGGCAATTGGATCCTGGAGGTGCTCCCGCATAAGAGATGAGTTTCCAAATAGCAGCTGGACCTTCCGATGTTTGGTGCAGTCAGAATGTGGATTGAACCACAGAGGGTAAAAAACTGGCAGTGGAATATTATGGCTTTATGAATTGCCCGTCTCAAAGGCTAGTTACTAGTGCACTCAGAGAGACATGGTTGTATTGGGCAGTCTGCCAAGATCATAGCTCCAACCATTAATGAAATATTGCTTGAGGACCTGGTTGATCTGCCCTATCTGACTATTAGTCTGTGAATGCTTTACTGAACGAAAGTTCAGGACAATCTTCAAAGATTTACATAGTACCCTCCAGAACTTGGCGACAAACTCTAGTTGCTGATACAAAATTATGTGAGCATAGAGACCATGGAGAAGAAAGATCTTCTTCAAGAAGGTCTAAAGCAGCTGAGGGTCTGAGAGTTTCCCAGACAACCGGACTGAAGGAGGATATTGATTTCATGCAACCTGCTGCCATATGTGACCAAACAGCTTCTTATCTTAATCAGCCAGACATCTAGATTTGTTAAGCCCAGAGAAATACACTATTGTGCTGACTTGTGAATGTATGTGTGTTTCTTTGGCTGGTTAAGAACAGTGACTCTGGGTGAAACAATGATGTTTGTTACTATGCTAATTGCATATAGTACTAAAGCCAGCTAGATGTTGATTTAAAAAGTCCCCCCTACTATACCAACTATGTAAATTGATTAAGTGCACAAACAGTGAGACCTGAGCCCTGTGGAATAATATCATCCCTAACCCTTGACCTGTGAATGTGCACTTAAAAGGACATATGCCTCTGTAGCAGGAGATTTGAAACAGAGAATTGAAAGAGACTTTACAGGGAGAATCAAAAATCAGACTCTCTTCAGACCATCAGCTTGGTAGCATGGCTTTATCCAAAGAGACACAGATATGGATTCTACATGATTCCAGCCTAAGGGTATATGGCCCTAACTGTAAAGATACAGATCTGCTCCACTGACCATCAGAGAGCCCGTGGCTACATTTTGGGAGACCAGGTTGGGACGATGAAGTCACCTGGCCGCATGGATATGTTGTTTGGGGTTGCCAGGTGGGACCCTTCGGTCACCTGGAACCCATAGAGACATTCCGAGAAGCCAGATTAGGACCAGCCAGTCATCTGGCCCCATGGAAACTCCCGGAGAGGCCTTGTACCTTGATGGACTGTCAGCTTCCTAAGCTTGCCGCTACCTTCTCTCTGTGGGGGCCTGCCAAAAGTGAGGGGCCACTGGTTGAGGTTGTTGGCCCTGGAAGTCCCAAAGTCGCAGCTGTTCTATCCCAGGCGGGCCAGAGGAAGGGTGAGACTGTGTAATTTTGCACCATCTTGGGTATTTGCTGGAACTGTTCTATCTGTTTATTTTCTGTTTGGTGGTCAATAAAACATTGCCACACTCTTTTACCCTCACCCTGTGTTGTCTGAGTAGTATTATGCCCACGGAAAACCCAGGGTCATCACACCATATATTACATTCTGAGTTTACAGGCTATTAAATCACATACCAAAGGATGAGTGATATTCTTTCACTGTGAAGCCTGTACGTATGAACTTTGTCAGGACAAAGAAACGTGGTGTAGAGGCCATAATGTTAGCCATATGTTTACCCTGAAAAAATCTCAAGCTGTGGACTAAATATATGCTTAATATTACCAAAGCTTATGGTGGAAATATCCAATTAGGACAAGGATTGATGTATAGTTAATGGTCTAAATGGATAATAGAAGACTATTCCTTTGTTCTGTGAGCATTCCTCGAAGCACAATGAAAGTGTTAAATCTCCCGGCCATATTAAAGCCTATCAAATCAAAATGGTCAAATTTGCTATTTTCAAGATGTATTCCAGCAGCACAAAGTTCATAGTGAAACCTGGGCAGGAGATAAATCTGCAATAAAATCTTTTGAGATTTCCAAGGCTGGGTTGCAACAAGTAATGACAAGACGAGACCCAAAAGGTGCCTACCTTAAAGATTTGTACTAAGCAAATTAGTATAAGAGTGGTAAAAAATCCAAAAATTTTATTTCCAACCTGGCTACTAATTGATGTTCCTATATTCACATTTGCATCGTTTGACATAAGGTAAAGCTTTAATACTAGAGGCAGGTTAGGACTATCCCGATGGGTATACCTTGTTGTGGTGGGATGGCTTTTATGCTTTTTCGATCAAAATAGCGATAACTGAGTACCTTGTGTTATTTACATGTACTATTACTGTTTACTTACTGTACAGTATATGCTCTTTTTTTTCTTGAGTTTTGTTTGTGAAATGGCCACAGTGTGAACATGCTCTTACACTTTGCACGTATACCAGCTTATAGTCCTGCTCAGTTTTTTTGGTTTTGCTGTAATTTCTTGTATTTTGTGGCCCCCCCTTTCTGAGCTAAGTATTTCATCTGTATAGCCTCCCATGGATGGGTGTCTCAGTCGGGCCCTGTCCAGCTCTGCCATTATACACATTGACGTCGTATGACATATGGTAAGGTGTTAACCCCTTAATAACATCTGACGTACTAATACGCGTCTGTGCCCTGGGACTTAAGAGCCAGACCCGTATTAGTACGTCATCGCGATCGCGCGCGCACACAGGCTGTGCGGGCGAGATCGCCGCCGGGTGTCAGCTGATTGTCACAGCTGACACCCGGTACTATGTGCAGGGAGCGGTCCTGCACCGCTCCCAGCACATTAACCCCCGCGATGCTGCGATCGAAGTCGATCGAAGTCGATCGCGGCATTGCGGGGGCAAGGGGAGGTGATCGGCGATACTCACCTCCTCTTCCGGCTTCCAGCGCAGTCTGCAAAGGCTTCCCGGGTGTTGCCATGACGACCCGATGTCGTCATGACAACATCCGGGTCACCAGAGAGCAGGAAGATTGCTTGGACATGCGCAGTGCATCTCCAAGCAATCTTCACACTGTGCACTTCTGACAGCCTTCATGGCATAGGGATGGTGCTCCATTCCTGTGCCATGCAGGCGATCAGAAAAAAAAAAGTGAAAGTCCCAGAGTGGGACAAAGTAATAAAGTGTATAAACTGTGTGAAAGTGGAAAAAAAAAAAAAAAATGTGCAAAAATATTATAAAAAAATAAAAAAAATAATACACCAAAAATAAAAATATAATGTACCCATCAATAAATATTATTATAAAAAAAATTAAAAAAAAACAATAAAAGTACACATATTTGGTATCGCCGCGTCCGGAACAACCTGACCTATAAAACTGTCCCACT
Organism: Phyllobates terribilis; assembly: GCF_046119375.1. NCBI lineage: Eukaryota > Metazoa > Chordata > Amphibia > Anura > Dendrobatidae > Phyllobates > Phyllobates terribilis. Next base: position 47,258,658 of record NW_027362765.1, read on the forward strand.
AGTTAACCCCTTCAGTGAACACGGTAAAAAAAAAAAAAAAGAAACGAAGCAAAAAACAATGCTTTATCACCATACCGCCAAACAAAAAGTGGAATAACACGCGATCAAAAAGACAAATATAAATAAAAATGATACCGCTGAAAACGTCATCTCGTCCCGCAAAAAACAAGCCGCCATACAGCTCCATCAGCCGAAAAATAAAAAAGTTATAGCTCTCAGAATAAAGCGATACTAAAAAATATTTTTTTCTATAAAATAGCTTTTATTGTGTATAAGCGCCAAAACATAGAAAAATGATACAAATGTGGTACCGCTGTAAACGTACTGACCCGAAGAATAAAGCTACCTCATCAATTTTACCACACGCGGAACAGAATAAAAAAAAAAAAAAAAAAAAACAATTCCTGAATTGTTGGTTTTTGTTTATTCTGCCTCCCAAAAATCGGAATAGAAAGCGATCAAAAAATGTCACGTGCCTGAAAATGGCACCAATAACAATGTCAAGTCATCCCGCAAAAAATGAGCCGTCACATGACTGTCTGCCAAAATCTGGAAAAATTATAACTCTCAAAATATGGCGATGCAAAAACTAGATTTTACAAAAAATGCGTCTTTTAGTGTGTGACAGCTGTCAGTCATAAAAACCCCATATGATTCTGGCATTGCTGTAATCACACCAACCCGAAGAATAAAGTCGTCTAATCACTTATACCGCACAAGGAACGGCGTCAAAAATAAACTCTTGGGTTAGGATTGGGCTAGGGTTAGGGCTGGGTTTGGGGCTAGGGTTGTGCTGGGGCTAGGGTTGTGCTGGGACTAGGGTTGTGCTAGGGTTAGGGCTGGGGTTGGGATTTTTTTCAAAAGTAAGAAAAAAAGATGACGATATGGCGACTAGTGTTGAGAGCAAGTGCTCGCTACTTGAGTTTGCATCGGGTGCTCTGGTATGCATTGAGTATCGTGGGTATTTGAGTGACATGCTCGAGTCTCTGCCCCATATGCTTCGCGGCCAAAAAACTTTACGGGGATTGCCTGCCATGCACGAGCGATCCCCGCATGTTTTTTTTTGGGTGTCTAATAACCATGAAACATGCGGAGCAGGGACTCGAGCATGTCACTCGAGCACACGCTGTACATGGTGCATACCTGAGTTCCCGATGCAAACTCAAGTAGCGAGCACTTGCGCTCAAGAATAATGACAACTTATTCAATATGATGACCTAATGTAAACAAATTCTGTGCCGTACCTCTGGGTTCAAAATGTTCACTATACACCTTAATAAAATCCTTGAGGGGTATAGTTTCCAAAATGGGGACAATTGTGGGGGAGCTCCACTGTTTAGGCACATCACGGGCTCTCCAAACGCGACATGGTGTCCGCTAACAAATTGAATGGAAAATCGACTCAAATTGTTAGCGGACGCCATGTTGCGTTTGGAGAGCCCCTGTGTGCCCAAACATTGGAGCTCCCCCACAAGTGACCCCATTTTGGAAACTAGACCCCCCAAGGCACCTATCTAGATGCATAGTGAGCACTTGGAATCCCCAGGTGCTTCACAAATTGATTCGTAAAAATGAAAAAGTGAAAAAAAAAAACACTTTTTCATTTTTATGAATCAATTTGTGAAGCACCTGGGGTTCCAAGTGCTCACTATGAATCTAGATAGGTGCCTTGGGGGGTCTAGTTTCCAAAATGGGGTCACTTGTGGGGGAGCTCCAATGTTTGGGCACACAGGGACTCTCTAAATGCAACATGATATCCGCTAACAAATTGTCGGCTCAAATTGTTAGCGGATATCATGTTGCATTTGGAGAGTCCCTGTGTGCCCAAACATTGGAGCTCCCCCACAAGTGACCCCATTTTGGAAACTAGACCCCCCAAGGCACCTATCTAGATGCATAGTGAGCACTTGGAACCCCAGGTGCTTCACAAATTGATTCATAAAAATGAAAAAGTGTTTTTTTTTTCACTTTTTCATTATTACGAATCAATTTGTGAAGCACCTGGGGGTTCCAAGTGCTCACTATGCATCTAGAAAGGTGCCTTGGGGGGTCTAGTTTCCAAAATGGGGTCACTTGTGGGGGAGCTCCAAAGTTTGGGCACAGAGGGGCTCTCCAAACGAAATGTGGTGTCCGCTAACAATTTGAGCCGATTTTCCATTCAATTTGTTAGCGGATACCATGTTGCATTTAGAGAGTCCCTGTGTGCCCAAACATTGGTGCTCCCCCACAAGTGACCCCATTTTGGAAACTAGAACCCCCAAGGCACCTATCTAGATGCATAGTGAGCACTTGGAACCCCTAGGTGCTTCACAAATTGATTCGTAAAAATGAAAAAGTGTTTTTTTTTTCACTTTTTCATTATTACGAATCAATTTGTGAAGCACCTGGGGGTTCCAAGTGCTCACTATGCATCTAGAAAGGTGCCTTGGGGGGTCTAGTTTCCAAAATGAGGTCACTTGTGGGGGAGCTCCAAAGTTTGGGCACAGAGGGGCTCTCCAAACGCAATGTGGTGTCCGCTAACAATTTGAGCCGATTTTCCATTCAATTTGTTAGCGGATACCATGTTGCATTTAGAGAGTCCCTGTGTGCCCAAACATTGGAGCTCCCCCACAAGTGACTCCATTTTGGAAACTAGACCCCCCATGGCACCTATCTAGATGCATAGTGAGCACTTGGAACCCCTAGGTGCTTCACAAATTGATTCGTAAAAATGAAAAAGTGGTTTTTTTTTCACTTTTTCATTATTAGGAATCAATTTGTGAAGCACCTGGGGGTTCCAAGTGCTCACTATGCATCTAGAAAGGTGCCTTGGGGGGTCTAGTTTCCAAAATGGGGTCACTTGTGGGGGAGCTCCAAAGTTTGGGCACAGAGGGGCTCTCCAAACGCAATGTGGTGTCCGCTAACAATTTGAGCCGATTTTCCATTCAATTTGTTAGCGGATACCATGTTGCATTTAGAGAGTCCCTGTGTGCCCAAACATTGGAGCTCCCCCACAAGTGACTCCATTTTGGAAACTAGACCCCCCAAGGCACCTATCTAGATGCATAGTGAGCACTTGGAACCCCTAGGTGCTTCACAAATTGATTCGTAAAAATGAAAAAGTGTTTTTTTTTCACTTTTTCATTATTACGAATCAATTTGTGAAGCACCTGGGGGTTCCAAGTGCTCACTATGCATCTAGAAAGGTGCCTTGGAGGGTCTAGTTTCCAAAATGGGGTCACTTGTGGGGGAGCTCCAAAGTTTGGGCACAGAGGGGCTCTCCAAACGCAATGTGGTGTCCGCTAACAATTTGAGCCGATTTTCCATTCAATTTGTTAGCGGATACCATGTTGCATTTAGAGAGTCCCTGTGTGCCCAAACATTGGAGCTCCCCCACAATTGACCCCATTTTGGAAACTAGACCCCCCAAGGCACCTATCTAGATGCATAGTGAGCAGTTGGAACCCCCAGGTGCTTCACAAATTGATTCGTAACAATGAAAAAGTGTTTTTTTTTTCACTTTTTCATTTTTACGAATCAATTTGTGAAGCACCTGGGGGTTGCAACTGCTCACTATGCATCTAGATAGGTGCCATGGGGGGTCTAGTTTCCAAAATGGGGTCACTTGTGGGGGAGCTCCAATGTTTGGGCACACAGGGGCTCTCTAAACGCAACATGGTGTCCGCTAATTATTCAAGCAAATTTTACAATCAAAAAGTCAAATGGCGCTCCTTCCCTTCCGAGCTCTACAGTGCGCCCAAACAGTGTTTTTTCCCCAAATATTGGGTATCTGCGTGCCCAGGGGAAATTGCACAACAAATTTTGCGGTCCATTTTTTCTTGTTACCCCTGTGAAAATAAAAAAAATTGGGTCTAAAGTAACATTTTTGTGAAAAAAGTTAAATGTTCATTTTTTTCTTCCACATTCAAAAAATTCCTATGAAGCACCTGAAGGGTTAATAAAGTTCTTGAATGTGGTTTTGAGCACCTTGAGGGGTGCAGTTTTTAGAATGGTGTCACTTTTGGGTATTTTCTGTCATAAAGACCTCTCAAAGTGACTTCAAATGTGATGTGGTCCCTAAAAAAATGGTTTTGTAAATTTTGTTGGAAAAATGAGAAATCGCTGGTCAACTTTTAACCCTTATAGCTCCCTAACAAAAAAAAATTTTGGTTACAAAATTGTGCTGATGTAAAGTAGACATGTGGGAAATGTTATTTATTAACTCTTTTGTGTGACATATCGCTCTGATTTCAGGGCTTAAAAATTCAAATTTTGAAAATTGCAAAATTTTCAAAATTTTCGCCAAATTTCCATTTTTTTCACAAATAAACGCAAGTGATATCGAAGAAATTTTTCCACAATCATGAAGTACAATATGTCACGAAAAAACAGTCTCAGAATCAGGGGGATCCGTTGAAGCGTTCCAGAGTAATTACCTCATAAAGTGACATTGGTCAGAATTGTAAAAATTGGCCCGGTCATTAACGTGCAAACCACCCGCGGGGCTTAAGGGGTTAATACTAGAGACAAGTTAGGACCGTCCTGATGGGTTGACGTGTTGGGATGGCTTTTATGCTTTTTTTTTTTTTTAAATCAAATTAGAGTTAATTAAGTACCCTATGTTATTTACAGTTGTGCTCAAAAGTTTACATACCCCAGCAGAATTTTTCCTTTCTTGGCCTTGTTTCAGAGACTATGAATGATAACAAAAAAACTTTTTCTCCACTCATGGTTATTGGTTGGGTGAAGCTATTTATTGTCAAACTACTGTGTTTTCTCTTTTTAAATCTTAATGACAACCTAAAACATCCAAAAGATCACATACCCTGGTGATTTTGGCCTGGTAACATGCACAGAATTTGACACAAATGGGTTTGAATGGCTACTAAAAGGTAACATCCTCACCTGTGACCTGTTTGCTTGTAATCAGTGTGTGTGCATAAAAGCTGAGTGAGTTTCTGGGATCCAAACAGACTCTTGCATCTTTCATCCAGCCACTGACGTTTCTGGATTTTGAGTCATGGGGAAAGCAAAAGAATTGTAAACGGATCTATGGGAAAAGGTAGTTGAACTGTATAACACAGGAAAGGGATACAAAAAATATCCAAGGAATTGATAATGCCAGTCAGCAGCGTTCAAACTGTGATTAACAAATGGAAAATCAGGGGCTCTGTAAAAACCAACCACGTTCAGGTAGACCAACAAAAATTTCGGCCACAACTACCAGGAAAATTGTTTGAGATGCAAAGAAAAATCCACAAATAACATCAGCTGAAATTCAGGACTCTCTGAAAACTAGTGGTGTGGCTGTTTCAAGATGCACAATAAGGAGGCACTTGAAGAAAGATGGACTGCATGGTCGAGTCACCAGAAGAATGCCATTACTGCGCAAATGCCACAAAGTATCTCGCCTACAATACGCCAAACAGCACAGAGACAAGGCCAAGAAAGGAAAAATTCTGCCGGGGTATGTAAACTTTTGAGCAAAACTGTACATGTACTATTTACTTGCTGTAGGGTATATGCTTTTTTGATTGTTTGTGGATGGGGGGGGGGTAGTCTACCAATTGAAGAACTAGACTCCTTTTGAGCCAGTCTGCTACCTTAGCATCAGCCCTAAAATAAGGTGAGTGTGAGAAAATAGCCAAAGATTAGCAGATACCGATATAAAACACAAGTTACCCAGATAGCCATATTTAAATTCTTCTTCTCCTAAGCTCTTCGCTATGCATAATCTCTAACAGTTTCTAGAGGACCACCAATTCTCAAATTTCATGATCTTCCATCAGATCCTCCCACACAATATTATTCCTCAATAATCTAGTACAAATTTCACCAGATTTCTCAGCGCTAACTAAAAAAAGGTTTTTCTTATGTATATATACTTTTAATGCGAACATGGTTTATCAAACTGATTATACAACTTAAATCTCCTCAAACTTTAATTCATAACAATTCGGATTGTAACTTTTAGAGGCCTCACAAGGAAGGATCCTGTTAATTATTTCTCTGTGCAAGAACTAACAAAAAGATGATAATCAGAGACAATTGAGAATTGTTTTGCTAAGATATACACATTAGATCTCTAGTCCCAATTTTTTTTATTTCAACAAGATGGTGGCGACATTCATGATCTGATCTTACTTTGTTGCCTCAGACATTTATCTCAACATGGAACATGATGAACTGAAGGCATCTGTATTCTATATATTTTTCACAGATCCATTTGAAACAAAATCAGACACAGTCGTGAGATTGTAACCTCAGCGACTACTACTCACCTGGGTAGTCATAAGTAGGAACCTCCTCTTTAACCCTCTTACCACCCCTCACATATGTCTCTGTAGTATTAATATGGGTCAGATCTTTATCCTGAAACAAATATTATAAAAGTCAAAGACAGATGGAGAAGTCACATCTATGATCAGCTCTAATCCTGTTATCTCCACCGTTCTCATTACACAAGTATAAAACATATAATACTGGTGGATAAAACAAGACTGAGCACAAGACCTTCACAGCCATCTACACATCATAGGGGAGATCTCATGACACCTTCTCTCCATCTACCTGATGATCCTGAGGACTTCTGGGACTTTTTTCTGCACAGGCCTGTGGAAGAGGAGGACGGGGACATCTCTTTGGTGTTGTCCTCTTACTGGATAGAACTATAGGAAACATACAGGTACTGCTGTCATTATTGGTTGCCTATAAATGTAAGGATATTGCATTTTTACTTTTCGTTAAAGGGGATGTCCACTACTCAAACAACCCTATCTCAATCAGCACGTTTGCCACCGTAAAATAATACTCACCTGAGCAGGAGTATACGACCACGGCCCCACTATCAGTATTCGGTCAGTATTTTTTCTCAGGAGTGGGAGCCAAAACCAGGTGAGGAACAATCAGGGAAAAGGTATAATAGAAACAAGTCACCAATTCTGCATTTATCACCCACTCCTGATTATGGCTCCCACTCCTGAGAAAAAGTACTGACCGAATACTGACCAAATACTGATAGTGGGGCCGTGGCCTAAATATAAGTGTAAGTGTTGCTATTTTACGGGGACAATCGTGCTGATTGAGAATAGGTTGCCCAAGTAGTGAACAACCCCTCTAAGGGGGAATATATATGAAAAAGCTGACATAAAACCGAGCCTCAAACAACACAAAATGATAGAGGCCAGTGACTGAGGAGAATCTGTGACTTCTATGCATTTAGTAGTTACTACTCACCTGTGCTGTTATCTGTAGGAATCTCCTCTTTACACCACTCATCACCCCTCACATATGTCTCTGTAGTATTAATATGGGTCAGTTCTTTACCCTGAAACAAATGTTTAAAAAATCACAGTAACGTAAAATGATTTACAGTACAGACCAAAAGTTTGGACACACCTTCTGATTTACAGATTTTTCTGTATTTTCATGACTATGAAAATTATACATTCACACTGAAGGCATCAAAACTATGGATTAACACATGTGGAATTATATAGTTAACAAAAAAGTGTGAAACAACTGAAAATATGTCTTATATTCTAGGTTCTTCAAAGTAGCCACCTTTTGCTTTGATGACTGCTTTGCACACTCTTGGCATTCTCTTGATGAGCTTCAAGAGGTAGTCACCGGAAATGGTTTTCACTTCACAGGTGTGCCCTGTCAGGTTTAATAAGTGGGATTTCTTGCCTTATAAATGGGGTTGGGACCATCAGTTGTGTTGTGCAGAAGTCTGGTGGATACACAGCTGATAGTCCTACTGAATAGACTGTTAGAATTTGTATTATGGCAAGAAAAAAGCAGCTAAGTAAAGAAAAACGAGTGGCCATCATTACTTTAAGAAATGAAGGTCAGTCAGTCCGAAAAATTGGGCAAACTTTGAAAGTGTCCCCAAGTGCAGTTGCAAAATCCATCAAGCGCTACAAAGAAACTGGCTCACATGAGGACCGCCCCAGGAAAGGAAGACCAAGAATCACCTCTGCTTCTGAGGATAAGTTTATCCGAGTCACCAGCCTCAGAAATCGCAGGTTAACAGCAGCTCAGATTAGAGATCAGGTCAATGCCACACAGAGTTCTAGCAGCAGACACATCTCTTCAACAACTGTTAAGAGGAGACTTTGTGCAGCAGGCCTTCATGGTAAAATAGCTGCTAGGAAACCACTGCTAAGGACAGGCAACAAGCAGAAGAGACTTGTTTGGGCTAAAGAACACAAGGAATGGACATTAGACCAGTGGAAATCTGTGCTTTGGTCTGATGAGTCCAAATTTGAGATCTTTGATTCCAACCATCGTGTCTTTGTGCGACGCAGAAAAGGTGAACGGATGGACTCTACATGCCTGGTTCCCACCGTGAAGCATGGAGGAGAAGGTGTGATGGTGTGGGGGTGCTTTGCTGGTGACACTGTTGGGGATTTATTCAAAATTGAAGGCATACAGAACAAGCATGGCTACCACAGCATCTTGCAGCGGCATGCTATTCCATCCGGTTTGCGTTTAGTTGGACCATCATGACCCCAAACACACCTCCAGGCTGTGTAAGGGCTATTTGACCAAGAAGGAGAGTGATGGGGTGCTACGCCAGATGACCTGGCCTCCACATTCACCAGATCTAAACCCAATCGAGATGGTTTGGGGTGAGCTGGACCGCAGAGTGAAGGCAAAAGGGCCAACAAGTGCTTAGCATCTCTGGGAACTCCTTCAAGATTATTGGAAGACCATTTCCGGTGACTACCTCTTGAAGCTCATCAAGAGAATGCCAAGACTGTGCAAAGCAGTCATCAAAGCAAAAGATGGCTACTTTGAAGAACCTAGAATATAAGACATATTTTCAGTTGTTTCACACTTTTTTGTTAACTATATAATTCCACATGTGTTAATTCATAGTTTTGATGCCTTCAGTGTGAATGTACAATTTTCATAGTCATGAAAATACAGAAAATCTTTAAATGAGGTGTGTCCAAACTTTTGGTCTGTACTGTAGATAATTAAAGAAGCACACCCAGTTTAGTTTTTTTTTTTATATAACTGCACCCCCATCTGGTAGTGTCTCACACTCCGCACTTCTCTTGTACACGGAGTACTTACTTCCCTACAGTTCAGCTTCCAGTTTCCATCTCTTCAGCTTCCACCTTGATTCCCAGATCTCATCCTACATGTTATTCCTCTATTCTCTAATACCAATCCCATGATGCATAAGAAAAGCATCACATGACCATCTAGTGGCTGTACCATATTTATCTGATGAGAGGACACTATGATGATCCTTCCTATATTCCCCTAAAGAATCTAAGATATTTTGCCCTTTTGCACCTTTTCTTCTGAAATAAAAATAAATAAATAGTGACTTTTTTTTTTGTTATATAAGATTTATTCATTATTTCATTTGCATTTTTTTAAGCTAAATTTACTGGTTTTATCTGAATTTTTTTCTTTTTGTTTTGCACTATGGGAGTGATTTTGATTATCGAAATATTTTAACCAAATTCATTTTTAAGACTTTTCGAAACATCATAACTTTTTTGCGCAACTATACTATGACACCTTAATGGAGTATACAATTGGTTGAAATTTGCACACTTGAAGATTAACATGTGACATTTTATTGCTTTTTGAAAGTATTGTGTGCCTTTTTACTCTAGAAAAAAAAAGAAAGGGAGCCAAAAATAAGCATCTTTTGAATTTGTGACAATTCATCAAATTCATCAAAATGCAACCATTTTTATATATTTGGCACAAAGTATGACAAGATAAAAAAAATGATTAAAAATAAATGATGACTTACGGCCTATCAGTATACAGTCAGAGAGACTGGTCTGTCATCTTCATTATAACTGTAAAACAGGAGCTGTACAGTTATTAATAGTAACTGTGATATCTGTTTCTGTCACTCTTTGTAGAAAACTCAGAAGAAGATTCAGTGCGCCTGCCTGGAAAGCTGAGCATCATTGGGGAAGTGCGGGATCTCCTGGGATATTGTGGTGAAGTAGGGAGCAATGACTGGAAGGAATGCTAATGGAATGGGGGGAGAGAATTTCATAACACAGTTCACTGACTGTGACTGAAAAGTTACAGCAGCCCACCCCTATGACTGAATCCGAAGGTATGTGGGACATTCATCAAAGTGTAAAAAGTGATTTGTGCGCTAAATACTGGGACATTTTGCTTGAGACAAACATGTTAGTGATGCATTGTGCATCACTAACAAGACACTAGGGGCAGTTTAATAGCCATAAAGGACATGACAGGTTCCCTTGAAATTGCATGGATTGACCAATTAATCATAAAGTAATTTCTGCTGGCTAAGATTATTATTCTCTTCAGAGAATATAAAGCCATATAATTCCTAGGGGGTCACCATGTGATCATTCGACGCAACTGAAAAGAAGTATCAAATAGCTGTAGAAGTAACAAATAGCTGTAGGTATCCTGTATAATACCATTTTTTAGGCTCCTTCTTCCGACCAGCAGTCTCCATATACAGAAAATTTTGAGAAGATCCAGAGAACATCTAATGTGTATGGAAAACTATATTCCTATAATTTCCACCGTTCTCATTACACAAGTAAAAAACTTGTGGATAATACAAGACTGAAAACAAGACCTTCACAGCCGTCTACACTCAAATGGAAGATTTTATGACACCTTCTCTCCATCTACCTGATGATCCTGAGAAACACTGGGATTTTCTTCTGAACAGGCCTGTGAAAGAAGAGGACGGGGACATCTCTTTGGTGTTCTCCTTTTACTGGATAGAACTGTAGGAAACATATACAGGTACTGCTGTCATTATTGGTCGCCTATAAATGTAATGGTATCACATTTTTATCAGTGTCACTTTTCATTAAAGGGGTTGTCCACTACTCAGACAACCCCTACTCAATCAGCACGTTGTCTGAGTAGTGGACAACCTCCGGTGCCATTCCAGCAGTGTTGGCACTTGCTCACCTAATGCTCACGCGCCCACTCAGCGCTGGCTTCACTCTCCCTGCTGCTGGAATGGCACCTGCACCGGGGGATGAGTACATGTATGAGTATAACTGTTCTTATTTTACGAGGACAATCATGCTGATTGAGCAGGGGTAGTCCGAGTAGTGGACAACCCCTTCAAAGGGGAATATAAAAACTGACAGCAAACGGAGCCTCAAACATCACAAAATGGTAGAGGCTAGTGACTGAGGAGAATCTGTGATTTCTCCAACATTTATTGGTTACTACTCACCTGTGCTGTTATCTGTAGGAATCTCCTCTTTACACCACTCATCACCCCTCACATATGTCTCTGTAGTATTAATATGGGTCAGATCTTTACCCTGAAACAAATATTTAAAAAATCACAGTAGGGTAAAATGATTTAGACAACTAAAGAAGCACACCCAGTTTATTTTTTTTTATATAACTGCACCCTAATCTGGTAGTCTCTCACGCTCCGCACTTCTCTTGTACACGGAGTACTTACTTCCCTTCAGTTCATCTTCCAATGTCCATCTCTTCAGCTTCAACCTTGATTCCCAGATCTCAACCTACATGTTATTCCTCTATGCTCTGCTATCAATCAAATGATGCTTCAGCAAAGCATCACATAAGCAGCTAGTGGCCGTACCATCTTTATCTGATGGGAGTACACTATGATGATCTTATATTCCCCTAAAGAACGAGATTTTTGCCCTTTTACACCTTTTTTTCTGGAGTAAAAATGAATAAATAGTGACTTTATTTTTAAAATAAGACATATTCATTATTTAATTTGCACATTTTTTAAGATAAATTTACTGGTTTTATCTGTTTTATTTTTTTTTGCTTGGCATTATGGGCGTGATTTTGGTTATTCAAATATTTTAGCCAAATTCATTTTTATGACTTTTCGAACCATGATAAAATTTTTGCACAATAATACTATAACACCTTAATGGAGTATAAAATCGGTCTAAATTTGCGCAAGTGAAGACTAACGTGACATTTTATTGATTTTTGAAAGGATTGTGCGCCTTTTTACTCAACAATGGAGCAAAAAGAAAAGAAGCATCTTTTGAATTTGTGACAATTCATTAAACACAGTGCACCCATTTTTATGCATTGGAACAAAGTATGTCAATGCAAAAAGAGAGACAAGATAAAAAAAATGAGTAAAAACAAATGATGATTTGTTTCCTATAACTATACAGTCAAGAGACTGATCTGTCATCTCCTTCATTATAACTGTAAAACAGGAGCTGTACAGTTATTAATAGTAACTGTGATAGCTGTTTCTGTCACTCCCTGTGGAAAATTTAATTGGTCAATCCATGCAATTTCATCATACGGAAAGTTCTGGTGGCTAAGATGATGACTCTTCAAAAAAAACATAAAGCCATATAATTCCTATGTGATCATTCAATGCAACTGAAAAGAAGTATACAATGAATTTTCAGATAGAAAAAACAACTACATAAGATAATACTACCTGAATTTTATTTAGTAGGGGACTACTGACAGGACAATTTAAAAAATATAAAAAGGAGTCTTAGTTTAATTACGTAACAGCCAAAAATGACACAGCAGTAGTTAGCAAATAGCTGTAGGTATCCTGTATTATACCAAGTTTTTGGCTTTTTCTTCCGACCAGGAGTCTCCATATACAGAAAATTTTTAGAAAATCCAGACAACATCTAATGTGTATGGAAAACCGTATTCCTGTCGTTTCCACCGTTCTCATTCCACAAGTAAAAAACATAAAATTTGTGGATAATACAAGACTGAAAACAAGATATTCACAGCCTTCTACACAAATTAAAGATTTTATCACACCTCTCCATCTACCTGATGATCCTGAAGATCATTGCGATTTTCTTCTGAACAGTCCTGTAGAAGAAAAGGACGGGGGCATTTCTCTGGTGTTGTCCTTTTACTAGATGGAACTGTAGAAGACACATACAGGCACTAAATTCACATACAGATAAATAATTACATGCTGTGTGTATTTAGTCCTGTCTATTACCTGGTGATGTGTGGGGCTCTGGAACCTCCATCATGACATCCTTGTACAGATTTTTGTGTCCTTCTAAATACTTCCACTCCTCCGTGGATAAATGGACTGTGACATCTTGACACCTTACAGGAACCTGACACATACAATGATACAGTCATCACTCCGATCCCTTCATAGCGTTACAGTATAATGTCCCAGCATTCCCAGCAGTGTTACCTCTCCAGTCAGTAGCTCAATCATCTTGTAAGTGAGTTCTAGGATCTTCTGGTCATTGATGCCCTCATGTACCAGGGGGTGAGAACCCGTGATTAGGCTCAGGTTTCTACCCAATCCCTCAGATCCAGAGGCTTGACAGCGCTCACTAGAGGTCTTCTTCACTACTGTATAATCCTGGTTATGGAGAGACACATTAATAGATCTCACTACAGACATTTCCAGAGTCCTCACCTCTCCAGTTCTGTCCATCTGTTATTCCCATAGATAAGAATGATGTAATGTGACGTCGTCAGAATCTCTCACCTCTCCAGTAAGCTGGAAGAGGATCTCTAGGGTAAGGTGTAGTATCTTCTCTGCCATCTTGTCCCTGTTTCTATCCATCCTTAACATGTCAATCAGGAAAATTCTCTTCTATAGAAGATCTCCACTGAGAGTATCCGATATTGTAGAGACCTGAAAGGGAAAACGATGAACCAATGTAAAATCATACAAAATCCCATGCAATAATCCAATTATTGGAGATATCAAGGGGAACATATGAGAAAAGCTGAAAGTTACGAGTGTGGTTGAACAGAATTTACCCCAAAAAGGCTGTATAGCAGGGCAACGTCACCACCTGTATAAGTAATCATACTTTGATCTACTCATTAGCTTAGGTGTTAAATGGGGTGAGGTAAAATGTAGAGATACATTTGAAGGAGTTCTCCTGTGGTCTCATGCATCTTAATGCTCATTGGGAAAGAACATATTGAAAATCTTCCTATGATAATGATGTGTTCAAGTCATGTTCCTAAGAGATGATATAGAGTCTCCCAGTAGGCAGGATAAAAACTTGGAGATCCTTAGAAACGGAATAATAGCATGTTGAATGTTTTCCAGATACCCATGTTTCAAAAACTGAAAGACTATGTATGCATGTTTGTAAATGAAAAAATGCAGGAAAAAAAATCCTAGATCAGGATAAGATAGGATCTACAAGGAGGGAACTAAAATGTAGGGAAAATAAAAATGACTTATACTAGAGTAGTGGGAATGAAATTTTGGTGAAAAATTGTGGATATTTGAAATTATAGAAAAGCCACAGAGAGTCAAGGTGATGGTGTAATTGAGTGAGAGGGAAGATGCCACAAGTTGGGATGAAAGAAAATGAAACGTGACACTGGGATTCTTCTGTATCTTACATGTGAATAATTAAAGCTACAGGTGACACGAGATTTAGTAAGAGCATGTCAGGGCGAAAAGCTATTGAAAAGCAAAAAGAGTCACTAGATCATAAAACAGAATTAATGGGCACAAACAGAGTTCACTTGTCATGCCACAGCCCGGCGCACAACATTCTTTGAACGTGAACTTTTTCACTTTGCGCTAGGTCTTCCAGCTCTGAGTAGGCCTCTTTTTTCGTGGTCCAAGTCTTTAGGTCATGGCATTAAGGAGTGAGTCATCCGAAACCTAGTTTAGGCCTCACGCGATGCGCATCATGAAGTCTGAGGCCTTCTGGGCGCCAGTTTCTGGCGCCATGTAAAGAGGGCTGAAGATGATGTTGCATGCCCGAGGATGTTTGAAACAAGAGGCCGGATAGCATGGAGGGCCAGGTGGCGGACAGGTAAATGGCAATATATTATTTATTTAACCCTTTTTCTGGCCCTCTACAATGCAACAAAATGACAAATTTAAAAAAAAAAAAAGTACAATTCAGGAGAATCTAATTTTTTTTGTAAAATTTGAGATGAATCTTATCTTTAGTTTCTATCAATGCCTGTTTAGTTGGAATTAAGCAGGTTTCAATACATTTTCTCATGTCTAAAAACAACATTTGTCTTAATTTTCATGCATTTTCAATGCTTTTCAGCCAATTTATACGGAATAGAAATTCTACTTTAACCGTAATAAAACCTATGGATGGAAATGTCAGAAAGGCGCAGCAGTTGAGGATGCTAATATTGGTGGTTGCTGTCTTAACTATAAAGTGTTCTTTTGTTAATTTTTTTGTTAGTGGGGGATGTTGGTTAATTTCAAATATTAAATATAGCCAACACTGGAGTGGGTTCAATAGAGATGTTAAAGAAATGTTTTCAATGTTGGGTTAATTTCTCCTATCAATTTCAAATGAGCAGGCAATCCCATAGACAATGAAAAATGTACACGTTGGGCTGTTGGCAACAAGAACATGAGTAGTCAACTGAGGGAGATATTTTGGATTAAATTAGAGAAGAATTGTAGGTCCTATGTAAGATCCTCAAGGACATGTTTTTTGTATGAATTATAGGGTAAGAAAGTGTTTATTTTCAATGTGGCTAAGATATCTTTCATTTCTACATTTGGTATCCGACGATACATTTTTTTGATCCTGGAGAAGAATTTTACTACTTCATCACTGGCTTCATAAGCTTACATTACATTACATAAGCTTCATAAGCTAATTGAAAGTAATTCTTTTTTGACTTTTGTCATAGGAAATATTAAGCTTTCTAAAGCCACTGTAGTGAAAGGGCATTCACCCCCCTCCCTCCTCATACAGATTTCCAGTAAGGAAATCAAGAGTCTCCTCGAAATTAGACTGGTACAATGGACATAAAGGAGTAGGAAATTAGTTTTAGTTGGGAAGTAACAATCCTATTAGAATGCAGTCAGTTCCTTTTAGGACAAAGGACCCTTGCAGTGAAAGAGAGGATGTATTTTGTGTGAAAGACTGAGATCTATAGATTGGACAGGTAATTGAGACATAAAAGGTCTTTTACCACTTTAAAATCAGCACCCCTCAACATATTCAAAACTACTTTCAGGTAGTTTATTAACCCTTCAGGTTCTTTCCAGGAATTAATGCAAAGTGTCATGCCAGGAAAGAAAAATGTTTTTTTTTACCACCTAAGTGTTAACTGCTGAACATGCCACTATAGCCAGCAGACTCCAAGGCCGTTATTTGATTGTGAATTGCTATGACAACCATGAGGACCAGACAATCATGATGTCAGGGTGCCAATTGGGTTAAAGAGGGAGCTCCCACACTCCATTAACCATCTAGATCCCAGAGTCACTATTGACAGCAGTATCTAAGGCGTTAAATGGACAGGGTCGGTGCCAACACCCGATTGTGGCTGATGCAGCAGGGTATCCGCTATAGTGTACAGCTGATGGCTGCGGCATTTTAACCCAACGTGGAATGCTATTCACTTATACCTCAGGTCAGTTTTAAGTCTTATTGGCAGTAACTAAGGGGTTAATTGTGGCAGTGACCTTTTAGCATAATACATAAATGAGAATATGACCTTTAAGCCAGATTTTACCATGGCAAAAAATAAATTAATGTCCTCTAGATGTCCTAAGTTATTACTTTTGGGTAGGAAAAATTGATTTATACAGGTTACAGAATCTCCAGAATTTTTTTTTTTTTTAAAAAAAAAAGCTCATGACTCCTGGAGAATAGAGCGGTTCCAACTGTAATATTGCAGCGTCACTGTATTTTCTAGTAATTCATGTCAACATTTTAATACTGTGAAGCCTCTGCCAAAATTATAAAAAAAATACACTAATAAAAGTGGAAAACCTAGGTTTTAGGCCCTTTTTTTCTACAAAGTATTTCAGCCACAGCCTACACAATGGAAGCATAATATTGTAATGTTCATTTTAGCAATCTGTACCACATTTTTAATGGCTTCTGTAAAATGACACCTTTGTGAAGAAACTCTAAGTTAAAGGGAACTTCTAAGCTAAATTTTGCACCATAAACCACCAGCTCTTTATAGGCCTTTCTATTAGCTGAGCCAAAATGAGTTTAGTTATGCTGCTGATAAAAAGAAAATTAAAGGTACAGTATTGTGCAACATTGTTCAAAACAAACAAAAGAGAAATCTAAATTCCAATATTTGGTGACATCTCTTTGCCTTCAAAACAACATCAAAGCCTCAATTCTTCTAGATATAACTGCACACAGTTTTTGAAGCCTTGTCCCAAACATCTTGGAGAACTAACCACAGATCTTCTGTGGATGTTGTCTTGTGCAAATCCAGTGTCTTCATGAAATCTCAGTCTAATGCTGAGATTAGGGCTTTGTGTGGCTATATGATTACTTCCTAGACTCCTTTTTCTTCTTTACGCGGAAGATAATTCCTAAAGGGAATCTGTCAGTAGGGTCAACCCTTGTCTAAATGTGCATGCAGGTCATAGAAAATTGAATAACATGCTACCCTGATATCAGCAAGTTACTGATACCTTGAGATGTGAATTGGTCTTATTCCAGAGAAATCCATGTTTTTCTTCATATGTAACTGAGCTATTAAGATACATGGCCGGACATACATCTCCTTGAGAATCTGTCTCCAGAGCTCATCTTCAATGAAAGGGGACATTACCAGTGTGAGACATGTAGATCAAGAGATCTAGATCAAGAGAGCAGATAGAGATGAGTAAACCCAAACTAAAGGCCCCGTCACACTAAGCGACCCCGACAACGATACAACCTGTCAGGGATCGTTGCTGCGTTGCTATGTGGTCGCTGGTGAGATGTCAAACAGTCAGATCTTCCCAACGACGCAGCAACGATGCGGCGACCCGTAGCGACCTGTATAACGATGCACGCCTATGTGTTTCTGTGTCTGAGTCGTCAACAAGGTCGTTGGTAAGGTGTCAAACACACCGATGCATGCTACCCAGCGGGACCTCAACGATCAAAAAAAGGTCCAGACCATTCCGACACGACCAGCGATCTCACAGCAGGGGCCTGGTCGCTGCTAAGTGTCAAACGTAGCGAGATCGCTGCTGAGGTCGATGTTGCGTCACAAAACTTGTGACTCAGCAGCGATCTCGCTTAGTGTGACGGGGCCTTTAGAAGTTCGAGCTTCATACGGACAGTTAGTGTCTGGGGCTAAATGCCAAACACGGACTTCTCCCAGAAGCCTGTTGCAGTGTTCGGAGTTTCGGGGGGAGAAGAGAGAGATTGATTGTATGTTTGGCGTCATTGTACTGCTGCAGAATAAATTTGGATCCAATTAGATGCCTTAACATTGAGGACACCAAGAAATGGGCAACACTGAGAACTGTGTACAGTGTATGAATGTACCTAGAAGAACTGATGCTGTATTGAAGGCATATGGCAGACACACCAAATATTAATTTTCATTTATATTTCTCTTTAGAGCATTCAATTTGTAATTTGTTAAATGATCTAAATAAACTATTAACACTTCTATTTTTGATAACAGTCTTACTTTGCAGCATTATTTCCACAATTTCCTAAAACTTAGACAAGCTGATTTCAGTCCATTAACGATCGACTATATAAAGTCGTTCGACTCTTGTTTACCAGCCTGTTTACACATGCTGTCAAAAACTAATGGGAACAGATGATTCTGTCCCCATACAGCATTATGTTCTCGGCAGCACATCCCATGTTTACACATGCCAATGTGCTGCTGCTAACAATTTTATGCTGGTATTAAAGATACGATCATTCAGCGAACAAGTGTTTTGCTTGTTCACCAAGTGATCATCAGCGTGTTTACATGTCTGACAGTAGGGAAAGAGCTTACTTTCCAGTGCGGCTTTTGATTAGCCAGGGCAGGCGCAACGTCATCTGTACGTCATGCTGCACAGATGTTGCGCCAGCCCCGACAAAACAAATGCCACGGCAGGGACACAAGAAGGTAACAGATTCGCAACCCTGCAGTCTAACTGTTAGATACCACTGACCTAGATGCTGGACAGAAGTCCCATGAATGGATATGCTTATCTCTAATTAAAGGATAACATTTTTGGCAGGAGTGCTTCTTTAACAGGCCTGTAAAGTTTTTTATGTAATACATAATGCATCCCTGAGTTTGTATCTGAGTAGTGTAAATTGGTGGACACGTTGAACTGATAGTGACTTTTTATGTATGACCTCAAGACTATTAAAAAAATTGTTTGGAGAGAGATTTTTTTTTATCAGGAGGTGGTACCACCCCATGCAACCAACTGCTGTAGGCACTGGACCTCCAGTAGATAATAGTACAGCCCTGAGTTGAGGTTGACAATACACTTTAACCCCTTTCTGACGCGAGACGTATCTATACGTCCCTGTGCCCTGTGACTTAATGACCCGGTACGTATAGATACGTCTCGGTGATCGCGCCCGCACATGCGCAGTCGCCGCTGGGTGTCAGCTGATTCTGACAGCTGACACCTGGCACTCAGTATCAGGAGTGGTGCACGCACCGCTTCCGGCACTTTAACCACTTAAATGCTGCGATCGCAGCATTTAGAAAGCGAGCAGAAGGACAAAAGCCCCAATGCTCTTGGATCAGAAACCCCCCCCCGACGTCATTGCGGGGTCCCAATCGTTGCCATGGTGACCCGATGTCATCATGACGACATCCGGGTCACCAGGCACTAGCAAGGGAGTTAGAGCAAGCGCAATGTATGATCTAACTATCTTGTGTCTGCAGGGATGAAAGCTATAGCAGCGATCAGACTTCAGAAAGTGAAAGTCCCATAGTGGGACTAAGTAAAAAAGTGAAAAAAAAAGCTGTAAAAATAGTAATAAAAAAAAAAAATTATATTGCACTTATAACAAATATTATTATGAAAAAATAAACAATAAATCTACACATATTTGGTATAGGCCGCGTCAGGAACGAAGGTGCTCAACACACATCTAAATAAATTCTTTGAAAGGTCTAGTTTCCAAATTCAGGGGTCACTTGTGGGGAGTTTCCACTGTTCAGGCACATCAGGGGCTCTCCAAACGCGATATGACACACGCAGACCATTCCATCAAAATCTGCTTTCCAAAAAGTCACTCCTTTTCTGAGCCATGCCGTGCGCCCAAACAATAGTTTTCCCCTAAATATGTAGTATCTGTGTGCTCAGCAGAAATTGCACAACAAATTTTGGAGTCCATTTTCTCCTGTTACCCCTTTGAAAAAAAAATTTTTGTGGGAAAAATGGGATTTGTTTATTTTCACGGCTCCACGTTATAAACTTCTGTGAAGCACTTGGGGGTTCAAGGTGCTCACCACACATCTAGCTAAGTTCCCTGAGGGTTCTAGTTTCCAAAATGGTGTCATTTGTGGGAGTTTCCACTGTTTAGGAACAGCAGGGGCTCCCCAAACGCAACATGGCGTTCGCTAATTATTCAAGCAAATTTTACATTCAACAAGTCAAATGGCGCTCCTTCCCTTTGGAGCCATGCCATGCGCCTAAACAGTGGTTTTCCCCCACATATGGGGTATCGGCGTGCTCAGGAGAAATTGCATAGCAAATTCTGCTGTTTATTTTTTCCTGTTACCTTTGCGAAAATAAAAAAATTTGGGTCTAAAGTAACATTTTTGTGAAAAAAAGTGAAATGTTCATTGTTTTCTTCCACATTCCAAAAATTCCTGTGAAGCACCTGAAGGGTCAATACATTTCTTAAATGTGGTTTTTACCACCTTGAGGGGTTCAGTTTTTAGGATGGTGTCACTTTTGGATATTTTCTGTCATAAAGACCCCTCAAAGTCACTTCAAATGTGACGTGGTCCCTAAAAAAATGGTTTTGTAAATTTTGTTGGAAAAATTAGAAATCGTTGGTCAACTTTTAACCCTTATAACTTCCTAAGAAAAAAAATTGTGCTGAAGTAAAATAGACATGTGGGAAATGTTATTCATTAACTATTTTGTATGACATATCTCTCTGATTTAAGAGCATGAAAATTCAAAGTTTGAAAGTTGCGAAATTTTCAAAATTTTCACCAAATTTCCAATTTTTTCACAAAGTAATGCCAGTCATATCAAATAAATTTTACCACTACCATGAAGTACAATATGTCATGAAAAAACAGTCTCAGAATCAGTGGGATCCGTTGAAGAGTTCCTGAGTTATTACCTCTTAATGTGACACTGGTCAGAATTGTAAAAATTGGCCTGGTCAGAATTGTAAAAATGGCCTGGTCAGAATTGCACTTCCTATATTACCCACCACCCTGTGTGATGTGTTCATGAGAAGCGGATGAGTTACCATTGCAGCCATGTGACTGCTGAAGGCAGCTATGTTGGTACTCCTGTGAAACTCATAAAGCAAACAATTGGTCACAGTTTTAAATCCCTTAAGGCAGGAGAACCCAACCTGTGTCTCGCCCAGCTTTTCAAAATCTATACATAATACTAAATATATACATATTAACCCTTTCGCGCCAGAGCCTGTTTTCGTCTTCGTGACCAGGCCAATTTTTTCAATTCTGAAAAACTGTCACTTTATGAGGTAATAGCTCTGGAATGCTTCAACGGATTCAACGGATACTGTTATGTTCTGCTACCAGAGCTAAGGAAAGAGAGGAGATCTGTCCCTACGACAGAACTCAGCTTTATCCCTACGATGTAACAGGGGACCTGATCCTGCGATCAGACCTGCTAAAGTCCTAAGCTAGTCTGTAAGGAGACCTATAGATGTGGGGAAGGAATCCCTACAAGTACTAAGGACTGGGAGGAAAATGGGACACCTCCTAACAGAAATAGTAGCATACAGACAAACAAACAAAATATACAATCATGGCCAAAAGTATTGAGAATAAGACAAATAGTAATTTTTCCAAAGTTTACTGCTTCATTTTTTGTAATGGCAATTTGCATATACTCCTGAATGTCAAAGAGTGATCAGCTTAACAGCAATTACTGTACTTGCAAAGTCAATATTTGCCCAGAAAATGAACTTTAACCCCCAAAACACATTTCAACATCATTGCAGTCCTGCCTTAAAAGGAGCAGCTAACATCGTTTTAGTGATTGATCCATTAACACAGGTGTGGGTGTTGATGAGGACAGGGCTGGCGATCAATCAGTCATGATTAAGTAAGAATGACATCACTGGACACTTTAAAAGGAGGCTGGTTCTTGGTATCATTGTTTCTCTTCAGTTAACCATGGTTATCTCTAAAGAAACACGTGCAGCCATCATTGCACTGCACAAAAATGGCCTAACAGGGAAGAGTATCGCAGCTGCAAAGATTGCACCTCAGTCAAAAATTTATCGCATCATCAAGAACTTCAAGGAGAGAGCTTCCATTGTTGTCAAAAAGGCTCCAGGGCGCCCAAGAAAGACCAGCAAGCGCCAGGACCGTATCTTAAAACTGTTTCAGCTGCGGGATCGGACTACCAGAAGTGCCGAGCTTGCTCAGGAATGGCAGCAGGCTGGTGTGAGTGCTTCTGCACGCACTGTGAGGCGGAGACTCTTTGAGCAAGGGCTGGTTTCAAGGAGGGCAGCAAAGAAGCCACTTCTCTCCAGAAAAAACATCAGGGACCGACTGATATTCTGCAAAAGGTACAGGGAGTGGACTGCTGAGGACTGGGGCAAAGTCATTTTCTCTGATGAATCCCCTTTTCGATTGTTTGGGACATCTGGAAAACAGCTTATTCGGAGAAGAAGAGGTGAGCGCTACCACCAGTCTTGTCTCATGCCAACTGTAAAGCATCCTGAAACCATTCATGTGTGGGGTTGCTTCTCAGCCAAGGGAATCGGCTCACTCACAGTCTTGCCTAAAAACACAGCCATGAATAAAGAATGGTACCAGAATGTCCTCCAAGAGCAACTTCTCCCAACCGTCCAAGAGCAGTTTGGCGCCCAACAATGCCTTTTCCAGCATGATGGAGCACCTTGCCATAAAGCAAAGGTGATAACTAAATGGCTCATGGAACAAAACATAGAGATTTTGGGTCCATGGCCTGGAAACTCCCCAGATCTTAATCCCATTGAGAACTTGTGGTCAATCATCAAGAGACGGGTGGACAAACAAAAACCAACAAATTCTGGCAAAATGCAAGCATTGATTATGCAAGAATGGACAGCTATCAGTCAGGATTTGGTCCAAAAGTTGATTAAGAGCATGCCAGGGAGAATTACAGAGGTCTTGAAGAAGAAGGGGCAACACTGCAAATATTGACTTGCTGCATTAACTCATTCTAACTGTCAATATAACCTATTGGTACTCATAATATGATTGCAATTATATTTCTGTATGTGATATAAACATCAGACAAACACTCATAAAAACCAGAGGCCAGCAGATCATGTGAAAATATAATTTTGGTGTCATTCTCAAAACTTTTGGCCATGACTGTATAGAACACTGAGGTCCGTAGACCAAGCAAACTAACAGAGTTAGATACAGAGCACAGGCTAGCTAGAAAGTAGTTATACAATGAAGTCCAGCAAAGCCAGAAGGGCGGAGCAGGATTAAATAGGCCAACAAGGTCATGTGACCAGCAAAGGAAAAAACCTAAGAGCAAGGTTCTAACAGTACCCCCCCTTCTAAGAGGATCCTCCGGATCCCCTAGGACCAGGCTTATCAGGAAATCTCCTGTGAAACCCTCTGATAAGTCTGGACGCGGAAACATCATCTGACCTCACCCAAGAGTTATCCTCGGGTCCGAAACCTTTCCAGGCCACAAGATACTGCAAACTACCTCTATACCGTCTAGAGTTAAGGATGCGAGAAATTTCATATTCCCCGTCCTCCACCACCGGAGGAACAGAGGCAGAGGCGTCACCATCTGACACAACAGCTTTTTTTAACAGAGAGACATGAAATACCGGATTAATTCTCCAGGAGGTAGGAACCTCCAACCTAACAGCAGATTGGTTGACAACCTGAAGCACCTTAAAGGGCCCTACAAACTTGGGACCCAATTTCTTAGAAGGAATCCTCAACCGCAGATTCCTAGAGGACAACCAAACCATGTCACCAACAGCGAACAAAACCTCCTGGCGTTTCCTATCAAAGTAGTCTTTAGATTTTCTGTTGGCCTCCTGAAGATTACCACGCACATCCGTCCAAACTCTCTCCAAATCACCGGAAAAATTCTCCTCCTCAGGCACGGCAGATCCCAACTTGGAGAACGACCCAAACGACGGATGTCTCCCAGAACAACAAAAAAAAGGCGAACAACCAGCAGAAGAAGATGTATGATTGTTCAGAGCAAATTCAGCAAGTGGCAGAAACTCAGACCACCCCTCTTGATTGTCTGCCACAAAACAACGCAAGAACTGCTCAACATCCTGGTTTTTCCTTTCTGTCTGGCCATTAGATTCAGGATGATATCCGGACGAGAACGACAAATGAACTCCCAACCTGTCACAAAAGGCACGCCAAAAACGAGCCACGAACTGAGGACCCCTATCAGAAACAATGTCAGTAGGAACGCCATGAAGTCTGACAATTTCCTTGACAAAGGCCTTAGCGAGAGTTTTAGCGCAGGGCAGTTTGACGAAGGGAACCAAGTGACACATCTTGCTAAAACGGTCCACGACCACCCAGATGACAGTAAAACCCTCAGAGGGGGGAAGGTCAGTTATAAAGTCCATAGCCAAATGTGTCCAAGGAGCACTGGGAACCTCCAAAGGACAAAGCAACCCCGCAGCAGGAGTATGTGAGGACTTAGATCTAGCACATATAGTACATTGACGCACCCACTTAATGACTTCCTTCTGCCATCCAGGCCACCAAAAACTGCGACCCACCAGTCTCTTGGTCTCAGAGATTCCGGGATGACCTGCCAACCGAGATTCGTGACACTCAACAAACAAATCTCTCCTAAAGGTCCCAGGCACAAACAACCTCCCATGAGGAGTGTTAGATGGGGCATTCTCCTGTGCTTTAAGAATCTCATCTTCCAAAACGGAGTCCAAAGCAGCTATCACAACACCTTCTTGTAAAATGTTCTCCTCTTTCTCAGCACCGACTATGGGAGAAAAACTGCGAAACAAGGCATCCGCCTTAACATTCTTAGTACCAGGGATGTAAGTAACGGAGAAATTAAACCGCGAGAAAAACAGTGCCCACCTAGCCTGACGGGCATTCAGGCGCTTGGCAGCATCAAGATATATCAGATTTTTATGATCCGTAAGAACCTGAACGGGAAATTCCGCACCTTCCAAGAAGTGGCGCCAGTGTTCAAATGCGAGTTTAATAGCCAATAATTCCCGATTACCAATATCGTAATTCAGTTCAGTCTCCGAAAAATTTTTTTAAAAAAAAGGCACAGGGATGTAATCCATCCCCGTTATCCTGAGACAATACTGCGCCAACCCCCACAGAGGAAGCATCAACCTCAACCAAAAACGGCTTAGCCACATCAGGCTGCATAAGGATGGGAGCAGAGGTGAACCTCTCCTTGAGATACACAAAAGCTTCAATAGCCTCAGAAGACCACTGAACCGCATCAGCACCTTTCCTGGTGAGATCGGTCAGAGGTTTGACAATACTAGAAAATTTTTTTATGAATTTTCTGTAATAATTGGCGAAACCTAAAAACCTCTGTATCGATTTCAAACCAATAGGCCTAGGCCATTCCTGTACAGCTTGAACTTTAACCGGGTCCATCTCAAAACCTTCGCTGGAGATAATGTAACCCAAAAAACTAATTCTCTGTACAGCGAACTCACATTTCTCCAGCTTAGCAAAAAGCGAATAGTCCATTAACAACTGTAATACCTCACGTACGCTCCGCCAATGAGACTCCAGATCCGGCGAATAAATCAAAATGTCATCCAAATACACAACCACATTTTTGCCGATCAAAGGTCTAAGGATGTCATTAATAAGATTCTGAAAAAATGCAGGAGCATTAGTAAGACCAAAAGGCATAACCAGATTCTCAAAATGACCCACAGGAGTGTTAAAAGCAGTCTTCCATTCGTCACCCTCCTTCATGCGCAACAGATTGTATGCCCCCTTAAGGTCAATTTTAGAGAACCACTTGGCCCCCATTGACTGGTTAAACAGATCAGGAATCAATGGCAGTGGGTAAGGATTGCGTACAGTAATTTTGTTAATCTCACGAAAATCCAGACAAGGACGTAAACCGCCGTCCTTTTTTTTTACAAAAAAAAATCCAACCGCCACAGGAGACTTAGAGGGCCTAATGTGACCGGCGGCCAAACTTGTCTGTATGTATTCCTCCAAAGCCTTCCTCTCAGGAATAGTAAGGTTAAATAAACGACTTTTAGGAAGAGTCGCTCCAGGGACAAATTCAATAGAACAATCATAGTCTCTATGGGGAGGCAAAACCTGCGATTCCTTCTCAGAAAAAACTCTCCAAAAATCCTGAATAGGAACAGGCAATTCTCCCCTATCCAAAGCTGCAATACGCCCGTTACAACACTTGTCATAACATTTATGGCTCCAGGATTTAATTTCACTGGTAGACCAATCCAGTACAGGATTGTGAAATTTTAACCAGGGCAATCCCAATATTACTGGAGAAGGCAAGTTATTCAAAACTACCAAATCCAATTTCTCATGGTGAACACCATTAATAGTGAGAGGAAATTCACAGACCTTGAGAGTAATATTCTTCAAAGGGGAACCATCCACAGAAACCACAGCAATGGGGGATGATAATGGTTCGGGTTTTAAATTGAGTCTTTCCAAGAATCCCCCATCAATTACATTCAGAGTAGACCCACAATCAACAAACACCCGAAATTCCATTAATTTTTCCTGAGCAATCGTGGAAGCAGCTAAAAATACACCCTTGGAATTTAAACAGGCAATACGGGCATGACTGACCATTTTTTTTTCTTTCTTCATACGAAGCTCACAGCCTTTAATCAAATTACCAGATTTTCCGCAATAGAAACACAAGCCTTCAAAAAATCTACGGTCTTTTTCTTGAGAGCGAGGTGCCACCGATCCAATCTCCATCGGTTCACCACTGTTAGTACACACATTCTCATAACCAGAAACTGACATAGCAGAGGATTTGCTCTCATTAACCCTTGCACGCAGTCTCCTATCCACCCGTATAGCTAATTGCATAGCCTGTTGCAAATCTTCAGGTGTAGGATAAGCAATTAGCAGGTCTTTAACCCTTTCATTGAGCCCAGCAAGAAATAGACTTTTCAGAGCAGAATCGTTCCACCCTGTTTGAGTAGACCAACGACGGAAATGAGTACAATATTTTTCCACATTACCTGATCCTTGTTTTAAACGTCTCAACTCAGTCTCAGCTGATGCGACACGGTCAGGATCATCATATAATAGTCCCAAAGCAGAAAAAAAACTATCCACTGATCTGAAGCATGTATCACTAGGTTGCAAAGAAAAGGCCCACTCCTGAGGCTCTTTGCGCAAAAGTGACATTATGAACCCTATGCGCTGGGATTCATCCCCAGAGGACTTGGGTCTCAAACGAAAATACAATAAGCAAGCATTTTTAAATGAAAAAAATTCTCGGTGTTCACCAAAAAATAAATCCGGCAAACATACCTTAGGCTCCAAGAAATGTGCTCCAGGACAGTTACTCACGTGCTGACGGAGCTCGGCCACCTCCAGAGAGAGTCCCTGCAGGCGATGAGCCAAATCCTGAACCGACACCATGATGGAACAGAAAAATCTTTCCTTAGAGAATTTGCAGGCTGGACTTACTGTTATGTTCTGCTACCAGAGCTAAGGAAAGAGAGGAGATCTGTCCCTACGATAGAACTCAGCTTTATCCCTACGATGTAACAGGGGACCTGATCCTGCGATCAGACCTGCTAAAGTCCTAAGCTAGTCTGTACGGAGACCTATAGATGTGGGGAAGGAATCCCTACAAGTACTAAGGACTGGGAGGAAAATGGGACACCTCCTAACAGAAATAGTAGCAGACAGACAAACAAACAAAATATATAGAACACTGAGGTCCGTAGACCAAGCAAACTAACAGAGTTAGATACAGAGCACAGGCTAGCTAGAAAGTAGTTATACAATGAAGTCCAGCAAAGCCAGAAGGGCGGAGTGTTATGCACACGCCCGGACTGACTGGCGTGTGCGTGTTTATGTAGTGATTCCACTGTGCCATGAACCGGAGAGTGCCTGGAGGGGCGTAACTAAGTATCTGCCCGATCCGACCAAGGTCGCACGACGGCATACGACGCCAGTGCACCAGGGAGGAACCGAGCAGAGGAATCAGGGTCTACTCCAGGTCAGACTCCGGACACGGCTGTTGACCCACACCGGGGAATACAGGAACAGGCAGACCAGAGCACAAGCTGGGTAGGGTCCAGTACAGACTGGGAGACAAATTCGAAACCGCACACGCGGTAGACAGAGCTGAGCAAAGCGAAAACCGCAGACGCGGTGGACAGAGCTGAGCAAAGCGAAAACCGCAGACGCGGTGGACAGAGCTGAGCAAAGCGAAAACCGCAGACGCGGTGGACAGAGCTGAGCAAAGCGAAAACCGCAGACGCGGTGGACAGAGCTGAGCAAAGCGAAAACCGCAGACGCGGTGGACAGAGCTGAGCAAAGCGAAAACCGCAGACGCGGTGGACAGAGCTGAGCAAAGCGAAAACCGCAGACGCGGTGGACAGAGCTGAGCAAAGCGAAAACCGCAGACGCGGTGGACAGAGCTGAGCAAAGCGAAAACCGCAGACGCGGTGGACAGAGCTGAGCAAAGCGAAAACCGCAGACGCGGTGGACAGAGCTGAGCAAAGCGAAAACCGCAGACGCGGTGGACAGAGCTGAGCAAAGCGAAAACCGCAGACGCGGAAGGAACAGGGCTCTGTTCACACGGAACAGACTAGAAGGGAAAGGCAGAACCAGATACCCACAGGGTACTTGCAGAGAAGTAGCGAGTGGACCACAAACTCACAAACGGAAGTACAGTGACAACGAGCAGGAGTAGGTACGAGTTCAGACTCTGCAGAAAAAGGAATGGAACGGACATAGAGAAAAAACAGGTAAAAGATAGGAGAGAGTTCAGACTGGAACTGAGTGTACGGAGGAGACCGACACTGCAGCGGGATACAGGAGCGGGTCTGGGAATACGGCCCCCAGAGAGGCAGGATGAACAGGCAAGGAGCGTGTTCAGACTGGCCTGGAAATACAGCCTCCAGGAGGGCGGAACGAACAGGCAAGGAACGAGTACAGACTGCAGGTTAAGGTACACAGATAGGACACAGTACAGACATGGGAACAGATACTGCAAGACAGGTAACATAAACAGGACCTGGCATGTCAGAGACAAAAGCCAACTGACAGGGCAAGATGCTCAGGCATCAGTTAATTGGGGCAGCTGATTTAAATACCAGGTGATAGACAGCAATAGGCTGAGGACGCACAAGGGGTGTGCCTGCAGCAGGTACAAAAAGCAGGAAGTGATCGGGCGCCGCCCTTAAGCAGCAGAAACAGACACAAACAGACAGCATGGAGGGAAGCCAGAGAGACACCCTGGACTGGAGATCAAGTGCGCGCTCCTGCACAGTGGAAGATGGACCACTATGCAAGGACGCCGCCAGGTATGTTACACGGAGCAGGATTAAATAGGCCAACAAGGTCATGTGACCAGCAAAGGAAAAAACCTAAGAGCAAGGTTCTAACAGATTCTGAGATCGTTTTTTCGTGACATCTTGTACTTCATGAAAGTAGTAAAATTTCTTCGATATGACTTGCGCTTATTTGTGAAATAAACGGAAATTTGGCGTAAATTTTTCAATTTTTAAACTTTGAATTTTCATGCCCTTAAATCAGAGAGATATGTCACACAAAATAGTTAATAAATAACATTTCCCACATGTCTACTTTACATCAGCGCAATTTTGGAACCAAAATTTTTTTTTGTTAGGAAGTTATAGCAATTTCTCACTTTTCCAACAAAATTTACAAAACCATTTTTTTAGGGACCATATCTTATTTGAAGTGACTTTGTGAGGCCTTTATGACAGAAAATACCCAAAAGTGACACCATTCTAAAAACTTCAAGGTGCTCAAAACCACATTCAAGAAGTTTAACACTTCAGGTGCTTCACGGGAATTTTTGGAATGTGGAAGAAAACAATGAACATTTAACTTTTTTTCACAAAAATGTTACTTTAGACCCCAATTTTTTTATTTTCACAAGGGTAACAGGAAAAAATGGACTACACAATTTGTAATGCAATTTCTCTTGAACACGCTGATACCCCATATGTGAGGGAAAACCACTGTTTGGGCGCACGGCAGGGTTCGGAAGGGAAGGAGCGCCATTTGACTTTTTGAATGTAAAATTTGTTTGAATAATTAGCGGATGCCATGTCGCATTTGGGGAGCCCCTGATGTGCCTAAACAGTGGAAACCCCCCACAAGTGACACCATTTTGGAAACTAGACCCCTTAGGGAACTTATCTAGATGTGTGGTGAGCACTTTGAACCTACAGGTGCTTCACAGAAGTTTATAATATTGATGCGTAAAAATAAAATTTTCACCTTTTTCCCACAAAAATGTTTTTCATCCCCCAATTTTGCATTATCATAAGGATGCACCATGAAATTTGTTGTGCAATTTCTCCTGAGTACGCCGATACCCCATATGTGGTGGAAAACTACTGGTTTGGCACACGGCAGGGCTTGGAAGAGAAAGGAGCGCTATGCTGAGATAGGTTGCAGACACCATGTCACCTTTGAAGAGTCGCTGACATGCCGAAACAGCAGAAACCCTCACAAGTGACCCCATTTTGTAAACTACACCTCTCAAGGAATTCATCTAGGGAAGTAGTGAGTATTTTTAAATTTTTACATTTATACCATTGGGCAGTGAAGAAACAATCTTTATACTTTTATCACAAAAAACTTGTTTTCGCCTCAGATTTTACATTTTTACACAGGGAAATGGGTAAAAATGGTGCCGAAATGTGTCACACAATTTCTTCTAAACGTGGCAATACCCCATATGTGGCTGAACAGTACCGCTTAGCCATACGGCGAGACCCGGGAGGGACGGAGCGCTATTTGACTCTTGGAGAACAAATTATTGTAGAATAGTTTGCGAAATCCATGTACAGAGCCCCTAAGTGCTAGAAGAGCAGAATCCCCCCTCAAGTGACCCCATTTTGGAAATTATACCCCTTTGGGAATTTACCTACAGGTGTAGTGACGATTTTGACTCCATGGGTCTTTTCCAGAAACAATCAGCGGTGGATGTTGCCGAGTGAAAATTTCAAACTGCCGTTGAAGTTACCAGTACGCTGAAGTGACCAGTACGCTGTGCCCAGCTCATGCTGCTGGAGGCATGCATCTGTAAATTAAGCAAGCTCTCATCTCTACAGGAATGCCAAACATGTGGACCCTAAATGTAGTTTAGGCACATTGTAGGGCTCAGAAGGGAAGGAGGCATTTGGATTTGGGAGCACAAAATTTTCTGAATTTCTTTTGGGGGGCAAGGGCCATTTCGCTTTTCCAGAGCCTTTGTGCTACCAGTAACTTGGAAGTCCTGAGTGGGGACGTGCTTTTTTTGAAGACTGAGTTGAAGCTTTTATTGGGAACATTTTACATAACATTTATCCGGCGCTCTAGGCTGAGCACTTACATCGAGGTTTCCATCTAAATCTCCAAGTGATGTAATTCAGATGAAACCCCCGTGGGATTCATTCACTATAATGAGGCAGCAGAGTTACTCTGGACACCATCTGGCCTCTGTTTAGCGGTGTCCTTTTTTTCAGAAGTGCACAAAACTGTGGCCAATCGCACTTTTATGCATGCCTAAAAAAATTGACATCGTGGGATCACAGGCCAGACGGCATCCACAGTGCCTCCATCTGCCTCATTATAGGGAATCTTCCGTCATGGGTTCTATCTGAATCACGTATTTCAGAGATTTACATGGAAACCCCAGTGCAAGTGCTCAGCGCAGAGTGCAGGATAAATGTGAGCCAAGCCTTACTGCGATCTTTGGGAGACATAATAAACAAATCAGTAGCAGGTGAAGAATTGGTTTTATTTATTTTTTTACGCCGTTCCTCGTGCTGTATAAGTGATTAGACGACTTTATTCTTTGGGTCGGTGCGATATCAGATTCATATTGGATTTTTATGATTGACAGCTGTCACACACTAAAAGACGCCTTTTTTTGCAAAATCTAGTTTTTGCATCGCCATATTTTGCGAGCTATAATTTTTCCATATTTCGGTCGACAGAGTCATGTAAGGGCTTGTTTTTTTGCGGGACGAGTTGACGTTTTTATTGGTACCATTTTTGGTTACGTTCCATTTTTGATCGCTTTCTATTCCGTTTTTTGTGAGGTAAAATGAACAAAAAACAGCAATTCAGGATTTGTTTTTTGAGTTTTTTTTTATTCTGTTCTGGGTATGATAAGGCAGCTTTATTTTGTGGGTCAGTATGTTTACAGCGATACTACACTGATATAGTAGTTTTATGTTTTGGCGCTTTCACACAAACAATTTTATAGAAATAATAATTTTTTTGCATCGCTTTATTCTGAGAGCTAAAACTTTTTTATTTTTCGGCTGATGGAGCTATATGGCGGCTTTGTTTTTGCGGGACAAGATGACGTTTTCAGCTGTACCATTTTTATTTCCATTTGGCTTTTTGATCGCATTTTATTCCACTTTTTGTTTGGCGATATGATGAAAAAGCATAGTTTTTTGCTCCTTTTTTTTTTTTTTACGGTGTACATAGAAGGGGTTAATTAGTGTGACAGTTTTATAGATCGGGTTGTTCCGGACGCGGCGATACCAAGTAGGTGTACTTTTTTTGTTTTTGCATAAATATACGGATTTATTGGTTTAATATTTTTTTTATTTTTTTATTTTTTAATTTAGTGATTTTTTTCTACAGTTTGAAGATATTTTTAGGATATTTTTACATTTTTACTTAGTCCTGTATGGGACATCAATTTTTATTTTTCTAATCACTGTTCTTCTCATGCAGTGCAATAGACATGTATTGCATTGCATGAGAGCTCAGCTGACAGTTACACTGTCAGTGTCTCCTGGTAGACTTCAGCTGCAGGCTGAGCCTAGCCGGACACCGTGCATGGCAGACCCGGCAGTGGTCATGTGACCTCCGGCTGCCATGACAACGGCAGGTCCTCTCAGGCATCACGGGGGCCGTCGGAAAGGTAAGTGGACGACCCCCTCTCCTCTCACTATCTCCTAAATGCCGCAATCGCTATGGATCGGGGCATCTAGTAGATAGCAAAGGGTTAACATCATTGGGACCTATAGCTCTGTACCGCACCCGCAACACTTGCAGGATCCTGGGGGTCCTGAGCGCTGCGGGACCACCGACCGTTTATAAACGTCGGTGCTGCACAGAGCCCAGGCAGCGCCGACGTTTATATACAGTGGGCGGTCGGGAAGCGGTTAAATATATACATATACAAAAAAAAGATGATTTTTTTTCTCGATATGCTATTTATCGATCGGATTAATTTATTCTATATTTTCATAGATTATTATTATTATTTATTATTATAGCGCCATTTATTCCATGGCACTTTACATGTGAAAAAGGGGTATACATACAAGAACAATTACAATAATCTTGAACACCGTGTGACAGCGACTGGTACAGGAGGAACGAGGTCCCTGCCCGCGAGGGCTCACAATCTACAAGGGATGGGTGAGGATACAGTAGGTGAGGGTAGAGCTGGTCGTGCAGCGGTGTGGTGGATCAGTGGTTACTGCAGGTTGTAGGCTTGTCGGAAGAGGTGGGTCTTCAGGCTCCTTTTGAAGGTTTCAACGGTAGGCGAGAGTCTGACGTGTTGGGGTAGAGAGTTCCAGAGTAGGGGGGAAGCACGGGAGAAATCTTGTATGCAATTGTTGGAGGAGGAGAGTAGAGAAGGAGATCTTGTGAGGATCGGAGGTTCCGTGTGGGTATGTAACGGGAGACTAGGTCAGAGATATATGGAGGAGATAGGTTGTAAATGGCTTTGTATGTCATGGTTAGGGTTTTGAACTGGAGTCTCTGAGCAATGGGGAGCCAGTGAAGAGATTGAGAGTGAGGAGAGGCCGAGGAATAGCGGGGGAACAGGTGGATTAGTCGGGCAGCAGAGTTTAGGATGGATTGGAGGGGTGCAAGAGTGTTGGAAGGGAGGCCACAGAGCAGGAGGTTGCAGTAGTCAAGTCGGGAGATGATGAGGGCGTGCACTAGTGTTTTTGCAGATTCATGGTTGAGGAATGTGCGGATCTGGGAGATATTTTTGAGTTGGAGTCAGCAGGAAGTGGAAAGGGCTTGGATATGTGGTTTGAAGGAGAGTTCAGAGTCCAGGGTTACCCCAAGGCAGCGAGCTTGATGGACTGGGGAGAGTGGACAGCCATTGACGTTGATAGATAGGTCAGTTGGGGGGGGGTGAATGAGATGGCGGAAAGATGATGAATTCTGTTTTGTCCATGTTAAGTTTTAGAAATCTAGCAGAGAAGAAGGATGAAATAGCAGACAGACATTGTGGGACTTTGGTTAGTAAGGAGGTGATATCGGGTCCAGAGAGGTAGATCTGTGTGTCATCAGCATAGAGGTGATAATGAAAGCCATGAGACTCTATGAGCTGTCCCAGGCCAAAGGTGTATATGGAGAAGAGCAGGGGTCCTAGAACTGAACGTTGGGGGATACCGACAGATAGGGGGCGAGATGAGGAGGTGGTGTGTGAGTGGGAGACAAAATATTCAGTTAAAAGCACCATCATTTGTGTTTCATGAGTTTAATTTTTTTTAAAAAATTCTGTGGAAGCAGGGTTGAAAAGCATCATCTGACTTTCATTTGTTCATTTTCAAAGATTTTTAATTTATTATTACTTTTGTCAGATTCAAGTTATTTCTGTGACCATTATGGATTTCTCTTTCATTAAAAGAGGGGTACCAACAATTTTGACCACGTGTGTAGTAGGTCTAAGAAAGCTGTCCCTGGGTAGTAGGGTTCAGAGAGCGATCCATGGGTAGTAGGGTTCAGGAGAGCTGTCCCTTTGTAGTAAGGCTAAGAGAGCCAGGGTCAAAGCTCTTAGCCCTTATACCCAGGAACTGCTATCTTAGTCCTACTATCCAAGAACAATTCTCTAAACCATACTACCCAGGAACAGCACTCTTAGCCCTACTACCCAGCGGCAGATCTCTGAGCCCTACTGCCCAGGGACGGCTCTCTTAGCCCTATTACCCAAGGACAGCTCTCTCAGCCCTATTACCCAAGGACAGCTCTCTCAGCCCTACTACCCAAGGACAGCTCTCTCAGCCCTACTACCCAAAGACAGCTCCCTCAGCCCTACTACCCAAGGACAGCTCTCTCAGCCCTACTACCCAAGGACAGCTCTCTCAGCCCTACTACCCAAGGATAGCTCTCTCAGCCCTACTACCCAAGGACAGCTCTCTCAGCCCTACTACCCAAGGACAGCTCTCTCAGCCCTACTACCCAAGGACAGCTCTCTCAGCCCTACTACCCAAGGACAGCTCTCTCAGCCCTACTACCCAAGGACAGCTCTCTCAGCCCTACTACCCAAGGACAGCTCTCTCAGCCCTACTACCCAAGGACAGCTCTCTCAGCCCTACTACCCAAGGACAGCTCTCTCAGCCCTACTACCCAAGGACAGCTCTCTCAGCCCTACTACCCAAGGACAGCTCTCTCAGCCCTACTACCCAAGGACAGCTCTCTCAGAGCTACTACCCAAGGACAGCTCTCTCAGCCCTACTACCCAAGGACAGCTCTCTCAGCCCTACTACCCAAGGACAGCTCTCTCAGCCCTACTACCCAAGGACAGCTCTCTCAGCCCTACTACCCAAGGACAACTCTCTCAGCTCTACTACCCAAGGACAGCTCTCTCAGCTCTACTACACAGGGACAACTCTCTCAGCCCTACTACCCATGGACAGCGTTCTTTGCCCTAATACCCAGCTGTCTTATAGCCCTTCTACCCAGTAGACTACCCAGAGACAGCTATTTTATCATCCCTAGCCAGTCCATGCATAGCAGTCCATACTTTTTCCGTTTTGCACGGACGTCTGCATGAGCCCTTACAATTACAATCATAATGTGGGTGAGGCCCTCTGTGCAAAGGAGTTTGACACCCCTGTTCTAAAGTATTACAGCCAATATTAGTAAAATTACAGTTTTTACATTATTCCAGATTTCTATAAATATAAAAACCAGACATTTCCATTTCCTCTAAATCTCCGCCCCAGAAAGAAAGCGTCATCTGTCCCCAAACCAGAGTGACCTCCCCTGTATATATGAGCACATCCAGTGTTATATTACTATACATATACACATGGCAGAACTGGGGGAAGGGGGCACTATCTGCGGGAATGGAGGGGTTAATGCCCCCTGTATACATGAGCACATCCAGCATTATATTACTGTACATATACACATGGCAGAACTGGGGGAAGGGGGGCACTATCTCCGGGAATGGAAGGGTTAATGTCCCCTGTATACATGAGCACATCCAGTATTATATTACTGTACATATACACATGGCAGAACTGGGGGAAGGGGGGTACTATCTCCGGGAATGGAGGGGTTAATGCTCCCTGTATACATGAGCACATCCAGCGTTATATTACTGTACATATACACATGGCAGAACTGGGGGAAGGGGGGGGCACTATCTCCAGGAATGGAGGGGTTAATGTCCCCTGTATACATGAGCACATCCAGCGTTATATTACTGTACATATACACATGGCAGAACTGGGGGAAGGGGGGGTGGCACTATCTCCAGGAATGGAGGGGTTAATGTCCCCTGTATACATGAGCACAAGCAGCGTTATATTACTGTGCATATACACATGGCAGAACTGGGGGAAGGGGGGGGCACTATCTTCAGGAATGGAGGGGCTTATGTCCCCTGTATACATGAGAACATCCAGCGTTATATTACTGTACATATACACATGGTAGAACTGGGGGAAGGGGGCACTATCTCCGGGAATGGAGGGGTTAATGCCCCCTGTATACATGAGCACATCCAGCGTTATATTACTGTACATACACACATGGCAGAACTGGGGGAATGGGGCAATATCTCCGGGAATGGAGGGGTTAATGTCCCCTGTATACATGATGTAATGCAGCGGCTTGCGGAATTACTGTTATGGTCCAGGGTGTGTTTTGGCCGACCATGTACCTCCCCCAGGTGACTGGTCACATGACTGTGACATCGCGCAGGTCCTGTGCACGCAGAAGGTCTGATCACATGACTGTGACATCAGCACAGGTCCTCTGTGTGCACTAGAGGATATATAAACCCTGGTGCTTTTGAGACAGTGTGAAAGGCGTGAGGCCTGTTCCCTGTGTGGGACACCGTTAGCCTGGAGAGGCCTAGTGAAGCCTGGTGAAGCCTGAAAGGCAGAGGCTGGATCCGTATGTGTAAGGGATCCCAGTAGCCTTGGAAGGCAAGAGTCCTGGAAGGCAGAGGCTGGATGTTAGGTGAGACAACATACCAGTAGCCTTTGAAGGAACGAGGGCTGGAGACCCCCATCTGGGAAGCTGTAAAGCCACAGTGGTGGCAGAACTAAACTGACTGAAGCAGCTAAAACCTGGCAAAGGTAAAACACTGCATTATAAGGACGTTGATTTAAGTGACTTTGCTGGAGGCTGTAACTGGAGCCAAGTGGGCCTGTCTGCCACTTGAAAGGCTCCTGGACATTATATGTGCATGTCGGCGAGCCACTGAGTTGGACTCTGTGATAAGCAGTAGTGAAATATAATAAACTGCTGGATTGTGAAATACTGGAAAACGTGGCTGGTGTGCTTTAATTGACCCGCTGCAGCGAGTGTCCCCCAGCATGATGATGACTAGCGCTGCCTTACATGTGGTGGAGAATGCGGGCAACTGCAGCCCGGTTGCTAGGGGCAACTACAGCCAGGTTGCTAGGGGCTACTGCAGCCTGGTTGCTAGGGGTAACGGCACAGGACGACGAGTGTGGATACGAGAATCTTGCTGTGGCTGGGTGGGGTCACGAAGATTAAAGCATCTTGCTGTAACTCGGCGGGGTTAAGAAAATTGTCTTCGCACTCAAACCTGGTTTGCTGTGGCTCGGCGGGGTCACGAAAATTAAAGGATCTGGCTGTAACTCGGCGGGGTTACGAAAATCGTCCTCGCACTCAAACCTGGTTTGCTGTGGCTCGGCGGGGCCACAAAAATTTTTCCGGGGAAAGTGGTAAAGTGTCTAGTGTGAATAGTATACAGCAATGGCTGTGAACGGAGCAGCAAAAGAAAATGAAGCTATTGGGCAATTAAAGTGCCGGTTAAAACCGCAGCAGGTATTTGAGAAACGTCTACAGGACATGGTGCGGGAACGGCAGGAGCTGTGGGCACCGTATAGAATGGCGGCAGTGGACCATTCTGTGAACTCTCCGGGGGCACCAGTATTCTCTCAGAGTGCCCGGGGAGGTGGTAAGAGATGTTGTGAACTGAGTCCTAAGAGTATTGCTGATTTTTTTTTGTAAAAATCCCCCTACAGGTGTGGGTGTCCAAAAGGGGGCGGAGTCTCAAAAGGGGGCGGATTTTCACAAGAGCGTGGAGTATAGAAAACCAAAATTTGTTACTGGTTGTGGGTTGGTACGCCTAAAAATGACGATTTGACCGTTGATAACGGGGTAGCTCCAGTAGAAGGGGTTGACGTCAAAGTGGGAGGTGACCTGTTAGTCCACAAAACCATGGGGAGTGACACAGACCCCGTAGCGGATGGTGACACTATGAAAGTAGAAAGAGAGTTCAGTCAGGAGGGGCTAGACGAGGGGAGAGAGTCCCCCTCTCGTCGTCGACGGCGCAAGGGCCACAAAAAGGTTGCTCCTGTAGTCTTTGCTGAAAGCGAAAATAAAGAAAATGTAGTACTGTGTGCCTTTGTTTCAAGTGTGGATCCTCCTTTAGAGGCAGAAGAGGAGGTGACGTTGCCAGTAGCAACCTACGGTACAGTACTGAGACAGAAGGATCAGAATCTGACAGCCCTGAAAGAGGAGGTGGCCAGTCATGACCAAGAGCTGGAGCCTATCAGGCAGCAGTGTCAGAGTGACGTGCAGCAACTATGGGAAAACCTGGAGGACGTGTCCTCAGACCAGCGGAGCCTGGAGTTTGAACGGCAGAAAATATACCAGGTTGTGAGGAACTTACAGCGAGACCTGGAGGGAAGCAACGAGGAAATTAACCAATGGAAGGAAATGTTCCAGGAAATTAAGGAGGACCGCCGCAAAACCAAGGAGGAGGTTTTGCAGTTGAAGCTCGAGAAGGAGGCGCTGCAGGATGAAGTTTCTGGGCGTGAACAAAACCTAGAACGACTGCGCGAACAGTTCAACCGGGAGCTGTGTGAATCCAAGAAGGAATATGGTGAACGCAGTGGGGAACTGCAACAATTTAAGAGAGACTATGAGGATCTCCTCAGGGTTAAAGAAAAACTAGAGGATGATAAGGCGGATGCAGAGCACATGCGCCAAGTGGTTGAGACCACTCTGCAGGACACCCGTGATGAAAATGGTGATCTCCGCAGAAAGACCCTGGGTCTGGAAGCTCAGGTGAAGGAGCTGCAGACGTTCTGTGATAATCTCCAGAGGGCAGAGACGTGCCTTAAGGAAAGAATCAGCAAGATGGAAGCTGAGCGGAAAAAGATGGAGGACTCTATCGAAGAAGCCACAGACCAGAGCCAGGAGTTGGCCACTGGAGATGGGAGGTATGAAACAAATACCTACTCGAATAATGCGAGCTCGGATGATTCATGGAACAATGAGGTGGAATAAGATTCTACAGGTGAACAACTGGCTACGTCGATGGTGCCGTCAACAAGGATTTGGATTTCTGGATCACGGAATGAATTACCTATACGATGAACTACTTGCTAGAGATGGGGTGCACCTTACGAAGACTGGAAAACATGTATTTGGAAGTCGCCTTGCTACACTCATCAGGAGAGCTTTAAACTAGAACAATGTGGGAAGGGAAGCAAAAGGCCAGAAAAAGCTATACAGCTGACAAATACTATTGAGATCTCTGCTACTGGAAGTGGAAAGGAAGAACAAAGACAAAACAATTTAAATAATAAAAATATGGGAGGAAGAGAAACCAATCACAAACTAAAATGTTTTTATACAAATGCACAAAGCATGGGCAACAAACAA
Source organism: Phyllobates terribilis (assembly GCF_046119375.1). Classification (NCBI taxonomy): domain Eukaryota; kingdom Metazoa; phylum Chordata; class Amphibia; order Anura; family Dendrobatidae; genus Phyllobates; species Phyllobates terribilis. The sequence goes on from NW_027362765.1 coordinate 47,298,615, forward strand.
GGAGAATTGGAACTACTAATGCAGGAAAAGAAATATGATGTCATTGGAATCACTGAAACTTGGTGGGACGATACACATGATTGGAATAAAAGGCTAAAAGGATACAACTTATTTGCAAGAAACAGACTTGATAAACGAGGAGGGGGTGTCGCATTGTATGTTAGAAAAGCGTATATCTGCACAGAGATTGAAGCTTCAGAGACTGGGAGTTCTGTGGAAACTGTTTGGGTAAGAATACAAGGAGAGAACAACGGAAAGGACACCATTGTAGGCATTTACTACAGGCCACCTGGGCAAGCTGAAGATATGGATGAACTCTTTATGTATCAAATGACCAAGTTCTCCAAAAAAATATGACGTAGTGGTCATGGGAGATTTCAACTATCCAGACATTTGTTGGGAATCTCTCTCAGGTAAAACTAACAGGTCAAGCAAATTCTTATCCTCTCTTGCTGACAACTTTATCTTCCAAAAGGTAGGGGAGAAAACAAAGGGATCTGCTACTTTGGATCTAATCCTTATAAACAGGGAGGAAATGGTTGAGGAGGTAAAGGTGGCTGGGACCCTAGGAGGCAGCGATCATGCTATTATAGAATTTTGGATAACTAGAGGAGGAAGACATGTGAAGACTCAAACTTCAAGGTTAGATTTTAGAAAGGCAGATTTTAAGAGACTCAGAAAGAGAATAGGAGGGATCCAATGGCTGGATGTCCTTAAGGACAAAAATGTCCAGGAAGGATGGGAAATTTTTAAAAATGAGATTCTCAAAGCACAATCGTTAACAATCCCGAAAAGTAGGAAGAATGGGAAGCATTTAAGGAAACCAGGATGGATGAACACAGAACTTAAACACATACTAAAAAGAAAGAAAGAAATGTTTATTAAATGGAAAGAGGGAGGCATATCTAAAGAAGATTATAATGCAGTCTGCAGATCCTGCAAGGCACGTATCAGGTTAGCTAAAGCTGACAATGAATTAAGGCTTGCAAGAGATGTCAAAAGCAATAAAAAAGAATTTTGGGGGTATGTCAAAAGTAAAAGAAAAGTCAGAGATGCTATAGGATTTTTACAGGATGAAAATGGAGAAATGGTAAGAGAGGATGTTGAGAAGGCCGAACTTTTTAATTCCTATTTTGCATCTGTTTTCTCTCAGAAAGAAAATGTAACATCAACTGATCTTCACTGTCCTTTTAAAGGAATAGAGGAATCCAAGTTATCTGTAAACAGAAAGATTGTGAGGGAATATTTAGCTAACATAAATGAGTTCAAGTCTCCAGGTCCAGATGAATTACACCCCAGAGTACTGAAGGAGATCGTAGAAGAAATTTTAGAACCACTCTCCATAATCTTTGAAAATTCTTGGAGAACAGGAGAAGTCCCAGAAGACTGGAGAAGAGCAAATGTTGTTCCTATCTTCAAAAAGGGGAAGAAGGTGGACCCAGGGAACTATAGGCCGGTGAGTCTGACTTCTATACCAGGAAAGATCTTTGAACAAATTATTAAACAACATGTATGTAAGTACATGGATAAGAATGAAGTGATTAACCAGAGTCAGCATGGGTTTGTAACTAACAAGTCATGTCAGACTAACTTAATTTCCTTCTATGACAGAATCACTGACTGGGTGGATCAGGGAAATGCTGTAGATATAGTATATCTTGACTTCAGCAAAGCATTTGACAAAGTATCTCACATCATCCTTATTGAAAAAATGACCAAGTATGCAATGGACCAGGCAACTGTTACGTGGATTCATAACTGGCTTAGTGATCGGACTCAAAGGGTGGTTGTAAATGGCTTCACATCCAGCTGGATGAATGTCTCAAGTGGGGTACCACAGGGCTCCGTCCTGGGACCTGTATTGTTCAACATCTTTATCAATGATTTAGATGAAGGAATTGAGGGTAAACTGATTAAATTTGCTGATGACACAAAGCTAGGAGGGATAGCTAATACTAGAGAAGAGAGAGAGAGAGGATTCAAAAAGACCTAAATAAACTGGAGCAGTGGGCAGCAACCAACAGAATGGTTTTTAACAGGGAAAAATGCAAAGTACTACATCTGGGCAATAAAAATGAAAAAAGGAAATATACAGAATGGGAGGAATAGAGCTAAGCAACAGTACATGTGAAAAAGACTTAGGTATACTAATAGATCATAGACTGAACATGAGTCAACAGTGTCATGCAGCAGCAAAAAAGGCAAATACAATTCTGGGATGTATTAACAGAAGCATACAGTCTAGATCACGTGAAGTCATTATTGGTCTTTACTCCTCTTTGGTCAGACCTCATCTGGAATACTGTGTACAGTTTTGGGCACCACATTTTAAAAAAGACAGACAAACTGGAGCAAGTTCAGAGAAGAGCGACCAGAATGGTGACTGGTCTGCAAACCATGTCCTATGAGGAACGGTTGCAGGATTTGGGAATGTTTAGCTTGCAAAAAAGAAGACTGAGAGGAGACTTAATAGCTGTCTACAAATATGTCAAGGGCTGTCACATTGTAGAAGGATCATCTTTATTCTCATTTGCACAAGGAAAGACTAGAAGCAATGGGATGAAACTAAATGGGAGGAGACACAGATTAGATATTAGAAAAAACTTTTTGACAGTTAGGGTGATCAATGAGTGGAACAGGCTGCCACGAGAGGTGGTGAGTTCCCCTTCAATGGACGTCTTCAAACAGAGGCTGGCCAGACATCTGTCTGAGATGATTTAGTGAATCCTGCTTTGAGCAGGGGGTTGGACCAGATGACCCAGGAGGTCCCTTCCAACTCTACCATTCTATGATTCTATGATTCGGTGGATGTAGGAGCCGAGAGATCAAGGAGCTCAAGGAGTCGCTACAAGCCCATTTGAAGCAAGAGAAGCTTGAGAGACTGGCTGTTGAGAGCCGAGTGGGCGCATTGGAGACAGAGAGGTCTGAGAGAACTCTACTGTTAAAGGAGCAGTTGAATCAGGAAGAGCTTCAGAGATGGGCTGCTGAGAGGCGAGTAGCTGAGCTAGAGGAAGAAGTTTTCGAGCTCAAAGGTCGCCTAGCAAAGTATCACTCAGAGAACGAGGCCTCCTTGGAGAAGGAAATGGGCAAACAAGTCGCACTCACTCCCTTATACCATGAGAAGGTGGACCTGAGGAGAGCTAAAAGAGTGTTAACAGAAGATAAATATGAAATGGAAGTGGTCAAGATGAAAATTCGTGAATTTGTAGCTGTGAGTCAGGGGAAGCATACAGGGTGAAGAAGCTGAAAGTCAGTTGCCCCTGAAACCTGAGCTAGATGATCTTTTGGAGTGAGTGAGACAGAAACCTCTCGGTACAAATACCTCATACATGTACCCGAGGATTTGAGAGAAGAATGCACCAGTGAGTCCGTGCATGAAGAGTTTAAGAAGGCCGCGGGAGCCTGTAAGGTGTACTCAACCTCAGAAGCTAAACAGCTGGTGGTCCTGTCCACGACCGAAGTCACAGTGAAGAGGGTAGCGATCCTAAGTGACATGCACTGGCAATGTATTCGCACGAAGCGGTTTCTCCGGTTGAAGACCGAACAAGCTGTTAGACAACTGGAGCTTATGAGAAAAGCTCACAGTCTGCGGGAACAGGTCATCCGGGTGCCTCATGTTCTGGTGAGAAAGCTCATTGGGAGAAATGGCCGAGCCATGCAGATGATGGTAAAGAAGTCTGGTGTGATGAGAATAAGCAGTCCACGTGATCGACAGGACTGGATACCAGATGAAGACGTCATGGTGTCATTCTTCGCTGTAGGAACGGAAGAAAGTCTTGCATATATACGCATGCTAATGGAGTACCGAGTGACCTACCTGCGAGAGGTAGAACAGTTGAATCTCGCTAGACTGCGAGTGGAAAGACAGAATTGCCTGAGCGGCAGAAGGTGGCAGCCATCTAGAAATTGTGAGACCAGACAGAGAAAGGGCCCCCTAAATAACAGAACAGCTACAGCTGAAGTTAGGGACCTTTCAAGATGTCCTGAGAGTAGTGGGTGTGGGTTTAGAGGTAGTGAGACCTCCAGTAACTCAAGTTTGAGTGGCCCATACAAATTACCCAATAGAGGACGGGACAGTACGGAGTGGAACCGGACCTTAGATACCAGGGCATGCGAGTCACACTGCTGTAATGACCGCTGAGAGCGGGGGTGTTCTGACAAGCTTACGACTGACCGCTGGGAGCGGGGGAGGTCTGACAAGGTTACGACCCGGAAATGTGACAATGACAAATGGTAGATCCCTAAGGAATGGGCTTATGTCGATGACTAATGTTCCAGGGGCTGAGCAGCGCAATTGTCAAGTACATGGTCTCGGTGTGAACTGTGGGTTATAAGGTGATTGTGTTTATTATGTGTTCAACCTCACAAGTTTGAACAGAGGGGGGGATATGTAATGCAGCAGTTTGCGGCATCACTGTAATGGTCCAGGGTGTGTTTTGGCCGACCATGTACCTCCCCCAGGTGATTGGTCACATGACTGTGACATCGCACAGGTCCTGTGCACACAGAAGGTCTGATCACATGACTGTGACATCAGCACAGGTCCTGTGTGTGCACTAGAGGATATATAAACCCTGGTGCTTTTGAGACAGTGTGAAAGGCGTGAAGCATGTTTCCTGTGTAGGACACCGTTAGCCTGGAGAGGCCTAGTGAGGCCTAGTGAAGCGTGAAAGGCAGAGGCTGGATCCGTATGTGTAAGGGATCCCAGTAGCCTTTGAGGGCAAGAGGCTTGGAAGGTAAGAGTCCTGGACGGCAGAGGCTGGATGTTAGATGAGACAGCATACCAGTAGCCTTTGAAGGAACGAGGGCTGGTGACCCCCATCTGGGAAGCCGTAAAGCCACAGTGGTGGCAGAACAAAACTGACTGAAGCAGCTAAAATCCGGCAAAGGTAAAACACTGCATTATATGGACGTTGATTTAAGTGACTTTGCTGGAGGCTGTTACTGGAGCCAAGTGGGCCTGTCTGCCACTTGAAAGGCTCCTGGACATTATATGTGCATGTCGGTGAGCCACCGAGTTGGACTCGGTGATAAGCAGTAGTGAAGTATAATAAACTGCTGGATTGTGAAATACTGGAAAAAGTGGCTGGTGAGCTTTAATTGACCAGGTGCAGCGAGTGTCCCCCAGCATGATGACTAGTGCTGGCTTACAATGAGCACATCCAGTGTTATATTACTGTACATATACACATGGCAGAACTGGGGGAAGGGGGCACTATCTCCGGGAATGGAGGGGTTAATGCCCCCTGTATACATGAGCACATCCAGCGTTATATTACTGTACATATACACATGGCAGAACTGGGGGAAGGGGGCACTATCTCCGGGAATGGAGGGGTTAATGCCCCCTGTATACATGAGCACATCCAGCGTTATATTACTGTACATATACACATGGTAGAACTGGGGGAAGGGGGCACTATCTCCGGGAATGGAGGGGTTAATGTCCCCTGTATACATGATCACATCCAGCGTTATATTACTGTACATATACACATGGCAGAACTGGGGGAAGGGGGCACTATCTCCGGGAATGGAGGGGTTAATGCCCCCTGTATACATGAGCACATCCAGCGTTATATTACTGTACATATACACATGGCAGAACTGGGGGAGGGGGGCACTATCTCCGGGAATGGAGGGGTTAATGCCCCCTGTATACATGAGCACATCCAGTGTTATATTACTGTACATATACACATGGCAGAACTGGGGGAAGGGGGCACTATCTCCGGGAATGGAGGGGTTAATGCCCCCTGTATACATGAGCACATCCAGCGTCATATTACTGTACATATACACATGGCAGAACTGGGGGGAGGGGGGCACTATCTCCGGGAATGGAGGGGTTAATGCCCCCTGTATACATGAGCACATCCAGCGTTATATTACTGTACATATACACATGGCAGAACTGGGGGAAGGGACACTATCTCCGGGAATGGAGGGGTTAATGCCCCCCGTATACATGAGCACATCCAGCGTTATATTACTGTACATATACACATGGCAGAACTGGGGGAAGGGGGCACTATCTCCGGGAATGGAGGGGTTAATGTCCCCTGTATACATGATCACATCCAGCGTTATATTACTGTACATATACACATGGCAGAACTGGGGGAAGGGGGCACTATCTCCGGGAATGGAGGGGTTAATGCCCCCTGTATACATGAGCACATCCAGCGTTATATTACTGTACATATACACATGGCAGAACTGGGGGAGGGGGGCACTATCTCCGGGAATGGAGGGGTTAATGCCCCCTGTATACATGAGCACATCCAGCGTTATATTACTGTACATATACACATGGCAGAACTGGGGGGAGGGGGCACTATCTCCGGGAATGGAGGGGTTAATGCCCCCTGTATACATGAGCACATCCAGCGTTATATTACTGTACATATACACATGGCAGAACTGGGGGGAGGGGGCACTATCTCCAGGAATGGAGGGGTTAATGCCCCCTGTATACATGAACACATCCAGCGTTATATTACTGTACATATACACATGGCAGAACTGGGGGAGGGGGCACTATCTCCGGGAATGGAGGGGTTAATGCCCCCTGTATACATGAGCATATCCAGCGTTATATTACTGTACATATACACATGGCAGAACTGGGGGGAGGGGGGCACTATCTCCGGGAATGGAGGGGTTAATGCCCCCTGTATACATGAGCACATCCAGCGTTATATTACTGTACATATACACATGGCAGCACTGGGGGGAGCGGCCACTATCTCCAGGAATGGAGAGGTTAATGCCCCCTGTATACATGATCACATCCAGCGTTATATTACTGTACATATACACATGGCAGAACTGGGGGAAGGGGGCACTATCTCCAGGAATGGAGGGGTTAATGCCCCCTGTATACATGAACACATCCAGCGTTATATTACTGTACATATACACATGGCAGAACTGGGGGGAGGGGGGCACTATCTCCGGGAATGGAGGGGTTAATGCCCCCTGTATACATGAGCACATCCAGCGTTATATTACTGTACATATACACATGGCAGAACTGGGGGAAGGGGGCACTATCTCCGGGAATGGAGGGGTTAATGCCCCCTGTATACATGAGCACATCCAGCATTATATTACTGTACATATACACATGGTAGAACTGGGGGAAGGGGGGCACTATCTCCGGGAATGGAGGGGTTAATGCCCCCTGTATACATGAGCACATCCAGTGTTATATTACTGTACATATACACATGGCAGAACTGGGGGAGGGGGGCACTATCTCGGGGAATGGAGGGGTTAATGTCCCCTGTATACATGAGCACATCCAGTGTTATATTACTGTACATATACACATGGCAGAACTGGGGGAAGGGGGCACTATCTCCGGGAATGGAAGGGTTAATGTCCCCTGTATACATGATCACATCCAGCGTTATATTACTGTACATATACACATGGCAGAACTGGGGGAAGGGGGCACTATCTCCGGGAATAGAGGGGTTAATGCCCCCTGTATACATGAGCACATCCAGCGTTATATTACTGTACATATACACACATGGCAGAACTGGGGGAAGGGGGCACTATCTCCGGGAATGGAGGGGTTAATGCCCCCTGTATACATGAGCATATCCAGAGTTATATTACTGTACATATACACACATGGCAGAACTGGGGGAAGGGGGCACTATCTCCAGGAATGGAGGGGTTAATGCCCCCAGTATACAGGAGCACATCCAGCGTTATATTACTGTACATATACACATGGCAGAACTGGGGGAGGGGGCACTATCTCCAGGAATGGAGGGGTTAATGCCCCCTGTATACATGAGCACATCCAGCGTTATATTACTGTACATATACACATGGCAGAACTGGGGGAAGGGGGGCACTATCTCCGGGAATGGAGGGGTTAATGTCCCCTGTATACATGAGCACATCCAGCGTTATATTACTGTACATATACACATGGCAGAACTGGGGGAGGGGGCACTATCTCCGGGAATGGAGGGGTTAATGCCCCCTGTATACATGAGCACATCCAGCGTTATATTACTGTACATATACACATGGCAGCACTGGGGGGAGGGGCCACTATCTCCGGGAATGGAGGGGTTAATGCCCCCTGTATACATGAGCACATCCAGCGTTATATTACTGTACATATACACATGGCAGAACTGGGAGAAGGGGGCACTATCTCCAGGAATGGAGGGGTTAATGCCCCCTGTATACAGGAGCACATTCAGCATTATATTACTGTACATATACACATGGCAGAACTGGGGGAGGGGGCACTATCTCCGGGAATGGAGGGGTTAATGCCCCCTGTATACATGAGCACATCCAGCGTTATATTACTGTACATATACACATGGCAGAACTGGGGGAAGGGGGCACTATCTCCAGGAATGGAGGGGTTAATGTCTCCTGTATACATGAGCACATCCAGCGTTATATTACTGTACATATACACATGGCAGAACTGGGGGAGGGGGCACTATCTCCGGGAATGGAGGGGTTAATGCCCCCTGTATACATGAGCATATTCAGCGTTATATTACTGTACATATACACATGGCAGAACTGGGGGGAGCGGGGCACTATCTCCGGGAATGGAGGGGTTAATGCCCCCTGTATACATGAGCACATCCAGCGTTATATTACTGTACATATACACATGGCAGCACTGGGGGGAGGGGGGCACTATCTCCGGGAATGGAGGGGTTAATGCCCCCTGTATACATGAGCACATCCAGCGTTATATTACTGTACATATACACATGGCAGCACTGGGGGAAGGGGGCACTATCTCCGGGAATGGAGGGGTTAATGCCCCCTGTATACATGAGCACATCCAGCGTTATATTACTGTACATATACACATGGTAGAACTGCGGGAAGGGGGGCACTATCTCCGGGAATGGAGGGGTTAATGCCCCCTGTATACATGAGCACATCCAGTGTTATATTACTGTACATATACACATGGCAGAACTGGGGGAAGGGGGCACTATCTCCGGGAATGGAGGGGTTAATGTCCCCTGTATACATGATCACATCCAGCGTTATATTACTGTACGTATACACATGGCAGGACTGGGGGAAGGGGGCACTATCTCCGGGAATGGAGGGGTTAATGCCCCCTGTATACATGAGCACATCCAGCGTTATATTACTGTACATATACACATGGCAGAACTGGGGGAGGGGGGCACTATCTCCGGGAATGGAGGGGTTAATGCCCCCTGTATACATGAGCACATCCAGCGTTATATTACTGTACATATACACATGGCAGAACTGGGGGAGGGGGGCACTATCTCCGGGAATGGAGGGGTTAATGTCCCCTGTATACATGAGCACATCCAGCGTTATATTACTGTACATATACACATGGCAGAACTGGGGGGAGGGGGGCACTATCTCCGGGAATGGAGGGGTTAATGCCCCCTGTATACATGAGCACATCCATCGTTATATTACTGTACATATACACATGGCAGAACTGGGGGGAGGGGGCACTATCTCCAGGAATGGAGGGGTTAATGTCCCCTGTATACATGAGCACATCCAGTGTTATATTACTGTACATATACACATGGCATTACTGGGGGAGGGGGGCACTATCTCCGGGAATGGAGGGGTTAATGTCCCCTGTATACATGAGCACATCCAGCGTTATATTACTGCACATACACACATGGCAGAACTGGGGGAAGGGGGGGCACTATCTCCGGGAATGGAGGGGTTAATGCCCCCTGTATACATGAGCACATCCAGTGTTATATTACTGTACATATACACATGGCAGAACTGGGGGAAGGGGACACTATCTCCGGGAATGGAGGGGTTAATGTCCCCTGTATACATGAGCACATCCAGCGTTATATTACTGTACATATACACATGGTAGAACTGGGCACTATCTCCGGGAATGGAGGGGTTAATGCCCCCTGTATACATGAGCATATCCAGCGTTATATTACTGTACATATACACGTGGCAGAACTGGGGGAAGGGGGGCACTATCTCCGGGAATGGAGGGGTTAATGTCCCCTGTATACATGAGCACATCCAGCGTTATATTACTGTACATATACACATGGTAGAACTGGGCACTATCTCCGGGAATGGAGGGGTTAATGTCCCCTGTATACATGAGCACATCCAGCGTTATATTACTGCACATATACACATGGTAGAACTGGGCACTATCTCCGGGAATGGAGGGGTTAATGCCCCCTGTATACATGAGCATATCCAGCGTTATATTACTGTACATATACACGTGGCAGAACTGGGGGAAGGGGGGCACTATCTCCGGGAATGGAGGGGTTAATGTCCCCTGTATACATGAGCACATCCAGCGTTATATTACTGTACATATACACATGGTAGAACTGGGCACTATCTCCGGGAATGGAGGGGTTAATGTCCCCTGTATACATGAGCACATCCAGCGTTATATTACTGTACATATACACATGGCAGAACTGGGGGAGGGGGGCACTATCTCCGGGAATGGAGGGGTTAATGTCCCCTGTATACATGAGCACATCCAGCGTTATATTACTGTACATATACACATGGTAGAACTGGGCACTATCTCCGGGAATGGAGGGGTTAATGTCCCCTGTATACATGATCACATCCAGCGTTATATTACTGTACATATACACATGGCAGAACTGGGGGGAGGGGGCACTATCTCCGGGAATGGAGGGGTTAATGCCCCCTGTATACATGAGCACATCCAGCGTTATATTACTGTACATATACACATGGCAGAACTGGGGGGAGGGGGGCACTATCTCCGGGAATGGAGGGGTTAATGCCCCCTGTATACATGAGCACATCCAGCGTTATATTACTGTACATATACACATGGGAGAACTGGGGGGAGGGGAGCACTATCTCCGGGAATGGATGGGTTAATGTCCCCTGTATACATGAGCACATCCAGCATTATATTACTGTACATATACACATGGCAGAACTGGGGGAAGGGGGCACTATCTCCGGGAATGGAGGGGTTAATGCCCCCTGTATACATGAACACATCCAGCGTTATATTACTGTACATATACACATGGCAGAACTGGGGGAAGAGGGCACTATCTCCGGGAATGGAGGGGTTAATGTCCCCTGTATACATGAGCACATCCAGCGTTATATTACTGTACATATACACATGGCAGAACTGGGGGAGGGGGCACTATCTCCAGGAATGGAGGGGTTAATGCCCCCTGTATACACGAGCACATCCAGCGTTATATTACTGTACATATACACATGGCAGAACTGGGGGAAGGGGGCACTATCTCCAGGAATGGAGGGGTTAATGTCCCCTGTATACATGAGCACATCCAGCGTTATATTACTGTACATATACACATGGCAGAACTGGGGGGAGGGGGCACTATCTCCAGGAATGGAGGGGTTAATGCCCCCTGTATACACGAGCACATCCAGCGTTATATTACTGTACATATACACATGGCAGAACTGGGGGAAGGGGGCACTATCTCCAGGAATGGAGGGGTTAATGCCCCCTGTATACACGAGCACATCCAGCGTTATATTACTGTACATATACACATGGCAGAACTGGGGGAAGGGGGCACTATCTCCGGGAATGGAGGGGTTAATGTCCCCTGTATACATGAGCACATCCAGCGTTATATTACTGTACATATACACATGGCAGAACTGGGGGGAGGGGGGCACTATCTCCGGGAATGGAGGGGTTAATGCCCCCTGTATACATGAGCACATCCATCGTTATATTACTGTACATATACACATGGCAGAACTGGGGGAGGGGGCACTATCTCCAGGAATGGAGGGGTTAATGTCCCCTGTATACATGAGCACATCCAGCGTTATATTACTGTACATATACACATGGCAGAACTGGGGGAAGGGGGCACTATCTCCGGGAATGGAGGGGTTAATGTCCCCTGTATACATGAGCACATCCAGCGTTATATTACTGTACATATACACATGGCAGAACTGGGGGGAGGGGGCACTATCTCCAGGAATGGAGGGGTTAATGCCCCCTGTATACACGAGCACATCCAGCGTTATATTACTGTACATATACACATGGCAGAACTGGGGGAAGGGGGCACTATCTCCAGGAATGGAGGGGTTAATGTCCCCTGTATACATGAGCACATCCAGCGTTATATTACTGTACATATACACATGGCAGAACTGGGGGAAGGGGGGCACTATCTCCAGGAATGGAGGGGTTAATGTCCCCTGTATACATGATCACATCCAGCGTTATATTACTGTACATATACACATGGCAGAACTGGGGGAGGGGGGCACTATCTCCGGGAATGGAGGGGTTAATGTCCCCTGTATACATGAGCACATCCAGTGTTATATTACTGTACATATACACATGGCATTACTGGGGGAGGGGGGCACTATCTCCGGGAATGGAGGGGTTAATGTCCCCTGTATACATGAGCACATCCAGCATTATATTACTGCACATACACACATGGCAGAACTGGGGGAAGGGGGGGCACTATCTCCGGGAATGGAGGGGTTAATGTCCCCTGTATACATGAGCACATCCAGCGTTATATTACTGTACATATACACATGGTAGAACTGGGCACTATCTCCGGGAATGGAGGGGTTAATGCCCCCTGTATACATGAGCATATCCAGCGTTATATTACTGTACATATACACGTGGCAGAACTGGGGGAAGGGGGGCACTATCTCCGGGAATGGAGGGGTTAATGTCCCCTGTATACATGAGCACATCCAGCGTTATATTACTGTACATATACACATGGTAGAACTGGGCACTATCTCCGGGAATGGAGGGGTTAATGTCCCCTGTATACATGAGCACATCCAGCGTTATATTACTGTACATATACACATGGCAGAACTGGGGGAGGGGGGCACTATCTCCGGGAATGGAGGGGTTAATGTCCCCTGTATACATGAGCACATCCAGCGTTATATTACTGTACATATACACATGGTAGAACTGGGCACTATCTCCGGGAATGGAGGGGTTAATGTCCCCTGTATACATGATCACATCCAGCGTTATATTACTGTACATATACACATGGCAGAACTGGGGGGAGGGGGCACTATCTCCGGGAATGGAGGGGTTAATGCCCCCTGTATACATGAGCACATCCAGCGTTATATTACTGTACATATACACATGGCAGAACTGGGGGGAGGGGGGCACTATCTCCGGGAATGGAGGGGTTAATGCCCCCTGTATACATGAGCACATCCAGCGTTATATTACTGTACATATACACATGGGAGAACTGGGGGGAGGGGAGCACTATCTCCGGGAATGGATGGGTTAATGTCCCCTGTATACATGAGCACATCCAGCATTATATTACTGTACATATACACATGGCAGAACTGGGGGAAGGGGGCACTATCTCCGGGAATGGAGGGGTTAATGCCCCCTGTATACATGAACACATCCAGCGTTATATTACTGTACATATACACATGGCAGAACTGGGGGAAGAGGGCACTATCTCCGGGAATGGAGGGGTTAATGTCCCCTGTATACATGAGCACATCCAGCGTTATATTACTGTACATATACACATGGCAGAACTGGGGGGAGGGGGCACTATCTCCAGGAATGGAGGGGTTAATGCCCCCTGTATACACGAGCACATCCAGCGTTATATTACTGTACATATACACATGGCAGAACTGGGGGAAGGGGGCACTATCTCCAGGAATGGAGGGGTTAATGTCCCCTGTATACATGAGCACATCCAGCGTTATATTACTGTACATATACACATGGCAGAACTGGGGGGAGGGGGCACTATCTCCAGGAATGGAGGGGTTAATGCCCCCTGTATACACGAGCACATCCAGCGTTATATTACTGTACATATACACATGGCAGAACTGGGGGAAGGGGGCACTATCTCCAGGAATGGAGGGGTTAATGCCCCCTGTATACACGAGCACATCCAGCGTTATATTACTGTACATATACACATGGCAGAACTGGGGGAAGGGGGCACTATCTCCGGGAATGGAGGGGTTAATGTCCCCTGTATACATGAGCACATCCAGCGTTATATTACTGTACATATACACATGGCAGAACTGGGGGGAGGGGGGCACTATCTCCGGGAATGGAGGGGTTAATGCCCCCTGTATACATGAGCACATCCATCGTTATATTACTGTACATATACACATGGCAGAACTGGGGGAGGGGGCACTATCTCCAGGAATGGAGGGGTTAATGTCCCCTGTATACATGAGCACATCCAGCGTTATATTACTGTACATATACACATGGCAGAACTGGGGGAAGGGGGCACTATCTCCGGGAATGGAGGGGTTAATGTCCCCTGTATACATGAGCACATCCAGCGTTATATTACTGTACATATACACATGGCAGAACTGGGGGGAGGGGGCACTATCTCCAGGAATGGAGGGGTTAATGCCCCCTGTATACACGAGCACATCCAGCGTTATATTACTGTACATATACACATGGCAGAACTGGGGGAAGGGGGCACTATCTCCAGGAATGGAGGGGTTAATGTCCCCTGTATACATGAGCACATCCAGCGTTATATTACTGTACATATACACATGGCAGAACTGGGGGAAGGGGGGCACTATCTCCAGGAATGGAGGGGTTAATGTCCCCTGTATACATGATCACATCCAGCGTTATATTACTGTACATATACACATGGCAGAACTGGGGGAGGGGGGCACTATCTCCGGGAATGGAGGGGTTAATGTCCCCTGTATACATGAGCACATCCAGTGTTATATTACTGTACATATACACATGGCATTACTGGGGGAGGGGGGCACTATCTCCGGGAATGGAGGGGTTAATGTCCCCTGTATACATGAGCACATCCAGCGTTATATTACTGCACATACACACATGGCAGAACTGGGGGAAGGGGGGGCACTATCTCCGGGAATGGAGGGGTTAATGCCCCCTGTATACATGAGCACATCCAGTGTTATATTACTGTACATATACACATGGCAGAACTGGGGGAAGGGGACACTATCTCCGGGAATGGAGGGGTTAATGTCCCCTGTATACATGAGCACATCCAGCGTTATATTACTGCACATATACACATGGTAGAACTGGGCACTATCTCCGGGAATGGAGGGGTTAATGCCCCCTGTATACATGAGCATATCCAGCGTTATATTACTGTACATATACACGTGGCAGAACTGGGGGAAGGGGGGCACTATCTCCGGGAATGGAGGGGTTAATGTCCCCTGTATACATGAGCACATCCAGCGTTATATTACTGTACATATACACATGGTAGAACTGGGCACTATCTCCGGGAATGGAGGGGTTAATGTCCCCTGTATACATGAGCACATCCAGCGTTATATTACTGTACATATACACATGGCAGAACTGGGGGAGGGGGGCACTATCTCCGGGAATGGAGGGGTTAATGTCCCCTGTATACATGAGCACATCCAGCGTTATATTACTGTACATATACACATGGTAGAACTGGGCACTATCTCCGGGAATGGAGGGGTTAATGTCCCCTGTATACATGATCACATCCAGCGTTATATTACTGTACATATACACATGGCAGAACTGGGGGGAGGGGGCACTATCTCCGGGAATGGAGGGGTTAATGCCCCCTGTATACATGAGCACATCCAGCGTTATATTACTGTACATATACACATGGCAGAACTGGGGGGAGGGGGGCACTATCTCCGGGAATGGAGGGGTTAATGCCCCCTGTATACATGAGCACATCCAGCGTTATATTACTGTACATATACACATGGGAGAACTGGGGGGAGGGGAGCACTATCTCCGGGAATGGATGGGTTAATGTCCCCTGTATACATGAGCACATCCAGCATTATATTACTGTACATATACACATGGCAGAACTGGGGGAAGGGGGCACTATCTCCGGGAATGGAGGGGTTAATGCCCCCTGTATACATGAACACATCCAGCGTTATATTACTGTACATATACACATGGCAGAACTGGGGGAAGAGGGCACTATCTCCGGGAATGGAGGGGTTAATGTCCCCTGTATACATGAGCACATCCAGCGTTATATTACTGTACATATACACATGGCAGAACTGGGGGGAGGGGGCACTATCTCCAGGAATGGAGGGGTTAATGTCCCCTGTATACATGAGCACATCCAGCGTTATATTACTGTACATATACACATGGCAGAACTGGGGGGAGGGGGCACTATCTCCAGGAATGGAGGGGTTAATGCCCCCTGTATACACGAGCACATCCAGCGTTATATTACTGTACATATACACATGGTAGAACTGGGGGAAGGGGGCACTATCTCCAGGAATGGAGGGGTTAATGCCCCCTGTATACACGAGCACATCCAGCGTTATATTACTGTACATATACACATGGCAGAACTGGGGGAAGGGGGCACTATCTCCGGGAATGGAGGGGTTAATGTCCCCTGTATACATGAGCACATCCAGCGTTATATTACTGTACATATACACATGGCAGAACTGGGGGGAGGGGGGCACTATCTCCGGGAATGGAGGGGTTAATGCCCCCTGTATACATGAGCACATCCATCGTTATATTACTGTACATATACACATGGCAGAACTGGGGGAGGGGGCACTATCTCCAGGAATGGAGGGGTTAATGTCTCCTGTATACATGAGCACATCCAGCGTTATATTACTGTACATATACACATGGCAGAACTGGGGGAAGGGGGCACTATCTCCGGGAATGGAGGGGTTAATGTCCCCTGTATACATGAGCACATCCAGCGTTATATTACTGTACATATACACATGGCAGAACTGGGGGGAGGGGGCACTATCTCCAGGAATGGAGGGGTTAATGCCCCCTGTATACACGAGCACATCCAGCGTTATATTACTGTACATATACACATGGCAGAACTGGGGGAAGGGGGCACTATCTCCAGGAATGGAGGGGTTAATGTCCCCTGTATACATGAGCACATCCAGCGTTATATTACTGTACATATACACATGGCAGAACTGGGGGAAGGGGGGCACTATCTCCAGGAATGGAGGGGTTAATGTCCCCTGTATACATGAGCACATCCAGCGTTATATTACTGTACATATACACATGGCAGAACTGGGGGAAGGGGGCACTATCTCCGGGAATGGAGGGGTTAATGTCCCCTGTATACATGAGCACATCCAGCGTTATATTACTGTACATATACACATGGCAGAACTGGGGGAAGGGGGCACTATCTCCAGGAATGGAGGGGTTAATGTCCCCTGTATACATGAGCACATCCAGCGTTATATTACTGTACATATACACATGGCAGAACTGGGGGAAGGGGGCACTATCTCCAGGAATGGAGGGGTTAATGTCCCCTGTATACATGAGCACATCCAGCGTTATATTACTGTACATATACACATGGCAGAACTGGGGGGAGGGGGGCACTATCTCCGGGAATGGAGGGGTTAATGCCCCCTGTATACATGAGCACATCCATCGTTATATTACTGTACATATACACATGGCAGAACTGGGGGAGGGGGCACTATCTCCAGGAATGGAGGGGTTAATGTCTCCTGTATACATGAGCACATCCAGCGTTATATTACTGTACATATACACATGGCAGAACTGGGGGAAGGGGGCACTATCTCCGGGAATGGAGGGGTTAATGTCCCCTGTATACATGAGCACATCCAGCGTTATATTACTGTACATATACACATGGCAGAACTGGGGGGAGGGGGCACTATCTCCAGGAATGGAGGGGTTAATGCCCCCTGTATACACGAGCACATCCAGCGTTATATTACTGTACATATACACATGGCAGAACTGGGGGAAGGGGGCACTATCTCCAGGAATGGAGGGGTTAATGTCCCCTGTATACATGAGCACATCCAGCGTTATATTACTGTACATATACACATGGCAGAACTGGGGGAAGGGGGGCACTATCTCCAGGAATGGAGGGGTTAATGTCCCCTGTATACATGAGCACATCCAGCGTTATATTACTGTACATATACACATGGCAGAACTGGGGGAAGGGGGCACTATCTCCGGGAATGGAGGGGTTAATGTCCCCTGTATACATGAGCACATCCAGCGTTATATTACTGTACATATACACATGGCAGAACTGGGGGAAGGGGGCACTATCTCCGGGAATGGAGGGGTTAATGTCCCCTGTATACATGAGCACATCCAGCGTTATATTACTGTACATATACACATGGCAGAACTGGGGGAAGGGGGCACTATCTCCGGGAATGGAGGGGTTAATGTCCCCTGTATACATGAGCACATCCAGCGTTATATTACTGTACATATACACATGGCAGAACTGGGGGGAGGGGGGCACTATCTCCGGGAATGGAGGGGTTAATGCCCCCTGTATACATGAGCACATCCATCGTTATATTACTGTACATATACACATGGCAGAACTGGGGGAGGGGGCACTATCTCCAGGAATGGAGGGGTTAATGTCTCCTGTATACATGAGCACATCCAGCGTTATATTACTGTACATATACACATGGCAGAACTGGGGGGAGGGGGGCACTATCTCCGGGAATGGAGGGGTTAATGCCCCCTGTATACATGAGCACATCCATCGTTATATTACTGTACATATACACATGGCAGAACTGGGGGGAGGGGGGCACTATCTCCGGGAATGGAGGGGTTAATGCCCCCTGTATACATGAGCACATCCATCGTTATATTACTGTACATATACACATGGCAGAACTGGGGGAGGGGGCACTATCTCCGGGAATGGAGGGGTTAATGCCCCCTGTATACATGAGCACATCCAGCGTTATATTACTGTACATATACACCTGGCAGAACTGGGGGGAGGGGGGCACTATCTCCGGGAATGGAGGGGTTAATGCCCCCTGTATACATGAGCACATCCATCGTTATATTACTGTACATATACACATGGCAGAACTGGGGGAAGGGGACACTATCTCCGGGAATGGAGGGGTTAATGCCCCCTGTATACATGAGCACATCCAGCATTATATTACTGCACATATACACATGGCAGAACTGGGGGGAGGGGGGCACTATCTCCGGGAATGGAGGGGTTAATGCCCCCTGTATACATGAGCACATCCAGCGTTATATTACTGTACATATACACATGGCAGAACTGGGGGGAGGGGGGCACTATCTCCGGGAATGGAGGGGTTAATGCCCCCTGTATACATGAGCACATCCAGCGTTATATTACTGTACATATACACATGGCAGAACTGGGGGGAGGGGGGCACTATCTCCGGGAATGGAGGGGTTAATGCCCCTGTATACATGAGCACATCCATCGTTATATTACTGTACATATACACATGGCAGAACTGGGGGAAGGGGGCACTATCTCCGGGAATGGAGGGGTTAATGTCCCCTGTATACATGAGCACATCCAGCGTTATATTACTGTACATATAGAGATGGCAGAACTGGGGGGAGGGGGCACTATCTCCAGGAATGGAGGGGTTAATGCCCCCTGTATACATGAGCACATCCATCGTTATATTACTGTACATATACACATGGCAGAACTGGGGGAAGGGGGCACTATCTCCGGGAATGGAGGGGTTAATGCCCCCTGTATACATGAGCACATCCAGCGTTATATTACTGTACATATACACATGGCAGAACTGGGGGAGGGGGACACTATCTCCGGGAATGGAGGGGTTAATGCCCCCTGTATACATGAGCACATCCAGCGTTATATTACTGTACATATAGAGATGGCAGAACTGGGGGGAGGGGGCACTATCTCCAGGAATGGAGGGGTTAATGCCCCCTGTATACATGAGCACATCCAGCGTTATATTACTGTACATATACAGATGGCAGAACTGGGGGGAGGGGGCACTATCTCCAGGAATGGAGGGGTTAATGCCCCCTGTATACATGAGCACATCCAGCGTTATATTACTGTACATATACACATGGTAGAACTGGGGGAGGGGGCACTATCTCCAGGAATGGAGGGGTTAATGTCCCCTGTATACATGAGCACATCCAGCATTATATTACTGTACATATACACATGGCAGAACTGGGGGGAGGGGGCACTATCTCCGGGAATGGAGGGGTTAATGTCCCCTGCGCCCAGTAATGGGGTCTCCACATACCTCCACCTGCAGAGCCGCCACCACATATATGGCTGTTCTGTGCGCACAGGACCTGTGATGAGGTCACAGGAGGGGAGGAGTCAGGGGTCACATGATCAGGGGCCTCAGTGGATGCAGGACTCTGCTGTGCTGGTTGTCATGGTGCTGGATGAGGGGAAGGTTATGTGTGGGGTCAGGAGGGGTTTACAGTGTGGATGTAGTAGAGCCGCGTGTGTACGAGGTGTACGGAGCAGAGCCGTGTGTGTACGAGGTGTACGGAGCGGAGCCGCGTGTGTAAGAGGTGTACGGAGCGGAGCCGCGTGTGTACGAGGTGTACGGAGCGGAGCCGCGTGTGTACGAGGTGTACGGAGCGGAGCCGCGCGTGTACGAGGTGTACGGAGCGGAGCCGCGTGTGTACGAGGTGTACGGAGCGGAGCCGCGCGTGTACGAGGTGTACGGAGCGGAGCCGCGTGTGTAGGAGGTGTACGGAGAGGAGCCGCGCGTGTACGAGGCGTACGGAGCAGAGCCGCGTGTGTACGAGGCGTACGGAGCAGAGCCGCGTGTGTACGAGGTGTACGGAGCAGAGCCGCGTGTGTACGAGGTGTACGGAGCAGAGCCGCGTGTGTACGAGGTGTACGGAGCGGAGCCGTGTGTACGAGGTGTACGGAGCGGAGCCGCGCGTGTACGAGGCGTACGGAGCAGAGCCGCGTGTGTACGAGGTGTACGGAGCAGAGCCGCGTGTGTACGAGGTGTACGGAGCGGAGCCGCGTGTGTACGAGGTGTACGGAGCAGAGCCGCGCATGTACGAGGCGTGCGGAGCGGAGCCGCGCGTGTACGAGGCGTGCGGAGCGGAGCCGCGCGTGTACGAGGCGTGCGGAGCGGAGCCACGCGTGTACGAGGCGTGCGGAGCGGAGCCGCGCGTGTACGAGGCGTATGGAGCGGAGCCGTGTGTGCAGAGCACAGCTATGTATGTATGTATGTGTGTGTAATACCTCGTATTCCAGTCATGATATATACAAATTACAGATGTGTGTGTTAGGACCCATTTAGAGGTGCTGAGAATTTCACACATTCAAATGCTCACGACCCAATATGAATGATAGTTTGTATTGTGAGAAAATAAATTAATTCACACATCAGATTTTTGTTATTCTTGTACACAAATAGCAGACCAATTTTCATCAGTGTGCTGGATTTGAATTTTACCCCCTTTTGGCTCATATGTTATAATTTTTTTTGTGTGCAAAAATTAATTAATGAATATTTCTCCAGCTTTTCCCAGCAACCAGTCAGTGAAGAGCAGACAGCACTCGGATGCAGCTCGGATGGCCTCGGTGTGCTGCCGTCTTTCCCATATACTACTGGACATTATAGGTTTTGCATTTTCTTGATCGTAAACAATGCCTGAGCTGAGGTGGTCTCACATTTGAAGACCTTTTTATAAATTGTCACCATTTCAGCACGAAATTTCCTGAAGTCTATACACCTGAAAAGTACATTTTTATTGAAAAATTCCTCTTCAGGGAGACTTAAATTCCGACAATAATATGGAAGAAACTAGTGCATGCTATGATTTTTTTTCCACATGCAGATTCGGTCAGTGGAATTTCAGGAAGGTGAATTTCCATTGGTTAAGAGATGATTTTACTTCCTTAAACTGGAACAATGTTCTTGAAAATAAAAATATACAAATTAAATGGAAACTTTTATAAGCCTCCTGAATAGATCATGTGCACAATAAATGCCCTGTGGGAATAAACAAGCGAGAAATAGGAGGAAATCACTATGGCTAAATAGTGCTCTAAGGGGCGCAGTAAATGACAAAAAAAAGTTTATGGAATTCTGGCAAATAGGTAGTGAGAAAGCATCAAATGAAGGCAGCAAAGACAGACAGAAAGACTCATTGCCAAAGAAAGAAAAAATAATCCAAAAATATTCTTCAAATATATAAAACGGTAAAAAACTCAAAAATAATATTGTTGGTCCCCTCAAAAATAGTCTGAGAGAAATGGCGGAAGGGTATGAGGGAAAGACAAATCTGCTAAATGCCTTCTTCTCTACAGTATTTACACAAAAAAAAAAGCCATGACAGATGTCATGATCAAGAAGACCGTTAATTCTCCATTAAATGTTGCCTCAAAATCACTAAAGTAGACAAATCCCCGGGCCCGGATGGAATACACCCCAAGTACTGCAGGAATTAAGTACCGTGATAGACAGACCGTTATTTTTAATATTTACAAATTCCATAACAGGGTCTGTATCGCAGGACCGGCGCATATCAAATGTGGTGCCAATTCTAAAACACCTATCGGTATACTGGTGAGCCTCCACACATAAGAACTGAAGAGTGGACATGGATGTCTGACATTTGTGTGGTTCAGCAAGACTTTGAGGACTCCATAAAGATGGTGAGCGGCGACGACATCATCATCAGCGCAACTATCCTAATTCCTTGCCCAACCAAGGAGGAGAGGCGAGGGAGATACACAGCAGAGGCAGGGGTAGACTGTCAAAGGCCTGGGCCAATGTCATAACACCAGCCCAGCGTCCAGGACCTGATGACCAGGTATTTTTGACAAAAAGGGAAAAAAGTTTTTAAAGATGGTCAAGCAATACCTGGCTGACCAAATCAGCATATTCCCTAACTACAGCGACTTTCAACTATTGGATCTCAATAGTTGTCCCTCTATGCCTTGGAGGTGTTGTGTTTCCCTGCCACTAGCGTCTTGTCTAAGCGGGTTTTTAGTGCTACCGGGGGAGTCATAACAGACCTATCAACAGAAAGTGCTGACAGGCTCACTCTAATAACAGTGAACAAAGCATGGATTAGACCCAACTTTTCCACACCACCATATGACAGCAGCACATAAAGTGTTTTTAATATTCAATATTTGAATGAGGCCAGCCATTTGTTACCTTCTATGGTCTATAAATAACTGGATGACCCTACTTATCATTTTTTCCTGGCTTCACACTTTGTGCAAAGCCTTAATGAGTGTAGAAATACCACAAATACACTTTATTAATTTTTTCTATTATGAACTACAGTTAGTGCCTTCAAAGGAGTATGGATGACCCTGCTTGTAATTTTGGCCAGGATTTGCACTTAGTGCATATCCTTTATGAGTCTAGGAGTACCACTACATTACAATTTGAACAGAATATGTATGAGGCAGGTGTTATGTTCTGCTACCAGAGCTAAGGAAAGAGAGGAGATCTGTCCCTACGATAGAACTCAGCTTAATCCCTACGATGTAACAGGGAACCTGATCCTGCGATCAGACCTGCTAAAGTCCTAAGCTAGTCTGTACGGAGACCTATAGATGTGGGGAAGGAATCCCTACAAGTACTAAGGACTGGGAGGAATATGGGACACCTCCTAACAGAAATAGTAGCAGACAGACGAACAAACAAAATATATAGAACATAGAGGTCAGTAGACCAAGCAAACTAACAGAGCAAGACACAGAGCACAGGCTAGCTAGAAAGTAGATATACAATGAAGTCCAGCAAAGCCAGAAGGGCGGAGCAGGATTAAATAGGCCAACAAGGTCATGTGACCAGCAAAGGAAAAAAAAACTAAGAGCAAGGTTCTAACAGTACCCCCCCTTCTAAGAGGATCCTCCGGATCCCCTAGGACCAGGCTTATCAGGAAATCTCCTGTGAAACGCTCTGATAAGTCTGGACGCGGAAACATCATCCGACCTCACCCAAGAGTTATCCTCGGGACCGAAACCTTTCCAGGCCACAAGATACTGCAAACTACCTCTATACCGTCTAGAGTTAAGGATGCGAGAAATTTCATATTCCCCGTCCTCCACCACCGGAGGAACAGAGGCAGAGGCGTCACAATCCGATACAACAGCTTTTTTCAACAGAGAGACATGAAATACCGGATTAATTCTCCAGGAGGTAGGAACCTCCAACCTAACAGCAGATTGGTTGACAACCTGAAGCACCTTAAAGGGCCCTACAAACTTGGGACCCAATTTCTTTGAAGGAATCCTCAACCGCAGATTCCTAGAGGACAACCAAACCATGTCACCAACAGCGAACAAAACCTCCTGTCGTTTCCTATCAAAGTAGTCTTTAGATTTTCTGTTGGCCTCCTGAAGATTACCACGCACATCCGTCCAAACTCTCTCCAAATCACCGGAAAAATTCTCCTCCTCAGGCACGGCAGATCCCAACTTGGAGAACGACCCAAACGACGGATGTCTCCCAGAACAGCAAAAAAAAGGCGAACAACCAGCAGAAGAAGATGTATGATTGTTCAGAGCAAATTCAGCAAGTGGCAGAAACTCAGACCACCCCTCTTGATTGTCTGCCACAAAACAACGCAAGAACTGCTCAACATCCTGGTTTTTCCTTTCTGTCTGGCCATTAGATTCAGGATGATATCCGGACGAGAACGACAGATGAACTCCCAACCTGTCACAAAAGGCACGCCAAAAACGAGCCACGAACTGAGGACCCCTATCAGAAACAATGTCAGTAGGAACGCCATGAAGTCTGACAATTTCCTTGACAAAGGCCTTAGCGAGAGTTTTAGCGCAGGGCAGTTTGACGAAAGGAACCAAGTGACACATCTTGCTAAAACGGTCCACGACCACCCAGATGACAGTAAAACCCTCAGAGGGGGGAAGGTCAGTTATAAAGTCCATAGCCAAATGTGTCCAAGGAGCACTGGGAACCTCCAAAGGACAAAGCAACCCCGCAGCAGGAGTATGTGAGGACTTAGATCTAGCACATATAGTACATTGACGCACCCACTTAATGACTTCCTTCTGCCATCCAGGCCACCAAAAACTGCGACCCACCAGTCTCTTGGTCTCAGAGATTCCGGGATGACCTGCCAACCGAGATTCGTGACACTCAACAAACAAATCTCTCCTAAAGGTCCCAGGCACAAACAACCTCCCATGAGGAGTGTTAGATGGGGCATTCTCCTGTGCTTTAAGAATCTCATTTTCCAAAACGGAGTCCAAAGCAGCTATCACAACACCTTCTTGTAAAATGTTCTCCTCTTTCTCAGCACCGACTATGGGAGAAAAACTGCGAGACAAGGCATCCGCCTTAACATTCTTAGTACCAGGGATGTAAGTAACGGAGAAATTAAACCGCGAGAAAAACAGTGCCCACCTAGCCTGACGGGCATTCAGGCGCTTGGCAGCATCAAGATATATCAGATTTTTATGATCCGTAAGAACCTGAACGGGAAATTCCGCACCTTCCAAGAAGTGGCGCCAGTGTTCAAATGCGAGTTTAATAGCCAATAATTCCCGATTACCAATATCGTAATTCAGTTCAGTCTCCGAAAATTTTTTTGAAAAAAAGGCACAGGGATGTAATCCATCCCCGTTATCCTGAGACAATACTGCGCCAACCCCCACAGAGGAAGCATCAACCTCAACCAAAAACGGCCTAGTAACATCAGGCTGCATAAGGATGGGAGCAGAGGTGAACCTCTCCTTGAGATACACAAAAGCTTCAATGGCCTCAGAAGACCACTGAACCGCATCAGCACCTTTCCTGGTGAGATCAGTCAGAGGTTTGACAATACTAGAAAAATTTTTTATGAATTTTCTATAGTAATTGGCGAAACCCAAAAACCTCTGTATCGATTTCAAACCAATAGGCCTAGGCCATTCCTGCACAGCCTGAACCTTAACCGGATCCATCTCAAAACCTTTGCTGGAGATAATGTAGCCCAAAAAACTAATTCTCTGTACAGCGAACTCACATTTCTCCAGCTTAGCAAAAAGCGAATTGTCCATTAATAACTGTAATACCTCACGCACGCTCCGCCAATGAGACTCCAGATCCGGTGAATAAATCAAAATGTCATCCAAATACACAACCACATTTTTACCGATCAAAGGTCTAAGGATGTCATTAATCAGATTCTGAAAAAATGCAGGAGCATTAGTAAGACCAAAAGGCATAACCAGATTCTCAAAATGACCCACAGGAGTGTTAAAAGCAGTCTTCCATTCGTCACCCTCCTTCATGCGCAACAGATTGTATGCCCCCTTAAGGTCAATTTTAGAGAACCACTTGGCCCCCATTAACTGGTTAAACAGATCAGGAATCAATGGCAGTGGGTAAGGATTGCGTACAGTAATTTTGTTAATCTCACGAAAATCCAGACAAGGACGTAAACCGCCGTCCTTTTTTTTTACAAAAAAAAATCCAACCGCCACAGGAGACTTAGAGGGCCTAATGTGACCGGCGGCCAAACTTGTCTGTATGTATTCCTCCAAAGCCTTCCTCTCAGGAATAGTAAGGTTAAATAAACGACTTTTAGGAAGAGTCGCTCCAGGGACAAATTCAATAGAACAATCATAGTCTCTATGGGGAGGCAAAACCTGCGATTCCTTCTCAGAAAAAACTCTCCAAAAATCCTGAATAGGAACAGGCAATTCTCCCCTATCCAAAGCTGCAATACGCCCATTACAACACTTGTCATAACATTTATGGCTCCAGGATTTAATTTCACTGGTAGACCAATCCAGTACAGGATTGTGAAATTTTAACCAGGGCAATCCCAATATTACTGGAGAAGGCAAGTTATTCAACACTACCAAATCCAATTTCTCATGGTGAACACCATTAATAGTGAGAGGAAATTCACAGACCTTGAGAGTAATATTCTTCAAAGGGGAACCATCCACAGAAACCACAGCAATGGGGGATGATAAAGGTTCAGGTTTTAAATTGAGTCTTTCCACGAATCCCCCATCAATAACATTCAGAGTAGACCCACAATCGACAAACACCCGAAATTCCATTAATTTTTCCTGAGCAATCGTGGAAGCAGCTAAAAGTACACCCTTGGAATTTAAACAGGCAATACGGGCATGACTGACCATTTTTTTTTCTTTCTTCATACGAAGCTCACAGCCTTTAATCAAATGACCAGATTTTCCGCAATAGAAACACAAGCCTTCAAAAAATCGACGGTCTTTTTCTTGAGAGCGAGGTGCCACCGATCCAATCTCCATCGGTTCACCACTGTTAGTACACACATTCTCATAACCAGAAACTGACATAGCAGAGGATTTTCTCATTAACCCTTGCACGCAGTCTTCTATCCACCCGTATAGCTAATTGCATAGCCTGTTGCAAATCTTCAGGTGTAGGATAAGCAATTAGCAGGTCTTTAACCCTTTCACTGAGCCCAGCAAGAAATAGACTTTTCAGAGCAGAATCGTTCCACCCTGTTTGAGTAGACCAACGACGGAAATGAGTACAATATTTTTCCACATTACCTGATCCTTGTTTTAAACGTCTCAACTCAGTCTCAGCTGATGCGACACGGTCAGGATCATCATATAATAGTCCCAAAGCAGAAAAAAAACTATCCACTGATCTGAAGCATGTATCACTAGGTTGCAAAGAAAAGGCCCACTCCTGAGGCTCTTTGCGCAAAAGTGACATTATGAACCCTACGCGCTGGGATTCATCCCCAGAGGACTTAGGTCTCAAACGAAAATACAATAAGCAAGCATTTTTGAATGAAAAAAATTCTCGGTGTTCACCAAAAAATAAATCCGGCAAACATACCTTAGGCTCCAAGAAATGTGCTCCAGGACAGTTACTCACGTGCTGACGGAGCTCGGCCACCTCCAGAGAGAGTCCCTGCAGGCGATGAACCAAATCCTGAACCGACACCATGATAGAACAGAAAAATCTTTCCTTAGAGAATTTGCTGGCTGGACTTACATTTATGTTCTGCTACCAGAGCTAAGGAAAGAGAGGAGATCTGTCCCTACGATAGAACTCAGCTTAATCCCTACGATGTAACAGGGAACCTGATCCTGCGATCAGACCTGCTAAAGTCCTAAGCTAGTCTGTACGGAGACCTATAGATGTGGGGAAGGAATCCCTACAAGTACTAAGGACTGGGAGGAATATGGGACACCTCCTAACAGAAATAGTAGCAGACAGACGAACAAACAAAATATATAGAACATAGAGGTCAGTAGACCAAGCAAACTAACAGAGCAAGACACAGAGCACAGGCTAGCTAGAAAGTAGATATACAATGAAGTCCAGCAAAGCCAGAAGGGCGGAGCAGGATTAAATAGGCCAACAAGGTCATGTGACCAGCAAAGGAAAAAAAAAACTAAGAGCAAGGTTCTAACAGCAGGGCTGTGGAGTTGGTAAGCCAAACCTCCGACTGCTCAATTTCCATGCCTCCGACTCTCTCATACATGGCTCATGTTTAAGTTTAAGTGATAAATTTACTGTAGTAAAATGGTAACATCAGGCTTTTAATCATTATTATGATACAATAATCAAGCCACTTAGATAGCTCATAAATATATTTTATGTTCTAAGAGGAAAAACAAACTAAAACATCAAGCATACAGAGACAACATATACTGGACTATTGATTTATGCACAGTTTATTGAAATTTTAGATATACTTTAAGAAGTACTTTCCTTATTCCTGCTTTCCTGTTCACTCCAGCAGTTCTGAGATGAGTGCAGGCATTCCTTCCCTGTGTGTTTGTTTGTTTTTTCCTCTTATCTGTAGAAGAGGAGCTTCACTACTTATCATGTACATAAACTGCAGCACAGATTCCTCTCAGCTAAAAGTCTAGACCCTAAGATCAGGAATAGGAAAGACATTTATAGGACATTTCATAACTTTCCCAAATTCTTATGAAATAAATATTCCCCACAAACTGAATTGAACTATTATACCCAATTTATTATATATATTTTAGGAGTCGGTCCATTTTATACCGACTCTGACTCCACCAAAATGGACAACGACACCGACTCCATAGCCCTGGTATGAAGCCCTCCTTTATGTCTAATACAGGATGTATCTGAGTCAATAATTTTGCACTTCTTGCTTCCTTCATAAATTACATTGAAATTTCCAATTTTTTAATAAAAAATTCAATTTTGGTTTACTTAAATTATAATTTTTTAAAGTTTGCCTTATTTACAAGTCATTATACAGGAAAAAATGTTTCATTACATTTTTTTTCCTGTAAACTCCAATTTCTTGTCGATTTTGAATGTTTTATTGTCACTGCTTAAAGTTGAGTAAAAGTGTGACACCATTGTTCTCAGCAACGATCTGGGAGTCTCAGGTGCTTCCAGGGGTCTTCCTCATGCTGTTCAACTTCCATTCAGCACTTTTTCCATCCGTTTCAACATTTTCACTGCAACCCAGACCTCCTTGTAGGGTCTGTCAAAAAAATGCTTGGATTTCCCATTGACTCCCATTATACTCGTTACTCAAAACGAGCACCAGAGCATTAGAAGTTGCTCGATTCGAGTAACGAGCATTTTAGTGCTCACTCATCTCTATTAATGACCTTGTAGAGGACATACAGAGTAGAATGTGAGTATTTGCAGATTATACTAAACTGCAAGATAATCAACACAGAGGAGGATACATTAATATCACAGATGGATTTATGTAAGCCAGAGGCTCGGGCTCAGAAATAGCAAGTGATGCTTAATATAGATAAATGTAAGGTCAAGCACTCGGGCAGAGGAAATGAAATGTGCACATATGTGCTAACTGGTAAAAGACTGGGTAAAACTGTAAAAGACTTGGGCAGATGGGTGGATGGTAAACTCAACCTTAGTGACCAGTGCCAGGCAGCAGTTGCCAAGGCAAATAAAATGATGGGATGCATTAAAAGAACTCTAGTGTATAAGAAGAACATGGCTAAACTAGATTCAGGGCAGAAAAGAGCAAACAAGGTTATTAAGGGTGGACTACAAAACCAAGACTGGTTATTAAACTTATGGTTATTCAGTTTGCAAAAACAAAGGCTTAGGGGCGATCTTATTATAATGTACAAGACAGTACAGAGATCTTTGTAATGATCTTTTTACTCTGAGGCCTGAGAAGGGGAAAAGGGGGCATCCTCTACGTCTAGAGAAAAGAAGGTTTAATCATAATCACAGATGCAGATTATTTACTGTAAGAGCAGTGAGACTATGGAACTCCCTGACACATGATGTTGTAATGAGTGATTCACTACAAAAGTTCAATAAAAGTCTGGATGCTTTTCTTGAAAAATATAATATTACAAGGTTATGGGTACTAGATTCTGTGATGAGACATTGATCCATGGAACTGATTGCTGTATGTGGAGTCTGGAAGGATTTTTTTTCCCCTAATATGGATCTATTAATGTAGCGCCGGCGTCCCAGCCCTCTGCTAGGCAGGGACGCTGTTCCCCTCACCTCTCTGCTCCGTGCCCGGCGTCCTCCTCCCGCTCTGCTGGCAGCGCGCGCTCCTTCCCGGCCACTGTGCTTAGGGCGCGCGCGCGCGCTCTCCCTCCCTCTTAAAGGGGCCGCGCGCGCCGTCCTAAGGAGTCCCCGGCCAATGGCCGGAGGACTTCACCATATATAAGGCACCTCCTCCAAAATGGAGGTGCCCGAGCAATGTTGTTGCACTGTTCACTACTCTGCTTCAGCCCTCAGGTCCCGTTGCCAGTTACCTGCCAGATACCTGCCAGATTCCTGCCAGCTTGCTGTCTTATTCCTGCCTGATATTCTGCTACCTGCCTGCTAGCCTGAGGTCCGACGGTCTGCCTTACAACTCCTGTCAGTCTGTCTAAGGACCAGCTTGCCCGCTCACCTGGGAGCACACGTCAGCTACCTGCCTGCTTGCCTGAGGTCCGACGGTCTGCCTTCCAACTCCTGTCAGTCTGTCTATGGACCAGCTTGCCCGCTCACCTGGGAGCGCACATCTGCTACCTGCCTGCTAGCCTACCTGGAGGCTCCGCCGTCACGTTCTGTGACCACCTGCCTGTCCAGTGACTCCTGCCCGCTCACCTGGCAGTGCTCATCTGCTGCCTGTCTGCTAGCCTACCTGGAGGCTCTGCCGTCACGTGCTGTGACCACCCGCCTGTCCAGAGACTTCTGCCCGCTCACCTGGGAGCGCTCATCTGCCGCCTGTCTGTTGGTCTTCCTGGAGGCTCCGCCGTCACATGCTGTGACCACCCGTTTATCCAGAGACTCTCGCCTGCTCACCTGGGAGCTCACGTCTACCATCAGCCGCCACAGGTCGTACCAACCCTTTACCCAGAGACTGCCCCGATCACTTGCCGTGACCATCTGCCCGTTCATCCAAAGACTGCCCCGGTCACTTGCCGTGACCTCCTGCCCGTTCTTCCAGAGACTGTCCCGGTCACCTGCTGTGACTGCCCGCCTGGTCGCCACCCGCTCCCTTACAAGGACCGCCCCCTTGTATAGTAGCTCAGAGGTTCCGCCTCCCAGACCCGTTACAATTAACATCAGCCTCATGAGATTTTTGCCTTCCCCTGGATCAACATGTTAGACTATATAGTAGGTTCAACTAGATGGATTTATGTCAAACTACAACCATAAAAATTATGAAACTATCTGCACTGCACCATTGAATAAAATTGGTCTGAGTGCTGTCCATATGCTATTTGTTCATGGACAGCACTCGGATCGAAAATAAGATCGTGTGAACTTGGCTTATGAGAAGACATAGAATTAAAATGTATAGGTTGTGCTAGAGTACCACAGGGTGCAAACACCTAAATAGGTCTTATGAAGGGAAGGACACCCAGATTGTAAACACTGAACACCCCGCTATCGTGGGAGTGGGAAAACTTAGTTACTAGACCAGGGTTACCACCAGCATTCCACACTGTAGTGCGGTACTGCAGCACGCGTCAAAGTGCATAAAAATCATAGACAACACTGGTCACAAACTGGCTGAGTGGTAAGCACTGTAGCCATGCAGCGCTGGGGTTCTAGGTTCAAATCCCAGCAAGGACAAGATCTGTAAGGAGTTTGTATGTTCTTGGGATTAATTTCTCAAGTGCCAAAACCATACACAGCCATGCGGAAAACAGAATTTTGATACACATTGTTCAAATAGCACCGTGCAATGCTTGCGTGCCATCTCCATGTGCAGGCCATACCGGAAGATTAGTAAAGTACTTGCTAAAGTATAAGTACTACCAATGTTTTTCATAACACTTGTACCTATGACAGCTTATGGGGTAGTTGATATGGACAATTTTTTACTCGGACTGAGTGGTCCACGCAACTCGCCAATACAAGTCTATGGATCTGTGACAAATTCGGTCAGCACTCAGATGCTATCCGTTTTTCATGGACTGTTTGATAGGAG
Organism: Phyllobates terribilis; assembly: GCF_046119375.1. NCBI lineage: Eukaryota > Metazoa > Chordata > Amphibia > Anura > Dendrobatidae > Phyllobates > Phyllobates terribilis. Next base: position 47,330,944 of record NW_027362765.1, read on the forward strand.
AAGCTAGGTTTTTTTTCATTTGAGAAAAACTGATGAAACTCTGATACGCTGACAAAATTCTGACCAAATGTGGACTTTTTTGTGTGCAAGAAAAATTACTAACAAGAAGGAGCCATTACATCAGACATGCACAACGTGTGGCCTGGGGACCACATGCGGCCTGAGATGCCATTCTGTACGGCCCCCAACCATTTCTTACTCCTCTATGCTCAGTAACTCTCATTAGCTGGGATACCAGCGCACATTGTATGCTTATCTTGACTCCTTTTTTTCTGAAGTGATAAATAATAGAGCAGAGGACCCTCTTTCTACAATAGTGGAATTTCCAAAATAAAACCCTAACTTAATAGAATATGGCATATATAGTAGTGTCAACATAGTTCTTGTATCAGAACACGGCTTTTTTGGCACTCGGGCCCAAAAAGGATGTTCACCTCAGCCTTACATTGTAGGGTTTAGTGAGAGTCCAGAATGTAGAACTCCCGCCGGTCGGAAGTACTTACTGAGCTGCTCTGTCTACTTGTAGTGGCCACCGCAGGGTACTGCACATCCGCCTCTTATTGATTTGAATAGGGGGTGGATGTGCAGTACCAGCCCCCGGCCACTACAAGCAGACAGAGCAGCTCAGTAAGTGAGTCCTTCTGGCCGGCAGCCACCAACACCGATAACAGCTGATTGGCAGGGTTGCAGGGTCTCGGACCTCTGCCAGTCAGACATTGATGACCTAAAGATAGGTCTTCAATGTATAAGTAGCAGACAACCTCTTTAACCTCCTGCTGACAAAACACTAATCGTATTGAAACAACAGCACAAAGCCTAATCAGTGACACAGGGCTGAAATCGGTGTCTTAGCCTCTACCTCATGCTGCTTTCAGATTAAATAGCAAAAACCTGCTGACAGTTTCCCCTTAAGGACCAGACTAGTACCTGCACCCATCCACGATGCAGAAGAGCACATAAAGCCAGTCATGTCCATAGTTTGCAGACATTACTGGTTTATTAAAGTTTAGCTCTTGTGTAAACTAAGTCAAAGTCTGTAATTCATGACGTCATTTCTTTTTCATTATTTTTTACACTTATAACTACCAGCTCTTCCTCAACTCCATAGTTTATTGGGCTTTACCATCACAACAAAAAAAAATAACAAAGAAAATGTAAACAAAAAAAATACATTTGGTTTTCAAAGCAAACATTTATTAACGAATGTCAATGTCAAATTGAAACTTACAGCAGCGCTGCTACTTCTAAAACAGATGCACAGCTATAAGACTATGTACATATTTTTAATCAAAGCTGGGTCACGGGTTTTGGCAATACATTTTGCATTTAGGCTAAGTGCCCACGATGCAGAAATGCTCTGGATTTTTCCTGAGCGTTTCTGCATCTCCCTGGCAGAAAAAACGCATGCGGATTGTACGTGCGTTTTTCCTGCCAGGGACAAGTGTAATTGAAGTGTTTTGATCATGCGATTTCACATGCGGGTGTCAAGCGCTTTCCAAGCGATTTTAGCATCACTTGGAAAGTGCTTGACAAGTTGGTCACACTATATAACTCCATGCAAATGGCATGGATTTTATGTAGTGTGACCAAGTTAGTTAAATAAGAAGAATAAAAATAGTAAAAAAAAAAAAAAAAAACATTATACTCACATTCCGATGGCCCCCGGTCTCCTTATCCAATGCGTCCGGTCTTCCCGGTGTCTCGCGGTTGTGTAAAAGGACATGCCATGACGTCATTTAGTCATGTGACGGGTCACGCAACCGCCGACGTCATGGCAGGTCCTTTTAGACCATCGCGAGCTGCCGGGAAGCCAGGACGCATTGCTATGGAGACCGGGGGCCATCTGAAGGTGAGTATAATGTTTATTTTTTATTTTAATTCTTTTTTTTACAGGTACTATGGTACCCGGGTCTGGATGAGAGTCTCCTCTTCTCCAGACCCAGGTACCATCCACACATTGAATTGCTTAATATCTACATGTGTACATGTAGTCATGCGGATATTAAGCGATTCAATGCAAGTCAATGGCGGCGAAAACGACACGATTACGCAAAATAATTGGTAGTGCTGCGGTTTTTTCCGCAATGGTAATCCGCAGCGGAAATTTCCGCAGTATGTGCACAGCACATGCGGATTATCATTGGGGAACATTGCAGACCTTCTACCAAGCGTTTTTTAAGTGTTTCTGTAGCGGAATTGCCGCTGCGGAAATGCTTAAAAAACGGATAGTGGGCACACAGCCTTACACATGTATATTTATTAACCCAATCAAAAAAGACATCCTTATTCTGGTAACATTTCTCGGGTTTTCTACTTCAAAGAGAACCTGTCACCAGGTGACGCCCCTCGGATTGGACGGCCCCCCCCAGCTAAGTATAATAAAAGCTCTTTTTCTTGTCTTGCAGGTTGGATTGGGGGCTTATATACAGCATTATAGAATGAGTGCTGAAAGGTGGTGGCCGAATTTCATATCGGTCAAACCCGGTGACAGGTTCGCTTTAAGAAAAATGGTCTCCAAACACTTATATACGTGTAAAATAAAAAACATAGCAGGTACTTCATAGTGTACTGCCGTAGTCTTGGGGAACAATTCAAAGCATCTACAAACAGCGCTACCAGGTGACTTCACTTGCTTTTACGAAAGCTCAAAGAGTTTTGTTGCTTGACAGTGGCATTATAACCAGAATTAGGGGATCTTTTAGTTTGTAAAGAGAGAGAGGTTTTCTGAGTTTGCCATTGACTTCTATTATGCCTGCTACTCAAGTCGAGCACGTCCCAGTGTCCAACGTGCTCTATTCGAGTACCGAGCAGTCGAGCATTTCAGTGCTCGATCAACACTATTTAACAATCTGTAACAATTTTTCAGATGCAGCTGTATGAATGCATAAACACAAACAATATTAATGTGAAAAATTCTATACACATAGCTGATATGATGTGGTGGGTTATCCGGAATCCATATGCTTCTTGGTATACACAGTTTTTTTGATAATTGCCGATATTCCTAAACTACTAATTGTGTGCCGTGACTTCATTTTTACTTTACATGTTTTATTGTACTTTATTTATGAAATAAAAAAAATGCTACTTCTCTACGTGAGGCTACAGTGTGAGTGTGGTCACACAGTTGGATTTCGGATTCTGCTCCAAAATCCACATCAAAAGCCACCTTAAATACTCTTTGAATATGGAGTCATCAATGCAATTTTTTTTTAAAGTTATTTTTCCTTTTTGACTTGTGGTTTTCGCTGTCGATTTTTTGCACCAAATTCTTCGAAATGGCACATACTATTCATGAACTTTGAGCAAAGCCCAAATTTGTCTTTTTTTCTTTAACTGGTTTTGCACATTTTTAGCGGGTAAAATTGGTCAATTGTTACTAATGATCCTATCCTCTCAGGGAATATTATAAAAAAAAAACAACATCGTCTTTCGCAGGGGCGTGAATTTGAAAAATCATGTTGCACAAAGCAGGATCAAATCAGATACCCCCTTGTTATATCCTACATCAAATTCCATCATACAAATTCCTATGGAGGGGTCTTATCGATTTGGGGGGATTAAATGTCTTTGCTGTGGAATGATTGTACAGTGTTGCACTGAATTTACATCTACAACTACAGGGGAAGTCTTCTGAATAAACACATTTTTAAACTGCAACTCTAATTTTGTGGTTTATTACAGCAACCTACAATATATCAGTCGGACGAAACAAGCAGTTTACAATAGAATGAATAATCTGTCATAATGTGCGCAATGGTATCACTAAGCACAGTTCATTTCTTATTACAACACAAAACAGACCCAACTTGTCCGAGACTCATTATTCTAGAACAAATCGCAGATAATATATCCAATAGATTCCAGAGACTCATCAACAGAGAGTCGTATTGGATATTTCAATTATCCACCCTTTCACCCTCAATGAATGTATAGAAAATACTATTCAGCAAGGGGTGATTTTATAAAGATTCCCCTGAAGGGGATAATATATTATATATATCTATATATATCTAGACATAGATAGATATACAGTACAGACTAAAAGTTTGGACACACCTCATTTAAAGATTTTTCTGTATTTTCATGACTATGAAACTTGTACATTCACACTGAAGGCATCAAAACTATGAATTAACACATGTGGAATTATATACTTAACAAAAAAGTGTGAAACAACTGAAAATATGTCTTATATTCTAGGTTCTTCAAAGTAGCCACCTTTTGCTTTGATGACTGCTTTGCACACTCTTGGCATTCTCTTGATGAGCTTCAAGAGGTAGTCACCAGAAATGGTCTTCCAACAATCTTGAAGGAGTTCCCATAGATGCTTAGCACTTGTTGGCCCTTTTGCCTTCACTCTGCGGTCCAGCTCTCCCCAAACCATCTCGATTGGGTTCAGGTCTGGTGACTGTGGAGGGCAGGTCATCTGGCGTAGCACCCCATCACTCTCCTTCTTGGTCAAATAGCCCTTACACAGCCTGGCGGTGTGTTTGGGGTCATTGTCCTGTTGAAAAATAAATGATGGTCCAACTAAACGCAAAGTGGATGGAATAGCATGCCGCTGCAAGATGCTGTGGTAGCCATGTTGGTTCACTATGCCTTCAGTTTTGAATAAATCCCCAACAGTGTCACCAGCAAAGCACCCCCACACCATCACACCTCCTCCTCCATGCTTCACAGTGGGAACCATGTATGTAGAGTCCATCCGTTCACCTTCTCTGCGTCGCACAAAGACACGGTGGTTGGAACCAAAGATCTCAAATTTGGACTCATCAGACCAAAGCACAGATTTCCACTGGTCTAAAGTCCATTCCTTGTGTTCTTTAGCCCAAACAAGTCTCTTCTGCTTGTTGCCTGTCCTTAGCAGTGGTTTCCTAGCAGCTATTTTACCATGAAGGCATGCTGCACAAAGTCTCCTCTTAACAGTTGTTGTAGAGATGTGTCTGCTGCTAGAACTCTGTGTGGCATTGACCTGGTCTCTAATCTGAGCTGCTGTTAACCTGCGATTTCTGAGGCTGGTGACTCGGATAAACTTATCCTCAGAAGCAGAGGTGACTCTTGGTCTTCCTTTCCTGGGGCGGTCCTCATGTGAGCCAGTTTCTTTGTAGCACTTGATGGTTTTTGCCACTGCACTTGGGGACACTTTCAAAGTTTGCTCAATTTTTCGGACTGACTGACCTTCATTTCTTAAAGTAATGATGGCCACTCGTTTTTCTTTACTTAGCTACTTTTTTCTTGCCATAATACAAATTCTAACAGTCTATTCAGTAAGACTATCAGCTGTGTATCCACCTGACTTCTGCACAACACAACTGATGGTCTCAACCCCATTTATAAGGCAAGAAATCCCACTTATTAAACCTGACAGGGCACACCTGTGAAATGAAAACCATTTCCGGTGACTACCTCTTGAAGCTCATCAAGAGAATGCCAAGAGTGTGCAAAGCAGTCATCAAAGCAAAAGGTGGCTACTTTGAAGAACCTAGAATATAAGACATATTTTCAGTTGTTTCACACTTTTTTGTTAAGTATATAATTCCACATGTGTTAATTCATAGTTTTGATGCCTTCAGTGTGAATGTACAATTTTCAAAGTCATGAAAATACAGAAAAATCTGTAAATGAGAAGGTGTGTCCAAAAGTTTGGTCTGTACTGTATATGTATATATATATACATATATATATATATATATATATATATATATATATATATATATATATATATATATTTATTTATGTTTTTCCTTTCTGGTTTTCTTCAGAATTATGATGCATTGGGATTGTGGTATTTGTATGGTATGTATTCTAACCTTAACATTTTTAATCTTTTTTTATCTGTTTGATACTAGGTTAGATGCAATTTGTTATTGTATCCCAATTGTATAATTATTGATTAAACCTGTTCTCTGACATCACTATGGAAGGTATATCAGTTAGCCTTCATTACTTGTATTTTATGAGCCTGATGAAGGAGCTGGATCAGCTCCGTAATGCGTAGCTCGAATAAAGACATTTTTTATTTAAATTATTTCCTCTCCAATTGATGTTAGTGCTGTTTAACCCTAAGCTTTACCCTTTTAATCCATATTGTATCCTTCCGGATTCTCATCATCCGAAGAACAAGAGGGTGTAGCTGCAGCCAGTGGAGAGCCCTTCCAAGCATTATACCAGTGTTGTGCTTGACGCTGCACAACGATTTAAGGTGAGTGAATATACTCCATATGGGATTACCCTATTGATCTGCACAAGGAGCGCTCTCCTCTCTTTCTCTTCACATTATTGAAAAAAAAGAAACATCAATAGTTGAGGCTTTTCTGCTTTAAATCTGGCCAATAAATGGTAAGAATCAGAAAAAAATTGGCCAATACAATACACACAAAAAAAATGCGCACCAAAAAATAATATTTTTTTTTTACATTTTTTGTGTGGATTTTGTCTGGAAAATCCAAGTCAAAAAACTTATATGGACATACCCTTAGACATTTGTTTATGTAGACAAAGAATTTCTCACATTCTAAACAGGAAAATGGCTTCTTCCCTGTTTGGATGCTTATATAACTAACAAGATCTAATTTCTGGTTAAAATCTGAGCATGAAAATTGCTTTTCCCCTGTGTGATTTCTTTGATGTATAAAAAGATGTGAATATGTTTTTTCTCTGTATGAATTTTCTGATGTGTGACCAGATTAAAAAGGTCTGCAAATCATTTCTCACATTCAGAAATGAATATGGATTTTACCTTATGTGAGTTTTTTGATGGTGAACAAGAATTGATTTCCTAGAAAAGCATTTCCCACATTCTGGGCATAAAAATGGCTTCTCCCCTGTGTGAATTTGTTTATGTATAATAAGATTTTCCTTAGAGCTATAAGATTTCCCACATTCTGAACATGAAAATGGCTTCTCACCTGTGTGACTTCTCTCATGTTTAACAAGATTTGATTTAACTGTAAAACATTTCCCACATTCTAAACATGAAAATGGCTTCTCTCCTGTGTGTATTATCTGATGTTGAGAAAGATGTGATTTCTGATTAAAACATTTCCCACATATTGGACATGAAAATGGTTTCTCCCCTGTGTGACTTCTTTGATGTGTAACAAGATCTGATTTCTGTTTAAAACATTTTCCACATTCTGAACAAGAATATGGCTTCTCCCCTCTGTGACCTATCTGATGTGTAACAAGCTTTTCCATACTTCTGTAATGTTTCCCACATTCTGAACATGAAAATGCTTTTGTGTGAATTCTCTCGTGTTTAACCAGATTTGATTTAAATGAAAAAAACTTACCACATTCTAAACATGAAAATGGTTTCTCTCCTGTGTGAGTTTTTTGATGCTCAATAAGATTTGATTTTCGTGTAAAACATTTCCCACATTGTAGGCAAAAAAATGGTTTCTCACCTGTGTGAGTTTTCTGATGAGTAACAAGATGAGCCGTCCGACTAAAACATTTCCCACATTCTGAACATGAAAATGGCTTCTCCCCTGTATGAATTACTTGATGTGTAATAAGATGAGATTTCCGATTAAAACATTTCCCGCATTCTGAACATGAATATGGCTTCTCCCTCGTGTGACTTTTTTTATGTATAACAAATTCAGACTTGTGGGTAAAACAACTCCCACATTCTGAACATGAAAATAGTTTCTCTTTTGTGTGAGCGTCTTGATGTTCAACATCCCTGTGGTTATTTTTATTTTGATTAACAGTCTGTATTGAATCAAAAGATAGAGCCCGTTGAAAAGAATCAGATGATAGATCTTCGCTGTAAAGGACTGAGTGCATTTCTGGTATAATAACATGTGCTTCATATGGATATTGTGTAATATTATGATCTTCTGCTTTAAAATCATAAGACATCACATGTCCTTCTGAGTTCCTCATACAGTCACCTGTACACCAGAACAAAACCGTCAAGAGAGATCAGAATAAGCTGCCAAACTGAGATTAACCCAAAAAATTATGCCATTACTTGCATGTAAATTGGCAGAGATAAATTTTAATTATATCTTCACCATTATCGTGTCATTAAAGAAGACCTGTCACCAGGTCAAAAGTCGTCAGTTTTTGCTCCTATTTTATTTTGAGAATTCAGTTTTTGTATTGTTTTTTTTTAATCCGCCCTATGGTTCCAGGGATATAAGACTTATTTTGTAATCATGTTATGGTCTTTACCAAGAGTGTGTGGCTCAAGGGGTAATTTTGGAGTGCAGCTTTAAGACACACCAACAGTAAAGGAAGTACCATAAAAATTAACATTCAGTAAAAAGGCCCATATCTCTCATGTCATATTAAAAAAGCCAAAATACTCTGGGAAACAGCAAGAGTAAAAGAAGAGCAAAAACTCCACTTTTTCCTGTGAAAAGATCCTCTTTAGCATTAACAATGATAAACAACATTGTTAAGTTTAACATATCTCAAAGTGGTTTAGTGGTTACTACTCACCTGTGCTGTTATCTGTAGGAATCTCCTCTTTACACCACTCATCATCCCTCATATATGTCTCTGTAGTATTAATATGGGTCAGATCTTTACCCTGAAAGAAATATTGTAAAAGTCACAGACAGATGGACAAATTGTGTGAAACTTTTTAGAAACAAGACAAGGTCACTAATTCGTTTGATGACAAATGAATGTGAACAGTTTCCATGGTCATGAAATAGTGAGAAGATCCAGACAATATCTAATGGGAGTTTTAACCCCTTTACTCCCGAGGGTGGTTTGCACGTTAATGACCAGGCCAATTTTTACAATTCTGACCACTGTCACTTTATGAGGTAATTACTCTGGAACGCTTTAACTGATGCCCCTGATTCTGAGATTGTTTTTTCGTGACATATTGTACTTCATGATTTTGGTAAAATTTCTTCGATATCACTTGTGTTTATTTGTGAAAAAAACGGAAATTTGGCGAAAATTTTGCAATTTTCAAAATTTGAATTTTTATGCCCTTAAATCAGAGAGAGATGTCACACAAAATACTTAATAAATAACATTTCCCACATGTCTACTTTACATCAGCACAATTTTGGAACCAAATTTTTTTTGGTTAGGGAGCTAAAAGGGTTAAAAATTGACCAGTGATTTCTCATTTTTCCAACAAAATTTACAAAACCATTTTTTTAGGGACCACATCACATTTGAAGTCACTTTGAGAGGTCTTTATGACAGAAAATACCCAAAAGTGACACCATTCTAAAAACTGCACCCCTCAAGGTGCTCAAAACCACATTCAATAACTTTATTAACCCTTCAGGTGCTTCACAGGAATTTTTGGAATGTGGAAGAAAAAAATAAACATTTAACTTTTTTCACAAAAATGTTACTTTACACCCATTTTTTTTTATTTTCACAGGGGTAACAAGAAAAAATGGACCCCAAAATTTGTTGTGCAATTTCCCCTGGGCACGCAGATACCCCATATGTGGGGAAAAACCACTGTTTGGGCGCACGGCAGGGCTCGGAAGGGAAGGAGTGCCATTTGACTTTTTGATTGTAAAATTTGCTTGAATAATTAGCAGACGCCATGTTGCGTTTGGAGAGCCCCTGATGTGCCTAAACATTAGAGCTCCACCACAAGTGACCCCATTTTGGAAACTAGACCCCCCAAGGCACCTATCTAGATGCATAGTGAGCACTTGGAACCCCCAGGTGCTTCACAAATTGATTCGTAAAAATGAAAAAGTGGAAAAAAAAACACTTTTTTATTTTAACGGATTAATTTGTGAAGCACCTGGGGGTTGTAAGTGCTCACTATGCATCTAGATAGGTGCCTTGGGGGGTCTAGTTTCCAAAATGGGGTCAATTGTGGGGGAGACCCAACGTTTAGGCACACAAAGGGCTCTCCAAACGCGACATGGTGTCCCCTAACAAATTGGAACCATGTCGCGTTTGGAGAGCCCCTGTGTACCTAAACATTGGAGCTCCCCCACAAGTGCCCCTTTTTTGGAACGGATTCCTGATTTGTCAATTTTATAATGTAGTGTTATATGCCAGTTGTGTATTACAACCTGACAAAAACTACACAACTGAAGTATGACAACCTGACGAACACTACGTCAGCTGTGTAGTGTTCGTCGGGTTCTCATACGTCAGAAATTAATTCAATAGTCCATGGAGGTATGGTATCTTCTGAAGCAGTCTTTCATGCAGAGGCCAGGTTTGTCGGGGCAGGTGTCACATTGGTAAATGGTGTCCTTGCGTATTCCTCTTCGGTAGCACACTCGGCACTTCTTTTGTGACTTACCCTTTTTCCGCTGTGAGGGATCTGCCCCGGGAAATGCTGGCCCGGTACAATTCAAGGTCCTTCAGTTCCAGAAGTAGTGGGACCCGCTCTGCCACCACTGCCAAATATCAGGGCCTTGATAACTGTCTCTTGAAAGTGAAGATACCACGCAGAAGTCTGGCCTGCACATTGAGACAGAAGGAAACAGTTGTGCAATGCCATCTTAACAATGTGCACGGCCAGCTTCTTATACCATACCGTGACCTTTCTCAAAGCACTGTACGGCTGGAGGACTTGATCGGAGAGATCAACTCCCCCCATGTACTTGTTGTACCCCACTACACAGTCTGGTTTGGCGACCTGTGTAGTGGAACCTCTTACAGTGCTGAGGGTGAAGCCATCACCATGTATGGTGGTCAAGAGAAGGACATCCCTCTTGTCCTTGTACTTGACCACCAACAGGTGGTCGCTACATTGGGCTCTGCTCTCACCCCTTCTGAGCAGCTGCCCAATTAGCGTCTTTGGGAGGCCTTTCTGATTTTTGCGGACAGTACCGCAAGCTGCGGTATGTCGCGCAGAGAGGGACTTGAAGAGTGGGATACTTGTATAAAAGTTATCCACGTACAGGTGATAACCTTTATCCAGCAGTGGGTGCACCAAGTCCCACACAATTTTCCCACTCACTCCCAGAACAGGGGGGCATTCAGGGGGTTCAATCCGGGAGTCCTTCCCTTCATAAACTCTAAACTTGTGAGTGTACCCTGAGGTACTCTCACAAAGTTTATACAGCTTGATCCCGTACCTGGACCTTTTACTGGGCAGGTACTGCCGGAATCCAAGCCGCCCCTTGAAAGAAATTAAGGACTCATCCACGCAGATGTCCCTTTGGGGCACGTACACTTCACCAAACTTGTTGTTGAAGTGCTCGATGACCGGCCGAACTTTGAAAAGACGATCAAAGTTCGGGTCATCGCGTACAGGACACCTTGCATTATCTTGGTAATGCAAGAACTTGTGGATGGCCTCAAAACGTTTCCGGATTGTCACCATTCGGAACACTGGGGTGTTATACAAAAAGTCAACACTCCAGTATTGCCGAATCTCTGTTTTTTTCAGGATCCCCATATGAAGGACCAGGCCCCAAAACTTCATCATTTCTTCTGCGTCTACAGGAGACCAGTTAGAAAATGATGAAGAGGGATTTTGTTCCAAAAATTGATGAGCATACAAATTAGTTTGGCCCACCATGAGGTTTATAAAATCCTCAGAGAAAAAGACTTTGAAAAAGTCTATTTCTGTGAGGCCGGTGGTTTCAAACTTGATTCCTGATTCCGCCACGAAATCAGGAATCAATGGCTCAAAATTTTCGGGGGACGAGGTCCATATGGGGTCAGTATTGGGGGGCGCTGGAACATCTTCTCTCCTAAGACGACTGCGGGGCGGTCCAGGAGAACCTGAGGAAGAAGAGGAGGAAGAAGAGTAGGAAGCAGAAAAGCAAAGAAATGTGGGATCCTCGCCCTCGCTGTCGGTCTTAGTGTCGGAGGCAACAAAAGAGTATGCCTCCTCCGCTGAATAGCGAGTTTGGGATGAGCCGGCCATTTTTTTTTTCCCGTGTATGTGGTGCGTGTGTGTCAGTTCTTTATTTAGTGTGTGTATGTTAGTGTGCTTGGTGTGAACTTTTTTTTCCTGAAAAAAAAAAAGTGAAAAAAAAGAACTACCGTAGGTGGTTCAAACAGCGAGCACGAGTGCGGATCGGTGAACTATGTCACCAATCAACTCTCGGCAGCTGCTGGGTGTGTGCGCGGATGTGGTGCAAAGGTGGGGGGGGGGATTGACAGGGACAAGAAAAAGAAGAGAAAGAAAAGAAAGAAAGAAAAAAAGAAAAGTCGTGAAAACAGCGAACACAGAAAAGAAAAAAAGAAAAGTCGTGAAAACAGCGAACACAGAAAAGAAAAAAAGAAAAGTCGTGAAAACAGCGAACACAGAAAAGAAAAAAAAAAGTCGTGAAAACAGCGAACACAGAAAAGAAGAAAAAAAGTCGTGAAAACAGCGAACACAGAAAAGAAAAAAAGAAAAGTCGTGAAAAGCAGCGAGCACGGACGTTGATCAGTGACGTAGACACTGCTCAGCGCTCGGCCGCTGCAGGACGCACGAAAAAAAAAAATTGGTAAAAGGAAGGGGGGGGGGGGAAGAGGAGGAGGGGAGGGAGAGGAGGAGGGGGGGGAGAGGAGGAGGGGGGGGAGAGGGGTGGATGAGGGGAGAACAGAGATGCACTTACCAATGTCTTCTCTGTTCTTCTTTCAGCAGGATCAGCAGCAGGTTCTGGAAGAGGCTCAGGAGCAGGATCCGCAGGATAAGAAGCTGGAGACCGACGACCCAGGAGACAGGAGCAGGAGATCCAGGACCCTGGACAGCAGCCGGACACCGAAGCTGAAGGTCCAGCAGCCTGAACAGCTCAGCAGATGCCGGAGCAAGAGATCCAGGACCCTGGAGAGCGGCAGCAGCGACTGGAGCAGGTAGGAGGAGGTCTTGTAGTGTCACAGAAGATTGTGGAACTACAAGGCCCAGCACAGAATGATCAGACGTGACCGCTCTGTAGAAATCCTCACCAAGTGTGAGGATCTGCAGGGCGGTCACAGGGGGGTGACAGGGTGGTGACAGGCAGGTCACAGGCCGGTCACCACCCGGTCAGGTACTCTGATTGGTGTGATTGATGATGACATTGATCGCACCAATCAGAGATGGCTGGGGCCTGGGCACGCACCACAGGGGGTTACAGGGAGGTGACAGGCAGGTCACAAGCCGGTCACCGCCCTGTGACCGCCGTGTCACCTGTGTTCATGTACTCTGATTGGAGCGATTGATGTCATCATCGATCGCTCCAATCAGAGCTGACTGGGGGCTGGCAGGGGGCTTGTATGACTTCACAGGGGGTCATGGGGAGGTGACAGGCAGGTCACAAGCCGGTCACCGCCCCGTGACCGCCCTGTTACCGCGCGGTCCCGCTGTGATCGGTGCGATCGATTTGTTCGGCGATCGCACCGATCCTAGCAGTTTGGGGAGAGGGCTGGGGTTACTAGGCAACAGCCTAGGATCGGTGCTCTTAGGAGCACCGATCCTAGGCTGCACAGCACTGTTTTCGGCAATCTGATTGCCGGAAACAGTGAGAAATGCTGTGATTGGCTGTTCAGAATTGAACAGCCAATCACAGTGATCGTGAGTGCGGGGGGGCGGCGCCACGCCCCGAGATGCCGGCGCCATCTACCCTGAGGTAAGATGGCACCGGAATTTTAATTTTATCACCGCGACTTCAGTTGCGGTGCCGCTTTAAAGATAGGGCGTACTAATACGTATCAGGTCCATAAGTCCCAGTGCACAGATACGTATTAGTACGCCTTGGGTCGGAAAGGGGTTAAAGCCGACCATAGACATCCTCATACGTTCTCACTACATGCAAGTTTATAACATATATTAATGGTGAACATAAGACCTTCACAGCCGTCTACACATCATAGGGGAGATCTCATGACACCTTCTCTTCATCTACCTGATGATCCTGAGGAACATTGGGATTTTCTTGTTTACAGTCCTGTGGAAGACGAGGACGAGGACATCTCTCTGGTGTTATCCTCTTACTGGATAGAACTGGAGGAAACACATACAGGGACTGAATTCATTCTTTAAATACAGAGAATTATAGGCCATGTGTATTTAGTCCTGTCTATTACCTGGTGATGTGAGGGGCTGTGGAACCTTCATCATGACGTCCTTGTACAGATCTTTGTGTCCTTCTAAATACTCCCACTCCTCCATGGAGAAATAGACGGCGACATCCTGACACCTTATAGGAACCTGACACATACAGTACAATGTTACTGTCATCCCCCCGATCCCATCATAGCATTACTTTATAATGTCCCAGCATTCCCAGCAGTGTCACCTCTCCAGTCAGCAGCTCAATCATCTTGTAGGCGAGTTCTAGGATCTTCTGGTCATTGATGTCCTCATGTATCAGGGGGTGAGGTGGAGGCCCCGTGATTGGGCTCAGGGGTCTTCCCGATCCCTCAGACACAGGGGCCTGACAGCGATCACTAGAGGTCTTCTTCACTACTGTGTAATCCTGGTTATGGAGAGACACATTAATAAATCTCACTACAGACATTTCCAGAGTCCTCACCTCTCCAGTTCTGTCCATCGTTATTCCCATAGATATGAATGATGTAATATCACGTCATCAGAATCTCTCACCTCTCCAGTTCTGTCCATCTGTTATTAACCCTTTCCTGAAATTGTCATATAAGCATTGCAGAAATTGTAAGGAGAGAGCTCAGGAGTTGAATCTGCTTTATGTGGCTGTGTTATACAGCTGACACCTGCCTGCAAGTGACAGTGTCAAAAATAACTCCTGTTAAAACTCCTTCAAAAACCTAGTCATTTGCAACAATGGTATCTAAGCTTGTAAACTGAAAATACCCCTTTACTTGTCACCTTATAGCGATGGGCAGCTGACAAAAAAAGTCTTAAAGGACCGGTCTGAATAAGGTATTGATTGCCTATCTTTAGCATAGTTCATCAGTATCAGATTTGTGGAGGGTCCTACACTTGGCATAGTGACCAACCATAAGTTATAAGCTCCAGTAGCAGTCAGATGTAAATGAGTTGATTGGAGCTGTAATGTACAGCTCTACTGAACATTTAGCAGCCACTGCCAGGTACTGAAGAACAGATGATATCCAACAGAACAGCTGATCGCTGGGTGTAAGATCCCCACCGATCTGATATTGATTAAATATTCAGAGCACAGGTCATCACTATACTGTGACCAATCAACCCCTTTAAGTCTTTTTTCCTAGTTTGGAAAGAAAATACAGTTGTTTAAACATATTCTATATAGCATACCTACATGTATAAATATGGCAGAATGGCTGCTTTTTGGTAATCCAGCCCACCAACAAAAATTTGGGGAACCATTAAAAAAATCACTCCACAAATACAGATATAAATACTGTCTTCTTATTCGATATGAACGCATAGATTCATGTTGGATTTTTAGGAATTTACTGAACCAGCCAAATTTAAATAACATGTCTTGCACAAATCGCCTAAAATGGCTGTCGCCTTTTTAGAGACTGCAGAAGATTGCATCAGGCAGAGAAACATCACATGACCATGGGCACAGCCAGGCAAACTTCTCCATAATGCCTTGCAGCTATCACATGGTACAGCACCAGCCAATCCGGAGAAATTTTTGTAGTCAGTTTAAAAGCAGAAGTAGGAAATGCAGCAGCCTTTTTGTATTGACTCCTGAAAATGAGAGGATGTCACAGCTCATAGCTTAGCCAAAAGATTGGAAGAGAAAACCATAAAACACTGAAGAAGCTGTACAGATAGTGTGTGACAGCACAGCAGTGCAGATTAGTGCGTGAGGAAAAGAGAATAATGCAGATTTAAAAAAGAAAGGAGCTCTGTTCCTACCACTGTCAGAGGTTAACAATCGCAGGCGCTCTGAGCCATCAGTGGCTATTTCAACCAAGACCTGCCTCTAACACACAGCCATTACCTGCCGAGTATGGGGCGAACTCACCGTGAGCCTGATCCATACACTCCTGGAGGGGAGTGACTAGGTGTCTACCAGGTCTTCACTAGAGCCTCTGGTGGTAAGGATAGGCTGGGCAGCCAGTAGAGACCAGGTACCACTTCAGGGCAGTCCCCGGGATTGCAGCAGCTAACTGGAGTCTCAGAAGCGTGAGTTCGAGGTACAGGAGAGCAAAGACAAAAGACGAAGTCAAACAATCCGAGGTCGGAGGCGGCAGCACAGGATCAGAATGTGTATACAAGGTCAGGAGTGGAGAGATCAGACAGGACAGGTACAGTTGAATCCAGAATTTTACATACACTATATAAAAAGACACATATGCATGTTTTTCTCAATATCTGACATGAAATCAGAATAAATCTTTCCCGTTTTAGGTCAATTAAGTTCACCATAATTTTTAATATTTGCCAAATACCACAATAATGAGAGAGAGAGAATGTTTTAAGGCATTTTCATAACTTACTGCAAAGTCAAAAGTTTACATACATTTCATTAGTATTTGGTACCATTGCCCTTAAACTCAATAACTTGGGTCAAACATTTGGGATATCCTTCCACAAGCTTCTCACAATAGTTGGTCGTAATTTGGGCCCATTCCTCCTGACAAAACTGGTGTAACTGATCCAGGTTGAAGGTCGCCTTGCTCGCACCTGCCTAGTCAGCTTTGCCCATGAATTTTCAATAGAATTGAGATCAGGGCTTTGTGATGGCCACTCCAAAACATTGACTTTGTTATTCTTAAGCCACTTTGTTACCATTTTGGCAGCATGCTTCGGGTCATTGTCCATTTGGAAGACCCATTTCCACCCAAACTTTAACTTCCTGGCTGATGTCTTGAGATGTTGCTTCAGTATTGCCACCTAATCTTCTTTTCTCATGATGTCATCTATTTTGTGAAGTGCATCAGTCCCTCCTGCAGCAAAACAACCCCACAACATGATGCTGCCACCCCCGTGTTTCACAGTTGGGATAGTGTTCTTAGGCTTCCAAGCTTCTCCCCTTTTCCTTCAAACGTAATGATGGTCATTATGCCCAAAAAGTTCAATTTTAGTTTCATCAGACCACAGGACATGTCTCCAAAAATTAAGGTCTTTGTTCCTGTGTGCATTTGCAAACATTACTTTTTTTTTTAGGTTTCTTTTGGAGTAATGGCTTCTTCCTGGCAGAGTGGCCTTTCAGCCCATATTGATACAGTACTTGTTTCACTGTGGTTATTGACACAATCTTACCAGCTTCTGCCATCATCTTCACAAGGTCTTTGCTTTTGTCCTTGAGTTGATATGCACATGTAGGATCAAAGCATGTTCATCTCTGGGACCCAGAACCTGTCTCCTTCCTGAGCGGTGTGATGGCAGGACATTCCCATCTTGTTTGTACTTGCGTATAATTGTTTCTACAGATGAACAAGGCACCTTCAGGTATCTTGAAATTGTACTCAAGGATAAGCCATACTTGTGAAAGTCCACAATTCTCTTCCTGATATCTTGGCTGATTCCTTTAGACTTTCCCATGATGCTACACAAAGAAGCAGTGTGTATTAAAATACATCCACAGGTGTGTCTCTAATTAACTCAGATGTTGCCAAAAAACTTCCAAACATATGACATCATCATATGGGCAGTTCAGAATTGTTTAAAGGCATAGTAATCTTAGTGTATGTGTTACGCTCGCGCCCTAACTGACTGGCGTGAGCATGATTAGTGATCCCACTGTACCATGAACTGAGGAGTGCCTGGAGGGGCGTAACTAAGTATCAACCAGATCTGACCAAGGTCGCAAGGCGGCTCAGTCGACTCCGTGAACCAGGGAGGAACCAAGCAGAGGGACCAGGTGCTACTCCAGGTCAGACCCCGGTCACAGCTGTTGACCCACACCAGGGAATGCAGGAACAGGCAGGTTAGACTGGCATATTCACAGGTGGGTACTAGCTGGCACGGCAGGTATGCAGACAGGTGGGCACTGGCAGGCACGGCTGACATGCAAACAGGTGGGTACTGGCAGGTAGGAACGTAGGCAGGATAGGGACCAGTACAGACTGGGATACAGGAACATAGCTGCAGGTGCGATAGACAAGCAGAGCAGAGCAAAACCCGCAGACGCGGTGAATAAGCAGACCAGAGCAAAACCGCAGGTGCGGTGAACAAGCAGAGCAAAGCAAAACCCGCAGATGCGGTGAACAAGCAAAGCACCCCAAAACCGCAGATGCGGTGGACAAGCAAAGCAGAGCAAAACCCGCAGATGCGGTGAACAAGCAAAGCAGAACAAAACCGCAGATGCGGTAACCAAGCAAAGCAGAGCAAAACCTGCAGATGTGGTGAACAAGCAAAGCAGAGCAAAACCCGCAGATGCGGTGAACAAGCAAAGCAGAGCAAAACCTGCAGATGTGGTGAACAAGCAAAGCAGAGCAAAACTCGCAGATGCGGTGAACAAGCAAAGCAGAGCAAAACCTGCAGATGTGGTGAACAAGCAGAGCAAAACCCGCAGATGCAGTGAACAAGCAAAGCAGAGCAAAACCCGCAGATGCGGTGAACAAGCAAAGCAGAGCAAAACCCGCAGATGCGGTGAACAAGCAAAGCAGAGCAAAACCCGCAGATGCGGTGAACAAGCAAAGCAGAGCAAAACCTGCAGATGCGGTGAACAAGCAAAGCAGAGCAAAACCCGCAGATGCGGTGAACAAGCAAAGCAGAGCAAAACCCGCAGATGCGGTGAACAAGCAAAGCAGAGCAAAACCCGCAGATGCGGTGAACAAGCAAAGCAGAGCAAAAAAGCAGATGCGGTGAACAAGCAAAGCAGAGCAAAACCCGCAGATGCGGTGAACAAGCATAGCAGAGCAAAACCGCAGATGCGGTGAATAAGCAAAGCAGAGCAAAACTGCAGGTGCGGTAAACACGCAAGGCAAAGCAAAATCCGCAGATGCGGTGAACAAGCAAAGCACAGCAAAACCGCAGATGCGGTGAACAAGCAGAGCAAAGCAGAACCCGCAGATGCGGTATACAGGACAGGGCTCTGTTCACATGGAACAGACTGGAAAACACAAGAAAATAGCTGGAACACAGGAGTTAGATACAGAGGCAGGGAAACAGAAAGAACAGAACCAAATACACACAAGGTACTTACAATGAAGTAGCGAGTGGACACAAAACTCACAAACAGAAGTACAGAGACGAGTTGGAGTTAGGTGCAGGTTCAGATACTGCAGGAAAAAGGGAAGATACAGACATCGAGACAAACAAGTAACGGACTAGGACACTGTTCAGACAGGATCAGAACCAGGAACAAGATACAGGAACGAGCCGGGGAACTCAGCCCCCAGGGTGGCAGAAACTGACTAGAAGTCACAGGTACAGGTAGCGGCCCTGGGTACTCAGCCCCCAGGGTGGCGGAAACAGACTAGAAGTCAGAGATACAGGTAGCGACCCTGGGTACTCAGCCCCCAGGGTGGCGGAAACAGACTAGAGTCAGGACAAGACCTGGCAACTCACAGTTGCACAGAACACACTGTAAGAAAGTGTTGCTCAGGGACCTCCTACTGGGTGGAGGGGGTTTAAGTATCCAGTGACTCACAGCAATAGGCTGGGGACACATTAGGACTGCGCACACTGTAGCTTTAAGAATCAAGAAGCAACAGCGCCGAAGCCCTAAGCCAGCAGACAAGAGATATACAAACAGCAGGTACTGGAGCAAAGTGTTCAGCCTGGCCTGAAAGGTAAGATTGTGGTCTTGCATGGTGGGAGATGGTAAGCCATGCAAGCACGCCGCCAGTGATGTTACCGTATGTAAACTTTTGACTTGGCAGTAAGTAATAAAAATGCCTTAAAACATTCTCGCTCTCTCACTATTCTGGCATTTGGCAAATATAATAAATTATGGTAATCCTAATTGACCTAAAAAGAGAAAGGTTTATTCTGATTTCATGTCAGATATTAAGAAAAACATGCATGTGTCTTTTTATATAGTGTATATAAACTTCTTGTAGCGTTGGCGTCTCTGCCTCCTGCCGGGCAGAGACGCCGATCCCCTCACTGCCACGGCCCCGGTCCAGTGTCCTCTCGCTCCCCTCCTGCGTCTGCCCGGGTACTGTGCTTAGGGCGCGTGCTCCCTCCCTCTTAAAGGGGCCGCGCGCGAAGTCCCAAAGAGTCCCTGGCCAATGGCCGGAGGACTTCCCTTATATAAGGCACCTCATCCAAAATGGAGGTGCCTGTGCAAGTTTGTGTGCTAACACTCTCCTTAGTCCTCAGGTTCCAGTACCCGCCAGCCTGTCTATCAGCCGTGCCCGCCAGCCTATCAGCCGTGCCCACCTGTCTGCCTATTGGCCGAGCCTGTCTACCAGCCGTACTCATCTGCTGTGTCTGCCGACCTCGGCCATCAGTCCCGTGGGAGTAGTCTGCTCTCACACAAGGTCGGCACTTAGTTACGCCCCTCTGGTCCCTCCTTGTATCACAACACAGAGGTTCCACCACCCGGATCCGTAACAGTTTGCACAGGCTCCCAGGCTCCTCAGACCTGTACCAAGAGGTCTCTCGTCAGAGATCCCAACAGGATACTATCCTGTCCTATCTGTGGACAGTCAACTCCCGCCTGGACGCGCTGTCCACCCCGACTGTGTCCGCCTCTAACCGAGCGGCACCCGCTCCGGCGGCACCTCAACCCAGTGGCGCTGTGGCATCCGGCTTTGGACCCCGGCTTTCTGCGCCTCCATGTTTTGGTGGTGACCCTGCCCTATCTCGGGGCTTCATAAATTAGGGCACGCTGCACTTTGAGCTCCTGGCACACCAGTTCACCTTCGACCGGGCCATGGTGGCATTCATCATGTCTCACCTCACCGGAGAGGCATTGGCATGGCTTAACCCAATGTGGGAGAGAGGGGATCCTCTGGTGTCCGATCTCTAGGCCTTCCTCGCGGCTTTCCGGAAGGTGTTCGATGAGCCTGGACGAAAATCTTCTACTGCCTCCTCTCTTCTCCGACTCCGCCAAGGGAGTCTCCCTGTGGGACAGTATGCTGTGCGTTTCCGCACTCTCGCATCTGGACTTGCCTGGAACAATGAGGCTCAAGTGTCCACCTTTTGGGAGGGCCTTTTCAGACAGATCAAGGATGAGCTAGCCGGTCGTCACATACCTCCCTCTCTGGACGACCTGGTGTCATTAGCTACATGGATTGACATCCGTTTTCAGGATCGTTCTAAGGAGGCAACCCGTGAGAGAAGACCCCTGCGCCTCGCACCAACCAGTCTCGCAACAAGCATCCCCCCCGGTGTCTTCTCCAGTCTATGCAAATAGACCAAGTTAAGATGGTCAAGTCTCGCCAGGAGATCAGCCGCGCCGAGGGGAGTTACTCTACTGTGGCAGTACAGAGCATCCTATCCGCTACTGTCAGGAGAGACCAGGAAACTCCAGTGTCTAGGACCGCTCTGAGAGGTCGTCCTAGGCAAAAGTTCTTCCTCTCCGCCCCTGTCTCTCTCCGTTTCGGTTACCTGTGGTGAGATCCGCTTCTTCGAGACTGCCTATCTGCCTATCTGGATTCCGGAGCCGCTGGGAACCTCATTCAACAGGCCGTTGTGGAGCGATATCAGATTCCTACCATACGTCTGGCTGATACTTTAGCGGTTTCCTCTGTGGATGGAAAGCTTCTCTCTGAAACCATCTTGTTTGTCACTGAGACTGTAACTCTTCAGGTGAGAATGCTACATTCGGAGAGGATCTCCTTTTACGTACTATCCGATCTCTCTCATCCCCTTTTGCTTGGCCTTCCTTGGTTACAGAGACATGAGCCCGTCCTGAATTGGAGCTCAGGTGAGGTGCTCCGTTGGGGTCAGCAATGTCATAAGTGCTGTCTGGTTCCAGTTCGTCCTGCTCGACCTCCAGCTAACCTACCTGGCCTGCTGGCACCCTACTGGTCATATGCGGACGTCTTTGATAAAAAGGAGGCAAAGACACTACCACCTCATAGGCCGTATAATTGCCCCATCGACCTAATACCTGGTGCTTCACCTCCTCGAGGGCGAATCTACCCCTTGTCGCTGGCCGAGACCCGTGCTACAGTGCTGGCCAAAAGTATTGGCACCCCTGCAATTCTGTCAGATAATACTCTGTTTCTTCCTGAAAATGATTGCAATCACAAATTCTTTGGTATTATTATCTTCATTTAATTTGTCTTCAATGAAAAAACACAAAAAGAATTGTCCTAAAACCAAATTGGATATAATTTCACACCAAACCTAAAAAAGGGGGGTGGACAAAAGTATTGGCACCCTTTGAAAAATCATGTGATGCTTCTCTAATTCGTGTAATTAACAGCACCTGCAACTTACCTGTGGCACCTAACAGGTGTTTCAATAACTAAATCATACTTGCAGCCAGTTAACATGGATTAAAGTTGACTCAACCTCTGTCCTGTGTCCTTGTGTGTACCACATTGAGCATGGAGAAAAGAAAGAAGACCAAAGAACTGTCTGAGGACTTGAGAAACCAAATTGTGAGGAAGCATGAGCAATCTCAAGGCTACAAGTCCATCTCCAAAGACCTGAATGTTCCTGTGTCTTCCGTGCGCAGTGTCTTCAAGAAGTTTAAAGCCCATGGCACTGTGGCTAACCTCCCTAGATGTGGACGGAAAAGAAAAATTGACGAGAGATTTCAACGCAAGATTGTGCGGATGGTGGATAAAGAACCTCGACTAACATCCAAACAAGTTCAAGCTGCCCTGCAGTCCGAGGGTACAACAGTGTCAACCCGTACTATCCGTCGGCGTCTGAATGAAAAGGGACTGTATGATAGGATACCCAAGAAGACCCCACTTCTTACCCCGAGATATAAAAAAGCCAGGCTGGAGGTTGCCAGAACTTACCTGAGAAAGCCTAAAACGTTTTGGAAGAATGTTCTCTGGTCAGATGAGACAAAAGTAGAGCTTTTTGGGAAAAAGCATCAACATAGAGTATACAGGAAAAAAAAAGAGGCATTCAAAGAAAAGAACACGGTCCCTACAGTCAAACTTGGCGGAGGTTCCCTGATGTTTTGGGGTTGCTTTGCTGCCTCTGGCACTGGAATACTTGACCGTGTGCATGGCATTATGAAGTCTGAAGACTACCAACAAATTTTGCAGCATAATGTAGGGCCCAGTGTGAGAAAGCTGGGTCTCCCTCAGAGGTCATGGGTCTTCCAGCAGGACAATGACCCAAAACACACTTCCAAAAGCACTATAAAATGGTTTGAGAGAAAGCACTGGAGGCTTCTAAGGTGGCCAGCAATGAGTCCAGACCTGAATCCCATAGAACACCTGTGGAGAGATCTCAAAATGGCAGTTTGGAGAAGGCACCCTTCAAATATCAGGGACCTGGAGCAGTTTGCCAAAGAAGAATGGTCTACAATTCCAGCAGAGCATTGTAAGAAACTCATTGATGGATACCGGAAGCGGTTGTTCGCAGTTATTTTCGCTAAAGGTTGTGCAACCAAGTATTAGGCTGAGGGTGCCAATACTTTTGTCCGGCCCTTTTTTGGAGTTTTGTGTGAAATGATCAATGATTTGATTTTTGCTTCATTCTTTTTTGTGTTTTTTCCTTGCAAGCAAATTAAATGAAGATAATAAGACCAAAGAATTTGTGATTGCAATCATTTTCAGGAAGAAACTGAGTATTATCTGACAGAATTGCAGGGGTGCCAATACTTTTGGCCAGCACTGTATGTCTGAGTACATAGAAGAGAATCTTGCTAGGGGATTTATCCACCTCTCTGGCTGGAGCAGGATTCTTCTTTGTCAAAAAGAAAGACGTCTCTCTTCGTCCATGTATCGACTATAGGGGCCTAAACCAGATTACCATCAAAAATAAGTACCCCCTGCCTCTCATCTCAGAGTTGTTTGACCACCTAAAAGGCGCAAAGATCTTCACTAAGCTTGATCTTCGTGGGGCATACAGTCTGGTCCCGATTCGCCAGGGAGACGAGTGGAAGACGGCATTCAACACTCGGGATGGTCACTACGAGTACTGCGTGATGCCCTTCGGTCTCTGTAATGCTCCAGCCGTCTTCCAGGAGTTAGTGAACAACATCTTCCGAGATCTCCTGTATTCCTGCGTGGTGGTTTATCTGGACGATATCTTGGTGTTCTCTCCTGATCTGCCCTCTCATCGGAGGGATGTTCGTCAGGTACTGCTGAGGCTCCGGAAAGATCGCTTGTATGCCAACTACGAGAAATGCCTCTTTGAGCAGACCTCCCTGCCATTTTTGGGGTATATCATCTCTGAGACTGGACTGCGGATGGATCCCGAGAAGGTGTCTGCCGTCTTAAAGTGGCCCCGAGCTGAGGGGTTGAAGGCTATTCAGCGATTTCTGGGATTCGCTAACTATTACCGCCTCTTCATTCCTCATTTCTCCTCCCGGACTGCTCCCATCTCTGCTCTCACCCGTAAAGGAGCAAATCCCAGGGAATGGCCTTCCGAGGCAGAAAGTGCCTTTGTCTCTCTTAAACAAGCCTTTTCCTCCGCTCCAGTGCTACATCGTCCAGATTGCAATAAACAGTTCTTTCTGGAGGTTGATGCCTCTTCCTCCGGGGCTGGAGAAGTGCTCACCCAGAAATCCTCGTTCGGGCATGTGGTGACCTGCGGCTTCTTCTCCAAACTCTTTTCTCCCTCCGAGCGCAATTACTCCATAGATCGAGAATTGCTGGCCATCAAATTAGCGCTGGAGGAGTGGCACTACTTGCTTGAGGGGGCTCTACACTCGGTGGTCATCTACACTGACCATAAAAACCGCCAGATGGTCTTTGTTCTTTGCTCGTTTCAGTTTCACTCTCCATTACCGCCCGGCAGACAAGAATATTAAAGCTGACGCTCTATCCCACTCTTTCCTGTCTACCGACCAAGAGGAGGAGCCTCTACACATCATTGACCCCTCCAGAATAATGACTGTTGCTCCGTTTGACCTGTTTCATCTACCTCCTGGTAAGACCTTTGTAGCGGCTCAGGATCGGAAGAGGGTCTTACTCTGGGGTCATTCGTCCAAACTGGCTGGTCATGCCGACCAGAGGAAGACGCTTCTGCTCATTGCCCGACATTATTGGTGGCCCACTCAGCACAAGGATGTTGCGGATTTTGTCACGGCTTGTTCCTCCTGTGCTCGTAACAAGATACCTAGGCACCTTCCAGCTGGTCGTCTTCTTCCTCTCCCCGTGCTTTCTGCTCCTTGGCAACACATTGCTATGGACTTCATCACTGACCTTCCGGTATCAGCTGGTTCTACCGTCATATGTGTGGTCGCTGACCACTTCTCCAAGATGGCTCACTTCATTCCTTTGCCTGGTCTTCCGTCCGCACATGTGCTGGCTAAGGACTTCATCCGTCACATCTTTTGTCTCCACGGCTTACCCATCCACATTGTCTCGGACAGAGGAGTTCAGTTAACTTCTGGAGAGCCATGTGCAAGCTGCTAGATGTCACTTTGGATTTTTCTTCGGCCTATCATCCTCAGTCCAATGGTCAGGTGGAACGTATTAATCAGATCCTTACTAGTTTTCTTCGGCACTTTGTCAACGCTCACCATAGTGATTGGGTAGAACTTCTGCCTTGGGCCGAGTTTTCTTATAACAACCATGTGAGTGAGTCCTCTGCGAAGTCTCAGTTCTTTGTGGTTTACGGTCGACACCCCCGAATTCCGTTTCCCGTCTCTTCTTCAGTGGACAATCCTGCCGCGGAGTCTCTCGCCAGTGACTTTTCAGTGATTTGTGAAGACACTAGATCTGCGCTTCTTCAGTCCTCTGAGCGGATGAAGAAGCATGCTGATAAGAGACGTCTGGATCCGCCTCTATTTCGTTCGGGAGACAAGGTCTGGCTTTCCTCCAAATATGTCCGTCTCAAGATACCATCATACAAATTGGGCCAGCGGTTCATCGGTCCTTTCGAGATTTTGAAACAAATAAATCCAGTGGCGTACAAGCTGAAACTCCCTGCCTCCTTACGGATTCCCAATTCCTTTCATGTGTCTCTCCTCAAGCCTGTTGTCCTTAATCCTTTCTCTGACGATCCAGGTACCACTCTAGCCCCAGTCTCCGCTGAGGAAGTCTTTGAGGTAGAGAATATTTTGGCTATCAAGAGGGTAAGAGGAAAGACTTTCTTTCTTGTGGATTGGAAGGGCTTTGGTCCTGCGGAGAGGTCTTGGAAGACCAAGGAGAACATTCATGCCCCTCGTCTTCTAGAAAGATTTCTTGCGGGCCTAAAGAAGAGGGGGCGTAAAGGGGGGGGGGGCTGCTGGGCAGAGACGCCAATCCCCTCACAGCCATGGCCCCAGTCTGGCGTCCTCCGGCTCCCCTCATGAGACTGCCAAGGGTGCGCGCACCGCACTCAGTTCCCTGGGCACCGTCCTAAAGAGTCCCCGGTCAATGGCCGGAGAACTTCCCTTATATAAGGCACCTCATCCAAAATGGAGGTGCCTGTGCGAGATTGTTGTTTGTGTGCTAACACTCTGCTCAGTCCTCAGGTTCCAGTACCCGCCAGCCTGTCAATCAGCCGTGCCCGCCTGCCTGTCTATCTGCCGTGCCCGCCTGACTGCCTATTGGCCGTGCCTATCTACCCGCATCACCTGCCTGTCTACCAGCCGCACTCATCTGCTGTGTCTGCCGACCTCGGCCATCAGTTCCGTGGGAGTAGTCTGCTCTCACACAAGGTCGGTCCCAGAGTGGCACCTGGTTCACCTTTCCGGTCCCTCCTTGGTTCACGAAGTCGACTAAGCCGCCGTGTGGCCAGGGTTGGTCCGGGTAGGCACTTAGTTACGCCCCTCTGGTACCTCCTTGTATCACAGCACAGAGGTTCCACCACCGGGATCCGCAACACTTCTGGTTTCAACTGTATATGAGCCGGGTCAATAACGGGAGAAACAAAAACACACACATACAAACAGATCACTACCAGGCAAACTGACTAGGAACCAACATTCAGGCCAGGAGTGATGGCCTGAATGTTGTGTTAATATCATGCACTTTGTATGTTTATATCTTACCTGCTCATTTAGTCATAGGAGTGTGATTCCTTGCATTCAGTCAGGGCTGGCGCCGCGCTTGCATTTAAATTCTGTTCCCGGCTCGCGCTGTAAGTATGGTACGCTTGAGCAGTATGTCATGGCCAGCCAGCAAAGCTCATAGTGCTGGGAGCCGCGTATGTGCGGTGACGAGCGTGTGCAGTGAAGCTGTGTAGTTCCCAGACTCATTGTGTGCAGCCAGAGCCGCTCGTCACAGCGCATGCACAGTGAAGCTGGGGCCTACACAGCCACACTGCGCGGGGAGCTGTTCGTTTCAGCGTATGCGCGGCTCCCAGTGCTATGAGCTTTGCTGGCTGGCCATGACATACTGCGCAAACGCCCCATACTTACAGCGCGAGCCGGGAACAGAATTGAAATGCGAGGGCGGCGCCAGTCCTGACTGAATGCGGCACCAGTCCTGACTGTATGCGAGGAATCACACCCATATGACTAAACGAGCAAGTATGATTTAAACATATACTTGATATGGAGAATACAAGACGTTATGACGGCGTAGAAAAAATATGTATTTTATTTTTAACATTAATTAGTGCAAAAATACAGACAACAATTAGGGTAAAGTGCAAATAGGTAGCAGCAATGGCCACTGGCATTTTGGCCCGTAGTCATATCGATGGATTAAACCCATACACAGTAAAAGAGCAAAAGGAGTACAGCATAAATAGGTATAGAACAAGCAAATAGGTCAGTCCTATGATAAGATCAATGGTCAGTGCTATATTTCAAATAATTAATAGGGAACTAGACCAGATGCAATGCGTATATTTGCATAGATAACCAGTGCTGTAAAAACGCCGGTAAAAGTTATAGTGCAGGTTGATTCAATCGTTCTTACCAAGTTTAGGGGCCCGATGGAAGCCAGTGGTACAGAAGAGCAATGGAATGCCCCGACGCGTGTTTCGCGGCTACCAGCGGCCGCTTTCTCAAGGGGAAGTGAGGGATAGTGGCGGAAAGGGCTCTTTTAGTGGCATTGTGTCGGTCACGTGTGGCCTCACGTGACCGATCACATGGGATGAGGGAGGGCGTAACTTGGTGCTGGGAAGCAGCGCATGCGCGGCTAGCCCCCGCTCCAGGCGCCCGTCCAAGCCGTTAGGAACCAGTGCGCGGGCGCGCGGCACCAATAGTGCCATAGCGCCCGCGCGCACACCGGCACCGCAGAGGCAGCCGGGCAGGAGCACCGCATCCAAGTATGCCAAAATATCAGGTATGGGAGATCACCGTTAAAGCATACATTCAAGGGACCAATAATTAATAGACATTTAGAGGAAATGTATTGTAACAATATATAAAGCAATTGGTTCCTCTCTGATGGTCTGTTCTTGATCCACCTTCCAAGCAATCAGTCCTCCACCATTAAGAAGGTTATTTTACAGTCAAGTCCTAATGGGAGTACATGCGGACAAATGACAAGGGCCAGATCCTCCAAATATATAGTGAAAACTGAAAAAAACAGCATATATTAAAAACAAATAAAAAGCATGTAACAAATAAAACCAAAAGCGCCATTGCACTTGAGAAGGTAGATGAGGGGAGGTATACACAACACACATTGTTGGCAGAAGGTGGACTTAAAGGAAAGAGGAGAATGATAGAGATTCATTTAGGCCGCCTGGTGACAAAGTCCCCAACATTACGATCCATTTGGCCTCAACTTGTGCCAAAACTTTCCTTACGTTACTCCCCCGAGCACCCATATGGATCACATCTATTCCACAAATCTTAAGACACCCGGGGTGGCAATTGTGAGCGGCCCTAAAGTGTCTGGGGATTGTCTTGAGTTCAGTAATGTCGGCCGCTGTCCTGGCCGCACCAATGTCCCGCACATGTTCACGCACACGTACTCAGAGTTTTCTCGATGTCAATCCAATATAAATTAATGAGCAATCACATGTGGCATAGTAGATCACATTACTTGTGCCACAAGAAATGTGATGTCTAATATTAAATTCTCTTTTACCATCCGAGGACGTAAACGTACTGCTGCGCAGGACATTGGTGCAGGCACGACAGCGGCCGCAGGGAAAAGTCCCCAGAGTAGATCCATGGGAGCCAAAGGGATTTGGTCTCGCCGGAACATAATGGCTAGAGACCAAAATGCCCTTTAAGTTACTCGATCGTTTAGGAGTCATAAGGGGATAATCACCAAGGATTGGTCCCAGGGAGGTATCGGTCGTCAAAACGTCCCAGTGTCTCATCATAATTTTCCTCATATTCTCCCATTCGTGGTTGGCGTCTATGGGAAGTACCTTCTCCCATGTACGCCTATATATTCCTATAAGGGTCGTAGTATTATTGATGATTTAAACATTTAAACTGGTTTTTACTCATGATATTAGCGCCAATTTTAATAAAAAAAAGCGTGTTAGTAGTGCACATTGCATCACTAACAACACAATGGGGGCAGTTGTCATAGCACACAGGACATGACAGGTTCCTTTTAATATAAGATTTCCCCTATACTGTTGGTGTTTAATGTCTCATGTCTTTTGTGTATGGGAGACATCATACAGTGAGTTTCCACCTTGAGGGAACTGAAAATTAAAAGATAGAACCTACAAAGTAGAAGACTGGTAAAATACAGGATACAAGTGATGTATGCATTATTCCTCATGTACACAAACAGGACAGCTTTTTTTAAAACTGTACTTGACATGACGGACAGTATGAGCCACGGAAGAAAAAAAAATAGAAAAAAGACACACATTTGGTTAGTAGAGTATCCTAGATAAGAATGATGTAATGTGACATCATCAGAATCTCTCACCTCTCCAGTAAGTCGGAAGAGGATCTCTAGGGTGAGGTGTAATATTCTCTCCACCATCTTGTCCCTGTCCCTCTTCCTCCTTGATGGTCAATCAGGAAAATTGTCTTATATAGAAGATCTCCACTGAGAGGATCCGATATTGTAGGGACCTGAATGGGAAGAAGATGAGCTGATGTAACATCATAAATATCCTATGTAATAACACAATTACAGGATATAATAAGGAGAACATATAAGGAGATAGAATAATAATAATTATTAATCATTTTTATTTGTATAGCGCCAACATATTTTGCAGCACTTAATTAATTAAGCGGTGACATACACAGACAATAGATTCAATACAAGGCCATGTTCACACAAGGCGTTTTTTCATGATTTTTTTACGCATTTTTTTATGCAACTTTTCAGCTGCGTTTTACAGTACCAGCAAAGTCTATGAGATTTCAGAAATCTCATGCATACACATTGGTTTTTGTGTCACCAGTATTTTGTGCTTTGCATGATTTTTGGCACAATAGAGCATGTCACTTCTTTCAGCTTTTTTTCAACCATTGAAATTAACGGGTAGTGAAAAAATGCTGAAAAAAATGCCTAGTGTGAACATAGCTATCAGGTTTTGCTGAGTTTTTAGTGACAAAAAGCAAGTACAGCAGTATGTGAAACTCATTTACTTTTGTGATTTTACCGTCTTGTCGTGGTCACCTGAGATGGCAGGTTGGAATAGGACAATTTAATTTAATTAGTGATATGTACAATGTAAACATTGGCTGAGCTATGTGTGAGATTGAACAATACCATTGGCCCACGGAGTTATGAATTGAACAATCCCTGAACAACTCAATGGCAGACCATAGTGTGAAAATAAATAGTGTCCTACAAACTCAATGCACTGCCAGTGTCTTAGTTAAACTATTTCTGAACAATTCACCTCCCCCCACTGTTACATTTGAAATTCTGGTTAATATGGTTTCACATATGTCTTGCATTGGTGACCTGTGTTCATGCTTCTGTAGTGGAAGCAAAGCTGAACTTTGGGATCCTGAAAGACGCACCAAAAAATGCACCAAAACCTGAGTTTTTGACGCAGCTTCTTTCCTGCCAAGAGATCAGGTTTTGCTGCAGAAAAAAGAAATACTGAAAAAATGCCTAGTGTGAACATACACTAAACAGTTATATTAGGAGTCTGGGTCCTGCTCGCAAGCTTACAATCTACAGGGAAATACGGGGGACACAATAGGTGAAAAGTGCTTTCTTATTTCAGGTCTAGCAATTATAATAAATAGGGATTTTCATATAAAGCTGCATGATCCGGTCATCAGCCAGTATGTTTAAGTGCAATTATCAAGTATCAAGTGCAGTATTTATGTGCATGGAGACAGATTAATAGGAGGGAGCAGATTCTGAATAATATTTACAAGGAGGGAACAGGGGAGAGTTAGGTTAGTGAGTTGAGGTGGTAGGCTTATTTAAAGAGATGGATTTTTAAAGTGCACTTGAAGACGTGGGGGCTAGGTATCAGTCGGATCGTCTGGGGTAGTGCATTCCAGAGAACTGGCGCAGCATGAGAGAAGTCATGTAGACGGAGGTGCGAGGTTCAGATTATGGAGGATGTTAGTATTAGGTCATTTGTAGAACGGAGAGGACGGGTAGGGCGATAGACAGAGATGAGGGCGGTGCAGAACTGTGAAGAGCTTTGTGGGTGAGAGTTTATATTGGACCCTGTAGCGAATAGGTAACCAGTGTAATGACTGGCACAAGATGGAGGCATTGGTGAAGTGACTGGACAGAAATACGACCCTGGCTGCAGCATTCAGGACGGATTGGAGAGGAGAAAGGTTGGTAAGTGGGAGCCCGATCAGAAGAGAGCAACAGTAAGAGTTTTAGCAATTTGAAAGGTGAGATAACGTCAAATTCTGGAGATGTTTTTAAGATGCAGGTGACACAAGCGAGTAAGCGATCGGATATAGGGAATAAAGGAAAGTTCTGTGTCAAATATGACCCCAAAGCAGCGGGCAGGCTGCCTTGGGAGTTATGGTTGAACCCTCCAAGGTAATTTCAATGTCATGTACAGTTAGGTTAGTAGAGGGGAGAAACACAAGAAGATCCATTTTTGGAGAGATTCAGTTGAAGATAGAGGGAGGACATGATGTTAGAGACAGCAGAAAAACAATCCTTGGTATTTTGTATTAAGGTGTGGATGATGTCAGGGGAAGAAGTGTATAATTGGGTGTCGTCAGCACAGAGATGATAATGGAAACCGAATCTATTGATTGTTTGTCCAATAGGGACTGTGTATAGAGAAAAGAGGAGGAGGCCTAGGACTGAGCCCTGCGGTACCCCGATACTAAGAGGACGAGGAGAGGAGTAGAAGCCGGCAAAAGATACAGTGAAGGAGCGGTCAGAGAGGTAGGAGGAGAACCAGGAGAGAACAATGTCCTTAAGGCCGATAGAGCGGAGCATAGTGATGAGGAGCTGGTGATCCACAGTGCCAAATATAGCAGAGAGATCCAGGAGAATAAGCAGGAAGTAGTGACCGTTGGATTTAGCGGGTATAGATTGTTAGAGACTTTAGTGAGGGCAGTTTCAGTAGAGTGTAAAGAGCAGAAACCAGATTGTATAGGGTCAAGAAGAGAGTGATCTGAGAGATAGCAAATTAGATGGGAGTGGATCAAGCATTCCAGGAATTTAGAGATGAAGGGAAGAATTAAGTCTGTAATTAGCAGTGCAGTTCTGGTCGAGGGATGTTATTTTTTAAGTAAAGGGGTTATGATGGCATGTTTGAATGAAGAGGGAAAGATAACTGAAGAAAGAGACAGGTTAAATATTTTAGTTAGCTGAGTGGTGACCACCGGTGAGAGAGACTGCAGGAGATGTGAGGGAATAGGGTCAATAGGTTGTAGGCAGAGAAGAAGTGAGGAGCTGGGTAACTTCTTCTTCTGTAACAGACTCAAAGATGGCAAGTGAGCTTGATGTGGGGCAGGGAAGGGGATCCAGGCGCTGAGGAGATTGGACAGAAATGTCCTGACAGATGTGGTTGATTTTTCCTAGGAAATAAGTAGCTAGAGCCTCACCACGGAGGTTGGTGACGGGGGCCTGTGCTTTAGGGCTCAAGAGGGAGTGTTTAGTTTCAAAAAGTCGTTTTGAAGTGTTAGCTAGTGAAGTGATGAGAGTGGTGAAGTAGGATTGTTTGGCCAGATGAAGGGCAGAGTTATAGGTTTTGAGCATAAACTTAGTGGATGAAATCCTCTGCTAAAAGCGATTTTCCTCCACTGATGCTCAGCGCACCTTGAGCAAAGCTGAATAAAATGTATTTGCATCGTGTGCCAGGATTGCCGCCATCTGTGTCGGGTCATTCTGCGTGAAGCAGGTGTGCTTCATTGAGGGCACTCTGCAATGAATTATTTTAGTGTGGTAATGCTAAGTCTGGACAGGAGAGGGAGTGTAGATTGTCCATAAGCTGCTGGGTATTAATGGTAAGTGTATTCCTATAAATGTGGTACGTGGGGGTGTTCCGAGTGGAGAGACAGTTCTCGACAGAGAAGGAAACAAGGTTGTGGCAGAGCCGGGAGAAGACCAATTCCAGAGTATTCCCGTCTTCATGCGTAGAAGAGTTAGTAAACTGTGAGAGGTCAAATGAGGAGGTTAGAGAAAGTAGATGAAAGGCAGATTGGGAGAGGGGATCATCCATAGGGATATTAAAGTTTTACATGATGAGAGTGGGAATGTCACATGTTAGAAAGTGAGGAAGCCAGGTGGAAAAGTGATCCAAGAACTGACGGGAGGAGCCCGGAGGACGATACACAACCGCCACTCTCAGGAAGAAAAGTTTGGACTTCAAAGGAAGAAAACATAAGTGAGGGAAGATGACCTGGAAAGCACATTGTGGTGAAAGGAGCAGGCCAACACCTCCACCTTCTCTGTTCTCAGGTCTGGCAGTATGTGAAAATTTCAGCCCACCAAAAGAGAGAGCAGCAGCGGCGGTGGTGTCAGACTGCTGGATTCAGGTTTCTGTAATGTCCAGAAGGTTAAGGGAATTAGAAAGGAAAAAAATTGTGAATGTAAGTTAGTTTGTTACATGGTGACTGTGCGTTCCAGAGGACACAATTAAAAGAGATAGAAGGTATGCACTGAATGTTAATAAGATTAACAGGGTTTCTATATGCAGGGTTGGGGGAGATGTCGCCAGCGACTAGGAGAAGGAGAAAAAAGATAAAGAGCAGGTGGTTCAATGATTTGTATGAACATTTTGAGTGCTGTATGGTGGTAGTGGATGGTTTGGAGTGAGGGAACAATGTCAGTAGAGCCTCAGAATTATACATGGGAGAGGCGAGAAGGTAGGCGCTGATGTGAAAAGAGTGCATAGAAGTGTAAGAGGGCGGGAGATTTGTGAGAAAGCAGAAGTTAAAACATAAGAAGCAGAGTGATATGACCAATACATAATGCAGTACAACTGACCAAGAAGCATGTTTGTTTGAATGTCTGGTGCAACTTACCTGTTTCCTGCCCTGTCCAACTGCCATATATAACAGGCAGATCCACTTTAAAATATTGTACTTAAAAAATAATGCACACGTGCTCTCCCTAGCCAGATCTGAATATATAGGAAATATCTGCTAGAGTCTAGCACCAATTGGCCTTATGGAATAATTAACCATTTAGCACAAGACCAAAGCAGGCATTACTATGCAAGATAAACAAACCGGTGTTGAACAGAGAGGCCATAAAACACCAGTGTAAGAGATTGTTTTTTAAGTGTTCAAAGCTAACAAAAACATAAATAAAAGGAACGATGGATAAATACCATAAAAAAATCTTGCTAGTTAGAATGATGATGTTCACACTTCGCAGATAAACACACAAGCAGAAGGATGGATAAATGGATGGATAAATACCATCAACATGTACAACAATGGCATCGTCCTGGTACAAGGGACTGAGGACAATATACAGCAATTTGAAGACAATTTTTTCTCATATCAGAGACCAGGCCCAAACTCACAAAGAACACTCATACACAGTGCCGTCACCACTGCAGCCAATGTTGTAGTAGCATGGACCTAAGCAAGAACATCAGTAATGACGACGCTGAAGTTGGTTTTGCAAAATTGTTCTTTTTTTTGTTTTTTACACGTTTATAAAGGAGTAAAAATAAGCAATAATAAAATACAAATTTTTGGGCCACTTGTAATTTTTTTTTGCTGGCAAGTGTTTTCACCTCCGGGCTCCTCGCTGCATCATAGTCAGTTATTGGGATAATTTCTGCTCATTACTAATCCTGGAAAAAACAAGATCATTTCGCAAACAAGAAATCAAGAACTTCAGCCTCGTTCAGTAATGGGACATTGAAGCCTGCACAGAGCGGAGAATCCATTCCTCCAACAAGTAAAGCCGATGTTACATTATTCCAGATTTCTATGGATATAAAAAACAGACATTTCCATTCCCTCTAAATCTCCACCCCAGAGAGAAAGCGTCATCTGTCCCCAAACAAGAGTGACCTCCCCTGTATACATGAGCACATCCAGTGTTATATTACTGTACATATACACATGGCAGAACTGGGGGAAGGGGCACTATCTCCAGGAATGGAGGGGTTAATGTCCCCTGTATACATGAGCACATCCAGCGTTATATTACTGCACATATACACATGGCAGAACTGGGGGAGGGAGCACTATCTCCGGGAATAGGGGGTTAATGCCCCCTGTATACATGAGCATATCCAGCGTTATATTACTGTACATATACACATGGCAGAACTGGGATAAGGGGGCACCATCTCCAGGAATAGAGGGGTTAATGTCCCCTGTATACATGAGCACATCTATGTATATAATCGTCTTATCCCGTCTGTCTGTCTGTCTTTCTGTCTGTCTGTCTGTCCTGGAAATCCCGCGTAGCTCATTGGTCCAGCAGCGGCCAATCAGCGCCGCGGGATTTCTGAAAAAAGATGGCGGCCGTTAGTGGCTCATCTGCGGGACGGAGCTCAGCGGCGATGCAGCCGGGAGATGACCGGCGCGAGGCGCTCATCTCACGACCGCCGGCGACGCTGACCTCCATGCGGCTAGGGTGTCAAGGGAGGACCGGGGCTGCGGGTCGGGATACTTCTGCTGCGAGCGCCCGCTCAAGTCCTGGGTTATCGCAGCGGAAGTAGCCGCACAGGCAGCGGCGCTGACATCCATGCGGCTAGGGTGTCAAGGGAGGACCAGGGAGCGGCGCTGCGGGTCGGGATACTTCTGCTGCGAGCGCCCGCTCATGTCCCGGGTTCTTGCAGCGGAAGTAGCCGCACAGGCAGCGGCGCTGACATCCATACGGCTAGGGTGTCAAGGGTGTTAAATAGCGGCCGCGACCAATCACCGATCTTGGCGCAACATTTAAACACCGCTGTGCTGATTGGTCGCGGACGCTGCCCGCGACCAATCACCGATTTGGGCGCCACATTTAAATAGCGTCCGCGACCAATCAGCACAGCGGTGTTTAAATGTGTCTGCAAGATCGGTGATTGGTCGCGTCCGCTATTTAAATGTGGCGCCCAAATCGGTGATTGGTCGCGGGCAGCGTCGGCGACCAATCAGCACAGCGGTGTTTAAATGTCTCTGCAAGATCGGTCATTGGTCGCGGCCGCTATTTAAATGTGGCGCACAAATCGGTGATTGGTCGCGATCTTCGGCCGCGACCAATCACTGATCTTGCCGCAAAAGTTAAACACCGCTGTGCTGATTGGTCGCGGACGCTGTCCGCGACCAATCACAGATTTGGGCGCCACATTTAAATAGCGGACGCGACCAATCACCGATCTTGCAGACACATTTAAACACCGCTGTGCTGATTGGTCGCGGACGCTATTTAAATGTGGCGCCCAAATCGGTGATTGGTCGCGGGCAGCGTCCGCGACCAATCAGCACAGCGGTGTTTAAATGTTGCGCTAAGATCGGTGATTGGTCGCGGCCGCTATTTAAATGTGGCGCCCAAATCGGTGATTGGTCGCGGGCAGCGCCCGCGACCAATCAGCGATTTTGAACACAAATGTCCG
Organism: Phyllobates terribilis; assembly: GCF_046119375.1. NCBI lineage: Eukaryota > Metazoa > Chordata > Amphibia > Anura > Dendrobatidae > Phyllobates > Phyllobates terribilis. Next base: position 47,367,593 of record NW_027362765.1, read on the forward strand.
GACCTTAGTAACACCATGCGGCTACTGTCGGGAGATCAGCGGCTAGGGTGTCAAGGGAGGACCGGGGAGAGGCGCTGCGGGTCGGGATACTTCTGCTGCGAGCAGTCGCTCATGTCCCAGCTTCTCGCAGCGGAAGTAGCCGCACAGGCAGCGGTGCTCCCTGGTCCTCACCAATACGATTCCGCTCCCCGGTCCTCACCAATACGATTCACTGATTGGTCTCGGTCTCCGCACCTGACCATTCAGTGATCTTGGCGCAAAATTTAAACACCGCTGCGCTGATTGGTCGCGGCCGCTGTCCGCGACCAATCACCGACTTGGGCGCCACATTTAAATAGTGGCCGCGACCAATCACCGATCTTGGCGCCACATTTAAACACTGTTGTGCTGATTGGTCGCGGCTGCCAGCCGCGACCAATCAGCATTATTGGCGCCAAATTGAAACCCCGCTTTGCTGATCAGCGAGATTGGCGCCAAATTTAAACAACGCTCTGCTGATTGGTCGCGGACTCCAGCCGCGACCAATCAGCGAGATTGGCGCCAAATTTAAACAACGCTCTGCTCATTGGTCGCGGTGGCCGGCCGCGACCAATCAGCAATTTTGGTGCCAAATTTAAACAACGCTCTGATAATTGGTCGCGGTCGCCGGCCGCAACCAATCAGCAGTATTGGCGCCAAATTTAAACACCGCTATGCTGATTGCGCCCGGTCGGCCGCATACATATTCTAGAATACCCGATGCGTTAGAATCGGGCCACCATCTAGTCCAGAGTTATATTACTGTACATATACACGGCAGTACTGGGGGAAGGGGGACACGATCTCCAGGAATGGAGGGGTTAATGTCCACTGTATAGATGAGCACATCCAGCATTATATTACTGCACATATACACATGGCAGAACTGGGGGAAGGGTGCACTATCTCCGGGAATGGATGTGTTAATGCCCCCTGTATACATGAGCACATCCAGTGTTATATTACTGTACATATAAACAAGGCAGAACTGGGGGGAGGGGGGCACTATCTCCGGGAATGGAGGGTTAATGTGCACTGTATACATGAGCACATCCAGGGTTATATTACTGTACATATACACATGGCAGAACTGGGGGAGGGGGCACTATCTCCGGAAATGGAGGGGTTAATGTCCTCTGTATACATGAGCACATCCAGCGTTATATTACTGTACATATACACATGGCAGAACTGGGGGAAGGGGGCACTATCTCTGGGAATGGAGGGGATAATGTCCCCTGTATACATGATCACATCCAGTGTTATATTACTGTACATATACACATGGCAGAACTGGGGGAAGGGGGCACTATCTCCGGGAATGGAGGGGTTAATGTCCCCTGTATACATGAGCACATCCAGCATTATATTACTGTATATATACACATGGCAGAACTGGGGGAAGGGGACACTATCTCTGGGAATGGAAGGGGTTAATGCCCCCTGTATACATGAGCACATCCAGCGTTATATTACTGTACATAAACACATGGCAGAAATGGGGGGAGGGGGCACTATCTCCGGGAATGGAGGGGTTAATGTCCGCTGTATACATGAGCACATCCAGCGTTATATTGCTGTACATATACACATGGTAGAACTGGGGGGAAGGGGCACTATCTCCAGGAATGGAGGGGTTAATGCCCCCTGTATACATGAGTACATCCAGCGTTATATTACTGTACATATACACATGGCAGAACTGGGGGAAGGGGGCACTATCTCCGGGAATGGAGGGGATAATGTCCCCTGTATACATGATCACATCCAGTGTTATATTACTGTACATATACACATGGCAGAACTGGGGGAAGGGGGCACTATCTCCGGGAATGGAGGGGTTAATGTCCCCTGTATACATGAGCACATCTAGCATTATATTACTGTACATATACACATGGCAGAACTGGGGGAGGGGGGCACTATCTCTGGGAATGGAGGGGTTAATGTCCCCTGTATACATGAGCACATCCAGCGTTATATTACTGTACATATACACCTGGCAGAACTGGGGGAAGGGGGACACTATCTCCAGGAATGGAGGGGTTAATGTCCCCTGTATACATGAGCACATCCAGCGTTATATTACTGCACATATACACATGGCAGAACTGGGGGAAGGGGGGCACTATCTCCGGGAATGGAGGAGTTAATGTCCCCTGTATACATGAGCACATCCAGCGTTATATTACTGTACATATACACATGGCAGAACTGGGGGAAGGGGGGCACCATCTCCGGGAATGTAGGGGTTAATGTCCCCTGTATACATGAGCACATCCAGCGTTATATTACTGTACATATACACATGGTAGAACTGGGGGAAGGGGGGCACTATCTCCAGGAATGTAGGGGTTAATGCCCCCTGTATACATGAGCACATCCAGCGTTATATTACTGTACATATACACATGGCAGAACTGGGGGAGGGGGGGCACTATCTCCGGGAATGGAGGGGTTAATGCCCCCTGTATACATAAGCACATCCAGCATTATATTACTGTACATATACACATGGCAGAACTGGGGGAAGGGGGGCACTATCTCCAGGAATGTAGGGGTTAATGCCCCCTGTATACATGAGCACATCCAGCGTTATATTACTGTACATATACACTTGACAGAACTGGGGGAGGGGGGCACTATCTCCGGGAATGGAGGGGTTAATGTCCCCTGTATACATGAGCACATCCAGGTTTATATTACTGTACATATACACATGGCAGAACTGGGGGAAGGGGGTCACTATCTCCGGGAATGGAGGGGTTAATGCCGCCTGTATACATGAGCACATCCAGTGTTATATTACTGTACATATACACATGGCAGAACTGGGGGGAGGGGGCACTATCTCCGGGAATGGAGGGGTTAATGCCCCCTGTATATGTAGCACCCTGAGGATTCGGCTGCTACAGGGGTATTGCACCTCACTCCAGTGGTGTGATATTCCACTCCCGGGTAAGGATGGAGTGTGGAACTGAGCTCAGTTAGCTGCATACACTACATACATCCCATTTCCGAGGGACAGACCGATGGTACTCCCACTAGGTATATGTGCAGGTACGACAGTGTCTGTCCCTGGCTGGAGTGGGAGGGGGGTGGAACATCCCAGTAGTGTAGGGGCAGATAGGGGGAGCAGTCTGGGTAATGCTAGGAGCTCATTGGGTGCTGGTCACCTGAGCTCACACATAGAGGGAGTATATAAGGTGGGAACCATCTTAGATCAGGGTCAGTCTTCTGTAGAGGGTCGGTCAGTCTTCTGTAGAGAGTCAGTCAGTCCTGAGAGAGGTCCAGGAGCGCCTGCAGAGAGAAGAGAGAGGAGAAGAGAAGGACCCAGAGGGGGAGAAGAAGGAACCCCAAGAACCTAGTATACAACCAGAAGGGTGAAGGGTTGGCACGCAAGGGAACCGGATCCCAAATTAGTGGAGGAGAGAAACAACCCTCAGCTAAGAACCGGAGGCTGCGACATTACATGTGGAGCAGCCCCTCACTAAGTCCACTAAGAAGGCACACCAGGCATAGGGTCAGGGAACACCGAAGAGGTGCACCCACCAAGAGGCCCGAGGGAGCCGGATATAAGTGGACCCCTGGTGAGAAAGGCCAGTAGAAAGGACAGTCAGAAAGGGAGCTCAGGACCACGCTCCAGAATTGCTTGGGGGTTGGCCGAGTCCAGGACCTGGTGGACGCAGCACGGCTCGGGTGGTCACTCAAGGCCAGAGTGACCAACAGAACAGCAGTAAGTAAAAACCCTGAACTGCACAGCCCGACTCTGAGTCTTCTTACCATCCACACTGCACCACCACTACCACCATCCTCTACACCTGACCCCCTGAGGCTATACCCCTCCCGTTGGGGGTTATACTACCCGAAGCTGCACACATACCACCAGCCTCAGCGGACCCTGCTGCAGCGGCGGCCGTATTGACCGCAAATCAACGGGTGGCGTAGTCGACACTAAGAACTAATAACATCTATAAAGACTGCCACACACTGAGCTTGACACCCTGGGCACGGACCGGGTCGCAGCCACTCGGAGACTACAACCCCCATCTGATCCGGCTCCGGGTATCCCTAACAACATGGCCCAGGGGGCGCGTCATATACATGAGCACATCCAGCGTTATATTACTGTACATATACACATGGCAGAACTGGGGGAAGGGGGGCACTATCTCCGGGAATGGAGGAGTTAATGTCCCCTGTATACATGATCACATCCAGCGTTATATTACTGTACATATACACATGGGAGAACTGGGGAAAGGGGGGCACTATCTCCAGGAATGGAGGGGTTAATGCCCCCTGTATACATGAGCACATCCAGCGTTATATTACTGTACATATACACATGGCAGAACTGGGGGAAGGGGGGCACTATCTCCGGGAATGGAGGAGTTAATGTCCCCTGTATACATGATCACATCCAGCGTTATATTACTGTACATATACACATGGGAGAACTGGGGAAAGGGGGTCACTATCTCCGGGAATGGAGGGGTTAATGCCCCCTGTATACATGAGCACATCCAGCGTTATATTACTGTACATATACACATGGCAGAACTGGGGGAAGGGGGGCACTATCTCCGGGAATGGAGGAGTTAATGTCCCCTGTATACATGATCACATCCAGCGTTATATTACTGTACATATACACATGGCAGAACTGGGGGAAGGGGGCACTATCTCCGGGAATGGAGGGGTTAATGCCCCCTGTATACATGAGCACATCCAGTGTTATATTACTGTACATATACACATGGCAGAACTGGGGGAAGGGGGCACTATCTCCGGGAATGGAGGGGTTTATGCCGCCTGTATACATGAGCACATCCAGTGTTATATTACTGTACATATACACATGGCAGAACTGGGGGAAGGGGGGCACTATCTCCGGGAATGGAGGGGTTAATGCCGCCTGTATACATGAGCACATCCAGTGTTATATTACTGTACATATACACATGGCAGAACTGGGGGGAGGGGGCACTATCTCCAGGAATGGAGGGGTTAATGCCCCCTGTATACATGAGCACATCCAGCGTTATATTACTGTACATATACACATGGCAGAACTGGGGGAAGGGGGCACTATCTCCGGGAATGGAGGGGTTAATGCCCCCTGTATACATGAGCACATCCAGCGTTATATTACTGTACATATACACATGGCAGAACTGGGGGAAGGGGGGCACTATCTCCGGGAATGGAGGGGTTAATGTCCCCTGTATACATGATCACATCCAGCGTTATATTACTGTACATATACACATGGCAGAACTGGGGGAAGGGGCCACTATCTCCGGGAATGGAGGGGTTAATGCCCCCTGTATACATGAGCACATCCAGCGTTATATTACTGTACATATACACATGGCAGAACTGGGGGAAGGGGGGCACTATCTCCGGGAATGGAGGAGTTAATGTCCCCTGTATACATGATCACATCCAGCGTTATATTACTGTACATATACACATGGCAGAACTGGGGGAAGGGGGCACTATCTCCGGGAATGGAGGGGTTAATGCCCCCTGTATACATGAGCACATCCAGTGTTATATTACTGTACATATACACATGGCAGAACTGGGGGAAGGGGGCACTATCTCCGGGAATGGAGGGGTTTATGCCGCCTGTATACATGAGCACATCCAGTGTTATATTACTGTACATATACACATGGCAGAACTGGGGGAAGGGGGGCACTATCTCCGGGAATGGAGGGGTTAATGCCGCCTGTATACATGAGCACATCCAGTGTTATATTACTGTACATATACACATGGCAGAACTGGGGGAAGGGGCCACTATCTCCGGGAATGGAGGGGTTAATGCCCCCTGTATACATGAGCACATCCAGCGTTATATTACTGTACATATACACATGGCAGAACTGGGGGAAGGGGCCACTATCTCCGGGAATGGAGGGGTTAATGCCCCCTGTATACATGAGCACATCCAGCGTTATATTACTGTACATATACACATGGCAGAACTGGGGGAAGGGGGCACTATCTCCGGGAATGGAGGGGTTAATGCCCCCTGCGCCCAGTAATGGGGGAATCTCCACATACCTCCACCTGCAGAGCTGCCACCACATATATGGCTGTTCTGTGCGCACAGGACCTGTGATGAGGTCACAGGAGGGGAGGAGTCAGGGGTCACATGATCAGGGGCCTCAGTGGATGCAGGACTCTGCTGTGCTGGTTGTCATGGTGCTGGATGAGGGGAAGGTTATGTGTGGGGTCAGGAGGGGTTTACAGTGTGGATGTAGCAGAGCCGCGTGTGTACGAGGTGTACGGAGCGGAGCCGCGTGTGTAAGAGGTGTACGGAGCGGAGCTGCGTGTGTAAGAGGTGTACGGAGCGGAGCCGCGTGTGTACTAGGTGTACGGAGCGGAGCCGCGTGTGTACGAGGTGTACAGAGCGGAGCCGCGTGTGTACGAGGTGTACGGGGCGGAGCCGTGTGTGTAAGAGGTGTACGGAGCCGAGCTGTGTGTGTACGAGGTGTACGGAGCGGAGCCGCGTGTGTACGAGGTGTACGGGGCGGAGCCGTGTGTGTAAGAGGTGTACAGAGCGGAGCTGCGTGTGTACGAGGTGTACGGAGTGGAGCCGTGTTTACGACGCATATGGAACCGAGCCGTGTGTGTATGGAGCGGAGCCGTGTGTCCGACGTGAATGGACCAGAGCCGTGTGTGCACATCGTGTGCGGAGCCATGTGTACAACGCCTACGGAGCAGAGCCGTGTGTTTATGACCCGTACAGAGCGGAGCCGTGTGCGTACGGCACGGACTCGTGTGCGTACGATGCGGAGCCATGTGTTTACGACGTATACGGCGCGGAGCTGCGTGCGTACGACGTGTATGGAGCGGAGTCACGTGCGTACGACGTGTACGGAGCTCAGTCATTTGTGTACGACTTGTACGGAGTGGAGTCGTGTGTGCTGTGTGTAATGCACATTTAAGTGTGTATTCAATACTTCGTACAAAAGCCTTTATTGATGATAACAGCTTCAAGACGCCTCCTATATGGAGAAACTAGTACGATGTATTGCTCAGGTGTGATTTTAGTCCATTCTTCTACTCAAACACTATTCAAATCCTAAAGGTTCTGTGGGTTCCTTCTATGAACTCTGAGCTTTAGTTCCTTCCATAAATTTTCTATTGGATTCAGGTCAGGTGATTGGCTGGGCCATTCTAGCAGCTTTATTTTGAGACCATTTGAGAGTTTTAAACACGCTTGAACATGTTTTTTGTTCAGCAATGGAATCTTGTGTGGTGAGCGTGCTTACAGGCCATGGAGATTGAGTGCATTATCTACAGCCCTGCTCATCGTTATTGGCACCCATGAAGTTTAAGTACATAATGTGGAATATCTCCTGAAAAAAATAAATCAAGTGAAACAGTTTTTTGTAGCGAGCACTCGTGTTAAATACAAAAGAGCAAATGATAAACAATAATTGAAAACAAAAAACAATGGGAGGGAAAAATAGAAAAACCTAAAGCTTGCTGTGTCACTGGTATTGGCAAACTTTACTTTTATTTAGTATGGAAACACATTTTGACTCGCCTGTGGTAAATCGAAAATGAGATTCACCTGTGACTAATTGTCAGTGCCCATGTGACATGAATTAGCCAATGAATGATGACTTCAGTGTTTTAAAAAGCCACATGATAGGCCCTGTTCCTTTGTCACAATGGTGAAGACAAAGGAGCTGTCTGAGGACATCAGAACTGCTATTATTAGCAAACACAAGACTTCCAAAGTGTATAAGGTCATCTCCAAAGACCTTAGTATCCCAGTTTCTACAGTGTGCAATGTTATTAAGAATTTTGGCAAGCATGGAACCGTCAAGAACCTCCCTGGACGTGGGGGAAAGCGGAAAATTGACAAGAGATGTCTTCGAAGGTTTTTGCGAATGGTGAAAAAAACACCACATCAAACATCTAAAGACCTGAAGGCCAACCTGGAACAGTTTGGGGTCATGGTTTCAACAAGTACCATACCCCGCACACTAAACCGAGCAGAGCTTTTATGGGCAAAGGCCAAGAAAGAAACCATTGCTGCAGAAAAGACATAAAAAGGAATGACTGATCTTTGCCAAAGAGTACCTTGAGAAACCACAATCCTTTTGGGAAAAGGTTCTGTGAACAGATGAAACAAAAATAGAGCTTTTTGGCAAAGCAAAAGTTTGTTTACAGTTGGCGCAATGGAGCTTATAAGGAAAAGAACACTTTACCAACAGTTAAGCATGGTGGAGGATCCATAATGCTGTGGGGTTGCTTTGCTGCGTCCGGTACTGTAGGCCTTGACCGTATCATAGCAATCATGAAATCAGAGAATTATCAAGAGATTTAAGAGCGAAATGTCCTACCCACTGTAAGAAAACTTGGTTTGAGTGAAAGATCATGGGTCCTCCAGCAAGCCAATGACCCAAAGCACACATCCAAAAGTACACAGGAAAAGTTGAAAAAGAAAAAGTGGACTGTTTTAAAATGGCCAGCAATGAGTCCTGACCTCAATCCCATTAAAAATCTTTGGGGTGAGCTGAAATCTGCCATTGGGAAAAAGAACTCTGCAAACAATCAAGAGCTTGAATAATTTTCTCCCACTATTCCTTTTCAGTTTAAATTTGAGAAGTGCAAGAATCGTATAGATGGCTACAAGAAACGTTTGGAGGCTGTCAGCAATGCCAAAGGGTGTGCAACCAAGTATTAATTTGGGGTGCATTTATTGCTGCACATGCTGATGATTCTGTTTCTTTGAAATTGCAACATGGAAGTTGAAAAACAATGTTTTATTGTATTATTTTGGACCACTAATTAAAAAATCCTGAGGCTATAACTTTGATACATTTCCATTTCTGAAGATATTGTATAGTCTATGAAAAAATGAAGGGGTGCCACTAATGGTGACCAGCCTTGTATAGATTTCTTTGAAACAGTTGTACCTGTTAATTCCAGGTCTTTCTGTAGCTCTCCACAGGTGGTCCTTGAATAACTCTTCTGATAATTCTTTTCACTCCTCTGTCTGAAATCCTGCAGGGAGCACCTGGTTGTAGCCTGGTTTATGGTGAAATTATGTTCTTTCCACTTACGGATAATGGCCCCAAGGCTCACTGGAACCTTCATTAGTTTAGAAATTCTTCTTTAACCAATGTCATCAGTATGTTTTGCAACAATAAGGTTGTGGAGATCTTTAGACAGCTCATTGGTTTTAGCCATCATGAGATGTTTCTTGTGTGGCATCTTGTAATGACACACCTTTTCATCCATCATTTTAGCCATTAGTTGAACCAGCTGATATTATTTTTCACTAAGTGCCAGGATTGCTTTCTAATTACTGATAGATTTCAGGTGGTGGCATGTCTTTCCATGGCTTTTTGCACCTTTGTTTCTTCATGTGTTCAATACTTTTTACCCTGTGTCATTTCTCATTATTACATATAATTTATGGACATCTATGGTTTGATTTCTTTGTTTGTGTGGATTGGATGGGTTGTTACCGACATTTGGTGAGATTTTCATATCAATTCCACCTTTAGAAATATATTTACTAGCGGGGGGTGGGGTGGCCTGCAAGACAAGGTGGCAGCAGCTTATCTGCATAGCTCCAGCCAGCCAGGATTAAAACTAGCACAAAGCAGCACACCGCATCATCCTACAGCCTATTACCTAACACCCGGTGGCAGCAGAACACCTAGGGCCCATGATGAACAGGGGAAGGTCCCAAAAAAAGAGGATCCCCGTCGAGAATGGAGGCTTTCTTCAGGAGGGGACAAACAAGAAGAACAGTGAGTAAGATGGCACCTGCTTCCCCTGCAACTTCTTCACACTCCTCCAGAAGCTCAGGGGGAGGGAAAGCAGAGAATGTGAAACACAGCAGCAGGGATAATGAGCCCACAGCACCAATGACAAGGGCAGATATGCAAGAATTTCTGGCTGCAATTCACTCCTCCATGAGAGAAGATATGCAGGCAATGTTGCAGGAGATAAAAGGGGAGATTACTTCCATTGGGGATCGCACTTCCCTCATTGAAAACAAGATGGAAGAATATGCCAGAACGATCAATGCCTTGGTAGATGAAAATGAGGCACTCAGGGAAGAGATGTCTCGCGTCACTGATAAAGTTTATGACTTAGAAGATAGATACAGACGTAACAATGTGAGGCTTAGGGGAATCCCTGAAGAAGTGCCAAATAAGGATCTCTCTGAGTTCATACGACGCTTCTTGGTGGCTGTGTTACCTGAGGTTGCCCCTAATGAATTACTGGTGGACAGGATTCATAGAACACCGAAGCCCAGACACGTAGACCCTACCCTGCCTAGAGATACCTTGGCACGTATTCATTTCTTCACTACGAAGGACATGTTCCTATACCAACTAAGGAAAACCCCCAGGCTGCCTGAGGAATTTCAAAATCTGCAGGTCTTCCCAGACCTTTCTGCGGCTACCCTGGCAAAGAGAAGAGAATTTGCCCATGTGTGCAGGGCATTGAGAGAGACTGGCATATAGTATAGATGGTGATTCAACCCAGTAAAACTACTAATACTCCGTGACAGTGGCGTGGTAGCGTGTTTTACCCCTAAAGAAGCGGAAGAGAAATTGGCATCCTGGAAGATTGCCTATGCTCCTAGACAACCTGCTAAAGGCAAGAAAATTGTGCAGGAATGGGTATCGACCTGAAAGAGAGGCGAGGACGCTATCCTGGCTGAGATGGAGCTGTTAGAGGATTGCTGACCTTTTTTTTTCCTTTGTTCTTTTCTGAACTCTGAGCGCTTTTTGGCTTATTGACTGACGGTTCTCTGTTCGGCGGAAGCCGTCTGGTTGGTGATCCTCTGGACTGTGAGAAATCTTGCTTAGTGACAGCGAGATTTGAAAATCTCACGGGACCCCATGGTCAGATTTATGTCTGAAGAATTTACTTTTTTTGACTGAAGTTTTCTCTATGTTTTTTTTCTGCATACTTTTTTCCGCTGTTTTTTCTTTCTTTTTACTGTTTTTTATCTGTTTTTTTTTTCCAATTTAGCTGAAGGTATATTTCCTCTATTGACGTAACTGCTGATCGTTCTAAGGACATATGTGCTTTTTTCAGTGAATGGCTCATGAGGGGTGGTGTGGGGGGAGAGAAAAATTGGATTTTTGTATGCGGCTCATAACAATTTCATCCTTTATGTGTAATTATGAGTATACAATTTCTGTCGTTGAATGTGAAAGGGATAAGTTCACCTGCCAAACGCTCTATGTTGTGGAGGGAGGTGAGGAAATCGAAGGCAGACATTGTGTGTAAGCAAGAGACGCATTTATTGGCAGCTGATAATCATAGATTGCATCAGGCACAATTCCCCCATATATTCTTTGCAAATGCCCAGGCTAAGACAGCAGGAATCTGTATTATGATATAAAAAAATTCGGTGGCCTTCCAGAACATTCAGATGTGTACAGACGCCATGGGTAGATACTTGGTGTTGGTGTGTACATTGAATGGGACCCCTCATACGATTTCAGCACTATACTCCCCGAATTATACCCAGCTCCCATTTGTGCGAAAAGTCCTCTCTACTATTTCAACACTTAAACAAGGGGAGGTTATTGTATGCGGGGATTTTAACATGCCAATGGATGGTACTTTAGACTGCTCATCTAGATCGGGTCGCCCTCGGAGAGAATTGGGCAAGTTGGTCCATGAGTTTGGTCTGCACGATTTTTGGAGATACTCTCACGCCAGTGAAAGGGACTATACTTTTCATTCTCTCTGACATGGGTCATATATTAGGATTGACTTATTCCTAGTAGACAATAGAGCTCTCAATAGATGTATATCTGCGGAGGTTGGAAAGATTACGTGGTCTGACCACGCACCGATCTACCTACGTGTACATCTTGCGCACCAATTCAACCCAACACCACACTGGCGACTAAACACCTCTCAACAGCAGAATTGACATCTTATTTTGAATTAAACGACAATGGCACAGTTTCCGACGAGACTTTATGGACAGCGCACAAAGCGGTGATACGGGGAGTCTTCTTACAACAAGCGTCACAATTGAAAAGCAAGAGGGAGCAACACAGGACTGACCTCCTGACTGAGTTGAAAAAGCTAGAAATATTAAATAAAACCTCCCCCTCCCCGGCTACCACTAAGGCCATATATCAGCTCAGATTTAAACTGCACTCTGATCTGCTGGCAGTATATGAATATAACCTCCGCAAGTTCCAACTTAGTCACTACGCCATGGGAGATAGGCCGGAAGCCGTTTTGGCCAGGCGGGTCAAGAAAAGGGCAGCTAAATCCAGAATAGATCATCTACGGGACTCGAAAGGGTTGATAGCCAGAAGTCCGAAGGACATAGCTGCAGTCTTTGCTGTATACTATAAATCTTTATATAACTTAAAAGATGATGTTGATACCCCACAGCCACAACAGTCAGATATTGATCAATATTTGAGTGATTTGAAGCTCCCGAAGGTTTCCCGGGAACAGTTACAATTATTGAATGCCCCCTTCACAGAAGTAGAACTGAAAGATGTTATTGATTCATCCAAATGTCATAAGACCCCTGGCCCAGACGGCATAGCTAACGAGTACTATCGTGGTTTCCAAAAAATTCTTACCCCATACCTTATCAGGTTAGACAATACTTGGAGAGACTCGGGAAAGGTAGCAGTACCTAATTTGGAGGCTACGATCGTCACATTGCCTAAGCCTGGAAAGACCCCTGATTCTCCAGGTAATTTTAGACCAATAGCACTTTTGAATAGTGATGTAAAGATCTTTACCAAGCTCTTGGCTGTTAGACTAAATCGTGTCGTTCCTTCCCTGATATCCTCGGATCAAGTTGGTTTTGTAGCTGGTAGGGAAACTAAAGATGGTACGAGGAGGATGTTAGATCTGATTAAAGTGGCAGAGTTGAGCGGCCTCCCCAGTGCACTCCTGTCGCTAGATGCTGAGAAAGCGTTTGATAGGGTGCACTGGGGATACCTTTAAAAGTGTTTTGCTTAAATTTGGACTAAAAGGACCTATTCTGTCTGCGATTAACGCATTATACTCCAGTCCTTCCGCTAAGGTTTTGACATCTGGTTTCCTCTCTGAATCCTTCCCCATAACAAACGGGACACGGCAGGGCTGCCCCTTATCTCCAGTCATATTTGCTTTATGTATGGAGCCCTTGGCTGAAAAGATTAGAAATAACTCAGATTTCGGGCATCTCGGTGGGGGGGTCCTCCCACAAAATCGGTCTATATGCAGACGATGTGGTTATCCCGTGCACTGATCTGGACAGGTCCTTCTCTGTCATTATGTCCAATCTCAAAACGTTTACAAACATCTTGTATTATAAACTGAATGCAGCTAAGACGGTTGTCCTACCGATTCTTGTTCCGTTGTCACTTAGGCAAAGACTAGAAGGGGCATACCCTTTTCAGTGGGCGCAGGAAGGAATGACGTATTTGGGTATCACCTTAACCCTTTCAAAACAATTGATGGAAGTAAATTTTACTAGACTGATAAATACAGTGCGGGAAGAGCTGGCGGTATTACAAAACGTTGTTGCATCGTGGATAGCCAGGATAAATAATTTTAAAATGAAGGTCCTTCCAAAAATTTTATACTATTTTAGGTGTATCCCAATTAAAATCCCTTCTAAAATCATAAATACCCTTCAAAGACTGGCTAATAATTACGTCTGGGACAATAGGAGATCGAGGGTGTCTAGTAGACTTCTGTATTATCCATATAGCATGGGAGGGATGGGCATGCCCAATCTCATAGCCTACTATAGAGCGGCGGTCTTGACGGGAATCAGAGACTGGTGGAACATGGACAGCGGCCACAAATGGTTGCAAATAGAGTCCTTACTTGCCCGAAACCATTCTACCAGATTGATATTGGAAACAGAAGTAGTTAAGTGAAGCACTATGGTCGCCGAGTTACCAACATCGGAGGCTAATATGCATTGTTGGAGGAATTTGGCATCCAAACTGCTGTTACTCCCCAGGACTGAGATCTCTTTACGAGCTCTAGAATATCATATTCCATATATTAACCTTGGGTGACAGCTGGAGTTCAATCGCTAGCAGACCTGTTGGAGGACAATGTAATAATTCCTTTTGATAAACTAGTTATGAGATTCCTGGACCTACAGCCCTTGTTTTACCAGTATTTGCAAATAAGGCATTTACTCCACTCTACACAGACATCCCCCTTTTTTATTCTACCTAAGGATAAAACAGCTATGGGTTACTTTCTCCACTCTAAGACCGGTTCTAAGGGGGTTTCTATACTTTACAGGGCTCTAAACAACCCAGATCTGGATGATAAATTGACGTATATGACTCGTTGGGAATGGGATCTAAGAATTTCGACGGACCCTCAGGACTGGTGGGATGGTTTGGATGAGGTCCGGCGAGTTTCGTCGTGTTTAAACCACCTAGAGCAGCTTAAAAAGACGCACATGAGATGGTACTACTAACCGGCACAGATGGTACACTTCGGGTCTGAATCATCATCTTTATGTTGGAGAGGATGCAATGGGGAAGGCTCGTTGGGCCACATGTGGTGGTTTTGTCCAAAACTTCAATCACTATGAGGGGCATTGGATAGTTTGATATGGGATGTACTGGGGACTCACCTAGAGATGACACCTAGTATGGGAATACTTCATATAGGATTAATGGATGTCCCCTGGGAAATTAGAGGAATTTTGTCACATATTCTGATCGCAGTTAGATCAGCTATCGCGGCTAAATGGAAAGGAGTGGGCATCCCTACGGTGGGGGAGATAGTGACCAGACTGAACACGAACTGTCAATATGAAAGGGCTCTGGCACACACACTCAAGGCAAAGAAGAAAACTGATAAAATATGGGAACATTGGTTAAACAGCCCATTGTCTATACATGGGGAACGTTGAGGAAGCGGGATATTTTGTGTGCCGTTCTGAGTTTAGGTGACGCGCGGGATGATTCTGGGCCCCTCTCCTTACCTTGCACCTCCGATCTTGCAATAGTGTAAATATGAGCCATGCGACATTCACAGCACTTAAGGATATAAATTATTTCTCACAACCATCTAATATATGGGGAAATTAATGTAATTAATCCATTCTTTTTTTCTTTTCTTTTCTTTTATGTATATGTATTTTCCTTTTATTTTATTTTTATACTGTTCATTTTGTACATTTTGTAAGCCCAGAGGTTGGGGCACAGTTTTGGGCATCTGTTGGCCCTATAGATTGTATTTTCTGATTTTTGTGCAAAATTCAATAAACACATTGTTTAAAAAAAAAGAAATATATTTACTTAGAAAATTGGTGACGTGTTCAATACTTTTGTCACTTGCTGTATGCGCACACAGCAGAGCTACGGTGGCCTCCTCAGACCACTATTGTCCTTCTCTTGTCTACATACATCGCCCTTTCGTAAGTCATTACATGATACAGCAGATGGTTTAGAGCTCGTTCAATATCAGAAGTCATGTTTTCAGGTGTCCTGTTGTGCAACGTACATACTGGACACAACACATGTACAATCAAATAGATTACAATTACTGTAATTAAAGGGGTTGTCCAGCCTTGGGGTACAAGTGTGCAGTCACTCTATGTGACTACAGACTTGTGAGTCCTCATAGCGTTCACAGTGCAGGATCAGTTGTAGTGTTGAATGACACCTTTCACTTTACAATATAATGCACTAGGAAACTAGGAAAAAAATCCAAGTGGGTTGAATAGCGTTTTATTTTATTTTAGTGATTAAAAAAATTCTGAACTTTGTAGAAAAATAAAACCGGGTTTTTTTGTGTGCGTGTATCAAGTTGTAGTTCGCTACTATTTTGTGGTATATATGATGCTTTGTTCGCTTTTTATTGCATTTTGGGGGTGAATATTGGTAAATTAAAATCGGCAATTTTGGCATTTCAGTATTTCCTGTTTTATTTATGGAATAAATAGTTTTATATTTTGTTAGCGTAGTCAAACACGTGGCAATACCAAATATTTCAAAGGGACTCGGCCAGCGCAGAATTACTGCTCAAACTAAGTACCGCCGCCCAGTGCAACATGGTGGGGCCAATCATTTAAATACACCTTTAAAAAAAAAATGGAAAACTGCCATGTCATGAAGGGGTTAAATACCACTGTCACATTGCATAAGCTACTGGCGCCCATGCTGAATAGAGCCAGCTCAGTTCCTAAGGTAAAATCCATCTCTAGTAACAAAGACAACAAGCCAGAATACTCAAATAGGGGCAGGACTATCCATATAACTGGCAGCAGGGGCGTAACTATAATGGGTGCAGTGACTGCAGTCTCACCAGGCCATGAAGTCTAAGGCCTTAACCCATATTGAAAGACCAATACTATTACAGATTCATGATAGTTCGGGGCCCTGTTTGAGATTTTGCATTTGGGCTCACAAGCTTTAAATGACGTTACTGCCTGGAAGGCTACCTCTTTCATGGAGACAGGCTCTGCCAGCATCCTGGGTTTTGTGAAAGTTTAAAAATCCTTTTACCTCTAATCAACCCCAGCTTGAACAGTACACAGATCACAGTTTTGTACATGGATTATAGTTGGCAGTAAAATAGATCTGTCTAGTGTTCAGACTGGGATCGATCTCAACTTTGCACTTGGGCTGTAGTCTGCAGTAACCAGGCTCCTTCACCCGCATTCTTAGGGAAGTTCAATTCACCATAGTCCGTACTGGGCAAACTCCTAAGTCCTGTACACATCCCCTCCATGGAGAGAACATCAATGCACTAATCAACTGTGTTCAAGTTATTCAATGTTCATTCACTGGCCGTTTTACATGAGCCGATGGACAGTGGCAACAGAATGATCACAAATATGATCGTTCTATCCTCATATACAGTGCTGACACCATATGCCTTGTTTACATCAGGTTATGTCCTAACGATAATGATTATATTTATGCCAATGTTTTTCTTGTTCATTGGGTGATTGCCGGCACTGTTACACAGGGCTATAATCAGGATTGAGCATTTTTACTAAAGTTTGCCAATTATTGGCTTGTCTAAAACGGCCTTCAGTATGGTCAGCTGAGATTGGGTCCTAGAAAACTCATTACTAATCGACTTTGTTTTTGATCCTAAAACCGCCGAAACCTATCCGTAGTTTGGGAACACAAATTACTGATCCTCTGATCATACCCCAAAAATGCATTTATGGAGTTTTCATATACTACAAGGTACAAGATTTTAGAAAGGGGTATTCTTTTTTAAGACCGCCTATGTTTGATGGGAACTTTAGTATAACATGAAGAGCTAAAGTCATCACATTAGATGACTTGTACAACTTTTTAGAAGGTTTATCAACTGCATCATGCTTTGAATACTCAATTTGACAATCCAAGTCTATTTATCATCTTCATTGATGGGCACATTCCTGATGAAGGTATCTAAAGGATTAACATACACTCCTCAACATTGAAATTGTAACACCTAGAATGAAAAGTCATGGAATTCTGGAAATCACATGATTGATAGACATGTTAATCATATGCAAATGATGAAAACAAAATGTTCAAAATATCTTTATTTATTAAGTATCAGAAATACATGCACTTGCATGCCTTGGCAATCTATCAACAAGGTTTTTAATTATCTGCAGAATGTTCTGCCATGTTGAATTAATTTGGACACGCAAATAATCAAGATCTGCTGCTGGCAGCTCCCTTTGCAACTGCCAAAAAATGATGTCCCTGATGCGCTCGATGGGAGCCAAGTCTGGAAATGCTGGAGGACATGATGGCACAATTACACCACACAGGCTGCTCACAGTAGCAAGAGCAATGTGTGGCCTGGCGTTGTGTTGAAAAGTGTATTTTGGGACACTTACCACTGGTTCCATGACCAAATCAATGTAATACCAAGCTGTTAGTGTACCTGGAATGAAGATTAAAGGGACCCATTGTTACGTACAATATGCCAACCAAATCATAATTCCAAGAGTTGGACAAGTGTGATGTACCCATCATGGCGGAGACCAATCTGCAGCTATCTTTGAATCCAAGACAAAAGCAAGGAAACACCCGCAACAATTTACTGTTCCACCCAGTTACAGAAACATGAGGGGTGTCTGGACTTTTAGGGTCAGGCTTACCAGGAAACAATAGATGGAATTTCTTGGTCTGGTATCGGCACTGATGTTACAAGCCAATACCCAAGATCTT
The DNA here is from genome assembly GCF_046119375.1 of Phyllobates terribilis. Taxonomy (NCBI): domain Eukaryota; kingdom Metazoa; phylum Chordata; class Amphibia; order Anura; family Dendrobatidae; genus Phyllobates; species Phyllobates terribilis. The sequence goes on from NW_027362765.1 coordinate 47,385,799, forward strand.
TCCTCTAGCCCTCAACACTTCTAATAAATCAGATATTGTTGGTACCCCCTCATAACCAAAGAATCAAGGATTTTTTGTACCTTGTACTCAAGATTGCACCCTAACCAAGACAGGAGGATGAGGATTATTGACAGGGTGAATAGGAGAACAGTATGTTTTGAGCAATGATTTATGTAACATAATGGGTATCCTTAAGGAAGAGGGAAGTTTTAAACAAAAGGCTACATGTTTGATGATCTCAATTTCAAATGGACCAATGAATTTGTATCTTAACTTAGCAGAAGAAATTTTAAGTTTAGTGTTTCTGCTGGATAACATCATGTCTCCAACCCGAAAACTTGATCCATCCATGAAAAAATAAAAAAAAAATATATCAGAAGCGATCTGTCTGCCCTGTGCCCTTGTCACATTTTCACTGATCTCTGACCAGATAAGCCTATAGATGTATTGGCATTAGGGGTGTCCAATTCAGAGACTGAAAAGGAACCAATGCGAGAATGATACCCAAGATTACAGAAGAATGAAGAGGGCTTAATAGATAATTGATTCTGATTCTTATGGCGAATTCATCTAAAGACAGATATTCCATGAGGTCAGATTGATGGTCAGAGGCATAACACAGAAGAAATTGCTTGAGTCTCTGATTAGCATATTCAGTCTGACCATAGGTCTCTGGGTAGCAGGCAGATGAAAAAAAATATAATTACATTGATCTTGTTACAGAAAGTACTCCAAAATTTGGAAATAAACTGAGTCGCCCAGCCAGAAACGATATTTTCTGGAATACCATGTAAACGCACAGTGTGTTAAATTAATAACTTAAGCTTTAAAAGCTAGGCACGCCAGACAGAGTGACAAAATTCTACTTCTGAGGATGTGAGGTCAATAATGAGGTCCATGGAGATATGGGTCCAAAGACTCTCAGGAGCGGATAAGAGCTGGCGGAGTCTGGGGGGGTACACGTCTTAGCACAGGGCACACATTTCACAAACTAGCACATATTTCCTACAATCCCTAATTATGGCTGGCCACCAAAAATATCTGGCTACAAGTCAAAAAATATTTATTCCTGGGTTACCTGTGAGAACTGAATCATGGGGTGCTTGTAGGACTCACAAGCAGAACTTAGGCGAAATAAATACTTTTTGGGTAAAAGAACTGTCCAGGACTAGATCTAGAAATCTATGGATCTGTTCTGTCAGATGCAAATAAACAGAAGATACATCTATACCTTCAGAATAGGAAATGGTTCAGAATACTCAGACATAGACGGACAAAAACTTTGGGGGAAAGCAAGCTGGCTTTTTTATACCTGGTCTGAATATCACAACAAAATAAAACCTAGAAAAGAACAAAGCTCTTCTAGCATGTCTAGGGTTGAGTGTTTTGGCCGATTCTAAAAAAGTCAGATTTTTTTGGTCTGTGATAACAGTGATTTTATGATTGTCACTTTTAACGAAGTGGCACCATTCCCTGAAGCACCACTTAAAGGGAATCTGCCATTATGAAAACCGCAGTCCAATCTGATGGAAAGCTTTCTTTATATCAGTGTGCACACAGAGGTAGCTGTTAGTCACTGATAAGACCGCCCACTGGACAGAAAATCCCAGAAAGAGCAGAGGTTTAAATGATTGAAGCACAGGTTATGCTGAATCTTTTCTCACAAAACTATACATCATTCCACTCCCCCTGCTCTATAACATGATGGCTGCAGATTACACTGCATTTTCACGGTGACAGGATCCCATTAATTGTCAACAATACACGATTATTGATGTCATAATTAGACATGAAAATTTTCATGAAACGAAGGCACCCGGATGGAGTGAAAGATGGTGTACCTTGCAATAGCACCTCTCCAACCTCAAAGGCATCGACCTCAACAATAAAATGACGCTCCGGATCTGGCTGAACCAATACAGGGTCAGATGAAAAGCTTTTAGCTAAGGCACTGATTGACCAGACTTCTAGTTAACCATTTCTGCCTCCTTCTTAGTCAAGTGAAACAAACTTCGTGACATATTTCCTTTAAGCCCCAGAACTCCAGAGCATAAGATTAAGGTTAAAAAAAAGAGATGAGGCCTCATAATGTTCTACCATTGTGTGAGGCCTAGTCAGTGCCTAAAAGCTTAAGAGCCTTGAGGGATGACTAGAGCTGGTGAGAGCTGTGTAGCAGAGGAGTTGAGGGACTTGCTCTAAAGCTAATGCTCTAAAGCATCTCTTAATGCTACTGTATGAATTCTCTGATGTGTGACAACCACTAGATATAAGCAAATCTGTTCAAGGCACAGTGAATTCTCCTCAAATATTACAAAAATGTGAATTCTCATAACTAAAATTTTTGTGATTCATTTCGTATCAATTCAGCAAAATGGTGGCCTTGTCACTTTAGTAGTAGTGTGAAATAAAAAAAAATGCTGACCTCACTGCTTCGTCCTGCCACCTCAGCCCACCGTCTGGTGCTCAGCAACTTCTCTCGCATCTTCTTCCACTTCTGTGCAGGGGTTCTGACTTCGAGTAGGTCGCAGATATCATAACGTGCATCATAACACCCGTCGCAAAAGGCATAGTTAGCGCTTCAGGCATTGCATGTTATCACACATGATGTGCATCAACCAAGGCGCTAATGAGGCCTGAGGCAAACACGTCATTCTATTTGTCATCTGAAGCCCAACACAAAGTAAAGATTGCAGAAGGCACACGAAGAGGAGTGGAGCACTGAATGGTGGGCTTCAAAGGCAGGACAGGTAAGCCATAATAAGGAACATTGGATTCACATGAAATAACGTTGACACAAATCGAACTTCGCCAACAAATTCAAGCAATCTGCCGAATCCAATCAGATTTGCTCATCTCAACATTTAATGGAGTTGTAAAACATTTACACATTCCAAAATGAATATGTATTCTAACTTATATGAGCTTTTTGATGGTGAATAAGTTGCGATTTCCTAGAAAAATATTTCCCACATTGTGAGCATGAAAATGGCTTCTCCCCAGTGTGAATTCTCCTATGTGTATCAAGATGTGATTTTTGGTTAAAACATTTTTTACAGTCTGTACATGAAAATGGCTTCTCCCCTGTATGAGTCCTCTCATGTTTAACAAGATTTGATTTCATTGTAAAACACGTTCCACATTGTAAACATGAAAATGGCTTCTCCCCTGTGTGAGTTATCTGATGCTGAGCAAGATGGGATTTCTGGTTAAAGCATTTACCACATTTTGTACATGAAAATGGTTTCTCACCTGTGTGAACTCCCCAATGTCTAACAAGATCTGATTTCTGTGTAAAACATCTCCCACACTCAGAACATAAAAATGGCTTCTCCCCTGTGTGAGCTCTTTGATGTGTAACAAGATTTGGCTTAAACCTATAACATTTCCCACATTCGGAACATGAAAATGGCTTCTCCCCTGTGTGAACTGCCTGATGTCTAAAAAGTTCTGATTTATTTTTAAAAAACTTGCCACATTCTGGACACTGAAACGTCTTCTCCTCTATGTGAATTCTCTGATGTATAACAAGATGTGATTTCTCTATAAAACATTTGCCACAATCAGAACATGAATATGGTTTTTCAACGTGGTGAACTTTCTGATGAGTAACAAAATCTGATTTCTGACTAAAAAATTTTCCACATTTAGAACATGAAAATTGCTTTTCTCCTGCGTGAATTCTTTGATGTATAACAAGATGAGAGTTTTCTATAAAACATTTGCCACATTCTGAACATAGATATGGTTTTTCCATCTGGTGAACTTTCTGATGAGTAACAAAATCTGATATTTGACTAAAACTTTTTCCACATTTACAACATGAAGATGTCTTCTCCCCTTTGTGAGTTCTCTGATGTATAACAAGATGTGATTTCTCTATAAACCATTTCCCACATTTAGAACATGAAAATTGCTTTTCCCCTGTGTGAATTTTCTGATATTCAGAGTATAAGACATGTTGATCTGATGACAAATCTTTGCTTTGGAAGGTTGAGGGTATATCTTGGACAGTGGCATTCTCTTCATATGTATCTGGGGTAATTCCAAGATCATCTGCTTGAAAATCTGAAGCGAACACATGTTTCTCTGAAGTCCTGATACAGTCGCCTGCTAAGAATAAGACTGTTAAGGTGCTCCAAGTGAGAGATTATCCAAATAAAGGATGCTACTACTTACATGTAAATGTGAATTAGTGATTATAATGATATACAGGTAAGCATATAGAATACTGAAAGAAATGACTTCAAATATGGGTAGTTTGGGATCCTAATTGATTTCTTCTTACAATTTTTCTGTGATAATGTTTTTGCTCTGCTACTTTTATACAAATTAATTTTTACGATGAATGCCAAATGGGTCTGTATTAACTGATGATATTAAAGGCTAAGTTTTAATAGGATATTTTTTTCACCCACTGAATTTCAATTTTGGTTACCCACTTCTACTTTATGTCTAACATGTATAATTAATTTAAAGATGTCCCATTAACATTTTTATTCCTAAACCATCCTAATTATCTATGTAATGATGTGCATGTGCATTAAAATACTTACTGATCGCCATCTTCTCCAGTTTTCAATGCTGCTCTTGGTCCAAGTGACCGTTCCTCTCCTTTGCCAGCTCACACAAGGACCGCTGTGTGGAGCGGAGTTACTTCCTTCGATGCAAGCCTTAAAATGTGGCTCAATAGACTTTCATTGAGAAAGTGATGTCTGGTCCACACACAAAGCACTGTGCAGGCCGGTTAGTCTGTTTTCAGATCACATGGGCCAGAAAAGGACCTTTCTGCCAATGGACACCAGAGCAGACTGTGATCGGTAAGCATTTTAGTCCACGAACACTTCATTACATTAATAATTCAAACGGTTTATGTAATCTAAATTTTGTTGCAACATCTTCTTTAAAAGCAACATGTTTCCGACCTGCATGGTCCTTTGTCTTTGAGGCTTGACAAATGACCATGCAGGTCTGAAACATGTTGCTTGGGAGCGCAGAAAATATTTATTTTCTCTTTTTTTAATTTTTGTGCTGTTGTGTTCAACCACTTCTTTGCGCCTTTTTTACTACTGCATCAATAAAGCAATTATTTTAAAAAGATGTGAGTGCCGGCTATCGTTTGGACTGTTGCTATTACGGGAGTATTTTGCCGTGCACCTGGACAGGTGAGCTGATTGCTCCTTTTTTACATCTTCTTTAAAACATTGCTGGTAAAACATTACAACCTTAAAATAAACCTCAGAGCAGGATCACAATGTAAAAGCCAAATTAAATTAGTCTAAAGTCATCCGAACCCGGCCATATCTAATGTGTAAGGGGGATCCACCGAATCTCCAATGCAAGGTGATGTCAGGGGAGAAAAGGATCCGACCTGAATTTCAGAGGCTGATCCTTTTATTCTCCATGGAGATGAGCTGCTGCCAGAGAATTTTGGCATGGGCTTTCTCATATAGAACCAAAGCAATTGTCCGAGGGAAGTCAGGAGGGAGAGCAGATTGCCCATTTTTTGGGGACATATAACATATTTAATCACATTTATTAACTCCTAATGGGGAGGAATAAAAAAAATAGCAATTCTGTCTATGATGGTTTACATTTAAAATTTTACACTATTCATTATGGAAACAGTGTTAAATTTACATTTACATACAGTTGTTACATTAAGTTTGTACAATAAATACAATTCTAAAAAAATAATTTGATAATTTTGTGTGGCCACATTCTGCAAGCCACACGATTAAACTTTATCCATCAAGGGAGCTGCATGAGGGCTTTTTTTGGAACAAGCTGTAGTTTTCATTGTTATCAATTTGTGGTACATAACATTTTTTAATCCAGATATACCCATTTTAAAGATGGACTGTACTAAAAAACAATCCCCACCCCCCAAAAAAGACAGCAATTCTAGATTTTTATTTAAACACTATTTACTATTAATGTACAACTGAATCAAATTGATAAACTTTTGATTTTATAAATAATTTCATTTTGTGTGGATATGTTCTCTAGGACGCCTTGTATTTTGAGGGACAAGCTATAGTATTTGGACAGAAAAGACTTTCTGATCACATTTTATTCTTTTCATTTTAACCCTACAAAAAATCATTTCATTGCTTAGATAATACACTGCACTAAGGCAAATTTAAACAGGACTATATACAAGTTGATAGGCACTTTTACACGGGCTGATAAAAACTGTATAAGGACAGAATAATTATTGGTAACATGATTTTACCTTTCAGAACGATAATGGCAATACCAAACTTGTGTAGTTTTTTTTAATTTTAGTGGATTAAAAAAAATCTTAAAAAAACAATTGGTCTGTGTAGCTGTGTTTTGAGATCTGTAACTTTTTTAGTTTTCCATTCATTTTTGTGTATAGAAATGTAGTTTTTAACTAAATGATTTTATGAAACGCGCATCAGATGAGCGGTAGCACACTTCACTTTGACTTCTACCTACTTGATTGGTTTACAGTGTTATTTCATATTTGTGCCTCAATAGACATGGCATCTCCTGCTGTTTATTTGTTTACCTGGTTAGGCATATGGTCCTAATAATCTAAATCCCTTGTTACACTTGCACTTTACTAGCATTGTATTGTATACCAGATTATACTTCAGTATGCCCTTCCATGTCCTATGCGTCACATTATTGCATAAGCTGATCACTGTATACTGATTTTTGATACTGTCACCTGTATCTTTGTGCACTTACCCTAGTTACCAACCTTCTGTTGAGTATCCCCCTTGCCTTTTTCTATTTTTACTACATTTTAACCAATAAATTTGCTATGTTAATTCTTTACACGTTGTTGTCATGTGTCGTCTATTGTTGGTTTTCATAAATAATTTTGTGGTTCACACAACGTTTTCATCGCTTTTTATTGTGCTTTTTGGGAGAAGTGCGGTGACCTAAACATGGTAATTCTGATATTTAGATTATATATTTCTTTATGGCATTAAATAATTGTATATGTTGATTGATCAAACTTTTTATAGACACGCAATACTGGATATGCTTTTTTATTTCTTTATTTTCAACTGAGGAAAAGGAGAGTGATTAAAATTGTTATATTTTTAATTTAAGTATGATCTAAAAATTTTTTTTTTGCTTTATCCTTTATTTTTAGCATTTTATTGCTTGATTGCTTGTTTTACATACTCTATGCCAGGTTTTGCAATATAAAGTTTCCCATCTGCAATCAGCTCCTTGCGACCAAAATACACAGGAGAAGGGAGCTATGGAAGCCAGGACCTACTCATTAATAGGATTAGTCTGTAATTGTGTCACATTTTTCATCAATATTATATTAGTATTTTGTTTGAAAGATGAATATATAACAGACAGGACACAGAGCTTCAAACTAATTTTAGCAGCCAGTGAATGAGAAGAAGCTGAAACATTTTTGCAGTTAGTGGTTACTACTCACCTGGGCGATTATCTGTAGGAATCTCCTCTTTACACCGCTCATCACCCCTCACATATGTCTCTGGAGTATTAATATGGGTCAGATCTTTACCCTGAAACAAATATTGTAAAAGTCACAGACAGATGGAGAAGTCACATCTATGATCAGCTCTAATCCTGCCATCTCCACCGTTCTCATTACTGAAGTATAAACCATATAATACTGGTGGATAATACAAGACTGAACACAAGACCTTCACAGCCGTCTACACATCATAGGGGAGATCTCATGACACCTTCTCTCCATCTACCTGATGATCCTGATGAACATTGGGATCTTCTTGTTTACAGTACTGTGGAAGAAGAGGACGGGGACATCTCTCTGGTGTTGTCCTCTTACTGGATAGAACTGGAGGAAACACATACATGGACTGAATTCATTCTTCACATACAGATAATTATAGACCGTGTGTATTTAGTCCTGTCTATTACCTGCTGATGTGAGGGGCTGAGGAACCTCCATCATGATGTCCTTGTACAGATATTTGTGTCCTTCTAAATACTCCCACTCCTCCATGGAGAAATAGACGGTGACATCCTGACACCTTATAGGAACCTGACACATACAATGATACCGTCATCACCCCGATCCCTTCATAGCGTTACTGTATAATGTCCCAGCATTCCCAGCAGTGTCACCTCTCCAGTCAGCAGCTCAATCATCTTGTAGGTGAGTTCTAGGATCTTCTGGTCATTGATGTCCTCATGTATCAGGGGGTGAGGCAGAGGCCCCATGATTAGGCTCAAGGGTCGTCCCCATCCCTCAGACACCGGGGCCTGACAGCGCTCACTAGAGGTCTTCTTCACTGTGTACACCTGGTTATGGAGAGACACACCGTAATAAATCTCACTACAGACATTTCCGGAGTCCTCACCTCTCCAGTTCTGTCCATCTGTTATTCCCATAGATAAGAATGATGTAATGTAACGTCATCAGAATCTCTCACCTCTCCAGTAAGCCGGAAGAGGATCTCTAGGGTGAGGTGTAATATCCTCTCCGTAATCTTGTCCCTTTTCCTAGCCATCCCTGACTCGTCAATCAGAAGATCTCGACTTAGAATCTGATATTGTAGAGACCTGAAAGGGAAGAAGATGTAAATTCATAAAGAATTCAGTGTAATAATACAATTATTCTATCTAAGGGCACACAGATGCCAGGGAAGGCATGGTTTAGACTTACCACTGCACTCCCCATTACATTGTGGAGGCCATTTTAGAAGCAGGAGGAGTAGAATGGAATGCTAATCTGGGGACAAAAGGCAGACATTGGAGAACAGACAGCACCAGGTTGGGTGTATTTTTTTTTTGCACACTTTGTTGTGATTATCCAATATTAAACCTGTACACATCACCTGAATATAGCAGCCTGTTAAAGACGCTAGGTTTTGGGACATGGAACTAACAAGCTTTTCTTGTTCCTTTTTATTTTTATAGAAAGTACCAGGAGTTCCAATTTTTTCAATCTTTTATAAAACAGACACATTTTACATTTTTTTAATTACTAATTTAATTGTCCAATTTATCAATGGTACACCCCACAACCATACTGCACACGTTTGCCATATTTTATTTCTTGGCATGAACCTATGACTACCTACTGTGCAATTTAGCTTTTTGGGTTACGTTGCCCTTTTGTTCAAAGCAGGATAACTTAAAAAAAAGATTACCAACTTTAAAAATATTACATGCACCTTTTAGCCAATGAGCAGCTGCTAATTAGCAGCTTACCTCTAACTTCTTTCGGACACTGTGTCACTTACCCCATGTGCAGGGCATTACAGTATCTTAGGTATCACTTGCAGCTAACTGTCACTATAAGAGTGGTCGTTACCATGGATACCTAAGCTACTGCAATGGCCTGCACATTGAGTAAGCGACATAGCTAATCAGGAGAACTATACTACATTTCTAATTGGAGGTATTTGATAATATTATTATTATTACACCTAATACATATTGGGAAAGGATATTGGAGATGGGAATACCCCTTAAACATAATACACTGCTCAAAAAAATAAAGGGAACACTCAAATAACACATCCTAGATCTGAATGAATGAAATATTCTCATTGAATACTTTGTTCTGTACAAAGTTGAATGTGCTGACAACAAAATCACACAAAAATCATCAATGGAAATCAAATTTATTAGCCAATGGAGGCATGGATTTGGACTCACCCTAAAATTAAAGTGGAAAAACACACTACAGGCTGATCCAACTTTGATGTAATGTCCTTAAAACAAGTCAAAATGAGGCTCAGTATTGTGTGTGGCCTCCACGTGCCTGTATGACCTCCCTACAATGCCTGGGCATACTCCTGATGAGGTTGTGGATGGTCTCCTGTGGGATCTCCTCCCAGACCTGGACTAAAGCATCCGCCAACTCCTGGACAGTCTGTGGTGCAATGTGACGTTGGTGTGCTCAATCGGAATCAGGTCTGGGGAACGGGCGGGCCAGTCCATAGCTTCAATGCCTTCATCTTGCAGGAACTGCTGACACACTCCAGCCACATGAGGTCTGGCATTGTCCTGCATTAGGAGGAATCCAGGGCCAACCGCACCAGCATATGGTCTCACAAGGGGTCTGAGGATCTCATCTCGGTACCTAATGGCAGTCAGGCTACCTCTGGCGAGCACATGGAGGGCTATGTGGCCCTCCAAAGAAATGCCACCCCACACCATTACTGACCCACTTCCAAACCGGTCATGCTGAAGGATGTTGCAGGCAGCAGATCGCTCTCCATGGCGTCTCCAGACTCTGTCACATGTGCTCAGTGTGAACCTGCTTTCATCTGTGAAGAGCACAGGGCTCCAGTGGCGACTTTGCCAATCCTGGTGTTCTGTGGTAAATGCCAAGCATCCTGCATGGTGTTGGGCTGTGAGCACAACCCCCATCTGTGGACATCGGGCCCTCATACCACCCTCATGGAGTCGGTTTGTAACCGTTTGTGCAGACACATGCACATTTGTGGCCTGCTTGAGGTCATTTTGCAGGGCTCTGGCAGTGCTCCTCCTGTTCCTCTTTGCACAAAGGCGGGGGTAGCGGTCCTGCTGCTGTGTTGTTGCCCTCCTACGGCCCCCTCCACGTCTCCTGGTGTACTGGCCTGTCTCCTGGTAGCGCCTCCAGCTTCTGGACACTACGCTGACAGACACAGCAGACCTTCTTGCCACAGCTCGCATTGATGTGCCATCCTGGATGAGCTGCACTACCTGAGCATCTTCTGTGGGTTGTAGAGTCGGTCTCATGCTACCACGAGTGTGAAAGCACAACCAACATTCAAAAGTGACCAAAACATCAGCCAGAAAGCATTGGTACCGAGATGTGGTCTGTGGTCCCCACCTGCAGAACCACTCCTTTATTGAGGGTGTCTTGATAATTGCCAATAATTTCCATCTATTGTCTATTCCATTTGCACAACAGCATGTGAAATTGATTGTGTAACGGGTCTGGGAGGCGGAACCTCTGGGCTACAATACAAGGGGGCGGTCCTTGTAAGGGAGCGGGTGGCGACCAGGCAGGTAGTCACAGGAGGTGACCAGGACAGTCTCTGGGTGTACGGGCAGGAGGACACGGCAAGTGATCGGGGCAGTCTCTGGATAAAGGGTAGGTACGACCTGTGATGGCTGAACCTCCAGGTAGGCTAGCGAGGCAGATGGAGAATGTGTGCTCCCAGGTGAGCAAGCGAGAGTCTCTGGAATAGCAGGTGGTCACAGCACGTGACGGCGGAGCCTCCAGGTAGGCAAGCAGGCAGGTAACGGAGAAGCGCTCCCAGGTGAGCGGGCAAGAGTCTCAGGAATAGCTGGTGGTCACAGCACGTGACAGCGGAGCCTCCGGGCAGGCAAGCAGGCAGGTAGCGGAGAAGCGCTCCCAGGTGAGCGGGCAAGAGTCTGGAGTAGCTGGTGGTCACAGCACGTGACAGCGGAGCCTCCGGGCAGGTAAGCAGGCAGGTAGCGGAGAAGCGCTCCCAGGTGAGCGGGCAAGAGTCTGGAGTAGCTGGTGGTCACAGCACGTGACAGCGGAGCCTCCGGGCAGGCAAGCAGGCAGGTAACGGAGAAGCGCTCCCAGGTGAGCGGGCAAGAGTCTGGAGTAGCTGGTGGTCACAGCACGTGACAGCGGAGCCTCCGGGCAGGCAAGCAGGCAGGTAGCGGAGAAGCGCTCCCAGGTGAGCGGGCAAGAGTCTGGAGTAGCTGGTGGTCACAGCACGTGACAGCGGAGCCTCCGGGCTGGCAAGCAGGCAGGTAACGGAGAAGCGCTCCCAGGTGAGCGGGCAAGCTGGTCCATAGACAGACTGACCGGAGTTGTAAGGCAGACCGTCGGACCTCAGGCAAGCAGGCAGGTAGCTGAGGTGCGCTCCCAGGTGAGCGGGCAGGCTGGTCCTTAGACAGACTGACAGGAGTAGTAAGGCAGACCGTCGGACCTCAGACTAGCAGACAGGTAGCAAGTAATCAGGCAGGAATCTGACAGGTAACTGGCAGGTAACTGGCAACGGGACCTGAGGGCTGAAGCACAGGTGAGACACAGGTGCAAACAACATTGCTCGGGCACCTCCATTTTGGAGGAGGTGCCTTATATATGATGAAGTCCTCCGGCCATTGGCCGGGGACTCCTTAGGACGGCGCGCGCGGCCCCTTTAAGAGGAGGGGAGCGCGCGCGCGCGCGCCCTAAGCACAGGGTCCGGGAAGGAGCGCGCGCTGAGAGCAGAGCGGGAGGAGGACGCCGGGAAGGAGCGCGCGCTGACAGCAGAGCGGGAGAGGGACGCCGGGCACGGGGCAGAGCGGTGAGGGGAGCAGCGTCCCTGCCTAGCAGAGGGCAGGGACGCCGGCACTACAGTACCCCCCCCTTTAGGCCCCCCCTTTTTTAGGCCAGACAGAAATTTAGCTAGGATGAGAGGGGCATGGATGTTCTCCCGGGGCTCCCACGTTCTCTCCTCAGGACCAAACCCCTTCCAATCTACCAGAAAAAAGGTCTTTCCTCTTACCCTTTTGGTGGCAAGAATGTTCTGTACCTCAAACTCGTCCTCAGCAGAAACCGGAGCAGGAGGCGTACCTGTAGACTTGGAAAAAGAGTTAAGTACCACAGGTTTGAGGAGAGATACATGGAAGGAGTTAGGGATCCGTAAGTTGGCCGGGAGTTTCAATTTATAGGCCACCGGGTTGATCTGACTGGTGACCTCCAGAGGTCCGATGAACCGAGGCCCTAACTTGTAAGAGGGTATCTTGAGTCGAACATATTTAGATGAGAGCCAGACCTTATCTCCTGGACGAAATTGAGGAGGATCCAGGCGTTTTTTGTCAGCGTGTCTTTTCATCCGCTCGGACGACTGAAGGAGTGCTGATCGGGTACTCTCCCAAATGGAGGAAAATTTGCTAACGAGAGATTCCGCAGCCAGGTTGTCCACCGAGGTGGAGACAGGAAAAGGAATCCGAGGATGCTGACCAAAGACTACAAAAAACGGGGATTTGGAGGAGGATTCGCTCTCGTGATTATTGTAAGAGAACTCGGCCCATGGTAGGAGATCCACCCAGTCAGAATGGTGGGCATTAACGAAGTGCCGGAGGTAACTGGTCAGGTTCTGATTGATCCGCTCCACTTGACCATTGGACTGTGGGTGGTAAGCGGAAGAGAAGTCCAGGGTGACGTCTAGTAGTTTACAAGTGGCTCTCCAGAAGCGTGAGGTGAACTGTACCCCACGATCCGACACGATGTGGAGGGGCAGGCCATGAAGACGGAAGATGTGACGAATAAAGTCTCTAGCTAGCTCGGGTGCAGACGGGAGGCCTGGCAGGGGAACGAAATGAGCCATCTTGGAGAAGCGGTCAGCGACCACCCAAATGACCGTACAACCGGCAGAGAGTGGGAGGTCAGTTATGAAGTCCATTGCAATATGCTGCCAGGGGGCAGCAGGTACTGGGAGCGGAAGGAGGCGACCGGCTGGCAGATGTCTCGGAACCTTGTTGCGGGCGCAGGACACACAGGCAGAAACAAAGTCTATTACATCCTTGTGCAGGGTAGGCCACCAGTAGTGCCGGGAAATAAGCTGGAGGGTCTTCTTCTGACCAGCGTGGCCAGCCAGTTTAGACGAGTGACCCCAGTGAAGGATCTTCTCCCGATCAGGTACTGATACGAACGTCTTTCCGGGAGGGAGACGATTTAGACTCACGGGAGCCACCTGCATTACTCTGGCGGGATCGATGATGTGTTTCGGATCTTCCTCGAGATCAGATACCAGAAAGGATCGAGACAAGGCGTCCGCCTTGACGTTTTTGTCAGCCGGGCGAAAATGAAGGACAAAATCAAAACGAGCAAAAAACAAGGACCACCGGGCTTGGCGCGGGTTAAGTCTCTGGGCATGCTGGAGGTAAGCCAAGTTCTTGTGGTCAGTGTAAATTATTACAGGGTGAAGAGCCCCCTCAAGCAGGTAACGCCACTCCTCCAATGCCAGTTTGATGGCCAATAACTCTCGATCTCCTATGGAATAATTGCGCTCAGAGGAGGAGAAGAGTTTAGAGAAGAAGCCGCAAGTTACCATCCTCCCGGAAGAAGATTTTTGAGTAAGTACCGCTCCAGCTCCAGAGGAGGAGGCGTCCACTTCCAGGAAGAACTGCTTGTTGCCGTCCGGGCGATGCAGCACCGGGGCGGAAGAGAAGGCCTGTTTTAAGGAAAGAAAGGCTTCTTCTGCTTCGGGCGGCCACTCTTTGGGATTAGTACCCTTACGGGTGAGCGCGGAAATTGGGGCAGTCCGGGAAGAGAAGTGTGGTATGAAGAGGCGGTAGTAGTTGGCGAAGCCCAGGAACCGCTGAATGGCATTCAACCCCTCCGGTCGGGGCCATTTCTCGATGGCAGACAGTTTCTCTGGATCCATTCGTAGGCCGGTCTGAGAAATAATATAGCCCAAAAACGGAAGCGAGGTCTGCTCAAAGAGGCACTTCTCGTATTTAGCGAAGAGGTGATTCTGCCTGAGCCTGAGCAGGACCTGACGAACGTCCCTCCGGTGAGTCTGGAGATCCGGAGAGAAGACCAAGATGTCGTCCAGGTACACCACTACGCAGGAGTAGAGAAGGTCCCGGAAGATGTCATTGACCAACTCTTGAAAGACGGCAGGAGCGTTACAGAGACCAAAGGGCATTACCAGGTATTCATAGTGGCCGTCCCGGGTGTTGAATGCCGTCTTCCATTCATCCCCTTGACGGATACGAACCAGGTTGTACGCCCCACGGAGGTCTAGTTTGGTGAAGATTCTAGCCCCCCTCAGACGATCAAATAATTCTGGAATGAGCGGAAGGGGGTACTTATTCTTCACCGTGATCTGGTTTAGGCCTCTATAGTCTATACAGGGACGGAGAGAGCCGTCCTTCTTTTTGACGAAAAAGAAGCCTGCTCCCGCCGGGGAGGTAGATTTCCGGATGAATCCCCTGGCCAGATTCTCCTCAATATATTCGGACATCGACCGGGTCTCAGCAGCGGATAAAGGATAAATACGCCCACGGGGAGGAGTAGTACCGGGTAACAGGTCGATGGGACAGTCGTATGGTCTATGAGGGGGTAATGTCTCTGCCTCCTTTTTATTAAAGACATCAGCATAAGACCAATAAGGAATTGGAAGTCCAGGTAGATTAGCTGGGGTAGGAGAGGGACGGACGGGATGGACGGGAACCAGGCAGGTCTTATGACAGTCTTGTCCCCAGCGAATGACTTCTCCGGTTTGCCAGTCAAGCACGGGTGCATGTTTCTGGAGCCAAGGCAGACCTAGCAAGAGGGCGTGAGAGAGTCCAGGCAGAACATGAAAGGAGATACTTTCAGAATGCAGCATTCCCACCTGCAGAGTAATGGATTCGGTGATGAGTTGGATGGGGCGTGGTAAGAGCCCCCCATCCACGGCAGCCACAGACAAGGGTACAGCCAGAGGTTTGGTGGGGATGCGGTATTTCTCTACCAGGGACTGTGAAATAAGATTCCCGGCTGCTCCAGAGTCCAGTTGGGCTAGTTCGAAATAACGGTTCTCCCCGTAGACGATTGAAACTGACAACAGCAGGGATGGAGAGGATTTATTCTTGTCTAGGTGGACCTCTCTGAGCGAACCTAGACACAGGCGTTTCCCGACCTCTCCGGGCAGGCACGGATCCGGTGCTCCACAGTAGAAGCAGGTCCCCTCGGCACGGCGTAAGTCCTGACGGGTCTTGACCATCTTGGTCTGGTCGACCTGCATAGGCTCAGGAGGGTGTACCTGGTTAGAGACAGAAGGAGTGACGGGTTTCTGAAAAGTGGGAGCTAGACGTGGTAACCTCCTCTCACGGGTGACCTCTCTGGCACGCTCCTGGAACCGTAGGTCAATCCGGGTGGCAAGAGTTATTAAGTCATCGAGAGTGGTAGGAATGTCCCGACCGGCTAGTACATCTTTAATACGGCCGGACAGACCCTCCCAGAAGACGGAAACCAGAGCGTCGTTATCCCAGGCCAGCTCCGAGGCAAGGGTACGGAACCGTATGGCATATTGGCCCACGGTGAGACTCTCCTGAACGGAGGCGTAGCAACGATGATGCAGATGAGGTCTTCCGTCCGGGTTCGTCGAAGACTTTCCGGAAAGCCGTGAGAAAAGCAGGCAAGTTGGACACCAGGGGGTCTCCTCTCTCCCATAGAGGATTTAGCCAGGCCAGGGCATCCCCGGTGAGATGGGACATGATGAAGGCAATTTTGGCCCGGTCGGAGTTAAACTGGTGGGACAAAAGTTCAAAGTGCAGGGTGCACTGATTTAAGAAGCCCCGAGCCTGGACGGAGTCGCCTCCGAAGCGAGGAGGTGCAGAAAGCCGGGGTCCGGGGTAGGATACCATGGTATTAGTGGGCAGCGGAGCTGCCGGATTGCAAGATATGGCACTGGCGGAGGTTGTTGGTGGATCAGACAGAGTGTTCAGGCGAGTATTGACATTCCGCAGGTGACCCAGGATGGACTCCTGTTGGGACCTCTGACGGGACAGTTCAAGACAGAGGTCCGAGAGCGAGGGAGCTTGGGTGCCACCGGGTTCCATGGCCCGAGCAAACTAACGGGTCTGGGAGGCGGAACCTCTGGGCTACAATACAAGGGGGCGGTCCTTGTAAGGGAGCGGGTGGCGACCAGGCAGGTAGTCACAGGAGGTGACCAGGACAGTCTCTGGGTGTACGGGCAGGAGGACACGGCAAGTGATCGGGGCAGTCTCTGGATAAAGGGTAGGTACGACCTGTGATGGCTGAACCTCCAGGTAGGCTAGCGAGGCAGATGGAGAATGTGTGCTCCCAGGTGAGCAAGCGAGAGTCTCTGGAATAGCAGGTGGTCACAGCACGTGACGGCGGAGCCTCCAGGTAGGCAAGCAGGCAGGTAACGGAGAAGCGCTCCCAGGTGAGCGGGCAAGAGTCTCAGGAATAGCTGGTGGTCACAGCACGTGACAGCGGAGCCTCCGGGCAGGCAAGCAGGCAGGTAGCGGAGAAGCGCTCCCAGGTGAGCGGGCAAGAGTCTGGAGTAGCTGGTGGTCACAGCACGTGACAGCGGAGCCTCCGGGCAGGTAAGCAGGCAGGTAGCGGAGAAGCGCTCCCAGGTGAGCGGGCAAGAGTCTGGAGTAGCTGGTGGTCACAGCACGTGACAGCGGAGCCTCCGGGCTGGCAAGCAGGCAGGTAACGGAGAAGCGCTCCCAGGTGAGCGGGCAAGAGTCTGGAGTAGCTGGTGGTCACAGCACGTGACAGCGGAGCCTCCGGGCAGGCAAGCAGGCAGGTAGCGGAGAAGCGCTCCCAGGTGAGCGGGCAAGAGTCTGGAGTAGCTGGTGGTCACAGCACGTGACAGCGGAGCCTCCGGGCTGGCAAGCAGGCAGGTAACGGAGAAGCACTCCCAGGTGAGCGGGCAAGCTGGTCCATAGACAGACTGACCGGAGTTGTAAGGCAGACCGTCGGACCTCAGGCAAGCAGGCAGGTAGCTGAGGTGCGCTCCCAGGTGAGCGGGCAGGCTGGTCCTTAGACAGACTGACAGGAGTAGTAAGGCAGACCGTCGGACCTCAGACTAGCAGACAGGTAGCAAGTAATCAGGCAGGAATCTGACAGGTAACTGGCAGGTAACTGGCAACGGGACCTGAGGGCTGAAGCACAGGTGAGACACAGGTGCAAACAACATTGCTCGGGCACCTCCATTTTGGAGGAGGTGCCTTATATATGATGAAGTCCTCCGGCCATTGGCCGGGGACTCCTTAGGACGGCGCGTGCGGCCCCTTTAAGAGGAGGGGAGCGCGCGCGCGCGCGCCCTAAGCACAGGGGCCGGGAAGGAGCGCGCGCTGAGAGCAGAGCGGGAGGAGGACGCCGGGAAGGAGCGCGCGCTGACAGCAGAGCGGGAGAGGGACGCCGGGCACGGGGCAGAGCGGTGAGGGGAGCAGCGTCCCTGCCTAGCAGAGGGCAGGGACGCCGGCACTACAGATTGTCAATCAGTGTTGCTTCCTAAGTGGACAGTTTGATTTCACAGAAGTTTGATTTACTTGGAGTTATATTCTGTTGTTTAAGTGTTCCCTTTATTTTTTTGAGCAGTATATGTCTAGCTGAAATACCATCAGACTTTCAATTATAAATATGCCCTAGAGTGGCCTGCCCTGTATATATGAGCAGATCCAGCGTTATATTACTGTACATATACACATGGCAGAACTGGGGGAAGGGGGCACTATCTCCGGGAATGGAGGGGTTAATGCCCCCTGTATACATGAGCACATCCAGCGTTATATTACTGTACATATACACATGGCAGAACTGGGGGAAGGGGGCACTATCTCCGGGAATGGAGGGGTTAATGCCCCCTGTATACATGAGCACATCCAGCGTTATATTACTGTACATATACACATGGCAGAACTGGGGGAGGGGGGCACTATCTCCGGGAATGGAGGGGTTAATGCCCCCTGTATACATGAGCACATCCAGCGTTATATTACTGTACATATACACATGGCAGAACTGGGGGAAGGGGGGCACTATCTCCGGGAATGGAGGGGTTAATGCCCCCTGCGCCCAGTAATGGGGAATCTCCACATACCTCCACCTGCAGAGCCGCCACAACATATATGGCTGTTCTGTGCGCACAGGACCTGTGATGAGGTCACAGGAGGGGAGGAGTCAGGGGTCACATGATCCTCAGTGTATGCAGGACTCCGCTGTGCTGGTGTAATGTGAAGTCCTGCGTCTGTGTATTATGCATGATCTCCATTTTTTACAGTTGTTTTTAAAATTTAAGGTCGATTTTTTTAATTTTTGTTTCAATTTTTCTTTGTTTGGAGCTTATCGCAGAGTGCGATCGACTGTAACCCAACAAATTTCCATTATTCCTGGTGAGAAGGTGATGTAAATGGTAGCAGAAGTCCATTCTGCAGTGTAGTAATCATCAGAAATAATGTTTACGTAAATCAAAGAGACGAGAGGAGCCACAAGTGATCGAATACAGGACGGAGCACGTGTGAGCAGGTGAACTCTTACCTCCCATTCTGCACAACTTACAACAGTAAAAAAAAAACTGGATGCAGAATGGGAGGTAAGGATTAACTAGCTACTTGCACTTCTCCGTACAGTTGGAATGCTATCTGAGCTGTGCTCCAGCTGTTTGGGAGTTAAGAGAGACGATGGCTTTGCAGCCCAGCCAGCATTTCCCCGCTTGGGCAGAGCTCACCTCCTGTTAGTCCTCCACGACATTCCCGAGCTTTGCAGTGTCCCGACAGCTTTTCCTCGCCCCTCCTGATGAAGTTTGAGCTACTCATCACAGTCAGAAATTCTGCTCTTCGTCCTTTGGTGCCAAAACGTTTTGCAAGACCCCGATTCAGAAGCTACATCTGCATTCAGTGTCAGGTCAGCCAGACCAAGGTACTGTGAATCTTTTCTGCTCAACTTTAGTGTCCATTCTGCCTAAGATAAAAGTCAGTACTGCTGGAAGGAAAGGGAGAAGAGTCAAACTCGAATTTACCATTCTATTAAAAATCATGACGCTACCCATCTTAAATGGCGTATTAATTGAATTAATTTGATTGATCATCAGCCCTCTGCAGGAAGACGTATTTCTTTCTTAGGGCTCATTCACACCTCCGTATTTTCGGTCTGAGTGCTGTCTGTGAAAGTAAAAAAACGGATTGTACATGGACTGTACATGCGTGACAAGTGAGAACAAAGTCATCTCACTTTTCTGTCTGAAACTCTGAGCAAATTTTTTATACGCTCGTGACCCTTAGGTGGGTCGTTAGTTGCTTCTTTATCATATGTGTTAATTAAGATTATTATGAGCAGTGTAGGAAAGCCAGGTAGGCTAGGGTTAAATCCAGGTACTGATTAGGTGTATCTGGATAGCTATGTCTAGAGCCAGGCTATGTGTTCACTGTTGTCAGTCAGCTGGGGGAAGTTGAGCAGAGTGGGTTGTGCTGGAGCTGGACAGAGACAAGCCAGAATCTCTCTGAGAAGAGACTGCACAGGCCATGTGCACCAAATTGCAAGTATGACTGATTGATATAGATGATAGCTTTTTTGAACTGAGACTAGCTCAGCCGCATATGAGTAGCTAGGGTCTGTATTGTTTAGTTAGCGCCTGGACAAGGCTAGGGATTTTATGTTTATTGTTTTGTTTTCGTTGCTGTGCAATCCGTGGAAATAAACACGCGCTCCCTCCCTCTTAAAGGAGGCGCACGCAGTCCTAAAGAGTCCCCGGCCAATGGCCGGAGGACTTCCCCTTTATAAGGCACCTCCTCCAAAATGGAGGTGCCTGTGCAAGGTTGTTGTTTCGTGTGCTAACCCTTTCCTCAGCCCTCAGGTCCCCCTGCCTGTCAGTCCAGCCCGCCAGTCTGTCTTACAGTCCAGCCCGCTAGTCTGTCTACAGGCCAGCCCGCCAGTCTGCCAGTTACCTGCCGTGCCCGCCAGCCTTCCTACCTGGAGCACCTGCCAGTTGCCTGCCGTACCCGCCAGCCTTCCTACCTGGTGCACCTGCCAGTTACCTGCCGTGCCCGCCAGCCTTCCTACCTGGTGCACCTGCCAGTTACCTGCCGTGCCCGCCAGCCTGCCTACCTGGAGCACCTGCCAGTTACCTGCCGTGCCCGCCAGCCTGCCTACCCGGAGCACCTGTCTGGCTATCCGCCATACCCGCCTGCTTGCCTACCCGGAGTACCTGTCTGACTATCTGCCGTACCTGCCTGCTGATCTACCCGGACCACCCGTCAGCCTTTCTGCCGTGCTCATTTGTACTTTTAAACGCCATCACTGGTTTTACCATATCGTGTACTGGAAAACGGGAAAAAAATTCCAAGTGCAGTGAAATTGCAAAAAAAATGCAATTCCACAGTTGTTTTTTGGGTCCTTTTTTTACCACGTTCACTTAATGCTAAAATTGACCTGCCATTATTATTCTTCAGGTCATTACGAGTTCGTAGACACCAAACATGTATAGGTTCTTTATTATTTAAGTGGTGAAAAAAAAAATCCAAAGATGGCAAAAAAAAAACAAAAAACACCATTTTCCAAGACCCGTAGCGTCTCCATTTTTTGGGATCTGGGGCCAGGTGAGGGCTTATTTTTTGCGTGCCGGGCTGACGTTATTGATACTATTTTGAGGTAGATACGATGTTTTGATCGCCCGTTATTGCATTTTATTGCAATATTGCAGCGACCAAAAAAACGTAAATCTGGCGTTTAGTATTTTTTTTCGTTACGCCGTTGACCAATCGGATTAATTCTTCTTTTATATTGATAGATCGGGCGATTCTGAACGCGGCGATACCAAATATGTGTATGTGTTTTGTTTTTTTTAATTATTTTATTTTGAATGGGGCGATAGGGGGATGATTTAAACTTTTATATTTTTTTTATTTTTTTAATATTCTTAAAAACATTTTTTTTTACACTTTCTTCTCCATAGGAGACTAGAAGCTGCAGTTGTCTGATTGCTTCTACTGCATACAAGCGATGAGCAGATCACTTGTATGCAGCAGAAATGCTCACTTGCTATGAGCGCCGACCACTAGGTGGCGCTCATAGCAATTGAGACATGACAACCACAGGCGTCTGCTGCAGACCCTTGGTTGTCATGCCCACGCATCGATGACCCGCGATCACGTGATGGGGTCACCGATGGGCGGGGCTTAGGACGCGCTTCCCGGAAGCACGAGTTAAATGCCGCTTTCAGAGATTGACAGCGGCATTTAACATGTTAACAGCTGCGGGTGGATCGCCATTCCACCCGCGGCTGTTGCGGGCACATGTCAGCTGTAAGAATCATCTGACAGGTGCCCGGTACAGTGCGGGCTCAGCGCCGGAGCCTCCGCTGAACCGGCCTTTCCGACCAGGTGCGTACTATTACTGACCACGTAGGAAAGGGGTTAATATCTTTATTGCATTTTTCAAAGTGAACAAAACGTAAACATAACTACTATTTACTACAATGATACATAAAAGAAAGGAACATGGGAAAGAAGGAAATCTAGCTTATGCATTTAAAACAAAGTAATCCAGTACAGTAGTTTAATTACATAACATTGTCTGACAATACTAACTTTAAAACAAAGCTGAGTAATAAACAATAAAAATAACATATTAAAATAATAGTTTATTCAAATTATATAGAGAAAAAATAAATAAATTAACAGTTTCTAGTAGTATAATTAACAAAGATAATATATTCAAACAATATATATATCAGTTGTGTCAGAATTCCTATTGGGGGGGAAATTGTTAATTCCAAAAGTTCCATTTAATTCATATAATATTTGTGTAAAGAGTTGTTTATTTTGGCATTAATATATTCGTATAAATTGTGTAGGGATACTTTATCTATAATTTCGGAGATCGAAGGGATAGTGGAAGTTTTCCAATTAGATGCGATTAAATTTTTGACAACTAAGAAAATGTGTATGATTAGATGTCTCAAATTTTTTGGAATGAACTCTGTGCCTGAAGATAGAAGTGCGAGTTTTGGGTGACTGATTATCATTTTTTGGTGAGTGAATCAATAAGGAGATATCTTTCCACATATTATCTAGAATTGGACAGTTCCCAAAAAATGTGAAGCACATCCCCTTTAAGCCCGCAACCGCGCCAACCCATTGGGGATTGACCTTTATAGGCTTTGGATAATTTATTGGGAGTTAGATACCATCTTGTAATGATTTTAAAATGGCATTCATGTAAGTTCGAACAAAGATTAGATGAATAGGTAAGACTGTATTTCCATTGTTCAATCGTAGTTGTAAGTTTAAGGTCCTTCTCCCAATTATTTATATTGTTTGTTTTGACCATAACTATATCCTCATTAAAGAGCTCATAAATGTTACGTGTTGACCAAATCCCTTTATTGTTTAAGTTGGTGAGTAAAATACAAATTGCCTCTGTGGTTATGTTTTTAGTGTTGCACATGTCCACAATCCCTTTTCTTATATGTAATAGCATGGAATGTTCTTCGTCGGGAAGATTAAATTTAGTTTTCATTTGTTGGAAATATACCATTATGTGTTTTATTTTAGTAATACCTAGATCGTTCCAAATGTGGGGAATGGAAAAGTTATTAAAAAGTTCTAAAATAAAAAGGTTAGTGTTTTTCAAAAGGTCATATTTGTTTGGTTTCAGTTTCTTATGTAAATCAGCTACATTTTTCCATGCCATCAGAGTAGATTTAATAGTTGGGTATACTAGAATTATCAAACGAGGATTTTTTTATGTATTTTATCAATAATAATTTAAGAGACATGTTATTATTAAGAGAGGTTTCAATACCCACCCAACTATTATTTAAATTCTTAATTAACCAGTTCTGAGATTGTTTAAGTAAATTTGTTATATAGTAGCTAAATATGTTAGGGAGTCCAAAACCTCCTTGTTTTTTTTATTTTTCTTTAGAGTAGCTTTAGAAACTCTCGGTTTCTTGTTGTTCCATACAAACTTATTTATTAACGATTGTATTTTGTTAAACCATTTTTGTTGAATAATTAAAGGGATAGTTCTAAATATATACAACATTTTAGGTAAGGTTACCATTTTAAAAGTAAGGATTTTTCCTAGCCATGTGAAGTCTATTATATTATAATGATTGATATCTTCTTGGATAATTTTATATATATTTCCTAAGTTACCCTCGATAATGTTATTAATGGGTTTTACTAGGCATATACCTAGGTATGTTACCTCCTCGTTTTGCCATTTATAACTGTATTCATTTTTTATTAGCTCTTGAAGTTGGTTGTCTATATTATAATGAAGGATATTAGACTTTTCTGAATTTATTTTATAAAATGACACATCTGCAAATTCTTCTAAAATGCTGTTTACTTCCCTAATAGAATTTAGTGGGTCTGACAGAGATAAAATAATATCGTCTGCGAATAGACAAATCTTATATTGACGAGAATTAATGGGTATACCTTTGATTTTAGAGTTCATACGAATATGTTCCGCCAATGGCTCCATCACTAGCGCAAAAAGCATGGGTGAAAGAGGACATCCCTGGCGTGTACCATTTGAAAGCTTGAATCGGTTTGATGAGTGGTTATTAGCATAAAGTTTTGCTGTAGGTTGGGAATATAAGGCCATAATCGTGTTAATATGTTCTGTAAAACCAAATTTTATCATAGTTGACTAAAGATCCATTGGGACTTTCTTATCAAATGCCTTCTCCGCATCCAAAGTCAGAAGCAGAGAAGGCATTTGTGAACCCTCCATTAGTGACATCAAGTTTAGAGTTCTCCTTGTGCCATCTGACGACTGTCTGCGGCTTATATAAAACCTATTTGGTCGCTATGAATTAAATGGGGTAGTATTTTTTGAAGTCTGTCTGCCAGAATTTTTGAGTAGATTTTAACATCACAATTGATTAATGAAATTGGTCTATAACCAGTAACCAATGAGGGATCTCCTTTAGCTTTAGGAATGAGTATAATGTTAGCTTCTAGCATTTCTTGAGGAATTGATATAGAAATAGAAGCTGTGTTAAATAGAGTTGTTAGATGCTGGGCCAAAATTTTTGAAAATGTCATATAATATTCATTCACAAACCCATCGGGACCCAGTGACTTTTTTTGTTTAAGCTTATTTAAAGTAATCAATACCTCTTCACATGTAAATGGTGCATCAAGAATTTTTTTATGGTTTTCAATAAGTTTGGGAAGTGTAATGGAAAATAAAAGTGCATTAATTAAGTTTTGATTGGGTTGTTTGGTGTTAACATCTTCTTTTAAATTGTAGAGATTACAATAGTGTTTAGCAAATGCCTCTGCAATCTCTTTTGGGTGAAAACAGTGTGTACCATCGGCTCTTTTAACCACTTAACGACCTTGGGTCTTTCTGTTTTTGTGTTTTCATTTTTAGCTCCCCTTCTTCCCAGAGCCAGAACTTTTTTTATTTTCATTCAATATGGCCATATGAGGGCGCTTTCCGAGACCCGTAGCGTCTCCATTTTTCAGGATCTGGGGCTGGGTGAGGGCATATTTTTTGCGCATCGGGCTGTCATTTTTATTGATACCATTTTGGAGTAGATCCGATGTTTTGATCGCCCGTTATTGCATTTTATTGCAATGTTGCAGCGACCAAAAAAATGTAATTCTGGCGTTTAGAATTTTTTTCTCGTTACGTCGTTTACCGATCGGATTAAATCTTCTTTTATATTGATAGATTGGGCGATTTTGAACGCGGCAATACCAAATATGTGTATGTGGGTTTTTTTATATATATATTTTATTTTGAATGGGGCGAAAGGGGGGTGATTTAAACTTTTATATTTTTTTATTTCTTTAATATTTTTAAAAACATTTTTTTTTACACTTTCTGCTTGCTTCTATAGTCTAGAAGCAGCAGTTGTCTGATTGCTTCTACTGCATACAGGCGATGAGCAGATCGCTTGTAATAATCAGCTGACATGTGCTCGCTTCAGTGCGGGCTCACCGCCGGAGCCCCCGCTGAACCTGCCTTCCCGACCTGGTGCGTACTATTACTGACCAGGTCGGAAAGGGGTTAATCATACTAATGCTGTTTTTTATTCTCGTTTGTTTTATTTTCCTAGCCATTAGGGTAGAAGGTTTATTCATGGAAGAATAATATTTCAATTTCATGATTTTGGAAAATTTTTCATATTCCCAAAATAGTTTAGTTTTGAGCTGTGCTTTTATGATGTGTACAGAGTGGAACTGTGCGTGTATAATTTATACAGAGCAGAGCTGTATATGGAACAGAGAAGTGTGTGTATGATATGAATGGCATGGAGCTGTGCTTGTATGACGTGTACAGAGCAGAACCGTGTGTGTATACAGAGCAGAGCTGTACGTGTATGATGTGTACAAAGCAGAGTTGTACATGTATGATGTGTACGGAGTGGAGCTGTGTGTAATTTCTTTGTTAATCTTGAATTGTGCTTGACATCCTATATGACAAGTCTTACAGGAGGATGGTGACTCAGGCCTCCCAATAGTCAGCAGCCATGATAGATTGAGTGTGGCTGCGAGTCTGTATGCCAATGGTTATCTGATGACTTTCAGGTGAAGATCTTCTGTACATTCTCTGTCTTCAAGCAGTCACAGAAGAGATCTAGGATCACGTCGATGCTGGTTGTGCACGTTTCTTCATGCGTCAGACAAGACGGTCATTCTAGAGTAAAGAGCTTTATCTCTCTATGTGTAAAACACTATAAAACATTTCCTTCTGGCGTTTATTACCATGATCTGCGAGCTAAGCCAGAAAATGTCCTCCTGTGTGATCTGCAATACGCTGTGTGTAGAATTATTAGGCAAGTGAGTATTTTGGCCAGATCATCATCATTTTTATGCAGATTTTCCATCTCCAAGCTGTATAAATGTGAATGCTGATTGGATGAAGCCGATCAGGTGATGTTTATTTTTGTAGTGAGGGAGGGTCTATAACATCCTTCATCAAGGTGTACAGAATTATTAAGCAGATTTTTGGCCCATTTTGCCTGAGGAAAACAAAGAGATTTAACTTACTCTGAAAAGTAAAAAAAAACTGTTATGAATATGCTCAGATATTGGAGCGATCACAGAACCGTCAAAAGTTTTGTTGCAAATAGTCGACAGGGTCGAAAACAGCGTGTTGAGAAAAATAAAGACGCACACTAACTGCCAAAGATGTGAGAAGAATCACACATGAAACGATCAGGAAGCCATTATCCTCCAGTGTTGTCATATTCCAGAGCTGTAACCTTCCTGGAGGCCAGAAGAACAAGGTGTTCAGTACTCCGAGACATGGCCGAGGTAAGGAGGACTAGGCCCAACCACCACTGAGCAAGACACAGAAGTACAAGATGTTCAGAGACACGGCCAAGGTAAGAGAGGCTGAAACCCGACCATCACTGAACCAGACACAGAAGTACAAGGTGTTCAGAGACATGACCAAGGTAAGGGAGGCTGAAACCCGACCATCACTGAACCAGACACAGAAGTACAAGGTGTTCAGAGACATGACCAAGGTAAGGGAGGCTGAAACCCGACCATCACTGAACCAGACACAGAAGTACAAGGTGTTCAGAGACATGACCAAGGTAAGGGAGGCTGAAACCCGACCATCACTGAACCAGACACAGAAGTACAAGGTGTTCAGAGACATGACCAAGGTAAGGGAGGCTGAACGTGACCACCACTGACATAGAGGTGGAAACGTCAAGACTGAACAAAGTAATATCTGAAGACAGATTTTTTTCAAAGGTTTTATGAACTGATGAGATGAGTGACTCTTGACGGATGGATCAATGTCTGCATTAATAACGGGCACATACCTCCACTTCTACTCAGATGCCAGTAAGGTGGAGGTGGGTACTGCTATGGGCTGATTTATTAAAGATGAGCTAGTTGGATCTTTTCGGGATGAAGATAGACTTAACCCCTTAATGACCGCTGTAACACATTTTTACGGCGATCATTAAGGGTACTTATTCCTCAGCGCAGTGAAAATGCTATGCTGAGGAATAAGTAAATAGCGACGGCAATTCCTGCGGGTCTCAGCTGTGTGTGACAGCTGACACCCTGCAGTATTGGCCACAGCCGGTCTCGATGCCAATTAACTTAACCCCTTAAATACTGCTGTCAATCGTGACAGCGGTATTTAACCCCTTTACCCCCGAAGGTGGTTTGCACATTAATGACCAGGTCAATTTTTACAATTCTGACCACTGTCACTTTATGAGGTAATAACTCTGGCATATTTCAACGGATCCCACTGATTTTGAGATTGTGTTTTTGTGACATATTCTACTTCATGATAGTGGTAAAATTTCTTTGATATGACTTGCGTTTATTTGTGAAAATCGGAAATTTGGTGAAAATCTTGAAAATTTCGCAATTTTCAAAATTTGAATTTTCATCCCCTTAAATCAGAGAGATATGTCACACAAAATAGTTCATAAATAACATTTCCCACATGTCTACTTTACATCAGCACAATTTTGGAACCCAAATTTTTTTTGTTAGGAAGTTATAAGGGTTAAAAGTTGACCAGCGATTTCTCATTTTTCCAACAAAATTTACAAAACCATTTTTTTAGGGACCACATCACATTTGAAGTGACTTTGAGGGGCCTTTATGTCAGAAAATACCCAAAAGTGACACCATTCTAAAAACTGCACCCCTCAAGGTGCTCAAAACCACATTCAGGAAGTTTATTAACCCTTCAGGTGCTTCACAGGAAAATTTAGAATGTGGAATGAGCACGCCAATATGTGGGGGAAAACCACTGTTTGAGCACACGGCAGGGTTCAGAAGGGAAGGAGCGCCAATTGATTTTTTTAATGTAAAATTTGCTTGAATAATTAGCCATGTCGTGTTCGGAGAGCCACTGATGTGCCTAAAAATTGGAAAACCCCCACAAGTGACACCATTTTGGAAACTAGAACCCCTGGCAAAAATTATTGAATTTTTGCCAGGGGTTGTAGATCCATCAGGGAACTTATCTGGATGTGTGGTGAGCACCCTGAACCCCCAGGTGCTCCACAGAAGTTTATAACATGGAGCCGTGAAAATAAAAAATCAAACTTTTTCCACAAAAATTATCTTTTAGCCCCAAATTTTGTTTTCACAAGGGCAAGAGGAGAAAATGGACCCCAAAAACTGTTGTTCAATTTCTCCTGAGTACGCTGATACCACATATGTGAGGAAAATACACTGTTTGGGCGCACGGCAGGGTTCAGAAGTGAAAGAGCACTGTGTGACTTTTTGAACGCAAAATTGGCTGGAATCGAGAACGGACGCCATGTCATGTTTGTAAAGCCCCTGATGCCCCTAAATAGTGGAAACCCCCCACAAGTGACCCCATTTTGGAAACTAGACACCTCAAGGATTTTATGAAGGGGTATAGTGAACATTTTGAACCCAGAGGTACAACACAGAATTTGATAACATTAGGTCATCTTATTTAATAAGTTGTCATTAGTCTTGAGTGCAAGTGCTCGCTACTTGAGTTTGCATTGGGTACACGGGTATACACCATGCATCGCAGGTGCTCGAGTGACATGCTCGAGTCCCCGCCCCGCATATTTCACGGTTGTTAGACACCCAAAAAAAAACATGCAGGGATCTCTCGTACTTGGCAGGCAATCCCCGCAAGGATTTTTTTGGCAGCGAAGTATATAGAGCGGAGACTCGGGCATGTCACTAGAGCACCCACGATACGCATTGCATAGCCGAACACCCGTGCAAACTCAAGTAGCGAGCACTTGCGCTCAACACTAGTCGCCATATCGTCATCATTCTTTTTTCTTTACTTTTGAAAAAATCCCAATCCCAACCCTAGCACAGACCTAGTACAACCCTAGCCCTAGCACAGCCCTAGCCCTAGCACAGCCCTAACCCTAGCACAGCCCTAACCCTAGCACAGCCCTAACCCTAGCACAGCCCTAACCCTAGCACAGCCCTAACCCTAACACAACCCTAACCCTAGAGTTTATTTTTTACGCCGTTCCTTGTGCGATATAAGTGATTAGATGACTTTATTCTTCGGGGCGGTGCGATTACAGCGATGCCAGATTCATATTGTATTTTTATGTTTGGCAGCTGTCATATACTAAAACACTCTTTTTTTCATTTTTTTTGCAAAGACTAGTTTTTGCAATTATTTTTCCATATTTTCGCCGACAGAGTTATGTAAGGGCTTGTTTTTTGCCGGACAAGTTGACATTTTTATTGGTACCATTTTCAGGCACGTGACATTTTTTGATTGCTGTCTATTTCAGTTTTTGGGAGGCTGAATAAACAAAAAACAACAATTCAGGAATTGTTTTTTTTTTTTTTATGCCACTCCGCGTGTGGTAGAATTGATAAGGCAGCTTTATTCTTCGGGTCAGTACGTTTACAGCGGTACCACATTTATATTGTTTTTTTTTTATGTGCAGGCGCTTATGTGCAGGCGCGATCACATTGTGCGTAATAGTACGTACCTGGTCCAGTAGGCCCAGGGCCCAGGGACGTACTATTACTGACAATGTCAGAAAGGGGTTAAGCTGTTACAAAGGGGTCTTGCCACTCCCTTATTAACCATTGGACCCCCGCGATGAGCATTGTGGGTCCCTATGGTTACCATGGTACCCTGAGATCATGTGATGCTCCCAGGGTACAGTGGCCTGTGAGATCCAGCAATAAGCTGGATCTCAGAGGCAGAGTCAGGATGAGTCAGTGACTCAGGATGAGTCAGTGACTCAGGTCTCATATACTGCAGTACAGGAGTACTGCAGTGTATGAGACCAGGGATCAGAATAGAAAAATATACATGTCCCACAGTGGGAATTAGTGAAAAAGTAAAAAAAAAGTTAAATAAATTATGTAAAAAAAAAAAAACACAAAAATTGCACACAAATCACTAAAATGCATTTCGCCGCTCAAAACGCAGCGTTTATGATAAAACGAAAAAATGTACACAATTGGTATCACCATGTCCGAAACAACCCGCTCTATAAAACTGTCGCATTATTTAGTCCATCTGGCGAGTGTCATAAAATAAATAAATAAAAAACATGCCGAAAATGGCGCTTTATCTTCATACTGACTCACAAAAAAGTGAATAAAAAGCGTGCAAAAAGTCGCATGTGAAAAAAATTATATTAATAAAAAAGCCAAACCGTCCCGCAAAAAAGAAGCCTTAATATGGCTCATCCAGCAAAAAAATAAAAAAGTTACACCTCTTAGAATGTGACGATGCAAAATCAAGTTCTTTTTTGTAAAATACTGTTTTTAGTCTGCAAAGCATAAAAAAATATATATAAATCTGGTATCGCTGTAATTGTACCGACCCGACGAACAAATCGGTCTTATCACATTTACCGCACGGCGAAAAAATATAAAAACAATAACTGAATTTCTGTTTTTTGTTCATGCTGCGTCTGAAAAATCTGAATAAACAGCAATCAAAAGTTACTATGTGCCCCAAAATAGTACCAAAAAAATCTGCAACTCGTCCCGCAAAAAAAAAGCCATCATACAGCGCTGCTCACCAAAAAATAAAAAAGTTACAGCTCTCAGAATATGGCGACGAAAATTATTTTTATAAAAAAAGCATTTTTACTGTGTGATAGCTGCAAAACCTAAAAGAAACCCATATAAATCTGGTATCGCTGTAATCGCACCGACCCGAAGAATAAATCCGCCTTATCAGATATACTGCACGGTGAACCGCAAAAAAATAAGAATAAGAACTATTCTGGTACTGCTGTCTATTTCTTCATTCTGCATCCAAAAAAATCGGAATAAGGCTCGGCTCACGTTTATCCTGCGCTCTCCGCTGAGCGCTTACGTTGGGGTTTCCGTGTAAATTTACCAAAACCGCAATTGACACAAAAACCCAGATGGAGCCTGTCAGGGAAATATTGACTATCTTCTTTCTTTCTTCCCTTGAAGCCCCCTCACCACCCATTTGTCATAGGAGAGCTGAAAGTCCAGCATCTGTCTCTCTGCAAATTATCACCCACAGCCGAAATAACTTACACAAACAAATGGCAGCCAAGAAGTGTTACAACCTAATTAAAATGCGAGCATATTTCTCCCTGGCAAACGCAGGGGGTGATTAGACGCAGGCTTGCAATAATTTACGTGTAACTGTTGAAGTTTGCTTCCCGAGCTTCAAAAAGGAAATCTATGGTCTCGCCGGCAATACGAAATATGGAATAACTGAAGTTCCATAATTCTGATAATAATGGGGCCTATATTTTTAGTGGCAGGGACAGCCAAAGAGCAATATGCTTATTTTTCCATAGCTGTAAACCCCTCCATGGAGCTGTAGCGCAAAAGCACCAGAATAACGGGTTGCAAATACGCCATGCATGGTCTCTAAATGAAGATAAGATCATAATGGAAAAAATGGCGTCGTTTGCAAGCTTCTGGGATCAACGAGCGATAAGTTATCACAGAAGTTAGCGTTTTTAATAAAAACATGAAGGGTGGAGCCGAGTCCCTGTGATGTCAGCACAGGGGGGTGTGGGCAGATGTTCGGCATAAAGGATCCGACGGAAGATTGATCCATACTTACTGCAGGAAGAATATGTATCATAAGCAAGGGGTCACGTTCCGCTGAACGGTAATAAGGAGAGATCCCCTCCGGCTATATTGAATCATTGCAGCGATCTTTATAGAGTAAGTTTCTTCTTTAATCCTTATTATTTTGTGTAACTGTATATTCTGTATTGTAATGTCTCCTTTGTAAAATCTTGTATATTTTACTTAAACACTGCCTCCCTTTTGGATTAAATATAAAATTTAATAGTTCTGTTTCTTTTGCTCTGTAATTGCTTCCTCCCCTGAAGCCATATAAGCTACCAGAAAGCAGGCGTCCGCCCAGGATTGTATTATATTTCAAATCTGGACGGTGGTGGCAGAGAATAATAATAATTGGGCTATCGTGAAGCTGACAGTGACAGTACGGGGGCCTAAACACCTATTCCATGAGTTGGAATCCGGAAGTGTGACGCCATACTCTCACTGGTCGCTTGCCGATACCTACATAGAGAGTAGTAGGGACGGTGTGCTCGCGGATCCCTAACGAAATCTGTGACATAGTGACGGCACGTGAGGTATTGCGTGATATCCCCGGTGTCGTCGCTGTGGAATACCTGACAGAGCCACTCACTTATGAGGCCGATGGAGTCCCTTTGGACTGGTCTCTGTTCCGGCGGCATACCATCATTTTAGGCTTTTTTTCAGCGCACAAGTGTGGACAACCACAGATCTGTGTGCGCCTAAAAAGATGGAGACCACCGGAGCAAACATCAAACGGACTCCAAAGTCTCTACCTGCCTCTTTGCGGTGGGTGGTTCCATTGGTGGTTTTGTCTGAATTGCATTTTTGTGGGATTTACACGAAAACCCCGACATAACTGGGCCGACTTTTCAGTTGGCTACAGGTTCTACGCTAGGGACGGGCTGCACCTCAATGGGGAGGGTGCAGCTGTGCTGGGGGAGAAAATGGCTAGAAGGTTGGAGGACTGTTTAATCTAGGGATTGGGGATGAGGGTATTCATTTTATAGGTGAGGAAGATAGTGACCTGGGCGCAAATAAAGAAATTGGGGGTGGGGTTAGAAAAGTCAATATAGTAAGAGACACATAAAATGCATGTACACTAATGCCAGAAGCCTCAACAACAAAATGGAGGAATTAGAATTAATTTTGTTGGAAAATAATTATCACATGGTGGGAATATCTGAGACATGGCTGGACAAGAGCCATGACTGGGCAGTTAATTTACAGGGCTATAGTCTGTTCAGAAATGACCGTACAAACAAGCAAGGGGGGTGGGGGTTTTTATATGTAAAATCATCCTTAAAACCCATCTTGCGTGAGAATATATGTGAATCTCATGAAAATGTCCCTGTGCGTGGAGATAAGGGGAGGGGGAAAAATAAAAATTACTGATAGGGGTTTGTTATAAGTCTCCAAAAATAATGGAAGCAGTGGAGAATATCCTCATAAAGCAAATAGATGAAGCAGTGACTCAAGGAGAAGTCATAATTATGGGGGACTTTAACTACCCTGAAATACATTAGGGAACAGAAACCTGTAGTTCCAGCAAAGGTAATAGGCTTTTGACAACTATGAGAGACAATTACCTTTCACAACGGGTTCAGGACCCAACAAGAAGGGGGCCACTGCTAGACCTAATATTAACCAACAGGCCAGACCACATATCAAATATACGAGTTGGCGGTCACTTGGGTAATAGTGATCACAAAATAATAAGTTGTCATGTATCCTTTAATAAGATGTGTAGTAGAGGAGTTGCAAGGACACTAAGCTTCAGGAAGGCAAATTTCCAACGGTTGAGAGATGATCTTAGTACAATAAACTGGGACGATATCCTGAGACATAAAACTACACAAAGCAAATGGGAGACATGTAAGAAACATGTAAACATGTAAGAAATAGGAGGAAACCACTATGGCTAAATAGAGCCGTAAGGGGCGCAATAAGTGACAAAAAGAAAGCATTTAGAGAACTAAAACTAAACTGATAAGGCATTAAATAAATACAGAAAATTAAATAAATTCTGTAAAAACCAAATCAGGGCAGCAAAGATTGAGACAGAGCGACTCATTGCCAGAGAAAGTAAAAATAATCCCAAAATATTAACTACACAAATAGTAAAAAAACTAAAAAATGACAGTGTTGGCCCCCTTAAAAATAACCTGGGTGAAATGGTGGATGAGGATGAGGAAAAAGCCAATATGCTAAATGATTTTTTTTCAACAGTATTTACACAAGAAAATCGCATGACAGAAAACATGATCAGTGATAACAAAAATTCTCCATTAAATGTCACTTGCTTAACCCAGCAGGAAGTATGGCAGCGTCTAAAAATCACTAAAGTTGACAAATCCCCGGGCCTGGATGGGATACACCCGCGAGTACTGCAGGAATTAAGTAACGTCATAGATAGACCATTATTTTTAATCTTAAAAGATTCCATAATAACAGGGTCTGTACCATAGGACTGGCGTATAGCAAATGTGGTGCCAATATTCAAAAAGGGGACAAAAACCGAACTTGGAAATTATAGGCCAATAAGCTTAACCTCTACTGTGGGTAAAATCCTGGAGGGTTTCCTAAGAGATGCTATACTAGAGTATCTGAAGAAGAATAACCTCATGACCCAATATCAACATGGGTTTACGAGGGACCGTTCCTGTCAAACTAATCTGATCAGCTTTTATGAAGAGGTAAGTTCCGGACTGGACCAAGGAAATGCAGTGGATGTTGTGTATATGGACTTTTCAAAAGCTTTTGATACAGTTCCACAGAAAAGGTTGATACATAAAATGAGAACAGTGGGGATAGGGGAAAATATATGTATGTGGGTTAAGAATTGGTCAGTGATAGGAAACAAAGGGTGGTTATTAATGGAAAACACTCAGACTGGGTCTCAGTTAACAGTGGGGTACCACAGGGGTCAGTATTGGGCCCGCTTCTTTTTAACATATTTATTAATGACCTTGTAGGGGGCATACAGAGTAATATTTTTGAAGATGACACTAAATTCTGCAGCGTAATCAATACAGAGGAGGACAATTTTATATTACAAGAGGATCTATGTAAACTAGAAGCTTGGGCTGATAAATGGCAAATGAGCTTTAATGGGGATAAATGTAAGGTAATGCACTTGGGCAGAGGAAATAAAATGTATAATTATATGGTTAATTGTAAAACACTGGTCAAAACTGTAACTGAAAAAGACTTGGGTGTATTGGTGGGCGACAAGCTCACATTTAGTGGCCAGTGTAAGGCAGCTGCTGCAAAGGCAAATAAAATAATGGGATGCATTAAAAGAGTCATAGATGCTCATGAGGAGAACATAATTTTACCTCTATACAAGTCACTAGTGCGACCACACTTAGAATACTGTGTACAGTTCTGGTCTCCGGTGTATAAGAAAGACATAGCTGAACTAGAGAGGGTGCGGAGAAGAGCGACCAAGGTTATTAGAGGACTAGGGGGTCTGCAATACCAAGACAGGTTATTACACTTGGGGTTATTTAGTTTGGAAAAACAAAGGCTTAGGGGTGATCTTATTACTATGTACAAGTATATGAGGGGACAGTACAAAGACCTGTCTACTGATCTTTTTACTTTGAGGCCTGAGACGGGGACAAGGGGGCATCTTCTACGTCTGGAGGAAAGAAGGTTTAATCATAATCACAGACGCGGATTCTTTACTGTAAGAGCAGTGAGACTATGGAACTCTCTGCCACATGATGTTGTAATGAATGATTCACTACTTAAATTTAAGAAGGGTATGGATGCCTTTCTTGAAAAGTATAATATTACAGGTTATATATACTAGATTCCTTGATAGGGCGTTGTTTTGATCTGTATGTGGAGTCAGGAAGGAATTTTTTCCCCCAATGTCCTCTGGATCAACATGTTAGACTATGGGTTGAACTTGAAGGACTTAGTCTTCCTTCAACCTTAAAAACTGTTACTATGTAAGTGCTAAGCATAGAACACAAGAATGTGATCCAGCCTTATTCTGGAAGCAATCAAAAATTATGTACCCCAAAATGTTGCCAATAAAACCCCTAATTTATCCTACACAAAACCAGCCCCCTCTCAGGTCCGTCATCTGTTACTGGGACTATAGGGGGTCCCATATTACTGGTAGAACAAAGACTCTGGAAAAGCGACATGGCTCCCGCCCCCTTAAATAAAATCCAGTGAATTCTGAGCTCCCAAATCCAAATGCCCCCTCCTACTGAGCACCAGTGTGCCTAAACCGCAGTAAGCAGCCACATGTTTGGCATTATTATAGGGGGGAGAATACTTAATTTACGGGTGTGTGTCACCAGGAGAAATGTATGGGGGCACTACACTTTATTGGGGAATAATGTATAGGCACTAAACTGGCATAAGAATAAAGCCTGGCGTGGATGTTACATGTTAGTCATTGCAGCAGTAGATGAATTCCTTAAGATGTGCACTTTATACAATGGGGTCACTTTGGCTTTTTTGTACATTAGAGGCTCCGCAAAGGTCGCCCACAAACTATTCTACCAAAATCTATGCTCCAAAAGCCAAATAGTGCTCCTACCTTCTCAGCCCTGACGTGTGGCCTAACAGTAATTTCTGATGACATATGGGGCATCATCTCGTTCGGGAGAAATAGCATAACAAATTATGGGGTCTGTTTTCTTATATTATGCAATTGAAAAAAATAAAAATTTGGGGCTAAATTTACATTTTCGTGAAAAAAATGAACATTTTCAGTATGATCACCTAATGGTATCAAATTCTATGTAGTACCTGTAGGTTCAAAATGCTCACTATACCCCTGGATAAAATCCTTGAGGGGTATAGATTCCAAAATGGAGTAACTTGTCAGGATTTCCACTGTTTAGGCACATCAGGGGCTCTCCAAACGCAACATGACACCTGCAGACTATTCCATCAAAGTCTGCGTTCCAAACGTCACTCCTTCCTTTCCAAGCCCTGCCATGCGCCCAAACAATAGTTTTCCCCTATATATAGTGTATGTCTGTACTCTGGAGCAATTGCACAACAAATTTTTGGGTTCATTTTCTCCTGTTACCCTTGTGAATAAAAAGAAATTGGGGCTAAAAGTAAATTTTTTTGGGAAAAAAAATTGATTTATTAATTTCAGGGCTCTACGTTACAAACTTCAAGCAAATTTTACATTCAAAAAGTCAAATGGCACTCCTTCCCTTCCGAACCCTGCAGTGCGCCAAGTGTTTTTTACCCACATATAGGGCATCGGCTTACTCAGGAGGAATTGCACAACAAATGGTATAGGGCAATTTCTCCTGTTACCCTTATGAAAAGGCAACATTGGAGGCTGAAAAACATTTTTTTGGGAAAAATGTGAAAATTGTATTTTTACAGCTCAATGTTATAAACTTCTGTGAAGCACCTGGGGGTTCAACGTGTTCACCACACATCTAGATAAAGTTCCCAGAGGGGTTTAGTTTCCAAACTGGGGTCACTTGTGGGGGGTTTCCACTATTTAGGCACATTGGGCTCCCCAAACATGACATGGCGTCCGCTTAATATTCAAGCAAATTTTACATTCAAAAAGTCAAATGCCGCTCCTTCCCCTCCGAAGCCTGCCGTGCCCCCAAACAGTGGTTTTCCCCCACATATGGAGTATCGGCTTACTCAGGAGGAATTGCACAACAAATTTTGTGGTCCATTTTCTCTTGTTACCCTTGTGAAAATAAAAAAATTATGTCTGAAATAAACATTTTGTGAAAAAAATTAAATGTTCATTTTTTCCTTCCACGTTGCTTCAGTTCCTGTGAAGCACGTGAAGGGTTAATAATAAACTTCTTGAATGTGGTTTTGAGCACCTTGAGGGGTGCAGTTTTTAGAATGGTGTCACTTTTGGGTATTTTATGTCATATAGTTCTCTCAAAGACACTTCAAATGTGATGTGGTCCCTAAAAAAATGGTTTTGTAAATTTGGTTGGAAAAATGAGAAATCGCTGGTCAATTTTTAACCCTTATAACTTATATAAGGGTTCCAAAATTCTTCTGATGTAAAGGAGACATATGGGAAATGTTGTTTAACTATTTTGTGTGACATATCTCTCTGATTTAAGGGCATGAAAATTCAAAAGTTTGAAAATTGCTAAATTTTCTCCGAATTTCCATTTTTTTCACAAGTAAATGCAAGTTTTATCGAAGAAATTTTACCACTATCATGAAGTACAATATGTCACTAAAAAATCAATCTCAGAATCAGTGGGATCCGTTGAAGCGTTCCAGAGTTAATTCCTCATAAAGTGACACTGGTCAGAATTCTAAAAATTGGCTTGGTCATTGAGTACATAATTGGCTCAGTCCTTAAGGGGTTAAAATCAATTCCCAATCTTACTGCCAGTTTTTAGAAGACACTTTCTTCAAGCAATGGTACAGGAAAATGTTTGCATCTTTCAAAAAAATCATGATGGCTCTACAGGAAAATGCTCCATTGCAGCATCAAAGTCTCCACTGCTCAGCTGCCAGTGAAGGCCTTAAAGATGAAAGAATAGTAACCCGGCCCCTTCCTCACCCCACCTAAATCCTACTGAGAACTTGTGGGCCCTTGTGGGATTTATGGTGAAGGAGAGCAGTCACCTCTGATTAGTGTCTGGGAGGCTGTGGTTGGTGCCGCCCAAAAAGTAGATCATCAACAGATGAAGAAACCCAAATCTGGGACTGTTCGCTTTATTCGGGATAGTTGAGACTGGAGAGGAGCAGATCTATTCACAGGACTCTGCTCCAGCGTCCAGGTCAGTGGTACCCGAAAGGGGGATGGGAGAATCTCTTACCTTCCAGTGTCCCCGACGCAGCTTTTGATTAGCCAGGGCTAATACACAGATGATGTCACACCAGCCCTGACAAATCAAGTGCTGTGTTGGGGATGCCGGCAGGTAAAAGATTCGCGCCTCACCAGAGTCCTGTGAATCATCCTGCTGATCTCCAGTTGGGACCAATGGATTTATTTTTTGTTCATTCATTCATTCGTAGCAGCCAGATCTTTATAGCTTCACTATACGACATCTGGCTTTTTTTGTGTCTGTAAGGCCGTTTTCATACATACAGATGCATCTCACTAAATTAGAATATCATCAAAAAGTTAATTTATTTCAGTTCTTCAATACAAAAAGTGAAACTCATATTATATAGAGTCATTACAAACAGAGTGATCTATTTCTAGTGTTTATTTCTGTTAATGTTGATGATTATGGTTTACAGCCAATGAAAACACAAAAGTAATTATCTCAGTAAATTAGAATACTTTATAACAACAGCTTGAAAAATGTTTTTAGAATCCGAAATGTTGGCCAACTAAAATGTATGTTCAATAAATGCACTCAATACTTGGTCAGGGGTCCTTTTGCATCAATTACTGCATCAATGTGGCGTGGCATGGAGGCGATCAGCCTGTGGCACTGCTGAGGTGTTATGGAAGCCCAGGTTGCTTTGATAGCAGCCTTCAGCTCGTCTGCATTGTTGGGTCTGGTGTCTCTCATCTTCCTCTTGACAATACACCATAGATTCTCTATAATAGATTCTCTATGGGGTTAAGGTCAGGCGAGTTTGCTGGCCAATCAAGCTCAGTGATACTGTTGTTTTTTAAACCAGGTATTGGTACTTTTGGCAGTGTGGACAGGTGCCAAGTCCTGCTGGAGAATGAAATTTCCATCTCCAAAAAGCTTGTCGGCAGAGGGAAGCATGAAGTGCTCTAAAATTTCCTGGTAGTCGGCTGCGTTGACTTTGGTCTTGATAAAACACAGTGATCCTACCCCAGCAGATGACATGGCTCCCCAAACCGTCACTGATTGTTGAAACTTCACACTAGACCTCAAGCAGCTTGGATTGTGGCCTCTCCACTCTTCCTCCAGACTCTGGGACCTGGATTTCCAAATGAAAATTGGAACTCTGGGACCTTTTGGAGTGTGTCAATGACTGCCTTCTGGACATCTGTCAAGTCAGCAGTCTTCCCCATGAATGTGGAGCCTACTGAAACAGACTAAGGGACCTTTTTAAATGCTTAGGAAGCCTTTGCAGGTGTTTTTTGTTAATTATTTTAATTTACTGAGATAATGACTTTTGTGTTTTCATTGGCTGTAAACCATAATCCTCAACATTAACAGAAATAAACACTTGAAATAGATCACTCTGTTTGTAATGACTCTATATAATATATGAGTTTCACTTTTTGTATTGAAAAACTGAAATAAATTAACTTTTTGATGATATTCTAATTTAGTGAGATGCACCTGTAGCTTAAATACTGTGTTTTTTTGTTTTCTGCAAGTGTACGCACCAAGCAACCCAATAACAATCTTCTCTGGTTATTGGATTTTTGCAGCATTTTATGCGCTTTCTCCCTCATTTGATGCGTTTTTGGGGCAGATGTGAAGCCGTGTTTTTAATGTGGTTTTTATAGTACAGAAAAGCTTAGATTCTGCACTGAAAAAAAACAACTTCATTTTTTTTCAGGCTCCACATAGAAACTTAAAAAAGCACCAAAACCACATTGTACAGTAGCGTCTTTAGACCACAGGGGGCGCAATTTTCATGAAATCACATCCACTTTGCTTGGACAGTTAAATGCATCAGGATTTCTGTGCAAAAAAATGCAGCAGTAAAAAAAATGCATAATTTATGCTACGTGTGAATACGGTTTAAATGTCTATGCAAAGTGGATATGATTTCATCAAAACTCCGCCCAATAACGAGGAGTCCCTATATTACCATTTAAAGGGAATCTGTCACCAGTTTTTTAGTG
This sequence comes from Phyllobates terribilis, assembly GCF_046119375.1. NCBI lineage: Eukaryota > Metazoa > Chordata > Amphibia > Anura > Dendrobatidae > Phyllobates > Phyllobates terribilis. The sequence goes on from NW_027362765.1 coordinate 47,426,486, forward strand.
TCTGAACAAATGCCACCACCTTTAACAGCTCCTCTGCTACATTCCACAAAGTTGTCTATTGTCTTCTGACTCCCCCTGTATACACCAAAAATGCCTTTTCAATTGCTCCCTGGCTGTATGCAAATCGGATGGCTCGGTCCGAGGGGCACCATCCCGCACAGGTGCACTTTGGCTTTTATCACTGATAGTGGGAAAGCTGGGTTACAGCTTGGTGATGAGACTATTTGCAAATTTCAACTCAGTTGTGATACGTACTATGACTGATGCTGGGAATGCTAAGCGTTATATTCTGAGACTGATGCTAGGAAAGCTGGGTCGCAGGTTACTGGGGATAAGTTCTAAAGATGATGCTAGGAACGATGATTACATTCTGGTGGTGATGCTAGGAAAGCTGGGTTGAATTTCAGTGATGATACATTTTGAGACTAGGTTGCAGCTGAGTGATGATATATTCTGGGAAAGCTGGGTTGCGGCTCAGTCATGTACTTGAGGTGATGCTGCTCAGTGATTATATCTCCTTTGCTAAGAAAGCTAGGTTACAGTTCAGTGATGATATCTTATGAGTCTACAGCCAACACTGGGAAATTTGAGTTGCAGCTCAGTCATCTTTTCTGAGTATGATGATGGAAAAGCTTGGTTACAACGTAATGATGATACCTATGGAGAGTGATGCTAGGGAGGCTGGGCTACAACTCAGTGATGATACATTTAGAGATTGATGCTAGAAAATCTGGGTTACAGCTCACTGATGATATATCCTGAGACTACTGCTGACACTGGGAAATCTGGGTTGCAGGTCAGTAGAACTCATTATTGTGCTGTGCTCCAAACCTTCAGGCGCTCAAACTGCCTTCAGTTATAGTCAAATAATTCATTTTAATTCATCATTCCACCAGAGAACCTGCTGCCATTTTCTTGCACAATTGTTCCTTTGTTTTCATGTATAGTTGAGTGGCTTAGCCTTGTTTCCATGTTGAAGGTATGGCTTTTTGGCAGCAATTCTTAAAACTACTTCTGGACAATCGTCTTTAAATAGTAGATGGCTGCAGCTAGGCCCACTGGTTGCTGCCAGTTCTGAGCTGATAGAAACAGAAAAAACTGACCGGCACTTCCAAAACAAGAAATATGTGTGAACAAGTGCTTACTAGGACCAGCTACCTCCATATACAACTACAGCGTTACAGTATGCTGCTTTGTTTGTTTGTTGTATATGGAGGTAGCTGCTCCTAGTAAGCACCTGTTCACACCTATTTCTTGTTTTGGAAGTGTCGGCCAGTTTTTTCTATTTCTATATATAAGCTTTGGGCAGCACGGTGGCTCTGTGGTTAGCACTGCAGCCTTGCAGTGCTGGGGTCCTGGGTTCAAATCCCACCAAGGACAACATCTGCAAGGAGTTTGTATGTTTGTGCAGGTTTGCTCCGGTTTCCTCCCACAAGCCAAAGACATACTGATAGGGAATGCAGATTGTGAGCCCCAGATGGGGACAGTGCCGATAATGTTTGTAAATTGTTTGAATCGTTAAGCGCTGCGGAATATGTTGGCACTATATGAATAAAAAGATTATTATTATACGCTTAGACTGAGCACTCCGCCTCTATGCTACAGGCGGTTTTAATTGCAGCCGGATCTTATTATCCCACACATAGGCGGATTATAATGAGGGCCTGCAGGGAGCCCGCGGCTCCGGGCGGGGTGTCTAATGCCGAATTGCCCTCATTATATGTGCGGGCCGCCGCGGCACATACCGGTAGCAGTGGCGGGAGGGGGGGCCGCTACTTCTTCTCCGGCCGGGCCAGCACAGCAGCAGTTAACTTCCCTGTGCTGGCCCGGCCGCGTCACTGCTAGGAGACACGGCCCTGTGCGCGGCCGTGTCTCCTAGCTGTGACGTCACGCAGTGCGCGCCCGGCCTGCACTGCTGCAACGGAGAAGAGAGAGCAGGCAGGAGGAATGGAGCCGGGGGATGGTGAGTCTGTGTGTGTGTGTGTGTGTGTGTGTATGTACAGTACAGACCAAAAGTTTGGACACACCTTCTCATTTAAAGATTTTTCTTTATTTTCATGACTATGAAAATTGTACATTCACACTGAAGGTATCAAAACTATGAATTAACACATGTGGAATTACTGTACTTAACAAAAAAAGTGTGAAACAACTGAAAATATGTCTTATATTCTAGGTTCTTCAAAGTAGCCACCTTTTGCTTTGATGATTGCTTTGCACACTCTTGGCATTCTCTTGATGAGCTTCAAGAGGTAGTCACCGGAAATGGTCTTCCAACAATCTTGAAGCAGTTCCCAGAGATGCTTAGCACTTGTTGGCCCTTTTGCCTTCACTCTGCGGTCCAGCTCACCCCAAACCATCTCGATTGGGTTGAGGTCTGGTGACTGTGGAGGCCAGGTCATCTGGCGTAGCACCCCATCACTCTCCTTCTTGGTCAAATAGCCCTTACACAGCCTGGAGGTGTGTTTAGGGTCATTGTCCTGTTGAAAAATAAATGATGGTCCAACTAAACGCAAACAGGATGGCATAGCATGCCGCTGCAAGATGCTGTTGTAGCCATGCTGGTTCAGTATGACTTCAATTTTGAATAAATCCCCAACAGTGTCACCAGCAAAGCACCCCCGCACCATCACACCTCATACTCCATGCTTCACGGTGGGAACCAGGCATTGAGAGTCCATCCGTTCACCTTTTCTGCGTCGCACAAAGACACGGTGGTTGGAACCAAAGATCTCAAATTTGGACTCATCAGACCAAAGCACAGATTTCCACTGGTTTAATGTCCATTCCTTGTGTCCTTTAGCCCAAACAAGTTTCTTCTGCTTGTTGCCTGTCCTTAGCAGTGGTTTCCTAGCAGCTATTTTACCATGAAGGCCTGCTGCACAAAGTCTCCTCTTAACAGTTGTTGTAGAGATGTGTCTGCTGCTAGAACTCTATGTGGCATTGACCTGGTCTCTAATCTGAGCTGCTGTTAACCTGCGATTTCTGAGGCTGGTGACTCAGATAAACTTATCCTCAGAAGCAGAGGTGACTCTTGGCCTTCCTTTCCCGGGGCAGTCCTCATGTGAGCCAGTTTCTTTGTATCGCTTGATGGTTTTTGCAACTGCACTTGGGGACACTTTCAAAGTTTTCCCAATTTTTCGGACTGACTGACCTTCATTTCTTAAAGTAATGATGGCCACTCATTTTTCTTTACTTAGAATTTGTATTATGGCAAGAAAAAAGCACCTAACAGTCTAGTCAGTAGGACTATCAGCTGTGTATCCACCATACTTCTGCACAACACAACTGATGGTCCCAACCCCATTTATAAGGCAAGAAATCCCACTTATTAAACCTGACAGGACACACCTGTGAAGTGAAAACCATTTCCGGTGACTACCTCTTGAAGCTCATCAAGAGAATGCCAAGAGTGTGCAAAGCAGTCATCAAAGCTAAAGGTGGCTACTTTGAAGAACCTAGAATATAAGACATATTTTCAGTTGTTTCACACTTTTTTGTTAAGTATATAATTCCACATGTGTTAATTCATAGTTTTGATGCCTTCAGTGTGAATGTACAATTTTCATAGTCATGAAAATACAGCAAAATATTTAAATGAGAAGGTGTGTCCAAACTTTTGGTCTGTACTGTATGTGTGTGTATGTATATATGTATGTATGTGTGTGTGTATGTGTGTGTGCGTATGTGTAAGTGTGTGTGTGTGTGTGTGTATGTATGTGTGTGTATGTATGTGTGTGTGTGCAGGCAGATATCATTGTGTGATGTCTGTTTATATGTATTTTTGTGTTTCAAATGTGTTTATGCGTGTATGTATATGTCTGTATATGTTTGTGTGTGTGCGTGACTGCATGCGTGACTGCGTGCGGCCTCCTGCTGAGTATAGTTGGCGCCGTTCGGCCTCCTGCTGTCTCTGGGGGGGGCGCCATGCAGCCTCCCGCTGTGTATAGATGGCGCCGTGCGGCCTCTTGCTGTGTATAGATGGCTACATGCGGCCTCCTGCTGAGTATAGATGGCTACGTGCGGCCTCCTGCTGAGTATAGATGGCACCGTGCGGCCTCCTGCTGACTCTGGGGGAGGCGCCGTGCGGCCTCCCGCTGTGTATAGATGGCGCCGTGTGGCCTTCCGCTGTGTATAGATGGCTACGTGCGGCCTCCCGTTGTGTATAGATGGCTACGTGCGGCCTCCCGCTGTGTATAGATGGCTACGTGCAGCCTCCCGCTGTGTATAGATGGCACCGTGTGCTCAATATTGAGTCATACAATTAATACAATACAATTAATTGAGTCATACAATTAATGTAAGGCTATGTGCCCACGATACAGAAATGTTCCGGATTTTTTTTGAGCGTTTCTGCATCTCCCTGGCAGAAAAAACGCATGCGGATTGTACATGTGGACTTTACATGCGTTTTCCTGCCAGGGACATGCGGATGTGAAGCATTCTTCACTTGCATTTCCGCATGCGGGTTGACAAGCGATTTTAGCATCACTTGGAAAGTGCTTGACAACTTGGTCACACTATATAAATCCATGCAACCAGCATGGATTTATATAGTGTGACCGTAAAAGAATTGTAAAAAATAAAAAATATATACATACCTTCTGATGGCCTGCCGACGTCAGCGGTCGCGTGACCCGTCACATGACTAAATGACGTCACGGCAGGTCCTTTTCAGACCATCGCGAGCTGCCGGCAAGCCAGGACGCATCGGATAAAGACACCGGGGGCCATCAGAAGGTAAGTATAATGTATATTTTTTATTTTATTCTTTTTTTTACAGGTTCTATGGTACCCGGGTCCGGAGGAGAGTCTCCTCTCCTCTAGACCTGGGTACCATCCGCACATTGAAATGCATGGATTCCGCATCTACAGATGCAGGGATGCGGATTCTATGCGTTCTAATGCAAGTCAATGGCGGCGAAAACGCTGCGCTTCCGCAAAATAATTGGTAACGCTGCGGATTTTTCCGCAGCATGTACACAGCACATGCGGATTATCATTGGGGAACATGGCAGACCTTCTACCAAGCGTTTTTTAAGCGTTTCTGCAGCGGAATTGCCGCTGCAGAAACGCTTAAAAAACGCATAGTGGGCACACAGCCTAAAAAAAAATATTATAATTAATATTGTGCCAAATTAATTTCACGTGAACTATCACATGATCTATCACAAGGGATCATGTGACATGTCACGTGATAAATCAGGTGTGTGTGGGGGGGCCCGCGCCTTCTAAACTGCCCGGGGCCCTTGCTACTCTTAATCCACCCCTGATCCCACACACAGAGAGGAGTTCACATTGATAGGGTCCTGGTATTTTGAGAAATGCCTTAACATGGCTACCAGGTACACATGAATTGGCCAATTTATGCACTAAGATTTCTCATTTATTTCTATTTTCTACAGCAGTAATGCTATTCAAATTTCATATATTTCATGTTCGCATACTTAGCATTACAGTGTGCTGCTTTGTTTGGTAGTTCTGAGCTGATGGCACTGCTGGACATCTTCAGATTTACAATGAAAGTGAATATAATATGTATCATCTTCTGCACTAAGTTTCCTTGGCCGACCACTGTGTCTACAGGTCCTCATGTTGCACATTTCTTGGTGCTTCTTCAAAAGAGCTTGAACAGCAAATCGTCAAACCCCAGTCTGATTTCAGATTTTGCTGGTGCAGTATAACTACCTTGTTGCTGTGCTCAGTCTTGCCATGATGTATGGTCTGAGACATAAAACGGTCTTCCACAACCTCATCTTTGTAGAAGAATTTCGCTATTCATTATCCAGGTTTAAGCCTTCTAAACAGCCATTTCTGTGTCAGTTAACCCCTTACTTACCGGGGACGTATTAGTACGCATATCTGCGTACCGCCGGTTCAGTGAGGGCTCCGGCGCTGAGCCCTCACTGAACCGAGCACATGTCAGCTGATTCTTACAGCTGACATGTGCCCGCAACAGCCGCGGGTGGAATCGCGATCCACCCGCGGCTGTTAACCAGTTAAATGCTGCTGTCAATCTCCGACAGCAGCATTTAACGCGCGCTTCCGGGTAGCGCGTCATAAGCCCCGCCCACCGGCGACCCCGTCACGTGATCGCGGGTCGCCGATGGGCGTGCATGACAACCCAGGGTCTGCAGCAGACGCCTGTGGTTGTCATGATCTTGTCGCTATGAGCGCCACCTAGTGGTCGGCGCTCATAGCACAGGACCATTTCTGCTGCATGCAGGGGATCTGCTGGTCCCCTGTATGTAGCAGAGGCGATCGGACAGTTGCTGCTTCTAGTCTCCTATGGAGACTATAGAAGCATGCAAAAAGTAAAAAAAAAAAGTTTTTAAAAATATAAAAAAAAATAAAAAAATATAAAAGTTTAAATCACCCCCCTTTCGCCCCATTCAAAATAAAATATATAAAAAAAAAACCCACATACACATATTTGGTATCGCCGCGTTCAGAATCGCCCGATCTATGAAAATAAAAAAAGAATTATTCCGATCGGTAAACGGCGTAGCGAGAAAAAAATTCTAAACGCCAGAATTACGTTTTTTGGTCGCCGCAAAATTGCAATAAAATGCAATAACGGGCGATCAAAACATCGGATCTACCCCAAATGTTATCAATATAAACGTCAGCCTGGCACGCAAAAAATAAGCCATCAACCAGCCCCAGATCACGAAAAATGGAGACGCTACGGGTCTTAGAAAATGGCGCTATTTTTTTTATTTTTTTTTTTACCAAATTTTGGAATTTTTTTTCACCACTTAAATATAAAAGAACCTATACATGTTTGGTGTCTATGAACTCGTAATGACCTGTAGAATAAGAAGGGCAGGTCAGTTTTAGCATTCAGTGAACATGGTAAAAAAAATAAATAAAAAACAACTGGGGTATTGCACTTTTTTTGCAATTTTACCGCACTTGGAATTTTTTTCCTGTTTTCCCGTACAGGATATGATAAAACTAGTAATGGCGTTGAAAAGTACAACTCGTCCCGCAAAAAATAAGCCCTCACATGGCCATATTGACCAAAAAATAAAAACGCTATGGCTCTGGGAACAAGGGGAGCAAAAACGAAAATGCAAAAACGAAAAATGCTCCGGGGCTTAAGGGGTTAAAGACTGTATTTCCACTTACATATGAAAATGATGATCAAGGTCACCTGTTTGGTATAATTCGTTACCCATACGTATGACTATAATGCAACAAAATCCTTGACTTTTTGCAATTTTACTTAAAAAAATGATGCTGTTTTGAAGACAAAGGGCAGTCACACCAAATATTGATGTGATTTATCTTTTGTTCATTCACTTTGCATTTTGTTAATTGCTAAAAATAAACTTTTAACACTAGTATTTTTGAAAGCATTCTTACTTCACAGATATAAAGTGGGAGAAAAAAGTATTTGATACACTGACGATTGTGCAAGTTTCCCACCTACAAAAAATGGACAGGTCTGTAATTTTTATCATAGGTACACTTCAACTGTGACAGAATCTTAAAAAAAACAAACATAAAATCACACTGTATGTTTTCTACATAATTAACTATAGATCTCCCAGGTTTCTGGAATGTTGCTGGGCAACAATGAGTTTCAGCTCCCTCCAAAGATTTTTTTATTGGGTTCAGGTCTGGAGACTGGCTAGGCCACTCCGAGACCTTGAAATGCTTCTTACGGAGCCACTCCTTAGTTGCCCTGGCTTTGTGTTTCGGGTCATTGTCATGCTGGAAGACCCAGCCAAGATCCATCTTCAATGCTCTTACTGAGGGAAGGAGGTTGTTGGACAAAGTCTCACAACACATGACCCCATCCAACTTCCCTTCAATACGATGCAGTTGTTCTGTCTTCTTTGCAGAAAAGCACCTCCAAAGTATGATGTTTTCCCCACCATGCTTCACGGTTGGGACGGAATTCTTGGGGTTGTACTCATCTTTCTTCTTCCTCCAAATACGGCGAATGGAGTTGATACCAAAAAGTTATATTTTTGTCTCATCTGACAACATGACCTTCTCCCATTCCTCCTCTGGATTATCCAGATGGTAATTGGTGAACTTCAAATGGGCCTGGACATGTGCTGGCATGAGCAGGGGGACCTTTGTGCCCTGCAGGATTTTAATCCATGACGCCGTAGTGTGTTACTAACGGTAATGTTTGAGACTGTGATCCCATCTCTCTTCAAGTCATTGAGTAGGTCCTCCCGTATAGTTCTGGGCTGATTCTTGACCTTTCTCAGAATCATGCTTACCCCACGAGGAGAGATGTTGCATGGAGCCCCAGACCGAGGAAGATTGACAGTCATCTTAAGTTTCTTCCATTTTCTAATAATTTTGATAAGTTGTTGCCTTCTCACCAAGCTGCTTGCTTATTGTCATGTAGCCCATCCCAGCCTTGTGCAGGTCTACAATTTTGTCCCTGGTGTCCTTAGACAGCTCTTTGGTCTTGACCATGGTGGAGAGGTTGGAGTGTGATTGATTGAACTTGTTCCCTCTATAAAAAGACACCTGTCCATATGCTCAAACAGATGCAATTAATACAGGTAATGAGTGCAGAGTAGGAGGGCTTCTTAAAGAAAAACTAACAGGTCTGTGAGAGGCAGAATTCTTGCTGATTGGTAGGTGATCAAATACTTAACTATGTTACTAAATTGCATTTTATTGCATGAAATATTTAAAAATCATACAATGTGATTTTCTGGTTTTTATTTTTAGATTCTGGCTCTCACAGGTGAAGTGCACCTACAATAAAAATTACAGACCTCTCCATTCTTTGTAGGTGGGAAAACTTGCAAAATCTGCAGTGTATTATATATATACAATGTTATGGAGATGGAATCAGAGGCGCAGCTAGGGTTTTGGTTCAGGGGGGGGCAAAAATTCTGAGTGGGCCCCAACCAGGTAACCCTGATTACAACTATGGTGGAGCACCCTAATAGTGGATGTAGGAGAACCTCAGCAGATGAGCGTGCTGTTACTAAAAAAAATCTCTATACAAAGACCAACACTGATAATACTGCTATATGGTGACCATATATTGATAGATGCCAGTCCTGCACAACACTAACGAGATTACAGTTATATGTAGTACCTGACAGGTGACGTTCTTTCTGATGAAATCGTTCACTTTTCCATCTGGCCCAGACAGACATGACAACTTCTCCATCCAGGACTCGTCTACAGAGATTACAACAAAGACACATTTGACTCCTTACATTTCATGCACCGTCCCCATCTATTCCCAACTTGCACAAACTCCTCATCCTGCTGATACTAATACTGAGCCTCTGCTGCCATGTCCCTATTATTGCACCTGCTGTGTACTGTGTGCCCTCTAAATGGTAAAACAAACCTCTAGACTATAGAAATGCCCTAGAAAACAAAGCCCACATTTTGCCCCCTAGAAAGTAATAGTGCCCTCTGTTTGCCCCTTTGACAGTCATAATAACTTGAGTTCCGGTATAATGATAAGTGCCCACTTAACATTTAATAATGTCCTGAGTCTCCCCCCATGTACAGCTCCCCTATACACAGTATGATGCTCTCCTATGCACAGTATAATGCCCCCTCACTGTATAGTACCCCCCACACAGTATACCAACCCCTTAGTAGCCTCGAAACTGATGGCTCCAACACTGTATGATGGCCCCCACACTATACAAAGACCCCACATTATCTCCCACACTGTATGATGGCCCAATAAATAGCCTACATATACTATAATGCACCAGATAGTCCCCAATATAGTATATGCACTACCCATAGGCCTCTATAGTATAATGCACCCCCATAGGCCTCCATATAGTGTATAATGCACCCCCATAGACAGACTATAAATAGTAAAATGCACCCCATAGGCTTCTATAGTATAATGCACCCCCATAGGCAGAGTCTAGAGTAAAATGTACCCCCATAGGCAGAGTATATAGTATAATGCACCCGCATAGGCAGTCTGTATATTAAAATGCACCCCATAGGCCTCCATATAGTATAATATACCCCCATAGGAAGAGTCTATAGTGAAATGTACCCCCATAGGCAGAGTATATAGTATAATGCACCCCCATAGGCAGTCTATATAGTAAAATGCACCCCATAGGCCTCCATATAGTATAATGTACCCCCATTGGCAGAGTCTATAGTGAAATGCACCCCCATAGGCAGAGTATATAGTATGATACACCCCCATAGGCAGAGTATATAGTATGATGCACCCCCATAGGCAGAATATATAGTATGATGCACCCCCATAGGCAGAGTATATAGTATGATGCACCCCCATAGGCAGTCTATAGTATAATTCACCCCCCATAGGCAGAGTCTATAGTATAATGCACCCCCATAGGCAGAGTCTATAGTATAATGTACCCCCATAGGCAGAGTCTATAGTATAATGTACCCCCCATAGGCAGAGTCTATAGTATAATGCACCCCCATAGGCAGAGTATATAGTATGATGTACCCCCATAGGCAGAGTCTATGGTATAATGCACCCCCATAGGCAGAGTATATAGTATGATGCACCCCATATGCAGATTATATAGTACGTATAGTACGATGCACCCCCATAGGCAGAGATTATAGTATGATGCACCCCCATAGGCAGAATATATAGTATGATGCACCCCTATAGGCAGTCTATAGTATAATTCACCCCCATAGGCAGAGTCTATAGTATAATATACCCCCATAGGCAGAGTCTATAGTATAATGCACCCCCATAGGCAGAGTCTATAGTATAATGCACCCCCACAGGCAGAGTCTATAGTATAATGCACCCCCCATAGGCAGAGTATATAGTATGATGTACCCCCATAGGCAGAGTCTATAGTATAATGCACCCCCATAGGCAGTATAGTATGATGCACCCCCATATGCAGAGTATATAATACGTATAGTACGATGCACCCCCATAGGCAGAGAATATAGTATAATGCACCCCCATAAAAAAAATACAATATTCACCTCTCCTCCTTGTTCCCCGCACTGCTCCAAGTGCTTTGCACATCTCAGAACAGCGAGCGCCAAGTGATGACATCATCACGCCCGGTCAGCGTCTGCATCAAGGGACTGATGGGAGAGGGAGCGTCGTGCTCCCTCTCTCATCATTGAACTTGGGGTGACTGTCAGGGGGCCCAATGCTGGTACCGGGGGGCCCCCCTCCTGCTCAAGGACCCCATAGTGGCCGCCTGGCAGCGCAGGGACATCGAGTCTCTCTGCTCTGCCCCAGAGCGTAACTGTATCAGTGTGCTGCGCACGTCCCATACAGTTGCATTAGCATAGCTCCGGGTGGGCCCATGAGCGCGAGGGGCCCAGGACCACCGCCCCCTCTGTAGCTACTCTACTGGATGGAATGTGTTAATAATAAGCATTTGGTAATGGATGTGCTTATGAACTTGAAGTTGATGTTTATGTTTACTCTATCCCTTATTTCTGCCTCTCCATGAGAGGGCAGCAGCAGTTCAGGGGCAGGCACAGACATAAGGCCTCTGTGCAAGAATAGAATATGAGCCCATTCCAGTCCAATAATGTTTCTGTAACAAAAGCTGCCTGCTGCTTTGGAGTTACCCCCTTACGTCTTGGGCCCCTGTGTGACTGCACAGGTTGCATCAATGGCGTGTCCACCCCTGTAGCAGTTCATCTTCACAAGCTAGTTTAGAGAGAACTGGAAAGTCATGTAAGGGCCAGAGAGTGTTACCCCTCATGGACACACACTACAGCTTATTCTAAAAAGTCATCTGGAATGACAAGTATACTTTGAGGAGTACGTGAATTTAACTTTTTTTTTTATAAATTAATAATAAAAGTGGCAATAAGAAACTTTGCGATATATTTTATTTCAGAAAAAATCTTCTTTTCCCACAACAGACTCCTCCTTTGTTCTTGCACTGAGCATTGTCCCTTAAAGTGAACATTTCATCAAATTTTTCATGTTGAACTGGACACACAATGTTAAAGTGGCTACAGAACGGAATAAAACTTTTTTTGTTTGCTTATTTTTTAAATTTTGGCTTTTCAGTGTGGAGATATTAGCAATCTACGTACTTGGCACCTAGTGAGTTAACTTTGGTTTAAGTCCAACTGGGTGTTATCAGATAGTTTCTACTGGGGGCATGTACTTCTTCTCCCTGTATGAGTTGCCCAATCATAGACGAGAATTAGTTTTAAATGGGGTATGTTATTTCTTCTCCCTTTATGAGCTGGCCAATTATAGATGTGTACAGTTCTCCTTTTCCTACCTTTATTAAGTACTGTTAACTGATTGTTACATACTGTAAATGCTTTTTAGTATGTACAGAACCTAGAAACTAAGCGCTTATAGAATACATATTTTGCTATGCAAGACTATTTTTACAACAAGTCAAACTATAGTGATAAGATGGGTATATACACTGCTCAAAAAAATAAAGGGAACACTTAAACAACAGAATATAACTCCAAGTAAATCAAACTTCTGTGAAATCAAACTGTCCACTTAGGAAGCAACACTGATTGACTATCAATTTCACATGCTGTTGTGCAAATGGAATACACAATAGATGGAAATTATTGGCAATTATCAAGACACCCTCAATAAAGGATTGGTTCTGCAGGTGGGGACCACAGACTACATCTCAGTACCAATGCTTTCTGGCTGATGTTTTGGTCACTTTTGAATGTTGGTTGTGCTTTCACACTCGTGGTAGCATGAGACGGACTCTACAACCCACAGAAGTTGCTCAGGTAGTGCAGCTCATCCAGGATGGCATATCAATGCGAGCTGTGGCAAGAAGTTTTGCTGTGTCTGTCAACGTAGTGTCCAGAGGCTGGAGGCTCTACCAGGAGACAGGCCAGTACACCAGGAGACGTGGAGGGGGCTGTAGGTGGGAAACAACCCAGCAGCAGGACCGCTACCTCCGCCTTTGTGCAAGGAGGAACAAGAGGAGCACTGCCAGAGCCCTGCAAAATGACCTCCAGCAGGCCACAAATGTGAATATGTCTGCACAAACGGTTAGAAACCAACTCCATGAAGGTGGTATGAGGGCGCGACGTCCACAGATGGGGGTTGTGCTCACAGCCCAACACCATGCAGGACGCTTGGCATTTGCCACAGAACACCAGGATTGGCAAAGTCGCCACTGGCGCCATGTACTCTTCACAGATGAAAACAGGTTCACACTGAGTACATGTGACAAATGTGACAGAGTCTGGAGACGCCGTGGAGAGTGATCTGCTGCCTGCAACATCCTTCAGCATGACCGGTTTGGCAGTGGGTCAGTAATGGTGTGGGGTGGAATTTCTTTGGAGGGCCGCACAGCCCTCCATGTGCTCGCCAGAGGTAGCCTGACTGCCATTAGGTACCGAGATGCGATCCTCAGACTCTTTGTGAGACCATATGCTGGTGCGGTTGGCCCTGGGTTCCTCCTAATGCAGGAAATTGCCAGACCTCATGTGGCTGGAGTGTGTCAGCAGTTCCTGTAAGATGAAGGCATTGAAGCTATGGACTGGCCTGCCCGTTCCCCAGACCTGAATCCGATTGAGCACATCTGGGACATCATGTCTCGCTCCATCAACCAACGTCACGTTGCACCACAGACAATCCATGAGTTGGCGGATGCTTTAGTCCAGGTCTAGGAGGAGATCCCACAGGAGACCATCCGCAACCTCATCAGGAGCATGCCCAGGCGTTGTAGGGAGGTCATACAGGCACGTGGAGGCCACACACAGTACTGAACCTCATTTTGACTTGTTTTAAGGACATTACATCAAAGTTGGATCAGCCTGCAGTGTGTTTTTCCACTTTAATTTTGGGGGTGACTCCAAATCCAGGCCTCCATTGGTTAATAAATTTGATTTCCATTGATTATTTTTGTGTGATTTCGTTGTCAGCACATTCAAGTTTGTAGAGAACAAAGTATTCAATGAGAATATTTTCATTCATTCAGATCAAGGATGTGTTATTTGAGCGCTCCCTTTATTTTTTTGAGCAGTGTAGAAGACTTTCTATCTTGAATTAATGACATAGTGCTGTTCACCATTTTTGGCACTCCATTTTTTTCATAGACTGTACAATATTTTCAGAAACAAATGAAAATTTACCAAAGTTATATCCTATTAGTGGTCCAAAGTAATACAACAATAAAACATTGTTTTTCAACTTCCATGGTGCAATTTCAAAGAAAAAAACAGAATAAACAGCAATTGCAGCAATAAAGGCAGCCTTAATTAATACTTGGTTGCACACCCTTTGGCATTGATGACAGCCTCGAAATGTTTCTTGTAGCCATCTCTAAGCTTCTTGCACTTCTCAGCTGGAATTTTCTCCCACTCTTCCTTTGCAGTTTGTTCAAGCTCTTGAATGTTTGCAGGGTTCTTTTTCCCAATGGCAGATTTCAGCTCACTCCAAAGATTTTCAATGGGATTGAGGTCAGGACTCATTGCTGGCCATTTTAACAAAGTCCATTTTTTCTTTTTCAATCATTCCTGTGCACTTTTGGATGTGTGATTTGGGTCATTGTCTTGCTGGAGGACCCATGATCTTTGACTCAAACCAAGTTTTCTTACACTGGGCAGGACATTTCGCTCTAAAATCTCTTGATAATTCTGATTTCATGATTCCTGTGATACTTTCAAGGCCTCCAGCACCAGCCGCAGCAAAGCAACCCCACAGCATTATGGATCCTCCACCATGCTTAACTGTTGGTAAGGTGTTCTTTTTCTTATAAGCTTCATTGTGCTGCTGCTTTGCATTGCCAAAAAGCTCTATTTTTATTTCATCTGTCCACAAAACATTTTCCCAGCTGGATTGCGATTTGTCAAGGTACTCTTGAGCAAAGATCAGTCATTCTTTTTTATGTCTTTTCTGCAGCAATGGTTTCTTCCTTGGTCTTCGCCCATAAAGCTCTGCTTGGTTTAATGTGCGGCATATGGTACTTGTTGAAACCATGACTCCAGACTGTTCCAGGTTGACCTTCAGGTCTTTGGTGTTTGACGTGGTGTTTTTTTCCACCGTTTCCATTCGCACCAACCTTCGAAGACATCTCTTGTCGATTTTCCTCTTTCCCCCACGTCCAGGGAGGTTCTTGATGGTTCCATGCTTGGCAAACTTCTTAATAACATTGCGCACTGTTGAAACTGGGATACCAAGGTCTTTGGAGATGGCCTTATACCCTTTGGAAGTCTTGTATTTGCTAATAATATCAGTTCTGATGTCCTCAGACAGTTCCTTGGTCTTCACCATTGTGACAAAAGAACAGGGCCTACCATGTGGCTTTTTAAAACACTGAAGTCATCATTCTTGTAAAATTCATGCCATATGGGCACTAACAATTACAGATGAATCTCTTTTGTGATTTACCACAGGCGAGTCAAAATGCGTTTCCATATTCTATTTCCATACTAAATTAATGTAAAGGGTGCCAATACCAGTGTCACAGAAAGCTTTAGGTTTTTCTATTCACCCCCCCCCCCCCCACAATGTTTTTTGTTTTAAATTATTATTTATCATTTGCTCTTTTGTATTATACCAAAAAACTGTTTCACTTGATTCATTTTATTCAGGAGATATTCCACATTACTTACTTAAACTTCATGGCTGCCAATAACGATGAGCAGGACTGTAAGTAAGGCCTACATCTGGAATCATTTTCAGGATCAAAAATGTACCTAAAATTTTTTATCTGGAATTTATGGACTAATTTTCCTTTTAAGATGTATACAAAAAATGGGTACCAGCTCTCCCTGAACTCTTAACTATTATATGTGACAAATTAAGAAAAATAAGCCCATACACAAGCATATACTGCAAACATATACATTAGTGATTGGTAACAGTGACAACTGTATCGATGCCTGCCCTTCCTGTCTCTGCATCTGTTGCTGGGTGGCGCCTTGCTCTTGTTGCGGGCGACTGTTCTAGATCTGTGTCATCTGGGACATGTAGTTTCGTTGAAGTTGGTAGATTGAGTTACCATCTGTCAGTGTTTGCTCTCAGTTGTGTGGCCTGGGTGGGACTGCAAGCTATTTAAGCTCCTGAAATCCTGCAGTCCACTGTCAGCTATAATCTGACTCGCTACTGTGAATTTATGTGCCTTGCCAGTAGACAATCCTGATTTTGACCTCAGATAATTTTTTTGACTATTCTCCTTCTTTACAATTTTGTCTCTACACCAACCTCCTGGTTCTAACCCAACTACAGACCATTATCTTGCCTCTTGTTCGCTCGTTCGGACAGGAGCCCTCCTGTGGAAGCAATCCAGTGGACCAAATTGTAAGACTAGATCCCTGTATAGGGGTTAAAGGGTGAAGGCCGTGGCTCTTGTGGAATCTGCCAGACTTGGGTCAAGTCTGTCTAAGGTAGCTTTTTCGTGGCTGCAGCCTCTGACAGACGTAACAGTAACAAGTTTTGAGACATATATTTATATATAACTCTTGAAGGTGAAACACTAGTTGGTCTAGTTTTAGCATTTTCCCATATCCCAGTCTAGCTGGTGGTATTCTTATTTATGCATTATTATGCCACTGCACCTTGCACTATTTTTGCATCATGCTGTCATCTTCACACCACGTTCAGTATTGCTATCTTATGTATCGCCTACAGCTGTGCTTTTTTGATCATCATATTGCCTTATGAATTTTGGCATTTTTTTGCACTATTTCCACCATTCTGTCCTTTTTTTAATCAAGTCTTCTGCGATTCTTATTTATGAAATTGTGACTTAATAAAAGTTTGTGTGTGAGATTTATATGATCTACACTAGTTCTTGGATTGGAGTCTTTATGAATATGGCCTGTATGAGTTTTTGGGAGTCCACAAAGACTGGCTGTCTGACGAAAACATTTTCCTCATTCTAAACATTAAAAATAACTTGTTCTCATATACATTTTTGGTGTATAAAATGATATCTGGATAAAACCTTTCTTACATGTAAAACAATATCATGGCTTCTCCCTTGCATGACTTTTTAGATGTACAGAAAGATTTGATTTGTTGTTAAAACATTTCCCACATTCAGAACATGGAAATGGTTTCTCCCCTGTGTGAGTTCTCTCATGTATAGTAAGGCTTGATTTCTGGTGATAACTTATCCCACATTCAAAACATGAATATGGTCTCTCCCCTGTGTGTATTCTCTGATGTGTTGTGAGGTTTGATTTTGTGATAAAACATTTCCCACATTCTGAACATGAAAATGGTTTCTCCCCTGTGTGACTTCTCTGATGTGATATTAGTGTAGATTTATCTGTAAAACATTTCCCACATTCTGAACATGAAAATGGCTTCTCTCCTGTGTGAGTTCTCTGATGTTTAGCAAGGTCTGATTTCTGAAACCAACGTTTGCCACATTCAGAACATGAAAATGGTTTCTCTTCTATGTAACTTTTCTGATATTTAACTTGTGATTTTTGAGTAAAACATATCCCATCTTGTGAACTTGTAAGTGGCTTCTCCCCTGTGTGAATTCTCTGATGAGTAATAAGATCCGATTTCTGGGTAAAACATTTCCCACATTGAGGACATAAATATATCTTCTCCCCTATGTGACTTCTCTGATGTGCTGCAAGGTCTAATTGCTGGTTAAAACATTTCCCACATTCTGAACATGTAAATGGCTTCACCTCTGTGTGAATCACCTGATGTGTAATAAGTTCTGATTCGTCGCCAAAACATTTCTTGCATTCTGAACATGAATATGGCTTCTCCCCTGTGTGACCTCTCTCATTTTTAACAAGATTTGATTTCTGGTTAAAACACTTTTCACATTCAGACGATGAATATGGTTTCCAACCTGTCAACAAGTCAACACAAGTTGATTTTTGAGTGTAAAATTTGCCACATTCTGAACATAAATATAGTTTCTCCACTTTTTGAGTAGATAGTTCAACACCCAATCTGGTTCTGTGACTTTTTCTTTGATTAACAGTCTGTAATGAATCAGAAGACAGGACCAGTTGATGATTAGATGCTTTATCTTTCCAAACAAGAGCTGTTTGTATATCTGGGATAATGGCACGCGCTTCATATGTCTCTATTGTGATATCACCATCATGTGCTTTAAAATCTGAAGACATCACATGTTCCTCTGAGCTTCTGGTACAGTCATCTGCCAAAAATAAAACCAAGTTGCAGTTTTTATTTTTATTTTTATATAATATGACTTTAAAGGACCACTCCAGTGTATTTTTTGTTTCAGCGCTGGAGTGCTGCTAATAATCTAAGTTCCTGTCCTTAGTAATATACTTACCAGACGCTGTCTTCAGCTGTTCCCAGCACTGGTCCGGTCTTGGTTCGCCATCTTGTGACCGCAACTTCTGACTGACAGGAGATCAGAGGTAATGGCCACAGGCTCTCACTGTAAGTCTATGAGAGCCTCATTTTGTCTCTCCTAGACTTCCAATGAGTTGTAACTTCCAGATTGCTCCAGCAAACACTGGAGCCAACCGGCAGGTCACAATCTGTTGGAAAGTGACCACAGCGGTGTGGATAAAAAATGAAGACGGTGTTTGGTAAGTACTGTATCTAGGGGCAGAGAACTTAGATTAGAAGCAACACTCCAGCGCTGCAATTTAAAAAAAAAAAGCTGGAGTGGTGCTTTAAAAGGAACATGTCATGCCGGAAAATGCCATTTACCAGCAGATATTAGGTTAATCTGCAGGTAAATAGCATTAAAATCCTTCCTGCCTTACTGGAACCACAGCTACAGGAAGAAAATTAACTTATATTCGTTCTGTAGCCACTCTCTTTCAGTCACTGGGGCATACGTAGAGCGATTACAGTCTCCTCTCAATATACTGTGAGTAGGTTGTAATCAGTCCCTGGCACTTTGATTGACAGTTCGCTCTACACACAACAAGGAATGATTTTAATGCTATGTAGCTGCAAATTCTATGTCTGCAGGTAAATAACATTTTTCGACATGTCAGCTCCCTTTTAAAATGATATTTTATAACATGTCTCTCTCCCTCTCTAATACATATACATATATGCACACAGTGGTATGTAAAAGTTTAAGCAACCCTGGTTAGCCAGATGGATGACCCTGGCTGCTACATTATGGATGGACTGGAGAGGGGAAAGTCAAGTGAGGGGGAGGCTAATTAATAGAGAATTACAGTAGTCAAGGCGGGAGTGGATCAGGGCAACAGTGAGGGTTTTTGTTGTTTCCATGGTGAGAAAGGGGCAGATTCTAGAGATGTTCTTCAGGTGCAACCAACAAGAGTGGGCAAGAGAATGTATGTCGGTGGTGAAAGAAAGATTGGTGTCAAACACAACGCCCAGACAGCGAGCCTGCTGTCTCTCTTTCTTCATGTGTTCAATACTTTTTCTCTGGGTCATTTCTCGTTATTACACATAACTTAATTTATGGACATCTATGGTTTGATATATTTGCATATAGCAGAGCTATGTGTGTATGTAAATGTGCATGTAGTCGAGCTGTTTGTGTTTATATGTGTATATGTAGCAAAGTTGTGTGTGTATAATACACATTGCAGAAAGACACTAACTACAGATTTATTTATACCATATTCTACCCTAGTACATTAATATTAGTGGTAATGACCACTGTACTCCAACTGTGAAGTTTTAATTAATAGGAAAAATGTTCTTCCTATTTTCTGCTGTTTAAAACTGGGGGCTTCTTAGGTGTGTCTTTTAGTCTGAAAAATATGGTATGGTATATATGTTTGAATCGTCTTTTCCTAGTTTAAAAAGAAAGAAACAAAAAAAAATACATGGAAAGTTACCTGGTGATGTCAGAAGCCGGGGAACCTCCATCATGACGTCCTTGTACAGATCTTTGTGACTTTCTAAATACTCCCACTCCTCCATGGAGAAATGGACGGTGACATCCTGACACCTTATAGGAACCTAACACACACAATGATACTATCATCCCCCAGATCTCTTCGTAGCATTACTGTATAATGTCCCAGCATTCCCATCAGTGTCACCTCTCCAGTCAGCAGCTCAATCATCTTGTAGGTGAGTTCTAGGATCTTCTGCTGATTGATGTCCTCATGTATCAGGGGGTGAGGTGGAGGCCCCGTGATTGTGGTCAGAGGTCTTCCCCATGCCTCAGACACAGGGGCCCGACATCGCTGACTAGAGGTATTCTTCACCACTGTGTATTCCTGGTTATGGAGAGACACATTAAAAAATCTCACTACAGACATTGCCAGAGTCTTCATCTCTCCAGTTCTGACCATGAACTAGTTCCCAACAACCATACATGTAAGAAGTCAGAAGTTATTGAGAGAAGACAAGCATCTACCTTTTAGCTGGCTGTAAAAACAAAGCATTTGGATGGTCATCAACATTTTAAACACTCATCCCACAAAAAAACTATTACAGCTATTTATAATATTTGACTTTTCCATAAAACCTCTCACCTCTCCAGTAAGCCGGAAGAGGATCTCTAGGGTGAGGTGTAATATCTTCTCCACCATCTTGTCATTGTCCTTATTCATCCTTGATGGGTCAATCAGAAAAATTCTCTTATATAGAAGATCTCCACTGAAAGGATCTGTTATTTTAGGGACCTGAATGGGAGGACGATCAACTGATGTAACATCATAAAGATCTCATGTAATAACACCATTACAAGAGATAATAAGGGGAACATATGAGGAGATGAAAAGTAAAGATGTATTCATGATCTAAAGAACATGTAGATGACTTATTTTCTCTTATTTGCATTGAACATGATTTAAACATTTTATCTAGACATCTCATCCATGTCAGTGTCAAAATGATGTCACGTGAACTCAACAACCACTAGATGCATTGATAATGCCAATATGTACAGCATGTAATTGCTACAGACCAACACTTCTCAGACTGTGAAGGCTTTGGCATAACCAGGGGCTCCAGAGAAGAAACTTTCATTGGGTGTGAGACATATAGTCATGTAATTATGATGTCACCACATGTCCTCAAGCCTTTCTAGCATCAGAAACTGCACTGAACTATCAAGCCAGGTGTGAGTGCAACACAGAGAGTCACGCCAGGTGTGAATGCAACACAGAGGGGAAAGGGAGCCCAGACACTAGGGAAAGGGGGGGGGGAAGAGGTGACCTCCTAATCTGGACTAGCGTCACCCTGTCTCCCCCAAACGTCCCTATACAGCCTCCGCAGCTGTCGCCGATCACGTGCCTCGCCCTACTATCCCTGGCGTAAGGATAAAGCTGGGGGTTGAATGAGATGAGCACAAGTCAACCTCCGCTAGCACTCTAAAGACAAAAGGGGAAGACAACACAGGGAAATAATAACTTAGCTTTAGAAGAACTCCAACAGGGCACACGGCCTCAAGACTCCAGAGAGGACGTGATGCTGCTTCAGCCAAGTTCCAAGTAGAAATAAGTATAACTGGCGACGCCCACCTAGACACACCAGGGATACATATACCCAGACTAAAGGGAGGTAGTTGCTGGGTCCTAAACACAGCCTCCTATCTAGGCAGCTGTCCGCATAGCCAAATGTGGAGACCTCCTGCAAACCACTGCATGGCGACTGTCTGTCACCTCTGTCACACCCGTGACATGAACATGCAAGGTTCTAATGACCTATTGTGACAAGATGATCATCTAACCATAGGACCCAGCGCAAGTCTAGAAGCTACAGAAGAGTTGCCGAGGATCAAATAGACTAGAGATCTTGGCTGACATTCTCCTTCCACATCTATCAACATCGCCCAGTATTGGAAGGATGAGAATAGGCAAAGTGGGAGACGAGTGCAAATACACCTGGCTTACACTGCATTAGTTAGGGCTCATGCAGACGTCCGTGCCGTTCGGCCTGAGCATGAAACGATAATGCATGGAATGGCCATGGCTCTCTTGACCCTAGAAAGACAACTTCATATATTTCTATAAGGCTGCCACACTCGGGTTGTCCTGTATACTGTGGTCCGAGATTGAATAGAGATCACAGACAAAAAATATATCCTTACCAACACCAGGTCAGATTTCCAATACACAGGATACGGCAGACCCCATGACAAAGGTCGGGACGGCACAGGTGAAAAATTCTGATGGCACAACCACTCACAAACCTACCAATTCATGGAGGTGATGGTTGCTTAGTATTAAAAATATACACAAATGGGGCTTGCATAGGGCACAAGTCACACAGGTACGTGTGATGAACAATGTCTGGCTTACAGCCTATTGATGACGCCCACACTATTCGATCAGGTGGGCTGCCCAGCACTATATAAGAAGAAAGTGATGCGAATATGCCAGTGATCTAAAGTGCTAGGGTGATGGATGGGGATAAAAAACCGCTGAATAAGACAGTGGTAAATGGTCAATTAAGACCTTTTATTAGAAAACCTTGTATAATCCACAACGCGTTTCGACAGCACGCAGGCCGTCTTCATCAGGTGATACAAGGGGGTAGGCTTAGAAAGTTTAAAAAGGGTCCAAGAGAAACTGATTGGACCATCAATTAATGACATAAAAACAAGACAATTAACCCCTTATATTAAGATTAAAAACAGATAAAAGACTTCAACATTTAAACAACATAATCAAATAACCCTAAATAATAACCACAAATTTATAATTAAACAAACAAATATCCCCAAAGAATATATAAACAAAATGCTAAATAATAATAAATAATAAAATTATTATCGTAACCGGGGATTGCCAGCCAGTCTCCCATGCCGGTACTTGCCCAGCCACAAGCTGTATAGCGGCTGCAATCTGACAAGGGCAGGCACATCCAGCTTAGAATGGCCGTTGACAATAAATACCCTAAAAAACTATAACATTTATGAAAATTTATTTTGCCACGTTCTCCATAGTGAGATTGTGGCCTTCGGGTGCTAATGTCCCCAATTTTGAAAATCCCAAAACTTTTTTTGATAAGATTCGATAAGCAATGTGATTCGTTTTTGTCTATTTGGTCAATAATTTTAAGGGTCATCTTATGATGTACAGCATTAAAATGTTTAGAAAGACTATGCATTAGATACCCGTTCCGAATATTTTGCCTGTGCTTATTCAAACGGGCATGCGTAGTTTGCACAGTGCGGCCCACATACTGTAGGCCACATATGCATTCTAAAAGATAAACCACATAAGTGGATTGACATGTTAATCTATGTTTAATCAAAAAACTTTCCCCAGTCGTATTAGATGTAAAATTTAGTGCTCCATCAACGATACTGTGACAACATAAACATCTGGGGCTGCGACATTGGTAACAGCCCATATTACCAATATTAGATTCATGTGCCGTAACTGTCTTAATAGTCGAGTTACTAGGTGCCACAAGATTTTGTAGACTCCTATTCTTCCTATAAATGACCATTGGCTTCTCAGGGAGAGTGTTGGACAGCATTGGATCAGCTCTTAAAATATACCAATATTTCTGTAATAGTTTATATATAGTATTGCGTGGTTGGCAAAAAGTTGTTACCAAACTCCACCGCGAAATATCATTAGATATCTCATACGACTGGGGAAAGTTTTTTGATTAAACATAGATTAACATGTCAATCCACTTATGTGGTTTATCTTTTAGAATGCACATGTGGCCTACAGTATGTGGGCCGCACTGTGCAAACTATGCATGCCTGTTTGAATAAGCATAGGCAAAATATTTGGAACGGGTATCTAATGCATAGTCTTTCTAAACATTTTAATGCTGTACATCATAGGGATCCCAATAAGATGACCCCTAAAATTATTGACCAAATAGACAAAAAGTAATCACATTGCTTATCGAAAAAGAAAGTTTTTGAATTTCAAATTGGGGACATTAGCACCCGAAGGCCACAATCTCACTATGGAGAATGTGGCAAAATAAATTTTGATAAATTTTATAATGTTATAGTTTTTTAGGGTATTTATGGTCAACGGCCATTCTAAGCTGAATGTACCTGCCCTCGTTAGATTGCAGCCGCTATACAGCTTGTGGCTGGGCAAGTACCGCCATGGGAGACTGGCTGGGAATCCCCGGTTACGATAATAATTTTATTATTATTTAGTATTTTGTTTATATATTCTTTGGGGATATTTGTTTAATTATAAATTTGTGGTTATTATTTAGGGTTATTTGATTATGTTGTTTAAATGTTGAAGTCTTTTATCTGTTTTTAATCTTAATATAAGGGGTTAATTGTCTTGTTTTTATGTCATTAATTGATGGTCCAATCAGTTTCTCTTGGACCCTTTTTAAACTTTCCAAGCCTAACCCCTTGTATCACCTGATGAAGACGGCCTGCGTGCTGTCGAAACGCGTTGTGGATTATACAAGGATTTCTAATAAAAGATCTCAATTGACCATTTACCCCTGTCTTATTCAGCGTTTTTTTATCCCCATCCA
The DNA here is from genome assembly GCF_046119375.1 of Phyllobates terribilis. NCBI lineage: Eukaryota > Metazoa > Chordata > Amphibia > Anura > Dendrobatidae > Phyllobates > Phyllobates terribilis. Next base: position 47,450,787 of record NW_027362765.1, read on the forward strand.
TCACCCTAGCGCTTAAGATCACTGGCATACTCTCATTACTTTCTACTGTTTGTCCCTTTGGGACCGCTGGTGGAGCTGCTTTGGGTTTTGTTTAATATCACTTACTATTTTGGAGGAGCTAAGTGACATTTCCATTCACCGCTGTTGCAAAGACCTGCCTACACGCCGTCTAGGACCTGCATCACATGGTAACTCACGTGACAAACCAGGAAGTGTTTGGGGAGCGGCACATCAACCGGCTGGGCTCCTTTGCATCTCCAGCCAGACAACACGGCATTCAGGCTTTTACCGTAGTTGTGCAAGGGTGCGCAACCTTCGGAGTGAGTGGCCTTTTGGCCCCCAATTACTTTTCATTTAATCACAGGTGTCCTCACATTGCGCCCCTGTTTCTCTTTTTGTCTTTCTATGTCAGCACTATATAAGGACAGACACCCCAGAACACCCAACCAACACTAAAGGGCCTGGCTGCAATGTGCCAGAAAATGTGCACTAAAAATCTGTAAAAATAATGACTCAAAGAAGTAATCAATTCTTGAAGAAACGCGTAGGCCTTTATCTCACAGTGACAATACTAAACAACGATGTTAGTTAGCCCTGTACTAACAATGATAGGTGATACTCTTAACTAGATTGCCTTTTACCAGACAATAGTGTGATCCATTAGTGGGTTTAGAAATAGTCTCACAACTGAGACTGTCTGAGCAGAGAACAAATAAGATAATAACTATCAATCATTTGTTTTAAAAAATAAGGAACAATTAACAGTGGATATAATCATCCAGATATTAATCTGGTAATTGCGTGAGATAACTGTGAGCTAACTGTCCCATTGGTTATACTAATGTGACACTAGTCACTACTCGGATTAGCTGTAAGGCAGAGTGGTCAAGAGGTCCAAGGTCAAAAGCTAGGAATGTAAATCAAAGACAGAAGGATAAGACAAACAGATAGTTGTGGGCAAAGTTCGGGGTCTGGTAACTAAAGTCAGAATACCTCAAAAGCACAAAGGGTTATACAAACGGGTAGTCGAAAGGAAAATCTAAGGCCTGGCAACAAAAGATCAGAATATCAAAATACAGCCTAAGCACACCACTGAGCTGTGGAAAACACCTGAAGAAACCCACTACACTGACAGCCTGACACGCTCCTGCTATCCATAGAGCGGCTGAGCTGTCACTCACAGCACTGACAGTCTGACACGTCCCAGCTATCCATAGGGCGGCTGAGCCATCACTGACAGTCTGACACGCCCCTGCTATCTATAAGGTGGCTGAGCTGCCACTCACAGCACTGACAGCCCGACCCGCCCCTGCTATCTATAAAGTGGCTAAGCTGTCACTCACAGCACTGACAGCCCGATATGCCCCTGCTATCCATAGGGCGGCTGAGCTGTCACTCACAGCGTCCCTATGTTCCTAGGACACAGCGAGTGGCGGAATTGTGATAACTGACTAATTATTACAGGACTTATCATGGGGCATGCTGTATCCTTCTAGTGTATTGGTAATCTGACCTGGTGTTGGTAAGGATATATTTTTTTCTGTGATTTTTTTTTTTAGTACATCACAGTAGCTATGATGAGAGCAACATTTCTACAAATCTCTTTCACAAGTATTTTGAAAGTTTTAATATTTATAAAAACTATTTTTTTAGCTCTCCTCTAAGGGATTTAGAGAACATACTACAATTGCTTTTTATATATGCTGTCCCCTCCTGGTTACCAGCACACACCCCTGCTTTCTGGTATGAGCACTGCCTGTTGGTGGAGCCTCCACCCCTCAATGTGACATCAACCCTCTCAGGAGCAGCTCTAGTCTATACATGACCCTGAATGGCGGAGGAGGGATCTTTTGGTTCCCTGACCCATCCCTATATTCAGCTACATGGCACAGCTCCCAAAATCCAGTGCGCTTGGGATGTATGCATGATATACTCAAGAGAGAACTGTAAGCGCTGCTCTGGGGGAAGGGGGCACTATCTCTGGGAATGGAGGGGTTAATGCCCCCTGTATACATGAGCACATCCAGAATTATATTACTGTACATATACACATGGCAGAACTGGGGGAAGGAGACACTATCTCCAGGAATGGAGGGGTTAATGCCCCCTGTATACATGAGCACATCCAGAGTTATATTACTGTACATATACACATGGCAGAACTGGGGGAAGGAGACACTATCTCCAGGAATGGAGGGGTTAATGCCCCCTGTATACATAAGCACCTCCAGCGTTATATTACTGCACATATACACATGGCAGAACTGGAGTAAGGGGGCACTATCTCCGGGAATAGGGGTTAATGTCCTCTGTATACAACAGCACATCTAGCGTTATATTACTGTACATATACACATGGCAGAACTGGGGGGAAGGGGGGCACTATCTCCGGGAATGGAGGGGTTAATGTCCCCTGTATACATGGGCACATCCAGCGTTATATTACTGTACATATACACATGGCAGAACTGGAGGAAGGGGGGCACTATCTCTGGGAATGGAGGGGTTAATGTGCCCTGTATACATGAGCACATCCAGTGTTATATTACTGTACATATACACATGGCAGAACTGGGGGAAGGGGGGCACTATCTCCAGGAATGGAGGAGTTAATGTCCCCTGTATACAGTGCCTACAAGTAGTATTCAACCCCCTGCAGATTTAGCTCGTTGACACATGCGGAATTAACTTGGCATTGTGACATTTGTACTGTAGATCAGCCTGGAAGTGGGAAATGCACTGCAGCAAATTTTGTTTTTGTTTTTTTTTTTTGTTTTTTTTTTAAAACGTTAAAAGTTAATTCAGAGTGTCATTTATTATTCAACCCCTCAAACCACAAGAATTCTGTTTGGTCCCCCTAAAGTATTAAGAAGTAGTTCAGGCACCGAGAATAATGAGCTTCACATGTGTGGATTAAAGATCTCTTTTGCCAGCCTTTTCTGACTATTTAAGACCCTCCCCAAACTTGTGAACAGCACTCAGACATGGTCAACATGGGAAAGACAAAGGAGCATTCCAAGGCCATCAGAGACAATATCGTGGAGGGTCACAAGGCTGGCAAGGGGTACAAAACCCTTTCCAAGGAGTTGGGCCTACCTGTCTCCACTGTTGGGAGCATCATCCGTAAGTGGAAGGCTTATGGAACTACTGTTAGCCTTCCACGGCCAGGACAGCCTTTGAAAGTGTCCTCCCGTGCCGAGGCCAGGCTTGTCCGAAGAGTCAAGGCTAACCCAAGGACAACAAGGAAGGAGCTCCGGGAAGATCTCATGGCAGTGGGGACATTGGTTTCAGTCAATACTATAAGTAACGTACTCCACCGCAATGGTCTCCGTTCCAGACGAGCCCGTAAGGTACCTTTACTTTCAAAGCGTCATGTCAAGGCTCGTCTACAGTTTGCTCATGATCACTTGGAGGACTCTGAGACAGACTGGTTCAAGGTTCTATGGTCTGATGAGACCAAGATCGAGATCTTTGGTGCCAACCACACACGTGACGTTTGGAGACTGGATGGCACTGCATACGACCCCAAGAATACCATCCCTACAGTCAAGCATGGTGGTGGCAGCATCATGCTGTGGGGCTGTTTCTCAGCCAAGGGGCCTGGCCATCTGGTCCGCATCCATGGGAAGATGAATAGCACGGCCTACCTGGAGATTTTGGCTAAGAACCTCCGCTCCTCCATCAAGGATCTTAAGATGGGTCGTAATTTCATCTTCCAACAAGACAACGACCCAAAGCACACAGCCAAGAAAACCAAGGCCTGGTTCAAGAGGGAAAAAGTCAAGGTGTTGGAGTGGCCTAGTCAGTCTCCTGACCTTAACCCAATTGAAAACTTGTGGAAGGAGCTCAAGAATAAAGTCCACATGAGACACCCAAAGAACCTAGATAACTTGGAGAAGATCTGCATGGAGGAGTGGGCCAAGATAACTCCACAGACCTGTGCCGGCCTGATCAGGTCTTATAAAAGACGATTATTAGCTGTAATTGCAAACAAGGGTTATTCCACAAAATATTAAACATAGGGGTTGAATAATAATTGACCCACACTTTTATGTTTAAAATTTAATAAAATTCAACTGAGCAACATAACTTTTTGGTTTGTAAGATTTATGCTTCTGTTCATAAAACCTACTCTCGTTTGCAGTTTGAAGGCTCTAACTTATTTGCATCTTATCAAACCAGCTAAATCTGCAGGGGGTTGAATACTACTTGTAGGCACTGTACATGAGCACATCTAGCGTTATATTACTGTACATATACACATGGCAGAACTGGGGGGAAGGGGAGCACTATCTCCGGGAATGGAGGGGTTAATGTCCCCTGTATACATGAGCACATCCAGCGTTATATTACTGTACATATACACATGGCAGAACTGGGGGAAGGGGGCACTATATCTGGGAATGGAGGGGTTAATACCCCCTGTATACATGAGCAAATCCAGGGTTATATTATTGTACATATACACATGGCAGAACTGGGAGAGGGGGGCACGATCTCCGGGAATGTAGGGGTTAATGTCCCCTGTATACATGAGCACATCCAGCGTTATATTACTGTACATATACACATGGCAGAACTGGGGGAAGGGGGCACTATATCTGGGAATGGAGGGGTTAATACCCCCTGTATACATGAGCACATCCAGGGTTATATTATTGTACATATACACATGGCAGAACTGGGGGAAGGGGGGCACTATCTCCGGGAATTGAGGGGTTAATGCCCCCTGAATACATGATCACATCCAGCGTTATATTACTGTACATATACACATGGCAGAACTGGGGGAAGGGGGGCACTATCTCCGGGAATGGAGGGGTTAATGTTCCCTGTATACATGAGCACATCCAGCGTTATATTACTGTACATATACACATGGCAGAACTGGGAGAGGGGGGCATTATCTCCGGGAATGGAGGGGTTAATGTCCCCTGTATATGTAGCACCCTGAGGATTCGGCTGCTACAGGGGTATTGCACCTCAACCCAGAGGTGTGATATTCCACTCCCGGGTAAGGAAGGAGTGTGGAACTGAGCTCAGATAGACTGCATGCACTACATACATCCCATTCCAGAGGAGCAGGCCGACGGTACTCCCACTTAGAAATGTGCAGGTACAACCGAGCCTGTTCCTGGCTGGAGTGGGAGGGGGGTGGTACATCCCATGTAGTGTAGGGGCAGATAGGGGGAGCAGTCTGGGTAGTGATAGGAGCTCATTGGGTGCTGGTCACCTGAGCTCACACATAGAGGGATATATAAGGAGGGCACCAACTTAGATCAGGGTCAGACGCTGAGAACAAGTCAGTTGGAGAGGAGAGAGAAGGAAACAGCAGCCCTGGAGAGAGAGAGAGAGAGAGAGAGTGGAGCAGAGAAAGACCCAGAGGGGAAGACTGAAGGGACCCAAGAACCCAAATTAGAGCACCGGGTGAGGAGTCAGCAAGAGGGTACCGGAACCCAAGCTGGTGGGGGCAAAGACATTCCCCAGCCAGAGACCGGAGACCGTGGGCAGTGTCTGTCACGGTCACCCACCACATTCACCCCGAAGGCACACCACATGAAGGGTCAGGGAACCCAGGGCCAAGGGTGTCCCAAAAGAAGGCCCGAGGGAGCTGGACCTAGGTGAATCACTGGTGGGGACGGCTGAAGAAAGGACAGAGGGAGAGCTCAGGGCCACGCTCTGGACTTGTTTGGGGGTTGGCCGGATCCAGGACCTGGTGGACGCAGCACGGCTCGGGTGGTCACTAGCAGCTGGAGTGACCAGTACAACATCAGCAGTAAGTAAACACCCTTAACTGCACAACCCGAGTCGGTCTTCATTGCCGGCTGCATCGCACCACCACAACCCCCATCCTCTGCGCCTGTCCCCTCTGAGGCTATACCCCTCCCGTTGGGGGTTATCTCACCAAGCTGCGCACCCACCATCAGCCTCAGCGGACCCTGCAGCAGCGGCGGCCACAGTGACCGCATCACAACGGGTGGCGTAGTCGACACAAAAGAACTTTAGTAACATCTGTAAAGCTGCCACATAACACTTAGCTTGACGCCCTGGGCACGGGACCGGGTCACAGCCGCTCGGAGACTACAACCCCCCCCATCTGATCCGGTGCCGGGTATTCCCCTCAAAAAGGAATATGTCCCAGGGGGCGCGTCATATACATGAGCACATCCAGCGTTATATTACTGTACATATACACGACTGAACTGGGGGAAGGGGGCACTATCTCCGGGAATGGAGGGGTTAATGTCCCCTGTATACATGAGTACATCCAGTGTTATATTACTGTACATATACACATGGCAGAACTGGGGGAAGGGGGCACTATCTCCGGGAATGGAGGGGTTAATACCCCCTGTATACATGATCACATCCAGCGTTATATTACTGTACATATACACATGGCAGAACTGGGGAAAGGGGGCACTATATCCGGGAATGGAGGGGTTAATGCCCCCTGTACCCAGTAATGGGGGACTCCACATACCTCCACCTGCAGAGCCGCCACCACATATATGGCTGTTCTGTGCGCACAGGACCTGTGATGAGGTCACAGGAGGGGAGGAGTCAGGGGTCACATGATCAGGGGCCTCAGTGGATGCAGGACTCTGCTGTGCTGGTTGTCATGGTGCTGGATGAGGTGAAGGTTATGTGTGGCGTCAGGAGGGGTTTACAGTGTGGATGTAGCAGAGCCGCGTGTGTACGAGGTGTACGGAGCAGAACCGTGTGTGTACGAGGTGTACGGAGCGGAGCCGCGCGTGTACGAGGTGTACGGAGCAGAGCCACGTGTGTACGAGGTGTACGGAGTGGAGCCGTGTGTGTACGAGGTGTACGGAGCGGAGCCGCGTGTGTACGAGGTGTACGGAGCGGAGCCGCGTGTGTACGAGGTGTACGGAGCGGAGCCGCGTGTACGAGGTGTACAGAGCAGAGCCACGTGTGTGCGAGGTGTACGGAGCAGAGCCACGTGTGTGCGAGGTGTATGGAGCGGAGCCGCGTCTGTACGAGGTGTACGGAGCGGAGCCACGTGTGTACGAGGTGTCCGGAGCGGAGCCGCGTGTGTAAGACGTGTGTGGAGCGGAGCCGCGTGTGTACGAGGTGTACGGAGCGGAGCCGCGTGTGTACGAGGTGTACGGAGCGGAGCCGCGTGTGTACGAGGTGTACGGAGCTGAGCCGCGTGTGTACGAGGTGTACGGAGCTGAGCCGCGTGTGTACGAGGTGTACGGAGCTGAGCCGCCTGTGTACGAGGTGTACGGAGCGGAGCCGCCTGTGTACGAGGTGTACGGAGCGGAGCCGCGTGTGTACGAGGTGTACGGAGCGGAGCCGCGTGTGTACGAGGTGTACGGAGCGGAGCCGCGTGTGTACGAGGTGTACGGAGCGGAGCCGCGTGTGTACGAGGTGTACGGAGCTGAGCCGCGTGTGTACGAGGTGTACGGAGCTGAGCCGCGTGTGTACGAGGTGTACGGAGCTGAGCCGCGTGTGTACGAGGTGTACGGAGCTGAGCCGCGTGTGTACGAGGTGTACGGAGCTGAGCCGCGTGTGTACGAGGTGTACGGAGCTGAGCCGCGTGTGTACGAGGTGTACGGAGCTGAGCCGCGTGTGTACGAGGTGTACGGAGCTGAGCCGCGTGTGTACGAGGTGTACGGAGCTGAGCCGCGTGTGTACGAGGTGTACGGAGCTGAGCCGCGTGTGTACGAGGTGTACGGAGCTGAGCCGCGTGTGTACGAGGTGTACGGAGCTGAGCCGCGTGTGTACGAGGTGTACGGAGCTGAGCCGCGTGTGTACGAGGTGTACGGAGCTGAGCCGCGTGTGTACGAGGTGTACGGAGCTGAGCCGCGTGTGTACGAGGTGTACGGAGCTGAGCCGCGTGTGTACGAGGTGTACGGAGCTGAGCCGCGTGTGTACGAGGTGTACGGAGCTGAGCCGCGTGTGTACGAGGTGTACGGAGCTGAGCCGCGTGTGTACGAGGTGTACGGAGCTGAGCCGCGTGTGTACGAGGTGTACGGAGCTGAGCCGCGTGTGTACGAGGTGTACGGAGCTGAGCCGCGTGTGTACGAGGTGTACGGAGCTGAGCCGCGTGTGTACGAGGTGTACGGAGCTGAGCCGCGTGTGTACGAGGTGTACGGAGCTGAGCCGCGTGTGTACGAGGTGTACGGAGCTGAGCCGCGTGTGTACGAGGTGTACGGAGCTGAGCCGCGTGTGTACGAGGTGTACGGAGCTGAGCCGCGTGTGTACGAGGTGTACGGAGCTGAGCCGCGTGTGTACGAGGTGTACGGAGCTGAGCCGCGTGTGTACGAGGTGTACGGAGCTGAGCCGCGTGTGTACGAGGTGTACGGAGCTGAGCCGCGTGTGTACGAGGTGTACGGAGCTGAGCCGCGTGTGTACGAGGTGTACGGAGCTGAGCCGCGTGTGTACGAGGTGTACGGAGCTGAGCCGCGTGTGTACGAGGTGTACGGAGCTGAGCCGCGTGTGTACGAGGTGTACGGAGCTGAGCCGCGTGTGTACGAGGTGTACGGAGCTGAGCCGCGTGTGTACGAGGTGTACGGAGCTGAGCCGCGTGTGTACGAGGTGTACGGAGCTGAGCCGCGTGTGTACGAGGTGTACGGAGCTGAGCCGCGTGTGTACGAGGTGTACGGAGCTGAGCCGCGTGTGTACGAGGTGTACGGAGCTGAGCCGCCTGTGTACGAGGTGTACGGAGCGGAGCCGCGTGTGTACGAGGTGTACGGAGCGGAGCCGCGTGTGTACGAGGTGTACGGAGCGGAGCCGCGTGTGTACGAGGTGTACGGAGCGGAGCCGCGTGTGTACGAGGTGTACGGAGCGGAGCCATGTGGGTACGAGGTGTACGGAGCGGAGCCGCGTGCGTACAAGGTGTACGGAGCGGAGCCGCGTGCGTACGAGGTGTATGGAGCGGAGCCGCATGTGTATGAGGTGTACGGAACAGAGCTGTGTGTATGATGTGTACTGAGCGGAGCTATGTGTGTACGGAGTGGAGCCTTGTGTGTTTATGGAGTGCAGCCATGGTTACGACACGTTCAGATTGGAATCACGTGTACGATGTCGTACACATGTGGCTCTGCTATATACAGAGCATGCCGTGTGCAGAGCATTCCGTGTGTTGAAGAGGTGAGCAGAGCTGCGTGTGTATGAGCGGAGCAGAACCGTCTTTATGATGTGCATGTAATGTCACATGTATTGGACCTATAACTCTGTGCACACAGAAGAGCGAGGTGTCTGATATGTGTGAAGCAGAAACGTGTTATGTGTACTGTGCCAGTATCAGATCCGTCCTTCTGTCTAGAGATGAAAGTTTCTTTTACATCTTACAGCAGCACAAGATATAGAAACACCAACAGTGCTTCCTATTACTGCATGCACAGCGCTTGCTCAGCATTGTGTATACTGTGATCAAGAAGGCAGAAACAGTAATAAACCATCCCTGCCTTCTCAGTGGGGAGTCTGGCTGTGTCCGTGTTAAATATTAATTATGGATATTCATTTCATTCTTAATTCTGAGTTCTGTAGATTGCATCAGACATCGTTTCTAGCCATGCGCTATTTGTGTGTGTATTTTTAGTTCACTACCATATACGGAATGACCGGCCTATAAAAGCCCATGTTAGAGTCAGGGAGGTCTCTTGCCATTCCACAGGACACAGGACGAGGATTTGTGTGTAAGCCAGCTGCCTATGTAGGCCCGGACACATGGTGTCATCCGGACACACGTGCTGGATCCCAGGGAAAGATGGGTGAATCTCAACTATTAAGCTAATTATGCACAAATGGACAATCATTCTGTTACTATCTAATTATTGTTTGTACCTTTTGCAATAATTCTTTTTAATGGACAATCCAAGAATAAATAGATACATTCTTTTATAAGAAAATCTTGATATTGATACTTTGCGAAGTCATCGATAGAGAAAAATAATACAGAAAGGAGTATTATGTAACATTGGTGAGCCTAGCCAGTCCTGATTTTTCGTGTTTTTAAGTGAATTTCCTTCTTGAACAAAGGGGGGAGAGAAAAGACGAGACGAGCTGAACAGCTGTTGTTCACGTGTCAGGAAATCCACTAACTTGTCACAAGAATCACAAAGAACCTACAGATTGAGGACTGACAGGAACCAGAGGTACTACAAGGATCATATCAGACGAACTGAGCATAGTACGTGCTGATCAGAAGCTAAGAAATCTGAAGGTAAGCAAAATATGGATATAATTTCTTCTTTTGCTAAACAAAGTAAGATTACATTCAAAGTTAATGAAGGAAATGACTTAGATGTTTTGTGGCTTAGTCTATATAGAGAATGTGAATTGCACAATTTACAGTTAACTTCTAAATTGGTAAATAGAGAGAAACACAAATTTAGAAATATTCTACATTTTGTACATGTATTTCATTGTCGGGTGCTTGAAAAGTCTAAGCAGGACAATTGTGTAGAAATAGTGTCAAATGGTGATACTGATTCTGACTGTAATGTGGAAATTGAGCAAAATGCAAGACACGTGTCTGTAACTGAAGGTGACCTTGGGTCTGATGAAGAGACGGACATACAAAAAACTGACATGGGAGGAGACATGATTGACATACGAGAAACTGACATATTAGGTGATTTGGGAGGAGACATGAGTGACATAGGAGGAGCTGACGTACAAGGGTCACTAAAAATAGCAGAGAACTTAGGAGCTACCGAGGCCCAACTTCAAATTAAAATGAGGAAAAATTTGCTAAAATTATACAAAATCATGCCAAAATATGATGTCAAAATCCATGTCTGTAGAAATTCAGAGATATTTGAGAACTTTGCTGATAAGTTTGATTTATCCAATGAGGAGAGGAATCAATTATTTAAAATATGGATTCCTGTGACATTTTCCAGACGTTTAAATTTAATGCCCTGTGAAAATGACTTTCCTAATGAATGGAAAAATGATTCGGACAGATTAAAATATTTGATTTATTGTGCCACGAAGGATTTCCCCAACATAGATGACCTACAAAAATTAAGGATTGATAGGAAAGAATGTACATATACATTCATGTCCATATTTGAACGGTTGTACAAAGCTCTCATCAAAAATGGAAAATTACAACAAATGATAACCACTTTTGTACAAAAATTCAAATTCTTAAATCCAGTATCTCGAGTTATTGCGTCACAAAAAGATCTCTATTTAAATGTGCGCAGTTGCTGGATTTTATTAGAAAACATGAGAATTGTGAAAAGGAAATAAATCGAGCTAAATTTATAAAACCAGAAAAGGTAAAATCTTCTCAAAAGCCAATATCATACTCTCCTAGAATGAGTTATCCTCGAAATGAAATCTATGAAATACGCAGCAGATTTCATATATGTTATAAGCCATATCAGATGATTCAAAAGTCAATTTCTTCACAGAAAGAGTTAAAAATTCAAAGCTGTGACTTCTCCCTAGAAAGGAAAATGGCCGAAATTGACAGACAGAGACAGGTGAGACGACCAGATGAGAGTGACGTCATGGAATGTAGACAGAAGAACAGGCAGTTATCTGAGCTTTTGAAGGATAGAAAGATGTATTTTCTAAATAGGGCGTTTCTGGAGATTTTTGACAGAGACAGAAGATTTGGTTTAGGGAGTGGCTAAGAAAAAACTGTAATTATATGTTGTATCAAAGTGTTATACAAAGTATCATTAGTTATTTATTATTTTATACAGTAAAATTGTGCAGTTACATAGTGTCTGCTAGTTCATATGGGTATATATATATATATATATATATATATATATATATATATATATATATATATATATATATATATATATATATATATATATATATATATATATATATATATATATATATATATATATATATATTACAGACCAAAAGTTTGGACACACCTCATTTAAAGATTTTTCTGTATTTTCATAACTATGAAAATTGTACATTCACACTGAAGGCATCAAAACTATGAATTAACACGTGGAATTATATACTTAACAAAAAAGTGTGAAACAATTGAAAATATGTCTTATATTCTAGGTTCTTCAAAGTAGCCACCTTTTGCTTTGATGACTGCTTTGCGCACTCTTGGCATTCTCTTGATGAGCTTCAAGAGGTAGTCACCGGAAATGGTTTTCACTTCACAGGTGTGCCCTGTCAGGTTTAATAAGTGGGATTTCTTGCCTTATAAATGGGGTTGGGACCATCAGTTGTGTTGTGCAGAAGTCTGGTGGATACACAGCTGATAGTCCTACTGAATAGACTGTTAGAATTTGTATTATGGCAAGAAGCGCAAGCAGGGGACAATGATGAGGGCAGTGTTCAGCACCCGGCGCTTGGGAACAATGCTAACTGTACCGCTGATTCCCACATGTGATCCTAATGCAGCACACAGTTGCCACACGTGTGCCATACAGGTGAACTTGGCCATGGATATCTCCAATACTGGTTTTTCCATTACTGGAAATATCCGGATGTGTGAAAGAAACCTAAGAGAGAGCACAGTCATAGCTACACTCACAATACATACTGCTGAGAGCACTCATGTAGCTGTTCTTACTCAGGGTACTGTGTGGCTCACCTAAACGATACACCTCTTTGAGCTAAATCTGTTTGTTGGTCTAACCCACTGTGGAATATGGCCAGAGGACCATAAAGTACAAACCGTGCTGTCTGGATCACCTGTGTGACATTTCCCTTTAAAGAGGTCTCTGCTGGGGGTTCTAACTCACTGAAGGAAGTGGACAGAGCCCCTGTAGATAGTTAAATGTGCAATGCGTCCTCTAGAGAGAACGCTTAGCGAGTCTGTCATGCTTAGGGAGAGGTCAGAGTGCTATATCACTTCTGCAATTTGAGCCACCTTACCTACTGTGGGAGGTGGTCCAAATAGCGTCCGGGTTGCAGGTACAACTATGAAATTTGCACAGATGTGAGATCTTTATTGGAGGGTCTGATTCACGCTGGAAAATAGAGTAACTCTGGGTTGAAGGGTCCTCTGTGGACTTCTCCTGGCTTCATAGTATCAGTTGGTGGGTCTAACCTACTCTGGGACATGGTCAGAGTCCTAGGGATAGAGAGGAAATTGTTAAATGTTTCACCAGGATTATGACACCAAGGCATATTTAGGAGAGAGCGTGCTCTCAAATGTTTACAGAGAGATTGACGGTTGCCAGCATTGAAAATCATCATGGATTAAATTATGGAAACCTGCACTTTCATGAGTGTAACCAGGGCAAACTATGTTTGGACCTGATAGGAGCCATAACGACAGACAAGATAGAGCTGCTCTCACACCACTTCTATTGGTTGCCTGGGAGAATAACAGCATACCTAGTACTGGAGGATGGCTTTGCATAGGTGCAAACGGCCAGTAGTTAGGCAGTGGCATGAGGTGAATCCAAAAGTTGAGGCCAGACAGCGACCTCAAGAGGCCTGGCGATGGCGTGGCAAGGTCAGCCTGTGGCATAGTGAGGCCTGATGGCTGTGGCATGGAGAGGCTGGATGACTGAGTGCCATGCAAGGCCAGAAGGGGGCCTGATGAGTCTGGACAGTGCCCACTAATAGGCCCGATGGTTCCTGTGGATAGTCCGGCCAGCGACTGGTGAAATGCTGGCAGTGAGGTGCCCCTGAAAGACTGTAGGCGTCTGTAGAGGTGCGGCCAGAGGCAGAGGTACAGAAGGGGCAACACCTTACCCAGAGGGTGGAAGGCAAGCAAGTGCAATGGGAAAGGGAGATGTGCCCTGTTAAAAGCTGGCTAGGAAGCCATGAAGCCTTGGTACGGCTCCCAATCTGGCTTGAGGGAATGTCTGGGAGATGCAGGAAAGTGTGCAATAGCAGGAGAGATCCAGGAGGGGCAAGATGTAGGCTGTTGTGGAGGATTCATCTTTTTTTCTAAGATGTATTCTTAGTGTCAGCCTCCAGATGGCAGCATATAACCTATGGTTACTGTGTCCCCCAATGAAACATCCGAGAAACCTTCTTTACACATACAGTAGAATATGCCACCCTTAACATCATTATTGACCTAGGTGTAAAAAAAATCATTAGAAAAACCTCTGTATTGTCTATCTACATATTTTCAAATAGTAATAAGATCACCCCAACTAGAGATGAGCAGATCGCTTCATGCAATCTCGGTCTATGGTCCAGAACAGAATTATTTGGCCGCGGACTGGAGCAGCACGAATTTCCTGACCTTCCAGGTTTATGGGTGTGGCATTTGATTTAGCAGCCTGGTATGACGTCATCTGTGTGTTGTGCATCACAAAGGTGACGACATTCTGGCAAGCAATTTGTAAGATGAACCCAGGATCCCGCAAGGTCAGGAATGCTTCAAGTAAACTGTATTTTCGTCTCCGTCCTACCTCGTCTGGCGGAGAGAGTCAACACGTGGGTATTGTTTTGTCATTGTTTCGTGGAGATCCTCTGGCTTGGGCATTTCCTTTGGATGAGGATTTTCCAGTGTTTTCCTCTGTTGATGCTTTTTTCTCTGCTTTGGGGCTCATTTATGATGATCCAGATAAAGTTGTAGTTGCTGAATCAATGATCCGTAGGTTGGTTCAGCGAATTCGTAATGTGGAAGACTACTGCTCACAGTTCAGAAGCTAAGCAATGGAGACCTCCTCGAATGACCTAGCTTTCCGTAATCAATTCTGCCAGGGTCTCTCTAATAAAATACGTGATATGATGGTTTATAGTTCCTCTCCGTTGTCCTTGGATGAGGCCATATCTCTGGCGGTGCATCTGGACCGATGTCTTGGGAAGAATGACACATTTGAGACTTTCTTTGATTACTCCCTCTCATCCTATTGAGGCAGGTGAACCCATGCAAATTGGGGCCTACAGAGAGTTCAAGGAGGGAGTTGTATGTGAAGCACCTGCTTGTTTCTGTTTATACTATCGTCAAATGGGTCATGTAATGATTCAGTGTTTTAAATACAATAATGAATTTCTTAAAGGTAAAAAGAAAAACATTAATAAGTAAGGATACTGATCCTAACAGTTTGAAGTTATCTCTCATGCATACTACTGGTCATTTTTTTTTCAAGTATCTTTGGTGGCAAAATCAGGAGTTATAGTTACCTCTGCATTTATTGACTCAGGTTCTGCCTTACACCTCACTGACAGTGATTTTGGTAACGAGTGTGGGTACACAGTGTCAACTCTCGGTCATCCTATTCAAGTATCCCAAATTGATAATTCTCCCCTTACCCAAAGTCATGTTACTTTTAAAGTTGAGAATGTATGCATGAGAGTAGGGGTGTTACACACAGAATCTGTCTTTTATGGTCTTTTCTTCATTACCAGCTAAAGTTGTGTTGGGTATGCCCTGATGGTGAAACACAATCCTTCCATCAATTGGGAGAGTCACAGGGTTGTCTTGGGGGAATTTTTGTTTTTCCAATAGTTTGTCTAAATCCCTGGTATCTATAAGATCTCTTTTTCCAGATTTTATTCAGGGTTTTGAGGATTTTCTTCTGAGACTAAATGTGAAGTTCTTCCGCCGCATAGGTCATATGATTGGCCCCTGGGATAAATTTGATAGCACAAAGTGCCCAAATCTCATCGGTTTACTCTCTCTCTTCCAGAGAGAGATGCCTTGAAAGAGTACATTCAAAAAAGTCTCTCCAAGGGTCACATAAGGCCTTCCACCTCACCAGTCGCCGTGGAATTTTTCTTTAAGAAAAAAAGATGGAGGTTTGCATCATTGTTTGGATTTTAGAGAGATTAATAAGATTACTGTACGTAACCCAAACCCTTTACCTCTTTTCCTGATCTGTTTAATAAACTAGTGGGAGCTAAGTGGTTTTCTAAACTGGATCTGAGAGGGGCATATAACCTTATAGGTATTGGTCACGTATAAAGTGGAAGACTGCCTTCAATACCCCCAAGGGTCACTTTGAGGATTTGGTGATGGCATTCGGTTTGCCCATTGCTCCTGATGTATTTCAGAACTTCATAAATTATATTTTTTCTTCTTTGGTGGGTAGATTTGTGGTGATTTACTTGGATGATATTTTAATCTACTCAGGTTTTCGTGAAGAGCAACGGAAGCATGTTCGACAGATGCTTCAGGTTCTTTGTGATAATCATTTGTTTGCCAAACTAGAGAAGTGTCAGTTTGTTTCAGCAGATTCAGTTTTTGGGTCATTTGGTTTCTGCTGAAGATTTTCAGATGGATCCCTTTAAGGTACAGGCCGTCCTTGATTGGTTGCAACCTACTAATCTTAAAGCTTTACAGAGGTTCTTAGGTTTCGCTAATTATTATCGTAAGTTCATTAAAAACTTATCAGTCATAGTCAAACCTCTTACTGATATGACTAGGAAAGATGCTGACTTTACCTCTTGGTCTTCTAAGGCTGCTTTTGCTGCTCAAGTTATCCTTTTCAAAAGCTCTGATCCTCAGTCAAGCCAATAGTGATTTTGCCTTTTGTGGTTAAGTTGACCTCTGTGTGAATAAGGGCAGACAAAGGACTGGGTCCTGAACTGTGGACACCAGCCAAGGGAAGCTTTTAAAATATATTATCCAGCTCTAGGAACGGAGGCCACACCCTAGTTTGCACAGAATGCAAAAAATACAAAGAAAAAACACTAAATTTGAACTTGGTTTAAGATGGTATACATGCAGAACATAAATGCAAGTTTCACAATGGCCTTGAATCAGAAAAACCTACAAGAAGCAAAATGAACAAAAACCCTGCTGTAAATAAATAAAAAGTGTCTGAATACTAGACAGGCCCGGTGGGCTCTCTTTTTCGCTCTGTTTGATTTCTCTGTGATATATCTCCCAGGTACTAAGAATGTTAAGCCAGATGCCTTATCACGTAGTTTCGTTCCAGAGTTGTGGGATGAAATTCCAGTCAAAATTCTCAGTGAAGAGGTGGTGGTGGGTGCTTTGGGTATCTCAGACAGAGCATTATGGAGGATCAGGATGGTGCACCAGAGGGCTTTCCACCTGGCAAGTTTTTTGTGCTTTCCTCACTTCGCACTGATCTTCTTAACGAAGTACTTATTTCGGTGTTGGCTGGACATCCGCATTTCTCTGTCACCTGGAGAGTTGTTTCCAGGTCCTTTTGGTGGCAGAGTGCTCGAAATGATGTGGATAAGTATGTCCGTAAGTGCTGGATGTGCGCCAGGCCTAAAGTCTCTTTTGCCTAACAAAGGGGGGTAGTGTCATGCTTCTGGATTCAAACCCTTGATTCTGTGTTCTGTGGTTGGCGTCTCTTTCCGCTGAGCCACAACAGATGCACCTTTTCTTTGGGTGTTTTATTTATCTTTGTTTCTGTTGTTTTGGGTAACAGGTGTTTTCTATTTACTGTTTGTCTGTGCTATCACTATTTAAGGTGCAGCCTTACTGGTGTTTCCAGCTGGTGATAGACTTTGTTGGATTCATTCACTTTGCTGTAGTTTGTGTTTGGTTGCAGTTGTTTTGTGTGTGACTCCTTTATTCCTTAGGGAACTGCTACTCTAACGATCCTAGGAGCTGCTAACAACATTCAGGGTAAGCCGCCGTCAAGTGGGGGCGCCATTTCGTTATCTTAAGGTGACAACTTTTTTCAGGGACAGACCAGGGTCAGATACTCATAAGTGTTTTTCCCAGTCTGAACAGGGACTTGTCAGGTTCAGATATTTGTCTCCCTGGTTTGTACGTTACCCATGTGAATGTGCTTTGGCAGACATAACAACAGGCCTCACATTTTAAAAAGCACTGGTCCAAGCAAATTATTCATAGGATGGAAAGGTTTCTAGATCTAGAGTGTAGCATCGGCGTCTCTGCCCCCTGCCAGGCAGAGACGCCGTCCTCCTTACCGCCGCGGTCCTGCTTCGGCGTCTTCCGGCCTCCCTGCTGCGGCTGCTGGTACACGCAGCTTCCCTGGCTGTGTGCTTAGGGGACTTTTTAGGATGACGCTTTAAGAGGGAAGGAGCGCGCGCGCGTCGTCCTAAAAAGTCCCCGGCCCGGAGGACTTTCTCTATAAAAGGCACCTCCTCCAATATGGAGGTGCCCGTGCAAGGTTGTTGCTTTGTTATACTTACTTTGCTTCAGCCCTCAGGTCCATCTGCAATTCAGTCCTGTCCGCCAGTCTGACTACTTTCCAGCCCGACAGTCTGCCTACAGTCCAGTCCGCCAGTCTGTCTATGGGCTCTGCCGGCCTGCTTACCTGGAAGCACCTGCCTGTTACCCACTATGCCCGCCAGCCTCTATACCTGGAAGCATCTGCCTGTTACCAGCCGTGCCCGCCTGCCTGCTTACCTGGAAGCATCTGCCTGTTACCTGCCGTGCCCGCCTGCCTGCTTACTTGGAAGCACCTGCCAGTTACCTGTTGTGCCCCTCAACTTGCCTTGCCTTGCTATCAGCCGAGTCAGCCTGCTTGTCTACCCGGACCACCCGTCTGCCTGCCTGCCGTGCTCATCCGCTGTACCAGTCAGTTCCTGCCATCTGACCCGTGGGAGTCACCTGCTCTCATACAAGGTCGGTCCCAGAGCGGCACCTGGTCCCTCTGCTCGGTCCCTCCCTGGTTCACGGAGTCGACTGAGCCACCGTGCGACCTTAGTCAGGCCGAGTAGATACTTAGTCACGCCCCTCTGGTCCCTCCTTGCACTGCAGCACAGAGGTTCCACCACCTGGATCCGTAACAGTTTGCACGGGCCATGGAACCCGGTGGCCCCCAGACTCCTTCGCTTTCTGACCTGTACCAGGAGGTTTTTCGTCAGAGATCCCAGCAGGAAACTATCCTGACCTACCTGCGGTCTGTCAACTCCCGCCTGGACACGCTGTCCATCCCACCTGTGTCCGTCTCAAGCCGAGCAGCACCTGCTCCGGCGGTGCCTCAGCCTACTAGTGCCATGGCATCCGGCCCTGGTCCCCGACTCTCTGCGCCTCCACGTTTCGGTGGTGACCCCGTCTTATGCCGGGGTTTTCTAAACCAGTGCATGCTGCACTTTGAACTCCTGGCACATCAGTTTCCCTCCGACCAGGCCAAGGTGGAGTTCATCATGTCTCACCTCACCGGGGAAGCATTGGCATGGCTAAACCCTCTATGGGAGAGAGAGGATCCCCTGGTGTCTGATCTTCCGGCTTTCCTCACTGCCTTCCGGAAGGTCTTCAATGAGCCCGGACGAAAGACTTCTACTGCCTCCTCTCTTCTCCGTCTCCGCCAAGGGAGTCTCACCGTGGGCCAGTATGCCATACATTTCCGTACCCTCGCATCTGAGCTTGCCTGGAACAACGAGGCCCTGGTGTCCACCTTCTGGGAGGGTCTTTCCGGACGGATCAAGAACGAGCTAGCCGGTCGCGACATTCCTTCCACCCTGGACGACCTGGTGTCACTAGCTACCCGGATTGACATCCGTTTCTTGGAACGAGTTAAGGAGACAACCCAGGAGAGAAGATTTCCTCGTCTCCCTCCTGTATTCCAGAAACCTGCCTCCCAACCAGCAATTCCCCGGGCACGCTCGCCCGAACCCATGCAGATTGACCAGACCAAGATGGTCAAGTCTCGCCAAGAGACGCGCCGAGCCGAGGTGAGCTGCTTCTATTGTGGCAGTAAGGAGCATCTGATCCGTTCTTGTCCGGTGAAGCTGGGAAACTCCAGTGTCTAGGACCGCTCGGAGACGTCGTCCTAGGCAAGAATAAATCCTCTCCGTCCTCGACTCTTTCCGTTTCTATTTCCAGTGGTGAGATCCGCTTCTTTGAGACCGCCCACCTGGATTCCGGAGCCGCTGGGAATCTCATTTCTCAGGCCCTTGTGGAGCAGTATCAGATTCCCACCAAACGTCTGGCCGAACCATTGGCAGTCGCTTCCGTGGATGGGAGACTCCTTCCGGAGACCATCTTGCTTGTCACAGAGCCTGTAACCCTTCAGGTGGGAATGCTGCACTCGGAGAGGTTCTCCTTTCATGTGCTGTCCGGTCTCTCTCACTCCCTCTTGCTTTGTCTACCCTGGCTACAGAGACATGAACCCGTCCTGAATTGGCGATCTGGTGAGGTGCTCCGTTGGGGGCAGGATTGCCATGAGACCTGCCTGGTTCCGGTTCGTCCGGCTCGACCTCCGTCTATTCCGGCTAATCTACCTGGTCTGCCGGCACCCTACTGGTCCTATGCGGACGTCTTCGACAAGAAGGAAGCTGAGACACTACCACCTCATAGGCCGTATGATTGCCCTATTGAGCTGGTACCCGGTGCTTCTCCTCCCCAAGGGCGTATCTACCCCTTGTCGCTGGCTGAGACCCGGGCCATGTCTGAGTACATCGAGGAGAATCTTGCTAGGAGATTCATTCAGAAATCTACTTCCCCGGCTGGAGAAGGATTCTTCTTCGTTAAAAAGAAAGACGGCTCGCTACGGCCGTGTATCGATTATAGGGGTCTTAACCAGATTAGCATCAAGAATAAGTACCCCCTGCCTCTCATCTCGGAGCTGTTCGACCACCTTAAAGGCGCGAGGGTCTTCGCCAAGCTCGATCTTCGTGGGGAGTACAATTTGGTCCGGATCCGCCAGGGAGACTAGTGGAAGACGGCATTCAACACCCGGGACGGTCACTATGAATACCGCATGATGCCCTTTGGTCTCAGTAATGCCCCAACCGTCTTGCAGGAGCTGGTTAACGACATTTTCTGTGACCTCTTGTATTCTTGCGTAGTGGTGTACCTGGACGATATCTTGGTCTTCTCTCCGGATCTGCCCACACACCGAAGGAATGTTCGGCAGGTTCTGCTAAGGCTCCGGCAGAATCGTCTCTACGCAAAATTTGAGAAATGTCTCTTCGAGCAGACTTCCCTTCCGTTCCTGTGATATATTATCTCCGAGACTGGTCTTCAGATGGACCCCGAGAAGGTTTCTGCCGTCTTAAAATGACCCAGACCGGAGGGGTTGAAGGCGATTCAGCGTTTCCTGGGCTTCGCAAATTATTACCGCCTCTTCATCCCTCATTTCTCCTCCCGGACCGCTCCCATCTCCGCGCTCACCCATAAGGGTGCAAATCCCAAGGAATGGACTTCCGAAGTGGAGGAGGCCTTCGTCTCCCTAAAACAAGCTTTCTCCTCTGCCCCTGTGCTGCACCGTCTTTATTGCAACAAGCAGTTCTTCCTGGAGGTTGACGCTTCCTCCTCCGGAGCAGGAGCGGTGCTCACCCAGAAATCCCCGTCCGGGAGAATGGTAACTTGCGGCTTCTTCTCCAAGTTCTTCTCATCCGAGCACAACTACTCCATAGGCGCTACCTGCTGGAAGGGGCTCTGCACCCGGTGATCATCTACACAGATCACAAAAACCTGGCCTATTTACAAAATGCCCAGAGACTCAATCCGCGTCAGGCCTGGTGGTCTCTGTTCTTTGCCCGATTCTGCTTTACTCTACATTACCGCCCTGCGGACAAGAACGTTAAAGCCGACGCTCTATCCCGCTCATTCCTGTCCTCCGACCAAGAGGAGGAGCCTCTGCATATCATCGACCCCTCCATGGTAATGACTGTGGCCCTATTTGACCTGTCTCGTCTTCTACCCATTAAGACTTTTGTAGCTGTTCCGGATCGTAAGAAGGTTCTTCTCTGGGGTCATTCGTCCAAACTAGCCGGCCATGCAGGCCAGAGGAAGACCTTCCTGCTCATCGCCCGGCATTACTGGTGGCCTTCTCTACGCAAGGATGTTGCGGATTTCATCACGGCTTGTTCCTCCTGTGCCCTTAACAAAGTTCCCAGGCATCTTCCCGCTGGTTGTCTCCTGCCTCTATCCGTACCTTCCGCTCCGTGGCAACACATTGCTATGGACTTTATTACGGATCTCCCTGTTTCTGCCGGTTGTACTGTCATTTGGGTGGTCGCTGACCCGCTTTCCTAAAATGGCCCACTTCATCCCTCTGCCTGGTCTCCTGTCCGCATCTGTGCTGGCTAAGGAGTTCATCCATCACATCTTTCGTCTCCACCGCCTACCCCTCCACATTGTGTCTGATCGCGGGGTCCAGTTCACTTCGCGCTTCTGGAGATCTACGTGTAAGCTGCTGGATGTCACCCTGGATTTCTCCTCTGCTTATCTTCCTCAGTCCAATGGTCAAGTGGAACGTATCAACTAGGTCCTTACCAGCTTTCTCCGGCATTTCATCAATGCTCACCATAACGATTGGGTTGAGCTCCTACCATGGGCCGAGTTCTCCTATAACAACCATGAGAGTGAGTCTTCTTCCAAATCCCTGTTCTTTGTGGTCTACGGTCAATACCCCTAGATTCCGTTTCCCGTCTCCGCTTCTGTGGACAATCCTGCTTCGGAGTCTCTGGTCAGCGAATTTTCTACTATTTGGGAAGACACTAGATCCGCACTTCTTCAGTCCTCTGAGTGGATGAAGAGACATGCCAATTTGAGACGTCTGGATCCGCCTCAATTCCGGCCGGGAGACAAGGTCTGGCTCTCCTCCAAACATGTTCGGCTCAAAATACCATCGTATAAGTTGGGTCCGCGGTTCATCAGCCCATTTGAGGTTCTCAAGCAAATCAATCCTGTGGCTTACAAGCTAAAGCTCCTGGCCACCTTACGGATTCCCAACTCCTTCCACGTATCTCTCCTCAAACCAGTTGTTCTTAATTCTTTTTCTGACGATCCAGGTACCACTCCAGCTCCAGTCTCCGATGAGGACGTCTATGAGGTAGAGAACATTTTGGCCACCAAAAGGGTAAGAGGAAAATCCTTTTTTCTGGTGGATTGGAAGGGGTTTGGCCCGGAGGAGAGGTCTTGGGAACCCAGGGAGAACATCCTTGCCCCTCTTCTTCTTAAAGAATTTCTTGCTGACCTAAAAAAGAGAGGGCGTAAAGGGGGGGGGTACTGTAGCATCGGCATCTCTGCCCCCTGCCACGCAGAGATGCCGTTCTCCTTACCGCCGCGGTCCTGCTCCGGCGTCTTCCGGCCTCCCTGGGTGCTGGTACACGCAGCTTCCCTGGCTGTGTGCTTAGGGCGCGCGCTCCCTCTTAAAGGGGCCGTGCGCGTCGTCCTAAAAAGTCCCCGGCCAATGGCCGGAAGACTTTCTCTATAAAAGGCACCTCCTCCAATATGGAGGTGCCCGTGCAAGGTTGTAGCTTTGTTATACTTACTTTGCTTCAGCCCTCAGGTCCTTCTGCAAATCAGTCCTGTCCGCCAGTCTGTTCTTCAGTCCAGTCCGCTAGTCTGACTACTTTCCAGCCCAACAGTCTGCCTACAGTCCAGTCCGCCAGTCTGTCTATGGGCTCTGCCCGCCTGCTTACCTGGAAGCACCTGCCTGTTACCTGCCGTGCCCGCCAGCCTGCTTACCTGGAAGCATCTGCCTGTTACCTGCCGTGCCCGCCTGCCTGCTTACCTGGAAGCACCTGCCAGTTACCTGTTGTGCCCGCCAGCTTGCCTACCCGGAGCACCCGTCTGGCTATCAGCCGAGTCAGCCTGCTTGTCTACCCGGACCACCCGTCTGCCTGCCGTGCTCATCCGCTGTACCAGTCAGTTCCTGCCATCTGACCCGTAGGAGTCACCTGCTCTCATACAAGGTCGGTCCCAGAGTGGCACCTGGTCCCTCTGCTCGGTCCCTCCCTGGTTCACGGAGTCGACTGAGCCGCCGTGCGACCTTGGTCAGGCCGAGTAGATACTTAGACACGCCCCTCTGGTCCCTCCTTGCACCGAAGCACAGAGGTTCCACCACCCGGATCCGTAACATAAAGTACTAGCTGTAAAGCCATCAAGAGTCTTAACATTTGGCCTCAAATGTTACTGCAATTTTGATGCAGGTAAAAGACAATTTGGCATTTCATGGCTGACATGAGAATACTTCCGTTCAGCTCCAACCGCCAGAGGTGAAACTATGGAGCCAGCTACACTGTTTTCATAGCTCCCAAATAAATTGAAGTAACAAAGTTAGCATAGCACAGCACAGGGAACTATGTTGTTTCTGAATCTATAATGATTACAGTAGACTATCCTGGCTGCGTGGTACAATATGGTAAATAAGATTATCCTGAATGAAATAGTCATTTCTAATGAAAACAAGACAAGTAAAAAATGGCACCTGGAATCTATAGTATAATTTTCCCCTTACTATTTACACACAATATGGCTACCAGTTCTGATTCAGCTCCATGGTTCCTGAGTCAATGTCGTAACATCTAAAGAAGAAAAATAAGCCCAGACATAAACATGTACTACAAAGCGAACATGTATTAATCATTTGAAATGGCGGACATGCAGGTGTGTTATCTGGATTTTATTTTCATTTTGGAACACAGACATTTATTGGTAATTACATACATTTTTCAGCTCTATATATTTTAATTTATGATATATAACGTGTGACTTCACTTTGACTGTAACTGTTGCATGTAATTATATTGTGTTTTTTTTCAATAATACACATTCAAAATATAAAGAAAATGTTTTCCACATTCAGGACATGAATATGGTTTTGTCCCTATGCACATTTTGAGGACAACAAGACTGGTCATCTAAGTCCAACATTTTCTTCATTCTCAACATAAAAATGGCTTCATATCTGCATGAATTATCTGATGTGTAAGAAGATGTGATTTCACGTTATAACTTTTACCACATTCTGAACATGAAAATGGCTTCTTACCTGTGTGCTTTCTCTGATGCCTAACAACATGTAACTTCTCGGTAAAACATTTCCCACATTCTAAACATGAATATGGCTTCTCTCCTGAGTGATTTCTCTGATGCCTAACAAGGTGCAATTTCTGGTTAAAACATTTCCCACATTCTGAGCACGAAAATGGCTTCTCCCCTGTGTGACTTCTCTGATGTCTAACAAGATGAAATTTCTGATTAAAACATTTCCCACATTCTGTACAAGGAAATGGCTTCTCACCTGTGTGAGTTCTCTGATGCGCAACTAGATGTAATTTAACATTATAACTTTTGTCACATTCTGAACATGAAAAGCGCCTCTCCCCTGTGTGAATTCTGAAATGTCTAACAAGGTGTGATTTCTGGATAAAACATTTACCACACTCTGAACATAGAAATGGCTTCTCCCCTGTGTGACTTCTCTGATGTGCATCAAGATCTGATTTCTGGGTAAAACATTTCCCACATTCTGAACATAAATATGGCATATTCCCTGTGTGAAATCTCTCATGTCTAATGAGACTTGATTTCTTATTATAACATTTTCCACATTCTGAACATGAATACGGCTTCTGCCCTCTGTGAGTTTTTTGATGGTCAACAAGATTTGATTTCCGAGTGTAACATCTCCCACAATCTGAACATGAAAATGGCTTCTCCACAGTGTGAGTTTTTTGTTGTTCAATATCCTTTCTGTGACTTTGGCTTTGCGGAATAGTCTGTGATGAATCAGAAGGTAGGAGCTGTGGTAGCTGTGGTAAAGGATTAGATAGATTTTTCATTGGAAGAGCTGAGGGCATAGTTGGGATAACAGCCTGTGCTTCATATGTATCTTCTGTGATCCCAGGATCCTCAACTTTAAAATCTGAAGATATCACATGTCCACTTGAGCTTCTGATACAATTGCCTGGCAAGAATAAGATGATTTTTTTCAGCTTTAAATAATCGATGTAAATACTATTATGGCCAAAAATGACAAAAGTATTCTTGGAGTGATACCTTCATTGGCTAACCAGAAAAATATATATATGCAAGCTTTCAGAGCACACAGGCTCCTTCATTTGTAAACCTTCCCGAAGAAGGAGCCTCTGTGCTCTGAAAGCTTGCATATACAGTACAGACCAAAAGTTTGGACACACCTCATTTAAAGATTTTTCTGTATTTTCATGACTATGAAAATTGTACATTCACACTGAAGGCATCAAAACTATGAATTAACACATGTGGAATTATATACTTAACAAAAAAGTGTGAACCAACTGAAAATATGTCTTATATTCTAGGTTCTTCAAAGTAGCCACCTTTTGCTTTGATGACTGCTTTGCACACTCTTGGCATTCTCTTGATGAGCTTCAAGAGGTAGTCACCGGAAATGGTTTTCACTTCACAGGTGTGCCCTGTCAGGTTTAGTAAGTGGGATTTCTTGCCTTATAAATGGGGTTGAGACCATCAGTTGTGTTGTGCAGAAGTCTGGTGGATACACAGCTGATAGTCCTACAGAATAGACTGTTAGCTGCTTTTTTCTTGCCATAATACAAATTCTAAGTAAAGAAAAATGAGTGGCCATCATTACTTTAAGAAATGAAGGTCAGTCAGTGCGAAAAATTGGGCAAACTTTGAAAGTGTCCCCAAGTGCAGTTGCAAAAACCATCAAGCGCTACAAGGAAACTGGCTCACATGAGGACCGCCCCAGGAAAGGAAGACCAAGAGTCACCTCTGCTTCTGAGGATAAGTTTATCCGAGTCACCAGCCTCAGAAATCGCAGGTTAACAGCAGCTCAGATTAGAGACCATGTCAATGCCACACAGAGTTCTAGCAGCAGACACATCTCTACAACAACTGTTAAGAGGAGAATTTGTGCAGTAGGCCTTCATGGTAAAATAGCTGCTAGGAAACCACTGCTAAGGACAGGCAACAAGCAGAAGAGACTTGTTTGGGCTAAAGAACACAAGGAATGGACATTAGACCAGTGGAAATCTGTGCTTTGATCTGATGAGTCCAAATTTGAGATCTTTGGTTCCAACCACCGTGTCTGTGTGCGACGCAGAAAAGGTGAACGGATGGACTCTACATGCCTGGTTCCCACCGTGAAGCATGGAGGAGGAGGTGTGATGGTGTGGGGGTGCTTTGCTGGTGACACTGTTGGGGATTTATTCAAAATTGAAGGCATACTGAACCAGCATGGCTACCACAGCATCTTGCAGCTGCATGCTATTCCATCCGGTTTGCGTTTAGTTGGACCGTCATTTATTTTTCAACAGGACAATGACCCCAAACACACCTCCAGGCTGTGTAAGGGCTATTTGACCAAGAAATAGAATGATGGGGTCCTACGCCAGATGACCTGGCCTCCAGTCACCAGACATGAACCCAATCGAGATGGTTTTGGGTGAGCTGGACCGCAGAGTGAAGGCAAAAGGGCCAACAAGTGCTAAGCATCTCTGGGAACTCCTTCAAGATTGTTGGAAGACCATTTACGGTGACTACCTCTTGAAGCTCATCAAGAGAATGCAAAGAGTGTGCAAAGCAGTCATCAAAGCAAAAGGTGGCTACTTTGAAGAAGCTAGAATATGACATATTTTCAGTTGTTTCACACTTTTTTGTTAAGTATATAATTCCACATGTGTTAATTCATAGTTTTGATGCCTTCAGTGTGAATGTACAATTTTCAAAGTCATGAAAATACCGAAAAATCTTTAAATGAGAAGGTGTGTCCAAACTTTTGGCCTGTACTGTATATTTTTTTTCTGGTTAACCAATTAAGGTATCACTCCGAGAATACTTTTGTCATTTTTGGGCATAAAAGTATTTACATAAGTTTTTCTGGCTAACAAGGTACCACAATATATAACCCCCTACATGCCAATGTCTATAGCAACTGCAGAATGTAAGGAGTTGATAGAGGAAAATCACTCCCTCTATCACTCCATCAATTCATTGCAACAGAATTGGGAAGTTTATGGGTTGCTATTCCAACCAAAGGCCAAAAAAAGTCTTCCAGGTCTACCCTAATTCAAAGCATAATAGATTGTTCCAAAGGAAATATTTACTAGGCCTCCTGTCAGTGTAAGAGCTAGTTCAGATAGACTTGTATTCATCTGTGTGCTGTCTATATGCACGATGAGGCACACTCTGAAAGCACATTGAACAATTATAGGCAAATTCTGCAATACCAAATAAATTTAGTTTTTAATTTTGTTTTTATTTTTTAACTGGGAAAAAGTGAGTAATATATAATTTTTTTAATTTTTTTTGAGGGGCTGACAGACCTCTGCATGTGAATGTAGGTTTATTCATTCTGCAGCTTTTAACTACACCACATAACTGAAACCACTGTATGCCTGCAAGAAGAAGTGATTGTGGAGGGAAACATTGGAAAGCCTGCAGTTACACAGGGCTTCTGTGGTTAAAAGCCGCAGCATGACTACTGCATGTGAACTCAGTCTTATACCATCTAGCTAGTACCTGCTTTCTGTGGAGCAGGCTCAACTCTTGTGCCCAGATCATACACCAGCAACTAAAGTACATGTTCGTTATCCATCAGGAAGAGGTTAATGATGATGTTACAGCTTAGTGATGGCAAGGCTTTGACTTATTAATACTACTTTAATTTAGTGTAATAATCCAGACTTTAGTTTGGTCTGGCTTGTGAGGTTCAGTTTGTCCTCATTTTATTTTTGATGGTTGATGTTCAGCTGGTCATATCATATCCTTATGCTTATAAAATATATATTTTTTAATTTGCCAAAGAACTCCTCCCCATCACTTCAAAACTCAGTTAAAATACTGGTCAAAGGTTTGGACACACCTGTGATGGTTTTCTTGGTTTGTTTTTATTGCACATAAATTCAGACTGAAGGCATGAAAACCGCGAAGAATCACATATGGAAACAAAGAGTAAATAAATATGTGTGGAAAAAACCCCAGAACATTTGTTATTTTCTCTATGTACCCCCTTTTACTCTTATGACAGTTTTACACACCCTTGACATTCTTTCAGTCATTTCTAGTTTCATCTAGAAGTCCAAACTTTTGACCAGTACTGTATGTCAAGTGATTTTAAGGAACATGTTAGTCCTATCAATAGAGCACTCATTTCCACTTGTCTTATATATGAGAGGGTCAGAACAGAGAAAGATGTATCCCACAAGTTGGAAGAAGTATTTACAATGGGTAGAGAAGAACTTTTATCTTCTGAAAACAAAAGGATCCGGTGTTTAAATTCCAACTGTCTGATCCTTTTCTTCCTCAATATTATCTGTCGTGAGAGAATCAAGAGGCCACCATACACATTACATAGCTGAAATTGACAAATTCAGCTAACTTTCATGTCTATAGAGGACGTATGTGTTAAACCTAGCCTATTGGTAAACGTAATAAACAAAAGTAAGAAGACCATTTGATGTACAGTCATTTAAGTTAACAAGACTTAAGTTACCCCTTCAAATTAGATTAAAGTTGGTTGAACCTGCAGACTTATTCAGGCAGCGCTTTAGACAAGTGTTCTCAAAGAGACCACAGGCATGTTCAGCTGAGTTTAGCGATTCTTTATATTGGGTAGTTAGCTGTCATTCGGCCCTCAGTTATCTAATGAGTATGGCCAGCCTTACATATACAGCTCTTGGATTCCATCCACCTTGTACCTAATGACTGCTGGAGTGAGTTGGCAGTGGAAGGGTTATAAAGCTGGGTCAAGATCAGAGGGTTGGGAACAAGGACAAATTCAGCAGGTATGGACAAAGACACAAGGTTAGTTGGGATCAAAACCAAGAGGACAAAAACAGAGATGAAATCAGCAGGCAAGAGAGGGTTTAAAAAAGTTCATGGTTGAATCCAAGTATTTATCCAAGGGTCAGACAGCAAGTAGTAAACGAGCTGGGTCAGGTAACAGAATAAAAAAAAGTAGAAATTTTGCATCAGGTACAGGATAAATGCTTATAACTAGCAAAGGACAGGATGTCAGGGGGAAGTTGAAATAGGGAATTAGTCATCCCGATTGGCCACTATAGACCACCTTGCTATTGGTATACTTACTGCCCCAATATTGGCTGATCAGGATGACCTCACATATAGCAAAGGCAGATACTGCAGGAGTGTGGTCAGGTAATTCAGTAATAATATTGTTTTTTTACAAGCAGGTTAATCGTTTTAGGCCAAGTTTCACTACAACAAATGAATAGTAATGTCTATTACCTAGTGATGTGAGGGGCTGGGGAACCTCCTTCATTACGTCCTTGTACAGATCTTTGTGTCCTTCTAAATACTCCCACTCCTCCATGGAGAAATAGACGGTGACATCCTGA
The DNA here is from genome assembly GCF_046119375.1 of Phyllobates terribilis. Taxonomy (NCBI): domain Eukaryota; kingdom Metazoa; phylum Chordata; class Amphibia; order Anura; family Dendrobatidae; genus Phyllobates; species Phyllobates terribilis. The sequence goes on from NW_027362765.1 coordinate 47,480,652, forward strand.
CACCTTATAGAAACCTGACACACACAATGATACCGTCATCACCCTGACCTCATCATAGTGTTACTGTATAATGTCCCATCATTCCCAGCAATTTCACCTCTCCAGTCAGCAGCTCAATGATCTCGTAGGTGAGTTCTAGGATCTTCTGGTCATTGATGTCCTCATGAATCAGGGGGTGAGGTGGAGGCCCGGTGATTGGGCTCAGGGTTCTTCTCCATCCCTCAGACACAGGGACCTGACAGTGTTTACTAGAGGTCTTCTTCACTACTGTGTAATCCTGGTTATGGAGAGACACATTAATAAATCTCACTACAGACATTTCCAAAGTCCTCACCTCTCCAATTCTGTCCATCTGATATTCCCATAGATAAAAATGATGTAATGTGACATCATCAGAATCTCTCACCTCTCCAGTAAGCCGGAAGAGGATCTCTAGGGTGAGGTCTAATATCCTCTCTGCCATCTTGTCCCTGTCCCTATCCATCCTTGATGAGTCAATCTGGAAAATTCTCTTATATAGAAGATCTCCACTGAGAGAATCCAATATTGTAGGGACCTGAATGGGAAGATGAGCTGATGTAACACCATAAAGTTCATATTGACTAGAACATGATTTAAACATTTTATCATGTCAGTGTCAAAACAATGTCACGTGAACTCAACAACCACTAGACGCATAGGTAATGCCAATATGTATGGCACATAATTGTTATAGAACAATACTTGAAGGCTTTGGCACAATCAGGGGCTCCAGAGAAGAAACTTCTGTCATGTGCAGGACATATAGTCATGTAATCATGATGTCACCACATGTTCTTAATCCTTTCTAGCTAACATGCAAGGTCCTAATGGCCTATTGTGACAAGATGATCATAAAACCATAGGACCCAGCGCAAGTCTAGAAACTACACAAGAGTTGCAGAGGATCAAATAGACTAGAGATCTTGACTGACATTCTTCTTTCACATCGATCAATATCGTCCAGTATTGGAAGGATGAGAATAGGCAAAGTGGGAGACAAGAGTGCAAATACACCTGGCTTACACAGCATGATTTAGGGCTCATGCAGACGTCCGTGCCAGTCGTGCTAATGCATGGACTGGCCATGGCTCTCCCGACCCGAGCGTGACAACTTCATATATTTCTATGAGTCCACCACAATCGGGTCGGGAGACTTGCGGCCAGTCTGTGCATTGTGGTACGTGACTGGACCGAAATCCGGGGATGTCTGCATGAGCCCTTAGAAGTGAAATTGGCAAAGTAAGCAGGATCTCTTGACTTATGAGCTGTACAGCTTCTCCTAGGTTAGAACTCAGGACAATTAAAACACACCTAATGTCATGTTCCCAAATTGTGACTTGCAGAAAATCTGTAGTGCATCACAGATGATGATAAGAGTGACATTTCAATAAATCTCTTTCACAAGTTTCAGAGAAAATCAGCAGCGTAAATTGAGCAGCTCTATGAATGTAATCACTAACATAATTGCTGATGTGGCCACAAATATCACCCTGTGCACAGCAATAAATGAAGCAAATAACATGGTGGGGATGGTTTTGGGGGCAATATCAAGCTGATTGGTCCGTTTAACTCCTTTCTGAAACATTCAATTTTGTGCTTTCACTTTTTCCTCCCCCAAGAGCCATAATGCTTTTATTTTTCCATCAACGTAGTCATAGGAAAAACAAGTGACTACATAGTCACTTGTTTTTTTGCACAAGCTACAACAGTATACTGAAAAGTAGGGAAAAAAATCCTTATTGGGTGAAATGCTGAAAAAACAATAACGCCATTTTGGGGTCTGGTATTTATGGAGATGATTTTTCAGAAAAAATTACCAGGCAATATGAATATTCAGGTGAAGACGATTACGGCAATAACAAAGTTGTGTATGTTTTTTTAATATATACCGTAAGTGGTTAAAAAAAAGTAAGAACTTTACCTTTTCCGTCTATAGAGCTATTTGCCGGAGTGTTTTTTTTTAAGAGATAGAACAGCCGCTTTTATTGATATACGAATGACGATTTGAGCACTTTTTATTGCATTTTAGAGGGGAACGTGCAATGACCAAAAGGACACTAGTTTTGGCATTTCGATTTTTTGTTTTCTTTACAGTGAAATAATTTTATATTTTGATAGATTATATTTTTTTGGAATTGGAAATACCAAATGTTTGTTTTTCATTTTTGTATTTTTTTTATTTTGGTAATAGTGAAAAAGTCAAATATTTCTGATTTTTGAAAGTTTTAATATTTATATATTTTTTTGTTTAGTTCTCCTATAAGGGATTTAGAGTACATACTGAATTATTTTTATATACTGCCCCCTCTAAGTTACCAGCACACACTGCTGCTTCCTGGTATGCAGAGGCGTATCTAGGGGGAGGCAGGCGGGCCATCTGCCCCGAGTGCAGCTGGCAGGGGGGCGCCATTGGGCTGCCTGACACGGCGGTCCGAGGTGTCTGCCCGGCGGCTGCATTTTGCCACCCTCCGGACTCTGAGGCGGCCGTTCTCTGAGCCGGTTGTTAAACTGACAGCCGTCCCTTAGAAGGAGCAGCACACAGTCTCCCAGTGATCCATTGTACTCGCGTCTATAAGAGGTTCATGCGGTACAAATGTATAGGAGTCTGATCTGATATTACAATTGATGTACCATGTACTGATGGTGGTCCTGGTGAAGTATTCCTCTATTGATGATGGTTCTTGTGATTTATTCCTGTACTGATGAAGGTTTTGATGCTGTGTGTTTCTGTACTGATGCAGGTTATACGGATGTATTTCTGTACTGCTGGTGGTTCTGATGATGAATTTCTATACTGCTGGTGATTCTGATGATGAATTTCTGTACTGCTGGTGGCTCTGGTGATGTATTTCTGTACTGCTGGTGATTTTGATGATGTATCTCTACTGTTGGTGGTTCTAATGATAGATTTCTCTACTGATGAGAGTTGTGATGCTGTGTTTCTGTGCTAATGGGGGTTCTAGTGATGTATTTCTGTACTGCTGGTGGTTCTGGTGATGGATTCTTGTGCTGTTTTTGATTCTGTACACATGTAACAATCCATAACTTGTAAGATTATGTGATACATGGTTATGTTAATAAAGTGTTGTGTCATCTGACAAGTTAAGGCTTACTATGTTTTATTTATGTTAGGAGCATCAAAGGGGTTGTTCAAGTTTGTGATGGGTCTGCAGTCATTCTATGTGACTGCAGACTTTTGAATTCTCACAGTGTGCTCTGCACACTGTCAGGATTCTCTGGTACTGGTAGTGAGATTGGGAGGTCATGAAACTTGAAGTGTGCGATTTGCATACATGTGATCACGTACTGACTAGACATGTGTGGCCTCACTCAATGAAAATGAATTGAACGAGGTCGGACAAGTCTAGGTGTATAAAAGTATGCAAATTGAATGCTTGTGCTCTCTTGACCATCCACTCTCACTGCCGGCAACAGAGAATCCTGACAGCAGTGTGCACTGTGAGAATTTAGAAGCCTGCAGTCACCTAGCAAGCCCTTTAATTATAAAATGAAGCCCTGTAGCATTCCCAATGCTAACAGTGTGTAATATACTCACTGTTAGAATTTAGCTGTGATTGCTGGTTCCAGCAGTCATTACATGGCCACTTCACTCATATGCGATTTTCATGAGTAAGTATTCAAATCGCATATGTGCTTGTGGGGACAGGGGGCGCCAAACTGAATTCTTGCCCAGGTGCCAGAAAAACTAGTTACACCTCTGCATGTTGGTGAAGCCTCCACCCCTTACTGTGACATCAGCTCTCTCAGATGGCCCTGAATGGAGGAGGAGGGATCTTTTGGTTTCCTGACCCATCGCTATATTCAGCTACATGGCACAGCTCTCAAAATCCAGTGCGCTTGGGATATATGCATGATATACTCAAGACAGAACTGTGAGTGCTGCTTTGGGGGAAGGGGGGCACTATCTCCGGTAATAGAGGGGTTAATGTCCCCTGTGTCCATTAGTGGGGAATCTCCACATACCTCCACCTGCAGAGCCGCACACCACATATATGGCTGTTCTGTGTTTACGGGACCTGTGATGAGGTCACAGGAGGGGAGGAGTCAGGGGTCACATGATCAGGTGCCTCAGCGTATGCAGGTATGCAGGACTCTGCTGTGCTGGTTGTCATGGTGCTCGATGAGCTGAGTTGTGTGTGTATGACGACTTGAGTGGAGCAGAACTGTCTATGTGATGTGTGTGTAATGTCTGATGTATGTGTAAACTGCCTGAGCGAGGTAGTCATGGGCGAGCTGCTGCCCCTGCTTACACTGGCAGCCTACATACAAAAGGTGTCCCGCTGTGTACGTGGTGCTTCCAACTTACTTTTGACCCACAGGCCTCCTCTGACTCCAGGAATTCCTCTTCTGGAACCAGTGCAGCAATAAATCCAGGGGACACAATATTCATAAAAACAATCAAACTTTTACTGGATAACTGGCAGTCTTTACATTCAGGCATAAAGGATAATTAGGCACAGACCAACCTTCCTCCTCTAGATTTCTTCCGGCCATCTCGCCTCTGCTTCATGAAGCCGGCCCAGGCAGTGGGGGAGGGTGGCCTTTTTTACTTCCAGGGCTGGTCAGGGAACTTGCTGAGTCCGGGGTCTTCTCCTGAAGTGAAGCTCCCGCAGCCCACTTGGGTAGGACCATAACTGGTGACTCAGAACTTTTAGATCACCTGGCCCACTGTGGCCCTGTTGTCTTCCATGGGCCCTGGCTTTGCAAGACCTGATTCCCCAGCCTGTGAATTCCCCAAGCTAAACGACTGCGCCTCACTAAGATCTGGCAGGCCCGCAGCTCCCTGGAAGGTTTTCACATACCTCCTCGGACTCTGACGGTGACTGATCAGTTGCCATCTTCTCACAGGATTCCTGGTCCTCTGCAATTTCAGAAAGCTAATGGGGGCCTCTTCAGCCCACTTCTGCCAGGTCTCTCTTTTAGTCATTCTCTTGAAAACCTCCTGGTCTCTTTCTAATATGCCCTACCACGTTTGAAGATGCATCAGATGCGTACCAGCTCTGTCGGATATAACATTTCACAAACTCAACAATCTCGCCCAGATACAGACTGTTTACTCGTGAGGGCAGCTACCTGTGCTTCACTATGTCGTAGACTTCGTCCCTGGTCCATTCTTTCTGTAGGAACCCCTGCCCTTTCTTATATTAAACTTGATAACCCATCCACCGGTCTGGGACTCCTCTATGGACTCCCTCCGAGCAGCTTTAGACCCTTCTAACCACCCCTTCAGGTGTAGGTCAGTCCACTTTCTGCGCACCAGCAGACTCATGGCGGGTGCTCAGCCAGCCACCGTGGCTGGTAATCTGGGTGGCTCTCGACTGATGGGGTATTCATAATGTCCTGTTCTATTCTCCTCCAATTGATGTAAGGGGCCTTCCTTTGGCCTGGCCTTACCTTAGGCATAACCAGTAATGTACCCTCCTCAGGAATCCTCCTGGTAGCTGTTCTGAAGAGGCTTGATCCTGTAGTCCTGAGAATCCTGGATCCATCTTCTGCTCCATGCAACACATCACACTATAGAGGGCAGGAGTCTAAAGGCAAATGAACGTCAGCCTCGTGTACCTGATCGCCAACTGTCTTCAGCTAAAATAGTCCTGCTTTTCCGGCAAGAGGGTATACAGACTGACAACTACAGGCTGTACTGTTCGTCGCTTTGTGGAGTGAAACACAGTGGCAGAAAAGAAGCAAAAATAGGCCTGAAACTCAGAAATGTGTCTGCTTCCACATGACACTTAACTAAACTGAATAGCTGGGTGTCGTCTGGCCAGATATAGGCTGTAGGGGAGGATTCATCTTTTTTTTTAAGATGTATTTTTAATGTCAGCCTCCAGATGGCAGCATATAACTCATGGTTACTGTTTTCCCCAATGAAACGTCCAAGAAACCTTCTTTACACATAGAAGATGCCACCCTTAACATCATTGCTGACCTAAATGTGAAAAAATCATTAGAAAGACTTCTGTACAGTCTACTTACATATTTTAAATAGTAATAAGATTACCCTAACGAGAGATGAGCAAATCGCTTCGTGCAATCCCGGTCTACGGTCCAGTTCATAATTTTCTGGCCACGGACAGGAACTGCTCGAATTTCCTGACCTTCCAGGTGTATCTGTGCGGCATTTGATTTACCAGCCTGGTGTGATGTCAACTGTGCGCCGTGCGCACACAGGTTACGACACTCCGGCAAGCAAATCATAAGATGAACCCAGGATCCCACAAGGTCAGGAAATTTGCGCAGCACCTGTTCACGGCTAGAGAGCTCTGACCTGGACCGTGATTGTGCAAAGTTTTTCTCTCATCTATACCCAAACCCTTTGTTTTTCCAAACTAAATAACCCCAAGTTTGATAACCTGTCTTGGTACGGCAGTCCATCCATTCATTTACTAAACTTTAATTTTGTTGCTTCGTTTATATCTACCTCGCACCTGCCCTTTTCCTATAAGACCGGCTTCATATTTTAAGAAGCACTGGTCCAAACAAATCATTCTCTCTCATCAGAGGATGGAGCGGTTGCACATCTAAATTACTGCAGTGCTGCTGACCATTAATTAATTTTTTTCATAGACTGTACAATATCTTCAGAAATAAATGGAAATGTACCAAAGTTATATCCTCAGGATTTTTTAATTAGATGTCCAAAGTAATACAACAATAAAACATTGTTTTTCAACTTCCATGTTGCAATTTCAAAGAAAAAACAGAATAAACAGCATGTGCAGCAATAAAGTCAAACCCTAATTAATTTTTGGTTGCACACCCTTTGGCATTGCTGATAGCCTCGAAATGTTTCTTGTAGCCATCTATAAGCTTCTTGTACGTCTCAGCTGGAATTTTCTCCCACTCTTCCTTTGCAGTTTGTTCAAGCTCTTGAATGTTTGCAGGGTTCTTTTTCCCAATGACAGATTTCAGCTCACCCCAAAGATTTTCAGTGGGATTGAGGTCAGGACTCATTGTTGGCCATTTTAAAACAGTTTTTTCTTTTTCAACCATTCATGTGTACTTTTGGATGTGTGCTTTGGGTCATTGTCTTGCTGGAGGACCCATGATCTTCGACTCAAACCAAGTTTTCTTACACTGGGGATGACATTTCGCTCTAAAATCTCTTGATAATTCTCTGATTTCATGATTACTGTGATACGGTCAAGGCCTCCAGTACCAGACACAGCAAAACAACCCCACAGCATTATGGATCCTCCACCATGCTTAACTGTTGGTAAAGTGTTATTTTTCGTATAAGCTTCATTACACCATCAGTAAACAAACTGTTGCTTTCCATTAATAATAATAATAATAATAATTTTTATTTATATAGCGCCAACAAATTCCGCGGGGAAATGTACAGACAATAAATTCAATACAATTTAAGACAGTTTAAACAGTTACATTAGGAGTGAGGTCCCTGCTCGCAAGCTTACATTCTACAAGGAAATGGGGATTTTCATATAAAGCTGTATGATCCGGTCATCAGCCTGTATGTTTAAGTGCAATACTCAAATACCGAGTGCAGTTATCTTGTGCATGGAGGGTGTGGAGACAGATGAAGAGTAGGGAACAGATTCTGAATAATATTTAGAAGGAGAGAACAGGGGAAAGTTAATTTACTGAGTAGTTAAGGTGGTAGGCTTGCTTAAAAAGATGGGTTTTTAAAGCGCGCTTGAAGAAGTGGGGGCTAGGCATCAGTCGGATCACCTAGGGTAGTGTATTCCAGAGAACTGGCGTGGCACGAGAGAAGTCTTGGAGACGGAGGTGCGAGGTTCGGATTATGGGGGATGTTAGTCTTAGGTCATTTGTAGAACGGAGGGCACGTGTAGGGCGATAGACAGGCATTGGCAAAAAGCTCTATTTTTGTTTCATCTGTCCAGTGAACATTTTCCCTGAAGGATTGTGGTTTGTCAAGGTACTCTTTGCCAAAGATCAGTTGTTCCTTTTTATGTCTTTTCTTCAGCAATGGTTTCTTCCTTGGCCTTCGCCCATAAAGCTCTGCTTTGTTTAGTGTGCAGCCTATGGTATTGGTTGAAACCATGACCCCAGATTGTTCCAGGTTGGCCTTCAAGTCTTTGGATGTTTGACGTGGTGTTTTTTCCACCATTCGCACCAACCTTCGAAGACATCTCTTGTCAATCTTCCTCTTTCCCCCACGACCAGGGAGGTTCTTGACAGTTCCATGCTTGACAAACTTCTTAATAACATTGTACACTGTTGAAACTGGGATACGAAGGTCTTTGGAGATGGCCTTATACCCTTTGGAAGTCTTGTGTTTGCTAATAATAGTAGTTCTGATGTCCTCAGACAGCTCCTTTTTCTTCACCATTGTAATGAAGGAACAGGGCCTACCATGTGGCTTTTTAAAATACTGAAGTCATCATTCATTGGCTAATTCATGTCAGATGGGCGCCGTCAATTAATAACAGGTGAATCTCTTTTGTGATTTACCACAGGTGAGTCAAAATGTGTTTCCATATTAAATTAATATAAAGGGTGCCAATACCAGTGACACAGCAAGCTTTAGGTCTATTTTTCCCTCCCTGTTTTAAATTATTGTTTATCATTTGATCTTTTGTATTTAACATGAGTGCTCTATACAAAAAAACTGTTTGACTTGATTAATTTTTTTTCAGGAGATTCCACATTATGTACTTAAACTTCATGGGTGCCAATAACGATGAGCAGGGCTGTAGCTGGAAAGCTATCAGGAGTCTTGACATTTGGTCTCAAATGTGACTGTAACTTTGATGCAGGTAAAAGAGAATTTGGCGTTTCATGGTTGAAATGAGAATCCTTCCATCCAGCTAAAACCTCCAGAGGTGGAATTATGGAGCCAGCTACGCTATTTTCATAGCTCACAGATAAATTGAAGTGACAAAGTCAGCATAGCACAGGGAACTATGTTGTTTCTGACACTATAGTTATTATAGAAGACTTTCTATCCAGGCTCAGTGGTAAAATATGGTAAATAAGATTATCCTTAATGAAATAGTCCTTTCCAAGGAAAACAAGAGAACGAAAGAATGTCATCTGGAATCTATAGTGTAATTTTCCCCCTACTATTTATACACAATATGGCTACCAGTTCTGACTCAACTCCATAGTTCCTGAGTATAGAAGAAAAATAAGCCCAAACACAAGCATGTACTACAAAGAGAACATTTATTAATAATTTGAAACAATTTTTAAGGCGTGTGTATATATATTAACTGGAAATATTTTTATACACATGGCGGACATAAACGTGTGTTATCTGGATTTTATTTTGGAACACAGACATTTATTGGTAACTTCACTTTGACAGTAACTGTTGGATGTACTTGTTGAGGCAGTACTGTTGAGAGCCTCAAGACTGGTTATCGAAGAACAACATTTTCTTCATTCTCAGCATAAAAATGGCTTCATAACTGCGTGAATTTTCTGATGTGTAAGAAGATGTGATTTAACGTTATAACTTTTACCACATTCTGAACATGAAAATGGCTTGTTACCTATGTGCTTTCTCTGATGTCTAACAACATGTAACTTCTCGTTAAAACATTTCCCACATTCTAAACATGAGTATGGCTTCTCCCCTGTGTGATTTCTCTGATGCCTAACAAGATGAAATTTCTGGATAAAAGATTTCCCACATTCTAAACATGAATATGGTTTCTCCCCTGTGTGACTTCTCTGATGTACATCAAGATCTGATTTCTGGGTAAAACATTTCCCACATTCTGAACATAAATATGGCATATTCCCTGTATGAAATCTCTCATGTCTAATGAGACTTGATTTCCTATTATAACATTTTCCACATTCTGAACATGAATATGGCTTCTGCCCTCTGTGAGTTTTTTGATGGTCAACAAGATTTGATTTCCGAGTGTAACATCTCCCACAATCTGAACATGAAAATAGCTTCCCCACTGTATGAGGTTTTTTTTGTTCAATATCCTTTCTGCGACTTTGGCTTTGTGGAATAGTTTGTGACGAATCAGAAGATAGGAGCTGTGGTAAAGAATTAGATGACAGGTTTTTCATAGGAAGAGCTGAGGGCATAGTTGGGATAACAGCATGTGCTTCATATGTATCTTCTGTAATCCCATGATCCTCAACTTTAATATCTGAAGACATCACATGTCCAATTGAGCTTCTGATACAATTGCCTGGCAAAAATAAATGAAGTTTTTCTTTCAGCTTTAAATAATAAAAAAATAATATTATATTAATTTAATGCTGAAATGTCTAAATAAAAATGTACATACGAATTGCAAAGCATGCAGCAAATTCAGTGGTTAACTAATTAACCCCTTTATGGCACCATGACGTACAGATGCATCATGTAATTTTTTGGGTTAAGGCACATGTTGGTTAGGATGACCGCATGGGCTAGGCTAGGTGGACATTAGTGACAATAAAGAATGCAAAATAATTATTTTTTATTTCAAAACCTGCTTTATTAGAAAAAAAATTGAAATATATCTGGTATTGCTGTGTTCATAACAGTCACTGTAACTATACAATTGTACACTCCTCAACATTGAAATTGCAACACCAATAAGGAAAAATTGTAGAATTATGACACGCACAGGATCGAAAGACATGATAATGATATACAAATAATGAAAAATTGGAAACAAAATTTGCAAAACATCCTAATTTGATTAACCCCATACATGCCACTGTCTATAGCAACTGCAGAATGTAAGGAGTTTGATAGAGGAAGATCACTCCCTCTGTCACTCCATCAACTCATATGGGTTGCTATTCCAACCAAAGGCCAAACTATGTCCTCCAGGTCTGCCATAAATCAAAGCATAATAGATTGTGCCAAAGGAAGGATTTACTAGGTCTCCTATCCGTAAAAGAGCTAGTTCACAAATGTATTTGTCTCTGTGCTGTCCATATGTACCATGGAACACAAATTGAAAGCACATGGAACAATTATAGGCAGAGGACGCTTGGACTACCAAATAAATCTTTTAATTTTTTTTATTTTTTTTTAACTGGGAAAAAGTGAGTGATATTTTTTTTGAAGGGCTGGTTGAATAAACCTACATTCACACCTAGAGGTCATTCCGCAGCTTTAACTATAGCAGCTCAGTGAAACCACTGTTTTGTCTGCAAGAAGAAGTGATTGTGCGGGGAAACAGTGGAAAGCCTGCGGTGACACAGGGCTGCTGTGGTTAAAAGCCACAGCATGACTATTTTTGGGCAGTTAGGTCCGAATTTCCATCTGCTAGTCAGTTCTTAGGGCTACCTCTGTACCCGCAGGAACCACTAGGAACTGTGGAGTCAGGATATCTAGTCTGTACAGATTCCGGCAGGGTCAGTTGTGGCTTTTTAGTGTATAACCTATTAGTCCCAGGTGAGCTGCTACACAGGCATAAAATTACCGTATTTTTCGGACTATAAGACGCACTTTTTCTTCCCCCAAATTTGGAAGGAAAATGGGGGGTGTGTCTTATGGTTAGAACCTTACTTTACCGGTGGTAGTGGAGCGGAGATCGCAGGGTCCTCCGGCGGCGGCAGAGGTGACATGCGGCTGGAGCCGGGGCCTGTACCTGTGCTGGAGTGGCTGGTGTCGGGCGGTGAAGCAGAGGAGCCGGGGCCTGTGCCGGGCTGTGAGCGGCGTCGGGCAGTGTGGCAGTGGAGCGCGTGCAGCTTCCTGTGGATGTGGCCATCTTCCTGAGGCCGTGATCTACAGGAAAATGGCCGCCGGAGCTGGGGCATGTGCCGACCGGGAGCTTCGGCGGCCATTTTCCTGTAGATCACGGCCTCAGGAAGATGGCGGCGGCCACTGGAAGTCGCACACGCTCCTCTGCCTCACCGCCGGACACCACTCACAGCCAGGAGACAAGCCCCAGCAGGAGACAAGCCCCAGTAGGAGACAGGCCCCAGACTTCATACAGGTGACAGCAGGTGACAGGCCCCAGCAGGTGACAGGCCCCAGATTTCATACAGGTGACAGCAGGAGACAGGCCCCAGCACGTGACAGGCCCCAGCACGTGACAGGACCCAGCACGTGACAGGACCCAGCACGTGACAGACTTCATACAGGTGACAGCAGGAGACAGGCCCCAGCAGGTGACAGGCCCCAGACTTCATACAGGTGACAGCAGGTAACAGGCCCCAGACTTCATACAGGTGACAGCAGGAGACAGGCACCAGCAGGTGACAGGCCCCAGACTTCATACAGGTGACAGGCCCCAGCGGGTGACAGGCCCCAGAGGGTGACAGACTTCATACAGGTGACAGCAGAAGACAGGCCCCAGCAGGTGATAGGCCCCAGACTTCATACAGGTGACAGGCCCCAGCAGATGACAGGCCCCAGACTTCATACAGGTGACAGCAGGAGACAGGCCCCAGCAGGTGACAGGCCCGAGCAGGGACAGGCCCCAGCAGGTGACAGGCCCCAGCAGGTGACAGGCCCCAGACATCATACAGGTGACAGCAGGTGACAGGCCACAGACAGGCCCCAGTCAGACTCCGGCCCCGCAGCATTTCACCTCTTCTGCTGCCGCCGCCGGGTTCCTGAGGCAGGGAACAGAGGGACCTGCGATCCTGCTGCACCACCACCACAACTCACAGCTGCTGGAGCACTGGCTTCACGTATCCAGAGTCCGCAGCATTCCTCCATTTCCGCCGGGCCGGTTTCCTGAAGGACCCTGCCTCCTGTGATCCCCGCGCAACCATCCCCCAGGTAAGATACCGTACCTATTCAGACTATAAGATAGACCCCATCTTATAAAAAATATTTTTTTTCCTATTTTCTGCCCCAAAATTTGGAGTGCGTCTTATGGTCCGGTGCGTCTTATAGTCCGAAAAGATACGGTAAGTCATCCATTCACATTAGATAAAAGTTGACTGAACCCGCAGATGATTCGGGCAGCACTTTAGACAAATGTTCTCATAGAGACAACATGCAGGCGCAGCCAAGTTGAGTGATTCTTCATACTGGGTAGTTGTCATTTGGCACTCAATTATCTAATCAGTACAATCAGCTTTACATATACAGCTCTTGGGTTCCATCCACCTTGTAGCTGATGACTGCTGGAGCAATTGGCAGTGGAATAGTCACAAAGCTGGGTCAAGGTCAGAGGAATTGAAACAAGGACAAATTCAGCAAGCATGGACAAAGAAATGAGGATAGTTGGGATCAAAAACAAGAGGACAAAAACAGATAAAATCAGCATGCGAGAGAGGAATTAAAAATGTTCATGGTCGAATCCAAGTATTAAACCAAGAGTGAGACAGCACAGAAGCAGTAAACGAGTCAGGTAACAGAATAAAAAAGTTTAAGTCAGGGGGAAGTTTAAATAGGGAACTAGTCAACCTGATTGGTCACTGCAGTCCACCTTGGTATTCTGACTGCCCCAAAAGTAGGAATACCTCATATATAGCAAAGGCAGACAGTGCAGTAGTGTGGTCAGGTAATTAAGTAACAATATTGTTTTTTACAAACAGGATAATATTGTTACGGCAAGCTTCACTACAACAAATAAATAGTCATGCCTATTACCTGGTGATGTGAGGGGCTGGGGAACCTCCATCATGATGTCCTTGTACAGATCTTTGTGTCCTTCTAAATACTCCCACTCCTCCATGGAGAAATAGACAGCGACATCCTGACACCTTATAGGAACCTGACACATACAATGATACAGTCATCACCCGACCCCTTCATGGCATTATTGTATAATGTCCCAGCATTCCCAGCAGTGTCACCTCTCCAGTCAGCAGCTCAATGATCTCGTTGGTGAGTTCTAGGATCTTCTGGTCAGTGATGTCTTCATTTATCAGGAGGTGAGGTGGAGGCTCTGTGATTGGACTCAGGGGTCTTCCCCATCCTTCAGACACTGGGGCCTGACAGCGCTCACTAGAGGTCTTCTTCACTACTGTGTAATCCTGGTTATGGAGAGACACATTAATAAATCTCACTACAGACATTTCCATAGACCTCACCTCTCCAGTTCTGTCCATCTGTTATTCCCATAGATAAGAATGATGTAATGTGACGTCATCAGAATCTCTCACCTCTCCAGTAAGCCGGAAGAGGATCTCTAGGGTGAGGTGTAATATCCTCTCCACCATCTTGTCTCTGTCCCTATCCAACCTTGATGGTCAATCAGGAAAATTCTCTTATATAGAAGATCTCCACTGAGAGGATCTGATATTGTAGGAACCTGAATGGAAAGAAAATGGAGTTGATGTAATATCAAAAAGAATCCCATGTAATAATACTATTACTAGAGTTAATAATGAAAGGCTTAATAGGAGGTGAAAGTTGAAGATGTCATATTTATGAAATGAAACTGGAGTTGAATAGATCAACATGGCAGCGACTTCATGTTTGAGTTCAAAGCATGTTGCATCTTCACAAACTCTACAGCCACTGAGTCCTGTGGTCATATCATGATGTGGTAGAAATGGGGAATGTGTTATTACCAAGTTGGTATGGGGAAAATGAATTTAATTCTGAGGTATGTTGTGCTTTGCTGAAGTATTTGGTTGTGCTATTGGGGTATTTTGTTCTGCAGTGTGGCATTTGTTTGCCGATTTTAGTGAGTGTGGTAGACCGACTCACTTGGCGGCTTAAAGAGGTAGTCACAGGAACACTTTCCGTTTCAGTTTTCAACTGGTTTATTAAAAACTTATTAAATCCAAAAGAATAGGTCAAATGTAGTATCACCAACAGTACTAAAAAATAAAATTGCCACCCAAGAGAACCCTACATCAAGGGGACTAGGTAAGCAAACGTGAACACTTAGAGAATATTTTAAAATGTGATTGTGTAATAGACAAAATACTAACAATAGCAAAATACATAATTACAGTACAGACCAAAAGTTTGGACACACCTTCTCATTTAAAGATTTTTCTGTATTTTCATGACTATGAAAATTGTACATTCACACTGAAGGTATCAAAACTATGAATTAACACATGTGGAATTATATACTTAACAAAAAAGTGTGAAACAACTGATAATATGTCTTATATTCTAGGTTCTTCAAAGTAACCACCTTTTGCTTTGATGACTGCTTTGCATACTCTTGGCATTCTCTTGATGAGCTTCAAGAGGTAGTCACCGGAAATGGTTTTCACTTCACAGGTATGCCCTGTCAGGTTTAATAAGTGGGATTTCTTGCCTTATAAATGGGGTTGGGACCATCAGTTGTGTTGTGCAGAAGTCAGGTGGATACACAGCTGATAGTCCTACTGAATAGACTGTTAGAATTTGTATTATGGCAAGAAAAAAGCAGCTAAGTAAATAAAACGAGTGGCCATCATTACTTTAAGAAATGAAGGTCAGTCAGTCCGAAAAATTGGGCAAACTTTGAAAGTGTCCCCAAGTGCAGTTGCAAAAACCATCAAGCGCTACAAAGAAACTGGCTCACATGAGGACCACCCCAGGAAAGGAAGACCAAGAGTCACCTCTGCTTCTGAGGATAAGTTTATCTGAGTCACCAGCCTCAGAAATCGCAGGTTAACAGCAGCTCAGATTAGAGACCAGGTCAATGCCACACAGAGTTCTAGCAGCAGACACATCTCTTCAACAACTGTTAAGAGGAGACTTTGTGCAGCAGGCCTTCATGGTAAAATAGCTGCTAGGAAACCACTGCTAAGGACAGGAAACAAGCAGAAGAGACTTGTTTGGGCTAAAGAACACAAGGAATGGACATTAGACCAGTGGAAATCTGTGCTTTGGTCTGATGAGTCCAAATTTGAGATCTCTGGTTCCAACCACCGTGTCTTTGTGCGACGCAGAAAAGGTGAACGGATGGACTCTACATGCCTGGTTCCCACCGTGAAGCATGGAGGAGGAGGTGTGATGGTGTGGGGGTGCTTTGCTGGTGACACTGTTGGGGATTTATTCAAAATTGAAGCCATACTGAACCAGCATGGCTACCACAGCATCTTGCAGCGGCATGCTATTCCATCCGGTTTGCGTTTAGTTGGACCATCATTTATTTTTCAACAGGACAATGACCCCAAACACACCTCCAGGCTGTGTAAGGGATATTTGACCAAGGAGGAGAGTGATGTGGTGCTACGCCAGATGACCTGGCCTCCACAGTCGCCAGACCTGAACCCAATCGAGATGATTTGGGGTGAGCTGGACCGCAGAGTGAAGGCAAAAGGGCCAACAAGTGCTAAGCATCTCTGGGAACTCCTTCAAGATGGTTGGAAGACCATTTCCGGTGACTACCTCTTGAAGCTCATCAAGAGAATGCCAAGAGTGTACAAAGCAGTCATCAAAGCAAAAGGTGGCTACTTTGAAGAACCTAGAATATAAGACATATTTTCAGTTGTTTCACACTTTTTTGTTAAGTATATAATTCCACATGTGTTAATTCACAGTTTTGATGCGTTCAGTGTGAATGTACAATTTTCATAGTCATGAAAATACAGAAAAATCATTAAATGAGAAGGTGTGTCCAAACTTTTGGTCTGTACTGTATATTTAAAACATGTGCCTCTAGTGTGAGGGACTAAATAATGAGAGACCAATGCATACAGAAAAAATGATGATATGCATCCATAGTATTAAATAAGTATAAATACATCCCATTTGAGGTGCAAAAAGTGCACAAACATAGAACCTCTCATACTCCTATATATTGCAGTAAGCAGCGCTAAATACGATGAAGAGCAGTGTGACAGATGCTGGGAACAAATAGCCCACAAGCTTAAGATCTTTCAGATGTCTAAATAGGTAATGTTCAAGTGCAAGTGCATGTAAATTATAGCATCACTATCCTCTTATGTCGGCCAAGTGGCTAGTCAAAGTGCCAGTGCTAAGGAAGGAAAAGAGCTATATCATTATGTGAAAGATAGTTTACCTAGGATGTGGAGCTGTATTGGTAGAAACTGTAGCAGGGTCTGACATGCATCCCTCTGCCCCTTATTAAAAACGTGTTACATAAACCAGTCCAAAATTAGTTAGATAAACACGGCCCTTCTGGCATAATGGAAAAAACAAACTGGCATATAGTACAGTTTGTGTAGCTGCGGGTATCCGCCTGCTCAGGGGAACAAAAAAACAAAGTTCAGTTTTCTTTAACCAGAGCACAGCTCTGGAGATCTTATCTCCAGACACACTGAACAATGAATGAGTCCAAAGGCTCCACATGTACCTTCTGGATCACCCCCTGTGGGTGGAGATATGGTGAACAGCCTCCCATCTTCAGATGTCCACAAAAACCCAACCCTTAATATGGCTGATTAACCCCTCTCAACACAGTGTGCTGGAGCATTTTTCCATGTTCATATCACTGAGGCTAACATCCTCAGTGACACATATCTTCCCCTCCAGTATCTTACCAGTGACCTTCTCACAGGAGGTATTCTATGCTGCATTTCATAGTACAAAAATCATTAGGGATCCTGTAATGTCCCCAAATGCTATTAACCTGCAGATATAGGGTTAATATGCAGGTTAATTGCTTCTAATGATGCCCGACACCCTAACTGACAGCTCGGCTACCAGGAGGAAATTAACTTTATTTGTCCTCCTTTCAGTTATAGAGGCGTGGTGGCGTGGCTTCATTCACCGCTAGGTACACAGTAAGCAGTGGCTATAAGCATGCACCGGCACTGACTGACAGCCAGCTCTGCAGCATATCAGTGCACCTCAATTCTGTTGCGCACTCATTATGCGATTGCCAGGTCCTAGGCAAGCACCGCCTGTGCCGATGATTCTACACACAACATAAAGCTTATGCAACTAGTGATCTAGAAGATAGAAGGAGTAATAAACCTTTTCTGTCTTCGCCCCAGGCCCAGCACTATCTGACAGCTGAGGACTGGACCTGCTCCTGCTAGATTATAGGAGCAAAAGTTTTAAAAAGGATCAATTTACAAGAACTCAAAGTTAAAACCCAGGACCAAGCCCAGTAAACTTATGGCACTTGGTTATTAGCCAAATAATTTATTAAAGAGCTTCACATGAATGCAGTTAGAAAACCCTTGTAACACAATTAAAGCTCAATGCAGACTTGGCTTGACCTTCTATCCGGACGATGAGACATACAAAATCCAAAAGTCCAAGTGACTCGCCCCCTGGGCCGTGGGGCACGCGGATCCGGGCAATAGGGAGACGTTGGGGGTAGTAGTGGCGGCCCGGTCCCGCGGCTCAGGGTGGTCAGACCAATGGTAGTCTGCTACGTGCTTCAGATAATGTCCGACTACGCCACCCGTGGATTGCGGTTATTAGGAACCGCCGCTGCAAGGCAGTCCGCTGGGGCTGATGATGGGTGCAGCTGAGGTGATGTGACTCCCAACGGGAAGAGTGCAGCCCCAGGGCAGTGTAGTGGATGGTGGGAGTGATGGTAGTGCGAGTCTAGGTGCTGATAGTGCTGGAGGCGCGAAGGAGCACACAGACAACAAGTTACAGTGCAGGGTCTTTACTCACAGTTCATTTGTTCCGGGTCACTTCTGTCAGCAGTGACCGCCCGAGCCGTGCTGCGTCCACCAGGTGTGGGGCTCGGTCAACTCCCAAGCAGTTCAGGAGCATGGCACAGGACCCCCTTTAATCCTTTCTCTGGCCTGCCTCACCAGTGACCCACTTTTGTCCAGCTGCCGCGGACTTGTGCGGTTAAACGTGGGCCCCGTCCTCCGCTGTCCTATATGGTGCCTTCCTAGCAGGTTTGATGAGGTGTCGCACCAATAGATGATCACGACGACCGGTCTTTGGCTGAGGGTTGTTTCTCCTCCACCAACTTGGGATCCGGTACCCTTAATCTGCCTGACCCTGCACCCTGGATTCTCGTGGGTTCTTAGGGTCCCTTCCACCTTCTTGTTCCTGAGCCCTTCTGTTTCTCTGTCTCTCCTTCTTTGCAGTTCCTGTTCTGTTCCTTTCTGTTCCTTTCTCTTGGAGCTGAGATGAGCCAGAATCTCAGCTCCCCTTCACCTCCTCCTCGGCCTCTCACTAGGCCCTCCTGGAGTAGAGCTCCTACAGAGCCTCTACTCCCTGTCTTCTCCTCTGGCTGAACTGACCCAGAACTAAGATGGTGCCCACCTTTTATACCTCCCTCTAGCCATGAGCCCAGGTGACCAGCAACCAATGGGCTCCTACCTACGCTCAGGAACCGCCCCCTATCTGCCCCTATAGCACTGGGTGTTCCACCCCTCCCTCCCCACTCCAGCAGGGACATGGTCAGTCGTGCCTGCACTTATGTCTAGTGGGAGCACCGTTGAGCTGTCCCTTGGAAATGGGGTGTGTGTGCTGCATGCAGCTAACTGAGCCCTGGTCCATACTCCATCCTTACCTGGGAGTGGAATATCACACCTCTGGCCTGAGGTGCAATACCCCTGTAGCGGCCGAACCCTCGGGGCGCTACACAAGGCTCTAGTGATGCAGAATAAAATTACTGGAAAAATAATGAGCGCAACATAGGGATTTAACTGGTTAGAAACAATTCAAGGTACTGAATTTGCACTCACCTTGACAAGTTGCAACCTGCAACTAAATGTAAGTATATACCAGCTGCTGCAGAACCGTCGATCAATGGGATAAGGAAACAATAAGGGAAGAGAGACCGGTTTTCACTGCACTGCCGGCTGTCCAAGTGGAAGAAACATACTGTCTGGTTCCATCGAGGTTTTTTTGGATAATTTTTTATTACTTCATTGTCTGTTACAAGTTAAAAACAAAAACGCGTTTCGAAGTTTTTGCCTAACTTCTTCATCAGGATAAGATAAGACAAGCTTAAGGCTCTAGTGATGGAGTAATCTCCATCTTTAGGCTAAGTTCACAAGTTGCGTTTTTGCAGGGTTTTGTTTCAGCTGCGTTTTACAGTACCAGCAAAGTCTATGAGATTTCAGAAATCTCATGCACACACATTGTTTTTTTTTTCCTCACTGTTTTGTCAAAGTGCTGCTTTTTTCAAAAATGCAGCATGTCACTTCTTTCAGCGCAAAAACACAAAATATCAGGTTTTGCTGCGTTTTTGGTACCAAAACCTGATGAAGTCGAATCAGGTTATTTTTGTATGCACTGAACTTTATCAGCATGCAAAAGAGGCAAATGTACACTGACAAAAACGCAGCAAAAACTCGGCAAAACCTGCTTTTTTTGACGTTGTCGTTTTACTGCCAAGAGAGCAGGTTTTGCTGCGGGAAAAAAATGCAGCAAAAACGCAAAGTGTGAACATAGAAAAATTAAGGCTATCAGTTAAAGAGCTAAAACACATTTTAGCTCTATGTAATCATTATCAACCATTATAAGAATAAAATACACCAAGCTTGTTGCTACATTTTTGCACAAACCTGACATCAGCAAAATATTCTGATAAACAGGGAATGAGATTACTATTATTTTTTGGACTTCAACTGTTCAATCACAATCCGATCCTATAATGTGACGTCTCTTGTGTTTTCTCCCATATTCTGCTCCACAATCTCCTCCTCCAGGATGAGTGTCCTCATTCAAGGACCGACACAACAGACATTTCATGGGGAATCCCTTTATTCTTAACTATCACAGCCAAAATTAGGGAAATTACAGGTTTTACATTTCCAAGATTTCTATGGCTATAAAAACCTGACCTTTCCATTTCCTCTAAATCTCCACCCCAGAGAGAAGGCGTCATCTGTCCCCAAACCAGAGTGACCTCCCCTGTATACATGATTACATCCAGCATTATATTACTGTACATACACACATGGCAGAACTGGGGGAAGGGGGCACTATCTCCAGGAATGGAGGGGTTAATGTCCCCTGTATACATGATCACATCCAGCGTTATATTACTGTACATATACACGTGGCAGAACTGGGGGAAGGGGGCACTATCTCCGGGAATGGAGGGGTTAATGTCCCCTGTATACATGAGCACATCCAGTGTTATATTACTGTACATATACACATGGCAGAACTGGGGGAAGGGGGCACTATCTCCGGGAATGGAGGGGTTAATGCCCCCTGTATACATGAGCACATCCAGCGTTATATTACTGTACATATACACATGGCAGAACTGGGGGAAGGGGGCACTATCTCCAGGAATGGAGGGGTTAATGTCCCCTGTATACATGAGCACATCCAGCGTTATATTACTGTACATATACACATGGCAGAACTGGGGGAAGGGGGGCACTATCTCCAGGAATGGAGGGGTTAATGTCCCCTGTATACATGAGCACATCCAGCGTTATATTACTGTACATATAAACATGGCAGAACTGGGGGAAGGGGGCACTATCTCCAGGAATGGAGGGGTTAATGTCCCCTGTATACATGAGCACATCCAGCGTTATATTACTGTACATATACACATGGCAAAACTGAGGGAAGGGGGGCACTATCTCCGGGAATGGAGGGGTTAATGCCCCCTGTATACATGAGCACATCCAGCGTTATATTACTATACATATACACATGGCAGAACTGGGGGAAGGGGGCACTATCTCCGGGAATGGAAGGGTTAATGCACCCTGTATACATGAGCACATCCAGCATTATATTACTATACATATACACATGGCAGAATTGGGGGAAGGGGGCACTATCTCCGGGAATGGAGGGGTTAATGTCCCCTGTATACATGAGCACATCCAGCATTATATTACTGCACATATACACGTGGCAGAACTGGGGGAAGGGGGCACTATCTCCGGGAATGGAGGGGTTAATGTCCCCTGTATACATGATCACATCCAGCGTTATATTACTGTACATATACACGTGGCAGAACTGGGGGAAGGGGGCACTATCTCCAGGAATGGAGGGGTTAATGTCCCCTGTATACATGAGCACATCCAGCGTTATATTACTGTACATATACACATGGCAGAACTGGGGGAAGGGGGGCACTATCTCCAGGAATGGAGGGGTTAATGTCCCCTGTATACATGAGCACATCCAGCGTTATATTACTGTACATATACACATGGCAGAACTGGGGGAAGGGGGCACTATCTCCAGGAATGGAGGGGTTAATGTCCCCTATATACATGAGCACATCCAGCGTTATATTACTGTACATATACACATGGCAGAACTGGGGGAAGGGGGGCACTATCTCCAGGAATGGAGGGGTTAATGTCCCCTGTATACATGAGCACATCCAGCGTTATATTACTGTACATATACACATGGCAGAACTGGGGGAAGGGGGCACTATCTCCAGGAATGGAGGGGTTAATGTCCCCTGTATACATGAGCACATCCAGCGTTATATTACTGTACATATACACATGGCAGAACTGAGGGAAGGGGGGCACTATCTCCGGGAATGGAGGGGTTAATGCCCCCTGTATACATGAGCACATCCAGCGTTATATTACTATACATATACACATGGCAGAACTGGGGGAAGGGGGCACTATCTCCGGGAATGGAAGGGTTAATGCACCCTGTATACATGAGCACATCCAGCATTATATTACTATACATATACACATGGCAGAACTGGGGGAAGGGGGCACTATCTCCGGGAATGGAGGGGTTAATGTCCCCTGTATACATGAGCACATCCAGCATTATATTACTGCACATATACACATGGCAGAACTGGGGGAGGGGGGCACTATCTCCGGGAATGGAGGGGTTAATGTCCCCTGTATACATGAGCACATCCAGCGTTATATTACTGTACATATACACATGCCAGAACTGGGGGAGGGGGGCACTATCTCCGGGAATGGAGGGGTTAATGCACCCTGTATACATGAGCACATCCAGCGTTATATTACTGTACATATACACATGGCAGAACTGGGGGAAGGGGGCACTATCTCTGGGAATGGAGGGGTTAATGCCCCCTGTATAC
This sequence comes from Phyllobates terribilis, assembly GCF_046119375.1. NCBI lineage: Eukaryota > Metazoa > Chordata > Amphibia > Anura > Dendrobatidae > Phyllobates > Phyllobates terribilis. Next base: position 47,503,445 of record NW_027362765.1, read on the forward strand.
ATGAGCACATCCAGCGTTATATTACTGTACATATACACAAGGCAGAACTGGGGGAAGGGGGCACTATCTCCAGGAATGGAGGGGTTAATGTCCCCTGTATACATGAGCACATCCAGCGTTATATTACTGTACATATACACATGGCAGAACTGGGGGAAGGGGGGCACTATCTCCGGGAATGGAGGGGTTAATGTCCCCTGTATACATGAGCACATCCAGAGTTATATTACTGTACATATACACATGGCAGAACTGGGGGATGGGGCACTATCTCCGGGAATGGAGGGGTTAATGTCCCCTGTATACATGAGCACATCCAGCGTTATATTACTGTACATATACACATGGCAGAACTGGGGGAAGGGGGGCACTATCTCCGGGAATGGAGGGGTTAATGCCCCCTGTATACTGAGCACATCCAGCGTTATATTACTGTACATATACACATAGCAGAACTGCGGGAAGGAGGCACTATCTCCGGGAATGGAGGGGTTAATGTCCCCTGTATACATGAGCACATCCAGCATTATATTACTGTACATATACACATGGCAGAACTGGGGGAAGGGGCCACTATCTCCGGGAATGGAGGGGTTAATGTCCCCTGTATACATGAGCACATCCAGCATTATATTACTGTACATATACACATGGCAGAACTGGGGGAAGGGGGCACTATCTCCGGGAATGGAGGGGTTAATGTCCCCTGTATACATGAGCACATCCAGCGTTATATTACTGTACATATACACATGGCAGAACTGGGGGAAGGGGCCACTATCTCTGGGAATGGAGGGGTTAATGTCTCCTGTATACATGAGCACATCCAGCGTTATATTACTGTACATATACACATGGCAGAACTGGGGGAAGGGGGCACTCTCTCCGGGAATGGAGGGGTTAATGTCCCCTGTATACATGAGCACATCCAGTGTTATATTACTGTACATATACACAAGGCAGAACTGGGGGAAGGGGCACTATCTCCGGGAATGGAGGGGTTAATGCCCCCTGTATACATGAGCACATCCAGCGTTATATTACTGTACATATACACATGGCAGAACTGGGGGAAGGGGGCACTATCTCCGGGAATGGAGGGGTTAATGCCCCCTGTACACATGAGCACATCCGGCGTTATATTACTGTACATATACACATGGCAGAACTGGGGGAGGGGGCACTATCTCCGGGAATGGAGGGGTTAATGTCCCCTGTATACATGAGCACATCCAGCGTTATATTACTGTACATATACACATGGCAGAACTGGGGGAGGGGGCACTATCTCCAGGAATGGAGGGGTTAATATCCCCTGTATACATGAGCACATCCAGCGTTATATTACTGTACATATACACATGGCAGAACTGGGGGAGGAGGCACTATCTCCGGGAATGGAGGGGTTAATGTCCCCTGTATACATGAGCACATCCAGCGTTATATTACTGTACATATACACATGGCAGAACTGGGGGAGGGGGCACTATCTCCAGGAATGGAGGGGTTAATGTCCCCTGTATACATGAGCACATCCAGCGTTATATTACTGTACATATACACATGGCAGAACTGGGAGAAGGGGGCACTATCTCCGGGAATGGAGAGGTTAATGTCCCCTGTATACATGAGCACATCCGGCGTTATATTACTGTACATATACACATGGCAGAACTGGGGGAGGGGGCACTATCTCCGGGAATGGAGGGGTTAATGTCCCCTGTATACATGAGCACATCCAGCATTATATTACTGTACATATACACATGGCAGAACTGGGGGGAGGGGGCACTATCTCCGGGAATGGAGGGGTTAATGTCCCCTGTATACATGAGCACATCCGGCGTTATATTACTGTACATATACACATGGCAGAACTGGGGGAGGGGGGCACTATCTCCAGGAATGGAGGGGTTAATATCCCCTGTATACATGAGCACATCCAGCATTATATTACTGTATATATACACATGGCAGAACTGGGGGAGGAGGCACTATCTCCGGGAATGGAGGGGTTAATGTCCCCTGTATACATGAGCACATCCAGCGTTATATAATTATACATATACACATGGCAGAACTGGGGGAAGGGGGTACTATCTCCGGGAATGGAGGGGTTAATGTCCCCTGTATACATGAGCACATCCAGCGTTATATTACTGTACATATACACATGGCAGAACTGGGGGGAGGAGGGCACTATCTCCGGGAATGGAGGGTTTAATGTCCCCTGTATATATGAGTACATCCAGTGTTATATTACTGTACATATACACATGGCAGAACTGGGGGAAGGGGGCACTATCTCCCGGAATGGAGGGGTTAATGCTCCCTGTATACATGAGCCCATTCAGCGATATATTATAGGACATATACACATGGCAGAACTGGGGGAAGGCGGCACTATCTCCGGGAATGGAGGGGTTAATGTCCCCTGTATACATGAGCACATCCAGCGTTATATTACTGTACATATACACATGGCAGAACTGGGGGAGGAGGCACTATCTCCGGGAATGGAGGGGTTAATGTCCCCTGTATACATGAGCACATCCAGCGTTATATTACTGTACATATACACATGGCAGAACTGGGGGAAGGGGGCACTATCTCCGGGAATGGAGGGGTTAATGTCCCCTGTATACATGAGTACATCCAGCGTTATATTACTGTACATATACACATGGCAGAACTGGGGGAAGGGGGCACTATCTCCGGGAATGGAGGGGTTAATGCCCCCTGTACACATGAGCACATCCAGCGTTATATTACTGTACATATACACATGTCAGAACTGGGGGAGGGGGCCACTATCTCCAGGAATGGAGGAGTTAATGCCCCCTGTATACATGAGCACATCCAGCGTTATATTACTGTACATATACACATGGCAGAACTGGGGGAGGGGGCACTATCTCCGGGAATGGAGGGGTTAATGTCACATACCTCCACCTGCAGAGCCGCCACCACATATATGGCTGTTCTGTGCGCACAGGACCTGTGATGAGGTCACAGGAGGGGAGGAGTCAGGGGTTACATGATCAGGGGCCTCAGTGGATGCAGGACTCTGCTGTGCTGATTGTCATGGTGCTCATACCTCCCAACTTTTAACCCTCCTCCGTCAGGGGCAACTGATCTGACAGGCGCAGCTCACTTAGTTTCATTTCTCTTTTTTTCCGTGGTTTCTCTGGTTAGTAAACAGTTTTTTTTCCACCTGTTTATGTGTATTCTCATTTATTACATTCCTATTAAGGTAACTGATCACTTTTAGAGCATTGAAATTTTAAAAAAAGGAAAATATAGCCAATTTTCTAGCCTGTGCCGGACAGGCGCAATGCCCCTAAACTCGTTATGAAACATATTGCCCCTGACAGAGGGTTAAAGAAAAGAAGATGGATATATCTTGCGGCGTGTGTAGCAGCAAATTATGGCCACACCCCAATTCACGCCCATTTACCATTATCTTTCTCCCCTGGCAGGAGGAGTTGTCAGAGGGCGGGTAGTGAGGGAAATTCTGCAGACTCCATAGACTGCAGGGTGTAGACCCAAATCCAGGACTGTCCGCTGGATCCGGGACAGTTGGGACTAGAGATGAGCGGATGGATTCCCGGGTCTCTGCTCCAGATCAGTGTTACCTGGCGGCTGGACGGGAGGCCGTGAATCTCTTATTTTTCGGGGCAGCGCGATGTCATCTGTGCGTCCTGCTCATCTCTCGTTGTGGATTATTTTTTGTTCCTCATTCATAGTCGAAGCTGCCAGAACTTTCTCATCATTATGTAGCTTCACTATACGACATCCGGCTTTCTTGTGTCTGTAAGGCCGTGTTCACACGTTGCAGAAATACTGTGTTCTTTGTTTTCAGCAGATGTCCACACCAAACTCCATAATAACAATCTTCTCCCTTTATTTGATGCGTTTCTGGTGCAGATGTGATGCCGCGTTTTTAAGGTGCTTTTTATAGTACAGAAAAGCTTTGATTTTGCACTTAATGAAGAATCTGCGGTTTTTTAGACAACACATAGAAGCGTCTGAAGACGCTGCTGAACTTTGCGGTAGTGATGAGCGAGCGTCTATTGTTAACCCTAAGTATTTTCGGTGTGCTCGGCCTCTATATTAGTGCCAACACAGCTGCATGTGTCACAACGGTCTAACAGCCGCAACACATGCAGCCGCAGCGGCTCAAACATCGACGCCAAACACGCCAAAAATACTTGGCGAACACCCGAGCGTGCTTGCCAAAAGGGTTAACAATACACGCTCGCTCATCACTACTCTGCGGTTTTGGAGCACTTTCTCCTCCTGAAAAAAACGCATGAAGAAAAAAAATGCTGCTGCATTTTTAAGTGCAAAATCAAAGTTTCTGTGTACTATTAAAAGAGCTAAAAACTTGGCTTCATATCTGCCCCAAAATCGCATCAACTAAGCGGGAAAACGCATAAAATAAACAATAATCAGAGAAGATTGTTATTGCGTTGTGTGGTGCGGACACCTGCAGAAAAAAAGCAACAGAAAGAACGCAGCATTTACGCTACGTGTGAACACAGCCTCAGCATTACAGTTTTATTATATTTTTTTATGGGTTTAATAGAGAAAAAAAATCAATTACGCCATGTTTTTTTACGCCATTTACCGATCCCCATAAATAATCTGATCGCTGTGTTCTGCGGGTCGTTACCATTACAGGGACACCAAATATGTCCGTGTTATGTGCTGATTTGTGATGTTCATTATTTTTTAAAAAACACATTAAAAATGACTTTTTTCATTATCAAATGTTTTTCTTTATTATTTTTTAGCAATTTTATAGGCTAAAAAAAAAATCTTAAGGCCCCGTCACACTTAGCGACGCTGCAACAATCCCGACAACGATACGACCTGTCAGGGATCGTTGCTGCGTCGCTATGTGGTCGCTGGTGAGCTGTCAAACAGGCAGGCTCACCAACGATCAGGGGAGCAGCGACATTGTGGAAAGAATCTTTCCACGATGTCCTGCTCCTGGTTACCAGCCTGCTGAAGCAGGAGCAGACTGGTAACCATGGTAAACATCGGGTTACTAGGGGCGCGTGTGCCCCTAGTAACCCGATGTTTATCATGGTTACGAGCCTGCTAAAGTGAGCGGTAACCTCCCGCTCACTGTAGCAGAGTGGTAACCATGATAAACAACGGGTTACTAGGAGCACGTGTGCCCCTAGTAACCCGATGTTTATCATGGTTACCAGCCTGATCGCTGCTCCCGCTGGTCACACACAGCGATGTGTGCTGACCAGCGGGAGGGCAACGACCAAAAAATGGTCCAGGACACTTTGCAGCGATCAGCGACCTCACAGCAGGGGCCTGATCACTGCAAAGTGTCACACATAGCGACATCGCTGGTGAGGTCGCTGTTGCGTCGCCAAAACCGTGACACAGCAGCGATCTCGCTATGTGAGACGGGGGCTTTATTCTCCATGTAGAATAAAAATACATCCATTGTACACAGTAGTGTATTTCTATCAACCTAGTCAGAGCCTGGAGTACAGATCAAGTAGACAGAATTCTCCTACTGATAACCTGGAGAGCCACAATCTCTAGTGATAAGTGTCTGTGTCAATAATGTTTTTAGCTTGTTGATTCAAGATCAGGGACTCAGGAAAAAAAATACATTTTTGTAATTGCTCATAAATTTACTACTTTTAAGGTATGTGCACACGATCAGTAATCGCTGCGGATTGGACGCAGCGTACATGCACTGTGTGCAAACCGCAGCGGCCAGATGTTACAGCATAGTGGATAGGAGTTGTAGAAATCCCATGCCCACTGTGCGTCTGCGGCTCACCCACGGAAACTGACATTCAGCGCGTCTTTCCAGATTGCAGCATGTCAATTTCTCCGGGTGGTGCACATGCGGGCTTTCCCCATATGAGGAAAGTCCGCATGTGGAAAAAAAAGTGGTGCCGCTCATTAGCATATTAAGTGGAAGCCGCTGGCGGCTTATCCGCAGCTGGCTTCGGATGGTGGGAGCATAGCCTTATAGGACCATAAAAATTATTTTATTTAGCTCAGTATACAGGCACCATAAAAATACATTATTATACACAATGTATTTCTATGGAGATGTATGAGCTGCTTCTGGATTCATTGCCTGCAATGTAGAGTCAAGATAACTAAATTCTCCCTATGTTGTTCACCATTGAGAGCTGTAGCTCAGTAGTTAGAGCTGCAGCCTCTGGATGCTGAGTTCCCAGTTCGATGTGATCACAGGAGAAAGAAGAAGGGAGTGTAATATAATTTAATTTATTCACTGACCGGTGAGCAGTCCCCCTCCCCCCAAGGAGGAGATACGAGCGATGAAAACGTCAGAGAGGTGAGTATAAATAGAAGCCAGGAGAACAACTGAGCCGTGACGGGACGTGGGACTAAGCCTTCATATCGGGACAGTCCTGCCGAATACAGGACGGTTGGGAGCTATGATGGTGCTGGATGAGGTGAAGTTTATGTGTGGGGTCAGGAGGAGTTTACAGTGTGGATGTAGCAGAGCCGCGCGTGTACGAGGTGTACGGAGGGGAGCTGCGCGTGCGCGAGGAGTACGGAGCGGAGCCGCGCGTGCGCGAGGAGTACGGAGCGGAGCCGCGCGTGCGCGAGGAGTACGGAGCGGAGCCGCGCGTGCGCGAGGTGTACGGAGCGGAGCCGCGCGTGCACGAGGTGTACGGAGCGGAGCCGCGCGTGCACGAGGTGTACGGAGCGGAGCCGCGCGTGCACGAGGTGTACGGAGCGGAGCCGCGTGTGTACGTGGTGTACAGGATTACACGGACCGGCGACTGGGAGTCGGCAGTATAGGTAGCGCTGTTCCCAAGCGCCGGGTGCTGAACACAGCCCTCATCATGGTTCCCTGGTTCCCTACCGGCACTGCGATCATCACCAGCAGGGACAGTGATGAGGGTAGTGGTAGTCTGATCCTGCAGTGTCCCTGTGTAAAAATAATAATAAAATTATAAAATCCATATAATCACCTGTCTGGAGATGTCCCCCACTGTAATCCTCTGACCGCTGACACAGAGGAGCTGGGGAGAATGAGTGGCTCCGGAGCTGAGCTCAGAAGCTGTGTCCTGTCACTCACTGAGTGCAGCTCCGGAGCCGCTCATTCTCCCCGGCTTCTCTGAACTTTTCTTTGAAGGTTCGAAAAAAATCTACAAGCAATACCATCTGCCCAACCTTTGAATCTGGTGTTCACTAGTAGTGATGAGCGAGTATGAACTATTAACCCTTTCGGTGAGCATGCTCGGGTGCTCGTCGAGTATTTGCACCCGTGCATGCTCGCCGAAGGGGTTAACAATTCATACTCGCTCATCACTATTCATCAGGCCAAGGTGTCAGGAATGACACTCGCAGAACCCCCTCCTTGGTTCTGAGTTCCTGTTAAAAGTCTTGATTTGTAATACAAGTTCACAGATTATTGCCCTTAATGCAGTGTTAATCATGTTAATGGCAGACTCATCCTGATGTTCTATTCCTAATATTATAATTTCCCTTTCTTGGATTAATAAACAGAATGATGGGTTACAATTCTGGGATTATAACTTCAGAGACTATTGCTGATCCTAGAAAATCTGAGTGATGATATTTTCTGAGACTTTTAAAAGTAGGATTTGAAACCCAGTTAAAGGCATTTTGAGACTTCTGCTGAATATGTGAAATCTAGGTTGTAGCTTAGAGAAGTTATATTCTAAGACAAATGTCAGAAAACTTGGCTAGATGGTCCTCTATAATAGATTCTTCAATTTATGCCAAGAAAGTTGGGTTACAGCTTGGATGATTATAGCTTCGGAGACTTCTGCTGATGCTGGAAAAACGGAGTTGTAGCTCAGTGATGATACAGTCTGAGACTGAGGACTAGGATACAGTAATGATATATTCTCCGTCTACTGCTGACCTTAAGAAATCTGAGTTGCAGCCAAGTGATCTTTTCTAAGACTGATACTAAGGAAAGTCAGGTTGCTGCTCTGGGATGATACAATTTGACTATTGATTAGAAAAAAAATCAATATAGCTATTATCCATAAATTGCATAACTTTAATTGTTTGCATTAGAGTATACTATATGTATACTGCATTGTAGATTAGCACGTTTAACTATGCAGAATATCTAGTCTAAACTATGATTTAGCTCACAGACTTCTGGTCTATAACTGAAGGATAAATGATGCTGAACGTTAGGTTTACCTTGTAGGCATAAAAATGATCCTTGAAATCCTGGAAATTGTTTATGCAAAATTTCTATATCACTTCTGATACTGGGAAAGCTGGGTTACAGCTTAAGGCTACAGCCCCACTATCGGTATTTGGTCATTATTCGGTCAGGATTTTTTCTCAGTATTTATAAGCTAAAACCATGTGAGGAACAATCAGAGAAAAGGTATAATAGAAACAAGTCACCAATTCTGCATTTTTGAACCACTCCTGGTTTTGGCTTACAAATACTGAGGAAAAATACTGAGCAAATACTGATGGGACCATAGTCCCATTATTAGACTATCTGAGACTAAGAGAAAAGGGAGGGATTGAGGTTGGCCCCTCCAGCCAGGTAAAGCACAAAAGTTTATTGAGCCAGATTTAAAACAAAAGTTAGAAATACCTAACGCGTTTCTGGCGCAATAGTTGCACCCTTAATCATAGTATATCAAACTGGAAATAAAGACAGGTATATATACAGAAAAGGGTCCAATCACTAACATGTGACAATTTCATTAAATATGTAACAGCTGTGCAGGTGAGGAAAACAACGTATCACAAGTTACAATGAAAGAGAATTAGTATATATAAAATAAAACATTCTTGAAGTTCATCACCCTAGGGTGTTTGGTGTCCAAACGTAATATCCAGTAGGCTTCGCTCATTGTAAGACATTTTGCCAACTGCCACCCCGTATAGGACAATCCACCCTTTCCAAACCAAAAGAACGCAAAGTGTGTAAGGTCCCCTTTGTATGAACATACGAAATGTTTGGAGACTCCAGAATATGTGCTCCATATTAGGCATCAGGGAGCCAGTTATCAATCAACATGTTATCGTCAGTAACACCCCATTAACAAAGCAGAGTGTAAGAGAAGGAGTTTCTCTGTCACCATCAGTAGGAGAATCGCAGCAGGAGCTGTACTTGACTGCTCAGAGCCTGGAGAGATCGTCGCGGGACAGAACAGGTAGGTAATTACCAACTACGTGATGGTAAATTCTTTGTACCATAACCAAAAAAAAGCTGCAAAGTCCCAAATTACCCCTTTTAAGGTTTATTTTTATCAATTAACAATATGCAAAATGAGTGAATAAAAGAGAAATCAAATCAATATTTGTTGTGACCGCCCTTTGCCATGAAAACCATAAATTTTTCTATGTATACTTGAACAAAGTCAGGAATGTTTAAGCAATATAGTTAACGTATGAGTGCCCAATTATACCACACAGGTGATGATGATAATTTTAATATGTTGGCTGAGACACAATCATTAACAGAAACAGCTGTGTAGGAAGCTTTAACCGGGATCATAAACAAGTCAACTTCAGCTACAAAACTACCTGTCACAGGTCATTTACCATGGCAAGACTGGGCACAGCACATCAACAAGGTAGTTATACTGCATCAGCAAAGTATCTCCCAGGCAAAGATTTCAGAGCAGACTGGGGTTTCCAGATTTTCGGTTCAAGCTCTTTCAAAGAAGCAACAAAAATGTGCAACATGGATGGCCGTTGATGCAGTGGTTGAGGAAACTTAATGTAGAAGATGAAAAACACATCAGGTTTATTTTCTCTGCAAATCGGAAGATGTCCAATAGTGCCATCAGCACAGAACTGGAAGCAACCATTTGGTTCTAGCTAGACCCTCTTACTGTTCAGAGAAGATTGGTCAGAAGTAGTCTTCATGGAAGAATTGTGAACAAAAACCATAGCTTCTACATGGAATCTAAGCCAAGCGACTCAACTATGCACAATAACATAGGAACAGGTGTTCAAGAAAATGGCAGCAGGTGCTTTGGACTGATGAATAAAAGTGGGAAATATTTGACAGTAACATAAGAGTTGGAGAATGGTACCAAGAGTGTCTGCAGGCAACAGTGAAGCATAAAGGTTATTTTTTCAGTTGCATTTCTACAAATTGAAATGTGGATTTAGTCAGAATTAATGATGTCCTTATTGCTCAGAAATGCAGGAAGATACTTATTCATTATATTATACTATTGGGAAGGTGTGAAAAAACCGACAACACTCAGATAAATGTTATTGTATTATATTAATGTAATGGGGTAGTGCAGAAGAGAATTTTTTTCACTGACTGAATTTGCATGTGAAAAAAATTTGCGATGCAAACAAGGAAAAGAAGGAAACCAAAATTGTGGTCAATAGGTTCAATAAAATGTAAATTTTATTAATCAATTGTTAAATTATTTATTACATTTTTATTAAATAATTATGATATATCATAATTTAAATTAAGAATTAGTGGAGAAGATGGGGGAGTAAGCAATGGAAGCTGCTGATAGATGGTATGTAAAACCTGTACGATGCGCTATAGAAAATATAGTATTGTTAATGACACTGCAGTGCAGTTGTATAATAAATGTAAATATAGCACACAAATGCATGCATCACCAACTTAAATCAAGACAGAGGGTATGTTATCAAGTGCAAGTAAATCCCCCTGACAAATGTACACAGAAACGCGCGTCGAGTGGGTGCATATCGTGAAAGCTGCTGCTTGCATCAGTCCAGATACATTTACTGACTCTGACAGGCATTACCTGGGCATATTGTATGATTTAAGTGTATGGAGCGAGGCCACGGCCACCGGCCGGAAGTATGTACAACTCTACATACCCTCCCAGTCCCGCGTCTGACACCGGCGAATTCCCGCGCCACACAGTGCGTGCGCTGGGGGGATTCATAAGTCTGCAATCACATAGAGTGACTCCAGACTTATCGATTTAGATCAGACAACTGCTTCAGAGATGAATTGGCAGGAAGAGATCTACCATCTGCTCTGGATTGTAAGGACACATCTTGCTACTAGGATTAATCTCTGTTTCCATGAGCGAGCTCTAGAAAAAGTTCATGTATTTTTTGTTTCAGAAGACCACCCAGGCTACCTCTAACCCTCCAGTACTCCTTGTTTCTGCAAACTACACCTCCTGCTATTGAGCTGATGCAAGTAAAGTGGGCCAAACTTTCATTGTAGGAATGACATCGATGGTATAGAGAGAATGTGTGCCTATACTGTGGAGGCAAAGGCCATTATGTTCGTCTGAGCCCAGTGAGGCCGGGAAACTCCAGCACCTAGGATTGGTAGGAGAGATGACCCTAGGTGAGAAAGATTGCTCTTCAAAACTTTTAGCTGAGGTCTCCCTGACCTGGGAAGAGAGGTCTCTGTCCGCGGCAGCCCATTTAGACTCCGGATCTGCTGCAGACTTCATACATCAACTTCAGCTTTCTACACAACAACTAAATCAACCCCTGGTCATAGCCTCCATTGATAAACAACCCCTGGTGGAGCCTATCCAATAAATCACCAAGCCAGTCACATTGCAGATTGGAGTCTTGCATTCTGAATGAATCTTTTTCTATGTGTTACCTAAATCTGTTCTCCTGGGCCTTACATGGTTCCAGTTACACGTGCCAGTTGTTGATTGGTGCACCGGCCAGGTACTTCAGTGGGGATTATGTTGTGCTAACAACTGCCTTGTCATCGTCTTGCCCAAGTGTCCACCTATTATCATACATTTGCAGACAACTTTTGTGAAAAGAAGGCAGAGGTTTTGCCACCTCATAGACAGTACGATTGGTCCTGGGGTCGAGAGGTGTCAGGCTGAAGATCGATGGGACAGTTATATTCTCTATTTCTCCAAGAGACTTGTGCCATGTCGAAGTACATCCAAGAGAACTTAGTCAAAGGATTCACTCGTAAGTGCTCTTCTCCTGCCGATGCCGACTTCTTCGTGACCAAAAAGGATGGTTCTCAATGTCCCTGTATTGACTATCAGGGCTTTAACAACATCAGAATTAAGAACAAGTATCCCCCTTGCCTTTGATGTTCAAAAAATGTTATCTACGAGGACCTTATAACTTGATTAGGTTCTGTAAGGATGACGAATGGGAGACGGCTTTTAATATCTGTGACAGTCACTACGAGTATCTCGTCATGCCCTTCGGTCTGTGCAATGTGCCCGCCATATTTCAGGAGTTTGTTAACAACATCTTCCTGGACCTCCTCTATGTTTCCATGGTTATGTATTTGGACAACATCCTGATTTTATTTCCTGATCTACCCACCCATAGAATACAAGTCTGTCAGGTTTTGAAGCACCTATGAAAGAACAATTTGTTGCAGAGTTGTCCAAATGTGTTTTCAAAAAACTTTCCTTGCCTTTCCTCGGCTACACTGTTTCCGCCAGGGTCTTGAAATGGATCTGGAGAAGGTTTCTGCTGTTCTCCTCTGAGCCATCCAGCTGTTAATGGGTTTCGCCAACTTTTACAGACAATTTATTCCGCACTTCTCATCCCTTGTGGCACCCATCTCTGCCTTAACCAAGAAAGGGGCTTATGACAGAATCTGGCCCGAGTTGGCCCTGTCAGCTTTCCAGCATTTGAAAGAGTCCTTCAGATCCAACGCTGCACCAGGAGGAAGTCTGTCTCCTGCGGTTTTGTTTCTCAAAACGGTTTTCGCCAACTGAGCAGAACTATACAATTGGGGATTGTGAACTACTGGCCATTAAGATGGCGCTTTAAGAATAGTGACACCTACTGGAGGGTGCCAGCTGTCCAGTAATAATATATATGGACCATAAGAATTTGACCTTACTGCAAACTACCCAATTGTTAAATCCTCATCAAGCCAGGTGGGCACTCTTTTTCGCCCATCTCGTCTTTGAGTTGCACTTCCGTCCTGCAGAGAAGAAAGCCAAAGTGGATGCATTGTCTCAATCCTTTGACTGGTTCTGAGGAGGAGTCACAGCACATCATTAACCCAGCAAGGATTGTGGAAGCGGCTCCTGTTCTTGTTAAACATATTCCTCTGGGTAAAACCTTTTTTCCTACTGATCGGAGAATTGTGTCCTGGGAAAATTGATCCAAGCTGGCCGGCCATGTGAGCATACGCAAGTCCACTGGGCTGATTTCTCTCTGCTTCTGGTGGCCCTTGCTGGCCAATGATGTTTGAGACTCTGAGGGTTACAACACCATCTGGGTCATGGTGGACTGGTTCTCCAAGATGACTCACTTCATTCCCCTGGTTGGTCTACTCTCTGCTGCCAAGCTCACCACACAGCCCTTTAAGCATGCGTTTCGTCTCCATGGTCTTCCTATCTACATTAGCGTGGGGTCCTGTTCACATGAAAATTTTGGAGGGCTCTTTGCATGCTGTTGAGTGTCCAGCTGGATTTCTCCTTTGCGTACGACCCTCAAACAAATGGGCAAGGGGAGAGTGGCCAGACAGAATCTCGAGAACTACCTACGCCACTTTATCTTTGCCTGTCAGGATGGTTGGGTGCAGCTACTTCCCTGGGCGGAGTTTTCTTATAACAACCACTAGGGAAATCTTCCAGAGCATCTCTATTTTTCGTTGTATACTCCCAGGATCCTCAAGGTCCCTCTCCTATGCTTCCTCTGGGGTACCAGCAGCTGATTTCTCATATGGCAAGTTCTTCCAGATTTCGCAGCAGACTCGGGCCTCCCTCCTTAAAGCCATGTTCCGGATGAAGTGTCATGCAGACAAGAAGAGAAGGCCACCGCTTAACAACCCGGAGATAAAGTCTGGTTGTCTTCCCAAAACATTCACCCGAAGATACTCTCCTACAAGTTTTCCTCTCGGTACCTTGGACAATTTAAAATCCTCACACTAATCAACCCGGTGACCTACAGTCTTCAACTCCCAGTGAATCTATGGATTCTAAACTCATTTCTCATCTTGCTCCTGAAGCCGGTGTTCTTAAATCGCTTTTCTAGGACCAATACGTCTGCCTCTACTTCTGTTCCTGAGGGTCCCTCGGATATGTTTGAGGTAAAGGGCATTCGGGATTGTAAGAAGATTCAGGTGAAGGCCTTCTTGATCTATTGGAAGGGCTTTGATCCTGAGGAGGGGTCTCGGGAGCCTGCGGAAAACATCAGTGCCACCACCATTCTTGAGAGGTTTCTCCATCGGTTTGGCCAAAAAAGGAGGGTAGTACTGTCACGCAGGTAACTCGCATGCTCTCTCAGCACCGTTCTACTCACTGCGGTTACCGCGCTCTGCTTCCCCTCGTGTCAGGCCGTCTCCCCAAGTTTGCCTCTCTAAGCACTCACCAGCACTGCTGCATCTTCCTTCTGTCTCCACATGGCTATAGGGAGGTGCTGCCAGTCTTTGCAGGAATTTAACCCTGCTGTGTCATGCAGAGATTAGCTTCCCTGACCTATCTGCTGCCAGCAGGGGATATATAAGGCAGCTCCTCCCTCCACTACTTGCCTGAGATTTGGTTCTATTCAGTAGTTTGATACTAGCTTCCAGTCTAGGTGTGTTCCTGTTTTGTCTCTTGCTACCGACCCAACTTGTCTACCCGATTCTGTCTGATCTCTCCGCTCCTGATCTTAGATTTGCATCCTGAACCTGTGCTGCCTCGGACTGTCTGACCAAGTCTCTGCCTGTGCCCTCTATACAGTTTATCCTTGCCGTGACCCGTTGGTCAGCTGCTGCAGGTCCGAGCATTGCCATGGAGTGGCACCTGGTGGCTATCCCGCAGCCCAAGCCTATCCTCAACATCAAAGGCTCTAGCAAAGACCAACTAGCCACTTACTCCAGCCCCTCCAAGGTAAACCCAGTCAGTGGCGCAGTGGGTCCACATCCATCGTCGTCACACATAGAAGTTAATCTCCACCCGATAGTTTAGAGATAACTGGCAATGAGAGATGGAGCCTCAACAAGGAAAAGCAGGTGGAAAAATGCAAGAAACAAGTCATATAAGGATAGTGTTACTCCTCATGTAAACACAATATAGCTTATTCTAAAAAGTCATCTGAAATGACAGGTACACTTTGAAGAGTAACATCATTTCAACTTTTTTCTATAAATCAAGAATACAAGTGGCAATAAGAAATTTTGTATTATACTTTATTTAGAAAAAATGCTTTTTCCCCACAACAGATTCCTCTTCTGCTCCTGTACTGACCATTCACTCTAAAATCACTGCTAAAATCTGTCTTAAAGGGGATCTATCACTAAATTTCACAATACAAAATGCATACATTATTAAATATTGCTTAAATCAGCTACCAGACATAACAATCTCTGTGACAGCTCTGTGAAGTCACTTGCGGGTGGCGACACTGGTCTTTGCTCGCTCTTTCTTTACTTACAATGTGCAATGACAGTGCACTCTGTTGCCGGCTCGTCCCTTCAGATCAGAGCCAGCGTGAGAGAGAGCATTGTCACTGTACACTGAGAAAAACATTGCACAGTGACAGGAATTTACTGAGCATTTGTCGGAATGGACAACCGACGCATGCTCAGTAGAGCAGGGACTAGCCCAGCCCCTGAAACGGAAATCACTGATGACGCTTCATTTCAGCCTCTGCCACCTGATGACGACTCGTTTGAGTTTCCCAGCATGAACCAAGTTTCTCAAATGAAGCGACATCAAACAGAAAGTGGTAGTAAAAAATCTAACAGTTATATAGAGTAGTGAGGGAAGGATAGGGAATTTTTAATTTACGTATATTATAAAAAAGATTAAATTATGACAAATAGAGATTTAGGAGTAAAATAAAATTTAGTTTTGGACAACCCCTTTAACTGATTCAATATAATTGTTAGTGCATGCCTTTATCATCTCTCACCTAGACTACTGCAACATCTCTCTTGCATCCCTCCAATCCATTCTTAACTCTGCTGCCCAAACAATCCACCTCTAACCTTTACCAATTTTTTTTTACTGCCTACCCATTAACCAGAGTTTATTTTAAAAAATAACAATGACCAACAAGTTCATCCATAACCTGTGCCCTCCATACATCTCTAAGTTCATCTCCCGAAACCTTCTCACATGTAATTTCCAGTCCTCTCAAGAACTCTTTCTTTACTTTCCTCTGGTCTACTTCTCACACAACTGTCTCCAAGATTTCTACCATGCTTTCCGTATACTCTGGTATTCACTACCCTAACTAATCAGACTCTCTTCCACCTTTAAAACATTCAAATGCAACCTAAAGGGCCACATCTTTAAGAAAGCCTACAACCCTAAATAATTCAGTTTTCACCACGCTGCCATATCATCAGCTTCTACCTTTTCTCTTCCCTGTAAAGTTTAAGCCTTCATGGGCGGAATCTTCTCCTACTATACTAGTCTCTCACATAGATGAGTATAGTACTCCTTTTGATATCTTGTTAAGTTCTGTTAACTGATTGTTACATTGGGTAGATGCTTTTTTGCAGGAACAGAGTTGTGGGATTAAGCGTTATAGAATAAATATTTTGCTATGCAAGACTATTTTTCCAGCAAATAAAACTATAGTTATGTGATGGATAGAAGACTTTCTAGACAGGATAAATGACATAGTATGATTAATATGACTAATGCCTACAAAAGAATCTTTTTCAGTAACAAAAAGTTACCTAAAATAAACTATACAGAATTTCTGGAGTAATTTTCCATTTAGTATTTATACACAAAATGGCTACCTGCTCTCCCTAAACTCTCCACTATCATAATATGAAAATAATTAAGAAAAATAAGCCCAAACACAAACATATACTACAAACACATAATGATTGGAAACAAATTTTGAGACATATATACAGTGGTGTGAAAAAGTATCCCCCTCCCCTTCTTGAATTCTTATTTGTCACACTTAAATGTTTCAGATCACAAAACAAATTTAAATATTAGAAAACGATAACACAAGTAAACACGAAATGCAGTTTTAAATGAAGGTCTTTATTACTAAGGGAAAAAGAAATCCAAACTGCAGGGCCCTGTGTGAAAAAGTGATTGCCCCCTAATCCTAATAACTGGTTAGACCACTCTTAGCAGCAACAACTGCAATCCTCCTGGAGGAACTTTTGCCCATTCATTTTTGAAAAATTGTTGTAATTCAGCCACATTGGAAAATTTTGAAGCATGAACCTTCTTTTTAAGGTCATGCCACAGCATCTCAATCGGATTAAGGTCAGGACTTTGACTAGGCCACTCCAAAGTCTTAATTTTGCTTTTCTTAAGCCATTCAGAGGTAGACTTGCTGGTGTGTTTTGGATCATTGTCCTACAGCATAACCCAAGTGCGCTTCAGCTTGAGGTCACGAACAGATGGCTGGACATTCTCCTTCAGTATTTTTTGGTAGGCAGCAAAATTCATGGTTTCATTTACCACAGCAAGACTTCCAGGTCCTGAAGCAGCTAAACAGCCCCAGACCATCACACTACAAACTTCATATTTTACTGTTGGAATGATGTTCCTTTTCTGAAATGCTGTGTTAATTCTATGCCAGATGTAATGGGACATACACCTTCCAAAAAGTTCAGCTTTTGTCTGGTCAGTCCACAGAGTATTCACCCAACAGTGCTGGAGATTATCCAGATGTTTTCTGGCAAAAGTGAGATGAGCCTTTATGTTCTTTTTGCTCAGCAGTGGTTTTTGTCATGGAACTCTGCAATTTTTACCGGTCTCTTTCTTATGGTGGAGTTATGAACACTGACCTTAGCTGAGGCAAGTGAGGCCTGCAGTTGTTTGGATGTTGCTGTGGGTTGTTTTGTGACCTCTTGGATGAGTAGTCGCTGTGCTTTTGGGGTAAATTTGGTCAGCCGGTCACTCACTGTGGTTCGCTGGAGTCCAAAAGCTTTAGAAATGGCTTTATAACCTTTTCCAGACTGATAGATTTCATTTTTTTTTGTTTCTCATTTGTTTCTGAACTTATTTGGATCACAGCATGATGTCTAGCTTTTGAAGATCTTTTGGTCTACTTCACTTTGTCAGACAGGTCCTATTTAAGTTACTTTTTGATTGAGAACAGGTGTGGAAGTAATCAGGCCTTTGTGTGGCTAGGGAAATTGAACTCAGCTTCCCAAAGATGTGATAAACCACAGTTAACTTATGTTTTAAGGAGGGGGGGAATCACTCTTTCACACAGAGCCCTGCAGGTTTGGATTTCATTTTTCCTTAATAATAATAAAGACCTTCATTTAAAAACTGCATTTTGTGTTTATTTGTGTTATCTTTATCTAATATTTAAATCTGTTTTGTCATCTGAAACATTTAAATGGGGCAATCTTGCAAAATAATAAGAAATCAGGAAGAAGGCAAACACTTTTTCACATATAACTCCTTGAAAATTTGAGACTGTGAAACATGCAGAGGATATAGTGGAGGTCTGGTTTTACAACTTTGCTATGTGTCAGACTTATGGCTCTTGTGCTTTTTTTTTTGCATCATACAGCCATCTTCACACCACTTTCAGTATTGCTGTCTTTTGTATCTCCTGTAACTGTGCTTTTTTGATGAACACTAAAATATTTTTCTCATTCCAAACAAGTATTCTCTCCGTGTGAATTTTCTGGCGTATAAGATGTAATACTTGGATAAAAAATTTCTTACATGCAAAACATTAATATGGCTTCTCCCTTGTGTGACTTCTCAGATGTACAGAAAGATTTGATTTGTTGTTAAAACATTTCCCACATTCAGAACATGAATACGGCTTCTCCCCTGTGTGAGTTCTCTCATGTATAACAAGACTTGATTTCTGGTAAAAACTTATACCGCATTCTAAACATGAAAATGGCTTCTCACCTGTGTGTATTCTCTGATGTGCAGTAAGATTTGATTTTGTGATAAAACATTTTCCACATTCTGAACATGAAAATGGCTTTTCCCCTGTATGAATTCTCTCATGTATAATAAGTCTTGATTTCTGAGTAAAACTTATTCCACATTCTGAACATGAAAATGGCTTCTCCCCTGTGTGAATTCTCTGATGTCTAATAAAAAGTGAATTATCGTTAAAAGATTCTCCACATTCAGAACATGAATATTTCTTCTCCCCTGTGCAAATTCTTTGATGGGCATCAAGAAGTAATTTAATATTATAAGTTTTGTCACATTCTGAACATGAAAATTGCTTTTCCCCTGTGTGAATTCTGTGATGTCTAACGAGATGCGATTTTTGCTTAAAACATTTCCCACATTCTGAACATGAATATGGCTTCTCTCCTGTGTGAATTCTGTAATGTCTAGCAAGATGCGATTTCCGGTTAAAACTTTTCCCACAGTCCGTACATGTTAATGAATTCCCAACTGTATGGACTTTATGATATTCAACGCTCCTTCTGTACATTTTGCTTTGCTTAACAGTTTGTGATGAATGAGAAGGTAGAAACTGTTGAATAGGATCAAATGATAAATCTCTGCTGTGAAAGGCTGAGGATGTGTCTGGGATAATGGCATGCTCTTCATATGTATCCTGTGGGAAACCATGATCATTTTCTTTAAAATATGAAGATATCACATGTCCCTCTGGGCTTCTGATACAGTCACCTGCCAACAATAAAATTTATTTGTGATTTTTTATTTTTGAATAATATAATTCTAATGTCATATTGATGACACCTCTATAAAAAAAAGACATACAAATTACAAACCAGGTAAAAAAATTAAATTAAATGATATGCAGGCCATGGTGGATTATAATTTTGTAGCTGTGCCAATCCAATCACATGCAATAGGTGATTCTCTTTGATTTCCTGCTGAATCGGGTAGCACATAGGTAAGTCGCATAAAAAGTATATTCCATCCAAATTGCGTCAAAATCGAATAATTCTTTATGATATAATGTAAAACCTTGACTATTGCCCACTAATTTACTCCCTAAGTGTCTTCAAGGGTGCTAGATGATCTTTTATACAATTTGAGTAGGTGGAGCCAAAACTAATTTTTGGAGACAATTAAACTTAGTACAAATATTGTTAGATATGATAATGATTTTGTTCACCTGGGGTAAAACCTGTTCCTACTTATTTTTTATATTTTTCTTTTAAAGTGTTGGATTTTATGCTTCTCTCAAGGGCGTCAACTAAACAAAGTTTCAACGTCCTACTGGGGTGCGACTGCAAGATGCTAATATACCTATATACACTCAATCCTGCTCTCATATTCCACTTTCACTGCAAATTAAACAGTGATATAGGACATCAATATCACGTGTGGGAGTCCTTCACCCAGTACCTCCAATTGATCAGCTGCTCTAAGTTCCGGTGGTGGCTTAATGGAAACCGTAAAAGGAGCCATAAAAGCATAGCTTTGTTCAATGTCTAGCGCAGTTGCGGAGAACTGCAACTCATCTCCTATTCTTTTCACGACAAAGAGGCCTAGAAAACCACTTTAAGCCAAAATCCGACCCCAACATCCCAACATATTGAACACCGCAAATACATGCTGCCACCCAAAGACAAGAATTGTCATGGGTGTGTCAGAGGTGACAGACAGTCGCCCTGCAGTGGGTTGCAGGAGATCTCCACGTTTGGCATTGCAGACAGCTGCTTAGATAGGAGGCTATCTTTAGGATCGAGTGACTACCTCTCTCTTGCTAACTTGCTCTCTGGCCTGGGTGTATATATACCTGGTGTGTCTGAGAGGGTGTCGCCGGTTATATTCATTTCTACTTGTGAAGCTTAGCAGGAGCAGTACCTCATCCTCTCTGGAGCTTGAGGCCGTGTGCACATTTGGAGTTCATCTAAAGCTAAGCCATTTTCCCCTGTTTTGTCTACCCTTGTTGTCTTTAGAGTTTTAGTGGAGGTTGACTAGTGCTCATCTCCTTCCACACCTAGCCGTAGCCGTACGCCAGGGAAAGTAGGGCGAGGCACGCGATCGGCGATAGCTCAGGAGGCTATATAGGAACGTTAGTTGAGACAGGGTGACGCTAGACCAGACTAGGAGGTCTCCACTTCTCCCTTTCCCTAGTGTCTGGGCTCCCTCTCCCTTTTCCCTCTGTGTTGCACTTACACCTGGCGTGACAAGAATAGGATGATGATTTTCTAAAAATTCAAGCTGGTTTAAGCTTTAACATAAATAGTACAAAGCTTATGAAAAAAAAGTTAAAAGAATAAAATAATCTTCCAGCCCATTGGATGAAGGGGATTTTATTATTTGTTGATGGGGCGGGGAGTGGTAGGAATAATAAAAACTTTAGAGCACTTCACTATAGGAGACGTGGGATGTTTAGGTTGGATAGGAGCAGTTCCATCTGCCCATCTTTTGAAGGTACAAAAAACAGACTTCAGTCTCAAAACTGAATTTCCCTCTTTTCTGGGTGATAACCC
Source organism: Phyllobates terribilis (assembly GCF_046119375.1). Taxonomy (NCBI): domain Eukaryota; kingdom Metazoa; phylum Chordata; class Amphibia; order Anura; family Dendrobatidae; genus Phyllobates; species Phyllobates terribilis. The sequence goes on from NW_027362765.1 coordinate 47,524,743, forward strand.
CTGTAAGCTCTGGTTCCTGTTACCATCATGCCATGAAAATTTAACCCCATCCCTTAAGAGCCAATTTTTCATTGCTCCTCTTACATATTTTTTTCTCCTCTTTTTTTAAAAGAGTTATAATATTTCAATTTGTCTGTCTACACAGCCATATGAAAGCTGTTTTTTTTGCCGGACAAAATATAGTTTTGAATGATAGCATTGATTTTATCATGGTTTTGAAAAAATTTGAAAAAAACAACCTCACAACATATATATATATATATATATATATATATATATATATATATATATATATATATATATATATATATATATATATATATATATATATATATATATATATATAATTTTGTTTCGTTCATACTGTGTTTAGTGTGCAGTAAAAATAACCAAAAAACATGATTTTCCGAGTCAGCATGATTATGAGGATATCAACATTGGATAGTGAAGACAAGAGAAGAGCGGATTGTTTGAAATTCAAATTCACGGGCTTAGCCAAATTTTTCCTCAAAATTCAGTTCTCGAAGAATAAATTTGCTGCGAATCACTTAACGGGTAAGTTTTTAATGAGAGAGGTGCGAGAATGGAGTGAGTGAAGAAAGGAAAGGGATGAGAGAGAGGGGGTAGAGATGCCAGAATCAATGGGTTAAAGTATCCTGGGTGAGGGGAAAAAAATAATCTATATGCAGAAGATATATTCTTTTTATTATCAGACACTGCTGCTGATCGTCCAATTGTGTTTGGAAGAAATAATTTTGACTGGGGTGGGAGAATCTGATTTCTGAGATGTCCGTAGTGTCAGCTAGTGGATCTTTTAGATATCTTGTGAGTGTTAATCTCTTCTAACATGAGTGATTAAATTATAATTTATTTTTAGAAATTATACAATATGGACTCAGAAGAAGAGGTTCAAGCATTTTGAACAGCCAACCTTTTGAGCTTTTTTGGCAAGACTCATTTATAATTACAGTAAATTTATTCACCCCAACATTTGAGGAAAGAGATTTTTCATTCCTGAAATATCTATTTAGACATCCTGGAAGAGAGGAGTGAATTTATTCTAGGTGAATAGAATTCTGCTTGAATTGTAAAAAAAAAAAAAAATTTAGATTCTTCCAAATTAGGATATTTTGCAATTTTCTACATGCGAATTCAGCTGCCCCAAATTTTGTTAAATTGTAGAGGACAGGGAAAGGGTTGAAAAATTATTCATATTCATCTTACCACTTGTGTGTCTCGCTGGCTCTTGGCATCTGTTCCTCCAAATGATCCTGCCTCTTCTTTCCACCCTTCCTCTTCTTTACGATCTTCTTAACTCTGTGCCAAAGCTTCTGAAAGAAGCCTCGGCGAGAAGTGTAGAAGGCCAAACAGGATGTGGAGGAAGGTGGAAAGAAGAGACTGGAACTTACAAAAAAACAAATGGCAAAGGTGAGCATCGAGGCGAGTATGAATGTTTTGTTTTTTTGTTTTTACAAAATACGTGTTATGGCTCCGGGTGGTGGAACCTCTGTGCTGCGATGCAAGGAGGGACCAGAGGGGCGTAACTAAGTGCCTACACAGACCGACCCAGGTCACACAATGGCTCAGTCGACTCCGTGAACCAGGGAGGGACCGGGCAGGTGGACCAGGTGCCACTCTGGGATGAACCTTGTGTGAGAGCAGGTGACTCCCAAGGGTCAGCTGACAGGAGTTGACCGGTACAGTGGATAAGCACAGCAGGAAGGCTGACGGGTGGTCCGGGTGGATAAGCAGGCTGGTACGGCAGATAGCCAGACAGGTGCTCCGGGTAGGCAAGCAGGCGGGCACGGCGGGAAACTGGCAGAGACAGGTAACAGACAGGTGCTCCAGGTAAGCAGGCTGGCGGGCACAGAAGGTAACAGACAGGTGCTCCAGGTAAGCAAACTGGCGGGCACGACTGTAGACAGACTGGAGGACAGAACTGTTAGACAGGCTGGCGTGCTGGACTGACAGACAGACTGGCAGGCAGGACTGACAGGTAGCAGGACCTGAGGGCTGGAGCAAGTGTTAGCACATGGAACAACAACCTTGCACAGGCACCTCCATTAGCTGCGCGCCCTAAGCACAGTGCCCGGGAAGCTGAGTGCGGTGCGCACCACAGCAGCAGGGGAGCAGGAAGACGCTGGACCTGGACCGCGGTGGTAAGGGAAACGGCGTCTCTGCCCGGCAGGAGGCAGAGACGCCGATGCTACAGTACCCCCTCCTTTACGCCCGTGAGAAATTTTTTAAGAAGATGAGGGGCATGAATGTTCTCCCTGGGTTACCAACACCTCTCCTCAGGGCCAACCCCTTCCAATCCACAAGAAAGAAAGTCTTTCCTCTTACCCTCTTGGTGGCCAAAATGTTCTCTACCTCAAAGACGTCCTCAGCGGTACCTGTATCGTCAGAGAAATAATTAAGGACAACAGGTTTGAGGAGGGATACATGGAAGGAGTTGGGAATTCGTAAGGTGACCAGGAGTTTCAGCTTGTAAGCCACAGGATTGATTTGGTTCAGAACCTCGAACAGACCGATGAACCGCGGACCCAACTTATAGGAAGGTATCTTGAGACAAACATATTTGGAGGAAAGCCAGACCTGGTCTTCCGGACGGAATTGAGGCCGGATCCAGAAGTCTCTTATCGGCATGTCTCTTCATCCGCTCGGAGGACTGAAGAAGTGCAGATCTAGGGTCTTCCCAAATAGCCGAAAATTCGCTGACAAGAGACTGAGCGGCAGGATTGTCCACTGAAGAGGAGACGGAAAACTTAATCCGAGGGTGTTGACCCTAGACCACAAAGAACGGGGATTTAGAAGAAGACTCGCTCTAATGGTTGTTATAGGAGAACTCGGCCCAGGGCAGGAGCTCAACCCAATCGTTATGGTGAGCGTTGACAAAGTGCCGAAGAAAGCTGGTAAGGATCTGGTTGATACGTTCCACTTGACCATTGGATTGAGGATGATAAGCAGAGAAGAAATCCAAGGAGACATCCAGCAGCTTGCACGTAGCTCTCCAGAAGCGCGAAGTGAACTGAACCCCGCGATCAGACACAATGGGGAGGGGTAGGCCGTGAAGACGAAAGATGTGATGGATGAAGTCCTTAGTCAGCAAAGATGCAGACGGAAGACCAGGCAGAGGGATGAAGTGGGCCATTTTAGAAAAGCGGTCGGCGACCACCCAAATGACAGTACAACCGGCAGAAACAGGGAGATCCGTGATGAAGTCCATTGCAATGTGTTGCCACAGAGCGTAAGGCACAGGAAGAGGAAGGAGACGGCCGGATGGAAGGTGCCTGGGAACCTTGTGCCGGACACAAGAGGAACAAGCCGCGACAAACTCCGCAACATCCTTGCCAGGGAAGGCCACCAGTAATGTCGGGCGATGAGCAGAAAGGTCTTCCTCTGGCCAGCATGACTGGCTAGTTTGGATGAATGACCCCAGAGTAGAACCTTCTTTCGATCCGGAACCGCTACAAAGGTCTTACCGGGTGGAAGATGAGACAGGTCAAACGGAGCCACAGTCATTACTTTGGAGGGGTCAATGATATGTAGAGGCTCCTCCTCCTGGTCGGAAGACAGGAAGGAGCGGGATAAAGCGTCAGCCTTAATGTTCTTGTCCGCCGGGCGGTAATGCAGAGTGAAGCAGAATCGGGCAAAGAATAGAGACCACCTGGCCTGACACAGATTTAGTCTTTGGGCATTCTGTAAATAAGTGAGGTTTTTGTGGTCAGTGCAGATGACCACCGGGTGCAGAGCCCCCTCCAGTAAGTAGCGCCACTCCTCCAGCGCTAATTTGATGGCCAACAGCTCACGATCTCCTATGGAGTAGTTGCGCTCGGACGAGGAGAAGAGCTTGGAGAAGAAGCCGCAGGTTACCATTCTCCCAGACGAGGATTTCTGGGTGAGCACCGCTCCGGCGGAGAATGCATCAACCTCCAGGAAGAACTGCTTGTTGCAATCCGGACGGTGTAGCACAGGAGCGGAGGAGAAGGCCTCCTCCGCTTCGGAAGTCCATTCCCTGGGATTTGCTCCTTTACAGGTGAGCGCGGAGATGGGAGCAGTCCAGGAGGAGAAATGAGGAATGAAGAGGCGGTAATAGTTTGTGAAGCTCAGGAATCGCTGAATCGCCTTCAACCCCTCCGGTTGGGGCCACTTTAAGACAGCAGAGACCTTCTCGGGATCCATCCGCAGACCAGTCTCGGAGATAATATAGCCCAGGAACGGTGGGGAGGTCTGCTCAAAGAGGCATTTCTCGAATTTAGCGTATAGGCGATTCTGCCAGAGCCTTAGCAGAACCTGACGAACATCCCTCCGGTGTGAGGGCAGATCCGGAGAGAAGACCAAGATATCGTCCAGGTACACCACCACGCAAGAATACAGGAGATCATGGAAGATGTCGTTAACCAGCACCTGGAAGAAGGCTGGAGCATTACAGAGACCAAAGGGCATCACGCAGTATTAGTAGTGACCGTCTCGGGTGTTGAATGCCGTCTTCCACTCGTCTCCCTGACGGATCCGGACCAAATTGTACGCCCCATGAAGATCGAGCTTGGTGAAGATCTTCGCGCCTTTAAGGCGGTCAAATAGCTCCGAGATGAGAGGCAGGGGGTACTTATTTTTGATGGTAATCTGGTTAAGGCCCCTGTAATCGATATAGGGACTTAGAGAGCCGTCTTTCTTTTTGACGAAGAAGAATCCTGCTCCAGCCGGAGAGGTGGATTTCTGGATAAATCCCCTAGCAAGACTCTCTTCTATGTACTCAGACATGGCCCAGGTCTCAGTCAGCGACAAGGGGTAGATACGCCCGCGGGGAGGGGAAGCACCAGGTATCAGGTCGATGGGACAATCATACGGCCTATGAGGTGGTAGTGTCTCTGCTTCCTTTTGTCAAAGATGTCCGCATAGGACCAGTAGGGTGCCGGCAGACCAGGTAGATTAGCCGGAGTAGACGGGGGTCGAGCTGAACGAACAGGAACCAGACAGGACTCATGGCATTCCTGACCCCAACGGAGCCCTTCACCAGATCTCCAATTCAGGACGGGTTCATGTCTTTGCAACCAGGGTAGACCAAGCAAGAGGGGGTGAGAGAGACCGGACAGCACATGAAAGGAGATCTTCTCCGAGTGCAGCATTCCCACCTGAAGGGTTACAGGCTCTGTGACGAGCAAGATGGTCTCCGGAAGAAGCCTCCCATCCGCGGAGGCAACCGCCAACGGTTCAGCCAGACGTACGGTAGGAATCTGATACCGCTCCACAACAGCCTGTTGAATGAGATTCCCAGCAGCTCCGGAATCCAGATGGGCAGTCTCAAAGAAGCGGGTCTCACTACTGGAAATAGAAACAGACAGAGTCAAGGACGGAGAGGATTTACTCTTGCCTAGGACGACCTCTCCGAGCGTCCTAGACATGGATCAGATGCTCTTTACTGCCACAGTAGAAGCAACTCCCCTCGGCTCGGCGCATCTCCAGGCGAGACCTGACCATCTTGGTTTGGTCAGTTTGCGTAGGCTCAGGCGAACATGCCCAGGGAATTGCTGGTTGCAAGGCTTGCCTCTGGAATGTTGGAGCGAGATGCGAAAATCTTCTCTCTCGGGTCGTCTCCTTAGCAAGTTCCAGAAAACGGATGTCAATCTGGGTAGCTAATGACACCAGGTCGTCCAGGGTGGAAGGGATGTCACGACCGGCTAGCTCATCCTTGATCCGTCTGGAAAGACCCTCCCAGAAGGTGGACACCAGGGCCTCGTTGTTCCAGGTGTTCCAGGCGAGCTCAGATGCGAGGGTTCGGAAACGTATGGCATACTGGCCCACGATGAGACTCTCTTGGCCGAGACGGAAAAGTGAGGAGGCAGTAGAAGATTTTCGTCTGGGCTCATCGAAGACCTTCCGGAAGGCAGCGAGGAAAGTCAGAAGATCAGACACCAGGGGATCCCCTCTTTCCCACAGAGGGATTAGCCAAGCCAATGCCTCCCCAGTGAGGTGAGACATGATGAACGCCATGTTGGCCCGGTCGGAGGTGAACTGGTGTGCCAGGAGTTGAAATTGCAGCGGGCACTGATTTAAGAAGCCCCGACATAAGATGGGGTCACCACCAAAACGTAGAGGCGCAGAGAGCTTGGGTCCAGAGCCGCGTGCCACAGAGCCACTGGGTTGAGGTACCGCCGGAGTGGGTGCCGCTCGGCAAGAGACGGACACAGACGGGGTGGACAGCGTGTCCAGGCGGGAGTTGACAGTCCGCAGATAGGACAGGATAGTCTCCTGTTGGGATCTCTGACGTGACCTCCTGGTACAGGTCAGAGAGCGAAGGAGCCTGGGGGCCACCGGGTTGCATGGCCTGTGAAAACTGTTACAGCTCTGGGGGGTAGAACCTCTGTGCTGTGGTGCAAGGAGGGATCAGAGGGGCGTAACTAAGTGCCTACATGGACCGACCCAGGTCATACGGCGGCTCAGTCGACTCCGTGAACCAGGGAGGGACTGGGCAGGTGGACCAGGTGCCACTCTGGGACCGACCTTGTGTGAGAGTAGGTGACTTCCACGGGTCAGATGACAGGAGCTGACCGGTACAGCGGATGAGCACGGCAGGAAGGCTGACGGGTTGTCTGGGTGGATAAGCAGGCTGGTACAGCAGATAGACAGACAGGTGCTCCGGGTAGGCAAGCAGACGGGCACGGCGGGAAACTGGCAGAGACAGGTGCTCCGGGTAGGCGAGCAGGCGGGCACTGCAGATAACTGGCAGGTGCTCCGGGAAGACAGACTGGCGGGCATGGCAGGTTACAGGCAGGTGCTCCAGATAGGCTGGCTGGCGAGCACAACAGGTAACAGGCAGGTGCCCCAGGTAAGCAAGCTGGCGGGCACGACTGTAGACAGACTGGAGGACAGAACTGTTAGACAGGCTGGCGGGCTGTACTGACAGACAGACTGGCAGGCAGGACTGACAGGCAGCGGGACCTGAGGGCTGGAGCAAGTGTTAGCACACGGAACGACAACCTTGCACAGGCACCTCCATTTTGGAGGAGGTCCCTTATATAGAAGTCCTCCGGCCATTGGCCGGGGACCCTATAGGACGGCGTGCGCGGACCCTTTAAGAGGGAGGGAGCGCGCGCGCCCTAACCTCAGTGCGCGGGAAGCTAAGCGCGATGCGCGCCACAGCAGCAGGGGAGCAAGAAGACGCCGGACCTGGACTGCGGCGGTGAGGGAAAAGGCGTCTCTGCCCGGCAGGAGGCAGAGATGCGGATGCTACAATACGGTTATTATTCCCTGGAGTCTATTTTTTTTTTTACTTTCTAATTTGTGGACAATATTTAGGAACGTCTCTGGAATAGGTCGATGTAGCTCTTTCTTGCTTCTATGGAATAATAAAAACCGTCCAAATCTTGAGATACGTTCCTTTTCGATTTTTTTCGAGGAGGAAAGTTTTTGGAGCATGTGAATCACATTTTTAGAGATGGAAGACAGATTGCTCTTTTATAGCCCTCCACTAAAATATTCTTGGGGTTGATGTGTAAATTTCTGATTTTTACAGTTTTGTTCTGAACTATATTCTACCCCAGTTATAGGTTACCTTTTCTTGGGCCTTAAGGTTCTTCATTATTTGTGTTCATGTAATAGTAGCTAAGTATTACAGTATATAAATATCTTAATGGATAAAACTTAGAGAACATGTCAACAGGTCAAAAGTGGCCAGAATTTATTCCTGCTTCGCCCCCAAATAATCAGGTTTTTTTTGTTTTGTTTTTTATAACTCCACCATACGGCACCAAGCATTTTTATTTTGTTTAATGTTAATTTTTGTGGTCTTTGCCAAGGGGATGGTTGCACACAGGATTCCCTGGGGAAAATGGCTATAGGCTACTCTGCATTATTACCCTGTCACTCCCCTTTGGAAAAGACCATAAAAATAAGCAATAAATAAAAAGGTCCACATCTCTGAAACTGTAAGGCAGATTTAGAAATGTTAACCTCTTTTTATGTTTAAAATTGGTTATTTTGGACTTTTTTTTTTCACTGACTTTTTTCCATACCTAGGATAATAAATTATTGCTTTACATTGAAAAAATAATACTCTCCTATGAAGTCAAGCTAGTGGCTGGGCCACAATGGTGTACCAAAATGGCAGCAACTAGACTTTTAATAAAAGGTGGAGAGATAAGAAGAAAGGAGCTAGCTGACAATGGGTGCATGAACAGATACAAAACGTATAAAAGCACAATAAGCCACAAATAGTTTATTTTGTGATATGTTATAACCAATAACAATGTGCAAATAGAAGTGGTAGTGACAAAACCAACTTATGTGATAAATACTGGAAAGTCATTGTGTCTTGTTAAGACATTTCCTATTAATTGTGGTCCCACAGCTTTATATTACATGATATTTATTATTTGTATTTAGTAGAATATATGACTTAGTGTTTACTACTCACCAGAATCGTCGTCTGATATAATCTCCACTTTACACCACTCATCATCCCACACATATGTCTCTGGAGTATTAATATGGGTCAGATCTTTATTCTGAAACAAATATTGTAAAAGTCACAGACAGATGGAGAAGTCACATCTATGATCAGCTCTAATCCTGCCATCTCCACCGTTCTCATTACACAAGTATAAAACATATAATACTGGTGGATAAAACAAGACTGAACACAAGACCTTCACAGCCATCTACACATCATAGGGGAGATCTCATGACACCTTCTCTCCATCTACCTGATGATCCTGAGGAACATTGGGATCTTCTTCTGTATAGTCCTGTGGAAGAAGATGATGGGGACTTCTCTCTGGTGTTGTCCTCTTACTGGTTAGAGCTGAAAGAAACACATGCAGGGACTGAATCCATTACTTACATACAGATTATAAGTCGTGTGTATTTAGTCCTGTCTATTACCTGGTGATGTGAGGGGCTGGGGAACCTCCATCATGACGTCCTTGTACAGATCTTTGTGTTCTTCTAGATACTCCCACTCCTCCATGGAGAAATAGACGGCGACATCCTGACACTTTATAGAAACCTGACACATACAATGATACCGTCATCCCCCGAACCCTTCACAGTGTTACGGTATAATGCCCCAGCATTCCCAGCAGTGTCACCTCTCCAGTCAACAGCTCAATCATCTTGTAGGTGAGTTCTAGGATCTTCTGGTCATTGATGTCCTCATGTATCAGGAGGTGAGGTGGAGGCCCCGTGATTGGGCTCAGGGGTGTTCCCCATCCCTCAGACACAGGGGCCCGACAACGCTCACTAGAGGTCTTCTTCACTACTGTGTAATCCTGGTTATGGAGAGACACATTAATAAATCTCCCTACAGACATTTCCAGAGTCCTCACCTCTCCAGTTCTGTCCATCTGTTATTCCCATAGATAAGAATGATGTAATGTGACGTCATCAGAATTTCTCACCTCACCAGTAAGCCGGAAGAGGATCTCTAGGGTGAGGTGTAATATCCTCTCCGACATCTCGTCCCGGTCTCTATCCATCTTGATGGGCAAATCAGGAAAATTCTCTTATATAGAAGATCTCCACTATAGATGATACAATATTGCAAGGGCCTGAATGAGAAAAGGATGAACTGATGTAACATTATAAAGATCTCATTTAATAATAGAATTACTTTAGATAATAGGGGGAGATACAGTGCTGCTCACCATTATTGGCACCACTTCATTTTTTTCATAGACTACAATATTTTCAGAAATAAATGGAAATGTACAAAAGTTATATCCTCAGAATTTTTTAATTAGTGGTCCAAAGCAATACAACAATAAAACATTGCTTTTCAACTTCCATGTTGCAATTTCAAAGAAAAAACTGAATAAACAGCATGTGCAGCAATAAAGGCACCCCTAATTAATACTTGGTTGCACACCCTTTGGCACTGCTGACAGCAGTGTTTTGTGTGTATTGCTGACAGCCTCCAAATGTTTCTTGCAGCCATCTATAAGCTTCTTGCATTTCACAGCTGGAATTTTCTCCCACTCTTCCTTTGCAGATTGTTCAAGCTCTTGAATGTTTGGAGGGTTATTTTTCCCAATGGCAAATTTCAGCTCACCCCAAAGATTTTCAATGGGATTGAGGTTATAACCCATTGCTGGCCATTTTAACACAGTCAATTTTTTATTTTTCAACCATTCCTGCGTACTTTTGGATGTGTGCTTAGGTATTGTCTTGCTGAAGGACCCATGATCTTCGACTCAAACCAAGTTTTCTTACACTGGATAGGACATTTCCAGAGAGTGTCTCTTGATAATTCTCTGATTTCAGGATTCCTGTGATACGGTCAAGGCCTCCAGTACCAGGTGCAGCAAAACAAACCCACAGCATTTTGGATCCTCCACCATGCAAAACTGTTGGTAAGTTGTTCTTTTCCTTATAAGCTTCATTACGCCATCTGTAAACAAACTGTTGCTTTGCATTGCCAAAAAGCTCTATTTTTGTTTTATCTGTCCACAGAACATTTTCCCAGAAGGATTGTGGTTTGTCAAGGTACTCTTTTGCAAAGATCAGCTGTTCCTTTTTATTTCTTTTCTACAGCAATGGTTTCTTCTATGGCATTCACTCATAAAGCTCTGCTTGGTTCAGTGTGCGGCGTGTGGTACTTGACCCCAGACTGTTCCAGGTAGGCCTTCAGGTCTTTGGATGTTTGATGTGGTGTTTTTTCCACCATTCACACCAACCATCGAAGACATCTCTTGTCAATTTTCCTCCTTCCCCCACAACCAGGGAGATTCTTGACGGTGTCATGCTTGGCAAACTTCTTAATAACATTGCACACTGTTGAAACTGGGATACCAGTCTTGTGTTTGCTAATAATAGCAGTTCTGATGTCCTCAGACAGCTCCTTTGTCTTCACCATTGTGACAAAGGAACCATGTGGCTTTTTAAAACTGAAGTCATCATTCATTGGCTAATTCATGTCACATAGGCACAGACAATCACAGGTGAACCTCTTTTGTGATTTACCACAGGAGAGTCAAAATGTGTTTCCATACCAAATTAATGTAAAGGGTGCCAATACCAGTGACACAGCAAGCTTTATGTTTTTCTATTTTTCCCTCCCATTGTTTTTGGTTTCAAATTATTGTTTATCATTTGCTCTTTTGTATTTAACACAAGTGCTCGATACAAAAAAACTGTTTCACTTGATTCATTTTTTTTAGGAGATGCTCCACATTATGTACTTAAACTTCATGGGTGCAAGTAACGATGAGCAGGACTGTATAACACGTAGATGTCATATTCCTTCTTTTTTAATGACTGGAACATGATTTCAAGATGTTATCAAGGCAGCTCATCCATTATTAGTGTTTTTCTCCTAAAAATCTAAATTTTAATTTTTATTATTTTGTAAATCCACCTTTAGTTTTCAAAACTTCATGTTCACTATCAGATTCAAGCATGTCTCGACCGAAATCTGATCTTAGGTCTCTTCTACACATTCCCAAAGTTGGTGCATAATGGTCGACTCACTTGGGTATGTATACAATTTTTTCTTCAACTCTACAAACAAGTGTTCCATTGGCTTGAGGTCTGGGGACTGTGGGGGCCAATCCTGCACCTCTACTTCATTGACATTGAACCATTTCTTCTCCAATCTCGACGTATGCTTCAAGTCGTTGTCCTGCTGGAACACTATGTCATCCTTTGCATACCTATTGTACTCAAGTGTACGAAGTAACGTGTCTTGTAGAATACTCTCATATAGCTCAGCATTGAGACCACCATTGGTCCTGGTCACTTATCCAATTCCTTTGGCTGTGAAACAACCCCATATCATCAGGCTTCCTCCACCGAACTTGACATTTCCTTCAATTTCTCGATCCATTAACCCCTTTTTCCCTTATTTTTTCCAGACCCATTTGCATCCATCAGAGTCTAGTCTATTGCCTTTATCTCATCGTTCCAAATCACCCATTTCCAATCTTCTACTGTGCACTTTTCGTACTTTTTTGAAAAACCTGAGCTTCTTATGATGATATTGAAGTCGAGGCTTCTTTACCTTTTTTCAGGCCACCATTCTAGACTTGTGTAACATGCATCGCACTGTGCATGCATGGACTTCAATGAACTCACTATTACGATGCATAAGAGCCACCTCTACTGCCATATTTGTTGTGCCAGAACTGATAGACCTTGTAAATGAGCCAACTTGTTTACTTGCCCAGACGTCACCCTCTTAGCTTTGAATGGATGGACGGACTTAATTTTGTATTCTTCCAACTGTCATGGCACTCACATGATGCAGTTTGGAAATTTTCTTGGCAGAGAGACCGCCCTTGATGAAATGGATGATGCGGTTTCTCTTTTCTTGGGAAATCTTCTTCAGGGCTACTCATCGATTCAAACCAGTGACCTTTCGCTTGGGAATTAACTAATAACACACTGAGCTATTAGGGAATGTGAGAACAGGTTGTAATTATAATATACAGGAAGAAAAGATTTTCCACCACCAGGAGCACAATGCAGTGACGTGACAAGTATCTGCATAACTAATCATATGCAAAATAGTTGACAACTAAATTCATGCATGCTATAACCAAGATGATTGTATATAAAATGATGGTAGTCGCACGTTTGAAGCAGTAGTGGATGGTGAGATATGGAGCCTGAAAATCAAAAGTTCAAAGCATTGTTACCCTTTTGCTTATCTGTGTAACTCTCTACCTAAGGCACCTAGAAACCCTGATAAACGTATTAACATTCATTGCATGACTTCTCCTGTCTCTTTCAGGCCACATTCACACATTCAGTATTTGGTCAGTATTTTACATCAGTATTTGGTCGGTATTTGTAAGCCAAAATCAATAGTCGTACAATCAGAGGCAAAGAATAATAGAAACACATGCACCACTTTTGCATTTTCCCCCCACTCCTGTGAACGTGGCCTTAATTGTGCTCTATGGAACTCACGGTCAGTGTGTAACAAACTCTCGTACATCCATGGTTTCTTCGTTTTCAATTCTCTTAAACACCTGGCAACCTGGATCCAGCAGTCAGACACTACCACTGCTGCTGCTCTCGTATGGTGGGCCACATCTTTCACATACTCCCAGACCTAACAGCACATAAGGTGGAGGTGTTGGTCTGCTCCTTTCATCATAATGTGCTTTCCAGGTTATCACTCCAGTACCCGCGCTCAGGTTTACAACATTTGAGGTCCATACCGTTAGACTCTTCAAACACTTCTGCCTGCGAGTGGTGGTTGTGTTTCACCCTCCAGGCAAAAACAACTAGTTCCTGGATCACTTTGCAACCTGGCTTCAACACTTACTATCATGTGACATTTCAACTTTCATCATGGGGGACGTTAACATCCCCATTGATAATCTACTCTGCATCTACTACTCATCTTCTTTCTCTAACCTCCTCTCTCGGTCTTTCACAGCTTACTAACTCTCCTGCGCATGAAGATGGGAATATACTGGACCTGGTCTTATCCCAGCTATGCTCAGTGGGTGACTTTACTAACTCTCCTCTCCCACTTTCTGACCACAATCTTCTTTCTTTCTTTATCAAGAACTGATGCTCCACTCAGGACACCCCCACTTACCACACATTCAGAAATCTACTTGCCATCAATACCCTGCAGCATATAAACAATCTATAGTCATCTTTATCTCCAATCTCCTCCCTCTCCTGTCCAGACTTCGCTTTGTCACATTATAATAAGACATTGAAAAGTGCCCTGAGTGAAACAGCACTTTTTAAATGCAAAACAATATGACACAAATGATGGCAACCGTGGCACATGCTACTAACATGTTTTCTCCAGCGTTGCTCTAGGTGTGCCAAGCGCCGGTTGAGAAAATAACTTTCAGCAGAAGACTTCATCCACTACTAGTTCATGCTCAAAACTTATAACTTTGCTCTCCATCTTGCTAAACATGCCTACTTCACTGCCCTCATCACATCATTATACAACAATCCAAAACGACTTTTTGAAATTTTGTAGTCTCTCCTAAGCCCTAAAGTAGAGACCCCCGTCACGAATTTCAGAGCTGACATCTGGCCACTGTTCTCTAAGAAAAAAATCAACGATATCAGTCAGGACATTTTTGCAAATCACAACATTGATCTCCTTCCCCACTGCACATCAAGTTTACTTTCTAGCAATGAACCTGTCACAGAATATCAAGCTACTTGCCCTAAAATCTGCACCAATTACCCTATTTCCTTACATCTCCTTCAGTCTCTCTCCTCAGCTGTCACTGTCCACTTCCCTTTAAATATTTAAGATAATCTGTCATGTCGGGTTATCAGGTCATAGAGAGTTGAACAAAATTATACCTTGGGAAAACTTGCACAATTGGTGGATGACTAAATACTTTTTTTCCTCACTGTATCTGCTGTCCAATGTAAAGAAATTGACCTTTCTTAATATGTAAATGAGATGCTTAGATCTATAGGCTGGACATAGATATCCCTGAAAATCTGCCTCCAGAGCTCTTTATAAGTAAAAGGGGGTGTTACTTGTGCAAGACATGTAGATCAGGAGAGCAGACTGTCAGTCATTACATGTTTCATACTGGTAATATCCCCTTTGATTTCCAGGTGAAAGGTTCCTGATGAGCTCAGGGACAGATTATCAATAGGGATGAGTGAATGTGTTCGGTGATACTCGGTTATCACTCGAGTATTTGGGTGCTCGGATGTGCTTATTACACGGCGAGCATTGGGCGGTGCTCCAATTCAAACTCGAATCCCCGCCCCGCATCTTGGGTGCCTGTTACGCAGCCAATAAGCATGCAGGGATTGCCTGTGAGTCACTGTAATGCCGTAGGCATCTTGGTAGTGGCATTACTGTGATTGGCTGGCCGTCTGACATCAGAGATTATAAATGGAAAAGCACCGCCTGGCTCAACACTCTAACGCCATTTTACAGCTCTGTGACAGTTTGTATTGGATGGAGAGAGCGCTTTTCCAGGCATGTGTGTACACAGTATAACGAATCAGAGTCATGTACTGTTGATACTGGTGCTGAAGCAGAAGCATCCTACTAAAAGTCCTTAGCAGGGATAATCCTTTGCTTTGCAGTTTGTATCACATACATACTGCGTTTAGTGTAGGGAGGGAGAGAGAGTCACAAGAGCAGGGAGTGACAGAATACAGTCCGTAGAGCGGAATTAGGGCTGTGCAGTCCGTTGCCAAATATATAGCTACAGCTTTTTTTGGAGGGGGGGCTTAAAAAATTAAATATATTTTGATCCATCAAGTATTACATGCTTTGAGGTCTTTTTTTGTGTTATATAACACTCCCGAAGATCGTTGAAACATTTTCCTGGGTTAAATTTCTCACCAATACACTAATCCGTAGTGTGGAGTACGTTTCTGTGACCTCTAAAACTGAAAAAAAGCATTGCTTGCATGCTTTCTGTTACATTACTGTGAAGTAAACTCTCAAAACCCGCTTTGATTGCAGCAGGTGACCAATTTTATTCCTTTATTAAAAATAAACTTGGTTTCAAGAGACCTAGAAATTACAAAATGAGTGAGGCTATGTGCCCACGATGCAGAAATGAAGCAGAAAATTTCTGCAGCATTTCTGCATCTCCCTGGCAGAAAAAAAGTATGCAGATTGTGCATGCGTTTTTCCTGCAGAATACATGCGGATTCACATGCGGATTCACATGCGGATTCACATGCGTTTCCGCATGCAGATTGACAAGCGCTTTCCAGGCGATAGCATCACTTGGAAAGTGCTTGACAACTAGGTCACACTGTATAAATCCATGCAAACGGCATGGATTTATATAGTGTGACCGTAAAAATTAAAACAAATAAAGCTATACTCACCCCCGAGGCCCCGGTGTGTGCAGCAGCGCTCGTTCCTGTCTGGTTCCCGGCTGCCGGCATATCGCGAGACAGAGCGGTGAAGGGCCTGCGGTCACATGACTGTGACGTCACCGCAGGTCCTCAAGCGATGCCGGCATTCAGAGAAAAGCCTTCGGAAAGGTGAGTATAAACTTTATTTGTTATTTTATTCTTTTTTTACAGGTACAATGGTACCCAGGTCTGGATGAGAGTCTCCTCTCCTCCAGAACTGGGTACCATCCGCACATAGAGACGCATAGAAGCCGCTTGTACGAATGTACAGTCGCGGTTTCTATGCGTTTCAATGCAAGTCAATGGCGGGAGTTCCGCTGTGCTTCCGCAAAATTAAATGACATGCTGTGAATTTTTGTACGCAGCATAAACGCTGCGGAAAAATCCGCAGCATGTGCATAGAACATGAAGAATCCCCTTGGGGACCATGGGGTGCGGATTACCTAGCGTTTCACAAGCGTTTCCGCTGCGGAAATTCCGCAGCATAAACGCTACGTGGGCACCCAGCCTCAGGCATGCATTAAGGGACAGAGAAGTGGAAGTGATGATGATGATGCACGCAGATGCCGAGGACGTGGGCCAGGTGCGAATAAGCCTGTTGCTGAAGCATAAGAAACATGACCATCCACGACACATAGGTTCCTGTCCCACTTTGCAGGGAGGCACAGTACACCACTTCTGAAGTCAAAGAAGTGTGAACAGGTGGTCGGTTGGATAGCAGATAATTCATCCAGCAGGCACGGCAGCACCACCCAGTCTTCCACACAGTCCAGTCTCACCAGCCTAAAGTCTGGATCACTTAATCCGCATCCTGATCCTCCTTCCTCCCAATATGTTGAGTCACAGGAGACTAGTAATCCCACACTAGGACACTCCGAGGAGCTCTTTACAACATTATTTCTTGATTGTGGTCTCTCAACCTCCATGCACCAAAGGGGGCAGGAGGACATGCTGTTTAGTGATGCTCAAAACTTAGAGCAGCCACAGCCACCAGGACATGACAGTGGGGAATGGAAAATTTTAGATAAAGAGGAAGATGAGGATGTGACACAGTTGCTGCTAAGTCTTGTTGTTGTTAAGTCATGAAGTCAGGAGGACCAGGGTGCGGTGGTGGATGACGAAGTCACCTACCCAACCTGGGAAGCTGGCATGCAGAGCGAGACCAGCAGCCCTAAGGTGGAGAGATCGGCAGCACCGAAACAGACAGGAAGAGGCAGTGGAGTGACCAGAGGGAAAAGGTGTTACACTATTGAGTAGAGCACCGACACTCATGAATTTCTCCATCATATGAGTTTGGTGTTTTCCAATCTGGGACTTTTTTTTAAAGAGAGTTCTGAGAGTAACAAAATGGCCATTTACAACCTGTGCAATGCCAAGATCAGCAAGGGCCTGACCACTAAGAACCTAACATTCACCAGCATGATCAGGCACATGTCATCTAAGCACCCGACTCAGTGGGCCGAATGCCTGGGTCCACGATTGGTGCCAGCAGGTGACACCACTGCCTCTTCCCCTGTGCTAGGTGCTTTCCAATCCCCTGTTCATGACAGTGGTGCAGACGCCTCTCGCCCTGCACCTGTCCTTGCACATTCTGAGGCACCATCATCAGGCACTTCCAAATACTTGTCCCAGTACAGCGTTCATCTGTCCCTACCTCAGGCATTGGAACGAAAAAGAAAGTTCCCAGCCACTCACAGGCCCAAATGCTAAATGGGCACATTTCCAGATTGCTTGCCATGGAAATGTTGCCATTTAGGCTTGTAGAACCCTTAACAACGCACTTACTGGCATTGTTCACATAACGACCGACACGTGGCAAAGTCCTTGTGGCCAGAGACGCTGCATTTCCCTGATGGCACACTGGGTGAACATTGTGGAGGCTGGGGCCGAGTCCCACCATGGCACAGCACATGTGCTCACGATGTTGAGGATTGCTTGCCCTACTTCTATCAGGGTTTCTTACACCTCCTGCATCAGTTCCTGCACACCCTCCTGCTGCTCCTCATCCTCCGTCTCCGATGTTCTAAGTCAGGGCCCACATCAAACAGAAGCTGGAAGCTCTGCACCATTACCTCAGCAAAGGGGCAACAGGCTCTGCTGAAGCTAATTTGTCTAGGAGACAAACCGCACAGCACGGCAGCGTTACTTAAAGGAATAACAGACCAGACAGATCTGTGTTTTTTACTGCTGATCCTCCAACCAGGCATTGTCATGTGTGATAATGGGCATAATCTGGTGGCGGCTATGAAGTTTGGCAAGCTCACACACGTACCATGCTTGGCACATGTGCTCAGCTTGGTAGTTCCGCGGTTTCTGAAAACGTACCCAGATTTCCCAGAGCTTCTGGTGAAGGTAAGCCGTGTCAACGCCCATTTCCGCAAGTCAGCTACAGCAGCCGCTGCCCCTGCAGTGCTGCAGCAGCGCATTTAAGTGTCAGCTCACCGATTGGTGTGTGACGTGTCCACGCGCCGGAACTCCACACTGCACATACTGGCAAAGCTTTGTGAGCAGCAGAGTACAGTTGTTGAGCACCAGCTCCAACACCCCTATTGGTATTCTGGTCAGCCTCCACACAACAACTGAAGAGTGGGCATAGATATCTGACATTTGTGCGGTTCTCCAAGACTTTGATCTCCAATATGGTGAGCGGCGATGATGCCATAGTCGGCGCAGCGATCCCGCTTCTGTGCCTACTTAAACAGTTGTTGCTCATAATTAAACATGAGCTATGCATGCAGATCAGTGTGGATTGGGTATCAGTAAGGAGGTGGACGCTGAGGAGGAGGAGCAGGAAGAACAAGAGCTGGTGACTAGCGCAACAGAGGCTAGTACCCACACAACCTTCGTCACGTCTCTCCGACGTGGATGGGCTGAGGATGGGAATGAGGAGGAAGAAAAAGAGGAGATGGAGAGTCATCATTAAGGTGGAGACAGGGAAGTGTTGTCTGTAGGGACCTTGGCACATATGGCAGACTTTATGTACCGCTGCCTTTCCAATGATCCTCGCATTACATTCATTTTGGACAAAAAAAAGAGTACTGGTTGTTCACACTGCTAGACCATGGCTACAAAAAGAACTTTGCATCTCTTATTCCTGAGGTGAAGAGGTCTTCTAAAATGGTACTATGCCAGAAGGCCATTGTTGAAATTATGTTGAAAAAATTCCCATCAGACAACACTAGCGGCAAGGGACAAGTTTCCTTACTCAACCAAGGAGGAGAGGCCAGGGAGACACACAGCAAAGGCAGGGGTACATTGTTAAAGGCGTGGGCCAATTTTATGACACCAGCCCAGCACACAGGGCCTGATGACTGGGTATTTTTGACAAGGAGGGAAAAGTTTATAAAGATGGTCAAGCAATACCTGGCCGACCAAACCAGCGTACTCCCCAATTCCTCTGCGACTTTCAACTATTGTATCTCAAAGCTGGATACCTGGCATGGGCTGTCCCTCTATGCCTTGGAGGTGTTGTGCTGCCCTGCCACTAGCGTCTTGTCTGAGCATGTTTTTAGTGCTGCAGGGGAAGGGTCATAATAGACAGACGCTTTTGCCTGTCAACAGACACTGCATACAGGCTCACTCTCATAAAAATGAACAAAGCCTAGATTAGCCCACACTTTTCCAAACCATCAAATAACAGCAGCACATAAAGTGTTTTTAATATTCAATATTTTAATGAGGCCTGCCAGGGGTTGCCTTTCAGGGGTCTATGGCAGACCCTCCTTGTCAGGGATGCACATGATCCCGATTACTCACAGAGACCACCCACTGTGATCTCTTGTGTAAACAGCTCTCTGCTGCCCCCTATCGTCCGGACAATTGCACAATTGGCCGACGATCAATATAGGAGGCTGCAGGCTGTTCTCACTAAGTAGTTATCAGCAAGCTATCAGTGAGCATAAGGCATACACACCACCTTCCAACACATGGAATACATGTATATGTATATGCCCTCATACTATCAAGGATAGCCTCACGATAACCCACTTAATATTATTCGCTGCCACCACCGATCAGTTTTAAAATATAAAACTGGCCCGATCGGACGCCTGCTCTCTGGTAGCGTATATGGCTTTCGGGGAGGAACAATACAGGACAAAAGAAACAGGACTATTAAATTTTATATGTAATCCAAAAGGGAGGCAGTGTTTATGAAAAATATACAAAAGGTTTTACAAAAGGAGACAATACAGTACAGAATATACAGTTACACAAAATAAATAGTATTAAAGAAGAACTTACTATAAAGATCTCAGAGACGATTCAGTTTAGTTGGAGGGAAGTACTCCAATTCTGGTTGTTATCGAACAGGACCCGTGCTACACATAAATATGTAACTTCCAACATGAGTCTGGACCCATCTTTAGCTGGGTCTTTTATGCGAAAGCAGGGACCTGCCCACACACCCCCCTGTGACGACCTCACGTGGGCGGGGCTCCACCCTTCATATGCTAACTTCCAAGATAACTTCGGGCTGGTTGATCGCAGAAGCTCGCAAGTGACGCCATATTTTTTTATCACGAATTTACCTTTCTTTAGAGACTAGACATGACGTGACTGCGGTTGGTTATCTGTGAACTTTTGCATTGTAGCTCACCGGAAGGGCGTACAGATTCGGAAAATTATGCATATTATTCCTTAGCTGACCCTGCCACTAAAAATATGTGTCCCATTATTATCAAAAGTATAGAACATCCGATATTTCATATTTTGTGTCGGTGCTGGCAAGACTAGAGATTGCAGCAGGGACTGTCCTGGCTATTGTGAGCAGTATGACAGAATTCCTTTAAAGCTTAAATGAGCTGCATCCTCTCTCTTTCAATCTCTGCCCATATGCTGAGGTTTCTATTTATCACAGGCCTGAGCCACTAGGAAATACATTCATATGTTAATTTGAATGGACACTTGAGTTTGCCACCTCTCCTGCATGTGCTGCGATTTGCATGGAGAGCTTCTTTTACTCTGACAGATGGTCGATAAGGTGGGGGGGGGGGGACGGTTTGGGAGAAAATCTTAATATTTTCTATGACACTCCTTATAAGTTTTGTCTGGCTTTGAACTTTATACAAAGCCTTTATGACTGTATAAGTACATCAACTACCCTTTCAAAATATTTATGGTCAAAATATTTTTATGGATTACATGACTCATCCATACAGTTTAACATGGTTATTGTTGCATATGTTGGTATGTAAAACTTACAAAAAGCATAGAAAATATTTCTGGATTAGATTACTCATCCATAGAGTATTACGTGCTTTCTGTCACATTTTGTTTGTTTACATTTCTTACCCATAAGCTATTCCGTATTCTGAGCTACATTTTGTGGGTATATAACCCTTCCAAAAACTTGTTCAAAACTTTATTATTATATTGCTCATCCATACACTATTCAATGGTCTGGAGTACATTTCGGTGGTATATAACCCTAAAAAAACTTGTCCAAAAATGTATCGGTATTATATTGCTCCCCCATAGATTATTACGTGTTCTTGGGTACATTTCGTTGGTATATCACTGCAAAAAGCGTTCCAAAAATTTTCGGAATTTAATTAGTAAGCCATACAGTGTAACGTGCTTAGTGGGCGCCAAGACAAGAAAGATGGTAGAACCCCGCAAAATTCCCGAGGGAGCAACCGGAGGAATTTCAGAGCCAGACCAAGCTGGTGTGACAGTGGAGGTGGCAGGAGCCTGTGGTCCAGAACCGGCCTCTTTACTAAAACTACCAAGGCCAGAACCAAGGCTGCAGCTTTCACCGCTGGGGTTTTTGTGGCCTGCAGACAGCAGAGCCAGGAACAAGCAACTAGTAAGCGGACTGTGGGGCCTAGGCTGGTCGAAAGAGAGAAGTAGATGAGCCAGAACCAGGCAAGGCTGGAGAAATGCTAGCAGGTCCGCTGGCCGCAACGTACCGACAGTTGGGATCCTGGGAGAAGGTTGTTACGTACGACTGACAGCAGAGGGTTACATCAAAGAGTTTGAGACCCGTCATTTATCACATCTCATTCAACCAGAGGCCAGTAGAAACAAAACACGACTTTAAGGGTGCAATAGCTGACGGCTGGAACCAGGGTCATGTTTCTCAAAATGGAAGGTCATGGTATGTGGTATGTGTGATCCCTGAAGGAAGGGAGCAGGATAAACCCTTCTTGAGAAATGAACGAGCCTGGGAGAGATTCCTCGAGGCGGATCGAGAAGGGACTACCACCCCCGAGAGATCGCACTGTCCTTGGGGTTCCCAACCTCCTATGCGGAAGAAGGCGATTGTGTAAGTGACACAGAGAGCTGTAGCCCATTTCTACATGTTGGGGGCTCCGGCATTACCCAAAGCCAGGGCAGCAAGGTAGCTCAGTGGTTAGCATTGCAGCCTTGCAGCGCTCGGGTCCTGGGTCCAAATTCCACCAAGGACAACATCTGCAAGGAGTTTGTATGTTCTCCCCGTGTTTGTGGGGGTTTCCTCCGGGTTCTCCGATTTCCTCCCACACTCCAAAGACATACTGATAGGGCATCTAGATTGTGAGCCCCAATGGGGACAGTGATGATAATGTATGTAAAGCGCTGCGGAATATGTTAGCGCTATATAAATATAAAGATTATTATTAAAGATTATTAAAGCAGAGTCACTTACAGCCCAGGCACCTGAGAATCGGGCTCCAGGAAGCAGGTGGAGGCAGTCCCCCCAGCCTCCCAAGGAAGGAAATGAAGAAGTGGACACTTGAACAAGATTACAGTAGAATTTTTTACTGGCGTTGTACTTTGTGCAAAGCCTTTGAGTGTAGGAGTATCACAACTACACTTTGTTCACAATATTTGAATAAGGCACTACAGTTGAAAGGTGTATGGATGCCCCTGCTTGTAATTTTGGCAGGATTTGCACATAGTCTATAGCAGTGTTTCCCAAACTCCAGCCCTCACGGACCCCACAGATCATGTTTTCAGGATTTCCATAGTATTGCACAGGTGAGAGAATTCATGATGCATTGATGATACTTCCATCACCTGTGCAATACTAAGGAAATCCTGAAAACATGACCTGTGGGGTCAGTGAAAACTGGAGTTTGGGAAACACTGGTCTATAGCCTGTATAAGTCTAGGAGTAGCACTACATGACAATTTGAACAGAATGTGTATGAGGACCTCCTTTATGTCAAATAAAGGGTGTATCTAAGTCACTAATTTTTGGCAGTTCTTGCTTCCTTCATAAATGACACTGAAATTTCCTATTTTTTCATAAAAATTTCAATTTTGGTAAAAAAATAATATAATATAATAAATATAATATATATATAATTTTTTTTAAATCCTTTTTAAATTTTGCCTTATATACAAGTCATTATACAGGAAAAAATTTTACTTAACATTTTTTTTCCTGTAAACTGCAATTTCTCGTTGATTTGGAATGTTTCTTTGTCAGTCCGTAAAGTGGAGTAAAAGTGCGACACCATTGTTCTCATCAGCGATCTCGGAGTCAGAGATGCTTCCAGGGGTCTTCCCCATGCTGTTCTTCTTCTATTCAGCACTTTTCACATCCATTTGAACATTTTCACTGCCTCCCAGACCTCCTTTTAGGGTCTGTCAGAAAAATGCTTGAATTTCCCATTGACTCCCATAATACTCGTCACTCAATACGAGCACTCGAGCATTAGGAAATGCTCATTCCGAGTGACGAGCACCTGATCATTTTAGTGCTAGCTCATCTCTATCAGTGGAAAAATGTATTATTATTATCATTATTATTAAAGCAGAGAAATGATGAATTTCAACAATATGGAGAAAAATAAAAGTTTATAAAGGGAGAAAGTCACAGCGATACATGCAGTGCATCATGCTGGCTTACAGCCTATTAGTGACGCCCATACTATTAGATCAGGTGGCTGCTAAGCACTATAAAAGTGCACCCCACAAAGACAAACCCCCAAACTGCCACCGCAACTACAGGTCACGGATGCGAAGCAAAAAATTAAACATTATAACGTAGAAATTGCAAGTGTAAGCAACATCATTACCAGAAGTGATGCAAAAATACAATTCATGAGAAAATACTGGGATTTTATAACTAAAATTAGAAAAACAGTTTTTTTAACATTTCAAATTTCTATGGATATAAAAACATACATTTCCATTCCCTCTAAGTCTGTGTGCCCACGATACGTTTTTTAGGCGTTTCTGCAGCGGCAAAAATGCTGCAGAAACGCTTAAAAAACGCATGGTAGAAGGACTTCCATGTTCCCCAATGATAATCCGCATGTGTTGTGCACATGCTGCGGAAATTTCCGCTGCGGATTATCATTGCGGAAAAAAACGCAGCACTACCAATTATTTTGCAGAAGAGCTGCGTTTTCGCCGCCATTGACTTGCATTAGAATGCGCCAATTCCGCATCACAGCATCTGGCCTACCTTCTGGCGGCCCGCGGAGCGCTCCTCCTTGCTTCCCGGCACTTCGCGATGGAATGAAGGACCTGCGCTGACGTCAGAGTCATGTGACGGGTCACACGACGCTGACGTCGGCAGGTCCATCACTCTACTGCTGCCGGTAAGGTGAAGCAAGACAGCACGGGCCATCGGAGGGTAAGTATATATTTATTTTTTTATTTTTTGACATTCTCTCGGTCACACTATAGAAATCCATGCCTTTTGCATGGATTTATATAGTGTGACCAAGTTGTCAAGCACTTTCCAAGTGATGCTAAAATCGCTTGGAAAAGCGCTTGATAACCCGCATGCAGAAATGCATGCAAAAACGCTTCACTTCCGCATGTCCCTGGCAGGAAAATGCATGTACAATCCGCATGCGTTTTTTTTCTGCCAGGGAGATGCAGAAACGCTCAGGAAAAAATCCTGAGCATTGCTGCATCGTGGGCACATAGCCTAAATCTCCACCCCAGAGGGAAAGCGTCATCTGTCCCCAAACCAGAGTGACCTCCCCTGTATACATGAGCACATCCAGCATTATATTACTGTACATGTACACATGACAGAACTGGGGGAAGGGGGGCACTATCTCTGGGAATGGAGGGATTAATGCCCCCTATATACATGAGCACATCCAGCATTATATTACTGTACATATACACATGGCAGAACTGGGGGAAGGGGGCAATATCTCCGGGAATGGGGGGGTTAATGTCCCCTGTATACATGAGCACATCCAGCGTTCTATTACTGTACATATACACATGGCAGAACTGGGGGGAGGGGGCACTATCTCCGGGAATGGAGGGGTTAATACCCCCTGTATACATGAGCACATCCAGCGTTATATTACTGTACATATACACATGGCAGAACTGGGGGAGGGGGCACTATATCCGGGAATGGAGGGGTTAATGCCCCCTGTATACATGAGCACATCCAGCATTATATTACTGTACATGTACACATGACAGAACTGGGGGAAGGGGGGCACTATCTCCGGGAATGGAGGGATTAATGCCCCCTGTATACATGAGCACATCCAGCATTATATTACTGTACATATACACATGGCAGAACTGGGGGAAGGGGGCAATATCTCCGGGAATGGGGGGGTTAATGTCCCTTGTATACATGAGCACATCCAGCGTTCTATTACTGTACATATACACATGGCAGAACTGGGGGGAGGGGGCACTATCTCCGGGAATGGAGGGGTTAATACCACCTGTATACATGAGCACATCCAGCGTTATATTACTGTACATATACACATGGCAGAACTGGGGGAGGGGGCACTATATCCGGGAATGGAGGGGTTAATGCCCCCTGTATACATGAGCACATCCAGCATTATATTACTGTACATGTACACATGACAGACCTGTGGGAAGGGGGGCACTATCTCCGGGAATGGAGGGATTAATGCCCCCTGTATACATGAGCACATCCAGCATTATATTACTGTACATATACACGTGGCAGAACTGGGGGAAGGGGGCAATATCTCCGGGAATGGGGGGGTTAATGTCCCCTGTATACATGAGCACATCCAGAGTTATATTACTGTACATATACACATGGCAGAACTGGGGGAAGGGGGGCACTATCTCCGGGAATGGAGGGGTTAATGTCCCCTGTATACATGAGCACATCCAGCGTTATATTACTGTACATATACACATGGCAGAACTGGGGGAAAGGGGGCACTATCTCCGGGAATGGAGGGGTTAATGTCCCCTGTATACATGATCACATCCAGCATTATATTACTGTACATATACACATGGCAGAACTGGGGGAAGGGGGGCACTATCTCCGGGAATGGAGGGGTTAATGTCCCCTGTATACATGAGCACATCCAGCGTTATATTACTGTACATATACACATGGCAGAAGTGGGGGAGGGGGCATTATCTCCAGGAATGGAGGGGTTAATGCCCCCTGTATACATGAGCACATCCAGCATTATATTACTGTACATATACACATGGCAGAACTGGGGGAAGGGGGCACTATCTCCGGGAATGGAGGGGTTAATGCCCCCTGTATACATGAGCACATCCAGCATTATATTACTGTACATATACACATGGCAGAACTGGGGGAAGGGGGCACTATCTCCGGGAATGGAGGGGTTAATGCCCCCTGTATACATGAGCACATCCAGCATTATATTACTGTACATATACACATGGCAGAACTGGGGGAAGGGGGCCACTATCTCCGGGAATGGAGGGGTTAATGTCCCCTGTATACATGAGCACATCCAGTGTTATATTACTGTACATATACACATGGCAGAACTGGGGGAAGGGGGCACTATCTCCGGGAATGGAGGGGTTAATGTCCCCTGTATACATGAGCACATCCAGCGTTATATTACTGTAGATATACACATGGCAGAACTGGGGGAAGGGGGCACTATCTCCGGGAATGGAGGGGTTAATGTCCCCTGTATACATGAGCACATCCAGTGTTATATTACTGTACATATACACATGGCAGAACTGGGGGAAGGGGGCACTATCTCCAGGAATGGAGGGGTTAATGTCCCCTGTATACATGAGCACATCCAGCGTTATATTACTGTAGATATACACATGGCAGAACTGGGGGAAGGGGGCACTATCTCCGGGAATGGAGGGGTTAATGTCCCCTGTATACATGAGCACATCCAGCGTTATATTACTGTACATATACACATGGCAGCACTGGGGGAAGAGGGCACTATCTCCGGGAATGGAGGGGTTAATGTCCCCTGTATACATGAGCACATCCAGCGTTATATTACTGTACATATACACATGGCAGAACTGGGGGAAGAGGGCACTATCTCCGGGAATGGAGGGGTTAATGTCCCCTGTATACATGAGCACATCCAGCGTTATATTACTGTACATATACACATGGCAGAACTGGGGGGAGGGGGCACTATCTCCGGGAATGGAGGGGTTAATGTCCCCTGTATACATGAGTACATCCAGCGTTATATTACTGTACATATACACATGGCAGAACTGGGGGAAGGGGGCACTATCTCCAGGAATGGAGGGGTTAATGTCCCCTGTATACATGAGCACATCCAGCGTTATATTACTGTACATATACACATGGCAGAACTGGGGAGGGGGCACTATCTCCAGGAATGGAGGGGTTAATGCCCCCTGTATACATGAGCACATCCAGTGTTATATTACTGTACATATACACATAGCAGAACTGGGGGAAGGGGGCACTATCTCCAGGAATGGAGGGGTTAATGCCCCCTGTATACATGAGTACATCCAGCGTTATATTACTGTACATATACACATGGCAGAACTGGGGGGAGGGGGCACTATCTCCGGGAATGGAGGGGTTAATGTCCCCTGTATACATGAGCACATCCAGCGTTATATTACTGTACATATACACATGGCAGAACTGGGGGGAGGGGGCACTATCTCCGGGAATGGAGGGGTTAATGCCCCCTGCGCCCAGTAATGGGGTCTCCACATACCTCCACCTGCAGAGCCTCCACCACATATATGGCTGCTCTGTGCGCACAGGACCTGTGATGAGGTCACAGGAGGGGAGGAGTCAGGGGTCACATGATCAGGTGAAAAAACAACACATATTTGGTATTGCTGTGGTGGTAAAGACCTGTACTATAAAACGATCTCATTAGTAATTATGCACGGCGAAAATTAAAACATGTAAAAAGTATACCAGAATTGCTCTCCCTGTTCATCTTTTGATAAGTCTATATACAGTACAGACCAAAAGTTTGGACACACCTCATTTAAAGATTTTTCTGTATTTTCATGACTATGAAAATTGTACATTCACACTGAAGGCATCAAAACTATGAATTAACACACGTGGAATTATATACTTAACAAAAAAGTGTGAAACAACTGAAAATATGTCTTATATTCTAGGTTCTTCAAAGTAGCCACCTTTTGCTTTGATGACTGCTTGGCATTCTCTTGATGAGCTCCAAGAGGTAGTCACCAGAAATGGTCTTCCAACAATCTTGAAGGAGTTCCCAGAGATGCTTAGCACTTGTTGGCCCTTTTGCCTTCACTCTGCGGTCCAGCTCACCCCAAACCATCTCGATTGGGTTCAGGTCTGGTGACTGTGGAGGGCAGGTCATCTGGCGTCGCACCCCATCACTCTCCTTCTTGGTCAAATAGCCCTTACACAGCCTGGAGGTGTGTTTGGGGTCATTGTCCTGTTGAAAAATAAATAATGGTCCAACTAAACGCAAACCGGATGGAATAGCATGCCGCTGCAAGATGCTGTGGTAGCCATGCTGGTTCAGTATGCCTTCAATTTTGAATAAATCCCCAACAGTGTCACCAGCAAAGCACCCCCACACCATCACACCTCCTCCTCCATGCTTTACGGTGGGAACCAGGCATGTAGAGTCCATCCGTTCACCTTTTCTGCGTTGCACAAAGACACGGTGGTTGGAACCAAAGATCTCAAATTTGGACTCATCAGACCAAAGACCAGTGGAAATCTGTGCTAATGTCCATTCCTTGTGTTCTTTAGCCCAAACAAGTCTCTTCTGCTTGTTGGCTGTCCTTAGCAGTGGTTTCCTAGCAGCTATTTTACCATGAAGGCCTGCTGCACAAAGTCTCCTCTTAACAGTTGTTGAAGAGATGTGTCTGCTGCTAGAACTCTGTGTGGCATTGACCTGGTCTCTAATCTAAGCTGCTGTTAACCTGCAATTATCCTCAGAAGCAGAGGTGACTCTTGGTCTTCCTTTCCTGGGGCGGTCCTCATGTGAGCCAGTTTCTTTGTAGCGCTTGATGGTTTTTGCAACTGCACTTGGGGACACTTTCAAATTTTGCCCAATTTTTCGGACTGACTGACCGTCATTTCTTAAAGTAATGATGGCCACTCCTTTTTCTTTACTTAGCTGCTTTTTCTTGCCATAATACAAATTCTAACAGTCTATTCACTAGGACTATCTGCTGTGTATCCACCAGACTTCTGCACAACACAACTGATGGTCCCAACCCCATTTATAAGGCAAGAAATCCCACTTATTAAACCTGACAGGGCACACCTGTGAAGTGAAAACCATTTCCGGTGACTACCTCTTGAAGCTTATTAAGAGAATGCCAAGAGTGTTCCAAGCAGTCATCAAAGCAAAAGGTGGCTACTTTGAAGAACCTAGAATATAAGACATATTTTCAGTTGTTTCACACTTTTTTGTTAAGTATATAATTCCACATGTGTTAATTCATAGTTTTGATGCCTTCAGTGTGAATGTACAATTTTCATAGTCATGAAAAAATGAGAAGTATTGGCCAAACTTTTGGTCTGTACTGTATATATATATACAGTTAGGTCCATACACCACATGCAGAATTATTAGGCAAATGAGTATTTTGATCACATGATATTTTTTATACATGTTGTCCTACTCCAAGCTGCATAGGCTAGAAAGCCAACTACCAATTAAGTAAATCTGGTGATGTGCATCTCTGTAATGAGGAGGGGTGTTGTCTAATGACATCAACACTCTATATAAGGTGTGCTTAATTATTAGGCAACTTCCTTTCCTTTGGCAAAATGGGTCAGAAGAGAGATTTGACAGGCTCAGAAAAGTCCAACATTATGAGAAGTCTTGCAGAGGGATGCAGCAGTCTTGAAATTTCCAAACTTTTGAAGCGTG
Organism: Phyllobates terribilis; assembly: GCF_046119375.1. Classification (NCBI taxonomy): domain Eukaryota; kingdom Metazoa; phylum Chordata; class Amphibia; order Anura; family Dendrobatidae; genus Phyllobates; species Phyllobates terribilis. The sequence goes on from NW_027362765.1 coordinate 47,554,643, forward strand.
ATCACCGAACAATCAAGCATTTCATGGCAAATAGCCAACAGGGTCGCAAGAAGCGTGTTGGCCAAAAAAAAAAAAAAAAACTGCCCATAAATTGAGGAAAATGAAGCGTGAAGCTGCCAAGATGCCATTCGCCACCAGTTTTTCCATATTTCAGAGCTGCAACGTTACTGGAGTATCAAAAAGCACAAGGTGTGCAATACTCAGGGACATGGCCAAGGTAAGGAAGTCTGAAAAACGACCACCTTTGAACAAGAAACATAAGATAAAATGTCAAGAATGGGCCAAGAAATATCTTAAGACTGATTTTTCAAAGGTTTTATGGACTGATGAAATGAGCGTGACTCTTGATGGGCCAGAGGCTGGATCAGTAAAGGGCAGAGAGCTCCACTCCGACTCAGGAGCCAGCAAGGTGGAGGTGGGGTACTGGTATGGGCTGGTATCATCAAAGATGAACTTATGGGACCTTTTCGGGTTGAGGATGGAGTGAAGCTCAACTCCCAGACCTACTGCCAGTTTCTGGAAGACAACTTCTTCAAGCAGTGGTACAGAAAGAAGTCGGGTTCAATCAAGAAAAACATGATTTTCATGCAGGACAATGCTTCATCACATGCATCCAACTATTCTACAGCGTGGCTGGCCAGTAAAGGTCTAAAAGAAGGAAAAATAATGACATGGCCCCCTTGTTCACCTGATCTGAACCCCATAGAGAACCTTTGGTCCATCATAAAATGTGAGATCTACAGGGAGAGAAAACAGTACACCTCTCGGAACAGTGTCTGGGAGGCTGTGGTGGCTGCTGCACGCAATGTTGATCGAAAACAGATCAAGCAACTGACAGAATCTATGGATGGAAGGCTGTTGAGTGTCATCATAAAGAAAGGTGGCTATATTGATCACTAATTTTTTTGGTTTTTGTTTTTGCATGTCAGAAATGTTTATTTCTAAATTTTGTGCACTGATATTGGTTTACCTGGTGAAAATAAACAAGTGAGATGGGATTATATTTGGTTTTTATTAAGTTGCCTAATAATTATGCACAGTAATAGTTACCTGCACAAACAGATATCCTCCTAAGATAGCCAAATCGAAAAAAAGCCTACTTCAACTTCCAAAAATATTAAGCTTGGATATTTATGAGTCTTTTGGGTTGATTGAGAACATAGTTGTTGATCAATAATAAAAATAATCCTCTAAACTACAACTTGCCTAATAATTCTGCACACACTGTATATATTTGGACAGAGACAACATTTTTCTAATTTTAGTTCTAGACATTACCACAATGAAGTTTAAACAAAACAATTCAGATGCATTTGAAGTTCAGACTTTCAGCTTTCATTTGAGGGTATCCACATTAAAATTGGATGAAGGGTTTAGGAGTTTCAGCTCCTTAACATGTGCCACCCTGTTTTTAAAGGGACCAAAAGTAATTGGACAGATTAAATAATTGTAAATAAAATGTTCATTTCTAGTACTTGGTTGAAAACCCTTTGTTGGCAATGACCACCTGAAGTCTTGAACTCATGGACATCACCAGACACTGGGTTTCCTCCTTTTTGATGCTCCGCCAGGCCTTCACTGCGGTGGTTTTCAGTTGCTCATTGTTTGTGGGCCTTTCTGTCTGAAGTTTAGTCTTTAACAAGTGAAATGCATGCTCAATTGGGTTGAGATCAGGTGACTGACTTGGCCATTCAAGAATATTCCACTTCTTTGCTTTAATAAACTCCTGGGTTGCTTTGGCTTTATGTTTTGGGTCATTGTCCATCTGTAGTGTGAAACGACGACCAATCAGTTTGGCTGCATTTGGCTGAATCTGAGCACACAGTATGACTCTGAATACATCAGAATTCATTCGGCTGCTTCTGTCCTGTGTCACATCATCAATAAACACTAGTGACCCAGTGCCACTGGCAGCCATGCATACCCAAGCCATCATACTGCCTCCACCGTGTTTTACAGATGATGTGGTATGCTTTGGATCATGAGCTGTACCACGCCTTTGCCATACTTTTCTCTTTCCATCATTCTGGTAGAGGTTGATCTTGGTTTCATCTGTCCAAAGAATGTTCTTCCAGAACTGTGCTGGCTTTTTTAGATGTTTTTTTTAGCAAAGTCCAATCTAGCCTTTTTATTCTTGATGCTTATGAGTGGCTTGCACCGTGCAGTGAACCCTCTGTATTTACTTTCATGCAGTCTTCTCTTTATAGTAGATTTGGATATTGATACGTCTACCTCCTGGAGAGTGTTGTTCACTTGGTTGGCTGTTGAGAAGGGGTTTCTCTTCACCATGGAGATTATTCCGCTATCATCCACCACTGTTGTCTTCCGTGGGCGCCCAGGTCTTTTTGCATTGATGAGTTCACCAGTGCTTTCTTTCTTTCTCAGATCCTGGTATGCATGGCACCCCTCATCCCCAATCCTGGTAAGTGTGGTATTCCTCATCCCTATCCTGGTATGTATGGTATCCCTCATCCTGGTATGCATGGCACCCCTCACCCCCATACTGTTATGCATGGTACCTCTCATCCCAAATCCTGGTATGCATGGCACCCCTCATCCCCAATCCCGGTATGCATGGCACCCCTCATCCCCAATCCCGGTATGCATGGCACCCCTCATCCCCAATCCCGGTATGCATGGCATCCCTCATCCCCAATCCCGGTATGCATGGCACCCCTCATTCAAGATCCCGGTATGCATGGCATCCCTCATCCCCAATCCCGGTATGCATGGCATCCCTCATCCCCAATCCTGGTATGTATGGCACTACTCATCCCTATCCTGGTATGCATGGCACTCCTCATCCCTATCCTGGCATGCATGGCACCCCTCATCCCTATTCTGGTATGTATGTTACCCCTCATCCTGGTATGCATGGCACACCTCATCCCAATTCTGGTATGTATGGCCTCCTCATCCCAGAAACCTGGTATGCATGGCACCCAATTCTTCATCCTAGTATGCATGGCACCTTTCATCGTTATCCTGGTATACATGGTACCCCTCATCCTGGTATGCATGGCACCCCATCCCTCATCCTGGTATGCATGGTGCCCCGCATTCCTATCCTGGTATGTATGGTACCCCTCATCCCTATTCTGGTATGCATGGCACACCTCACCCTCCAATCCTGGTATGCATGGCCTCCTCATCCCAAATCCTGGTATGCATGGCCACCTCATCCCAAATCCTGGTATGCATGGCCGCCTCATCCCCAATCCTGGTATGCATGGTCCCCTCACTCCCCAATCCTGGTATGCATGGAACCCCTCATCCTGGTATGCATAGTCCTCTCACCCCCCAATCCTGGTATGTGTGGTACCCCTCACCCCCCAATCCTGGTATGCATGGTCCCCTCACCTCCCCAATCCTGGTATGTGTGGCCCCCTCATCCCTTTCACGCTGTACACGCATAGAAAAAAATAAACACTTATACTCACCTTTCTTCCCTGTACTCCAGCGTTGCGGTGTTCTGTTCTGCCGGAGGCCGGGGGAGGAGTGCGGCGCCGGAGCTCCGCGCTGTCCAGCGCTATTTTGCTGACGACACACTGCAAATGATAGCTCTATGCGCAAGCGCCGATCCAACGCCTCATTCCTGCCCCTGTCTCCATTGAAGAGAGGCGCCTCGGCAATGCTCCTTCCGGTCAGGTAAGTATGTAAGTATGGCGCCGGAGATCGTGGTATGCGTTCAGTGTCTACGCATACCGCAATCTCCGGCGCCATACATTCCTCTTACGGCTGGATGCGGTCTTCTGTCTGGAGCCAGACTATAGACTGCGCATGCGCGACGCGCAGTCTGGCTCCAGACAGAAGACCGCATCCCCGGTTATAATATATATATATAATATATATATAACCCCTGGCAAAAGTTATGGAATCACCGGGCTCGGAGGATGTTCATTCAGTTGTTTACTGTTGTTGAAAAAAAGCAGATCACAGGCATGGCACAAAACTAAAGTCATTTCAAACGGCAACTTTAGGGCTTTAAGAAACTCTAAAAGAAATCAAGATTAAAAATGTGGTACTCAGTAAGGGTCATTTTTTCAGACCAAGCAGAGGGAAAAAATTATGGAATCACTCAATTCTGAGGAAAAATTATGGAATCAACCTATAAATTTTCATTTCCAAAACTAACACCTGCATCAAATTAGATCTTCTCGTTAGTCTGCATCTAAAAAGCAGTGATCACACCTTAGAGAGATGTTGCACCAAGTGGACTGACATGAATCTTGGCTCCAACACGAGAGATGTCAATTGAAACAAAGGAGAGGATTATCAAACTCTTAAAAGGTAAATCATTACGCAATGTTGCAAAAGATGTTGGTTGTTTACAGTCAGCTGTGTCTAAAATCTGGACCAAATACAAACAACATGGGAAGGTTGTTAAAGGCAAACATACTGGTAGACCAAGGAAGACATCAAAGCGTCAAGACCGGAAACTTAAAGCAATAGGTCTCCAAAACAGGAAATGCACAACAAAACGAATGAGGAAAGAATGGGAGGAAACTGGAGCCAATGTCTGTGACCGAACTATAAGAAACCGCCTAAAGGAAATGGGATTTACATACAGAAAAGCTAAACATAAGCCATCATTAACACCTAAACAGAAAAAAAACAAGGTTACAATGGGCTAAGGAAAAGCAATCGTGGACTGTGGATGACTGGATGAAAGTCATATTCAGTGATGAATCACGAATCTGCATTGGACAAGGTGATGATGCTGGAACTTTTGTTTGGTGCCGTTCCAATGAGATTTATATAGATGACTGCATGAAGAGAACATGCAAATTTCCATAGTCATTGATGATATGGGGCTGAATGTCAGGTAAAGGCACTGGGGAGATGGCTGTCATTACATCTATATATATATATATATATAATCGTCTTATCCCGTCTGTCTGTCTGAAAAAAGAGGAAAGTAGATTCAGCTCACCTGATTGCTGTAGGCTTTGGAAGGAAGCACGGGTACGTGTGGCCTCATGTGTTTGCATGAAAAAAAGTTGAAGAAAGTAGCTTCCAAAAGTGCAAATATTTATTGAAGCAAATCCACGCAGTTTAAAAATTTCCAAATTACATCGGGGAATCTCACATGGAAAAAAAGCAACGCGTTTCGAACACAGAGCTGTGTTCTTTGTCTGTCTGTCCTGGAAATCCCGACTCGCTCATTGGTCCGGCAGCGGCCAATCAGCGCCGCGGGATTTCTCAAAAAAGAAGGCGGCCGTTAGCGGCTCATCTGCGGGACGGAGATGCAGCCGGGACATGACCGGCGCGAGGCGCTCATCTCCCTGCCGGTAGCAACAGAAGGACCCCGACCGCCGGCGCCATCTGCGGGACGGAGATGCAGCCAGGAGATGACCGGCGCGAAGCGCTCATCTTCCGGCCGGTAGCAGCAGAAGGACCTCGACCGCAGGAGCCATCTGCGGGACGGAGATGCAGCCGGGACATGACCGGTGCAAGGCGCTCATCTCCCGGCCGGTAGCAGCAGAAGGACCTCGACCGCCGGAGCCATCTGCGGTACGGAGATGCAGCAGGGAGATGACCGTCGCGAGGCGCTCATCTCCCGGCCGGTAGCAGCAGAAGTACCTCGACCGCCGGAGCCATCTGCGGGACGGAGATGCAGCCGGGAGATGATCGGCGCGAGGCGCTCATCTCCCGGCTTCTCGCAGAGGAAGTAGCCGCACAGGCAGCGGCGCTCCCCGGTCCTCACCAATACGATTCCGCTCCCCGGTTCTCACCAATACGATTCGCTGATTGGTCGCGGTCTCCGGCCGCGACCAATCAGTGATCTTGGCGCCACATTTAAACACTGCTGTGCTGATTGGTCGCGGACGCCAGCCGCGACCAATCAGCGATTTTGGCGCAAAATTTAAACAACGCTCTGCTGATTGGTCGCGGACTCCAGCCGCGACCAACCAGCGAGATTGGCGCCAAATTTAAACAACGCTCTGCTGATTGGTTGCGGCCGCCAGCCGACCGCGACCAATCAGCGAGATTGGCACAAAATTTAAACAACGCTCTGATCTCCCGACGGCAAGTGTGAACGGAGGACCCAGGAGCGGCGCCGCCGGTCGGGATGCTTCTGCTGCGAGCAGCCGCTCATCTCCCAGCTGCTCGCATCAGAAGTACCCGCACAGGCAGCGCTGGTCCTCACTAATACGACGTTGATTGGTTGCGGCCGCCGGCCGCGACCAATCAGCGATATGGGCAGCAAATTTAAACCCCGCTCTGCTGATTGGTCGCGACCGCCGGCTGTGACCAATCAGCGATTTTGGTGCCAAATTTAAACAACGCTCTGCTAATTGTTTGCGGTCGCCGGGTGCGACCAATCAGCGATTTAGGCGCCAAATGTAAATCCCGCTCTGCTAATTGCTCGCGGTCGCCGGTTGCGACCAATCAGCATTATTGGCGCCAAATTTAAACCCCGCTCTGCTGATTGGTCTCGGCCGGCCACCGCGACCAATCAGCAATTTTGGTGCCAAATTTAAACCCCGCTCTGCTGATTGGTTGCGGTCGCCGGCCGCGACCAATCAGCAGTATTGGCGCCAAATTTAATCATCGCTCTGCTGATTGGTCATGACCGCCGACCGCGACCAATCTGCATTATTGGCGCCAAATTTAAACACCGCTCTGCTGATTGGTCGCGACCGCGCCATATTGTACACAACCCCCTGGCAAAAATTATGGAATCACCGGGCTCGGAGGATGTTCATTCAGTTGTTTAATGTCGTTGAAAAAAAGCAGATCACAGACATGGCACAAAAATAAAATCATTTCAAATGGCAACTTTATGGCTTTAAGAAACCCTAAAAGAAGAAGTCTTTTGTGGTAGTTGTGGATGAGGTTCTTTATTTTATCAGATGGTAAAGCTGCCCATTCTTCTTGGCAAAAAGCCTCCAGTTCCTGTAAATTCCTGGGTTGTCTAGCATGAACTGCGAGATCTCCCCAGAGTGGCTCAATGATATTGAGGTCAGGAAACTGAGATGGCCACCCCAGAACCTTCACCTTTTTCTACTGTAGCCAATGACAGGTCGACTTGGCCTTGTGTTTTGGATCATTGTCATGTTGGAACGTCCAAGTACGTCCGATGCGCAGCTTCCGGGCTGATGAGTGCAAATTTGCCTCCAGTATTTGCTGATAACGTGCTGCATTCATCTTTCCTTCAACATTTCCCAAGTTTCCTGTGCCTTTGCAGCTCACACATCCCCAAAACATCAGCGATCCACCTCCGTGCTTTACTGTAGGAATGGTGTTCCCTTCATCGAAGGCCTTGTTGACCTCTCTCCAAATGTAACGTTTATGGTTGTGGCCAAAAGGTTCAATTTTGGTCTCATCACTCCAAATTACCTTGTTCCAGAAGTTTTGAGGCTTGTGTCTGTGCTGTTTGGCATATTGTAGGTGAGATACTTTGTGGCATTTGCGGGGTAATGGCTTTCTTCTGGCGACTCGACCATGCAGCCCATTTTTCTTCAAGTGCCTCCTTATTGTGCATCTTGAAACAGCCACACTGCTAGTTTTCAGAGAGTCCTGAATTTCAATGATGTTATTTGTGGGTTTTTCTTTCCATCCCAAACAATTTTCCTGGCAGTTGTGGCTGAAATTTTTGTTGGTCTACCTGACCGTGGTTTGGTTTTTCCAGAGCCCCTGATTTTCCATTTGTTAATCACAGTTTAAACGCTGCTGACTGGCATTATTAATCCCTTGGATATTTTTTTGTATCCCTTTCCTGTGTTATACAGTTCAACTACCTTTTCCAGTAGACAATTCTTTTCCTTTCCCCATGACTCACAATCCAGAAACGTCAGTGGCTGGATGAAAGATGCAAGTCTGTCTGGATCCCAGAAACTCACTCAGCTTTTATGCACACACACTGATTACAAGCAAAGAGGTCACAGGTGAGGATGTTACCTTTAGTAGCCATTCAAACCCATGTGTGTCAAATTTTGTGCATGTTATCAGACCAAAATCACCAGGGTATGTGAGCTTTTGATCATGGTCATTTGGATGTTTTTGGTTGTCATTATGATTTAAAAAGAGAAAACACAGTAGTTTGACAATAAATGGCTTCACCCAACCAATAACCATGAGTGGAGAAAAAGTTTTTTTGTTATCATTCATATTCTCTTAAACAAGGCCAAGAATGGAAAAATGTTGCTGGGGTATGTAAACTTTTGAGCACAACTGTATACTCTATAAAAGTATAAATGTATTCACCAAATAGTGTTCCCCAGTCAAGGAACATATATAGGTTACATATAGAAAATCAAGAAGTTGCTTACTCACCCACCAAAGACCCAATGTGCATTTCACAATAGCTTCATCAGGGGTCATATATAATCTATTGAGATAGCAGAGGTATCTGCATGATCCAATCAATATCATACCCTTTGTTAGACACCAGTACTTAGCTTGATGACATACCTTGTGGTCTGAATATGCTAGCACCGTCTCCTATGTAGGTCTATCCAGTGGGTGTGTGGCTCCATCTTGTGGTTTCCCACTATTTTTAATCTTTTATGTACTTTACTTGTTTCATTTGTGAGGAATAAAGATTTAATATATTTTATCCTTGGCTCTTGACTACAATAAAAGATAAAAATTATAGACCGGCAGTGCATCAAATGCTTATTTTCCTCATTGTGCACATGTGTATATATATATATATATATATATATATATACATATATCTATCTATCTGTGTGCAGAATTATTAGGCAAGTTGTATTTTAGAGGATTATTTTGATTATTGATCAACAACTATGTTCTCAATCAACCCAAAAGACTCATAAATATCCAAGCTTAATATTTTTGGAAGTTGGAGTGTTTTTTTTTTAGATTTGGCTATCTTAGGAGGATATCTGTTTGTGCAGGTAACTATTACTGTGCAGAATTATTAGGCAACTTAATAAAAACCAAATATAATCCCATCTCTCTTGTTTATTTTCACCAGGTAAACCAATATCAGTGCACAAAATTTAGAAATCAACATTTCTGACATGCAAAAACAAAAACCAAAAAAATTAGTGATCAATATAGCCACCTTTCTTTATGATGACACTCAACAGCTTTCCATCCATAGATTCTGTCAGTTGCTTGATCTGTTTTCGATCAACATTGCGTGCAGCAGCCACCACAGCCTCCCAGACACTGTTCCGAGAGGTGTACTGTTTTCCTTCCCTGTAGATCTCACATTTTATGATGGACCACAGGTTCACTATGGGTTTCAGATCAGGTGAATAAGGGGGCCATGTCATTATTTTTTCTTCTTTTAGACCTTTACTGGCCAGCCACGCTGTGGAGTAGTTGGATGCATGTGATGGAGCATTGTCCTGCATGAAAATCATGTTTTTCTTGAATGATACCGACTTCTTCCTTACCACTGCTTGAAAACGTTGTCTTCCAGAAACTGGCAGTAGGTCTAGGAGTTGAGCTTCACTCCTTCCTCAACCCTAAAAGGTCCCACAAGTTCATCTTTGATGATACCAGCCCATACCAGTACCCCACCTCCACCTTGCTGGCGTCTGAGTCTGAGAGGAGCTCTCTGCCCTTTATTGATCCAGGCTCTGGCCCATCCATCTGGCCCATCAAGAGTCACGCTCATTTCATCAGTCCATAAAACCTTTGAAAAATCAGTCTAAAGATATTTTTTGACCCATTCTTGACATTTTATCTTATGTTTCTTGTTCAAAGGTGGTCGTTTTTCAGCCTTCCTTACCTTGGCCATGTCCCTGAGTATCGCACACCTTGTGCTTTTTGATACTTCAGTAACGTTGCAGCTCTGAAATATGGCAAAACTGGTGGCGAATGGCATCTTGGCAGCTTCACGCTTCATTTTCCTCAATTCATGGACAGTTATTTTGTGCCTTTTTTGGCCAACACGCTTCTTGCGACCCTGTTGGCTATTTGCCATGAAACGCTTAATTGTTCGGTGATCACGCTTCAAAAGTTTGGAAATTTCAAGACTGCTGCATCCCTCTGCAAGACATCTCACAATTTTGGACTTTTCAGAGCCCGTCAAATCTCTCTTCTGACCCATTTTGCCAATGGAAAGGAAGTTGCCTAATAATTAAGCACACCTTATATAGGGTGTTGATGTCATTAGTCAACACCCCTCCTCATTACAAAGATGCACATCACAAGATTTACTTAATTGGTAGTTGGCTCTCAGGCCTATGCAGCTTGGAGTTGGACAACATGTATAAAAAGTATCATGTGAGCAAAATACGCATTTGCCTAATAATTCTGCACGCGGTGTATATATAGTAAGGTGGCTAATGGTCGCGCAGTGGATGGGGAGGTATGCATCACAGAGATGACTGTTCTCTGTGATGTAACCTGGAGTATTTTCTCTAGTGCATGCACGCACTAAGAGGACTAATTGGTGTACCTGAGACCGGGTTACGGGTAGTTTGAGAGATGGGCGGGACTTTCTACCGAGATACCTCACCTCTTTGTGTGGTTAACAGCCTATTTAATGGAGGCTGTTGTTTGGCACATAGTCTGTGTGTCTGGAGGGAGAAGGCCTCCTGTTTGTGGTTGTCTCCAGACTGGGCCATGTACTGGATGCCTACCAGCCTGTGTGACCACAATGCTGGATAACCAGAGACTTTGCTAAAAGGACTGTTTTCTTTGTTTTTGCCTGCACTAAAGGCTGTTTGTTTGCTTTTGACGGTTTATGAAGCCAATAAACCGCTTTGGACATTTAAAGGAACATGCCTCCCGTTCGCCTCTCATCGCACCTGAGTGACTACAATCCCTACAATTGGCGTTAGATGTGCGGGCAGCATTCCCAGCAGATATGTGTGACTGCTACATGAGGGGCTGCATGTCCGGTGTCAAGTCTGTCGCAAGCCAGCAAGCATCGCCAGACAAAATGGAGGACCTGCTGAAACACTTAGTCCAGGCGCAGCAGCAGGAGATCAACTGTTGTTACAGCAGATCCAGCAGGAACGACAACAGATGCAGCTTCTGGCAACTGCCATCCAGGGCAAGATGAGCCCCCCAACCCCAGGTCCGGCTAATGACACCCACGTCCGGAAGGCGGTAAGACGGGCCCTGCAGAAAATTACCCCTGGAGATGACGTTGAGGCCTTCATGACTATGTTTAAAAGGGTCGCCGAGATGGAGAAACTTCCACCAGAGCAGTGGGCAGAGGTACTGGCACCATACTTGACAGGGGAGCCCCAAAAGGCGTACTATGATTTAGTTTTGCAGGACGCCAAAGATCATGGCAAGCTAAAAACTGAGATTCTCACGTGCTTGGGGGTGACAATGACTATCAGGGCGCAGCGGGTTCACCGCTGGCGTATCACTGGGACAAAGCACCTCACTCACAAATGTTTGCCCTATTGCACCTGGTTCAGAAGGGGCTGCAGCCAGAGTCCTCTACACCTGCACAGATGGTAGAGCGAGTGGTAATGGACAGGTTTGTGCATTCCCTTCCGACGCCAATACAGTCTTGGGTTGCCCAGGGTGATCCCCGGAACACCTGTGAATTGGTCGAACTGGTTGATACCAGGGAGTTGAGGGTTCATTGGGAAGGCTGTCCACTCCATATTGGGGGTCTCAATAGGGGGTGAGGGCCCAAAATGGGTGGGGTGTCTAAAGTCCAAAGGGGCGGGGGAGGTGGTGCCCAAGCTCCCTACAGGTGATGTTGTTTGCTGGAGGTGACACGGCCCAGGCCATATTGCTGCCCGTTGTCCCCTGACCCCCGAGCAGATGGACTGCAGCATAGGACACCAGTGTTCATATTACGCATATCCGGCCTGCAGTGTGTACTGTCCACCCAACAAGGGGCCACAACCGTGTGGTGAATGGGCGCCAGGGCCCCTGCAACCTTCCAGAGAGCCATGGATCTCATCCTTGCATCCTATAAGAAATACGCCGCAGCATACCTGGACAATATTGTTATCTTCAGCCCAGACTGGGAGAGTCATCTGGAAAAGGTCCAGCAGGTGTTTGATGCTCTGAGGAAGACAGGGTATTCAATAAACCTGAAGAAATGTGCCAAGGGGAAAGAAGAAGCCAAGTACCTCGGATATGTAGTGTGTAGAGGCGAGATCAAACCCCAAATTACTAAAGTGGAAGCAATCCAAACTTGGCGGAGACCGCTGTCGAAAAAGCAAGTTAAAGCCTTCCTGGGAATCGTGGGATACTACAGGAGGTTCATCCCAAACTTTGTCATGATGGCCGCACCCCTGACTGACCTCCTTAAGGGGACAAAATCAGCCATGGCCAAGTGGACTGGAGAGGCCGAGACGGCCTTTCAAGACATGAAAGCTGTGTAGGCAACCGGTCCTTTCCCAGGAGATACAGTGGGTATGAAAAGTATTCAGACCCCTTTCAATTTTTCACTCTTTGTTTCTTTGCAGCCATTTGGTAAATTCTAAAACCCAGAAATGTAGAAATTTTTGCAAATTCATTAAAAAAGAAAAATTGAAATATGACATGGTCATAAGTATTCAGATCTTTTGCTCAGACACTCATATTTAAGTCACATGCTGTCCATTTCCTTGTGATTCTCCTTGAGACGGTTCTACTCCTTCATTGGAGTCCATCTGTGCTTAATTAAACTAACAGGACTTGATTTGGAAAGGCACACACCTGTGCTGCTGACACTGTCTGTGAGCGGCGCTATCGGTGGCCGCTCACAGGCAGCACGTGACCTCACACTGACGTCACGTCAAGTGAGGCGTGACTCAGCGCTGGGGTCCCCACGGTGGTTGCTAGGTTGTGGGCGGGGTTATTCCCCTGCGTCACACCCAGCATCCACCGCGCGCTTTAGCAGCGAATGAGGACTGGGAGAGCGTGCGGCGGATACCGGGTGTGACACAGGGGAATAACCCCGCCCCACAACTCAGCAGCCACCGGTGGAACGCGGAAAAGGGAACGCAACATGTCGTGACTTCAGCGTATGTCAGAGTTGGCTGCAGCCGGGGGTCACGTGCTGCCTGTGAGCGGCCACCGATACTTCCTGTGAGCGGCGCTATCAGCAGCGCAAGGTAATTAGAAAGAAGGTTGTATTTATCATTAAAACACATTCGCATTTTATTAAAAGTACTGGACAACCCCTTTAAGCAGCTTAGGCTTCCAGCAGGGGTTCGTTCTTCCAGAAAGGCCTTGGTCCCCGCTAGGCTGCTAGGGGTGTTAGTTTTTCTACTTGGAGCTTTTGAAGCTGGACCACCTGCTTAGCCAGGTGTCCTGTCTCAGCTTCACATTTTGAAGGAGGTCTATATTCTCATACCGGATATGATACAGTCAATTGTCTTGAAATTATATAATTAAATAAAAAGTTATTTAAAAAATTGTATGTATCGCAAAGTGGTACCATTAAAATCTACGGCTAGTTACATGAAAACAAGTCCTCATACAGCTCTGTATTCAGAAAAAATAAAACATAAAAGGCTGTTATAATATGATGACCAAAAACACAAAGAATTTTTTTTAAAGTTATTTTTTGTGCAAAAAGTAGTATGGTGACCCAAAAATAATTTTTTTTTTTTTGCAAGTGTGTATTTATTGTAGAAAATAATAAAATATAAATAATACTATATAAATTTGATATCGCAGTATTCGTTCTGTCTCAGAATAAAGTCAACACTTTATATGTGCAGCACGGCAAATAGCATAAAATGGAAAATGGAAAAAAACAGTGGCAGAATTGTTGTTTTGATTATATTAAGTTTGCTAACCCCTTAGTGACGGAGTCAATTATGTCCTTAAAAAATTTCTTCGATATCACTTGCGTTTATTTGTGAAAAAAATGGAAATTTGACGAAAATGTAGCAATTTTCAAACTTTGAATTTTCAGGCCCTTAAATCAGAGAGATATGTCACACAAATAGCTAATAAATAACATTTCCCACATGTCTACTTTACATCAGCACAATTTTGTAACCAAATTTTTTTTTTTGTTAGGAAGCTAAAAGGGTTAAAAGTTGACCAGCAATTTCTCATTTTTTTAAAAAAAAATTTACAAAACCATTTTTTTAGGGGCCACATCACATTTGAAGTGACTTTGAGGGGTCTAAATGGCAGAAAATCCCCAAAAGTAACACCATTCTAAAAAGTGAACCTCTTAAGGTGCTCAAAACCAGATTTGAGAAGTTTATCAACCCTTCATGTGCTTCACAGGACTGAAGCTATGTGGAAGGAAAAAATGAACATTTAACTTTTTTCACACAAATTTTATTTCAGACCCCAATTTTTTTATTTTCGCAAGGGTAGCAAGAGAAAACGGACCACAAAATTTGTTGTGCAATTTTTCCTGTATATGCCGATACCCATATGTGGGGTGTAAGGCAGCGCTAGTCATCATCCTGGGGGATACTCGCTGCACCGGGTAAATTAAGCACACGTGCAATGTCCTTCCGGTATTTTCTCAATACAGCAGTTTATTATATTATCATAAACCGCATATCACACAGTCCTTCTTAGTTTATCACCGGCATGTTTACACACTTAACATCCGGGAGTCTCTCAAGTAGAAGACAGGCCCAATTGGCCCAAGTTACAGCCTTCAGCAAGGTAATACTATATCAATGTCTATATAAGTGTCCATATAACAAAGTGTATTACCTTTGCCGGGTTTAGTTGCTGCAGTCCATTTAATCCGCCACCACTGTGGCTTTAAGGCTTTCCCAGGTGGGGGACTCTAGCCTTCGTCCCGTTTAAGGCTACTGGAATGTTTCACTCGCACACATCCAGTCTGCGCCTTTCCGGACTCTTCACCAAGCCGCTGCCTTCCAAGGCCACTAGCATCTACACAAGATCCAGCCTCAACCTTTCAGGCTGCCAGGCTTCACGGTATCACGGTGTCCCACACACACGGGGAACAGGCCTCACGCCCAACACACCGAACACACCTGTCTCCCATCAAGCAGAGTTTATATATCCATCCCATGCACACACACACACACACAGACAGGACCTTGCTGATGTCACAGTCATGTGATCAGACAGACATTCTGTGCGCGCAGGACCTGTGCTATGTCACAGTCATGTGACCAGTCACCTGAGGGGGAAGGTACATGGTCAGGTAAAACACATCCTGGACCATTACCGCAATGCCAGCAAGTCGCTGCATTACATATCCCCCCCCCTCTGTTCAAACTTGTGGGGTTGAACACATAATATACACAATCACTATAACCCCCAGCTGTTCAAACTTGTGGGGTTGAACACATAATATACACAATGACATTATAACCCCCAGTTCACATAGAGACCATGTACTTTACAATTGTGCTACTCAGCCCCTGGAACATTAGTCAACGACATTAGCCCATTCCTTAGGGACCTACCATTTGTCACCGTCACTGACTTAGTCAGGTCACCTTTCCGGGTCGTAACCTTGTCAGAGCTCCCCCTCAGGTGACTGGTCACATGACTGTGACATAGCACAGGTCCTGCGCGCACAGACAGCTCTCTATCCCTCTGGTGTAGTCCCTCATCCAGCTTTTTCTTCACTTGTATCAGCTCTACGTGTACCAGGGAGAACCTATCTTTCAACTCGCACAGCTCATCTTCAAACTCCGCTTTGTCAAGCCCCAACTGAAAAACCTCCTCTTTATTCCTCTGGAACTTTTCCTTGGAATTGATGACTTCCTTGCTGTTTTCCTCCAGTTCACGCTGCAAGTTCCTGGTTTATTTTCTGCCTTTCAGACTCCAGGTTCTGCTGGTCTGAGGACACGATCTCCAGGTTACCACATAGTTGCTGCACGTCACTCTGACACTGCCGGCTGATAGGCTCCAGCTCTTGGTCACGACTGGCCGCCTACTCTTTCAGGGCTGTCAGATCCTTCTGACTCGGTACCGTACCGGAGGTTGCTACTGGCAACGTCACCTCCTCTTCTGCCTCGGAAGGAGGATCCACCCTTGAAATAAAGGCACACAGTCCTACATTTTCCTTATTTTCACTTTCAGCCAAGTCTACAGGAGCAACCTTTTTGTGGCCCTTGCGCCGTCTACGCGATGGGGACTTTCTCACCTCGTCTAGCCCCTCCTGACTGACCTCTCCTTCTACTTTCGTAGTGTTACCGTCAGCTACGGGGTCTGTGTCACTCCCCATGGTGTTGTGGACTAACAGGTCACCTCCCACTTTGATGTCACCTCCTTCTACTGGAGCTACCCCGTTATCAACGGTCACATTGTCATTTTCAGGAGGTACCAACCCACCACCAGTAATTTTTTTTGATTTTCTATCCTCCACGCTGTTTTGAACAACCGCCCCTTTTTTAGACCCCGCCCCCTTTTTAACAACCACACCGGCAGGGGAATTTTTACAAGAAAAATCAACAATAGTCTTAGGACTCAGTTCACAACAGCTCTTACCACCTCCTCGGGCACTCTGGGACAACAAAGGCGCCCCCGGAGAGTTCAAGGAATGGTCCGCTGCCGCCTCTTTGTAACGGGCCAACAGCTCCTGCCCTTCCTGCACCACGACCTCTTGTCGTTTCTTCCATACCTGCTGTTGTTTCTCAAATGCCTGCTGCGAGTCCTGTTGTTGTTTCTCCAATGCCTGCTGCGAGTCCTGTTGTTGTTTCTCCAATGCCTGCTGCTGCGACTCCAATGCCTGCTGCTGCGACTCCAACAGGCATTTCAATCGCTCAACAGCTTCAGACTCATCTGCTGCTCCCTTCACAGCCATCATTATCTGCTCCTGCATTTCTTCAGGAAACTCCATTACGCCGAAGAGCGATTGCACACGGTCATCTAACTCCTTCTCCATTCCGTCTGGAGATACTGCACCATTCATGGCCATCACGGTACACTAGACACTTTACACTGCTCTCCCCGAAAATTTTTGTGGCCCCAGGGGGAAAACCACTGTGTAACGGGTCTGGGAGGCGGAACCTCTGAGCTACTTTACAAGGGGGCGGTCCTTGTAAGGGAGTGGGTGGCGACCAGGGAAGACGGGCTGGAAGTCTCAGCAGGTGAACGGGACAGTCTCTGAGTGAACGGGACAGTCTCTGAGTGAACGGGCTGGAGGTCACGGCAAGTGACCGGGGCAGTCTCTAGGTATAGGGTTGGTACGACCTGTGGTGGCTGAAGATAGACGTGAGCTCCCAGGTGAGCAGGCGAGAGTCTCTGGATGAACGGGTGGTCACAGCAAGTGACGGCGGAGCCTCCAGGAAGACCAGCGGACAGGCGACAGATGAGCGCTCCCAGGTGAGCGGGCAGAAGTCTCTGGACAGGCGGGTGGTCACAGCACGTGACGGCAGAGCCTCCAGGTAGGCAAGCAGACAGGTAGCAGATGAGCGCTCCCAGGTGAGCGGGCAGGAGTCACTGGACAGGCAGGTGGTCACAGCACGTGACGGCGGAGCCTCCAGGTAGGCTAGCAGGCAGGTAGCAGATGTGCGCTCCCAGGTGAGCGGGCAAGCTGGTCCATAGACAGACTGACAGGAGTTGGAAGGCAGACCGTCGGACCTCAGGCAAGCAGGCAGGTAGCTGATGTGCGCTCCCAGGTGAGCGGGCAGGCTGGTCCTTAGACAGACTGACAGGATTAGTAAGGCAGACCGTCGGACCTCAGACTAGCAGGCAGGTAGCAAGTAATCAGGCAAGAATCTGGCAGGTAACTGGCAGGTAACTGGCAACGGGACCTGAGGGCTGAAGCACAGGTGAGACACAGGTGCAAACAACATTGCTCGGGCACCTCCATTTCGGAGGAGGTGCCTTATATATGGTAAAGTCCTCCGGCCATTGGCCGGGGACTCCTTAGGACGGCGCGCGCGGCCCCTTTAAGAGGGAGGGAGAGCGCGCGCGCCCTAAGCACAGTGGCCGGGAAGGAGCGCGCGCTGCCAGCAGAGCGGGAGAGGGACGCCGGGCACGGAGCAGAGCGGTTAGGGGAACAGCGTCCCTGCCTAGCAGAGGGCAGGGACGCCGGCACTACAGTACCCCCCCCTTTAGGCCCCCCCTTTTTTAGGCCAGACAGAAATTTAGCAAGGATGAGAGGGGCATGGATGTTCTCCCGGGGCTCCCACGTTCTCTCCTCAGGACCAAACCCCTTCCAATCTACCAGAAAAAAGGTCTTCCCTCTTACCCTTTTGGTAGCAAGAATGTTCTCTACCTCAAACTCGTCCTCAGCGGAAACCGGAGCAGGAGGCGTACCTGTAGACTTGGAAAAAGAGTTAAGCACCACGGGTTTGAGGAGAGATACATGGAAGGAGTTAGGGATCCGTAAGTTGGCCGGGAGTTTCAATTTATAGGCCACCGGGTTGATCTGACTGATGACCTCCAGAGGACCGATGAACCGAGGCCCTAACTTGTAAGAAGGTATCTTGAGTCGAACATATTTAGATGAGAGCCAGACCTTATCTCCTGGACGAAATTGTGGAGGATCCAGGCGTTTTTTGTCAGCGTGTCTTTTCATACGCTCGGATGACAGAAGGAGTGCGGACCGGGTACTCTCCCATATGGAGGAAAATTTGCTAACGAGAGATTCCGCAGCCGGGTTGTCCACAGAGGTGGAGACAGGAAAAGGAATCCGAGGATGCTGACCGAAAACTACAAAAAACGGGGATTTGGAGGAGGATTCGCTCTCGTGATTATTATAAGAGAACTCGGCCCATGGTAGGAGATCCACCCAGTCAGAATGGTGGGCATTAACGAAGTGCCGGAGGTAACTGGTCAGGTTCTGATTGATCCGCTCCACTTGACCATTGGACTGTGGGTGGTAAGCGGAGGAGAAGTCCAGGGTGACGTCTAGTAGTTTACAAGTGGCTCTCCAGAAACGTGAGGTGAACTGTACCCCACGATCCGACACGATGTGGAGGGGCAGGCCATGAAGACGGAAGATATGGCGGATAAAGTCTTTAGCCAGCTCGGGTGCAGACGGGAGGCCTGGCAGGGGAATAAAGTGAGCCATCTTGGAAAAGCGGTCAGCGACCACCCAAATGACCGTACAACCGACAGAGACGGGGAGATCAGTTATGAAGTCCATAGCAATATGCTGCCAGGGGGCAGCAGCACAGGAAGCGGAAGGAGGCGTCCGGCTGGCAGATGTCTTGGGACTTTGTTGCGGGCGCAGGACACACAGGCAGAAACAAAGTCTATTACGTCCTTGTGCAGGGTAGGCCACCAATAGTGCCGGGCAATAAGCTGGAGGGTCTTTTTCTGACCGGCGTGGCCAGCTAGCTTAAACGAATGGCCCCAGTGTAGGATCTTCTCCCGATCAGGTACTGAAACAAACGTCTTACCGGGAGGGAGACGATTTAGACTCACGGGAGCCACCTGCATTACTCTGGCGGGATCGATGATATGTTTAGGTTCTTCCTCGAGATCGGACACCAGAAAGGATCGGGACAAGGCGTCTGCTTTGACGTTTTTGTCAGCCGGGCGAAAATGAAGAACAAAATCAAAGCGAGCAAAAAACAAGGACCACCGGGCTTGGCGCGGGTTAAGTCTCTGGGCATGCTGGAGGTAAGCCAAGTTCTTGTGGTCAGTGTAAATTATTACCGGATGAAGAGCCCCCTCGAGTAGGTAACGCCACTCCTCCAACGCCAGCTTGATGGCCAATAACTCTCGGTCTCCTATGGAATAGTTGCGCTCAGAAGAGGAGAAGAGTTTGGAGAAGAAGCCACAAGTTACCATTCTCCCGGAAGAAGATTTTTGAGTAAGTACCGCTCCGGCTCCAGAGGAGGAGGCGTCAACTTCCAGGAAGAACTGCTTGTTGCTGTCCGGGCGATGCAGCACCGGGGCGGAAGAGAAGGCCTGTTTTAGGGAAAGAAAGGCCTCCTCTGCTTCGGGCGGCCACTCTTTGGGATTAGTACCCTTACGGGTGAGCGCGGAAATTGGGGCAGTCCGGGAAGAGAAGTGCGGGATGAAGAGGCGGTAATAGTTGGCGAAGCCCAGGAATCGCTGAATGGCCTTCAACCCCTCCGGTCGGGGCCATTTCTCGATGGCAGACAGTTTCTCAGGATCCATTTGTAGGCCGGTCTGAGAGATAATGTAGCCCAGAAACGGAAGCGAGGTCTGCTCAAAGAGGCACTTCTCATATTTAGCGTAGAGATGGTTCTGCCTGAGCCTGAGCAGGACCTGACGAACGTCCCTCCGGTGAGTCTGGAGATCCGGAGAGAAGACCAAGATGTCGTCCAGGTACACCACTACGCAGGAGTAGAGAAGGTCCCGGAAGATGTCATTGACCAACTCTTGAAAGACGGCAGGAGCGTTACAGAGGCCAAAGGGCATTACCAGATATTCATAGTGGCCGTCCCGGGTGTTGAATGCCGTCTTCCATTCATCCCCCTGACGGATACGAACCAGGTTGTACGCCCCACGGAGGTCTAGTTTGGTGAAGATTCTAGCCCCCCTCAGACGATCAAATAACTCCGGAATGAGCGGAAGGGGGTACTTATTCTTCACCGTGATCTGGTTAAGGCCTCTATAGTCTATACAGGGACGGAGAGAGCCGTCCTTCTTTTTGACGAAAAAGAAGCCTGCTCCCGCCGGGGAGGTAGATTTCCGGATGAATCCCCTGGCCAGATTCTCCTCAATATATTCGGACATCGAGCGGGTCTCAGCAGCGGATAATGGATAAATACGCCCACGGGGAGGAGAAGTACCAGGTAACAAGTCGATAGGGCAGTCGTATGGTCTATGAGGGGGTAGTGTCTCTGCTTCCTTTTTATTAAAGACATCAGCATAAGACCAATAAGGGATCGGAAGTCCAGGTAGATTAGCTGGGGTAGGAGAAGGACGGACGGGAACCAGACAGGTCTTATGGCAGCCCTGTCCCCAGCGAAGGACTTCTCCGGTCTGCCAGTCAAGAACGGGTGCATGTCTCTGGAGCCAAGGTAGACCTAGCAGGAGGGCATGAGAGAGTCCAGGCAGAACATGGAAGGAGATACTTTCAGAATGCAGCATTCCCACCTGCAGAGTAATGGATTCGGTGATGAGTTGGATGGGGCGTGGTAAGAGCCCCCCATCCACGGCAGCAACAGACAAGGGTACAGCCAGAGGTTTGGTGGGGATGCGGTATTTCTCTACCAGGGACTGTGAGATAAGATTCCCGGCTGCTCCAGAGTCAAGTTGGGCTAGTTCAAAATAACGGTTCTCCCCATAGACGATTGAAACTGACAACAGCAGGGATGGAGAGGATTTATTCTTGTCTAGGTGGACCTCTCTGAGCGAACCTAGACACAGGCGTTTCCCGACCTCTCCGGGCAGGCACGGATCCGGTGCTCCTTACTGCCACAGTAGAAGCAGGTCCCCTCGGCACGGCGTAAGTCCTGACGGGTCTTGACCATCTTGGTCTGGTCGACCTGCATAGGCTCAGGAGAGTGTACCTGGTAAGAGACAGAAGGAGTGACGGGTTTCTGAAAAGTAGGAGCTAGACGTGGTAATCTCCTCTCACGGGTGACCTCTCTGGCACGCTCCTGGAACCGTAGGTCAATCCGGGTGGCAAGAGTTATTAAATCATCGAGAGTGGTAGGAATGTCCCGACCGGCAAGCTCATCTTTAATACGGCCGGACAGACCCTCCCAGAAGACGGAAACCAGAGCGTCGTTATCCCAGGCCAGCTCCGAGGGAAGGGTACGGAACCGTATGGCATATTGGCCCACGGTGAGACTTTCCTGACGGAGGCGTAGCAGAGATGATGCGGATGAGGTCTTCCGTCCGGGTTCGTCGAAGACTTTCCGGAAAGCCGTGAGAAAAGCAGGCAAGTTGGATACCAGGGGGTCTCCTCTCTCCCATAGAGGATTTAGCCAGGCCAGGGTCTCCCCGGTGAGATGGGACATGATGAATGCAATTTTGGCCCGGTCGGAGTTAAACTGGTGAGATAATAGTTCAAAGTGCAGGGTGCACTGATTTATGAAGCCCCGAGCCTGGGCGGAGTCGCCTCCGAAGCGAGGAGGTGCAGAAAGCCGGGGTCCGGGGTAAGATACCATGGTATTAGTGGGCAGTGGAGCTGCCGGATTGCGAGACATGGCACTGGCGGAGGTTGCTGGTGGAGCAGTCAGAGTGTCCAGGCGAGTATTGACATTCCGCAGGTGACCCAGAATGGACTCCTGTTGGGACCTTTGACGGGACAGTTCATGACACAGGTCCGAGAGCGAAGGAGCTTGGGTGCCACCGGGTTCCATGGCCCGAGCAAACTGTAACGGGTCTGGGAGGCGGAACCTCTGAGCTACTATACAAGGGGGCGGTCCTTGTAAGGGAGCGGGTGGCGACCAGGGAAGACGGGCTGGAAGTCTCAGCAGGTGAACGGGACAGTCTCTGAGTGAACGGGACAGTCTCTGAGTGAACGGGCTGGAGGTCACGGCAAGTGACCGGGGCAGTCTCTAGGTATAGGGTTGGTACGACCTGTGGTGGCTGAAGATAGACGTGAGCTCCCAGGTGAGCAGGCGAGAGTCTCTGGATGAACGGGTGGTCACAGCAAGTGACGGCGGAGCCTCCAGGAAGACCAGCGGACAGGCGACAGATGAGCGCTCCCAGGTGAGCGGGCAGAAGTCTCTGGACAGGCGGGTGGTCACAGCACGTGACGGCAGAGCCTCCGGGTAGGCAAGCAGACAGGTAGCAGATGAGCGCTCCCAGGTGAGCGGGCAGGAGTCACTGAACAGGCAGGTGGTCACAGCACGTGACGGCGGAGCCTCCAGGTAGGCTAGCAGGCAGGTAGCAGATGTGCGCTCCCAGGTGAGCGGGCAAGCTGGTCCATAGACAGACTGACAGGAGTTGGAAGGCAGACCGTCGGACCTCAGGCAAGCAGGCAGGTAGCTGATGTGCGCTCCCAGGTGAGCGGGCAGGCTGGTCCTTAGACAGACTGACAGGATTAGTAAGGCAGACCGTCGGACCTCAGACTAGCAGGCAGGTAGCAAGTAATCAGGCAGGAATCTGGCAGGTAACTGGCAGGTAACTGGCAACGGGACCTGAGGGCTGAAGCACAGGTGAGACACAGGTGCAAACAACATTGCTCGGGCACCTCCATTTCGGAGGAGGTGCCTTATATATGGTAAAGTCCTCCGGCCATTGGCCGGGGACTCCTTAGGACGGCGCGCACGGCCCCTTTAAGAGGGAGGGAGAGCGCGCGCGCCCTAAGCACAGTGGCCGGGAAGGAGCGCGCGCTGCCAGCAGAGCGGGAGAGGGACGCCGGGCACGGAGCAGAGCGGTGAGGGGAACAGCGTCCCTGCCTAGCAGAGGGCAGGGACGCCGGCACTACACACTGTTTTGGCGCACAGCAGGGCTCGGAAGGGAAGGAGCACCATTTGACTTTTTGAAAGCAAAATTGGCTGGAATTAGTAGAGCGGACGCCATGTCGCGTTTGGGAGCCCCTGATGTGCCTATACAGTGGAAACCCCCGCACAAGTGACACCATTTTGAAAACTAGACCCCTCAAGGAACTTATCTAGATGTGTGGTGAGCACCTTGAACCCCCAGGTGCTTCACAGAAGTGTATAATGTAGAGCCGTGAAAATAAAAAATCAAACCTTTTCCACAAAAATGATCGTTTAGCCCCAAATTTTTTATTTTCACAAGGGTAAGAGGAGAAAATGGACCTCGAGAATTGTTGTGCAAATTCTTCTGAGTACGATGATACCCCATATATGGGAAAAAATCAATGTTTGGCCGCACGGCAGGGCAAGGAAGGGAAGGAGCACTGTTTGAGTTTTTGAATGTAAAATTTGCTGGCCTAATTAGCGGACACCATGTCGCGTTTGGGAGCCCCTGATGTGCCTAAACAGTGGAAACCCCCCACAAGTGATCCCATTTTGGAAACTACACCCCTTAAGGATTTTATCAAGGGGTATAGTGAGCATTTTGAACCCAGAGGTGCGACACAGAATTTTATAACATTAGATAGTCATATTGAATATCTTGTCATTAGTGTTGAGAGCAAGTGCTCGCTACTTGAGTTTTGCATTGGTTGCTTGGGTATGCACAGAGTATCGTGGGTACTCAAGTGAGATGCTCAAGTCCCCGCCCCACATGTTTCGCGGCTGTTAGACACTCAAAAAAAAATTGCGGGGATTGCCCGTGAATGGCAGGCAATCCCTGCGCGTTTTTTTTTTTTTTGCTGTATAACAGCCGCGAAACATGTGGGGCGGGGACTTGAGCACCCGCGATACTCGGTGCATACCCGAGCACCCGATGCAAACTCAAGTAGTGAGCACTTGCGCTCAACACTAGTCGTCATATTGTCATTTTTTTTCTTTACTTTTGAAAAAATCCCAACCCTAACACAACCCTCACCCTAATCCTAACCCCAACTACAAAGAATGGAAAAAATTATCTAACAAAGTGTGTGACAAAGGGGGATATGATTTATTTTTGATCACTGTGATAGGGTTTATCCCATTGATCAAAAGGAAACAATAGGGAAAATTCTCTATTGTTGCCAGGTAATGGACGGTAGATCTTGGCGGGCGTACTGCTTATTTTCTTTACAGAAAGAGGACGGAGAGCCGAGGGACGGATCAGGAGATCCGGGGGATGGTAGAGGTACCGGGAGGGCTCGGGAGAAATCCCAAGCACCGTTTGACTTTTTGAAAGCAAAATTGGCTGGAATTAGTAGAGCGGACACCATGTCGCGTTTGGAGAGCCCCTGATGTGCCTAAACAGTGGAAACCCCCCACAAGTGACACCATTTTGGAAACTAGACCCCTCAAGGAACTTATCTAGATGTGTGATGAGCACCTTGAACCCCCAGGTGCTTCACAGAAGTTTATAATGTAGAGCCGTGAAAATAAAAAATCAAACCTTTTCCACAAAAATGATCGTTTAGCCTCAACTACAAAGAATGGAAAAAAATATTTTTTCATTTTATAATTTTTATCTAACTAAGGGTGTGACAAAGGGGGATTTGATTTTTTTTTATCACTGTGATAGGGTTTATCACAGTGATCAAAAGGAACCAATAGGGAAAATTCTCTATTGTTGCCAGGTACCGGCCGGCTGATCTTGGCGGGCTTAATTTCTGTCTCCTCTGACATGTTTATCATGCCAGCTAAGAAAGAAATCATTGTAACCACAGGCACATTTTTTTTTCATGATCGGGAACCGGAAGAACTGGCCTTGATCAGCAACCGGAGAACAATTGAGATTTTCCGACACTGGAGGGCGCTACACTGTTATTCCTCAGCGCGTTAAGTACCCTTAACTGGCAAAGTGAAAATGCGTTATGGTGGTTGTTAAGGTGTTAATAAAATTTATGCACCCCAAAGTGATGCCACTGACAACTACAACTCATTCAGAAAAAAAACAAAAAAGCCCTTATATGACTATGTAGCAGAAAAAAATAAAAATGCCGAAAAGAAAAAAAATAGTCAGGCATAAAGACCAAAACTGGCTGTGACACCAACGGTCATACAGTCTAAAAAAGAATCAGTGGTTTATGAGTCGCCTTATTTTGAAAGCTGCAGTTTTCAGTGGTGGCATTTTGGGGTACATGTGACTTCTTGCTCACTTTTAATTAACTCTTTGAGAAGCAAAATCAAAACAACAAATAACAGTGTTTCTATTTTTCGTTTGTTTTTAAACTCCGCTCGACATTTGCTATAATTGTCGCATTATCTTTCTTCTGTCCGTTGATATAATGACGACAATACCAAATTTATATAGGTTTTATCCCGCAATAAATGATTTTAAAAAATATATATTTTGTCCACCATATTCTGACACCCATAACCTTTTTTATTTTTCCGTAAATGAAGCTGTACAAGGGCTTGTTTTTTGCAAGCAAACCTGTCGTTTTAATAGTGCTACTTTTGATACACACAATTTCTTGATCACTGTTTACATTAGTTTTTCTTTTGTACTAGGCTTGAACAAAAAAACTTTAAATCTGAATTGTTTTTAATTTTTTTTTTACTGAGTTCACTCCGCTGCCCAAATAATCTACCTCTCCTCACTTCTTTATTGTGACTTCACTAAAATAGTAGCAAGGGCACAAAAAAATACTTATGCGTTTTGAGTTCGATTGATCATGGTCCCATTTTTCAAACCTTCAAATACAATCTGAAAACCCATCTCTTGTAGAACAATGTCCCAGTAACCACCATATTGCCATATTATCAACTTCTACCCACCCCTTTCTCTGTAGATTTGAGAAAAGTTCTACTTTTTGTACCTTGTTAAGTATTGTTAACTGATTGTTATATAGCGTAAACCCTTTTTTCCATATTGCAATTAAGAGTGCTATATAACAAATATATTGGTACACAAGAACATTTCTCTAGCAAGTAAAACTATAGTGATGCAATAGATAGTAAAATCTATAGCCTGGCTTAATGGCATTGTATGGTTAATATGATTAACACCTATAAAATAATAATTTTCAAAAGTATTAAGTGACTAAAAAAAAGGAAGCTGGAATCTACTGTGTAATTTTCATCTTACTATTTTTACAAAAAGTGGCCACCAACTCTCAGACAACTTTTCACTATTATAACATATAATGAAATAAGAGAAGCTCAAGCATATACTGCAAACATTTATTAATGATTGGAATCAAATTTTGGGATTCACATAAATATAAATTAATTTTGACATGTTAGCATTCTGAACATGAAAATAGCTTCTATCATGTGTGAAGTCCCTGATGTCTAATAATATTTGATTTTCTGTTAAAACATTTTCCACATTCAGAACATGAATATGGCTTCTCACCCGTATGAGTTCTCTGGTGTTTAATAAGCTGTGAGTTACTGGAAAAACATTTTCTACACTTAGAACATGAATACGGCTTCTCGCCTGTGTGAGTTCTCTCATGTTTAACAAGACTTGATTTATGGTTAAAACGTATCCCACATTCTGAACACGTAAATGGCTTCTCCCCTGTGTGAGTTCTCAGATGTTCAGTAAGATTTGATTTGTTGCTAAAACATTTCCCACATTCAGAGCATAAATATGGGTTCTCACCTGTGTGGCTTCTCAGATGTACAGTAAGATTTGATTTGTTGTTAAAACATTTCCCACATTCTGAACATGAAAACGGCTTCTCCCCTGTGTGAGTTCTCTGATGTCTAATAAGATGTGCTTTACTGTAAAAACACTTTCCACATTCAGAACATGAATAGGTCTTCTCAACTGTGTGACTTCTCTGATGTGCAACAAGATCTGATTTCTTCACAAACTTTTTCCCACAATCTGAACACTCCCCTGTGTGAATTCTCATATGTTTAACAGTACTTGATTTCTGTGTAAAACATTTCCCACATTCAGAACATGAAAATGGTTTCTCCCCTGTGTGAGTTTTAAGATGTCTAATAAGATGTGATTTCCTGGTAAAAAAACTTCCACATTCAGAACATGAATATGGCCTCTCACCTGTGTGACTTCTCTGATGTGCAGCAAGATCTGATTTCTTCGTAAACCCTTTTCCACATTCTGAACTTGTAAGTGGCTTCTCTCCTGTGTGAATTCTCTCATGTGTCTCTAGATTTGATTCCAGCTGGAAACATTTCCCACATACAAAATATGAAAATGGTTTCACCCCTGTGTGACTTCTCTGATGTGTAATGAGACTGAATTCCTGGGTGAAACATTTCCCACATTTCGAGCATAAAAATGGCTTCACTTTGGTGTGAATTCTATGATGTGCAGTAAGACATGATTTCCGTTTAAAAGATTTCCCACATTTAGAACATGAATATGGCTTCTCTCCTGTGCAAAATCTCTGATGTGCAGCAAGATCTAATGTAGCAGTATAACTTTTGTCACATTCTGAATATGAACATTGCTTTTCTACTGTATGAGATGATAGCTCGACATCCCTCCTGTGATGTTTGCTTTGCTTAACATTCTGTGATAAATCAGAAGATAGAACCTGTTGAAAAGTATCAGAGGGTAGATCTTTGCTGCAAAAGGCTGTCTGTATAGCTGGAAAAACGGCATCCTCTTTATACGTATTGTGAACATCTGTATTTAAATCTGATGTCTTCACATATCCCTCTGAGTTTCTGATACAGTCATCTGCCAAAAAAAATTACAGTTTTTTTTATACTATTATTATAATG
Source organism: Phyllobates terribilis (assembly GCF_046119375.1). NCBI lineage: Eukaryota > Metazoa > Chordata > Amphibia > Anura > Dendrobatidae > Phyllobates > Phyllobates terribilis. The sequence continues at coordinate 47,582,590 of NW_027362765.1, forward strand.
TTACATTGATTTCTTATGCCGTCTCCGTATAAATATTAGCATAAAAAATTGCAAGGTATGTAAAAAAAATTCAATTTTCTCATTAAAGTTGCCAAACACTTTAGAAGTGGACAACATGCCTTACATTTAAAGAATTATGACTGACAAACAATATGGCTGCAATTTCATATCTTAAAGGGAATCTGTCACCCCCCTGGGACCTATCAGACCTCTAATATGGGCATAGAGGTGATAGAAATGTGAATCTATACTTACCTGTATGGCCCTTATTAGCAGTCTGGTTGCTGTGCAATTGCTTTTTTTATTAAATTATTTCTGCTAAGCTTTGTGTCCCCTGGATGCCAAGAAATGTCCGCCTACTAGCCCTATTTCCATACTCACCCCACCTACCCTGCACGTCACAGGGCCCTGTGACGTGAAGTTCCCAGCCGGATCCCGCGCCTGAGTTGTTTCCTCTGTACGGTTGGCGCTCTACTCCCTGCCGTCAGTATAATGTTATGCAGCAGGGAACTTGTGCGCAGGCGCCGGTGAGTCTCTCTTCCTCCACAGCGCCTGCGCACAAGTTCCCTGCTGCACAACACTACACCGACAGCAGGGAGAAGAGCGCCGTCCGTACAGAGGAAACAGCGCAGGATCCGGCAACCAGACCGCTAATATGGGCCATACAGGTAAGTATAGATTCACATTTCTATCACCTGTATGCCCATATTAGCGGTCTGAAAAGTCCCATGGGGTGACAGATTCCATTTAAAGAGTTTGTAGTTGTATTCTTTGCAAGCCATGGGTACTTGCCCTTTGATAGCTTAAATTACATAATAAGTTTATTTCATAAAAAATATTCTCTCAAAATATAATAATTATTTATGCTGTAAAAACATTACTTTTGCCCTTTTTCAGATTTTTAAAACTTTACTTTTTACTTTGTTTCACTTTTGTGGGGGAGTGGTAGAGGAGGGAAAGACAATGGTTGCATGAACAGACGAGGAATTGAAAAGAGCACAGTATGCTGTCACTGACCACTGTGTGGGCTCTTCAAAGGGTTTCTTTCTGATGTTAATAATTAATAAAATGGGGAGAACCCTATATAGAAATCCCTCTCTAACAGGCCATAAAACTTAGCTTTTAATTATTTACAATTAAAATGCATAGAGGGTATTAAAGTATTGTCCCTAATCTGCCTATAATTATTGATTTTATAGTTGCCACTTATATGAATTAATTTGATGACACCTCGGGGTGCCATCATTTATATAGAAAAGTAGGACAAATAGTATTTAAAGTACGCATTCCCCTAACATGTTTCACCGCATATGCGGTGTCATCAAGGGATGGGGCACTAGTATGAATGGCTGCCGGCCAGACACGCCTCCTATATATAATCTTTGTATATACCTCACACCAAATGTGAGTATACTTAAAGTGCAGGAAATGACCTCAAAACACAATACTATCGATCATAGCTGTCAAAAAAGAGAGTCAATCATTTCAAATGACAGCCTGATATAAGACATTATACTGGTTAATTGAAATTTTGATATTGCCGTGATAGAATAAATAATTTTTAAGTTCATTGAATGTAGCTGTGCACGTTTGTATATAACACATAGCAAAGTGTACATCATCATCATGTTGCTGTAAATAAGAGCACTAGCAACAATTGTGCTTAACCTATGATAAAAAGAGAAAGAAACAAGAACTTTTTCTATATATTATTATTATTATTATTATTATAGCGCCATTAATTCCATGGCGCTTTACAGGTTTAAAAGGGGTATACATAGTAAAAACAAGTACAATAATTTGAACAAAAACGAGTTGGCGACTGGTACAGGAGGAGCGAGGACCCTGCCAGCGAGGGCTCACAATCAACAAGGGATGGGTAAAACACAGTAGGTGTGGGTAGAGCTGGTCGTGCAGCGGCACGGTGGAGCGAGGGCTACTGCAGGTTGTAGGCTTGTCGGAAGAGGTGGGTCTTCAGGTTCCTTTTGAAGGTTTCCACGGTAGGAGAGAGTCTGATATGTTGGGGTAGAGAGTTCCAGAGTAGGGGGGATGCACGGGAGAAATCTTGTATGCGATTGTGGGAAGAGGAGATAAGAGGGGAGTAGAGAAGGAGATCTTATGAGGATCGGAGGTTGCGTGCAGGTAAGTACTGGGAGACTAAGTCACAGATGTATGGAGGAGACAGGTTGTGGATGGCTTTATATGCCACGGTTAGGGTTTTGAACTGGAGTCTCTGGGCAATGGGAAGCCAGTGAAGGGATTGTTAGAGGGGAGAAGCTGGGGAATAGCGGGGGGACAGGTGAATTAGTAGGGCAGCAGAGTTTAGGATAGATTGGAGGGGTGCAAGAGTGTTAGAAGGGAGGCCACAGAGCAAGAGGTTGCAGTAGTCGAAGCGAGAGATGATGAGGGCGTGCACTAAGGTTTTAGCAGATTCATGGCTGAGGAATGTGCGGATCTGTGAAATATTTTTGAGCTGAAGTCGGCAGGAAGTGGAAAGGGCTTGTATATGAGGTTTGAAGGAGAGATCAGAGTCAAGGGTTTTCCTGAGATGAAGTCCGGGCTACAGCTGATCGCTGACTTCCTCTTCATATTCAATTCGTACAAAGGTGGGGACAGTAACACCGGCGCTAATTGGGTGCCTGGCTCATGTGTCACAACACTGCACGAGAGCCTCGGAGAGAGTGCCGACAACGCAGGAACGGCACCGACATGGGAGGTGAGTATATGCTTCTTAATTTTAATCGGGGCAATTAACCATTAACCCCTTTCTGGCCCAAGGCGTACTAATACGTATCTGCGTCCTGGGCCTTATGGACCTGATACGTATTAATACACCTTGGCGATTTCGCCTGCTATGTGCCAGGAGCGGTCTCGCACCGCTACCTGCACATTAACCCGCAAAATGCTGCGATCAAAATCGATCGCAGCATTGTGGGAGCAATCGGAGGTAAGCGCCAGTACTTACATCCTCTCTGGTGTCCCGCGGTGTCTCTGCTGGGTCCTGGATGTTGTCATGGTGACTCGATGTCATCATGACAACATCCAGGTCACCAGGAGGCAAGAAGTTACTTTGGTCATGCTCAGTGCGTGAAAAATGCGCCATGTCAATGTGATCACTTTAGTGACATCATGTCTGAAAGCTATGATTGATAGTATTATGTTTGAGGTCATTTCCTGCACTTTGTTAAGTGTATTTACATTGGTTGTGAGGTATGCTAGGAATCGTGTGTGTATATACAGGGTGGGCCATTTATATGGATACACCTAAATAAAATGGGAATGGTTGGTGATATCAACTTCCTGTTTGTGGCACATTAGTATTTGGGAGGGGTAAAACTTTTCCAGATGAGTGGTGACCATGGCGGCCATTTTGAAGTTGGCCATTTTGGATCCAACTTTATTTTTTTCAATGGGAAGAGGGTCTTGTGACACATCAAACTTATTGAGAATTTCATAAGAAAAACAATGGTGTGCTTGGTTTTAACATAATTTTATTCTTTCATGAGTTATTTACAAGTTTATGACCAATTATAAAATGTGTTCAAAGTGCTGCCCATTGTATTGGATTGTCAATGCAACCCTCCTCTCCCACTCTTGACACACTGATAGCAACACCGCAGAAGAAATGCTATCACAGGCTTCCAGTATCCGTTGTTTCAGATGCTGCACATCTCGTATCTTCACAGTATAGACAATTGCCTTCAGATGACCCCAAAGATAAAAGTGTAAGGAGGTCAGATCTGGAGACCTTGGTGGCCATTCAACTGGCCCACGACGACTAATCCACTTTCCAGGAAAGAATTTTTTTTTAAATGTAACTATAACTCCAAGTAAATCCTTTCCAAATCATACAATGTGATTTTCAGGATTTGTTTTCTCATTTTGTCTCTCATAATTGAGGTCTACCTATGATGTCAATTACAGGCATCTCTCATCTTTTTAAGTGGGAGAACTTGCACAATGGATGGCTGACTAAATACTTTTTTTCTCCACTGTATACACATGGTTCCTAGTGATGACTATGCAGGGAGGAAGTGGGGAGAGCACCTTATTGTCGTGCACGCCAGAGGTTACGGGAGTGGAAGTCGCAGTGACTCGCCGGCGCCTGCCCAGAAGATCCCTGCATACATTGTCCATAGACTGGATTAAAAGGTACGGATTGTGGAGGGAGCATAAAGAAATAAAATAAGATTACTGAACAACTAGACCGCTAATATGAGGCATACAGGTAGGACTAGTTTAACATTTCTATCACCTGAATGCCTATATTAATAGGTTATATACGTCCCAGGGGGTGACAGATTCCCTTTAAGTAGTCTAATAATCTCACATTATGTTTACTAATTCTCTTAAGGTTTCATATTTGGTCTAATATTTTATGCGTAGTTTATTGAGAAAGGCATAACAGATAAAAAGCTCATAATATGTTTGTGAGAAGTGGAGCAACCAGTGGAAATTTCCAATGGATATTACATTTGACTGTAAATGGTATAAGAAAATTACTCAAAGGTTAATAAACAGAATTGTTTTACTCTCAACTGGTGTGCATTTCTTTTATCAGAGCGCACGTAACTGAGAGGGCCGAGTCCCACAACTTGGCCACATTGGTGATCCCGTAATCTGACGTTGAGTCAGAAACCACAGCTACAACAACACTTTTAACTATGTACAGATTGAATCGCATGTGGCAAACCAGTCAATGATAAGTGCCGGGATGTCATGTGGTATTAATAATTGTGAGTTAATAATATCATTAATATTACACCTTATTTGTTATTAGAATAATCTGTAACTTTTCTACATTTACTGGTTACTACTCACGTATGCGGTTATTTGTAGGATTCTGCTCTTTACACCGCTCATCACCCCTTACATATGTCTCTGTAGTATTAATATGGGTCAGATCTTCACCCTGAAACAAATATTGTAAAAATCACAGACAGATGGAGAAGTTACATCATCTATGATCATCTCTAATCCTGCCATCTCCACCGTTCTCATTACACAAGTATAAAACATATAATACTGGTGGATAAAATAATACTGAGCACAAGACCTTCACAGCTGTCTACACATCATAGGGGAGATCTCAGGACACCTTCTCTCCATATACCTGAAGATCCTGAGGAACACTGGGATTTTCTTTTTCACAGTCTTGTGGAAGAAGAGGACGGGGCCATCTCTCTGGTATTGTCCTCTTACTGGATAGAACTGGAGGAAACACATACAGGGACTGAATTCATTCTTTATATACAGATAATTATAGGCCGTGTGTATTTAGTCCTGTCTATTACCTGGTGATGTGAGGGGCTGGGGAACCTCCATCATGACGTCCTTGTACAGATCTTTGTGTCCTTCTAAATACTCCCACTCCTCCCTGGACAAATAGACGGTGACATCCTGACACCTTATAGGAACCTGACACATACAATGATACAGTCATCCCCTCGATCCCTTCATAGCGTTACTGTATAATGTCCCAGCATTCCCAGCAGTATCACCTCTCCAGTCAGCAGCTCAATCATCTTGTAGATGAGTTCTAGGATCTTCTGCTCATTGATGTCCTCATGTATCAGGGTGTGAGGTGGAGGCCCCATGATCTGGCTCAGGGGTCTTCCCCATCCCTCAGACACATGGGCCTGACAGCGCTCACTAGAGGTCTTCTTCACTACTGTGTAATCCTGGTTATGGAGAGACACATTAATAAATCTCACTACAGACATTTTCAGAGTCCTCTCCTCTCCAGTTCTGTTCATCTGTTATTACCATAGATAAGAATGATGTAATGTGACATTATCAGAATCGCTCACCTCTCCAGTAATCCAGAAAAGGATCTCTAGGGTGAGGTGTAAGATCCTCTCTGCCATCTTTTCCTTGTCCATATCCATCTTTTGTTGGGTCAATCGGTAAAATTGTCATATACAGAAGATCTCCACTGGGAGGATCTGATATTGTACGGACCTGAATATGGAGAAGATGAGCTGATAAAAATAAAGAATCTCAAGTGAAAAAATGAAATACAAAGCGATATTACACCTTGAGAAGAACACTACAGTCACTGACAGCAGAGGTTATGCCAATATGCAAGGCATATAATTTTTGTAGGCCAGCAATTCTCAAACTGTGAGGTTCGGCTCATGAGTCAATGACGGCATCGACACAGGAAGAGGTTCCCCAGAAGAAATTTCTGTTGCATGTCTCCACAGGTTCTTAAGCCCTTCTAACCTCATAAAACTATAAGTCTAGAGGCTACTGGAGAACTGTCGGGGAAGAAAACGACAAAAGGAGCTCTGCTTACACTCTCCCTCCAGAGCTGCTACTCTGGAAGTTGTGGGAATAGGAAAAGTATGGCGGCCGGTGGGAAACGCTTTTCTGAATGAGAATGGCTGAATGCTGAGGAATTTTGTGCTGCACTGTCTTTATTCGCATTTCATGGAGAAAGATTCTCCAGTCTGCTCTTTCTCTGCACTTGACAAGGCTGCAAAATATCATGTCGTCTGAGGCACAATCAGAACCAGAGACACTGAAATGTGAAAATCAAGATTGTTATGGTAAATATTTATACTTTGCTTTGATTATTATTTTAGACAATTAAATCTACCTATATATCTAAATAACTTAGTATTAACTTTATAAGTGTTATTCATAAAAGCGATAACACAGGGTGGAGAGCTGTGTTTCTGTTACACTTTCATCTGTTTTTTTAAAGTATAGTTAATTGGCCAGAGCTAGCTTTCAAGGACTACTGTTATTTCCAATTAAAATACTTTCTCTGTTAGGTAATATTAGCCATTCCCTTTCTTCTGGGGGTGTAATACATACTTGTTGCTTGGGATCTGAGGGCAGACAAGAATTGTACACTCAGACACTGGCTGTGTGTTATTTTCTTTCTCTGATGCATCGTATTTATTTATATAATTTGATCCAAAAATGGTAGGTTTAGAGATAATTATCTCAATCCAAATTAGCTCATCTTGGAAGGGCTACCACGACATTACATGGTGCCGAAAACCGGGATGGTTAAATGGACCTCTCTGTGATCCGACTGCACGGACCTTTCCCATAAATCGCTGAAAATAATTCCGCGGTGAGTAGCCCTTTGTGTTACAAAGTTTCAGTGCTTTCTACTGGTCCAAGGCGGGTACGTAGTGGTCCTACAAGACCATTGTCATCTAACCTCTGCCATTGTTTGGATTTTGTGTGTATGATTGAACTTATAGAGTTATAAGATAATTTGTTGTGCATTATGTGTTTCAGTGTGATTTTAGATATATATAACTAACAATTGTTGAATGAAATTGGATGAGTAACTGAGTATAAAGGGACAAATAAGTCCTGGATTCATATAAGAGGTCCCATTAGGTGTGTCCAGGGGACATTCAACTCACTTTGAGTTCAAACAGGCGGAGTGATCGAGATACAGGATTCTACACTCAAAAAAAAAAAAAAAAGATCGCTGTGGAGTAGATCTCTGAATGAACACGCATGAATGAATCGTCACTTGTCATTCTGGGAAAGTGTCCTGGGTGTAGTATGCCAGGCTGAGCCCTGCAGGAGTTTCATGTGGAATTTTTGGAGTTTGTGTTATGCTGAACAAATGTAATAACTCTGTTAAGAAACTGCCATATCTGCTGCATTCTTCCTAGTTCTGTGTGAGAAAAATCCTTATGTCTGTGCCTATTGAAGGGTGGGGGGCTGGTGCTGCGCTGGGGTGAAGCTGCTACAGCTGTGTGCAAGTTTTCTGTGCTGAGAAGTATGTGGGTTTTTAAAGAGACAGTACTGCACTGTAAAATTGTGTTGATGAATCAGAATCGTTGTCCCGAGTGCCTGTGCTCTGTTTTGTGTGAACTCAAGAGAGAAAATGTAATAATGGGAGTTGTAGCTCATCCAGCCAGTATATCCAGAGAAGGGAGGCGTAACACAGATTTCATTGTCAAGCTGTGTCCCCCGCAGGATGTTGAAGGGAACTCATTGTTTAAGTAGTTAAAACCTGCCATTATGCTCTGAAATAGGTAACCCCTTCTCTTTTGTCCTAGATATAATCTGTTTGAATCAGAGGAGGTGGACAAAGGTTTTGTAGAAAAAGAACTTATTCTCCCATGACATGTTATTTTGACTAGTGTAACTAATTGCAATAACTATTGGTAGTATTGTTTTTGGATTGTTATTTGGTTATGTATCAAAGTCGCATGGATACATAGGGCTGGTTATCTAATGTTGATATTTCCTTCTTTTTCTAGAACATTTTGGTTCTGGGAGTTGAATTCCTTCTCTTGCGAGCTAATTGGAAGCTGGGAGAAGAGTAGAGTCTTCTACGATTAAGATTCTATGGGCCCATTTAGTTCTTCGGTTAACTGCGGGCATTAAAGTTGCAGTCATGAGGACTGGCAACTGAAAGGAAGTAAGCAATCTGAGATGTACCACCTTTGTTCATGCATATAGTGAAAGGACTAAGAAGGAATGGGAGAAGTGTATTTGCAATTGGGAAGGATTACTGGAAGATAGATAAGAGTAGACTTGAGCTGGCTAGGATTTGGTTAGAAGTATTCAAAGCGTCTCTCAATGAGTGAACATAAATCAGAGAAAATACATAAAATGATACATGAAAATGCAGAGACCCCTGTAGTCTCTGTACTTGATTGAAAACTTGCATCCTTTTTGACACCCCTGCCTTATGCACAAACTACAGATATTGTGTACAGAATCCCCGTGGGATTAATTACTGTGTCCTGTGGGTCCCCATGTCCATAGATGTCCAAGGTGCCTCGGCCCCCATGAGGACCATGAGTCAAGTACACTTTCTACCTCCTAGAATAGAGAATAACTTGCTGGTACATGATCCACCATAAGTATAGCCAATAGCATAATATATTGGCCCTGGTCTCCTAGTGAGCTCATCGCTCATTACCCAGCTCCGGGCCCCCCTAACATTTAGAATGCGTCTCCATTGTGTTGAGGAGGTATATTGGGCCACATATCTAGTCTCAGTCATTTTACAGTGACTCATTATTGCTGCAGTGTTTTATTAACAGCCTTAGATCTATAGTCCTGACCCTACTAAGCACTAATTGCCCGGAGTGGCGCAATACGCAATGGGTGGATCTGAATGAAATATCCCAGGGTGCTGAAGTAGAAAGCATGTCAAAGAAAGAGTTAATTACTAATTGGACCTGTGCGGCAAGAAAGGGAAGAGGGAGGGGGACATATTTCACTGGGAGGGACAGACTGTTACATTCATGATAGACACTGGAGCAGCCAGTACAGTATTAATGCAAGAACACAAATCAGAAGGCATACTGTCCCCGAATATGTAACTTGTGAAGGGGTAGACGACCTACTAAATTACAAATGTCTCAACCCCTCTGACTGAATTTGCATGATTCAATTTCAATTGTGACCAAGGTTTTAGTTTTTCTGATGAATTTTTTAATTTGTTAGGGACAGAAGTGTTGCAGAAAATTGGAGATTGCATAGCCTGCAAATGGCCCCAAGATGACTACCACCCTTATACGAAGGCATCCAAAGTAGTCTCTTGTCCCTGACACTTCCTACAGCCCTGGACAGCACACGCTCTGAGCCCCATTCCCTACATACTTGGTTCGAGAACATGCCAAGCCAGCTGTGGGCATGTTACAAACTTGATTTGGGAAAACTATCCATTCTTTGGTGACAGTAAGACTTAAACCATGTATAAAATAGCACCCTATAAGTACTGTAGAGAATGCGGTGAAACATGATAACTCCCGAGAGCTCCAGAGAGGTGGTCCTATTGTCTCTATAACCTCCCAGTTTAATATTCCCCCATATAGCTATCAAACGCTGTAATGTTCTAAATCTAGTTACACAATTACCAGTGGATTTAGAAAAGGGAGGAGAATATCAGGATGGGATAGAGGGAGGGACTGTGAACCAAAACCTGCCCCTGTTTTTCAGACTAGCAGATGATCCCCAGAATTTACAATTTTAACAGCATGATTTTAAAGGAATTTAAATAAACATGACGTTTTAATGCATATCAAAGATTCTGATTTGGATGTCTGTTGCCGGACCCTTTTTATTTGATTACCACAGCCGCTTTATCCGAGCACCGTCCTGGGGTCCACATCCAAAGCCACAGGAATTCATCTAATGGTGAGGAGAAAAGAAACACTCTTTAACGCCTCTGCTGAGTATTTCTGTAGATGGTTCCAGAGCTCAGGACAGTGATCAAGGACGGTTCATCACCGGGTATGCAGTAGTCCACAATGGTAAGGCAGTAACACATGAACCACTCTACTCCAGCCGCTCTACGCCAGAGGCTGAGCTGAAGGAGCTCGCTACAACGTGCAATCTAGGAAAAGGTAAAGAGATTTATGTATTTTCGGACTCGAATAAATGTTTTAACCCCTTACTGGCCTGGGGCGTAATGGTACGCCCCAGGCCATCACCCCCGGTTCAGCACAGGCTCCGGCGCTGAGCCAGCACTGAACCGGGCACTTGTCAGCTGATTCTTACAGCTGACATGTGCCCGAAAAAGCCGCGGGTGGAATCTCGATCCACCTGCGGCTGTTAACCAGTTAAATGCTGCTGTCAATCTCTGACAGCGGCATTTAACAGCGCCGCGCCGGAAGCGCGTCACTTACCCCGCCCATCGGTGACCCCGTCACGTCATTGCGGGTCACTGATGGGTGGGCATGGCAACCCGGGATCTGCAGCAGACCCCAATGGTTGTCATGTAAAGATTACTGTGAGCGCCACCTAGTGGTCGGCGCTCATAGTACAGGAGCATTTCTGCTACATAGAGGTTATCTGCTCATCACCTCTATGTAGCAGAGGCGATCAGACAGCTGCTGCTTCTAGTCTCCTATGGAGACTATAGAAGCAAGCAAAAAATGTAAAAAAAATGTTTTTAAAAATATTAAAAAAAATAAAAAAATATAAAAGTTTAAATCACCACCCTTTTGCCCCATTCAAAATAAAATAATAAAAAATAAATCCCACATACACATATTTGGTATCGCCGCATTAAGAATCGCCCGATCTATCAATATAAAAAAGAATTAATCCGATCGGTAAACGGCATAACGAGAATAAAATTCTAAACGCCAGAATTACGTTTTTTTTGGTCGCCACAACTTTGCAATAAAATGCAATAACGGGCGATCAAAACATTGGATCTACCCCAAGATGGTATCAATAAAAATGTCAGCCCGATGCACAAAAAATTAGCCCTCACCCAGCCCCAAATCCCGAAAAATGGAGACGCTACGGGTCTCGGAAAATATCGCTTTTTTTTTTTTTTTTAGCAAACTTTGGATTTTTTTTTTCACCACTTAAATAAAAAAGAACCTATACATGTTTGGAGTCTACGAACTCGTAATGACCTGGAGAATAATAATGGCAGGTCAGTTTTAGCATCCAGTGAACGTGGAAAGAAAAACAAAAACAAAAAAACAACTGTGGAATTGCATTTTTTTTGCAATTTCACCACACTTGGAATTTTTTTCCTGTTTTCCAGTACACGATATGGTAAAACTAGTAATGGTGTTTAAAAGTACAACTCGTCCCGCAAAAAATAAGCCCTCACACGGCCATATTGACCAAAAAATAAAGACGCTATGGCTCTGGGAACAAGGGGAGCAAAAAACGAAAATGCTAAAACGGAAAATCCCAAGGTCGTTAAGGGGTTAAAGGGTCGCTCATGACTTTGGCGCCAGTGTCAGGGGTATGGCAGGTAAACACCAGGATTTGCCTTCCACGCTGCCTGTTCCCCATAATTGCTTCCCTAGCACATTTCCCCAGTGCACAACTCAAAGGGTGTTATGTGTGCAGTGGTGCTACAAAACTGGTGTGTCCCAGGTTCCCGAATGCGGCTACAAAGTGAGTCTCGTTTGTGCGAAACATAACCCCGGTAGGCCTATTCGAGTCCCACAAAATGCACGCCAAAACCAAATGACCCGTTTCAGAGACAGCAAGAGGACTACATACAGCTACCTAAGGTGGGTACTTATGAATACGTCCTGGTATGCATCGATCTCTTCCCTTGGTTGCCTGAAGCTTGGGCCATGACCAAAGTTAAAAACTAAATTTTGATAAGTGAGATGGTTTGTAGATATGGGGTAGCCAAAACCATAGAGAGTGACAGAGACACACTTCACTAGAGAACTGATGAAACAGATCATGGCCACACTGGGGATCGAACGGGTTTTCCACGTTCCCTATTACTCACAAAGTAGTGGGAGAGTGGAAGCCTTATTAATACTCTGAAATTAAAAATCCAGACGTGCACGGAAGAAAAACACTTGTCCTGGGTAGATTGCTTGCCCATTGCATTATATTCAGTGAGGACTGCCCCAAGGTGTAGAGAGAAGCTGTCCCTGATAAAATACTGTTTGGTAGTGTCCCTAGGACAGGGTTGTATTTCCCACAGCAGCTGCCGGTCTCCTACAGTTCCCTCACTGATTATGTCTTGGAGTTGCACAAACACTTGACTGTTATTCATAACCGTGTTCTTTCCTCCATCCCAGACCCCAACTGTATAAGCGGCACACACACACAGGTACCAGGAGACTGGGTCATGGTCAAGAGATATATGAGGAGACCACTGGACTCAGATACAGTGAGCCATTTTAAACACTACTGGCCACGGTCACTTCTGTCAAGCTCCAAGGCAAAGATACTTGGATCAACGCCAGCTACTAAAAAAGGTCCTGATTCCCGGTCACAGCAAAGATGATGATCCTGCCCCTTTGGACCATGTTGATGGCAATTGCATCCCTTGCCCTAACACTCAATGTTGTACTAAAAGAGGAGAGGACTGGGACAACAAACTGATAAGTATCACCAAGTCCTGCTGCGAGACATAGTTTCTAAAGACATTCCTAACAGCTGCTAGATATGCACCCACAGCCCAATATCCTGATACTATGCCATATCTCGCAGTGCCCCTAACCCCATATGAGGCTTTCAACTATAGCGGTTTCCACAAAGAGACTTTTGATACTGCCCATTATGATGGAGGAAACCTCACCAGCAGCCATGTGGTACCGGTCCAGATTGTGGGGTGGATGAAAGTCTATGGTTACAGATAAATCTTACAGGCAGCTTGAAATGTTGGTATGAGCTGGACCTAGTACAAGGTAACTTTATAACACACATGGCTAAGAAGTTTCCAGTAGGTGAGAATCCAGTAAAGCCAGTGATGTCCACTCTCCGAGGACTCGAAAAGGTGTAAGAGCAATTTCATGATTTGTGATGATAGATGTTTTCAGAAAAAACATGGATTTTTGGACAATAGCGAGATGTGGATTACAGATTCTGCCCATACTTGTGAACGCCTTAACCCATTTAATTACCATTCTGAGTCGAAGACATGCCGAAGGAAAGAGGTTGGTTTCCAAAACAACCGAACTTGGTGTGCCAAACCTCCGATGCAAGGACTTTTGACTTATATACTTTATCTTGGGAGACTCACTGACATCATACCCTGCATATTGCCTAAGGATTTATATCTAGTATATAGTGTTGAGCGATACCTTCCGATATCAGGAAATATCGTATCGGATTGGATCGGGCCGATACCCAAAAAGTATCGGATATCGCCGATTCCGATACCGGAAACCAATGCAAGTCAATGGGACACAAATATCGGAATGAAAATAAACCCTTTCTTTCCTTGTAGGTTAATTCTACATGAAGTAAAACAACTAAGAATAATGTAGAATGACATGAAAAGCCGGCAATTCATCAGCGGCATTCACCGGTACCCGACAATTTACAACAGAAAGAATAGAGCTTCACACATAGATTAGATAGATAGAAACATGTCAGTCACATATATATGAAGTACTGTGACAGTGTTGCTTACTGTACTTGTCATTTAGTGTAAAGGATTTATTAAAAAAAATATTAGTGTTTTCGTGCACCGTCTCTTTAAAAAAGCCGGCCGGCAATTCAGCAGCGGTACCCGACAATTTATAACAGACAGAATAGAGCTTCACACATAGATTAGATAGATAGAAACATGTCAGCCACATATATAAGAAGTACAGTGACAGTGTTGCTTACTGTACTTGTCATTTAGTGTAAAGGATTTATTTAAAAAAATAATAGTGTTTTCATGCACCGTCTCTTTAAGAAAGCCGGCCGGCAATTCAGCATCTGTACCCGACAATTTAGAATAGAAAGAATAGAGAATCACACATAGATTAGATAGATAGAAACATGTCAGTCACATATATATGAAGTACAGTGACAGTGTTGCTTACTGTACTTGTCATTTAGTGTTAAAATAAAGGATTTATTTAAAAAAAAATTGGCGTGGGGTTCCCCTTAATTTTAGGCTCTAGCGGAGGTTAAGCAGACAGCTGGGGCAAATGTTTGAAGCCTGGGAAGGGGGTAATACCCACGGAGCTTCCCAGGCTACTAATATCAGCCCCCAGCTGAATACCTAGCCTTTACTAGCTATTAAAATGGGGGAACCCCCCCAAAAAAATGACGTGGGGTCCCCCCTAATTTAATAGCTAGCAAAGGCTAGGCAGACAGCTGGGGGCTGATATTAATAGCCCAGGAAGGGAGCCATGAATATTGGCCCCCTCCCAGGCTAGAAACACCAGCCGTCAGCCGCCCCAGAAATGGCGCATCCATAGGATGCGCCAATTCTGGCACTTAGCCTCGCTCTTCCACGCTGCCCTGGTGCGGTGGCAGGGGGTAATAGGGTTGGGGTTGATGTCAGCTTATAATGCCAGCTGACATCAAGCCCAGGTTAGTAATGGAGAGGCGTCTATAAGACACCCCCATTACTAACCCCATAGTCAAAGTTAAAAGAAAACACAAACACCCAGAATAAAGTCCTTTAATTGAAATAAAGACACAATTCTTTATTGTTCTAAATTAAACCATACTTACCATCACGCCCATTCCAGCTGAAGCCAACGATCTCCTGCAATAAAAGTAAAATAATAAAGCAACCTCATCCTTACCTTTCCATGGTTCCCACGACAGCTTCAGCTCTGCTACATCGAGATGACAGGCTGGACCGCAGCAGAACGCTGCCATCCAGCCTGTCATCCCGCAGACACTGAGAAGCGCAGGCATGCTTGCGCTCCTCAGTGTCTCTCTGTGACGTCATCCAGATGAGCCGAGTTCATGTCCAATGAACTCAGCTCACCTCATGCACGTCACTGACAGCGTGGGAAAATTCTCCTGCACTCAGCGCATCAGCGTGAGAATTCTCCCACGCTGTCAGTGACATATGGAGGTGAGGTCATGTCCAATGAACTCAGCTCACCTCATGCACGTCACTGACAGCGTGGGAAAATTCTCACGCTGAAGTGCTGAGTGCAGGAGAATTTTCCCACGCTGTCAGTGACGTACATGAGGTGAGCTGAGTTCATTGGACATGACCTCGGCTCATCTGGATGCCGTCACAGCCAGACACTGAGGAGTGGAAGTATGCCTGCGCTTCTCAGTGTCTGCGGGATGACAGGATGGATGGCAGCGTTCTGCTGCGGTCCAGCCTGTCATCTCGATGTAGCAGAGCTGAAGCTGTCGTGGGAGCCATGGAAAGGTAAGGATGATGTTGCTTTATTATTTTACTTTTATTGCAGGAGATCGTTGGCTTCAGCTGGAATGGGCGTGATGGTAAGTATGGTTTAATTTAGAACAATAAAGAATTGTGTGTTTATTTCAATTAAAGGACTTTTTTCTGGGTGTTGTGCTTTTTTAAATACTTTACTAGAAATTCATGGTGGTCATGTCTAATATTGGCGTGACCCCATGAATTTCGGGCTTAGGGCCAGCTGATAATGCCAAGCTGGCCTTAACCCCTTTATTACCCAGTGAGCCACCGCACCAGGGCCCTGGATGAGTTGGGTACAGCGCCAGAAGATGGCGCTTCTATGAACGCGCCATTTTCTGGGGCGGCTGCGGACTGCAATTTGCAGCGGGGGTGGCCCAGAAAGCTTGGGTCTCCCTGCGCTGCGGATTCCAGCCCCCAGTTGCCTAGTTGTATCTGGCTGGGCACAAAAATAGGGCGAAGCCCCACGCATTTTTTTTTTAAATTATTTCATGAAATTCATGGAATAATTAAGAAAAAAAGGGCTTCCCTATATTGTTGTGTCCAACCAGGTACAAATAGGCAGCTGGTGGTTGGGGGCAGCCCATTCCTGCCTGCTGTACCTGGCTGGACACAAATATAGTGCGAAGCCCCACGTCAATTTTTTTTTAATTATTTCATGAAATAATTTTTTTAAAAAAGGGCTTCCCTATATTGTTGTGTCCGGCCAGGTACAAATAGGCAGCTGGTGGTTGGGGGCAGCCTGTTCCTGCCTGCTGTACCTGGCTGGACACAAATATAGGGCGAAGCCCCACGTCAATTTTTTTTAAAATAAATCCTTTATTTTAACACTAAATGACATTTGAGGAGTTAATAAAGATGCAGTCCCTAAATTATTATTTATTTTTTAATTAATTTTTCCCAAAACTTTTGACGTGGGCTTCGCCATATTTTTGTATGCCAGCCAGGTACAGCATCCAGCTTCTATGAACGCGCCATTTTCCGGGGTGGCTGAGGACTGCAATTTTCAGCGGGGGGGGGGGGGGGGGCAGAAAGCTTGGGCCTCCCTGCGCTGCAGATTCCATCCCCCAGCTGCCTAGTTGTACCTGGCTGGACACAAAAATAGGGAGAAGCTTCACGTATTTTTTTTTTTTTAATTATTTCATGAAATTCATGAAATAATTAAGAAAAAAAGGGCTTCCCTATATTGTTGTGTCCAACCAGGTACAAATAGGCAGCTGGTGGTTGGGGGCAGCCCGTTCCTGCCTGCTGTACCTGGCTGGACACAAATATAGTGCGAAGCCCCACGTCAATTTTTTTTAAATCATTTCAGGAAATTCATGAAATAATTAAAAAAAATTGATGTGGGGCTTCGCCCTATATTTGTGTCCAGTCAGGTACAGCAGGCAGGAACGGGCTGTCCCCAACCACCAGCTGCCTATTTGTACCTAGCCGGACACAACAATATAGGGAAGCCCTTTTTTTCTTAATTATTCCATGAATTTCATGAATTTAAAAAAAAAAAACGTGGAGCTTCGCCATATTTTTGTGTCCAGCCAGGTACAACTAGGCAGCTGGGGGCTGGAATCTGCAGCGCAGGGAGGCCCAAGCTTTCTGGGCCCCACCCGCTGCAAATTGCAGTCCGCAGCCGCCCCGGAAAATGGCGCGTTCATAGAAGCGCCATCTTCTGGCGCTGTACCCAACTCATCCAGGGCCCTGGTGCGGTGGCTCACTGGGTAATAAAGGGGTTAAGGCCAGCTTGGCATTATCAGCTGGCCCTAAGCCCGAAATTCATGGGGTCACGCCAATATTAGACATGACCACCATGAATTTCTAGTAAAGTATTTAAAAAAAACACAAACACCCAGAAAAAAGTCCTTTAATTGAAATAAAGACACAATTCTTTATTGTTCTAAATTAAACCATACTTACCATCACGCCCATTCCAGCTGAAGCCAACGATCTCCTGCAATAAAAGAAAAATAATAAAGCAACCTCATCCTTACCTTTCCATGGCTCCCACGACAGCTTCAGCTCTGCTACATCGAGATGACAGGCTGGACCGCAGCAGAACGCTGCCATCCAGCCTGTCATCCCGCAGACACTGAGAAGCGCAGGCATACTTCCACTCCTCAGTGTCTGGCTGTGACGGCATCCAGATGAGCCGACAATGAACTCGGCTCACCTCATGTACGTCACTGACAGCGTGGGAGAATTCTCCTGCACTCAGCGCTTCAGCGTGAGAATTTTCCCACGCTGTCAGTGACGTGCATAAGGTGAGGTCATGTCCAATGAACTCGGCGCACCTCATGCACGTCACTGACAGCGTGGGAAAATTCTCACGCTGAAGCGCTGAGTGCAGGAGAATTTTCCCACGCTGTCAGTGACGTGCATGAGGTGAGCTGAGTTCATTGGACATGACCTCGGCTCATCTGGATGCCGTCACAGCGAGACACTGAGGAGCGCAAGCATGCCTGCGCTTCTCAGTGTCTGCGGGATGACAGGCTGGATGGCAGCGTTCTGCTGCGGTCCAGCCTGTCATCTCGATGTAGCAGAGCTGAAGCTGTCCTGGGAACCATGGAAAGGTAAGGATGAGGTTGCTTTATTATTTTACTTTTATTGCAGGAGATCGTTGGCTTCAGCTGGAATGGGCGTGACTGTAAGTATGGTTTAATTTAGAACAATAAAGAATTGTGTCTTTATTTCAATTAAAGGACTTTTTTCTGGGTGTTTGTGTTTTTTTTAAATACTTTACTAGAAATTCATGGTGGTCATGTCTAATATTGGCGTGACCCCATGAATTTCGGGCTTAGGGCCAGCTGATAATGCCAAGCTGGCCTTAACCCCTTTATTACCCAGTGAGCCACCGCACCAGGGCCCTGGATGAGTTGGGTACAGCGCCAGAAGATGGCGCTTCTATGAACGCGCCATTTTCCGGGGCGGCTGCGGACTGCAATTTGCAGCGGGTGGGGCCCCGAAAGCTTGGGCCTCCCTGCGCTGCGGATTCCAGCCCCCAGCTGCCTTGTTGTACCTGGCTGGACACAAAAATAGGGCGAAGCCCCACGTATTTTTTTTTTTAATTATTTCATGAAATTCATGGAATAATTAAGAAAAAAAGGGCTTCCCTATATTGTTGTGTCCGGCTAGGTACAAATAGGCAGCTGGTGGTTGGGGGCAGCCCGTTCCTGCCTGCTGTACCTGACTGGACACAAATATAGGGCGAAGCCCCACATAATTTTTTTTTAATTATTTCATGAATTTCCTGAAATAATTAAAAAAAAATTGACGTGGGGCTTTGCACTATATTTGGGTCCAGCCAGGTACAGCAGGCAGGAACGGGCTGCCCCCAACCACCAGCTGCCTATTTGTACCTGGCCGGACACAACAATATAGGGAAGCCCTTTTTTTCTTAATTATTCCATGAATTTCATGAAATAATTAAAAAAAAAAAAACGTGGAGCTTCTCCCTATTTTTGTGTCCAGCCAGGTACAACTGGGCAGCTGGGGGATGGAATCTGCAGCGCAGGGAGGCCCAAGCTTTCTGCCCCCCGCTGAAAATTGCAGTCCGCAGCCGCCCCGGAAAATGGCGCGTTCATAGAAGCTGGATGCTGTACCTGGCTGGCATACAAAAATATGGCGAAGCCCACGTCAAAAGTTTTGGGAAAAATTAATTAAAAAATAAATAATAATTTAGGGACTGCATCTTTATTAACTCCTCAAATGTCATTTAGTGTTAAAATAATGGATTTATTTAAAAAAAAAATAGCGTTGGATCCCCCATAATTTTAGTCTCTAGCGGAGGTTAAGCAGACGGCTGGGGCAGATGTTTGAAGCCTGGGAAGGGGGTAAAACCCACGGAGCTTCCCAGGCTACTAATATCAGCCCCCAGCTGAATACCTAGCCTTTACTAGCTATTAAAATGGGGGACCCCACCAAAAAAAATGACGTGGGGTCCCCCCTATTTTAATAGCTAGCAAAGGCTAGGCAGACAGCTGGGGGCTGATATTAATAGCCCAGGAAGGGTGCCATGAATATTGGCCCCCTCCCAGGCTAGAAACACCAGTCGTCAGCCGCCCCAGAAATGGCGCATCCATAGGATGCGCCAACTCTGGCACTTAGCCTCGCTCTTCCACGCTGCCCTGGTGCGGTGGCAGGGGGTAATAGTGGTGGGGTTCATGTCAGCGCCAGCTGCCATGAAGCCCAGGTTAGTAATGATGGGCGTCTATAAGACACCCCCATTCCTAACCTACAAAGTGTTAAAAAGAAAAAACACACTACACCCAGAAAAAAATAATTTATTTGAAATAAAACACACAATTTTATTTAATTCTTAGTTTACTAAAAATAATAGTTACCTGTCCACGTTCCTGCGCTGATCTCCCATGCACAGCTGTCACATCTGGAGATGGTGACAGCTGTGCATGGCTGCTGTAAGCTCACGCTGCCGGGAACACGTCCGCTCCCGGCAGCGGGAGCCACTGACTGAGGTCACCGGAGTGCATTCAGTCAGCGCAGCTCCGGAGACCTCGTTTACGGCAGTGCTGTACCGTGGGAATTTCTCACGATACAGCAGGGCCGTAAAGCAGCTAACCGGAGCACCGCTGCCTTAACTCTGGTGAACCCTTACGGCCCCGTCATTCTAGCGGCGGCAGCGGTTCAGAGCGGTCACATTCTATGTGGCTGCTCTGAACTGGAGATCTTCGTGGGACACTCGTGGACTGCTACGGAGGGGTAAGGATAAGGTTGTGGTTTATTATTTTATATTTTATTACAGGAGATCGATGGCTTCGGGGAATTAGGTGTCTAGGTGAGTATAGGTGTAGTTTTTTATTTTTTACTTTATTTTAGGTGGCGATCGGCGGGGACAGGTAATGTATGAACTAATTTCTTTTAGGTAACCACTGGCCACCAATGACATGTATCTAACATTTATTGGGGACACAGTAGGGCAATTTAAATAGCAGGATCAGTCTGATGGGAACTACTGCTCCCATCGAGCTGATCCTGCTGGCAGGAGTGGACGGGGGACAGACATAGGCCGATGGGAGTAGTAGTGTCACATCGGCCTATGTCTGCCTGCACGCACACACCCGCACACACACCGCACACACCCGCACACATCGCACAGACACCGCGCACACCCGCACAAACATCGCGCACACACCCCGCACACACACCCCGCACACACACTAATCATGACGGGTCTGGGAGGTGAGGCTGACCTGTGCGGCCGTGGGAAAGTTCATGTGAGTTCATGCAGTCAAGCATGAACTCACATGAACCCTCTGAGGGCACCGCAGCTAATTCAAATGAACAGCTGATCGGCATCAGCTGATACCTCAGCTGTTCATTTGAAATAACCGGCGGGAAAGCGCAGCACAGAACGGGAAAGCCGGCGGTGAAGTCTTTTCATTGCCGGCTTCCCCGCCCGGGTCCTTCGCTCCCCGCTCCTTGGAGCTGCGCTCCCCGCCCGGTCCTAACTTACTATCGGGATGGGAGGTGGCGAGGGGAGCGGAGGATCGGGGTGGGAGGCTGCGGGGAAGCAGTATGGGGCTGTGTGATTGTTTAAAAGCCGGCGGCTTTATACCGCCCGCCGGCTTTTAAACAATCAGGAGAATTCTCCCCCGCTGGGATGGCATTCTGATGACAGGCTGGATCGCGCTGCCATCCAACTTGTCATCCTTCACAGACACTGCAGAGCGCAGGCATTATGGGAACTTCCGATTCCGGTATCCGATATTGTAAAAGTATCGGAATTAAGTATCGGAATTCCGATACCGCGAATATCGGCCGATACCCGATATTACAGTATCGGAATGCTCAACACTACTAGAATATGGTCAACAGGCCTATAAATGGCTTCCTCCAGGTGCAGAGTGAATCTGCACCTTAGCACGCCTTACGCCTGCAACCTTCAAATTTCTGCATGGTGACCTAAATATGAATGCTGTCCCCAAACATTCCCTATATACATGAGCTGGAGACAATCCAACTGAATGGTAGACCTCATATAGTGGAAATTGGGATAGGGAATAGGAGTATATGCATTTACCCTTTCATTACATAAATGTTGATATTACTAGTGTATGTAACTGCAAGAACTGGTATATTTGTTATGACTACACTATGTGAAGAGATGCGTAAGATCAGACATCATAGACCGTTAGTTATCGCATCCGCAAAATATCACAGTGCTCCTCCAGTAAACATATATGACGAAATTTACAAACAAGGTATCCTTCGGTGAATGGGATTTGTACCCTCCAGGCTCCCATAGCATGGAGAAGTAGCTGATGGATAAACTGTCTGTAAATAATAAAAAGTGAGGAATTGTTATGGTAAATATTTAGACTTTGTTTTGATTATTATTTTAGACAATTGAATCTACCTATATATCTAAATAACTTAATATTAGCTTTATAAGTGTTATTCATAAAAGCGATAACACAGGGTGGAGAGCTGTGTTTCTGTTACACTTTCATCTGTTTTTTTAAAGTATAGTTAATTGGCCAAAGATAGCTTTCAAGGACGACTGTTATTTCCAATTAAAATACTTTCTTTGTTAGGGAATGTAAGTAGCCATTCCCCTTTCTTCTTGGGGTGTAATAAAATACTTGTTGCTTGGGATCTGAGGGCAGACAAGAATTGTACACTCAGACACTGGCTGTATGTTATTTTCTTTCTCCAATGCATCGCATTTATTTATAAAATTTGAACCAAAAATGGCAGATTTAGAGATAATTATCTCAATTCCAAATTAGCTCTTCTTGGAAGGGCTACCACGACAAGATGGAAGAGAAGACAGAAGGTAGTGAGCCAATGGAGGACTGGGCAAGAGCTGCTGCACCAGGAAAGGTGAGAGAAAAGGTGAGGATAATGCTTAAAGAGGTTTTCCACTACTTTTACATTGATGACCGATCCGTAGGTCACAGATAACATCTGATAGGCGGGGGGTGCAGGGTGTCAGATCCCAGCCGATCAGATGTTGATGACCTATCCTATTTAAAAGTTTGCGATGGACTGAAGGACCTGCGCTGACGTCATAGTCATGTGACGGGTCACGCGACGCTGACGTCGGCAGGTCCTTCAGTGTACCGCTGCCGGCAAGGGAGAAAGGAGTGAAGCAGGACACCAGGGGCCATCAGAGGGTAAGTATATATTTATTTTTTTATTTTTTACCATTCTTTACGGTCACACTATATAAATCCATGCCGGTTGCACGGATTTATATAGTGTGACCAAGTTGTCAAGCACTTTCCAAGTGATGCTAAAATCGCTTGGAAAGCGCTTGACAACCCGCATGCGGAAATGCAAGTGAAGAACGCTTCACATCCGCATGTCCCTGGCAGGAAAATGCATGTACAATCCGCATGTGTTATTTTATGCCAGGGAGATGCAGAAACGCTCAGGAAAAAATCCTGAGCATTTCTGCATCGTGGGCACATAACCATAATCTGGTAGATTCCCTCCTCCTCAGTAATAATGTTACCTACATCCACATTAGAGGAGACCCGAAATGTGTGGAGGTTTATACTGCAGGATACAGATGGCCGGTTGCCCTTAAGCTCCGGCCGCCTCCATCAGGAGAAACAACATTTATAAAGTAGAAGAAATGAGGAATTCCTCCACTGTGGAACTATTAGTCATTAAAAGGTAAAAAATGCAACATCCTAAGAGTAACGGAAAAATACAACTCAGGAGAAAATACCGTTCATTTAAATTTGAAGTTAGGGAAATTACAGGTTTTACATTTCTCCAGATTTCTATGGATATAAAAACCAGACATTTCAATTCCCTCTGAATCTCAACCCCAGAGAGAAAGCGTCATCTGTCCCCAAATCAGAGCGACCTCCCCTGTATACATGAGCACATCCAGCGTTATATTACTGTACATATACACATGGCAGAACTGGGGGAAGGGGCACTATCTCCGGGAATGGAAGGGTTAATGTCCCCTGTATACATGAGCACATCCAGCATTATATTACTGTACATATACACATGGCAGAACTGGGGGAAGGGGGCACTATCTCCAGGAATGGAGAGGTTAATGTCCCCTGTATACATGAGCACATCCAGCGTTATATTACTGTACATATACACATGGCAGAACTGGGGGAGGGGGGCACTATCTCCGGGAATGGAGGGGTTAATGCCCCCTGTATACATGAGCACATCCAGCGTTATATTACTGTACATATACACATGGCAGAACTGGGGGAGGGGGGCACTATCTCCGGGAATGGAGGGGTTAATGCCCCCTGTATACATGAGCACATCCAGCGTTATATTACTGTACATATATACATGGCAGAACTGGGGGGAGGGGGCACTATCTCCGGGAATGGAGGGGTTAATGTCCCCTGTATACATGAGCACATCCAGCATTATATTACTGTACATATACACATGGCAGAACTGGGGGAGGGGGACACTATCTCCGGGAATGGAGGGGTTAATGCCCCCTGTATACATGAGCACATCCAGCGTTATATTACTGTACATATACACATGGCAGAACTGGGGGAAGGGGGCACTATCTCCAGGAATGGAGAGGTTAATGTCCCCTGTATACATGAGCACATCCAGCGTTATATTACTGTACATATACACATGGCAGAACTGGGGGAGGGGGGCACTATCTCCGGGAATGGAGGGGTTAATGCCCCCTGTATACATGAGCACATCCAGCGTTATATTACTGTACATATATACATGGCAGAACTGGGGGGAGGGGGCACTATCTCCGGGAATGGAGGGGTTAATGTCCCCTGTATACATGAGCACATCCAGCGTTATAATACTGTACATATACACATGGCAGAACTGGGGGGAGGGGCACTATCTCCGGGAATGGAGGGGTTAATGACCCCTGTATACATGAGCACATCCAGCGTTATATTACTGTACATATACACATGGCAGAACTGGGGGAAGGGGTCACTATCTCCAGGTATGGAGGGGTTAATGTCCCCTGTATACATGAGCACATCCAGCGTTATATTACTGTACATATACACATGGCAGAACTCGGGGAAGGGGGGCACTATCTCCGGGAATGGAGGGGTTAATGCCCCCTGTATACATGAGAACATCCAGGGTTATATTACTGCACATATACACAAGGCAGAACTGGGGGAAGGGGCACTATCTCCAGGAATGGAGGGGTTAATGCCACCTGTATACATGAGCACATCCAGCGTTATATTACTGTACATATACACATGGCAGAACTGGGGGAAGGGGTCACTATCTCCGGGTATGGAGGGGTTAATGTCCCCTGTATACATGAGCACATCCAGCATTATATTACTGTACATATACACATGGCAGAACTGGGGGAAGGGGGCACTATCTCCGGGAATGGAGGGGTTAATGTCCCCTGTATACATGAGCACATCCAGCGTTATATTACTGTACATATACACATGGCAGAACTGGGGGAAGGGGGGCACTATCTCCGGGAATGGAGGGGTTAATGCCCCCTGTATACATAAGCACATCCAGCATTATATTACTGTACATATACACATGGCATAACTGGGGGAAGGGGGCACTATCTCCGGGAATGGAGGGGTTAATGTCCCCTGTATACAGGAGAACATCCAGGTTATATTACTGTACATATACACATGGCAGGACTGGGGGAAGGGGGGCACTATCTCCGGGAATGGAGGGGTTAATGCCCCCTGTATACAGGAGAACATCCAGGTTATATTACTGTACATATACACATGGCAGGACTGGGGGAAGGGGGGCACTATCTCCGGCAATGGAGGGGTTAATGTCCCCTGTATACATGAGCACATCCAGCGTTATATTACTGTACATATAGACATGGCAGAACTGGGGGAAGGGGGCACTATCTCCGGGAATGGAGGGGTTAATGCCCCCTGTATACATGAGCACATCCAGCATTATATTACTGTACATATACATATGGCAGAACTGGGGGAAGGGGGCACTATCTCCAGGAATGGAGGGGTTAATGCCCCCTGTATACATGAGCACATCCAGCATTATATTACTGTACATATACACATGGCAGAACTGGGGGGAGGGGGGCACTATCTCCGGGAATGGAGGGGTTAATGTCCCCATGTATACATGAGCACATCCACATCCACATGGCAGAACTGGGGGAAGGGGGCACTATCTCCGGGAATTGAGGGGTTAATGCCCCCTCTATACATGAGAACATCCAGCGTTATATTACTGTACATATACACATGGCAGAACAGGGGGAAGGGGGCACTATCTCCGGGAATGGAGGGGTTAATGCCCCCTATATACTTGAGCACATCCAGCGTTATATTACTGTACATATACACATGGCAGAACTGGGGGAAGGGGGCACTATCTCCAGGAATGGAGGGGTTAATGCCCCCTGTATACATGAGCACATCCAGCGTTATATTACTGTACATATACACATGGCAGAACTGGGGGAAGGGGGGCACTATCTCCGGGAATGGAGGAGTTAATGCCCCCTGTATACATGAGCACATCCAGCGTTATATTACTGTACATATACACATGGCAGAACTGGGGGGAGGGGGCACTATCTCCAGGAATGGAGGGGTTAATGCCCCCTGTATACATGAGCACATCCAGCGTTATATTACTGTACATATACACATGGCAGAACTGGGGGGAGGGGGCACTATCTCCAGGAATGGAGGTGTTAATGCCCCCTGTATACATGAGCACATCCAGCGTTATATTACTGTACATATACACATGGCAGAACTGGGGGAAGGGGTCACTATCTCCGGGTATGGAGGGGTTAATGTCCCCTGTATACATGAGCACATCCAGCATTATATTACTGTACATATACACATGGCAGAACTGGGGGAGGGGGCACTATCTCCGGGAATGGAGGGGTTAATGCCCCCTGTATACATGAGCACATCCAGCGTTATATTACTATACATATACGCATGGCAGAACTGGGGGGAGGGGGGGCACTATCTCCGGGAATGGAGGGGTTAATGTCCCCTGTATACATGAGCACATCCAGCGTTATATTACTGTACATATACACATGGCAGAACTGGGGGAAGGGGCACTATCTCCAGGAATGGAGGGGTTAATGTCCCCTGTATACATGAGCACATCCAGCATTATATTACTGTACATATACACATGGCAGAACTGGGGGAGGGGGGGCACTATCTCCGGGAATGGAGGGGTTAATGTCCCCTGTATACATGAGCACATCCAGCGTTATATTACTGTACATATACACATAGCAGAACTGGGGGAGGGGGGCACTATCTCCACGAATGGAGGGGTTAATGCCCCCTGTATACATGAGCACATCTAGCATTATATTACTGTACATATACACATGGCAGAACTGGGGGAAGGGGGCACTATCTCCAGGAATGGAGGGGTTAATGTCCCCTGTATACATGAGCACATCCAGCGTTATATTACTGTACATATACACATGGCAGAACTGGGGAAGGGGGCACTATCTCCAGGAATGGAGGGGTTAATGCCCCCTGTATACATGAGCACATCCAGCGTTATATTACTGTACATATACACATGGCAGAACTGGGGGAGGGGGGCACTATCTCCGGGAATGGAGGGGTTAATGCCCCCTGTATACATGAGCACATCCAGCGTTATATTACTGTACATATATACATGGCAGAACTGGGGGGAGGGGGCACTATCTCCGGGAATGGAGGGGTTAATGTCCCCTGTATACATGAGCACATCCAGCGTTATAATACTGTACATATACACATGGCAGAACTGGGGGGAGGGGCACTATCTCCGGGAATGGAGGGGTTAATGACCCCTGTATACATGAGCACATCCAGCGTTATATTACTGTACATATACACATGGCAGAACTGGGGGAAGGGGTCACTATCTCCAGGTATGGAGGGGTTAATGTCCCCTGTATACATGAGCACATCCAGCGTTATATTACTGTACATATACACATGGCAGAACTCGGGGAAGGGGGGCACTATCTCCGGGAATGGAGGGGTTAATGCCCCCTGTATACATGAGAACATCCAGGGTTATATTACTGCACATATACACAAGGCAGAACTGGGGGAAGGGGCACTATCTCCAGGAATGGAGGGGTTAATGCCACCTGTATACATGAGCACATCCAGCGTTATATTACTGTACATATACACATGGCAGAACTGGGGGAAGGGGTCACTATCTCCGGGTATGGAGGGGTTAATGTCCCCTGTATACATGAGCACATCCAGCATTATATTACTGTACATATACACATGGCAGAACTGGGGGAAGGGGGCACTATCTCCGGGAATGGAGGGGTTAATGTCCCCTGTATACATGAGCACATCCAGCGTTATATTACTGTACATATACACATGGCAGAACTGGGGGAAGGGGGGCACTATCTCCGGGAATGGAGGGGTTAATGCCCCCTGTATACATAAGCACATCCAGCATTATATTACTGTACATATACACATGGCATAACTGGGGGAAGGGGGCACTATCTCCGGGAATGGAGGGGTTAATGTCCCCTGTATACAGGAGAACATCCAGGTTATATTACTGTACATATACACATGGCAGGACTGGGGGAAGGGGGGCACTATCTCCGGGAATGGAGGGGTTAATGCCCCCTGTATACAGGAGAACATCCAGGTTATATTACTGTACATATACACATGGCAGGACTGGGGGAAGGGGGGCACTATCTCCGGCAATGGAGGGGTTAATGTCCCCTGTATACATGAGCACATCCAGCGTTATATTACTGTACATATAGACATGGCAGAACTGGGGGAAGGGGGCACTATCTCCGGGAATGGAGGGGTTAATGCCCCCTGTATACATGAGCACATCCAGCATTATATTACTGTACATATACATATGGCAGAACTGGGGGAAGGGGGCACTATCTCCAGGAATGGAGGGGTTAATGCCCCCTGTATACATGAGCACATCCAGCATTATATTACTGTACATATACACATGGCAGAACTGGGGGGAGGGGGGCACTATCTCCGGGAATGGAGGGGTTAATGTCCCCATGTATACATGAGCACATCCACATCCACATGGCAGAACTGGGGGAAGGGGGCACTATCTCCGGGAATTGAGGGGTTAATGCCCCCTCTATACATGAGAACATCCAGCGTTATATTACTGTACATATACACATGGCAGAACAGGGGGAAGGGGGCACTATCTCCGGGAATGGAGGGGTTAATGCCCCCTATATACTTGAGCACATCCAGCGTTATATTACTGTACATATACACATGGCAGAACTGGGGGAAGGGGGCACTATCTCCAGGAATGGAGGGGTTAATGCCCCCTGTATACATGAGCACATCCAGCGTTATATTACTGTACATATACACATGGCAGAACTGGGGGAAGGGGGGCACTATCTCCGGGAATGGAGGAGTTAATGCCCCCTGTATACATGAGCACATCCAGCGTTATATTACTGTACATATACACATGGCAGAACTGGGGGGAGGGGGCACTATCTCCAGGAATGGAGGGGTTAATGCCCCCTGTATACATGAGCACATCCAGCGTTATATTACTGTACATATACACATGGCAGAACTGGGGGGAGGGGGCACTATCTCCAGGAATGGAGGTGTTAATGCCCCCTGTATACATGAGCACATCCAGCGTTATATTACTGTACATATACACATGGCAGAACTGGGGGAAGGGGTCACTATCTCCGGGTATGGAGGGGTTAATGTCCCCTGTATACATGAGCACATCCAGCATTATATTACTGTACATATACACATGGCAGAACTGGGGGAGGGGGCACTATCTCCGGGAATGGAGGGGTTAATGCCCCCTGTATACATGAGCACATCCAGCGTTATATTACTATACATATACGCATGGCAGAACTGGGGGGAGGGGGGGCACTATCTCCGGGAATGGAGGGGTTAATGTCCCCTGTATACATGAGCACATCCAGCGTTATATTACTGTACATATACACATGGCAGAACTGGGGGAAGGGGCACTATCTCCAGGAATGGAGGGGTTAATGTCCCCTGTATACATGAGCACATCCAGCATTATATTACTGTACATATACACATGGCAGAACTGGGGGAGGGGGGGCACTATCTCCGGGAATGGAGGGGTTAATGTCCCCTGTATACATGAGCACATCCAGCGTTATATTACTGTACATATACACATAGCAGAACTGGGGGAGGGGGGCACTATCTCCACGAATGGAGGGGTTAATGCCCCCTGTATACATGAGCACATCTAGCATTATATTACTGTACATATACACATGGCAGAACTGGGGGAAGGGGGCACTATCTCCAGGAATGGAGGGGTTAATGTCCCCTGTATACATGAGCACATCCAGCGTTATATTACTGTACATATACACATGGCAGAACTGGGGAAGGGGGCACTATCTCCAGGAATGGAGGGGTTAATGCCCCCTGTATACATGAGCACATCCAGCGTTATATTACTGTACATATACACATGGCAGAACTGGGGGAGGGGGGCACTATCTCCGGGAATGGAGGGGTTAATGCCCCCTGTATACATGAGCACATCCAGCGTTATATTACTGTACATATATACATGGCAGAACTGGGGGGAGGGGGCACTATCTCCGGGAATGGAGGGGTTAATGTCCCCTGTATACATGAGCACATCCAGCATTATATTACTGTACATATACACATGGCAGAACTGGGGGAGGGGGACACTATCTCCGGGAATGGAGGGGTTAATGCCCCCTGTATACATGAGCACATCCAGCGTTATATTACTGTACATATACACATGGCAGAACTGGGGGAAGGGGGCACTATCTCCAGGAATGGAGAGGTTAATGTCCCCTGTATACATGAGCACATCCAGCGTTATATTACTGTACATATACACATGGCAGAACTGGGGGAGGGGGGCACTATCTCCGGGAATGGAGGGGTTAATGCCCCCTGTATACATGAGCACATCCAGCGTTATATTACTGTACATATATACATGGCAGAACTGGGGGGAGGGGGCACTATCTCCGGGAATGGAGGGGTTAATGTCCCCTGTATACATGAGCACATCCAGCGTTATAATACTGTACATATACACATGGCAGAACTGGGGGGAGGGGCACTATCTCCGGGAATGGAGGGGTTAATGACCCCTGTATACATGAGCACATCCAGCGTTATATTACTGTACATATACACATGGCAGAACTGGGGGAAGGGGTCACTATCTCCAGGTATGGAGGGGTTAATGTCCCCTGTATACATGAGCACATCCAGCGTTATATTACTGTACATATACACATGGCAGAACTCGGGGAAGGGGGGCACTATCTCCGGGAATGGAGGGGTTAATGCCCCCTGTATACATGAGAACATCCAGGGTTATATTACTGCACATATACACAAGGCAGAACTGGGGGAAGGGGCACTATCTCCAGGAATGGAGGGGTTAATGCCACCTGTATACATGAGCACATCCAGCGTTATATTACTGTACATATACACATGGCAGAACTGGGGGAAGGGGTCACTATCTCCGGGTATGGAGGGGTTAATGTCCCCTGTATACATGAGCACATCCAGCATTATATTACTGTACATATACACATGGCAGAACTGGGGGAAGGGGGCACTATCTCCGGGAATGGAGGGGTTAATGTCCCCTGTATACATGAGCACATCCAGCGTTATATTACTGTACATATACACATGGCAGAACTGGGGGAAGGGGGGCACTATCTCCGGGAATGGAGGGGTTAATGCCCCCTGTATACATAAGCACATCCAGCATTATATTACTGTACATATACACATGGCATAACTGGGGGAAGGGGGCACTATCTCCGGGAATGGAGGGGTTAATGTCCCCTGTATACAGGAGAACATCCAGGTTATATTACTGTACATATACACATGGCAGGACTGGGGGAAGGGGGGCACTATCTCCGGGAATGGAGGGGTTAATGCCCCCTGTATACAGGAGAACATCCAGGTTATATTACTGTACATATACACATGGCAGGACTGGGGGAAGGGGGGCACTATCTCCGGCAATGGAGGGGTTAATGTCCCCTGTATACATGAGCACATCCAGCGTTATATTACTGTACATATAGACATGGCAGAACTGGGGGAAGGGGGCACTATCTCCGGGAATGGAGGGGTTAATGCCCCCTGTATACATGAGCACATCCAGCATTATATTACTGTACATATACATATGGCAGAACTGGGGGAAGGGGGCACTATCTCCAGGAATGGAGGGGTTAATGCCCCCTGTATACATGAGCACATCCAGCATTATATTACTGTACATATACACATGGCAGAACTGGGGGGAGGGGGGCACTATCTCCGGGAATGGAGGGGTTAATGTCCCCATGTATACATGAGCACATCCACATCCACATGGCAGAACTGGGGGAAGGGGGCACTATCTCCGGGAATTGAGGGGTTAATGCCCCCTCTATACATGAGAACATCCAGCGTTATATTACTGTACATATACACATGGCAGAACAGGGGGAAGGGGGCACTATCTCCGGGAATGGAGGGGTTAATGCCCCCTATATACTTGAGCACATCCAGCGTTATATTACTGTACATATACACATGGCAGAACTGGGGGAAGGGGGCACTATCTCCAGGAATGGAGGGGTTAATGCCCCCTGTATACATGAGCACATCCAGCGTTATATTACTGTACATATACACATGGCAGAACTGGGGGAAGGGGGGCACTATCTCCGGGAATGGAGGAGTTAATGCCCCCTGTATACATGAGCACATCCAGCGTTATATTACTGTACATATACACATGGCAGAACTGGGGGGAGGGGGCACTATCTCCAGGAATGGAGGGGTTAATGCCCCCTGTATACATGAGCACATCCAGCGTTATATTACTGTACATATACACATGGCAGAACTGGGGGGAGGGGGCACTATCTCCAGGAATGGAGGTGTTAATGCCCCCTGTATACATGAGCACATCCAGCGTTATATTACTGTACATATACACATGGCAGAACGGGGGGAAGGGGCACTATCTCCGGGAATGGAGGGGTTAATGCCCCCTGTATACATGAGCACATCCAGCGTTATATTACTGTACATATACACATGGCAGAACTGGGGGGAGGGGGCACTATCTCCAGGAATGGAGGTGTTAATGCCCCCTGTATACATGAGCACATCCAGCGTTATATTACTGTACATATACACATGGCAGAACGGGGGGAAGGGGCACTATCTCCGGGAATGGAGGGGTTAATGACCCCTGTATACATGAGTACATCCAGCGTTATATTACTGTACATATACACATGGCAGAACTGGGGAAGGGGGGCACTATCTCCGGGAATGGAGGGGTTAATGTCCCCTGTATACATGAGCACATCTAGCGTTATATTACTGTACATATACACATGGCAGAACTGGGGAAAGGGGGCACTATCTCCGGGAATGGAGGGGTTAATGTCACCTGTATACATGAGCTAATCCAGCGTTATATTACTGTATATATACACATGGCAGAACTGGGGGAAGGGGGCACTATCTCCGGGAATGGAGGGGTTAATGTCCTCTGTATACATGAGCACATCCAGCGTTATATTACTGTACATATACACATGGCAGAACTGGGGGAAGGGGGCACTATCTCCGGGAATGGAGGGGTTAATGTCCCCTGCATACATGAGCACATCCAGCGTTATAGAACTGGATGAAGGGGGCACTATCTCCGGGAATGGAGGGGTTAATGCCCCCTGTATACATGAGCACATCCAGTGTTATATTACTGTACATATACACATGGCAGAACTGGTGGAAGGTGGCACCATCTCTGGGAATGGAGGGGTTAATGCCCCCTATATACATGAGCACATCCAGCGTTATATTACTGTACATATACACATAGCAGAACTAAGGAAAGGGGGCACTATCTCCAGGAATGGAGGGGTTAATGTCCCCTGTATACATGAGCACATAAAGCGTTATATTACTGTACATATGCACATGGCAGAACTGGGGGAAGGGGGCACTATCTCCGGGAATGGAGGGGTTAATGCCCCCTTTATACATGAGCACATCCAGTGTTATATTACTATACATATACACATGACAGAACTCGGGGAAGGGGACACTATCTCTGGGAATGGAGGGGTTAATGCCCCCTATATACATGAGCACATCCAGCGTTATATTACTGTACATATACACATGGCAGAACTGGGGGAAGGGGGCACTATCTCCAGGAATGGAGGGGTTAATGTCCCCTGTATACATGAGCACATCCAGCATTATATTACTGTACATATACACATGGTAGACCTGGGGGAAGGGGGCACTATCTCCGGGAATGGAGGGGTTAATGCCCCCTGTATACATGAGCACATCCAGCGTTATATTACTGTACATATATACATGGCAGAACTGGGGGGAGGGGGCACTATCTCCGGGAATGGAGGGGTTAATGTCCCCTGTATACATGAGCACATCCAGCGTTATAATACTGTACATATACACATGGCAGAACTGGGGGGAGGGGCACTATCTCCGGGAATGGAGGGGTTAATGACCCCTGTATACATGAGCACATCCAGCGTTATATTACTGTACATATACACATGGCAGAACTGGGGGAAGGGGTCACTATCTCCAGGTATGGAGGGGTTAATGTCCCCTGTATACATGAGCACATCCAGCGTTATATTACTGTACATATACACATGGCAGAACTCGGGGAAGGGGGGCACTATCTCTGGGAATGGAGCGGTTAATGCCCCCTGTATACATGAGAACATCCAGGGTTATATTACTGCACATATACACAAGGCAGAACTGGGGGAAGGGGCACTATCTCCAGGAATGGAGGGGTTAATGCCACCTGTATACATGAGCACATCCAGCGTTATATTACTGTACATATACACATGGCAGAACTGGGGGAAGGGGTCACTATCTCCGGGTATGGAGGGGTTAATGTCCCCTGTATACATGAGCACATCCAGCATTATATTACTGTACATATACACATGGCAGAACTGGGGGAGGGGGCACTATCTCCGGGAATGGAGGGGTTAATGCCCCCTGTATACATGAGCACATCCAGCGTTATATTACTATACATATACGCATGGCAGAACTGGGGGGAGGGGGGGCACTATCTCCGGGAATGGAGGGGTTAATGTCCCCTGTATACATGAGCACATCCAGCGTTATATTACTGTACATATACACATGGCAGAACTGGGGGAAGGGGCACTATCTCCAGGAATGGAGGGGTTAATGTCCCCTGTATACATGAGCACATCCAGCATTATATTACTGTACATATACACATGGCAGAACTGGGGGAGGGGGGGCACTATCTCCGGGAATGGAGGGGTTAATGTCCCCTGTATACATGAGCACATCCAGCGTTATATTACTGTACATATACACATAGCAGAACTGGGGGAGGGGGGCACTATCTCCACGAATGGAGGGGTTAATGACCCCTGTATACATGAGCACATCTAGCATTATATTACTGTACATATACACATGGCAGAACTGGGGGAAGGGGGCACTATCTCCAGGAATGGAGGGGTTAATGTCCCCTGTATACATGAGCACATCCAGCGTTATATTACTGTACATATACACATGGCAGAACTGGGGAAGGGGGCACTATCTCCAGGAATGGAGGGGTTAATGCCCCCTGTATACATGAGCACATCCAGCGTTATATTACTGTACATATACACATGGCAGAACTGGGGGAAGGGGGCACTATCTCTGGGCATGGAGGGGTTAATGCCCCCTGTATACATGAGCACATCCAGCGTTATATTACTGTACATATACACATGGCAGAACTGGGGGAAGGGGGGCACTATCTGCGGGAAAGGAGAGGTTAATGTCCCCTGTATACATGAGCACATCCAGCGTTATATTACTATACATATACACATGGCAGAACTAGGGGAAGGGGCACTATCTCCGGGAATGGAGGGGTTAATGCCCCCTGTATACATGAGAACATCCAGGGTTATATTACTGTACATATACACAAGGCAGAACTGGGGGAAGGGGGCACTATCTCCACGAATGGAGGGGTTAATGCCCCCTGTATACATGAGCACATCTAGCATTATATTACTGTACATATACACATGGCAGAACTGGGGGAAGGGGGCACTATCTCCAGGAATGGAGGGGTTAATGTCCCCTGTATACATGAGCACATCCAGCGTTATATTACTGTACATATACACATGGCAGAACTGGGGAAGGGGGCACTATCTCCAGGAATGGAGGGGTTAATGCCCCCTGTATACATGAGCACATCCAGCGTTATATTACTGTACATATACACATGGCAGAACTGGGGGAAGGGGGCACTATCTCTGGGAATGGAGGGGTTAATGCCCCCTGTATACATGAGCACATCCAGCGTTATATTACTGTACATATACACATGGCAGAACTGGGGGAAGGGGGGCACTATCTGCGGGAAAGGAGAGGTTAATGTCCCCTGTATACATGAGCACATCCAGCGTTATATTACTATACATATACACATGGCAGAACTGGGGGAAGGGGCACTATCTCCGGGAATGGAGGGGTTAATGCCCCCTGTATACATGAGAACATCCACGGTTATATTACTGTACATATACACAAGGCAGAACTGGGGGAAGGGGGCACTATCTACGGGAATGGAGGGGTTGATGTCCCCTGTATACATGATCACATCCAGCGTTATATTACTGTACATATACACATGGCAGAACTGGGGGGAGGGGCCACTATCTCCGGGAATGGAGGGGTTAATGCCCCCTGTATACATGAGCACATCCAGCATTATATTACTGTATATATACACACATGGCAGAACTGGGGGAAGGGGGGAACTATCTATGGGAATGGAGGGGTTAATGTCCCCTGTATACATGAGCACATCCAGCGTTATATTACTGTACATATACACATGGCAGAACTGGGGGAAGGGGGCACTATCTCCAAGAATGGAGGGGTTAATGTCCCCTGTATACATGAGCGCATCCAGCATTATATTACTGTACATATACACATGGCAGAACTGGGGGAAGGGAGTAGAATATCCAGGAATGGAGGGGTTAATGCCCCCTGTATACATGAGTACATACAGCGTTATATTACTGTACATATACACATGGCAGAACTGGGGGAAGGGGGCACAATCTCCGGGAATGGAGGGGTTAATGTCCCCTGTATACATGAGCACATCCAGCGTTAAATTACTGTACATATACAGTACAGACCAAAAGTTTGGACACACCTTCTCATTTAAAGATTTTTCTGTATTTTCATGACTATGAAAATTGTACATTCACACTGAAGGCATCAAAACTATGAATTAACACGTGGAATTATATACTTAACAAAAAAGTATGAAACAACTGAAAATATGTCTTATATTCTAGGTTCTTCAAGGTAGCCACCTTTTGCTTTGATGACTGCTTTGCACATGCTTGGCATTCTCTTGATGAGCTTCAAGAGGTAGTCACCGGAAATGGTCTTCCAACAATCTTGAAGGAGTTCCCAGAGATGCTTAGCACTTGCTGGCCCTTTTGCCTTCACTCTGCGGTCCAGCTCACCCCAAACCATCTCGATTTGGTTCAGGTCGGGTGACTGTGGAGGCCAGGTCATCTGGCGTAGCACCCCATCACTCTCCTTCTTGGTCAAATAGCCGTTACACAGCCTGGAGGTGTGTTTGGGGTCATTGTCCTGTTGAAAAATAAATGATGGTCCAACTAAACGCAAACCGGATGGAATAGCATGCCGCTGCAAGATGCTGTGGTAGCCATGCTGGTTCAGTATGCCTTCAATTTTGATTAAATCCCTAACAGTGTCACCAGCAAAGCACTCCACACCATTACGCCTCCTCCTCCATGCTTCACGGTGGGAACCAGACATGTAGAGTCCATCCGTTCACCTTTTCTGCGTCACACAAAGACACGGTGGTTGTAACCAAAGATCTCAAATTTGGACTCATCAGACCAAAGCACAGATTTCCACTGGTCTAATGTCCATTCCTTGTGTTCTTTAGCCCAAACAAGTCACTTCTGCTTGTTGCCTGTCCTTAGCAGTGGTTTCCTAGCAGCTATTTTACCATGAAGGCCTGCTGCATAAAGTCTCCTCTTAACAGTTGTTGAAGAGATGTGTCTGCTGCTGGAACTCTGTGTGGCATTGACCTGGTCTCTAATCTGAGCTGCTGTTAACCTGCGATTTCTGAGGCTGGTGACTTGGATAAACTTATCCTCAGAAGCAGAGGTGACTCTTGGTCTTCCTTTCCTGGGGCGGTCCTCATGTGAGCCAGTTTCTTTGTAGCGCTTGATGGTTTTTGCAACTGCACTTGGGGACATTTTCAAAGTTTGCCCAATTTTTCGGACTGACTGACCTTCATTTCTTAAAGTAATGATGGCCACTCGTTTTTCTTTACTTAGCTGCTTTTTTCTTGCCCTAATACAAATTCTAACAGTTTATTCAGTAGGATTATCAGCTGTGTATCCACCTGACTTCTGCACAACACAACTGATGGTTCCAACCCCATTTATAAGGCAAGAAATCCCACTTATTAAACCTGACAGGGCACACCTGTGAAGTGAAAACCATTTCCGGTGACTACCTCTTGAAGCTCATCAAGAGAATGCCAAGAGTTTGTAAAGCAGTCATCAAAGCAAAAGGTGGCTACTTTGAAGAACCTAGAATATAAGACATATTTTCAGTTGTTTCACACTTTTTTGTTAAGTATATAATTCCACATGTGTTAATTCATAGCTTTGATGCCTTCAGTGTGAATGTACAATTTTCATAGTCATGAAAATACAGAAAAATCTTTAAATGAGGAGGTGTGTCCAAACTTTTGGTCTGTACTGTACAATTTTCATAGTCATGAAAATACAGAAAAATCTTTAAATGATAAGGTGTGTCCAAACTTTTGGCCTGTACTGTACACATGGCAGAACTGGGGGAAGGGGGGCACTATCTCCGGGAATGGAGGGGTTAATGCCCCCTATATACATGAGCACATCCAGCGTTATATTACTGTACATATACACATAGCAGAACTGGGGGAAGGAGGCACTATCTCCAGGAAAGGAGGGGTTAATGTCCCCTGTATACATGAGCACATCCAGCATTATATTACTGTACATAAACACATGGCAGAACTGGGGGAAGGGGGCACTATCTCCGGGAATGGAGGGGTTAATGCCCCCTGTATACATGAGCACATCCAGCGTTATATTACTGTACATATACTCATGGCAGAACTGGGGGAAGGGGGCACTATCTCCGGGAATGGATGGGGTTAATGCCCCCTGTATACAGGAGAACATCCAGGTTATATTACTGTACATATACACATGGCAGGACTGGGGGAAGGGGGGTACTATCTCGGGGAATGGAGGGTTTAATGTCCCCTGTATACATGAGCACATCCAGCGTTATATTACTGTACATATACACATGGCAGAACTGGGGGAAGGGGGCACTATCTCCGGGAATGGAGGGGTTAATGTCCCCTGTATACATGAGCACATCCAGCGTTATATTACTGTACATATACACATGGCAGAACTGGGGGAAGGGGGGCACTATCTCCGGGAATGGAGGGGTTAATGCCCCCTGTATACATAAGCACATCCAGCATTATATTACTGTACATATACACATGGCATAACTGGGGGAAGGGGGCACTATCTCCGGGAATGGAGGGGTTAATGTCCCCTGTATACAGGAGAACATCCAGGTTATATTACTGTACATATACACATGGCAGGACTGGGGGAAGGGGGGCACTATCTCCGGGAATGGAGGGGTTAATGCCCCCTGTATACAGGAGAACATCCAGGTTATATTACTGTACATATACACATGGCAGGACTGGGGGAAGGGGGGCACTATCTCCGGGAATGGAGGGGTTAATGTCCCCTGTATACATGAGCACATCCAGCGTTATATTACTGTACATATAGACATGGCAGAACTGGGGGAAGGGGGCACTATCTCCGGGAATGGAGGGGTTAATGCCCCCTGTATACATGAGCACATCCAGCATTATATTACTGTACATATACATATGGCAGAACTGGGGGAAGGGGGCACTATCTCCAGGAATGGAGGGGTTAATGCCCCCTGTATACATGAGCACATCCAGCATTATATTACTGTACATATACACATGGCAGAACTGGGGGGAGGGGGGCACTATCTCCGGGAATGGAGGGGTTAATGTCCCCATGTATACATGAGCACATCCACATCCACATGGCAGAACTGGGGGAAGGGGGCACTATCTCCGGGAATTGAGGGGTTAATGCCCCCTCTATACATGAGAACATCCAGCGTTATATTACTGTACATATACACATGGCAGAACAGGGGGAAGGGGGCACTATCTCCGGGAATGGAGGGGTTAATGCCCCCTATATACTTGAGCACATCCAGCGTTATATTACTGTACATATACACATGGCAGAACTGGGGGAAGGGGGCACTATCTCCAGGAATGGAGGGGTTAATGCCCCCTGTATACATGAGCACATCCAGCGTTATATTACTGTACATATACACATGGCAGAACTGGGGGAAGGGGGGCACTATCTCCGGGAATGGAGGAGTTAATGCCCCCTGTATACATGAGCACATCCAGCGTTATATTACTGTACATATACACATGGCAGAACTGGGGGGAGGGGGCACTATCTCCAGGAATGGAGGGGTTAATGCCCCCTGTATACATGAGCACATCCAGCGTTATATTACTGTACATATACACATGGCAGAACTGGGGGAAGGGGGGCACTATCTCCAGGAATGGAGGTGTTAATGCCCCCTGTATACATGAGCACATCCAGCGTTATAATACTGTACATATACACATGGCAGAACGGGGGGAAGGGGCACTATCTCCGGGAATGGAGGGGTTAATGACCCCTGTATACATGAGTACATCCAGCGTTATATTACTGTACATATACACATGGCAGAACTGGGGGGAGGGGGCACTATCTCCGGGAATGGAGGGGTTAATGCCCCCTGTATACATGAGCTCATCCAGCGTTATATTACTGTACATATACACATGGCAGAACTGGGGAAGGGGGGCACTATCTCCGGGAATGGAGGGGTTAATGTCCCCTGTATACATGAGCACATCTAGCGTTATATTACTGTACATATACACATGGCAGAACTGGGGAAAGGGGGCACTATCTCCGGGAATGGAGGGGTTAATGTCACCTGTATACATGAGCTAATCCAGCGTTATATTACTGTATATATACACATGGCAGAACTGGGGGAAGGGGGCACTATCTCCGGGAATGGAGGGGTTAATGTCCTCTGTATACATGAGCACATCCAGCGTTATATTACTGTACATATACACATGGCAGAACTGGGGGAAGGGGGCACTATCTCCGGGAATGGAGGGGTTAATGTCCCCTGCATACATGAGCACATCCAGCGTTATAGAACTGGATGAAGGGGGCACTATCTCCGGGAATGGAGGGGTTAATGCCCCCTGTATACATGAGCACATCCAGTGTTATATTACTGTACATATACACATGGCAGAACTGGTGGAAGGTGGCACCATCTCTGGGAATGGAGGGGTTAATGCCCCCTATATACATGAGCACATCCAGCGTTATATTACTGTACATATACACATAGCAGAACTAAGGAAAGGGGGCACTATCTCCAGGAATGGAGGGGTTAATGTCCCCTGTATACATGAGCACATAAAGCGTTATATTACTGTACATATGCACATGGCAGAACTGGGGGAAGGGGGCACTATCTCCGGGAATGGAGGGGTTAATGCCCCCTTTATACATGAGCACATCCAGTGTTATATTACTATACATATACACATGACAGAACTCGGGGAAGGGGACACTATCTCTGGGAATGGAGGGGTTAATGCCCCCTATATACATGAGCACATCCAGCGTTATATTACTGTACATATACACATGGCAGAACTGGGGGAAGGGGGCACTATCTCCAGGAATGGAGGGGTTAATGTCCCCTGTATACATGAGCACATCCAGCATTATATTACTGTACATATACACATGGTAGACCTGGGGGAAGGGGGCACTATCTCCGGGAATGGAGGGGTTAATGCCCCCTGTATACATGAGCATATCCAGCGTTATATTACTGTACATATACACATGGCAGAACTGGGGGAAGGGGGCACTATCTCCGGGAATGGAGGGGTTAATGCCCTCTGCATACATGAGCACATCCAGCGTTATATTACTGTACATATACTCATGGCAGAACTGGGGGAAGGGGGCACTATCTCCGGGAATGGATGGGGTTAATGCCCCCTGTATACAGGAGAACATCCAGGTTATATTACTGTACATATACTCATGGTAGAACTGGGGGAAGGGGGCACTATCTCCGGGAATGGAGGGGTTAATGTCCCCTGTATACATGATCACATCCAGTGTTATATTACTGTACATATACAGATGGTAGGACTGGGGGAAGGGAGGCACTAACTCCGGGAATGGAGGGGTTAATGTCCCCTGTATACAGGAGAACATCCAGGTTATATTACTGTACATATACACATGGCAGAACTGGGGGAAGGGGGCACTATGTCCGGGAATGGAGGTGTTAATGCCCCCTATATACATGAGCACATCCAGTGTTATATTACTATACATATACACATGACAGAACTGGGGGAAGGGGGCACTATGTCCGGGAATGG
Organism: Phyllobates terribilis; assembly: GCF_046119375.1. Lineage (NCBI taxonomy): Eukaryota > Metazoa > Chordata > Amphibia > Anura > Dendrobatidae > Phyllobates > Phyllobates terribilis. The sequence continues at coordinate 47,624,903 of NW_027362765.1, forward strand.
AGGGGTTAATGCCCCCTATATACATGAGCACATCCAGCGTTATATTACTGTACATATACACATAGCAGAACTGGGGGAAGGAGGCACTATCTCCAGGAAAGGAGGGGTTAATGTCCCCTGTATACATGAGCACAGCCAGCATTATATTACTGTACATATACACATGGCAGAACTGGGGGAAGGGGGCACTATCTCCGGGAATGGAGGGGTTAATGCCCCCTGTATACATGAGCACATCCAGCGTTATATTACTGTACATATACTCATGGCAGAACTGGGGGAAGGGGGCACTATCTCCGGGAATGGATGGGGTTAATGTTCCCTGTATACAGGAGAACATCCAGGTTATATTACTGTACATATACACATGGCAGGACTGGGGGAAGGGGGGTACTATCTCGGGGAATGGAGGGTTTAATGTCCCCTGTATACATGAGCACATCCAGGTTATATTACTGTACATATACACATGGCAGAACTGGGAGAAGGGGGCACTATCTCCGGGAATGGAGGGGTTAATGTCCCCTGTATACATGAGCACATCCAGCGTTATATTACTGTACATATACACATGGCAGAACTGGGGGAAGGGGGGCACTATCTCCGGGAATGGAGGGGTTAATGCCCCCTGTATACATAAGCACATCCAGCATTATATTACTGTACATATACACATGGCAGAACTGGGGGAAGGGGGCACTATCTCTGGGAATGGAGGGGTTAATGTCCCCTGTATACAGGAGAACATCCAGGTTATATTACTGTACATATACACATGGCAGGACTGGGGGAAGGGGGGCACTATCTTCGGGAATGGAGGGGTTAATGCCCCCTGTATACAGGAGAACATCCAGGTTATATTACTGTACATATACACATGGCAGGACTGGGGGAAGGGGGGCACTATCTCCGGGAATGGAGGGGTTAATGCCCCCTGTATACATGAGCACATCCAGCATTATATTACTGTACATATACATATGGCAGAACTGGGGGAAGGGGGCACTATCTCCAGGAATGGAGGGGTTAATGCCCCCTGTATACATGAGCACATCCAGCATTATATTACTGTACATATACACATGGCAGAACTGGGGGGAGGGGGGCACTATCTCCGGGAATGGAGGGGTTAATGTCCCCATGTATACATGAGCACATCCAGCGTTATATTACTGTACATATACACATGGCAGTACTGGGGGAAGGGGGCACTATCTCCGGGAATTGAGGGGTTAATGCCCCCTCTATACATGAGCACATCCAGCGTTATATTACTGTACATATACACATGGCAGAACTGGGGGAAGGGGGCACTATCTCCGGGAATGGAGGGGTTAATGCCCCCTTTATACATGAGCACATCCAGTGTTATATTACTATACATATACACATGACAGAACTGGGGGAAGGGGGCACTATCTCTGGGAATGGAGGGGTTAATGCCCCCTATATACATGAGCACATCCAGCGTTATATTACTGTACATATACACATGGCAGAACTGGGGGAAGGGGGCACTATCTCCAGGAATGGAGGGGTTAATGTCCCCTGTATACATGAGCACATCCAGCATTATATTACTGTACATATACACATGGTAGACCTGGGGGAAGGGGGCACTATCTCCGGGAATGGAGGGGTTAATGCCCCCTGTATACATGAGCACATCCAGCGTTATATTACTGTACATATACACATGGCAGAACTGGGGGAAGGGGGCACTATCACCGGGAATGGAGGGGTTAATGCCCTCTGCATACATGAGCACATCCAGCGTTATATTACTGTACATATACTCATGGCAGAACTGGGGGAAGGGGGCACTATCTCCGGGAATGGATGGGGTTAATGCCCCCTGTATACAGGAGAACATCCAGGTTATATTACTGTACATATACTCATGGTAGAACTGGGGGAAGGGGGCACTATCTCCGGGAATGGAGGGGTTAATGTCCCCTGTATACATGATCACATCCAGTGTTATATTACTGTACATATACAGATGGTAGGACTGGGGGAAGGGAGGCACTAACTCCGGGAATGGAGGGGTTAATGTCCCCTGTATACAGGAGAACATCCAGGTGATATTACTGTACATATACACATGGCAGAACTGGGGGAAGGGGGCACTATGTCCGGGAATGGAGGGGTTAATGCCCCCTATATACATGAGCACATCCAGTGTTATATTACTATACATATACACATGACAGAACTGGGGGAAGGGGGCACTATCTCCGGGAATGGAGGGGTTAATGCCCCCTATATACATGAGCACATCCAGCGTTATATTACTGTACATATACACATAGCAGAACTGGGGGAAGGAGGCACTATCTCCAGGAAAGGAGGGGTTAATGTCCCCTGTATACATGAGCACAGCCAGCATTATATTACTGTACATATACACATGGCAGAACTGGGGGAAGGGGGCACTATCTCCGGGAATGGAGGGGTTAATGCCCCCTGTATACATGAGCACATCCAGCGTTATATTACTGTACATATACTCATGGCAGAACTGGGGGAAGGGGGCACTATCTCCGGGAATGGATGGGGTTAATGCCCCCTGTATACAGGAGAACATCCAGGTTATATTACTGTACATATACACATGGCAGGACTGGGGGAAGGGGGGTACTATCTCGGGGAATGGAGGGTTTAATGTCCCCTGTATACATGAGCACATCCAGGTTATATTACTGTACATATACACATGGCAGAACTGGGGGAAGGGGGCACTATCTCCGGGAATGGAGGGGTTAATGTCCCCTGTATACATGAGCACATCCAGCGTTATATTACTGTACATATACACATGGCAGAACTGGGGGAAGGGGGGCACTATCTCCGGGAATGGAGGGGTTAATGCCCCCTGTATACATAAGCACATCCAGCATTATATTACTGTACATATACACATGGCAGAACTGGGGGAAGGGGGCACTATCTCTGGGAATGGAGGGGTTAATGTCCCCTGTATACAGGAGAACATCCAGGTTATATTACTGTACATATACACATGGCAGGACTGGGGGAAGGGGGGCACTATCTTCGGGAATGGAGGGGTTAATGCCCCCTGTATACAGGAGAACATCCAGGTTATATTACTGTACATATACACATGGCAGGACTGGGGGAAGGGGGGCACTATCTCCGGGAATGGAGGGGTTAATGTCCCCTGTATACATGAGCACATCCAGCGTTATATTACTGTATGTACATATAGACATGGCAGAACTGGGGGAAGGGGGCACTATCTCCGGGAATGGAGGGGTTAATGCCCCCTGTATACATGAGCACATCCAGCATTATATTACTGTACATATACATATGGCAGAACTGGGGGAAGGGGGCACTATCTCCAGGAATGGAGGGGTTAATGCCCCCTGTATACATGAGCACATCCAGCATTATATTACTGTACATATACACATGGCAGAACTGGGGGGAGGGGGGCACTATCTCCGGGAATGGAGGGGTTAATGTCCCCATGTATACATGAGCACATCCAGCGTTATATTACTGTACATATACACATGGCAGAACTGGGGGAAGGGGGCACTATCTCCGGGAATTGAGGGGTTAATGCCCCCTCTATACATGAGAACATCCAGCGTTATATTACTGTACATATACACATGGCAGAACAGGGGGAAGGGGGCACTATCTCCGGGAATGGAGGGGTTAATGCCCCCTATATACATGAGCACATCCAGCGTTATATTACTGTACATATACACATGGCAGAACTGGGGGAAGGGGGCACTATCTCCAGGAATGGAGGGGTTAATGCCCCCTGTATACATGAGCACATCCAGCGTTATATTACTGTACATATACACATGGCAGAACTGGGGGAAGGGGGGCACTATCTCCGGGAATGGAGGAGTTAATGCCCCCTGTATACATGAGCACATCCAGCGTTATATTACTGTACATATACACATGGCAGAACTGGGGGGAGGGGGCACTATCTCCAGGAATGGAGGGGTTAATGCCCCCTGTATACATGAGCACATCCAGCGTTATATTACTGTACATATACACATGGCAGAACTGGGGGGAGGGGGCACTATCTCCGGGAATGGAGGGGTTAATGCCCTCTGCATACATGAGCACATCCAGCGTTATATTACTGTACATATACTCATGGCAGAACTGGGGGAAGGGGGCACTATCTCCGGGAATGGATGGGGTTAATGCCCCCTGTATACAGGAGAACATCCAGGTTATATTACTGTACATATACTCATGGTAGAACTGGGGGAAGGGGGCACTATCTCCGGGAATGGAGGGGTTAATGTCCCCTGTATACATGATCACATCCAGTGTTATATTACTGTACATATACAGATGGTAGGACTGGGGGAAGGGAGGCACTAACTCCGGGAATGGAGGGGTTAATGTCCCCTGTATACAGGAGAACATCCAGGTTATATTACTGTACATATACACATGGCAGAACTGGGGGAAGGGGGCACTATGTCCAGGAATGGAGGGGTTAATGCCCCCTATATACATGAGCACATCCAGTGTTATATTACTATACATATACACATGACAGAACTGGGGGAAGGGGGCACTATCTCCGGGAATGGAGGGGTTAATGCCCCCTATATACATGAGCACATCCAGCGTTATATTACTGTACATATACACATAGCAGAACTGGGGGAAGGAGGCACTATCTCCAGGAAAGGAGGGGTTAATGTCCCCTGTATACATGAGCACAGCCAGCATTATATTACTGTACATATACACATGGCAGAACTGGGGGAAGGGGGCACTATCTCCGGGAATGGAGGGGTTAATGCCCCCTGTATACATGAGCACATCCAGCGTTATATTACTGTACATATACTCATGGCAGAACTGGGGGAAGGGGGCACTATCTCCGGGAATGGATGGGGTTAATGCCCCCTGTATACAGGAGAACATCCAGGTTATATTACTGTACATATACACATGGCAGGACTGGGGGAAGGGGGGTACTATCTCGGGGAATGGAGGGTTTAATGTCCCCTGTATACATGAGCACATCCAGGTTATATTACTGTACATATACACATGGCAGAACTGGGGGAAGGGGGCACTATCTCCGGGAATGGAGGGGTTAATGTCCCCTGTATACATGAGCACATCCAGCGTTATATTACTGTACATATACACATGGCAGAACTGGGGGAAGGGGGGCACTATCTCCGGGAATGGAGGGGTTAATGCCCCCTGTATACATAAGCACATCCAGCATTATATTACTGTACATATACACATGGCAGAACTGGGGGAAGGGGGCACTATCTCTGGGAATGGAGGGGTTAATGTCCCCTGTATACAGGAGAACATCCAGGTTATATTACTGTACATATACACATGGCAGGACTGGGGGAAGGGGGGCACTATCTTCGGGAATGGAGGGGTTAATGCCCCCTGTATACAGGAGAACATCCAGGTTATATTACTGTACATATACACATGGCAGGACTGGGGGAAGGGGGGCACTATCTCCGGGAATGGAGGGGTTAATGTCCCCTGTATACATGAGCACATCCAGCGTTATATTACTGTACATATAGACATGGCAGAACTGGGGGAAGGGGGCACTATCTCCGGGAATGGAGGGGTTAATGCCCCCTGTATACATGAGCACATCCAGCATTATATTACTGTACATATACATATGGCAGAACTGGGGGAAGGGGGCACTATCTCCAGGAATGGAGGGGTTAATGCCCCCTGTATACATGAGCACATCCAGCATTATATTACTGTACATATACACATGGCAGAACTGGGGGGAGGGGGGCACTATCTCCGGGAATGGAGGGGTTAATGTCCCCATGTATACATGAGCACATCCAGCGTTATATTACTGTACATATACACATGGCAGAACTGGGGGAAGGGGGCACTATCTCCGGGAATTGAGGGGTTAATGCCCCCTCTATACATGAGAACATCCAGCGTTATATTACTGTACATATACACATGGCAGAACAGGGGGAAGGGGGCACTATCTCCGGGAATGGAGGGGTTAATGCCCCCTATATACATGAGCACATCCAGCGTTATATTACTGTACATATACACATGGCAGAACTGGGGGAAGGGGGCACTATCTCCAGGAATGGAGGGGTTAATGCCCCCTGTATACATGAGCACATCCAGCGTTATATTACTGTACATATACACATGGCAGAACTGGGGGAAGGGGGGCACTATCTCCGGGAATGGAGGAGTTAATGCCCCCTGTATACATGAGCACATCCAGCGTTATATTACTGTACATATACACATGGCAGAACTGGGGGGAGGGGGCACTATCTCCAGGAATGGAGGGGTTAATGCCCCCTGTATACATGAGCACATCCAGCGTTATATTACTGTACATATACACATGGCAGAACTGGGGGGAGGGGGCACTATCTCCAGGAATGGAGGTGTTAATGCCCCCTGTATACATGAGCACATCCAGCGTTATATTACTGTACATATACACATGGCAGAACTGGGGGAAGGGGCACTATCTCCGGGAATGGAGGGGTTAATGACCCCTGTATACATGAGCACATCCAGCGTTATATTACTGTACATATACACATGGCAGAACTGGGGGGAGGGGGCACTATCTCCGGGAATGGAGGGGTTAATGCCCCCTGTATACATGAGCTCATCCAGCGTTATATTACTGTACATATACACATGGCAGAACTGTGGGAGGGGGGCACTATCTCCAGGAATGGAGGGGTTAATGTCCCCTGTATACATGAGCACATCCAGCGTTATATTACTGTACATATACACATGGCAGAACTGTGGGAGGGGGGCACTATCTCCAGGAATGGAGGTGTTAATGCCCCCTGTATACATGAGCACATCCAGCGTTATATTACTGTACATATACACATGGCAGAACTGGGGGAAGGGGCACTATCTCCGGGAATGGAGGGGTTAATGACCCCTGTATACATGAGCACATCCAGCGTTATATTACTGTACATATACACATGGCAGAACTGGGGGGAGGGGGCACTATCTCCGGGAATGGAGGGGTTAATGCCCCCTGTATACATGAGCTCATCCAGCGTTATATTACTGTACATATACACATGGCAGAACTGTGGGAGGGGGGCACTATCTCCAGGAATGGAGGGGTTAATGTCCCCTGTATACATGAGCACATCCAGCGTTATATTACTGTACATATACACATGGCAGAACTGTGGGAGGGGGGCACTATCTCCAGGAATGGAGGGGTTAATGCCCCCTGTATACATGAGCACATCCAGCGTTATATTACTGTACATATACACATGGCAGAACTGGGGGGAGGGGGCACTATCTCCAGGAATGGAGGGGTTAATGCCCCCTGTATACATGAGCACATCCAGCGTTATATTACTGTACATATACACATGGCAGAACTGGGGGAAGGGGCACTATCTCCGGGAATGGAGGGGTTAATGACCCCTGTATACATGAGCACATCCAGCGTTATATTACTGTACATATACACATGGCAGAACTGGGGGAGGGGGACACTATCTCCGGGAATGGAGGGGTTAATGCCCCCTGTATACATGAGCACATCCAGCGTTATATTACTGTACATATACACATGGCAGAACTGGGGGAAGGGGGCACTATCTCCGGGAATGGAGGGGTTAATGCCCCCTGTATACATGAGCACATCCTGAGTTATATTACTGTACATATACACATGGCAGAACTGGGGGAAGGGGGCACTATCTCCGGGAATGGAGGGGTTAATGCCCCCTGTATACATGAGCTCATCCAGTGTTATATTACTGTACATATACACATGGCAGAACTGTGGGAGGGGGGCACTATCTCCAGGAATGGAGGGGTTAATGTCCCCTGTATACATGAGCACATCCAGCGTTATATTACTGTACATATACACATGGCAGAACTGGGGGAAGGGGGTCACTATCTCCGGGAATGGAGGGGTTAATGCCCCCTATATACATGAGCACATCCAGCGTTATATTACTGCACATATACACATGGCAGAACTGGGGGAAGGGGGCACTATCCCCGGGAATGGAGGGGTTAATGCCCCCTATATACACGAGCACATCCAGCGTTATATTACTGTACATATACACATGGCAGAACTGGGGGAAGGGGGCACTATCTCCAGGAATGGAGGGGTTAATGTCCCCTGTATACATGAGCACATCCAGCGTTACATTACTGTACATATACACATGGCAGAACTGGGGGAAGGGGGGCACTATCTCCGGGAATGGAGGAGTTAATGCCCCCTGTATACATGAGCACATCCAGCGTTATATTACTGTACATATACACATGGCAGAACTGGGGGGAGGGGGCACTATCTCCAGGAATGGAGGGGTTAATGCCCCCTGTATACATGAGCACATCCAGCGTTATATTACTGTACATATACACATGGCAGAACTGGGGGGAGGGGGCACTATCTCCAGGAATGGAGGTGTTAATGCCCCCTGTATACATGAGCACATCCAGCGTTATATTACTGTACATATACACATGGAAGAACTGGGGGAAGGGGGCACTATCTCCGGGAATGGAGGGGTTAATGACCCCTGTATACATGAGCACATCCAGCGTTATATTACTGTACATATACACATGGCAGAACTGGGGGAAGGGGGCACTATCTCCGGGAATGGAGGGGTTAATGCCCCCTGTATACATGAGCTCATCCAGCGTTATATTACTGTACATATACACATGGCAGAACTGTGGGAGGGGGGCACTATCTCCAGGAATGGAGGGGTTAATGTCCCCTGTATACATGAGCACATCCAGCGTTATATTACTGTACATATACACATGGCAGAACTGTGGGAGGGGGGCACTATCTCCAGGAATGGAGGGGTTAATGCCCCCTGTATACATGAGCACATCAAGCGTTATATTACTGTACATATACACATGGCAGAACTGGGGGGAGGGGGCACTATCTCCAGGAATGGAGGGGTTAATGCCCCCTGTATACATGAGCACATCCAGCGTTATATTACTGTACATATACACATGGCAGAACTGGGGGAAGGGGCACTATCTCCGGGAATGGAGGGGTTAATGACCCCTGTATACATGAGCACATCCAGCGTTATATTACTGTACATATACACATGGCAGAACTGGGGGAGGGGGACACTATCTCCGGGAATGGAGGGGTTAATGCCCCCTGTATACATGAGCACATCCAGCGTTATATTACTGTACATATAAACATGGCAGAACTGGGGGAAGGGGGCACTATCTCCGGGAATGGAGGGGTTAATGCCCCCTGTATACATGAGCACATCCTGAGTTATATTACTGTACATATACACATGGCAGAACTGGGGGAAGGGGGCACTATCTCCGGGAATGGAGGGGTTAATGCCCCCTGTATACATGAGCACATCCAGAGTTATATTACTGTACATATACACATGGCAGAACTGGGGGAAGGGGGCACTATCTCCGGGAATGGAGGGGTTAATGCCCCCTGTATACATGAGCACATCCATCGTTATATTACTGTACATATACACATGGCAGAACTGGGGGGAGGGGGCACTATCTCCGGGAATGGAGGGGTTAATGTCCCCTGTATACATGAGCACATCCAGAGTTATATTACTGTACATATACACATGGCAGAACTGGGGGGAGGGGGCACTATCTCCGGGAATGGAGGGGTTAATGTCCCCTGTATACATGAGCACATCCAGCGTTATATTACTGTACATATACACATGGCAGAACTGGGGGGAGGGGGCACTATCTCCAGGAATGGAGAGGTTAATGTCCCCTGTATACATGAGCACATCCAGCGTTATATTACTGTACATATACACATGGCAGAACAGGGGGAAGGGGGCACTATCTCCGGGAATGGAGGGGTTAATGCCCCCTGTATACATGAGCACATCCAGCGTTATATTACTGTACATATACACATGGCAGAACTGGGGGAAGGGGGCACTATCTCCGAGAATGGAGGGGTTAATGTCCCCTGTATACATGAGCACATCCTGAGTTATATTACTGTACATATACACATGGCAGAACTGGGGGAAGGGGGCACTATCTCCGGGAATGGAGGGGTTAATGCCCCCTGTATACATGAGCTCATCCAGTGTTATATTACTGTACATATACACATGGCAGAACTGTGGGAGGGGGGCACTATCTCCAGGAATGGAGGGGTTAATGTCCCCTGTATACATGAGCACATCCAGCGTTATATTACTGTACATATACACATGGCAGAACTGGGGGAAGGGGGTCACTATCTCCGGGAATGGAGGGGTTAATGCCCCCTATATACATGAGCACATCCAGCGTTATATTACTGTACATATACACATGGCAGAACTGGGGGAGGGGGGCACTATCTCCGGGAATGGAGGGGTTAATGTCCCCTGTATACATGAGCACATCCAGCGTTATATTACTGTACATATACACATGGCAGAACTGGGGGAAGGGGGCACTATCTCCGGGAATGGAGGGGTTAATGCCCCCTATATACACGAGCACATCCAGCGTTATATTACTGTACATATACACATGGCAGAACTGGGGGAAGGGGGCACTATCTCCAGGAATGGAGGGGTTAATGTCCCCTGTATACATGAGCACATCCAGCATTATATTACTGTACATATACACATGGCAGAACTGGGGGAAGGGGGCACTATCTCCAGGAATGGAGGGGTTAATGTCCCCTGTATACATGAGCACATCCAGCGTTACATTACTGTACATATACACATGGCAGAACTGGGGGAAGGGGGGCACTATCTCCGGGAATGGAGGAGTTAATGCCCCCTGTATACATGAGCACATCCAGCGTTATATTACTGTACATATACACATGGCAGGACTGGGGGAAGGGGGGCACTATCTCCGGGAATGGAGGGGTTAATGTCCCCTGTATACATGAGCACATCCATCGTTATATTACTGTACATATACACATGGCAGAACTGGGGGGAGGGGGCACTATCTCCGGGAATGGAGGGGTTAATGTCCCCTGTATACATGAGCACATCCAGAGTTATATTACTGTACATATACACATGGCAGAACTGGGGGAAGGGGGCACTATCTCCGGGAATGGAGGGGTTAATGCCCCCTGTATACATGAGCACATCCATCGTTATATTACTGTACATATACACATGGCAGAACTGGGGGGAGGGGGCACTATCTCCGGGAATGGAGGGGTTAATGTCCCCTGTATACATGAGCACATCCAGAGTTATATTACTGTACATATACACATGGCAGAACTGGGGGGAGGGGGCACTATCTCCGGGAATGGAGGGGTTAATGTCCCCTGTATACATGAGCACATCCAGCGTTATATTACTGTACATATACACATGGCAGAACTGGGGGAGGGGGGCACTATCTCCAGGAATGGAGGGGTTAATGTCCCCTGTATACATGAGTACATCCAGCGTTATATTACTGTACATATACACATGGTAGAACTGGGGGAGGGGGGCACTATCTCCGGGAATGGAGGGGTTAATGCCCCCTGTATACATGAGTACATCCAGCATTATATTACTGTACATATACACATGGCAGAACTGGGGGAGGGGGGCACTATCTCCAGGAATGGAGGGGTTAATGTCCCCTGTATACATGATCACATCCAGCGTTATATTACTGTACATATACACATGGCAGAACTGGGGGAAGGGGGCAATATCTCCGGGAATGGAGGGGATAATGTCCCCTGTATACATGAGCACATCCAGTGTTATATTACTGTACATATACACATGGCAGAACTGGGGGAGGGGGGCACTATCTCCAGGAATGGAGGGGTTAATGTCCCCTGTATACATGAGCACATCCAGCGTTATATTACTGTACATATACACATGGCAGAACTGGGGGAAAGGAACACTATCTCCGGGAATGGAGGGGCTAATGCCCCCTGTATACATGAGCACATCCAGCGTTATATTACTGTACATATACACATGGCAGAACTGGGGGAAGGGGGCACTATCTCCGGGAATGGAGGGGTTAATGCCCCCTGTATACATGAGCACATCCAGCGTTATATTACTGTACATATACACATGGCAGAACTGGGGGAGGGGGGCACTATCTCCGGGAATGGAGGGGCTAATGCCCCCTGTATACATGAGCACATCCAGCGTTATATTACTGTACATATACACATGGCAGAACTGGGGGAAGGGGGCACTATCTCCGGGAATGGAGGGGTTAATGTCCCCTGTATACATGAGCACATCCAGTGTTATATTACTGTACATATACACATGGCAGAACTGGGGGAGGGGGGCACTATCTCCAGGAATGGAGGGGTTAATGTCCCCTGTATACATGAGCACATCCAGCGTTATATTACTGTACATATACACATGGCAGAACTGGGGGAAGGGGGGCACTATCTCCAGGAATGGAGGGGTTAATGTCCCCTGTATACATGAGCACATCCAGTGTTATATTACTGTACATATACACATGGCAGAACTGGGGGAGTGGGGCACTATCTCCAGGAATGGAGGGGTTAATGTCCCCTGTATACATGAGCACATCCAGTGTTATATTACTGTACATATACACATGGCAGAACTGGGGGAGGGGGGCACTATCTCCAGGAATGGAGGGGTTAATGTCCCCTGTATACATGAGCACATCCAGCGTTATATTACTGTACATATACACATGGCAGAACTGGGGGAAGGGGGCACTATCTCCAGGAATGGAGGGGTTAATGTCCCCTGTATACATGAGCACATCCAGTGTTATATTACTGTACATATACACATGGCAGAACTGGGGGAAAGGAACACTATCTCCGGGAATGGAGGGGCTAATGCCCCCTGTATACATGAGCACATCCAGCGTTATATTACTGTACATATACACATGGCAGAACTGGGGGAAGGGGGCACTATCTCCGGGAATGGAGGGGCTAATGCCCCCTGTATACATGAGCACATCCAGCGTTATATTACTGTACATATACACATGGCAGAACTGGGGGGAGGGGGCACTATCTCCGGGAATGGAGGGGTTAATGCCCCCTGTATACATGAGCACATCCAGCGTTATATTACTGTACATATACACATGGCAGAACTGGGGGAGGGGGGCACTATCTCCAGGAATGGAGGGGTTAATGTCCCCTGTATACATGAGCACATCCAGTGTTATATTACTGTACATATACACATGGCAGAACTGGGGGAGGGGGGCACTATCTCCAGGAATGGAGGGGTTAATGTCCCCTGTATACATGAGCACATCCAGCGTTATATTACTGTACATATACACATGGCAGAACTGGGGGAAAGGAACACTATCTCCGGGAATGGAGGGGCTAATGCCCCCTGTATACATGAGCACATCCAGCGTTATATTACTGTACATATACACATGGCAGAACTGGGGGAAGGGGGCACTATCTCCGGGAATGGAGGGGTTAATGCCCCCTGTATACATGAGCACATCCAGCGTTATATTACTGTACATATACACATGGCAGAACTGGGGGGAGGGGGCACTATCTCCGGGAATGGAGGGGTTAATGCCCCCTGTATACATGAGCACATCCAGCGTTATATTACTGTACATATACACATGGCAGAACTGTGGGAGGGGGGCACTATCTCCAGGAATGGAGGGGTTAATGTCCCCTGTATACATGAGCACATCCAGCGTTATATTACTGTACATATACACATGGCAGAACTGGGGGAAGGGGAGCACTATCTCCAGGAATGGAGGGGTTAATGTCCCCTGTATACATGAGCACATCCAGTGTTATATTACTGTACATATACACATGGCAGAACTGGGGGAGTGGGGCACTATCTCCAGGAATGGAGGGGTTAATGTCCCCTGTATACATGAGCACATCCAGTGTTATATTACTGTACATATACACATGGCAGAACTGGGGGAGGGGGGCACTATCTCCAGGAATGGAGGGGTTAATGTCCCCTGTATACATGAGCACATCCAGCGTTATATTACTGTACATATACACATGGCAGAACTGGGGGAAGGGGGCACTATCTCCAGGAATGGAGGGGTTAATGTCCCCTGTATACATGAGCACATCCAGTGTTATATTACTGTACATATACACATGGCAGAACTGGGGGAAAGGAACACTATCTCCGGGAATGGAGGGGCTAATGCCCCCTGTATACATGAGCACATCCAGCGTTATATTACTGTACATATACACATGGCAGAACTGGGGGAAGGGGGCACTATCTCCGGGAATGGAGGGGCTAATGCCCCCTGTATACATGAGCACATCCAGCGTTATATTACTGTACATATACACATGGCAGAACTGGGGGGAGGGGGCACTATCTCCGGGAATGGAGGGGTTAATGCCCCCTGTATACATGAGCACATCCAGCGTTATATTACTGTACATATACACATGGCAGAACTGGGGGAGGGGGGCACTATCTCCAGGAATGGAGGGGTTAATGTCCCCTGTATACATGAGCACATCCAGTGTTATATTACTGTACATATACACATGGCAGAACTGGGGGAGGGGGGCACTATCTCCAGGAATGGAGGGGTTAATGTCCCCTGTATACATGAGCACATCCAGCGTTATATTACTGTACATATACACATGGCAGAACTGGGGGAAAGGAACACTATCTCTGGGAATGGAGGGGCTAATGCCCCCTGTATACATGAGCACATCCAGCGTTATATTACTGTACATATACACATGGCAGAACTGGGGGAAGGGGGCACTATCTCCGGGAATGGAGGGGTTAATGCCCCCTGTATACATGAGCACATCCAGCGTTATATTACTGTACATATACACATGGCAGAACTGGGGGGAGGGGGCACTATCTCCGGGAATGGAGGGGTTAATGCCCCCTGTATACATGAGCACATCCAGCGTTATATTACTGTACATATACACATGGCAGAACTGTGGGAGGGGGGCACTATCTCCAGGAATGGAGGGGTTAATGTCCCCTGTATACATGAGCACATCCAGCGTTATATTACTGTACATATACACATGGCAGAACTGGGGGAAGGGGGGCACTATCTCCAGGAATGGAGGGGTTAATGTCCCCTGTATACATGAGCACATCCAGTGTTATATTACTGTACATATACACATGGCAGAACTGGGGGAGTGGGGCACTATCTCCAGGAATGGAGGGGTTAATGTCCCCTGTATACATGAGCACATCCAGTGTTATATTACTGTACATATACACATGGCAGAACTGGGGGAGTGGGGCACTATCTCCAGGAATGGAGGGGTTAATGTCCCCTGTATACATGAGCACATCCAGCGTTATATTACTGTACATATACACATGGCAGAACTGGGGGAGGGGGGCACTATCTCCGGGAATGGAGGGGTTAATGTCCCCTGTATACATGAGCACATCCAGCGTTATATTACTGTACATATACACATGGCAGAACTGGGGGAAGGGGGCACTATCTCCAGGAATGGAGGGGTTAATGTCCCCTGTATACATGAGCACATCCAGCATTATATTACTGTACATATACACATGGCAGAACTGGGGGAAGGGGGCACTATCTCCAGGAATGGAGGGGTTAATGTCCCCTGTATACATGATCACATCCAGCGTTATATTACTGTACATATACACATGGCAGAACTGGGGGGAGGGGGCACTATCTCCGGGAATGGAGGGGTTACTGCCCCCTGCGCCCAGTAATGGGGAATCTCCACATACCTCCACCTGCAGAGCCGCCACCACATATATGGCTGTTCTGTGCGCACAGGACCTGTGATGAGGTCACAGGAGGGGAGGAGTCAGGGGTCACATGATCAGGGGCCTCAGTGGATGCAGGACTCTGCTGTGCTGGTTGTCATGGTGCTGGATGAGGTGAAGGTTATGTGTGGGGTCAGGAGGGGTTTACAGTGTGGATGTAGCAGAGCCGCGTGTGTACGAGGTGTACGGAGCGGAGCCGCGTGTGTACGAGGTGTACGGAGCAGAGCCGCGTGTGTACGAGGTGTACGGAGCAGAGCCGCGTGTGTACGAAGTGTACGGAGCGGAGCCCTGTGTGTACGAGGTGTACGGAGCAGAGCCGCGTGTGTACGAGGTGTACGGAGCAGAGCCGCGTGTGTACGAGGTGTACGGAGCAGAGCCGCGTGTGTACGAGGTGTACGGAGCAGAGCCGCGTGTGTACGAGGTGTACGGAGCGGAGCCGCGTGTGTACGAGGTGTACGGAGCGGAGCCGCATATGTACGAGGCGTACGGAGCAGAGCCGCATGTGTACTATGTGTACTGAGTGGAGGCGCGCGTGCACGAGGAGTACGGAGCGGAGCGGCGCGTGTACGGAGCGTTGGCGCGCGTGCACGAGGTGTACGGAGCAGAGGCGCACGTGCACGAGGTGTACGGAGCGGAGGCGCGCGTGCACGAGGTGTATGTAGCGGAGCCTCGCGTGCACGAGGTGTACGGAGCACAGCCGCGCGTGTACGAGGTGTTCGGAGCGGAGCCGCGTGTGCACGAGCTGTACGGAGCGGAGCCGTGTGTGTACAAGCCGCATGTGTACTATGTGTACTTAGCGGAGCCGCGCGTGTACGGAGCGGAGGCGCGCGTGCACGAGGTGTACGGAGCGGAGGCGCGTGTGTACGAGGTGTACGGAGCAGAGCCAAGCGTGTACGAGGTGTACGGAGCGGAGGCGCGCGTGTACGAGGTGTTCGGAGCGGAGGCGCGCGTGCACGAGGTGTACGGAGCGGAGGCGCGCGTGCACGAGGTGTACGGAGCGGGGGCGCGCGTGCACGAGGTGTACGGAGCAGAGCCGCGCGTGTACGAGGTGTACGGAGCGGAGCCGCGCGTGCACTAGGTGTACGGAGCACAGCCGCGCGTGTACGAGGTGTTCGGAGCGGAGCCGCGTGTGCACGAGCTGTACAGAGCGGAGCCGTGTGTGTACAAGCCGCATGTGTACTATGTGTACTGAGCGGAGCCGCGCGTGTACGGGGTGTACGGAGCGGAGGCGCGCGTGCACGAGGTGTACGGAGCGGAGGCGCGCGTGCACGAGGTGTACGGAGCGGAGGCGCGCGTGGACGAGGTGTACGGAGCGGAGCCGCGCGTGCACGAGGTGTACGGAGCCGCGTGTGTACGAGGTGTACGGAGCAGAGCCGAGCGTGTACGAGGTGTACGGAGCGGAGGCGCGCGTGTACGAGGTGTTCGGAGCGGAGGCACGCGTGGACGAGGTGTACGGAGCGGAGGCGCGCGTGCACAGGGTGTACGGAGCGGAGGCGCGCGTGCACGAGGTGTACGGAGCAGAGCCGCGCGTGTACGAGGTGTACGGAGCGGAGCCGCGCGTGTACGAGGTGTTCGGAGCAGAGCCGCGTGTGGACGACGTGTACAGAGCGGAGCCGCGTGTGTACAAGGTGTACAGAGCGGAGCCGCATGTGTACTATGTGTACTGAGTGGAGGCGCGCGTGCACGAGGAGTACGGAGCGGAGCGGCGCGTGTACGGAGCGTTGGCGCGCGTGCACGAGGTGAGCGGAGGCGCGCGTGCACGAGGTGTACGGAGCGGAGCCGCGCGTGCACGAGGTGTACGGAGCAGAGCCGCGCGTGTACGATGTGTTCGGAGCGGAGCCGCGTGTGCACGAGCTGTACGGAGCGGAGCCGTGTGTGTACAAGCCGCATGTGTACTATGTGTACTGAGCGGAGGCGCACGTGCACGAGGTGTACGGAGCGGAGGCGCGCGTGCACGAGGTGTACGGAGCGGAGGAGCGCGTGGACGAAGTGTACGGAGCGGAGCCGCGCGTACACGAGGTGTACGGAGCCGCGTGTGTACGAGGTGGACGGAGCAGAGCCGAGCGTGTACGAGGTGTACGGAGCGGAGCCGCGCGTGTACGAGGTGTTCGGAGCGGAGGCGCGTGTGGACGAGGTGTACGGAGCGGAGGCGCGCGTGCACGGGGTGTACGGAGCGGAGGCGCGTGTGCACGAGGTGTACGGAGCCACGCGTGTACGAGGTGTACGGAGCGGAGCCGCGCGTGTACGAGGTGTTCGGAGCGGAGCCGCGCGTGCACGAGGTGTTCGGAGCGGAGCCGCGCATGCACGAGCTGTACGGAGCGGAGCCGTGTGTGTAGAAGCCGCATGTGTACTATGTGTACTGAGTGGAGGCGCGCGTGCACGAGGTGTACGGAGCGGAGGCGCGCGTGCACGAGGTGTACGGAGCGGAGGCGCGCGTGCACGAGGTGTACGGAGCGGAGGTGTACAGAGCGGAGGCGCGCGTGCACGGGGTGTACGGAGCGGAGCCGCGCGTGCACGAGGTGTACGGAGCCGCGTGTGTACGAGGTGTGCGGAGCTTAGTCGCGCGTGTACGAGGTGTACTTAGCGGAGCGGAACCATATATGTACGACGTCTACAGTGCTGAGTCGTGTGTGTGATGTGTACTGCGTCGACACAAGTGAATGATTGGGAGCGTATAGCTGTTTCCTGGCCACACAATTAGGTATAGATAGCTGATGGTGAGAAATGTGGAGGAATAGTTGGAGTTCGACAAGCTGTAGATGATGACACCAACCAGGTACCACCTGAGGATGCAGCCTGGCTGCCAGAAAGCATGAGGAAAATGTGTAGATGGACAACTTGCACCTTGTTCATATTGCTGACCAGAATGATTTTCCCACATCAGTCGATAATCCTACAGGTGCGGATGGAGAGCTGTAGTCATAGTCAATTTCTGTTAGGACGTCTATGGATTATTTTCCTCCTGCAGAGCCTGCACACTGCAAAAGATTCATCAGCCGGCAACGTGGAAAAAAATTCCCACATCAAAAGTGCTCACGCAAAAAAATCACAACCAAAACTTTTAGGTGCTGTAGAGCCTTCTCCTCCAATAGCTGTTGGAGCTTATATCACCTGCATCCAAGCTGACCGCCGGTGAAACACATCTGCCCCCAGTGCCCTTCCATCATGACTGACGGAACCACCAATACAGCTATGTAATTAAATCCTGTTCTCATTCTCATCTGAACCATCTCAACTGAGCACTAGTGGCCCAATAAAAGGTAAAGATGCCTCGACTACAATATCATAAGAAATGTCGGCTTGAGTTTGCAAAAAAGTACAAAAAGAGGATAGTAGAAGATTGGTCTCATCTCTCCAAATCACCCATTTCCAAAGTCAATAGACTAGGCTCTGATGGGTGAAAATAGGTCTGGAAGAAACAAGGGAAAAATGGGATAACAGATCGAAAAATGTATTGTACTGTCAAGTTCGGTGGAGGAAACCTGATAATATGGGGTTGTTTCACAGCCAAAGGTGTTGGATACATGACCAGGATGAATGATGTTCTCAATGCCGAGCTATATGCAAGTATCCTACAAGACAAGTTATTTTGTACACTCGAGTACTATGGGTATGAAAAGGACAACATAGTTTTCCAGCAGGACAACAACCCGAATCATACGTCGAGATTGGAGAAGACATGGCCCAATGACAACGAAGTAGAGGTGCTGGATTGTCCCCTACAGTCCCCAGACCTCAACCCAGTCCAACACTTGCATGTAGAGTTTGGGAACATGTAGAAGAGACCTGGGATTAGATTTCAGTTGCGACATGCTTGAATCTGATCGAGAGCATACCCAGAAGGAAAGTCAAAGGTGGATTTACAAAATAATAAAAATTTAAACTTAGATTTTTAGGAGCAAAACAGTAATAATGCAGCGACATGACAAGAATCTGCATAATTAATCACATGCTAAACAATTGCAAGTCAAATTTAAGTACGAGATAGCCAACATGATTTTCTATAAAATGATGGTAGTCTCATGTTCGAAGCAGTAGTGGATGGTGAGATATGGAACGTCAGTCAAAATTTTAAAACATTGTTATTCTTTTGCTCATCAGTGTACCAAATTGATATAGTTTTATTTATTTTTTATTAACTTTTGTGCATTTAACCCCTACCCGCAAAATTAAGCAACTGTATGTCTAGATTGCAGGTTTACTTCAATCTGATGTACAGTTACTGTATGTCAGACAGATGGCATGGGCCCGGGAGCTGTGCCTGTGTCATCCAAAAGAGAAGTTGGCTGTCAGAAACCTGCTGCATGTGCCGAGACTGAAAATAATGCCAATCTCAGCATTTTAACCTCTGATATTCCACTATCATTAGCGATAGTGGCATGTAAGGAATCTGACAAAAGATTGCTCATTTTGTCAGCTCATCTACACTCTCGCAGCATGATTGCAGGGTGCCAATAGTTACTATATCAATAGGGAGGCCTAACCATCTAACCATGGCTTTCCTGTCTGGCATGTCCCTCGGCCAATCAGCCTGCTGGGGTGGGGCCTGATTGCCTAACTGTCAGTCAAAGACTGACAGTTGAGATAATGCACTGTAGTACATAAGTACTACAGTGTATTATCAAGGCGATCATAGGATCACAGGTCCAAGTCCCCTAATGGGACCAGTGAGTATTTAAAATATATGTTTTCAAGAATATATTACATCTGAATATAAATATATATACAGTACAGACCAAAAGTTTGGACACACCTTCTCATTTGAAGATTTTTCTGTATTTTCATGACTATGAAAATTGTACATTCACATGGAAGGCATCAAAACTATGAATTAACACATGTGGAATTATATACTTAACAAAAAAGTGTGAAACAACTGAAAATATGTCTTATGTTCTAGGTTCTTCAAAGTAGCCACCTTTTGCTTTGATGACAGCTTTGCACACTCTTGGCATTCTCTTGATGAGCTTCAAGAGGTAGTCACCGGAAATGGTTTTCACTTCACAGGTGTGCCCTGTCAGGTTTAATAAGTGGGATTTCTTGCCTTATAAATGGGGTTGGGACCATCAGTTGTGTTGTTCAGAAGTCTGGTGGATACACAGCTGATAGTCCTACTGAATAGACTGTTAGAATTTGTATTATGGCAAGAAACAAGCAGCTAAGTAAAGAAAAACGAGTGGCCATCATTACTTTAAGAAATGAAGGTCAGTCAGTGTGAAAAATTGGGCAAACTTTGAAAGTGTCTCCAAGTGCAGTTGCAAAAACCATCAAGCGCTACAAAGAAACTGGCTCACATGAGGACCGCCCCAGGAGAGGAAGACCAAGAGTCACCTCTGCTTCTGAGAATAAGTTTATCAGAGTCACCAGCCTCAGAAATCGCAGGTTAACAGCAGCTCAGATTAGAGACCAGGTCAATGCCACACAGATTTCTAGCAGCAGACACATCTCTTCAACAACTGTTAAGAGGAGACTTTGTGCAGCAGGACTTCATGGTAAAATAGCTGCTAGGAAACCACTGTTAAGGACAGGCAACAAGCAGAAGAGACTTGTTTGGGCTAAAGAACACAAGGAATGTACATTAGACCAGTGGAAATCTGTGCTTTGGTCTGATGAGTCCAAATTTGAGATCTTTGGTTCCAACCACTGTGTCTTTGTGCGACGCAGAAAAGGTGAACGGATGGACTCTACATGCCTGGTTCCCACCGTGAAGCATGGAGGAGGAGGTGTGATGGTGTGGGGATGCTTTGCTGGTGACACTGTTGGGGATTTATTCAAAATTGAAGGCATACTGAACCAGCATGGCTACCACAGCATCTTGCAGCAGCATGCTATTCCATCCGGTTTGCGTTTAGTTGGGCCATCATTTATTTTTCAACAGGACACTGACCCCAAACACACCTCCAGGCTGTGTAAGGGCTATTTGACCAAGGAGGAGAGTGATGGGGTGCTACGCCAGATGACCTGGCCTCCACAGTCACCAGACCTGAACCCAATCGAGATGGTTTGGGGTGAGCTGGACCGCAGAGTGAAGGCAAAAGGGCCAACAAGTGCTAAGCATCTCTGGGAACTCCTTCAAGATTGTTGGAAGACCATTTCCGGTGACTACCTCTTGAAGCTCATCAAGAGAATGCCAAGAGTGTGCAAAGCAGTCATCAAAGCAAAAGGTGGCTACTTTGAAGAACCTAGAATATAAGACATATTTTCAGTTGTTTCACACTTTTTTGTTAAGTATATAATTCCACGTGTTAATTCATAGTTTTGATGCCTTCAGTGTGAATGTACAATTTTCATAGTCATGAAAATACAGAAAAATCTTTAAATGAGAAGGTGTGTCCAAACTTTTGGTCTGTACTGTATATATATATATATATATTATATATATATATATATATATACATATACACACACACATATACAGTGGGTACGAAAAGTATTCAGACCCCTTTTAATTTTTCACTCTTTGTTTCATTGCAGCCATTTGGTAAATTCTAAAATGTTAATTTTTTTTCTCATTAAAGTACATTCTGCACCCCATCTTGACTGAAAAAAACAGAAATGTAGAACTTTTTTCAAATTTATTAAAAAAGAAAAACTGAAATATCACAGTCATAAGTATTCAGACCCTTTGATCAGACACTCATATTTAAGTCACATGCTGTCCATTTCCTTGTGATCCTCCTTGAGATGGTTCTACTCCTTCATTGGAGTCCTGCTGTGTTTAATTAAACTGATAGGACTTGATTTGGAAAGGCACACACCTGTCTATCTAAGACCTCACGGCTCACAGTGCATGTCAGACCAAATGAGAATCATGAGCTCAAAGGAATTGCCCAAGGAGTTCAGAGACAGAATTATGGCAAGGCTCAGATCTGGCCAAGGTTACAAAAGACCTCAGATGACAGTATGAGCCCGCAGATGTGACTGGAGGTAAAAAGTTTACCTTCGGTCACAGGCATCGGCAGCTCGGACTACTACTACAGTTCATTGCCCCGGCTGGGAAAGCATCCTCAATGACCGGCGGTGAACTCTATGACGTCACCGCTAGTCACTGAGGCTGAGCTTACAGCAGCTCATTCCTCAGTGGTTTTCAGCCGGTCCCTTCTTGGCACCGTCCAGGTTGAAAACTATTTATCCCAGACATGGATTACAGTGTGGGACAGAACTTTGGACAGGTGAGGGATATTATTGTTTTTTATTTTTGCTTACTTACAAGAGATGAGGGCTTCAATGGAATGGGCGTTCGGTGAGTAGAACAGTGAGTAGAAAGTGTTTGTTTTTATTTCAAATAAAAGACTTTATTCTGGGTGTTGTCTTTATTTACAATATAACTATAGGATTAGTAATGGAGAGGCATCTTACAGATGCCTCTCCATTACTAACCCGTGGGGTTGATCTCACCGGACAATATAAACGTGACACCAACCCCACAAGTATTAACCCACTGGCCACCGCCACAGGGCAGTAGGGAGAACTGGGCAAAGCGCCAGAATTGGCACCTTTAATAGATGCACCTTTTCTGGGGCGGCTGCGGGCTGCTATTTTTAGGCTGGGGGGGACAATATCCATGGCCCCTTACCAGCTTGAGAATACCAGCCCCCAGCTGTCTGCTTTAGCTTGCCTGGTTGCCAAAAATGGGGGGACCCCACACCATTTTTTTAAATTATTTAAATAATTAAAAAAACGGCATGGGGACCCCTCTATTCTTGATAACCAGCCTTGCTAAAACTGACAGCTAAGGGTTGCAGCCTGCAGCTGTCAGTTTTGCCTGGCTGGTTATGAAAAATACTGGGGAACCCACACCATTTTTTTGTAATTATTTATTTAGAGCGCAGGCGCTGGCAGATTAATACTCATGAATACATCAGCTGCGCCTGCTCTCGCAGATAACAGCGTAGGCTGATGGGTGTAGTAGTCCCATCTGTCGACGCCTGTGACCGGAGGTAAACTTTCCGGTCACATTTGCGGGTTCACACTGTCATCTGACAGCATGGGAACCACAGCCCTCTGACCGGTGGTATTAATCTTACCGCCGATCAGAGGCAGTGTTTGCCGGGCTGTCATGCACATGGCAGTGTGGCAAACACCCGATATCAGGGTCCCCCATTTCCACGCTGTCAACTGACATCAGAAGCACAGCGCTCTGACCGGTGGTATTAATCTTACCACCGAGCCGCATAGCAGCGCAAGGAACACCCGATGTTCGGGGTGCCGAACCCGAACAGTAACACGGGCTTCCTGGTGAAATCAGTGTTGGAGATCCCTGCCCGAACAGTGGATGTTCGGTACAGACCCCTAACTTTATTGTTTGGGTTCGACCATCTCTATTCATTACACAAAAAATCCCATCCAGCGCCATCCATAACCTGTCCCTTCTATACATCTCTGATCTAATCTGATACCTCTCCATACTTTCTGGTCCTTTCAAGACCTACTTCTTTGCTCCACTCTTTGTTCCTCACAGAATTATTTCCAAGATTTCTGCAAGGGTTCCCATATACCGTATTTTGCGGACTGTAAGACACACCTCAAATTTTGGGGCGGAAAATAGGAAAAGTTTTTTATTAAAATGGTGGTCCTTCTTATAGTGCCAATTTACAGTAGCTTACCAGGGAAAACAGCGGTGGTGAAGAGGGGTCACAAGAGGCAGGGTGACTACTGCAGGAAGCTGGCGGCGGTTGCAAGAGTGGATGATGCTGAGGTCCCCAGGCTGGCAAGAGGTGGTGTCCCGGTGGTGCGAGGCTGTGGGTCCTGGGCTATCAGAAAATGTTGACAGATGTGGAGGCAACCATAATAATCCCCAAACAGGTGAGAATGATATGCGGGGTCAGCATTAACCATGGGTTCAGAAGAAGATGTATACACATGGTAATATGCCCTTTAATATGTAAAACCTATGTAAGGTAGCATTAGGTCATTAGCATGTACCTGATGCAGGAGAGTCTATGTGCTCTCTGGGCTATGTATAAGAGTGTCGCCCACGGACAAGTAGCTAAAATCTAATGCTGCTTGAGAGATATAGCAAACTCACACATAGAGGTAAGGGCCCAATGCCTACCAAGAGACCCGACGCGCGTTTCGCGTAGGCTTCCTCGGGGGGCGCTCTGTGGTGTGTGTGTTGTGGGACATCATTAAGTACCCACCTCACAGGTTTTCCGTGTTATCCGCAATATATTGTGGCGCATGCCCGGTGACACTCAGCCCCCAGAACCACGTCACATCCGGCCGGATCCCGGCAGCGGCGTGGAAGGAACAATTGTTTCGGTGACTTCATTAGCCCACACCACCACCGTAGGGATACCGGATCTGACGCGGACGGAAGGGCAGAGCACAGCGCATTCGTGGCTTGCGGCGGCCATCGTTGTTAAAGGCAAAGTGTGGGGCAAACTATCTCAAAAGTGAGTATCATGGAAATTGAATTAGGTACCTCGTGTCATCCAAGTTTTCCTTGGAGATATAACACATCGTTATTCAAATCGGAAAAATACAGAAAGGAAATAGAATCCTCATTAATACATTAGTTTAATGAAAATCTCCCATCTACGCAAAGCCCCTTTCTGCTTTGGAACGCCCACAAGGCGGTTATAAGAGGTACTTTACTACAAATATCTTCCAGACATAAAAAACAATCCAGAGAAAAAAAACAGAAGAAATTATACAGAAAATCTAAGAAAAAGAAGACCTGATATCTCTCCCAACCCCCTCTAACATAATTCATTCGGAAATTTTAAAACTCAGAATTGAACTCAAAACTAAACTATTTTCGGAATCTGAAAAAAAGTCATGAAATCGAAATATTATTCTTCCATGAATAAGCCTTCCACCCTAATGGCTAGGAAAATAAAACAAACGAGAATAAAAAAACAGCCTTGATTATGATTAAAAGCCGATGGTACACGCTGTATTCACACAAAAGAGATTGCAGAGGCATTTGCTAAACACTATTGTAATCTCTACAATTTAAAAGAAGATGTTAACACCAAACAACCAAATCAAAACTTAATTAATGCACTTTTATCTTCCATTAAACTTCCTAAACTTATTGAAAATCATAAAAAAAATTCTTGATGCACCATTTACATGTGAAGAGGTATTGATTACTTTAAATAAGCTTAAACAAAAAAGTCACTGGGTCCCGATGGGTTTGTGAATGAATATTATATGACATTTTCAAAAATTTTAGCCCCGCATCGAACAACTCTATTTAACACAGCTTCTATATCTGTATCATTTCCTAAAGAAATGCTAGAAGCTAACATTATACTCATTCCTAAAGCTAAAGGAAATCCCTCATTGGTTACTGGTTATAGACCAATTTCATTAATCAATTGTGACGTTAAAATCTACTCAAAAATTCTGGCAGACAGACTTCAAAAAATACTACCCCATTTAATTCATAGCGACCAAATAGGTTTTATAAGCGGCAGACAGTCGTCAGATGGCACAAGGAGAGCTCTAAACTTGATTTCACTAATGGAGGGTTCACAAATGCCTTCTCTGCTTCTGACTTTGGATGCGGAGAAGGCATTTGATAAGATCCATTGGGACTTTCTTCAGTCAACTATAATAAAATTTGGTTTTACAGAACATATTATTAACACGATTATGGCCTTATATTCCCAACCTACAGCAAAACTTTATGCTAATAACCACTCATCAAACCGATTCAAGCTTTCAAATGGTACACGCCAGGGATGTCCTCTTTCACCCATGCTTTTTGCGCTAGTGATGGAGCCATTGGCGGAACATATTCGTATGAACTCTAAAATCAAAGGTATACCCATTAATTCTCGTCAATATAAGATTTGTCTATTCGCAGACGATATTATTTTATCTCTGTCAGACCCACTAAATTCTATTAGAGAAGTAAACAGCATTTTAGAAGAATTTGCAGATGTGTCATTTTATAAAATAAATTCAGAAAAGTCTAATATCCTTCATTATAATATAGACAACCAACTTCAAGAGCTAATAAAAAATGAATACAGTTATAAATGGCAAAACGAGGAGGTAACATACCTAGGTATATCCGTAGTAAAACCCATTAATAACATTATCGAGGTTAACTTAGGAAATATATATGAAATCATCCAAGAAGATATCAATCATTATAATAAAATAGACTTAACATCCTTACATTTAAAATGGTAACCTTACCTAAAATGTTGTATATATTTAGAACTATCCCTTTAATTATTCAACAAAAATGGTTTAACAAAATACAATCGTTAATAAATAAGTTTGTATGGAACAACAAGAAACCGAGAGTTTCTAAAGCTACTCTAAAGAAAAATGAAAAACGAGGCGGTTTTGGACTCCCTAACATATTTAGCTACTATATAACAAATTTACTTAAACAATCTCAGAACTGGTTAATTAAGAATTTAAATAATAGTTGGGTGGGTATTGGAACCTCTCTTAATAATAACACGTCTCTTAAATTATTATTGATAAAATACATAAAAAATCCTCGTTTGATAATTCCACTATACCCAACTATTAAATCTACTCTGATGGCATGGAAAAATGTAGCTGATTTACATAGGAAACTGAAACCGAACAAATATGACCTTTTGAAAAACACTAACCTTTCTATTTTAGAACTTTTTAATAACTTTTCCATTCCCCACATTTGGAACGATCTAGGTATTACTAAAATAAAACACATAATGGTATAGACTTCATCCCTTTCCAACAAATGAAAACTAAATTTAATCTTCCCGACGAAGAACATTCCATGCTATTACATATAAGAAAAGGGATTGTGGACATGTGCAACACTGAAAACATAACCACAGAGGCAATTTGTATTTTACTCACCAACTTAAACAATAAAGGGATTTGGTCAACACGTAACATTTATGAGCTCTTTAATGAGGATATAGTTATGGTCAAAACAAACAACATAAATAATTGGGAGAAGGACCTTAAACTTACAACTATGATTGAACAATGGAAATACAGTCTTAGTCTTACCTATTCATCTAATCTTTACTCGAACTTACATGAATGCCATTTTAAAATCATTACAAGATGGTATCTAACGCCCAATAAATTATCCAAAGCCTATAAAGATCAATCCCCAATGTGTTGGTGCGGTTGCGGGCTTAAAGGGGATGTGCTTCACATTTTTTTGGAACTGTCCAATTCTAGATAATATGTGGAAAGATATCTCCTTATTGATTCACTCACCAAAAAATGATAATCAGTCACCCAAAACTCGCACTTCTATCTTCAGGCACAGAGTTCATTCCAAAAAAATTGAGACAGCTAATCATACACATTTTCTTAGTTGTCAAAAATTTAATCGCATCTAATTGGAAAACTTCCACTATCCCTTCGATCTCCGAAATTATAAATAAAGTATCCCTACACAATTTATACGAATATATTAATGCCAAAATAAACAATTCTTTACACAAATATTATATGAATTAAATGGAACTTTTGGAATTAACAATTTCCCCCCCAATAGGAATTCTGACACAACTGTTATATATATTGTTTGAATATATTATCTTTGTTAATTATACTACTAGAAACTGTTAATTTTTTTTTTCTCTATATAATTTGAATAAACAATTATTTTAATATGTTATTTTAATTGTTTATTACTCACCTTTGTTTTAAAGTTAGTATTGTCAGACAATGTTATGTAATTAAACTACTGTACTGGATTACTTTGTTTTAAATGAATAAGCTAGATTTCCTTCTTTCCCATGTTCCTTTCTTTTATGTATCATTGTAGTAAATAGTAGTTAGGTTTACGTTTTGTTCACTTTGAAAAATGCAATAAAGATATTAATAAAAAAAAGTGAGTATCATGGAGCAATCTACAGAAAGTAAAATAACAGCAGGGAAACCCTGCAATATATACATTAATAAAGTACCTATTGGCCCAGTAAGAAAACAGTAGGGTCCATAGTACATATATATTAGCCCCATCAGATACAAAAATACATTGACACAGCAAAAAAAGGGATAATTTTTTGATAAACAAATGCTGCATACAAATGTATAAAGGTGATAGACTTCAATAAATGATGACAAATTTCTGCAGGTCCAGAAGCGTAGGCCAGAATTGAATGACACAGAAAGGTGACCCTGCTAAAAAAAACAAAAAAAAAGGAGAAAAACACACATAAGTAAAATCCAAGAATAAGTATGAGGATCCTATAAAAATGAGGTGAAACTAAGTATCTCATTTAGGCCCTGTGGTGACACAGTGCCCAATACAGCGATCCACTGACATTCAAGCTGCGCCAAAATGCGTTTGGAGTCGCCACCCCTTGTTCCGAGGTGCACTCTATCTAAGCCTCTAAATCTGAGGCCATTTGAATTGCAATTATGGCGCAGTTTGAAAAGTCTTGAAACTCTTGCTGCCCCAATGTCCCTGATGTGCTCCCTAGCTCTGACACGGAACTCTCGAGAGGCGAGTCCAACATAGCTAAGGTTACAGGAACAGGTAGCCAAGTATACTACAAATGTAGTACTGTATGAGATGTAACTCATAATTTGGAAAGTTCTGCGACCATCAGCGGATGAAAAAGAAGTTGCCCGCACTATATCTTTTGCAAGAAATACACGACCCACACGGGTAGCAACCCCACCTTTGTCTACTAGCTCCAAAAAGAGTGGGAGGGGTCCCCACATAGTGGCTCTTTACTAAAACATCTTTGAGACTTTTCCCTCGCCTAGCAATCAGGAAGGGGCGATTAGGTAGAATTCGACATAATGTCGGTTCAGTTTGCAGAACGGACCAATGTTTGTTCAAAATCTGGCATACACTACCGTTCAAAAGTTTGGGGTCATTTTTTTTCAATGAAGCTAACATTAAATGAATCAGAAATACAGTCTATACATTGTTAATGTGGTAAATGACTATTCTAGCGGCAAACGTCTTGTTTTTATTGCAATATCTACATAGGTGATTTCCAACAATCACCACTCCAGTGTTTTAATGGTACATTGTGTTTGCTAACTGTGTAAGAAGGTTAATGGATGTTTAGAAAACCCTAGAAAACCCTTGCACAAGCATGTTAGCCCAGCTGAAAACGGTTTGGCTGATTTGAGAAGCTATAAAATTGACCTTCCTTTGAGCTAGTTGAGAATCTGGAGCATTACATTTGTTTGTTCTATGAAACTCTCAAAATAGCCAGAAAAAGAAAACTTTCATGTGAAACTCAACAGTCTATTCTTGTTCTTAGGAATGAACGCTATTCCACGCAAGAAATTGCCAAGAAACTGAAGATTTCCTACAACGGTGTGTACTACTCCCTTCAGAGGAGAGCACAAACAGCCTCTAACCAGAGTAGAAAGAGAAGTGGGAGGCCCCGCTGCACATCTGAGCAACACGACAAGCACTGGCAGCTTCATTAAATACAGTAGTACACGCAAAGCGCCAGTGTCAACGACTACAGTGAAGAGGCGACTCCGGGATGCTGGCCTTCAGGGCAAAGTGGCAAAGAAAAAGCCATATTTGAGACATGCTAATAAAAGGAAAAGATTAATATGGGCAAAAGAACACAGACATTGGACAGAGGAAGATTGGAAAAAAGTTTTATGGACAGACAAATCAAAATTTGAGGTGTTTGGATCACACAGAAGAACATTTGTGAGACGCAGAACAACTGAAAAGATGCTGGAAGAGTGCCTGACGCCATCTGTCAAGCATGGTGGAGGTAATGTGATAGTCTGGGGTTGCTTTGGTGCTGGTAAAGAGGGAGATTTGTACAAGGTAAATGGGATTTTGAATAAGGAAGGCTATCACTCCATTTTGCAATGCCAGGCCATACCCTGTGGACAGCTCTTGATTGGAGCCAATTTCATCCTACAACAGGACAATGACCCAAAGCACACCTCCAAATTATGCATGAACTATTTAGGGAAGAAGCAGGCAGCTGGTATTCTATCTGTAATGGAGTGGCTAGCGCAGTCACCAGATCTCAACCCCAAGTTTGAAAGAGAAAATTATTCTTTCAAATTAAAATCATTATTTCTAACCTTATCAATGTCTGGGCTATATTTTCTAATCATTTTTGCAACTCATTTGATAAATAAAAGTATGAGTTTTCATGGAAAACACAAAATTGTCTGGGTGACCCCAAACTTTATATCCGACTAACAGTTGTTAAAGTGAGAAATAAATCTAATGGGCGGGTACCTCTCAGGTTTTTTCGGCGGTTTGGAAAGGAGTTGGGCACATGGAGTTCTCCTGGCACGAATATAACCCCTCCTGATAGTGTGGTTACTATACCCCCGTTCACGAAAACGATGGCCTAGGTCCCGAGCGTGAGCCTCATAAATCCCATCCGTGGAACAAATACGCTTCATTCTAAGAAACTGTCCCGCTGGTATAGTCCCAAGCGCAGTGCTGGTACCGTTATATAGATGATGTGTTCTTCATATGGCAGGGTCCCAAGTCTGGGCTTCATGATTTCATCACAACACTTAATTGTAACCAACGGAACATTAAACTTACTTACAAATACCATCAACCTCAAATTGATTTTTTGGACATTAAAATCATGGTCCAACCAAATTGGATTTATTGAAACTGACGTATTTCGTAAAGAAACGTCAGTAAACTCGCTTCTTTATGCCATATCGGCACATATTCGTTCCACTATCCAGGCTATACCAGTGGGACAGTTTCTTAGAATAAAGTGTATTTGTTCCACGGATGGGATATTTGAGGCTCAGGCTCGGGACCTAGGCCATCGTTTTTGTGAACGGGGTTATAGTAACCGCACTATCAAGAGGGGTTATATTCGTGCCATGGGGGCCTCCATGGGCCCAACTCCTTTCCAAGCCTCCGAAAAAAAAGTGAGAGGGACCGGTTCATTAGATTTATTTCTCAATTTAACAACTGTTGGTCGGATATACGCCAGATTTTGAACAAACATTGGTCCGTTCTGCAAACTGAACCGACATGTCGAATTCTACCTAATCGCCTCTTGCTGAATGCTAGGCGAGGGAAAAATCTCAAAGATGTGTTAGTAAAGAGCCACTATATGGCAACCTCTCCCACTCTTTTTGTCAAGTAGACAAAGGTGGGGTTGCTACCCGTGTGGGTCGTGTATTTTTTGCAAAAAATATAGTTCGGGCAACTTCTTTTTCATCTGCTGATGATCGCAGGACTTTCCAAATTATGAGTTACATCTCATACAGTACTACATTTGTAGTATACTTGGCTACCTGTTCCTGTAACCTTAGCTATGTGGGACTCAACTCTCGAGAGTTCCGTGTCAGAGCTAGGGAGTATATCAGGGACATTGGGGCAGCAAGAGATGCGGAGGACCTCACAATACTAAAAACCCACGACATTTTGAACTGCGCCATAATTGCAATTCAATTGGCCTCAGATTTAGAGGCATAGATAGAGGGCACCTCGGAACGAGAAGTGGCGACTATAAACACATTTTCGTGCAGCTTGAATGTCGGTGGATCGCTGTATTGGGCACTATGTCACCACAGGGCCTAAATGAGAAACTTAGTTTCACCTCATTTTTATAGGATCCTCATACTTATTCTTGATTTTTAATTCTGTGTGTTTTTCTCTTTTTTTTGTTTTTTAGCAGGGTCACCTTTCTGTGTCATTCAATTCCGGTCTACGCTTCTGGACCGGCAGAAATTTGTCATCATTTATTGAAGTCCATCACCTTTATACATTTGTATGCAGTATTTATCAAAAAATTATCCCTTTTTTGCTGTGTCACTCAAATGTTTCTTTGTATCTGATGGGGCTAATATGTATGTACTGTAGACCCTATTGTTTTCTTACTGGGCCAACGGGTACTTTATTAAAGTATATATTGCAGGGTTTCCCTCCCGCTGTAATTTTACTTCCTGTAGATTGCTCCATGATACTCACTTTTGAGATAATTTGTCCCACACTTTGCCCTTAACAACGATGGCCGCCGCAAGCCTTGCATTCGCTGTGCTCTGCCCTTCCATCCGCGTCAGACCGGGCATCCCTACGGCGGTGGCGTGGGCTAATGACGTCACTGGAACAATTGTTCATTCCACGCCACCAGGATCCGGCCAGATGTGACTCGGTTCTGGGGGCAGTCATCGCGCAAGCGCTGCGATACATTGCGGATAACACGGAACACCTGTGAGGTGGGTACTTAATGGTGTCCCACAACACACACACCACAGAGCTCCCCCGAGGAAGCCTACGCGAAACGAGCGTCGGGGCTCTTGGTAGGCACCGGGCCCTTACCTCTATGGGTGAATTTGCTATATCTCTCATGCAGCATTAGATTTTATCCCTATTTCCGTGGGCGACACTCTTATACACAGCCCAGAGAGCACATGGACTCTCCTGCATCAGTTTCATACTAATGACCTAATGCTACCTTACATAGGTTTTACATATTAAAGGGCATATTACCATGTGTATACATCTTCTTTTGAACCCACGGTTAATGCTTTTCTGGTTGCCTCCATATCTGTCTTATTTGTGCTCACCTTTTGACCCTTCATTTTAAATGTTAGTGTCAATTCTAGGAGTGTGTTCTTTGACCTCTCCCTATTTTATATTTTGCATATCTAATAAAATTGATTTTTATACTGTAATCAATTTTGTGCGTTGCCTTCATGTTTCTTGGGCATAGTTACTCCCATTTATTTTGTAGGTTTGGTTTCATTGGGAGTGCCCCTGTACTATTACGAGTATGGTGTTTGTGTATTATGCCATTATGTTCTGTGTTTTCGAATTCATATCAGAAAATGTCGGCGGTGAGTGGAATCTCCTCTCTGCCTATTGATTTCCCAGTGGTGGGCTTCGGGGAAAAAGTTGCCTCTGGCAGTGCATGCATAGATTGAGATCTCGGCTCCCAAGTTCTCAATCTGCACATACGCCACCCCGGCAGATGGCTTCCTGCAATAGCAACCCTGCCTCGTTTGATCCCGCTACACTGCATCAGCCCCCTTCCCCGGTAAGCTACATTCAAATTATAAGCCACACCACCATTTTCCTCCCAAACTGGGGGGGGGGGGGGGGGGGGGAGTGTGTTTTATAATCTGGTACTATGGTTTTTGCTAACCCAACCAACCAGACTCCGACATTATCAACTTCTACCCACCTCCTTCTCTGTAGATTGATGTTTAGTTCTACTTGTTGTGCCTCATTAAATATTACTAATTGTTACATAGTGTAAATCCTTTTTTGCATTCTGTAATTAAGAGTGCTATAGAACAAATATATTGCTACATAAGGTCATTTCTCTAGCAAGAGTTATAGCTCTCTATAACTATAATGAAGAAATGGACAGATAAAAGTATCTCTAGCCTGGATTAAAGGAACAGTATGGTTAATATACTTAATGCTTATAAAATAATAATTTTCAAGAGCAAAACTGACCTAAAAAACTCTTGGTGGACTCTACTGTGCATTTTTCATTTTACTATTTATACAGAAAATTGCTAACAGCTCTCAGACAACTCTTCACAGTTGTAGCATAAAACGAATAAAGATAAGCTCAAACACAAGCATATATTGCAAACATGTATTAATTATTGATATCAATTTTGAGATTCACATGAATGTATATATAACCCTTTGAAAAAGCTTGACCGTGAAACGTGCATCGGGGTTACAGTAGTGATCTTTTTTTTTTAAGCACTTTCCTATGTCCCAGTCTGGTCTATAATATTCTTTTTTATGCACTTTTGAGCCACTGGATTTTGTACTTTATTTTTCTGGCTTATATGCCTTTCTGCATCATGCAATCATCCTCAGAGCAATTGCAATATTGCACTTTTATATCGCCTATGATGTGATTTCGTTGATTTTTGTCATATGGACTAGTCTGCTTTCTAAAAATGCACATTATGAACATGAAAATGGCTCTTCCATTGTATGAATTCTCTGATGTCTAATAATATGCGATTTCCTGTTAAAACACTCTCCACATTCAGAACATGAATATGGCTTCTCACCTCTATGAGTTCTCTGATGTCTAATAACATGTGATTTACAGTTAAAACATTTTCCACACTCAGAACATGAATATGGCTTATTCCCTGTGTGAGTTCCCTGATGTCTAATAAGATGTGATTTCCTGTAAAAACATTTTCCACACTCAGAACATGAATATGGCTTCTCCCCTGTGTGAGTTCTCTGATGTCTAATAAGAAGTGATTTCCTGTGGAAACATTTTCTACATTCAGAACATGAATATGGCTTCTCTCCTGTGTGAATACTCTCATGTTTAACAAGACTTGATTTGTTGTTAAAACATATCCCACATTCTGGACATGAAAATGGCTTCTCTCCTGTGTGACTTCTCAGATGTATAGTAAGATTTGTTTTGTTGTGAAAACATTTCCCACATTCTGAACATGAAAATGGCTTCTCCCCCGTGTGACTTCTCATATGTATAGTAAGATTTGATTTGCTGCTAAAATATTTCCCACATTCGGAACATAAAAATGGCTTCTCTCCTGTGTGAGTTCTCTGATGTCTTGTAAGATTTGATTTTGTGTTGAAACATTTTCTACATTCAACACATGAATATGGCTTCTCACCTGTGTGACTTCTCTGATGTGCAGCAAGATTTGACTTCTTTGTGAATCTCTTTCCACATTCTGAACACTCCCCTGTGTGAATTCTCATATGTTTAACAAGACTTGATTTTTTGTTAAAACATTTCCCACACTCAGAACATGAATATGGCTTCTCCCCTGTGCAAATTCTCTGATGTGTAGCAAGATGTAATGTAGCAGTATAACTTTTGTCACATTCTGAATATGAAAATTGCCTTTCTACTGTATGAGATGATAGTTCGACATCCCTCCTGTGATGTTTGCTTTGCTTAACATTCTGTGATAAATCAGAAGATAGAAACTGTTGAAAATTATCAAATGACAGATCTTTGCTGGAAAGGGTTGTCTGTAAAGCAGGTATAATGTCATCCTCTTCATATGTATCTTGTGTGATCCCATGATCATCTTCAGCAAAATCTGATGACTTCATATGAGTCTCTGAGTTTCTGATACAGTTTTCTGAAAAAAAAAATATATAATTGTTTTTTTTTATTGATAATATTACTTTATAGTTATATTGATTTATTACCACACCTTTGTGTGAATTTTAGAATATAAATTGAAATACATGTAGGAAAATTCTATTTTTTCATTAAAGTTGCCATACACATTATACGTGGAAAACTTGCCTTACATGTAAGAAATTGTGGCTAACATAAAGAATATTGGTGCAATTTCGGATCTTATGAAGTTTGTAGCTATGTTATTTGCAAACCATGGGTGTTTACCCTTGGTTTTCTAGAGTTCAATAACTCAAGTAATAAAAGTATATTTCATTAAAAAATATTCCCTCAAAATATAATAATTATAATAATATAACAATAGAATCGGTGGGAGGCTGTTCAGCATATCTCCACCAGGGTGGAGTCCAGAGGATAAATACACAGCCTTCTGGCTCATTTAGTGTTGGGTGTGCCTGGAGGTGCTAGCTCCAGAGCTATGTTTTCATAAGAAAAGCTGAACCTTTTGTTGTTTGATCCCCGCAGAAACACGGACTGTGCCATATGTTATGTTTCTGTTTTCCCGTTAAGCCATAAAGGCCGTGTTTGTTTTGCTAACACTGCGCTGTTTTATGCAGTACCTTTTAATAAACAAGGGAAGATTTAAAGAGACAGTGTTCTGGTGTGTACCTCTATATGCAGCCGAGCGAGTTGATTTACATTATAAAAGCCATAACGTTTTTATTTCTGCTTTTATAGCCATATGAGGTATTGTTTTTTATTACTGGACAAATTATAGTTTTGAATAACAATATTTAGGTGGAAAAAAACACATGGTCATGGTAATTTGGTAATTTGGGGTTTTGTAAGTGGTGAAAAAAATGTAATTTTTTGGGTTTCATATGGGGTTCAGTAAAAGTGACTAGAACACAGGATTTTTCAATTATGACACTACCAAACTTGTACACTGTTATATACAGTTGAAACCAGAGTTTTACATACACTATATAAAATATCTGACATGAATAAACCTTTCCCATTTCAGGTTAATTAGGATTACCATAATGTTTAATATTTGCCATAATGAGAGAGAGAATGTTTTAAGGCATTTTTATTACTTACTGCAAAGTCAAAAGTTTACATACACTAAGATTACTATGCCTTTAAACAATTCTGGACTGCCCATATGACGATGTCATGTGTTTGGCTTCTGATTTTTTGGCAACATCTGAGTTAATTAGAGACACCTGTGGATGTATTTTAATGCACACCTGAAACACACTGCTTCTTTGTATAGCATAATGGAAATGTCTAAAGAAATCAGCCACGATATCAGGAAGAGAATTGTGGACTTGCACAAGTCTGTGTCATCCTTGGGTACAATTTCAAGATACCTGAAGGTGCCTCGTTCATCTGTACAAACAATTATACGCAAGTACAAACAAGATGGAAATGTCCAGCCATCATACCGCTCAGGAAGGAGACGGGTTCTGTGTTCCAGAGATGAACGTGCTTTGGTCCGACATGTGCATATCAACCCAAGGACAAAAGCAAAAGACCTTGTGAAGATGATGGTGCAAGCTGGTAAGATTGTGTCAATATCCACAGTGAAACGAGTACTGTATCAACATGGGATGAAAGGTCACTCTGCCAGGAAGAAGGCACTACTCCAAAAGAAACATAAAAAAGACAGATTAATGTTTGCAAATGCACACAGGAACAAAGACCTTCATTTTTGGAGACACGTTCTGTGGTCTGATGAAACTAAAATTGAACTTTTTGGGCATCGTTATGTTTGGAGGAAAAAGGGAGAAGCTTTGAAGCCTAAGAACATCATCCCAACTGTGAAACACGTGGGTAGCAGCATCATGTTGTGGGGTTGTTTTGCTGCAGGAGGGACTGGTGTACTTCACAAAATAGATGGCATCATGAGAACAGAAGATTATGTGCCAATACTAAAGCAACATCTCAAGACATCAGCCAGCAAGTTAAAGCTTGGATGGAAACGGGTCTTCCAAATGGACCCGAAGCATACTGTCAAAATGGTAACAAAGTGGCTTAAGGATAACAAAGTCAATGTTTTGGAGTGCCCATTACAAAACCCTGATCTTAATCCTATTGAAAATTTATGGGCAAAGCTGAAAAAGCAGGTGCGAGCAAGGCGACGTACAAACCTGGATCAGTTACACCAGTTTTGTCATGAGGAATGGACCCAAATTCTGACCAACTATTGTGAGAAGCTTGTGGAAGGATAACCCAAATGTTTGACCCAAGTCATTCAGTTTATGGGCAATGGTACCAAATACTAATGAAATGTATGTAAATTTTTGACTTTGCAGTAAGTAATAAAGATGCCTTAAAACATTATCTCTCTCATTATTCTGCCATTTGGCAAATGTTAAAAATTATGGTAATCCTTATTGACCTAAAATGGGAAAGATTTATTCTGATTTCATGTCATATATTGAGAAAAACATGCATATGTGTCTTTTTACATTGTGTATGTAAACTTCTGGTTTCAACTGTATATACATTTATTATTTTTTATGGCTGAAAATAATTGTGAACTTTGTAAAAAATATAAAATAAATTAAATTCTGGTTAGTGCGATCCATAACTTTTTATTTTTCTGTCAATGGGATATATACAACCTTTTGATCTCGGGGTGGAGTGGGGCGAAAACAGGGCACTCAAAAACATCAGTTCTGTAGTTCCAATTTTTTTTTAATCTCATTTACCATATGCGGTAATTAATTTTACATGTTGACAGATGGGATAATTACAGGCATGGCGATAGCAGATATAATTTGAATTTTCTTTTTTTCATATTCTCATAAACTTTAATTACTTTCAATTTTTTTGTGAAGGTGGAGATGAAGAAATGACAATGGATGCATAAACAGACTAGGAATGGAAAAGAGCACAGTAAGCCATCACTGACCGATCTGATGTTATATTCATTAACCTCTTCATGACATTTGATGTACCTATACGTCATGGTTGAGAAGGGGTTCATCATGGAACTGTGCCCGCACGATCGCTGTCGGGAGCTCTGCGTAAGTGAAAACTGAGACCCAGCTGTTTCTGCACCGCCCCAGGCTGCTTAATCCCCTAACTGCCATGATCAACAGGAATTGCAGCATTTAGGAGGCTCTGAGAGAGAGGAGGCTCCCGTCCAATCAGCACCCCAGCGATGTAATCGCGGGCAGCCGATCGTTGCCATTGCAGCACGAGGTCATCATCACGGCCTCCAGGTCTACCAATTGCGGTATGACTCTTAGACCATGCCAGGAGTATTGTCACGGGTTTATCGCGGCAGAGAGGAGCCTGAAGACAGCAGCATCTGATTCCTCCCACTCCTTCACTTACTAGAAGCCTTTCACCTTCATATTTAATGATGCAAGTTTCTTTCAGAAGTGCAGGGGTTAATCTCTGTTGTGAGCTCATGGAAGCTTACCTGCATTAACGCTCTCAGCTGTCCAGTGTTAGCCACTCCCGCTTCTATATATTCTGGGCTTTGGCTAGGAGTCATTGCGAGAGCTAGCTTATGCTGCATGGTTCTAGGAGTGTTGTTGTTTGAGAAGGCGTTTGGAGGATTTAAGCTAAGACTGTTGAGTGGTTTAGGTTGTGTGTAATCCTCTTCTTCTCCTATTTAGTTTTTTCCCCCATCCTCCACTCCCGGTGTTTACCTTGATTGTTTGTGTGCATATATTTGTACCATTGATATTTTCCTTTAGTCTTGTTTGTATTACCTTGTTAGTCAGGTTAGTGTACTGCAATGCACTTCTACTCCCCTCTTCCCTGGGTAGGGGAAGGGAACAGACTGAGGGCAGATTGAGGACCTCAGGCAAGGTACGTGGCCCCGGCGTCTTCACCTTCAGAAGTAATCCGGGGAATAGGACCGGCTAGGGCGCCACTAGCGTTAGGAACAGGGAAGGAGCCCCTGGCCCCGGGATACCCAACAACAGAGTAGTGGCAAGTATGCTCTAAAAGGTATTGCAATGCTTTATAAAAGTGTTCAGAGTAATGTACATTAACGTCCCATGGAAGGACAAAGTAAAAAAAATAAAGCTGTTTTTTGTTTATCTGCCTCTCTAAAATCGGAACAGAAAGCAATCAAAAAATGTCATGTACCCAAAAAGGGCACCAATAAAACAGTGATCCAACTAAAACCAAGCCCTCACATGACTGTCGGCAAAAATATAGAAAAATTATAGCTCTCAAAATATGGCAATTGTAGAAAAAAAATTAAAATCCAGAGAGGGACATATCACCCTCACACTGAACATATAGGATTAATTATAACTGGGGAACTAAGAAATTACATTCATTTCAACCTCCAATGAAGTAGGACTTTACATTGAACATATGGGATTAATTATAACTGGAAAAGCGAGAAACTAATAACTGGGGAAGCGAGAGAGAGTTGACATTTCAACTTC
This sequence comes from Phyllobates terribilis, assembly GCF_046119375.1. Taxonomy (NCBI): domain Eukaryota; kingdom Metazoa; phylum Chordata; class Amphibia; order Anura; family Dendrobatidae; genus Phyllobates; species Phyllobates terribilis. Next base: position 47,665,145 of record NW_027362765.1, read on the forward strand.
CATAGAAGTAGGGACCTCTTGCAGTGACCAGGTAATTACAACAGGAGATCTGCTCTGGGAATCAGCCACCAAGACCGGGATTCATTTATGCAGAGGCGGAAAAAAACACTACTGAGGCAAGAGCTTTCTCTGTTCAAAGGGAATATCGGGATTTGCATCAATCCGATATTTATGGGAGATATATTTTCTGTATCATAGTGGAGGGACGAACATAACACATTCACTCACATCACCGTAAGGCCATTATAACCCCCCCCCCCCCCCAAGTTAATATCGGACAGATGGAGGAGGAAATCCAAGCCATGTTTCATCTCTATAGAAAGGTAAAATCGCAATAGGAAACATGACGATATCTACCGCTTGGAAACTCCAGGGGCGAAGACATCCTGAAAGTTTGGGATCTCAAACTTTTAAAAGACCTAGCACATCCCACAACCAGCGCCCATATGAGCTCACCAAGGGGAAGGTATGTGGGCCTAATCTTGATCTAATAAAAAGCAGAATTTGGGTTTTTCTATTTTGTCAGCCCTGGAAGGTACTGTGACGCTGAGTCACCACTCACGGGCAAGCTGTGAGACAGGGTAGTTAAAAGGTCCAAGGTCAGATACCAGGAGGGCTCGTAGTACAGAGGGGTACGTCAAAGGCGTGGTCAGGAAACAGTCCAGGGTCAAATACCAGGAGGGTATGTCAAAACCAGAGGATACAACAAACGGATAGTCAGAGGTCAAATCCGGGGTCAGATGCCAGGAGGGTACGTCAAAAGCAGAAAGGGGAATCCACAAGAATAGTCACAACAAATCCTAGGTCCGGCAACAGGGTCAGAGGAAAGAGACACAGAGCTAAGCAAACACATCCAGCTAAGCAGAGCTAAAACTGACACTGGCTACTAACAGCTAGCCAGCTAAAGCAATTGCACATGACTAAGGATGAGAGACCCCTAGGGGGAATGCCCACAGACTAAACCAGACAGAACAGAAGGACTCTCAATCAAAATGCTGACAGCCTAGTACGCCCCAGGATCAGATTGAATGACTGGACTGTCACTCACAAAACAAACAGTCCAGCACACTCCAGATTCCATAGGGCGGCAGAGCTGTCACTGACAGCATCACTAGGGCACAGTCAGTTATGAAACCGTGACTGGTAAAGCTGGCAGTAGTTCTGTCTGTTTTCCTAAGGAGTACCTTCCTCCGCTATGGCTAAGCTCTAAGCCATTTCCTTGACACAGGTTTAGTCATTTTCTTGTGTTATCCCTTTAATCTCATGTAATTGTATATACCATATTGTTTTGTTCCCATTTTGTATCATCTTTGTATATTTTTTTTATAAACACTGCCTACCTTTCTGGATTAAATATAGAAAGATTAATATCTCTGTTCCTCATGCTCTGTAAACCACACCCTTGAAGCCATATGCTCCTGTAACGGGTGTTCAATCGGCCAGTATAAACCATTGGTGGTGGCAGCTAGTAGTTCCTTTTTGTTATTGTGGAGCTGGCAGTGACCGTACCAAGGTACACACCACATACATAGAATATTAAAATATATATATATATATACATACACATACATTATATATATATATACAGTACGGACCAAAAATTTGGACACACCTTCTCATTTTAAGATTGTTCTGTATTTTCTTGACTATGGAAATTGTACATTCACACTGAAGGCATCAAAACTAGGAATTAACACATGTGGAATTATATACTTAACAAAAAAGTGTGAAACTACTGAAAATATGTCTTATATTCTAGGTTCTTCAAAGTAGCCACCTTTTGCTTTGATGACTGCTTTGCACACTCTTGGCATTCTCTTGATAAGCTTCAAGAGATAGTCACCGGAAATGGTCTTCCAACAATCTTGAAGGAGTTCCCAGAGATGCTTAGCACTTGTTGGCCCTTTTGCCTTCACTCTGCGGTCCAGCTCACCCCAAACAATCTCGATTGGGTTCAGGTCTGGTGATTGTGGAGGCCAGGTCATCTGGCATAGCACCCCATCACTCTCCTTCTTGGTCAAATAGCCCTTACACAGCCTGGAGTCATTGTCCTGTTGAAAAATAAATGATGGTCCAACTAAACGCAAACCAGATGGAATAGCATGCCGCTGCAAGATGCTGTGTTAGCCATGCTGGTTCAGTATGCCTTCAATTTTGAATAAATGCCCAACATTGTCACCAGCAAAGCACCCCTACACCATCACACCTCCTCCTCCATGCTTCACGGTGGGAACCAGGCATGTAGAGTCCATCCGTTCATCTTTTATGCGTCATACAAAGACACGGTGGTTGGAACCAAAGATCTCAAATTTGGACTCATCAGACCAAAGCACAGATTTCCACTGGTCTAATGTCCATTTCTTGTGTTCTTTAGCCCAAACAAGTCTCTTATGCTTGTTGCCCGTCCTTAGCAGTGGTTTCCTAGCAGCTATTTTACCATGAAGGCCTGCTGCACAAAGTCTCCTCTTAACAGTTGTTGAAGAGATGTGTCGGCTGCTAGAACACTGTGTGTCATTGACCTAGTCTCTAATCTGAGCTGCTGTTAACCTGTGATTTCTGTGGCTGGTGACTCGGATAAACTTATCCTCAGAAGCAGAGGTGACTCTTGGTCTTCCTTTCCTGGGGCGGTCCTCATGTGAGCCAGTTTCTTTGTACCGCTTGATGGTTTTTGCAATTGCACTTGGGGACACTTTCAAAGTTTTCCCAATTTTTCGCACGGCCTGACCTTCATTTCTTAAAGTAATGATGGCCACTCGTTTTTCTTTACTTAGCTGCTTTTTTCTTGCCATAATACAAATTCTAACAGTCTATTCAGTAGGACTATCAGCTGTGTATCCACCAGACTTCTGCACAACACAACTGATGGTCCCAACCCCATTTATAAAGCAAGAAATCCCACTTATTAAACCTGACAGGGCACACCTGTGAAGTGAAAATCATTTCCGGTGACTACATCTTGAAGCTCATCAAGAGAATGCCAAGAGTGTGCAAAGCAGTCATCAAAGCAAAAGGTGCCTACTTTGAAGAACCTAGAATATAAGACATATTTTCAGTTGTTTCACACATTTTTGTTAAGTATATAATTCCACATGTGTTATTTCATAGTTTTGATGCCTTCAGTGTGAATGTACAATTTTCATAGTCAAGAAAATACAGAAAAATCTTTAAATGAGAAGGTGTGTCCAAACTTTTGGTCTGTACTGTATATATATATATATATACACATATATATATACACACACACACACACACACACATACAGTTGTGCTCAAAAGTTTACATACCCCGCCAGAATTTTTGCTTTCTTGGCCTTGTTTCAGAGACTATGAATGATAACAAAAAAATGTTTTCTGCACTCATGGTTATTGGTTGGGTGAGGCCATTTATTGTCAATCTACTGTGTTTTCTCTTTTTAAATCTTAATGACAACCAAAAACATCCAAATGACCCTGATCAAAAGTTCACATACCCTGGTGATTTTGGCCTGATAGGATGCTCAGAATTTGACACAAATGGGATTGAATGGCTGCTAAAGGTAACATCCTCACCTGTGACCTGTTTGCTTGTGTGTGTGTGCATAAAAGCTGAGTGAGTTTCTGGGATCCAGACAGACTCTTGCATCTTTCATCCAGCCACTGACGTTTCTGGATTGTGAGTCATGTGGCTCTGCATACATGACATTTGGTCCACCATGTATCCCAGCCAATTTTGAGTTCCAAAAGTCAAATGTTGCTCCTTCCCTTCCGAACCCTGCCGTGCACTCAAACAATAGTTTTTCACCACATATGGGGTATCGGTGTACTCAGAAGAAATTGCACAACAAATTGTACTGTCCATTTTCCAGTTCTCTTGTGAAAAAGCAAAATTTAGGGTTAAAGCAACATTTTTGTGGGAAAAAGTAAAATTTTAATTTTTTTCCTTCCATGTTGCTTTAATTCCTATGAAGCACCTGAAGGGTTAATACACTTCTTGAATATGTTTTTGAGCACAATGAGGGGTGCAGTTTTTAGAATGGTGTCACTTTTGGGTATTTCTGTCATATTGACCCCTCAAATCACATCAAATGTGACATAGTCCCTAAAAAATTGGTTTTGTAAATTATGCTGGAAAAATTAGAAATTGCTGATCAACTTTTAACCCTTTTAACTTGCTAACAAAAATAAATTATGTTTTAAAAATGATGCTGATGTGAAGTAGACATGTGGTAAATGATATTTATTATCTATTTTGTGTGATACAATTATATGGTTTAAGGACATAAAAATTCAAAGTTTGAAATATGGCTAAAATTTTTAAAATGGTCGCCAAAATTCCAATGTTTTCACAAATTAGCGCAAAAAAATTCAACCTAAATTTACCACTAACAAGTACAATGTATCATGAAAAAAAAATCTCACAATCACTGCAAAACGTTGAAAAGTGACACTGGTCAGAATTATAAATTTTGGCCTTTTCAGAAAGGTAAAAACAGGTTCGGGAGTAAAAGAGGTTGTCCACTACCTTGACTCACTGATTTCGCCAAAAATGTCTAAGGATAATGCCCCTTAAAGAGGTTATTCGGTCAAAAGTGATAAGTCTGCAGTCATTGTGAGCCTGCAGACTTATGAATCCCCCCAGAACAGACACTGTGCGCTGCAGGGATTTGCCGGTATGAGATTCGGGACCGGAGGCTATGTATACGTTAAACATACCCCCAGCCATTCAGCTCCACCTCTCTCCATTCACTTGTATGGAGCGAGGCCACGTCCGGTCTAGTGATGTGGACGGCCAGTGGGCGCGTCGACTAGAAGGTGCGGCCTCGCTCAATACAAGTGTATGGAGAGAGAGGCCAAGCCCACTGGCGGGGGTATTTATAACACATACATATCCTCCGTTACTGGGTGAATCCCCGCAGCGCTCAGTGCCTATGCTGGGAGGATTCATAAGTCTGCAGTCAAACAGAGTGACTGCAGATTTATCACTTTTGACCGGACAACCCTTTTAAGATCCCTATATACCTTTTCTGACAATTTTCATGTTTTGTGTTTTGTTTCTTTACACCTTTCTGCTTCACTTTCTGTGTCCTGGCTCCAACTCTGCTCTCACAGCCATCACTTCCAGTTCAGATTCCCCTGCTCCCTTCTGACTACATTTCCCATCAGCCCTCATGTTGGGCTGCAAACCAGCAGTGAGCACACCCTCTATCATTCCACCTTATCCTCTCCCACTCCTCCCCAGCTTCACACTAGTGATGGGTAGTCCGGATCTTTATGGTGATATAGATTTCTTTACTCCATTCATGAACATGATCCAGCTCTTTTAGAACCCAAATGGATCCATATTAGATATTGGTGAACACATATTTAAAATAAAATCGCAGCAGCTGAAACATCCCACCTGCAGTCAGCCAATGAAGGTCTGGAATCCATGGATGTCACCAATTGCTGAGTTTCCTCCGTTCTGATGCTTTGCTAGGCCTTTACTGCACCTGACTTCAGTTGTTGCTTGTTTGTGGGTCTTTCTGCCTTAAGTTTTGTCTTAAAACGTGAAATGCAGCTCGATCGGGTTGAGATCTGGTGCTTGACTTGGTCATTGCAGAATATTCTACTTCTTTGCTTTCACATGATGCTTTGATTCATTGTCCATCTGTACTGTGAAGCGCCATCCAATCAACCTTGCGGCATTTGGTTGAGTCTGAGCATAAAGTATCGCCCTGATCACTGCAGAAATCATCCGGCTGCTTCTGTCTTCAGTCACATCATCAATAAACACTAGTGGCCCAGCGTCATTGGAAGCCATGCATGCCCGTGCCATTACACAGTCACCACGTGTTACCATGTGAATCATGAGCCGTTCCAAGACTTCTCCATACTTTCTTCTTCCCATCATTCTGGTACAGGTTGATTTTCGTTTCATCTGACCAAAGAATGCTTTCCCAGAACTGAGCTGGCTTCTTTACTTTTTTTTTTTTGCAAAGTCAATTCTGGCTTTTCTATTTTTAAGGCTGGTTAACCCCTTAACAACCTTGGCCGTATAGGTGCGTCCAAGGTCATGTCTCTGCATTTGATGCGTGCTCTGGCGCTGAGCCCGCACCTTTACCTGCACATGATAGCTGATCTGGCCAGCTGTCATGTGCATCTAACAGGCGCGAATGGTTCCGAGATCCACCCGTGACTGTTAACAAGTTAATGCTGCTTTCAATCTCTGACAGCGGCATTTAATACGCTACAAGCGGAAGCGCTTCACAAGACCCATCCATCAGCGCCAATTTCACGTGATCGCAGGGTGCTGACGGGTTGCCATGACAGCTGGGGGTCTGCAGAAGAACCCAGTGTCTGTCATTGTAAATCTCCTATGAATGCCAACCCATTGCCGGTGTTCATAGGAGATCATAATTTATGTTACACATGGCAGGGCTGAAGCACTATGTATAGCACAGGCGATCAGAAGGTCACAGCTTCAAGTCACCTAAGGGAGCTATTGAAGCAAGTAAAAAAAATTAAAAAAATCACCCCCCTTTTGCCCCATTCAAAATAAACATTAAAAAAAAATAGACATATTTGGTAATCGCTGAGTTCAGGAATGTCAGATCTATAAAAGTATAAACTAAATTAATCAGATCGGTAAGCGCTGTAACGAGAAAAAAAATGAAAACCCCAGAATTAGGGTTTTTTTGCTGCCGCAACATTGCAGTGAAATGCAATAACAGGCGATCCCCTGGTCAATTTTAGCATTTAATGAACATAGTAAATAAAAAACCCAAAAAAAACTATTGTGGAATTGATAGGAAATTCAATGTATATATTAATCTAAACCCCTTTCAATCCATATATACCTCATCCCTTTAACACTCCTGTAAGGACCAATTTAGTAAAATATGCTGCTCAAGCAACTAGATCATAACAAGATTAATAAATAATCACTAAGCAAAGATGCAAAGTTTACCCAAGCCACTGTGGTATTTGCGGGGGCTGCTTATCTTAGTCAAAATGCCCTTTTAGGTCAGTTTGATCTAGGGTAAGCATATTGACCAACAAAATAGGTACATTGCATCAAGTAATTATATAAGTACATAGGTAAGCATTTTTATATAACTGCCTGATTAGTCATGATTGGTTGTTAGTGGTTTGTAAAATGATTGGTTATGTTATAATGTCCCTCCTACTTTGAACAACCCATTGTAATTTACTATAAGAATTGAGCCCCGATACAATGGAGGCAATTCTGTTCTAACATTGATCAGAGCTCTTGTGGCTACAATAAAACTTTCTTTAATCTTTAGAGAAAGTGTGTGACCTCATCCTTTGGGAGACTGAGAAGTTATTCTGTATCAGAATTGCACTTTTTTTTGCAGTTTCACCGCACTTGGAATTTTTTCCCCGTTTTCCAGTACACTATATGGTAAAAGCAATAGTGTCATTCAAAACTACAACTAGTCCCGCGAAAAACAAGCCCTCATATGGCTATATTCACAGAAAAATAAAAAAAATTATGGATCTGCGAAGAAGGGGAGAAAAAAATGAAAGCGCAAAAATTCCAAGGTGGTGAAGGGGTTAATAGTTGGCACGTTGTCGTGAACCCTCTGTATTTGCTCTCAGGACATCTTCTCTTCATGGTAGACTTAGATACTGAAACACCTACTATACCTCCTGGAAAGTGTTCGTCACTTGTAGAATGTTGTGAAGGCGTTTTCTTCACCATGGAAAGGATTCTGTGATCATCCACCACTGTTGTCCTACATGGACGTCCAGGCCTTTTTGAGTTCCCAAGCTCACCAGTTCTTTTTTTTGCAAAATGTACCAAGCTAATGATCTGGCCTCTCCTAACATTTCTGCTATCTCTGATGGATTTCTTATTTTTTTTTCAGCCTATTGATGGTCTGTTTCTCTTCCATTGATTGCTCTTTTGACCGCATGCTGTGGGTTCACAGCAACAGGTTCAAAACGCAAATGCCACACCTGGAATCAGCTCCAGACCTTTTACCTGCTTAATTGATGATGGATTAATGACGGAAAAGCCCATGCAGCCCATTAAAGAGCTTTTGAGATAATTGTCCAACTAATTTTCCCTGGGAAAAAAGGCAGCTACTTTACAGAGCTGTAATTCCTAAACCATTACTCCATTTAAGAGGTGAATACTCTCAAATTAAAGTTGAGAGTCTGCACTTTAGCCCATATTGATTATGTAACTATATCTTAAATATGTAACTATATCTTAAATATGGTTCACAGCCATATTTGTCATTGGCTGTAAGCCATAATCATCAACATTAACAGAAATAAACATTTGAAATAGATCACTCTGTTTGTAATGACTCTATATAATATATGAGTTTCACTTTTTGCATTGAAGAACTGAAATAAATTAACTTTTTGATGATATTCTAATTTTGTGAGATGCACCTGTATATATACATACTGCTCTGGCAAAAATTAAGAGACCAAAGCAAAATTTTCATTTTCTCAGATTTTTCTCTTTATAGGTACAGTGCCTACAAGTAGTATTCAACCCCCTGCAGATTTAGCTGGTTTGATAAGATGCAAATAAGTTAGAGCCTTCAAACTGCAAACGAGAGTAGGTTTTATGAACAGAAACATAAATCTTACAAACCAAAAAGTTATGTTGCTCAGTTGAATTTTATTAAATTTTAAACATAAAAGTGTGGGTCAATTATTATACAACCCCTATGTTTAATATTTTGTGGAATAACCCTTGTTTGCAATTACAGCTAATAATCGTCTTTTATAAGACCTGATCAGGCCGGCACAGGTCTGTGGAGTTATCTTGGCCCACTCCTCCATGCAGATCTTCTCCAAGTTATCTAGGTTCTTTGGGTGTCTCATGTGGACTTTATTCTTGAGCTCCTTCCACAAGTTTTCAATTGGGTTAAGGTCAGGAGACTGACTAGGCCACTCCAACACCTTGACTTTTTCCCTCTTGAACCAGGCCTTGGTTTTCTTGGCTGTGTGCTTTGGGTCGTTGTCTTGTTGGAAGATGAAATTAGGACCAATCTTAAGATCCTTGATGGAGGAGCGGAGGTTCTTGGCCAAAATCTCCAGGTAGGCCGTGCTATCCATCTTCCCATGGATGCGGACCAGATGGCCAGGCCCCTTGGCTGAGAAACAGCCCCACAGCATGATGCTGCCACCACCATGCTTGACTGTAGGGATGGTATTCTTGGGGTCGTATGCAGTGCCATCCAGTCTCCAAACGTCACGTGTGTGGTTGGCACCAAAGATCTCGATCTTGGTCTCATCAGACCATAGAACCTTGAACCAGTCTGTCTCAGAGTCCTCCAAGTGATCATGAGCAAACTGTACACGAGCCTTGACATGACGCTTTGAAAGTAAAGGTACCATACAGGCTCGTCTGGAACGGAGACCATTGTGGTGGAGTACGTTACTTATGGTATTGACTGAAACCAATGTCCCCACTGCCATGAGATCTTCTCGGAGCTCCTTCCTTGTTGTCCTTGGGTTAGCCTTGACTCTTCGGACAAGCCTGGCCTCGGCACGGGAGGACACTTTCAAAGGCTGTCCAGGCTGTGGAAGGCTAACAGTAGTTCCATAAGCCTTCCACTTATGGATGATGCTCCCAACAGTGGAGACAGGTAGGCCCAACTCCTTGGAAAGGGTTTTGTACCCCTTGCCAGCCTTGTGACCCTCCACGATCTGGTCTCTGATGGCCTTGGAATGCTCCTTTGTCTTTCCCATGTTGACCATGTCTGAGTGCTGTTCACAAGTTTGGGGAGGGTCTTAAATAGTCAGAAAAGGCTGGCAAAAGAGATCTTTAATCCACACATGTGAAGCTCATTATTCTTGGTGCCTGAACTACTTCTTAATACTTTAGGGGGACCAAACAGAATTCTTGTGGTTTGAGGGGTTGAATAATAAATGACACTCTGAATTAACTTTTAACATTTTTTTTTTAAAAAAATAAATAAATAAACAAAAACAAAATTTGCTGCAGTGCATTTCCCACTTCCAGGCTGATCTACAGTACAAATGTCACAATGCCAAGTTAATTCCGCATGTGTCAACCAGCTAAATCTGCAGGGGATTGAATACTACTTGTAGGCACTGTATATTTTTCAGTAAAATGTACATTGTTGTTTTATTCTATAAACTACTGACAACATGTCTCCGAAATTCAAAGCTAAAAATTTTGTATTTATTTGCAGCAAATGAGAAATTGTCAAAATAATAAAAAAGAAACAGTGCTTTCAGACCTCAAATAATGCAAAGAAAACCAGTTCTTATTCATTTAGAGACAACAATACTCATGTTTTAACTCAGGATGAGTTCAGAAATCAATATTTGGTGGAATAACCATGATTTTTAATCACAGCTTTCATGCGTCTTGGCATGCTTTCCACCAATCTATCACACTGCTTTTGGGTGACCTTATGCCACTCCAGGCACAAAAATATAAGCAGTTCTTCTTTGTTTGATGGCTTGTGACTATCCATCTTCCTCTTGATTACATTCCAGAGGTTTTCAATGGGATTCAGGTCTGGAGATTGGGCTGGCCATGACATTGCCTTGATGTGGTGCTCCTTCATCCACACATTGATTGACCTAGCTGTGTGGCATGGGGCATTGTCCTGCTGGAAAAAACACTCCTCAGAGTTGGGGAACATTGCCTGAGCAGAAGGAAGCAAGTGTTTTTCAAGGATAACCTTGTATGCGGCTTGATTCATACGTCCTTCGCAAAGATTAGCCTGCCCGATTCCAGCCTTGCCGAAGCATCCCCAGATCATCACCCATCCTCAACCAAATTTCACAATGGGTGCAAGACACTGTGGCTTGTATGCCTCTCCAGGTCTCCGTCTAACCATTAGACGACCAGGTGTTGGGCAAAGCTGAAAATTAGACTCATCAGAGAAGATTACCTTACTCCAGTACTCTATGGTCCAATCCTTATAGTCTTTGGCAAACTTCAGCCTGGCTCTCCTTTGCTTCTCATTGATGAAAGGCTTTTTTCTATCTTTACATGACTTGAGGCCTGCCTCTAGGAGCCTGTTACGAACTGTTCTTGCCGTGCACTTCACCCCAGCTGCCATTTGACATTCCGTTTGTAGGTCACTTGATGTCATCCTGTGGGTGCTGAGTGACATTCGAATAAGATGAAAGGTCATCCAGGTCAGTGGAGAGTCGCTTTCGCCCTCAGCTGCTCTGTAGCTTTGTTGTCCCCAATGTCTGCTGCTTGACCCCGTTGTAATGGACTGCCATCTTCGAAATTTTAAGGATGCAGGCAACATGAAGCTCACTGTATCCATCTGCTAGTAAAACCAGAATTGAGCCCTTCTTTTCCTGACTCAGGACTTTTCTTTTCAACTCCTTTGGCATGGTTAAAAGTTATTTTTTCATTCAAATTACTTTTGGACTATTCCTGCCACTTGTTTTGCCATCCAGCTTGTCCTATTGCAAGAGGATTGTGAAGACCACAGCAGTGTTTTTTATACTTTCCCTGGTTACATAAGATTTGGTTCAGGTGATCACCTAATCAGAAGCACATTAAGTAGAATGAGGTGGACTTTGGTTGGAATTCAACTGACACTGGAATGGAATGGCTGTCAGACATGAAGAGATGGTGATTTTTAGAAAACTGTGCAGTGGTCTCTTAATTTTTGCCAGAGCTGTATATATGTATTATACATAAATAAAGATAACAAAAGTAAACAAAATAAGCAGTTTTTAAATAAAGGTTTTTATTATTAAGAGAAAAAGTAATTGCCCCCCCCCCCCCCTTCCACTTAAAACATAAATTAACTGTGGTTTATCATATCTTTGGGAACCGGTGTTCAATTTACCTAGCCACACACAGGCCTCATTACTGCCACACCTGTTCTCAATCAAGAAATTACTTAAATAGGACCTGCCTGACAAAATGAAGTAGACCAAAAGAACCTCAAAATCTAGACATCATGCTGCAATCCAAAGAAATTAAAGAACAAATGAGAAACAAAGTAATTGAGATCTATCAGTCTGGAAAAGGTTATAAAGCCATTTCTAAAGCATTGGGACTCAGAGAACCACAGTGAGAAGCCATTATCCACTAATAATGAAAACATGGAACAGTGATGAACCTTCCCTGGAGGGGTGGGCTGACCAAATTTACCCTAAGAGCGCAGCAACGACTCATCCAAGAGGTCACAAAAGGACCCAGAACAACATCGAAAGAACTCAAGGCCTCACTTAAGGTCAGTGTTCATGACTCCACCATAAGAAAGAGACTCCACCATAAGAAACAGTTCCAAAACAATAACCACTGCTGAGCAAGAATAACTTAAAAGGCTTGTCTCAGTTTTGCCAGAAAACATCTTGATGATCACCAAGACTTTTGGGAGAACTGTGGACTGAAGAGACAAAAGTTGAACTTTTTGGAAAATGTATGTCCCATTACATCTGCCATAGAAGTAACACAGCTTTTCAGAAAAGGAACATCATACCAACAGTAAAATATGGTGATGGTAGTGTGATGGTATTGGGCTGTTCAGCTGCTTCAGGACCTTGAAGACTTGCTGTGGTAAATGGAACCACGAATTCTGCTGTGTACCAAAAAATCCTGAAGGAGAATGTGCGGCCATCTGTTTGTGACCTCAAGTTGAAGCGTACTTGTGTTATGCAGCAGGACAATGATCCAAAACACATCAGCAAGTCCACTTCTGAATGGCTTAAGAAAAACAAAATTAAGACTTTTTTTTAGCTTAGTAAAAGTCCTGACCTTAATCCGATTGAGATGCTGTGGCATGACCTTAAAAAGGCGGAAACCATCCAATGTGGCTGAACTATTAGAATTTTGCAAAGATGAGTGGGCCAAAATTCCCCCATAGTGTTGTAAAAGACTCATTGCCAGTGTCAAGACCTGGGGTCTTCCGTGGGCATAACGCTACTGAGACAACACAGGGTGAGGGTAAAACAGCGTGCCAATACTGTATTGAACCACAAAGCAGACAATAAACACATAGAACAGTCCCAGCAAATAACTAAATGGTACAACATTACACAGTCTTACCCTTACTTCTCCGCCCATCTGGGATAGAACAGCTGCGACTTTGGAGACTTCCAGGGCCGACTACCTCAACCAGTGGCCCCCCCGCTTCTGGCGGGCCCCCACAGAGAGAAGGTAGCGGCAAGCTTAGGAAGCTAGCAGTCCATCGAGGTGCAAGACCAGGAGACCCAAGGATCTCAACCTGGCCTCTTCGAGAGTTTCCATAGGGCCAGATGGCCGGTGAGTACCAATCTGGCTCCTCCGAATGTCTCCGTGGTTTGCAGGCGACTGGTGGATCCCTTCTGGCAACCCCAAACAACATATCCATGGGGCCAGGTGACTTCTTCATGCCAACCCTGGTCTCCCCAAAATGTATCCATGGTTTCTCTGATGGTTAATGGAGCAGATCCAAATCTTTCCAGTCAGGGCAGATACCCTTGGGCTAGAATCATATAGAATTCAAATCTGTGTCTATTTGAGTAATGTCATGCAATTCATCTGCTGTCCTGAAGAATGTGTATAATTCTCCTTCTAAAGTCTTTCTGATGTTCCTTGATTCTCTGTCCCAAGTCTGACTGCTACAAAAAAAACACATGTCTCTCCTGCTTCTCTGGGCTCAGCCCCCTGAACGGCAGAACTGCTCTCACGCTCCCCCCCAAAGCCAAGTGTGCATTAGTGGAGGTTTCTTTCTCAGGTCGACTGCATCACCTGGGTCTACATGTGAGACTCCCTGTGGTGAAGGCTCCACGGGATCTTCTTACAACACTTACACAATCGGCCTAGACGATTTTTGAACAATGGTTAGGGGCTCCTGAGATACTAATGAGATTAGTGGAATGCTGGACACTTTACAAGTTAAATTAGTGTACATGAACTGACAAGCAAGCAGAACATTAATAAAACACAGCCAGCAATCTCTAATAAAACACAATAAGGTATTTCTCTTGGTTTAACAAATCTAATCGTCTGGCTTATTAAGATTTTAAGGTGTATCGTCACAGTCAGTTATCGCAAACACTTGATTGCAGTTGTTGCTGCTAAGGGTGGCCCAACCAGTTATTAGGTTTAAGGGGCAATCACTTTTCCACACAGGGCCCTGTAGGTTTGGATTTCTTTTTCCCTTAATAATAAAGACCTTCATTTAATAACTTCATTTTGTGTTTCCTTGTGTTATCTTTGTCTAATATTTAAATCTGTATTGTGATCTGAAACATTTAAGTGTGACAAACATGCAAAAGAGTAAGAAATAAGGAAGGGGCAAACACACACACACACACACACACACACACACACACACACACACATACATATATATATATATATATATATATATATATATACAGTACAGACCAAAAGTTTGGACACATCTCATTTAAAGATTTTTCTGTATTTTCATGACTATGAAAATTGTACATTCACACTGAAGGCATCAAAACTATGAATTAACACATGTGGAATTATATACTTAACAAAAAAGTGTGAAACAACTGAAAATATGTCTTATATTCTAGGTTCTTCAAAGTAGCCACCTTTTTCTTTGATGACTGCTTTGCACACTCTTGGCATTCTCTTGATGAGCTTCAAGAGGTAGTCACCGGAAATGATTTTAACTTCACAGGTGTGCCCTGGAAGGTTTAATAAGTGGGATTTCTTGCCTTATAAATGGGGTAGGGACCATCAGTTGTGTTGTGCAGAAGTCTGGTGGATACACAGCTGATAGTCCTACTGAATAGACTATTAGAATTTGTATTATGGCAAGAAAAAAGCAGCTAAGTAAAGAAAAATGAGTGGCCATCATTACTTTAAGAAATGAAGGTCAGTCAGTCCGAAAAATTGGGCAAACTTTGAAAGTGTCCCCAAGTGCAGTAGCAAAAACCATCAAGCGCTACAAAGAAACTGGCTCACATGAGGACCGCCCCAGGAAAGGAAGACCAAGAGTCACCTCTGTTTCTGAGGATAAGTTTATCCGAGTCACCAGCCTCAGAAATCGCAGGTTAACAGCAGCTCAGATTAGAGACCAGGTCAATGCCACACAGAGTTCTAGCAGCAGACACATCTCTACAACAACTGTTAAGAGGAGACTTTGTGCAGCAGGCCTTCATGGTAAAACAGCTGCTAGG
The DNA here is from genome assembly GCF_046119375.1 of Phyllobates terribilis. Lineage (NCBI taxonomy): Eukaryota > Metazoa > Chordata > Amphibia > Anura > Dendrobatidae > Phyllobates > Phyllobates terribilis. The sequence continues at coordinate 47,680,237 of NW_027362765.1, forward strand.
AAACCACTGCTAAGGACAGGCAAAAAGCAGAAGAGACTTGTTTGGGCTAAAGAACACAAGGAATGGACATTAGACCAGTGGAAATCTGTGCTTTGGTCTGATGAGTCCAAATTTGAGATGTTTGGTTCCAACCACAGTGTCTTTGTGCGACGCAGAAAAGGTGAACGGATGGACTCTACATGCCTGGTTCCCACCGTGAAGCATGGAGGAGGAGGTGTGATGATGTCGGGGTGCTTTGCTGGTGACACTGTTGGGGATTTATTAAAAATTGAAGGCATACTGAACCAGCATGGCTACCACAGCATCTTGCAGCGGCATGCTATTCCATCGGTTTGCGTTTAGTTTGACCATCATTTATTTTTCAACAGGACAATGACCCCAAACACAACTCCAGGCTGTGTAAGGGCTATTTGACCAAGAGGGAGAGTGATGGGGTGCTACGCCAGATGACCTGGCCTCCACAGTCACCAGACCTGAACCCAATCGAGATGGTTTGGGGTGAGCTGGACCGCAGAGTGAAGGCAAAAGGGCCAACAATGCTTTGCATCTCTGGGAACTCCTTCAAGATTGTTGGAAGACCATTTCTGGTGACTACCTCTTGAAGCTCATCAAGAGAATGCCAAGAGTGTGCAAAGCAGTCATCAAAGCCAAAGGTGGCTACTTTGAAGAACCTAGAATATAAGACATATTTTCAGCTATTTCACACTTTTTTGTTAAGTATATAATTCAACATGTGTTAATTCATAGTTTTCATGCCTTCAGTGTGAATGTACAATTTTCATAGTCATGAAAATACAGAAAAATCTTTAAATGAGAAGGTGTGTCCAAACTTTTGGTCTGTACTGTATATATATATACACACACGTGCACAAAATTAGAATATCATCTAAAAGTCAATTTATTTCAGTTCTTCAATACAAAAAGTGAAACTCATATATTATATTGATTCATTACAAACAAAGAGATCTATTTAAAGTGTTTATTTCTGTTAATGTTGATGATTATGGCTTACAGCCAATGAAAACACAAAAGTCATTATCTCAGTAAATTTAAATAATTAAATAATTAAAAACACCTGCAAAGGCTTCCTAAGCATTAAAAAAGGTCCCTTAGTCTGTTTCAGTAGGCTCCACAATCATGGGGAAGACTGCTGACTTGAAAGGTGTCCAGAAGGCAGTCATTGACACACTCCACAAGGTCCCAGAGTTCCAATTTTCATTTGGAAATCAAGGTCCCAGAGTCTGGAGGAAGAGTGTAGGGGCACACAATCCAAGCTGCTTGAGGTCTAGTGTGAAGTTTCCACAATCAGTGATGGTTTGGGGAGCCATGTCATCTGCTGGTGTAGGTCCACTGTGTTTTATCAAGACCAAAGTCAACGCAGCCGTCTACCAGGAAATTTTAGAGCACTTCATGCTTTTCTCTGCCGACAAGCTCTTTGGAGATGGAAATTTCATTCTCCAGCAGGACATGGCACTTGTCCACGCTGCCAAAAGTACCAATACCTGGTTTAAAAACAACAGTATCACTGTGCTTGATTGGCCACCAAACTTGCCTGACGTTAAGCCCATGGAGAATCTATGGGGTATTGTCAAGAGGAGGATGAGAGACACCAGACCCAACAATGCAGATGAGCTGAAGGCTGCTATCAAAGCCACCTGGGCTTCCATAACACCTCAGCAGTGCCACAGGCTGATCGTCTCCATGCCACGCAGCATTGATGCAGTAATTGATGCAAAAGGAGCCCCGACCAAGTATTGAGTGCATTTACTGAACATACATTTCAGTAGGCCAACATTTCGGATTTTAAAAACATTTTTCAAGCTGGTGTTATAAAGTATTCTAATTTACTGAGATAATGACTTTTGTGTTTTCATTGGCTATAAGCCATAATCATCAACATTACCAGAAATAAACACTTGAAATAGATCACTCTGTTTGTAATAATATAAGAGTTTTACTTGTTGTATTGAAGAACTGAAAAAAATTAACTTTTTGATGATATTCTAATTTAGTGAGATGCACCTGTATATACACAGACACACACACAGAGCTGTACACTTACAACTACAAAGGTAGAAGTCTGGAAGGAGAAATGTACAGAGGTGAGAGAGCTGTGTCTGCAGTCCTATACATAGAAGTAGTGACTGAGCGCTGATGAATAAAATCCTGCCCACCCACACAGCATAAAGGTCACATGACTGTGATGTCACATCAGATTCCAGAGCCAGGAAGTCATGGAAAATCTGATGTGACATCACAGGAAGTCAGAGGATTCTCAGCCAGAGATCATGTGACCAGAAGAGCAGCTCAGGTTACAGAAGGATTTGGGAAAGCAAGGTATTTAGTAAAGTAAAACATTTCCAAATAATTGTTCATATTACACTAATTTTGTTACACAAAACCTAAGATAGACACAAAATGATCACATACCCTGTTGTAAGTAAATAGTAGTAGTAGATATAAATAATATAGGGTACTGAGGAAACACTGTTTTTAATCAAAAAAGCCTAAAAGCTATTCCAATGCGACAAGGTGTACCCCAATCGGGATGGTCCTATCCTCTAGTATTAAAACCTCATCTAGTGTCAGACGACCACAATGAAGATAGGGGTAGACAATGTTTACCAAGCACACTATTTATACTGTATTTACTATTACTATTTACTTACAGCAGGATATATGCTCATTTTGTTTCTATCTTGGGTTTTGTCTGTTAAATGGCCACAGTGTGAACATGCTCCTATGTGTTGCAAGTATACCAACTTATATTCCAGCTCATTTTTTGGGTTTTATTTTTTATTAGTAGAATCTGTGACTTCTCCGCATTCAGTGGTTACTACTCACCTGGTCTGTTATCTGTAGGAATCTCCTCTTTACACCGCTCATCACCCCTCACATATGTCTCTGTAGTATTAATATGGGTCAGATCTTTACCCTGAAACAAATATTGGAAAAGTCACAGACAGATGGAGAAGTCCCATCTATGATCAGCTCTAATCCTGCCATCTCAACCGTTCTCATTACACAAGTATAAAACATATAATACTGGTGGATAAAACAAGACTGAACACAAGACCTTCACAGCCGTCTACACATCATAGGGGAGATCTCATGACACCTTCTCTCCATCTACCTGATGATCCTGAGGAACATTGGGATCTTCTTGTTTACAGTCCTGTGTGAGAAGAGGATGGGGCCTTCTTTGAGGTGTTGTCCTCTTACTGGATAGAACTGGAGGAAACACATACAGGGACTGGATTCATTCTTTACATACAGATAATTATAGGCCGTGTGTATTTAGTCCTGTCTATTACCTGGTGATGTGAGGGACTGGGGAACCTCCATCATGACGTCCTTGTATAAATCTTTGTGTCCTTCTAAATAATCCCACTCCTCCATGGAAAAATAGATGGTGACGTCCTGACACCTTATAGGAACCTGACAAATAAAATGATACAGTCATCCCCCTGATCCCTTCATAGTGTTACTGTATAATGTCCCAGCATTCCCAGCAGTGTCACCTCTCCAGTCAGCAGCTCAATCATCTTGTAGACGAGTTCTAGGATCTTCTGGTCATTGATGTCCTCATGTATCAGGGGGTGAGGTGGAGGCCTGGTGATTGGGCTCAGGGGTCTTCCCCATCCCTCAGACACAGGGGCCTGACAGCGCTCACTAGAGGTCTTCTTCACTACTGTGTAATCCTGGTTATGGAGAGACACATTAATAAATCTCACTGCAGACATTTCCAGAGTCCTCACCTCTCCAGTTCTGTCCATCTGTTATTCCCATAGATAAGAATGATGTAATGTGACGTCATCAGAATCTCTCACCTCTCCAGTAAGCCGGAAGAGGATCTCTAGGGTGAGGTGTAATATCCTCTCCACCATCCTATCCCTATCCATCCTTGACGGTTTTTCTTATTTAGAAGATCTCCACTGAGAGGATCCAATATTTTAAGGAACTAAATCTGAAGAAGGTGAGCTGCTGGAAAATATAAAGAATCTCATGTAAAAACATAAAATATAAAGCGATATTACACCTTTACAAGAACACTACAGCCATTGATAGCAGAGGTGATGCCATCATGCACGGCATATAATTATTGTAGACCAGCAGTTCTCAAACGGTGAGGTTCGGCTCATGAGTCAATCAGGGCATCGACACAAGCAGAGGCTCCACTGAAGAAATTTCCGTTGCATGCAGGACCTGTGGTTATGTGAACATGATATCACAACAGGTCATTAAGCCCTTCTAACCTCACAAACTATAAGTCTATAGGCTACTCGAGAACTGTCGGGGAAGAAAAAGACTAAAGAGCTCTGCTGACACTCTCCTTCCTTATCTGCTACTCTGGAAGTTGTGGGAATAGGAAAAGTATGGCTGCCTGTGGAAAATGCTTTTCTGAAGGAGAATGGCTGAATGCTGAGGAATTTTGTGCTGCACTGTCTTTATTCGCAGTTTGAGGGAGGGTTTTTTTGTATTTGGACTACAAGGGTACAAAATAGCATGTCTGAGGTGCAATCTTCACCAGAGGAAAGTAAATGTCTTTTCTATTTAATTTTCATGAAATAAATTCACTGAAAATCAATTATCCCAAATGAATTTGAGCAAATCTGGCAGCTTCCCTCTTCCTCCTCAGTAATAATCTGGCAGATTCCCTCTTCCTCCTCAGTAATAATCTGGCAGATTCCCTCTTCCTCCTCAGTAATAATATGGCAGATTCCCTCTTCCTCCTCAGTAATAATCTGGCAGATGCCCTCCTCCTCCTCAGTAATAATCTGGCAGATTCCCTCCTCCTCAGTAATAATCTGGCAGATTCCCTCTTCCTCCTCAGTAATAATCTGGCAGATTCCCTCTTCCTCCTCAGTAATAATCTGGCAGATGCCCTCTTCCTCCTCAGTAATAATCTGGCAGATGCCCTCTTCCTCCTCAGTAATAATCTGGCAGATTCCCTCTTCCTCCTCAGTAATAATCTGGCAGATGCCCTCTTCCTCCTCAGTAATAATCTGGCAGATTCCCTCCTCCTCAGTAATAATCTGGCAGATTCCCTCCTCCTCAGTAATAATCTATATTAGTCACCAGAACTACGTTCACATTAGAGGAGTATATAGATGGCATGTTTCCCATAAGCTCTGGCCGCCTCCATTAGAAGAAACAACAACGTTTATAATGTAGAAAAAATGAGGAATTCCTCCAATGTACAGTAGAAGAAAAGACAGTATGCAATGGAGAAGGGATCACCCATAAAAGTAAATTTTATTAAATAGAGCCAAAGATATGCATAAAAACACTTAAAAAGCCAAAAGGCTAGCACAAATGATTATAATCATACAAATTCTGGTGTTTTGATTTTTTTTCTCGTTACACCATTTACCGATCAGATTCTTTTTATATTTTGATAGATTGGACATTTCTGAAAGCAGCAATACCCAATATGTGTATTTTTTTATTGTTTTATTTTGAATAGGGCAAAAGGGTGGGATTTGAACTTCTGTATTTTTTTTTTTTATATTTTTTAAAACTTTTTTTTTCTACTTTTTACTGGCTTCAATAGTCTCCTTATAAGACTTGAAACTGCGGTCATCTGATTGATTATGCTACATATAGCAGAGCTAGGTAATCAGCCTGCTAATGCAATAACAATCCTGATGTGCTGTGCACATGATCTGGAATTTTCAGCTCAGGATTGTCATTGCGTTTAAATCCGCACCATGTCCATTCTTTGTAGCGTTTCTGCAGTGTTTCCCGCCCACTGAGCTCAACTGAACGGCAGCAAACCCGCAGGTATAAATATATTTGCGGATTTGCTGCGGTTGTTTGCTGCGTATTTAACTTACTCAATGAGTCAAATACGCTGCAAAAACACACAATGAATGGTACCCAGGCCAGCGAAGAAGAATACTTCTCCCATCATCCGACCACCGCCCCCGCTGATAACAGTGAGAGTAGCTCGCCTCGCCTGAGGGAAGAAGTAGTCTGCTCAGCCGAGCCGATGCCTGTGCGCGGTGTGTAAAAAGAAAAAAAATAATATTCAAATAAAAAAACACCTTATTCTCACCTGTTCGACATCCTCACAATGTCCACCTGAGACCCGATCACCCGGTGTTACTCTGACAGGAGCGCGCTCGCTCACGGCAGTGTACATAGCTGCGCTGCCGGGATTGAGTTCGCCAGCTGGAGATCAGCTGATGAGCTCCAGGACCTCACTTTACGGCACCAGTGCTGCATGGTAATTTTTTCACGAATTTTCTACCAATACTGATGCAGTAAGTGAGGGCACCAGAGCTGATTATCTAATCTTCAGCTGATGAACTCAGGTGAACTCAGCCAGCAGCACAGCGATGTACACTGACAGGAGTGGTTAAACTCCTGTCAGGGTATAGTGCTGTCTTCTACAGAAGTCACATCAGTGATTGATGTGGCTGCTGTAGAAGAGACCAGGATCACCGTGCGACACTGGGATTACGTCATGATGGTGGACAGGTGAGGGATATGGTTGTTTTTTATTTTTATTTTTTTTTACTGGATACGAGGGATTCGGGGATTAGGCGAATAATAAATAAATTATTAAAACCGTGTGTAATTTTACTTCAATAAAATACTTTATTGTGGCAGTGTCTTTATTGAAAAAGCATCGAAAAAGCATTGAAAACCTCACCTTCATGTCAGCCGCCAATACAAGGCTAATAAACAAAGTAGAACACTGCAACGCTAAGTATGCGAACATGAAATATATGAAATTTGAATTGCATTACGGCTCTAGAAAATAGAAATAAATTAGAAATCTTAGCGCATAAATTTGCCAATTCATGTGTACCTGGTAGCCACGTTAAGGCGTTTCTCATCATACCAGGAACCTGCCTGTGTGACCTCCTGTCTAAGAGACATAAGTCTGTTTATGTGTGGGAATGCAAGATCCTGCAGAGAGACTTTAGTACATATAAGGGTGTGGCCTTTGTCTTAGCTGAAAGGCTCATTCTGCCTCAGGTCTATGCTTCTACTAGGGGGTCAGTCTCTCTGCCCTTATCCATATGTACGTCACTTGACAAATGGTAAGGTTTTAATATTAGAGTTAGGACTGTCCCATAAGGGTTGCCGTGACGTGGCGGTATAGCTTTTACACTATTTTGATCAAAATTATGTTAACTAAATACCCTTTATTATTTATCATTATTTTTGCACTGTGCGATTTATCCATTTACTTCTAGTTACTTGGGTATTTTGCTTGTCTTTGGTTTTTCTTTGTCTAGTGGCCTTGTGTGAACATGCATTTACATTTTGCATGCACATCAATTTATGTTTCAGTTCAGACTTCTAGGTTTTTTAATAATTTCATTATGTGTGTGTAGATTGTAGACACAGTGGAGCCATCACCACAGGGGTTCTTACATGTAGTCTCAGATGAAGGCTTCAAGAATATTCTTCATTGTTTTAGTGAACAGTGAATGTATAAGGGGGAGGGTGTGATCACTTCTGACCTGGGAGGGGACTGATACCAGTGGAAGAAAGTGGAGACATGTTTAAGGAGTGGAATGGAAGGATTGAAAGAAGAGGATGGAGACAGTGGACTTGGAAGGATGGATTGATAAACATGTTACCATTATGGATTATGTCGTTTGGATTTAAACTTTCTTAATAGGATTGCTGCTACTGGATACCTGTGCTTTCATCGTTTTATCTGCCGTCTAGAGGATCAAGGACTGTGGCTACAGACTATACTGGCTGGAGATACAAAATCTATGGGCCAACCAAAAGTTGGGAGACAGTGAGTATGGTATGGCCTTATACAAAGGTAGTGGAACTACTGAACCCATATTGGGAACTTGAGGATTGAGAGAACTGTATTTTCGCCATTTACCTGGAATTGCTTTATGGCTGTGATCAATAAAATATTGTTGCATTGTTAACCTGCCTAGGTGATTACTTACAACCCACAACCTCAGATCTTTACAAGTGGTGGCAAGCGGTGGGATCACCTATCTCTGGAGAGCATACCAGGGAAAGTTACCGAGCGGTGACTTGGCAGAAGAGATGACGGAGGATGGACCAACTGAGTTAAGGAGGATGCTAGACACGCTAGGAGAGCAGGCCACGGAGATGAAGCGGGCGGCAGTGTTAAACAAATTTCTGTGTGTGCATGTAGCGATACACCCACCCGCCCCAGTGCAGAGGACAATGGTTAACAGGAGAGAGGGGCCTACATCTTTAAGGTACCGAGATATACCACAGTTTAATGAAGGGTCATTCCACATCAAGTGGACCAGTTTTAAAAATCGTCCCGACTCGACCTTCTTCGATTTTGTTGAAAATTTATAAGGATGTACATGTATGTTTGAAAAGAGGTTCTGTAAATTTTTAGGGCCAGTTCTCAAATACATTGGGCACTGTTGACCTTTCACTGGAGGTTCCACCAAGCCTGCGGCTTCAGCTAAGAAGATTTTGCAAACTTTGGCACATAGCCATTAGAGTTCTATACTGGCTATGATGCTGAAATTTGGCATACTAGCTCAACTTTTGCTGCTAAAACACGATAAAATTATTACCGGCTATGACAAAACAATATTTCGGCCGCAATTTTGTGTCAAAGTAGCTTGTAAAATGCGTCGCATAAAATTTATGCCAAACTTTGCCCATATATAACTCAAGACCAAAAATCAATAGTAACTGGTGCTTTGCCCTGTACACCAAACATCTACATGACTTTGCATTGCTGCAATATCACGGTCAAACCATATGTATTTGTGGAAATATTCACACCCACATATGATGAAAAACTTAAAAAAAACTAATTTTACCTATTTTTAGGTCAAATTTCTCAAAAAGGGTACCCCTAAAATATATTAATTCTGATATCATTAGAAAGAGCACATTTTTCTCTACAAGAATCATTGTTTTTTTTTTTTGGAGTCTCTCAGTTTAAGAAAAGAAAAATGCCACTGAACATGGTGTTATTTATGCGCGTAATGCATTGATTTTGTGTTTGATTTTCAGATTCTTATCACATGTTACTGAGTTGTATTATTGCTAGCAATGTCTATTATAATCAAAAACCTATAAACCTTTTTGTTTATGAAAAGTTATTGACTATTGTTACATTTTAATGCATATATTATTTATTTTTTAGCGATGGAGAATGAAATTGATGAAGAATCAGCCCAGTGCTCTATCGGCCTTGCGAACAATTCGAAGTGCCACCTTAAGACAGTCACCCATAGCAAGGATGAGTTGAAATTGTTTACAAGCTTTGGATTGGATGAACAGAAATTGCTGCGTCGACGAGTGGGACTAAATTTTGACGAACATTCACAAATCTGTTTACACCATGAAGCTTCATTCTTGACCAAATATGAGCATTTGCAAAAATTGTGTTGCAATCCTTTTGGGAAGAAAGGTCATAACACCAAAAAGAATTTGCGAGCTATCAATTTGTTAGCAGCTGACCAGTTGAACGAATTTACAAAGAATGATGTGAAGCCTGGCCAGAAGATGTGTGCATCATGTCGAAAAGAATTTGCTAACAGGAAAAAATCAGCTGATCCAGTTTCCTCTGAATCAGATCCAGATGGAATGGAATGTTCTCCTGAAAGTCTAAATTCAAGCTTAACATCCATTGGCATCTCTCCTCTGAAATATCCACGGGTAAGCCAGCGGGATTCACTTGGATATGCAAGGAGAAAGATAAGCTAGGTACAAAATGCATTTTCTAGCAAGATTGCTTAAATTGGAGGGCTTGAGCCGAAAGACATTGAGCAAACAAAAACAGCACAGTGCAAAATGTGTCTGGATTACAATCACCTTTTGGCAGATTTGAAGCAAAAGCTGCAGGTGTCCAGTCAGGCAGAAAAGGTCCAAATCTTGACATTGGCACCTAAAAGTTGGTCCATTAAGGCTATATCAGACGAATTCGGTGTCTCTGAACGAATGGTCAAACAAGCTCGAAAGCTTAAATGTGAACATGGGATCTTAGCCTTACCTAGAATCAAGTGTGGCAAGAAAGTTTCTGAGGAAGTGAAGAAAAAGGTGCAGGCATTTTTTGAGGATGATGAATTCAGTCGAATGTGCCCTGGTAAAAAAGACTATGTATCAGTGCGAATAGCAGGAGAAAAAAAGCAGATGCAAAAGCGACTATTACTGAGCAATATGAGGGAAATGTTTGTTGCCTATCGGGATCGGAATGGCCCTGAAATTGGATTTTCCAAGTTTTGTGAGCTTCGGCCAAAGTGGTGCGTAACCGTTGGATCTGCTGGAACACATTCCGTTTGTGTGTGAACCATTCACCAAAATGTCAAACTAATGCTTGCAGCATGCCCAATCAATGATGACTACAAAGAGCTCATATGCAAAATGGTCTGTGGAACTGAATCCAAGGACTGTATGCTTGGCCGTTGTGATAAATGCCCGGGTCCTGAAGTTTTAAAATAATTTCTAGTCAATGTGTTTGTCAACAGTGACCCTGAAGATATTATTGAGTTCAAACAATGGATTCACACTGATCGAGACACGCTTGATACCAAACAACTGACTATAGAAGATTTCATTGAAGAATTGGTTTTGAAAATTTCTAAACTTTGTAGCCATCACTACATCGCCAAGCATCAAAGTAGCTATTTGAAATCGTTGAAGGAAAATCTGAGACCTGGAGAGCTTGTGATCCTTATGAACTTTGCTGAAAATTACTCATTTATTGTTCAAGATGCCATTCAAGGTTTCCACTGGGAAAATAGTCAAGCTACAGTATACCCATTTGTAATTTACTTCAAGGAGTTAAATGGTGAAGCTGCGCAGAACATCAGCTTGTGCATAATCAGTGATTGCTCACGACATGACACAGTTACAGTCCACACTTTCTTAACAGTAATTGTGGAGTATCTCAAGACTCTCATCTATGGGATTCGTCATATCCACTACTTCAGCGATGGATCTGCAGCCCAGTACAAAAATTTCAAAAATTTTCTCAACTTGTGCCACCACAATGCTGATTTCAATATCAGCGCTGAATGGAATTTTTTTGGTACCAGTCATGGAAAGTCGCCCTGTGATGGGATTGGAGGGACAGCAAAGAGGTTGGCAGCTCGTGCCAGTCTTCAACGCCCAACTGAAAACCAAATACTGACCCCGGTGGATTTATTCAACTTTTGCAACGAGCAACTGCATGGAATCAAATTTTTTTTTGTTCCAAAAGAAAAAATTGACGAAATACGGGTAGTTCAAGAGGAAAGGTTCAAAGATGGACATACAATTGCTGGAACAAGAGAAAATCACTAGTTTGTGCCAATTGATGACAAAAAGATTCGCATTTCAAGGGTGTCAAATGACCCATCATCTTTCATTGCCCATGTAGATAGATCTGTCAGATCATAAATGCCTTTTGTGCCAATTGCAAACCTCCAGCCAGGGCAATACATTGCCTGCATTTACGATAGGAACTGGTGGATTGGAAATATTTCTGAAATTTCAGTCGACGACCATGATGCATTAATAAATTTTATGCATCCTCATGGACCAGCTAGCTTCTTTCACTGGCCTGTGAGAAATGATACATGCTGGATTCCCGAGCAGTCAATCATTGCAATAATTCCAGCACCAGCTGCAACAGCAATGGGCCGACAATACAGCTTCTCTGAACCGATTATGTTGCAAATTCAGCAACAATTCCAGACCACTTAGACTGAACATTATGGCTTGGGAACCAACAAAAGATACCCAATATTAGGCTTGGGATCCTAGGCAAAGACACCCACCCTCAGGCTTCGGAACCTGCGATAAAGAGACCGCCCGCAGCTGGCCTTGCACGGCTATCGGCCATGGCTCCTAGGCGATGGGGCTGCCAATTCTCGAAAGACAGCATTATTACAATTCTTAATAGGATTATAATACCAATTCTTAGGGAATTGGTTGTGGTATAACCACCATGGACCAACGCAAGGGTTTGAATAGTGCAGTTACCATTCATTGCTTATTAATAAATAACACCATGTTCAGTGGCATTTTTCTTTTCTTAAACTGAGAGACTCCAAAAAAAAAACCAATGATCATTGAAGAGAAAAATGTGCTCTTTCTAATGATATCAGAATTAATATATTTTAGGGGTACCTTTTTTGAGAAATTTGACCTAAAAATAGGTAAAATTAGTTTTTTTTAAGTTTTTCATCATATGTGGGTGTGAATATTTCCACAAATACATATGGTTTGACCGTGATATTGCAGCAATGCAAAATCATGTAGATGTTTGGTGTACAGGGCAAAGCACCAGTTACTATTGGTTTTTGGTCTTGAGTTATATATGGGCAAAGTTTGGCATAAATTTTATGCGACGCGTTTTACAAGCTACTTTGACACAAAATTGCGGCCGAAATATTGTTTTGTCATAGTCGGTAATAATTTTATCGTGTTTAGCAGCAAAAGTTGAGCTAGTATGCCAAATTTCAGCATCATAGCCAGTATAGAACTCTAATGGCTATGTGCCAAAGTTTGCAAAATCCTCTTAGCTGAAGCCGTAGGCTTGGTGGAACCTCCAGTGAAAGGTCAACAGTGCCCAATGTATTTGAGAACTGGCCCTAAAAATTTACAGAACCTCTTTTCAAACATACATGTACATCCTTATAAATTTTCAGCAAAATCGGAGGTCGAGTGGGGACCACTGGTCCACTTGATGTGGAATGACTCTGAAGACACCTCAGATATTGATGAACATCTCCGGTTATTTGAGAACCTCTGCCTGCTGCATGAGGTGTCAGTCAGTGACTGGCCCAGATTTTTGAGTGTTGGCCTGACCGGAAAAGCAAGTGAAGCTTTTAATAACTTGTCTTCAGTGGATCAGAGATGTTACTCTACCATTTGCAGTGCATTGCTAGAGAGGTAAGCCTTCACGCCGGAAACCTACCGGAGGAAGTTTCGGGAGACTGACAAGCCCGCTGCACACAAGCATCAGGAGTTTGCTAACACACTACATACGGCATGCACTCGGTGGATAGAGGGACTAAGGGCTCGGGAAGCAGAACATGTAATGGATATAGTCAAGCTGGAACAATTTATGTCAAAGCTCCCAGGTAATTTAAAAGACTGGGTGGCAGATAGAAAACCACTCAGCCTGGATGAGGCTGCAAGATTGGCTGATGATTGGTCTGCTAATCGACCAGGGCAACGTGGTAGTACAGCCCCAGTGAGTCAGGAACAGGATTTTACAGGGAGACCATCGAGACCCATGGACTGGCCAGATGAGGAACTGCAGGGATTTTGGACTTCACAAAGAGGGGGAGGTTTCCCAAGCCCCCAAGTTCGGTCTGTGTTGGGGCGAGGAGGGCTAAACTGCCATAACTGTGGCCGCATGGGGCATTTTGCCAGGGAATGCTAGGAACGTACTAGCCCACATCACAACCTAGGACGAGGATTGGTGTGCCACTGGGCCAATGTCGTAACCCAAAACCAAAGGCCGTTTCTCACTGCTTCAGCCGAGAGGGAGCGGCACTATCTGCAGACTAACCCCCCACCTGTGGTGAGTAATACACAAAATGCAATGACTGTCACAATGAAGGAATGTAATCTGGGGGAGGTAAATTGCATCAGGGAGGATGCCCAGGGACTTCGGGACACTGGATCTACCCTCACCCTGGTCAGCCCAGATACTGTTCCCACAGAGCTCCCTTTACCAGGCCGCCAAGTGACCATCCCCCTAACTGGGTGTCAGCACTCTAGGGTTGGTCGCAATGGATACAAGTTTGGTTCTCATTGGGCATGTGGGGAGTTTCCCAGGACAAACCGGGGATCAGGGGGGGGGATATGGAGGACCCTGCGGAAAGGACAGACCCCTGATCCAGCGAACTAAATAGAGTCCTTGTCTCAGGGCTTCCCCCATCGGGAAGTTGGCAGGATGTGAAAGACCATATGAGAGAAGTTGGAGATGTCTATTACACTGACGTATACCAGGGTGGAATGGGGACTGTGGAGTATATTCGCAAGGACGACATGGAATATGCTTTGAGGAAACTGGATGATACAAAGTTTCGTTCTCATAAAGGCGAGACCTCTTACATTCGTGTCTGTGCTGAAAAAGTGGGGGAGGTATGTGAGGAGCTGCCCACTTTCTAAAGACTATGATACTTTTCCAGCAACGGACCACCATTTTTGTTAATATTATTATTGTGTTTTATTATTGATTTACTTGTTATGTTTCGTATAGTTCTGCTAACTTGTCAGTATGTGCACTAGATTCACTTGTAAAATGTCCAGCATTCCACTAATCTGTATCTCAGGAAATCAGTATCTCAGGAGTATCTAACCATTGTTCCAATAGCCAATAATCTCATTATGTGTGTGTAGATTGTAGACACAGTGGAGCCATCACCACAGGGGGTCTTACATGCAGTCTCATATGAAGGCTTCTAGAATATTCTTCATTGTTTTAGTGAACAGTGAATGCTTAAGAGGGAGGGTGTGATCACTTCTGACCTGGGAGGGGACTGATCCCAGTGGAAGAAAGTGGAGACATGTTTTAGGAGTGGTGTGGAAGGATTGAAGGAAGAGGATGGAGACCGTAGACTTGGAAGGATGGATTGATAAACATGTTACCATTATGGATTATGTCGTTTGAATTTAAACTTTCTTAAAAGGACTGCTGATACTGGATACCTGTGCTTTCATTGTTTTATCTGCCGTCTAGAGGATCATGGACTGTGGCTACAGACTATACTGGCTGGAGATACGAAATCTGTGGGCCAACCAAAAGTTGGGAGACAGTGGGTATGGCCTTATACAAAGCCAGTGGAACTACTGAACCCAGATTGGGAACTTGAGGACTGAGAGCACTGTATGTATTTTGGCCATTTACCTGTAATTGCTTTATGGCTGTGATCAATAAAATATTGTTGCATTGTTAACCTGCCTAGATGATTACTACAACCCACAACCTCAGATCTTTACAGTGCCGGTCAGTTTTTTCTGTGCCAATACAAGGTCGACGTGAACCCCAACCTTATTACCCCACTCGCCACCGCTACACGGCAGTGGGAAGAGCGGGGGCTAAGCGCCAGATTTGGCGCATCTTATGGATGCGCCTTTTCTGGGACTGCTGAGAGCTGACATTTTTACCCGCGGAGGGGGCCAGGATCCATGGCCCCTTCCCTAGCTATTAATATCAGCCCGCAGCTATCTGTTTAGCCTTTTCTGGTTAGATTTTATAGCAGGACCCTACGTCAATTTTTTTCTGGAGTCCCCCTGTAATCTAGCCAGTACAGGCTAAGCAAACAGCTGTGGGCTGTTATTAATAGCCAGGGAACATGTTTGGCTAATGGCCCCTTCCCCAGCTACTA
This sequence comes from Phyllobates terribilis, assembly GCF_046119375.1. Lineage (NCBI taxonomy): Eukaryota > Metazoa > Chordata > Amphibia > Anura > Dendrobatidae > Phyllobates > Phyllobates terribilis. Next base: position 47,695,545 of record NW_027362765.1, read on the forward strand.
ATATCAGCTCCCAGCGGTCAGCTTTCTCTCTGCTGGTTATGAAAATGAAGCTGGAGCTCACGCCATTTTTTAAAAGTTTTTAGGCTATGTGCCCACGATCCAGACATAGCAGCGCTTTGGACGCAGCATATTTTATCCATATTAAGTCCACATGTGTTCACTAAAACATTCAGATTTACAGCATTCAATACATTATACTGGTCAAATTTCTGTTGCAGCGACTCTGCAAGAGAATTTGACACGCTGTGGTCCTGAAAGACGTGCTGCATGTCAGTGTCCGCGGGTGATCTGCAGCCTCAGATGTACACATCGTTGACATGGGATTTCTAGAAATCCCATCCACTATGCTGCAACATCTTATTCAATTCTTTTTCCCCCGATAAAAAGGGAGTCGACTTTATAAAAACATTTTTCATGTCTATTAAATTATATATAGGTTTTAGGCCCCTTTTTTGGATGAAACATTTGAAAGAGTCAATGTTAATCCTGAGTTAACCATTCCCACTGAGATCGGAAAATGTTGTAGTGCGTGCCGAATTTGGAGATATTTGTAGAACTCTTTATTGGGAATATTGAAATGAGAATGTAAAGAAGCAAAAGCGAGGAGGTTAGGACCTTCATACAAATCTTTCACGAGTACAATGCCTTGTTTTATCCAGTCTTTAATATTAAGATCTGGTATTAAGAGTTCTAAGGTTTCCAATGGAGTTATGGACATAACAGAGACTGAGGCGTTAGAACTAGTGTTGAGCCACCCCCGTAGTGTTCGAGTTCGGTTCGGTTCGTCGAACACCCGTGTGTTCGCCGAACTGTTCGTCGAACTGTTCGTCGAACACCTTCGAACACCGTTAAAACCAATGGCAGGCAAACAAAAACACATAGAAACACATAGAAAACACCTTCAAAGGTGTCCAAAAGCTGACAAACTGCTCAGAAGACATAACTAACACATGGAAAAGTGACAAGTACATATAGTCATGCGAAAATAAAAGAGGTGGAGGAGTAAAAGGAGGGGGAGACACAGATATAGGCATGTCATGCCCTTCTAAAATCCAAAAAGTGAGAAGCCGACACGGCCAGTCCGCTCCTGCCCGTGCCACCTCCGTGTCGCCGGGTTTGTGCCAGAGCCGCGGTGAACCCTGATGGCCAGCCCCCCTCTCCCAATACTGGTGCCTGTCCGCTGGTGGGTCGAGCGAGCCCCCCTGTGGTGGAGGCAGCTCTAAGCTTTTTAATTTAAATTGTCTCTCTAATTTGAATGAATACACTTTAAATCCATTTACAAGGATCTATTGGAGGGCAAGTCTCATGCCAGCAGCCGCGTAATTCCAGCTCCAGTAGCGTCCACTAAAGCTGCTGCAGTTAAAAAGCTTTTATAAGGATCGAGCTCGGCTGTCCACCGCAAGGCATCCTACTGCCAGTCCCAGCCCCTATGCCTTGGGGTGCCTCCTGATGCTCTTCACTAAGTATCCCATGGTCCCGAAGCATTTCCTTTGAAAAAATTAAGTGTCTAAACTACAGGTGGTGTAGCTTGCTTAACAGCCGGGATAATCCGCTGACTAGCAGACACTGCTACTAGGCACAAAGTATTTCCTGGGCTAGATGCAGTTAAAAATTTGTAATTAGATACTCTCGTTGGATGCTGAGAAAGCATTCCATAGAGTCTCCTGGCACGCCATATATGATTCTCTTAAAAAGCTTGGGGTAGGGGTCTAGGGGACCCTTTTATAGCCAAAATCACGGCCCTGTATCACAATACGTCACCTAGGCTGAAGATAAATGGAACTGTAGCACCCTGAGGGCTCGGTTGCTACAGACGTATTGCACCTCACCCAGAGGTGTGATATCTCACTCTCAGGTAAGGATGGAGTGTGGATCAGGACCCGACACCTGCATGCATTACACCACATTGCCGTGGGGCAGGGCGACCAATATGCCCCTGAGATGGGCACGACAGTCCCTGTCCCTGGCTGGAGTGGGGGGAGGGAACACTGAGGAAGGGGAACCCTGTAGTGCAGGAGCAGGGAGGAAGCAGTTCCTGGGTGCATTGAGAAGGGAGTATAAAAGGTGGGCACCATCTTAGTTCAGTGCAGAGAAGTCTGAGCAGAAGTGGCAGGGAGCAGGGGCTCTGCATGAGCTCTGCTCCGGAGGCGGGCCTAGTAACAGAGGCCCAGGCCTGGAAGAGGGAGAAGGAAGGAAGAGGAGCGGAGAAGGCTCCAGGAACGAGGAATGAAGGGATCCCAGGGGTGCGGACGGGCGAGTCGCCACCGCACGCCCGAATCCACCTGCGTGGAGGGGTCAGGCCAAAGGGGGAGACCGGTCCCCGAACTAGTGGAGGCAGGAAACGACCCTCAGCTAGAAACCGGAGGCTCTGACATTTTATGTGGCGCAGCCCCTCGCTACACCCGCTAGGAAGGCACCACATAGGGTCAGGGAAACTGGCGCCAAGTTTACCAAGAGGAGGCCCGAGGCAGCCGGACAGAAGTGTTGGTAAGAAAGGCCAGACAAAGGACACACAAAGGGGGTCCTGTGAAGTGCTCCAAAGTTATCTGGGAGTTGTCTGAGCCCCTGACCTGGTGAGCACAGTACGACGTGGGCAGCCGTTACCTGCAGACGTGGTCTGGATAATAAGAACTGTGAGTAAAGGCCCTGAACTGCATCACTGACTCCGTGTCGTTACTGCTGCTGCCCTGCACCATCACCCCCATCCTCCGCATACACTGCCCTGAGGCTATACTCCTCCCGTGGGGAGTTATGCTACGCTCTGCTGCACCCACAACACCAGCCTCAGCGGTCTGCCCTGTAGCGGCGGTTCACTCTGACCGCAATCCACGGGTGGCGTAGTCGTACATTTAAACATCAAAACCACATAAATAGTTCCGCCACTGGTTTGACCGCCCTGAGCCACGGAACCGGGTCGCCGCCACGAAGACTACAACCACCAGCATCCACCAAAAAGGGTCCGGCTCCGGGTGTCCCAAGGCCCAGGGGGTGCGTCAGAACATTTTCATCACCTTTCACAATCACCAATGGGACAAGGCAGGGATGTCCTCTGTCCCCTCTCTTATACATCCTAGTGACGGAGCACCTGCTCTCATCAATTCGCCATAACCCCAATATTAGGTGGATTGAGGTGGGAGGCACCGAGTACAAGTGCTCTCTATTTGCTGATGATGTCCTAGTATATATCACTCAATCACATATATCCATCCATGCTGTTATGGCTGAAATAGATCACTTTGTTACATGGTCAAATTTTAAAATCAATGCAGCGAAGTCTGAGGCCCTCGATGTCTCCCTCCCCAAATCCATATAGGATTCCATCCAGTCCAACTTTCCCTTTGCCTGGCCCTCACAGGGTATCAAATACTTAGGAATTCCTATTCATAGAGACCTCTCCCATCTATGTTATCTTAATTTTGGGCCCTTTATTGAACAACTCCATACAGACCACGGTTGGCAAGTTAGAACTGTAAGATTCACTACGTGAACCGCTGGTGTTTTGTGGAAAAGCACATGTACACTGCGTTCCAAATTATTATGCATAAAGTGTTTAGGAATGATAAGGGAAGAATTTGTTTGTTTGTCAGTTAAACTCATTGATGGTGATGTGTGTCAGGGCTCTTTATATCACTGTAAGCAATTGCAGACACCTGTGCTAATTAGTTTGGCAGGTGTGTCCAATGAAAGGCAAGACTACTTAAGAAGGCTCTCTCACATTATTAAGCAGCCTACATTTTCTGCCAAAATGGGAAAGAAAAAGGATGTGTCGGCTGCTGAGAAGCAACAAATTGTGGAGTGTTTAGGTCAAGGCATGACTACAATCAACATTGTGCGATGATCAGGATGAAGTGTCTTGGCAATCAAGAAGTATGTAGCTGATTCACAGTACACACGTGTGCGTGCTGATAAGGGCAAATTGAGGACTCTTTCCTACAGGCAATTACGTCAGGTTGAAAGAGCAGCGGCAAAAAAGCCTTGTCATAGCAGCAGACAAGTTTTTGAAGCTGCTTGTGCCTCCAACGTCCCCCGAACAACAAGATGCAGGGTCCTTCAGAGGTTTGCAGCTGTGCATACGCCATCCTGTCGACCTCCTCTATCCACTTCACACAAGCAGAAATGGCTCCAGTGGGCCAAACATTACATGAAGACTGATTTCAAAACTGTTTTGTTCACGGATGAGTGCCGTGCAGCGCTCGATGGTCCAGATGGATGGAGTGGAGGATGGCTGGTTGATGGACACCCCACGCAAACACGGCTACAGCGCCAACAAGGAGGAGGTGGAGTAATGTTTTGGGCTGGAATCATGGGGAGAGAGATTGTCGGCCCCTTTAGGATCCCTGAAAGCGCTAAAGATGAACTCCATAATGTATGTGGATTTTCTCAAACAGCACTTCCTGCCATGGTTCAAGAAGAAGAACCGTGTATTTCACAGCAAGATCATTTTTCTGCATGATAATGCACCATCTCATGCTGCACATAAAACATCTGCATCTCTGGCTGATATGGGCATAAAAGGGGACAAACTTATGGTGTGACCCCCATGCTCCCCTGACCTCTACCCCATTCAGAACCTTTGGAGCATCATTAAAAGGAGTGTCTATGATGGCGGGAGGCAGTTCACATCTAAGCAACAGCTCTGGGAGGGTATTCTGTCCTCATGCAAAACAATTGAAGCAGAAACCATCCAAAACCTGACAAATTCAATGGACGAGAGAGTTCAGAAGCTCCTTTCGAACAAGGGGTCCTATGTGAAAATGTAACATCACCTAGAATAAAGTTTTGAGTTGAAAACTGTTTGATTTCAGTTTCTAACAACCTGCTAATGCTTATAATTTCAAAAATGACCATTTTTTTGGTCTTTATTAAAATGAAAAGGTTGATCGAAAAGTTTGGGGGATCTAAGAGTGTGGCAACCCAGTTGTCATGATTACTTCGAATTCTGACAATATGAGGGTCATGCTGCAGGTAGTGCAGCAAGAAGGCACTTATGTGTCTTGCGCATCTCGGAGCCCCAAAATTATTTTCCGGGCTAGATGCAGCTAAAAATTATTTTTAATTTTAAATCTGGTGAAGCTTTAGTATAGATGGCCTAATAGGATCAGTGCTGCACACTGCTACAAAGCCCAAATTATTTTCCAGTCAAGATACAGATAAACATGATTAGTAATTTGAAAGCTTAAAACGGTTGGTAGGGTGATTTTAACCAATCATCAAGCTTTTACTCTCCCCAGGATGACACAGGGGTAGAAAAGTCGTTTCGGATCCATGATTTGTTCATCTTTATGAACGTGAGTCTGTGTACATTATCAGTGGAGAGCCGCGTGCGCTTATCTGTCAGCACACCACCAGCAGCGCTGAACACACGTTCAGACAGAACGCTGGCTGCGGGGCATGACAAGATCTCCAAGGCGTAAGTGGCTAGCTCCGGCCATTTATCCAGATTGGAAGCCCAAAAAGAGCAATGGTCCAGTGACACAGTCGTGGCTTCAATGTTTACTTGGAGATACTCCTGTACCATCGTCTCTAGGCGTTGACTATGTGTCAGACTTCTTGTCTCCTGTGGCCTTGCAAAGGATGGGCTAAAAAAGTGGTGAAATGATTCCGAAAAATTGATGTTACCAGCAGATACTGTGGTTCTGTTACGGTTTGAGTGCTGAACACTTGACGGTCCCACGGTTGGCAAGTTGGAACTGTGAGATTCACTACGTGCACCACTGGTATTTTGTGGAAAAGCACATGTAAGATTCTGCAACAGTCTCTGCTGATACTCCTGCATGCGTGCATCCCTTTCTATGGCAGGAATAATTTCTGCAAATTTACTTTTGTACCGGGGATCTAACAGTGTGGCAACCCAGTAGTCAGGATTATTTCTAATTCTCACAATTCGAGGGTCATGTTGCAGGTAGTGCAGCAAGAAGGCACTCATGTGTGTTGCGCATCCAGGAGCACCAAGTCCCTGTTGTGTTGGTGGCGAGGTAACAATCATGCTTCCTTCCTCTGTCCTCTCCCCCCAACCTCGCACAACAGAAATGTGATCAAGGTCTCCCTCATCTGATGAGTCTTCCATCAGTTCGTCCTCCACTTCTTCCTGGGCTCCTGCACCTTCCTCACTAGTTTGGCTGCTACCATGCGCCCTGGTAAAACCATCTCCCCCACCCTCACATGCCTGCCGCTTTGGTGCTGCCGACCGTCTGGACCTTGCAGATGTTAGCCCTTCCGCATACAACTCCTCCTCCTCTACTTCCTCCACCTCCTCTTGTGCCACCACCTGACTCCGAATTCTGTTTAACATGTGCTCCAGCATGTAAATCACCGGAATAGTCATGCTGATAATGGCATCGTCAGCACTAAACATCTTCGTCGCCATTTCAAAACTGTGCAGAAGGGTGCATAGGTCCCTGATCTGAGACCACTCCTCCAGCGTGATTTGCCCCACCTCTGAATCTCGTTGGCCCAGGCTATACGTCAGAACGTATTGCACCAGGGCTTGTCGGTGCTGCCACAGTTGCTGCAACATGTGCAGAGTTGAATTCCACCGGGTAGGCACATCGCATTTTAGCCGGTGAAGTGGCAGGCCCAACGACTTCTGTAGACATGTAAGTCGCTGAGCTGCGGGATGCGAACGGCGGAAGTGAGCACACAGCGACCGTGCCCTCTGCAGAAGGCCATCTAGTCTGGGATAGTGGGCTAAAAATTGCTGGACAACCAGGTTCAACACGTGAGCCATACAAGGCACGTGTGTGACATTGCCCCGGCGAAGGGCCGCACCCAGGTTTGCAGCATTGTTGCACACGGCCTTCCCTGGTTTCAGGTCCAGTGGAGACAACCATTCATGAAATTGGTTCTCCAGAGCTGACCACAACTCCTCAGCTGTGTGACTCACATTTCCCAGACATTTCAATGTAAAAACCGCCTGATGACGTTGAGCCCTACTGCCAGCATAGTAAGGAGGTGTGCAGGATCCCTTCTGCGCAGTTAGAAAGCTTGTGGCATGACCAGACAGGCTTTGGGTGCAGGTGGAAGACCGAGAGGAGGTTGAGGAGGCAGAAGCAGTGGAGGAACTTTGACATAAAGAGGATTGACGCACAACTCGTGGGGACGGCAAGACTTGGACAGCAGCCCCTTGTCCTGCTGTCACCATAGTTACCCAGTGCCCAGTCAGCGACATGTAACGCCCCTGTCCATGCCTACTCGTCCAAGTGTCTGTGGTGAAATGCATCCTGTCACACACAGAGTTTCTCAAAGAAGCGGTGATGTTGTGTGCGACATGCTGGTGGAGCGCAGGCACACCTTTCTTTGAGAAGTAGTGCCGACTGGGCATCTGGTACTGGGGCACTGCGACGGACATAAGGTCTCGAAAATCCTCTGTGTCCACCAGGCGGAAAGACAGCATTTCTGTAGCCAAGAGCTTGCAGATGGTGAAATTCAACCTCTTAGCTTTCTCATGGCTAGGAGGAAATGGTCTTTTACTTGTCCACATCTGAGGGACCGAGGGCTGGCTATTGTGCTTAGACGGGGTTGATAAGGGTGTCCCCGGCAAACTGCCGGTCTGTGAGGAAGATGCAGGCAGACATGTTAGGTTGCCTTGATCCAAAGGTGGTGCTATCGATGTCGGACAGCGCTCAACACCAGCTGGTGTTCCCACCTCCAAAGAAAATGATGACCTGCCAATCACGCTGGCTGTTGCGGGTAAAGAGGTGGCAGGTCTGCGCCCCAAAACAGGTGTGACTGCTGTCCCCCCAGTCACAGAGGATGAAGAGGCCGCGGATGCACAAGATATGGCAGACGGTGGTTGGCCCGGCCGGCTAGGCCGCATTGTAGCACACTGAGCTTCCCACTGCAACTTATGCTTCATGTCCATGTGCCGGTTCATGCATGAAGTACTCAAACTATGTATTTTTGGCCTCTACTTAGCTTTTGCTGACAAATGTTACAGATAACACGAGTTGGGTCATCTTTATCGATCTGAAAAAATGCCCAGGCTATGCAAGGCTTAGCACCCATGCGACCTGAAGAGCCACCACGACTTGTGGTGAGAGGCAGAGTTGTGTTTGAGGATGCAGTTGTTGACGTGCTTCCAGTACTACGTCTCTGTCCAGGAAGGCGCAACCTGACCTCGTCGTCACTAGCATCTTCCTCCACCTCCTCTGCTGACCTCATTTCTTGGCTGACTGTGGGTTGACAGTAAGTGGGATCTCCAACCTCATCATCATCACCCTGTGCGTTATCACACCCGTCGTCCTCAGAGCCAACCTGTTCCTGCCCTGACAAAAAACTAAAGTTGTCGCTCCAATCAGGTGTTTGAGTCTTATCATCGTCTTCCTCATTGTCTCCACCAACAGGAGTTACAGTTTGGGAATGAGGGTCTATATTATGGTCAGAACCTTCTGCGTCTGGTCCTGGATCCGACTCATAAAGATTCTGGGCATCAGTGCAGATCATTTCCTCGTCTGGATTCACAGAAGCGCTGGAGTCGACCTCTGATTCCCAGGCTATAGTATGAGTAAACAGCTCTGCAGACTCAACCATCTGTTCTACCTCATACTCAGACGGGCAGCTGGAGATTTGGGAGCTGTGAGGAAGCAAGTGCGATTGGGGTGACACCTTTGAGGACTGGAGTATTTGTGATGTTGAAGTTGATGTGGAGGAGAGCCCACTTAAAGGAGCACTTGATATCCGTTGAAGCACCTGCTGTTTTTGTGCCTCATCTGGAATTTGTAGCGATTGGCGTGGCCGTAAGAAAGGGATCTTATCACATTGTCCGCTAAAAGAAGTAGACATTTTAGTTTGGCTGGAAGAGGGTCTTTCTTCTGCAGATGTTACTGTTGCTTTAACACCTACCCCACGGACACAACCTTTTTTCCCCTTCCCAACACGCCTATTCCCCTTTCCACCAGCAGCAGGCCTTTTTCCACTCATTTTGGTGGTTAACTAATTCACAACTCTGGAGTTGTTTGCACAAAAAAACAATGGATGGTAACCGAGCAGAGCTGAGTGGCCAAACTGTGGTATTAGGCCAAAACTATTGGCTGGGTTAGATGCAGAAAAAAATTATATTCAATTTGCAACCTGATGGAGGTCAGTATAGATGGACTAATACAACAAGTCCCACACACAGCTAGAAGCCCAATATTTTTTCAGAAGTAGATGCAGAAAAAAAATATATTTTTAATTTGCAACCTGATGGAGGTCAGTATAGATGGACTAATAGAGAAAGTCCGACACACTGCTAGAAGGCCAAATATTTTTTCAGAGGTAGATGCAGAAAAAAATTATATTCAGTTTGCAACCTGATGGAGGTCTGTATAGATGGATTAATAGAACAAGACCCACACACAGCTAGAAGCCCAATATTTTTTCAGAGGTAGATGCAGAAAAAAATATATTCAGTTTGCAACCTGATGGAGGTCAGTATAGATGGACTAATACAACAAGTCCCACACACAGCTAGAAGCCCAATATTTTTTCAGAGGTAGATGCAGAAAAAAATATATTCAGTTTGCAACCTGATGGAGGTCAGTATAGATGGACTAATACAACAAGTCCCACACACAGATAGAAGCCCAAATATTTTTTCAGAGGTACTGTAGATGCAGATAAAAATTATTTTTAATTTGCAACCTGATGGAGGTCAGTATAGATGGACTAATAGAGAAAGTCCGACACACTGCTAGAAGGCCAAATATTTTTTCAGAGCTAGATGCAGAAAAAAATTATATTCAGTTTGCAACCTGATGGAGGTCTGTATAGATGGATTAATAGAACAAGACCCACACACAGCTAGAAGCCCAATATTTTTTCAGAGGTAGATGCAGAAAAAAATATATTCAGTTTGCAACCTGATGGAGGTCAGTATAGATGGACTAATACAACAAGTCCCACACACAGCTAGAAGCCCAATATTTTTTCAGAGGTAGATGCAGAAAAAAATATATTCAGTTTGCAACCTGATGGAGGTCAGTATAGATGGACTAATACAACAAGTCCCACACACAGCTAGAAGCCCAAATATTTTTTCAGAGGTAGATGCAGAAAAAAATATATTCAGTTTGCAACCTGATGGAGGTCAGTATAGATGGACTAATACAACAAGTCCCACACACAGCTAGAAGCCCAAATATTTTTTCAGAGGTACTGTAGATGCAGATAAAAATTATTTTTAATTTGCAACCTGATGGAGGTCAGTATAGATGGACTAATAGAGAAAGTCCGACACACTGCTAGAAGGCCAAATATTTTTTCAGAGCTAGATGCAGAAAAAAATTATATTCAGTTTGCAACCTGATGGAGGTCAGTATAGATGGACTAATAGAATGATGCTATGCCCAAAAGATTTTACTTCACTAGGTGCAGTAAAAAAATTGGTATTCTATACACAGGTGGTATATCTTGCAACACAGATAGGCTACTCCACTGACTAACACACTCTGCAATAGGCCAAAAAGGATTAGCTTTGCTAGATTCAGCCAAATGCTGTGAAAAAAACTTGCACAGCACTGGCACAGACCTGCCTGGCAAAAACTGATAGGAACTGATGTAACCTAGTCCTGAAAAGGACTCCAATTACAATTAGTCTTTACTCCCACAATCTATCTATTTAAGAGCACAGACCTCCCTGATAAAAGTCGTAGGAAATGCTGTAACCTAGTCCTTAAAAGGACTGCAATCACAACTATTCCCTACTCCCAAGCTATCTGTATATTTGTGCGAAAATTGGCTTGAAATTAACAAGGTATAGCACACACAGCAACAGCGGTGCCGTCTAACACGCAGCTGCAGCAGTGAGAAAATGGTGGCGACGGGGAAAATGGCTTGGTCTTATAGGGCAAGGACATGTGACATACACTGCCAATGACACATGCCCTTGCTTGTGTGAAAAAAAGCACTTCACTCCGTGTGTGCGCTGCTGATAGGCTGACAGATTGCACCTCCCCACTGCAAATGCGGGAAAGAGAGAAAAAAATGGAGATCTTCATTGTTCCTGCAGAGATCCATCCCCTGCCCCTCCCCCCACCCCGCTGTACACTCAAACTGCGTATTAACATTAATTTTCATCATTACTGAGAAAAAATCCAGTTATGATTTTGGTGCACGAACAGTTATCGAACATAACCTCGAACAGCCGAATTTTTCTCAAATTGTTCGTGTTCGCCGAACGGCTCGAACACCGCCCAAAACAGCTCGAATTTGAGATTGGCGAACAGTTCGAGTAGAACAACGCTCATCTCTAGTTAGAACCTTTTTTGTTCCTATTACTTCCTGTAGGTGGCACTAGAGTTCTGGTCCTCTTCCTCTCTGAAGAGACAATTTGCAACCTTTTTTATGGAATGCTTTCCAGCTGGAGATGAATGAAACCGTCACAGGAAAAGCATCTATTTTATTAGTTGGAGCAATCAAAGACACACTAAATAGAGGTTTTAGATTTTTAGAGGCAGCACATTGTGATTCAATTTGAACCCAATTACAAGTTTTATTCCCATTCCACCACGGTCTTGATCTGATTGGGTAGATAGATAGTAATCTTGGATATTAGGGAGGTTGAGCCCCCGAAATTTCTTAGGTCTTTTCATGATGTGATTAGATAAGAGAGGTATTTTGTTCCTACACACAAAAGTGTTTAAGATTCTGTGTACCTGGTGGAAAAAAGTTTTTGGGAGGGAAATTGGAACAGTGCGAAACATGTATAATAATTTGGGTAGTGAGAACATCTGAAAGGCCGCAACAGGTCCCACCCATGAAACCTCGTATTGGCCTACTTTATTTAGGTCAGATTCTAGAGTCTGTAATAAAGGAAGATAATTTGATTTATATAAGGTTGATGTAGATATAGTTAATGACGTTCCTAAATATGTAATTTGGTCCTGATGCCAATCAAGAGGAACATTTTTTTATAGATGTAATAGAACCTCAACTGGGGTGTTTAAAGGCTGAATCTTGGATTTGGTTTCATTTACTTTATAGAATGACCTGTTTCTGAAATCTTTGATGGTCTCTAGGGCTTCCCCAAGTGAAGTCTTAGGCTCCGCTAAGGTTAAAATCACGTCATCAGCATATAATGAGATGCTATGTGAACTTCCAGAAATCTCCACCCCCATTATTCTTATATATTGCCTAATGGCCTGTGCCAAAGGTTCAATAGTGAGCATAAACACCAGGGGAAACAGGGGGCATCCCTGTCTTGTTCCGTTTGTTATTAAAAATTCTTCTGATAAGGTGCCATTAACGTAAACTCTTGCTAAGGGTGTGGAGTAATGGGCTTTAATGACATTTAGTATTGAGCCCCCGAAACCCATTCGATCCAATACCGAGAAGGCGAGCGACCAGTTAACCTGGTCAAACGCCTTCTCGGCATCCAATGCCACCAGGACCGCCGTAGACCTCCTATTGTTTATGACATCAATCAAGTCTATGACCCTCCTTGTGTTATCCGCCACTTGACTCCCATTTTAAAGCCAGTTTTATCTAATGATATTAATGATGGGAGAATAGGGGCTAGGCATTTAGCATAGATCTTAAGGTCGGTATTTAATAAGCATATGGGTCTAAAATTTTGTGGGATGTACGGCTGCTTGCCGGGTTTTGGTAATGTTATTATTGTGGCTGATAACATCTCTTTGGGAAATGAACCCTGAGTAACCGCATGCTGGAGGGTTTCTGTCAGATATGGGGTTAACTGATCTCTAAAGACTTTATAATACATATTTGAAAAAACGTCCGGGCCCGTCGCCTTATGTGATGGTAGAGATAAGATGGTTTTCTTTATTTCTGCATTAGTAAGAGGGGCACTCAACTGCTCCAATTGATCCTTAAGGCCCCGTCACACTAAGCGATATCGCTAGCGAGATCGCTGCTGTGTCACGGTTTTGGTGACTCACCAGCGACCTCACCAGCGATGTCGCTGTGTGTGACACTTTGCAACGATCAGGCCCCTGCTGTGAGGTCGCTGATCGTTGCAAAGTGTCCTGGACCATTTTTTGGTCGTTGGCCTCCCGCTGGCCAGCACACATCGCTGTGTGTGACCAGCGGGACCAACGATCTGGCTGGTAACCATGGTAAATATCGGGTTACTAGGGGCACGCGCGCACTTAGTAACCCGCTGTTTACCATAGATACCACTCTGCTACGGTGAGCGGAGGCTCCAGCACACCGTAGCAGAGTGGTATCCATGGTAAACAGCGGGTTACTAGGGGCACACGCGCACTTAGTAACCCGATGTTTACCATAGTTACCAGCCTGCTCCTGCTTGCAGCAGGCTGGTAACGGGAGCAGGACATCGTGGAACGATTCTTTCCACGATATCGCTGCTCCCCTCATCGCTGGTGAGCCTGCCTGTTTGACAGCTCACCAGCGATGTATTAGCGATGCAGCAACGATCCCTGACAGGTCATATCGTTGTCGGGATCGCTGCTGCATCGCTTAGTGTGACGGGGCCTTTAGGCACAACAGGAAGACTAAGATTAGATAGGAAGGACTCAATGTCCAACAAACTGGGAGGAGTATGGCAGGGGCAGAAGGTAAGTTATAAAGTGAGGAATAATATTCCTTAAATTTGTTTGCAATATCTTTAGGGCTGTATAATTTCTGTTGTTGAGGGCCATTTTTGAGATAGGGTATTTTTGCTTTAATTTCTCTGGATTTTAGTCTATTCGCTAACAATTTCCCTGCTTTGTTGTCTTGAGAATAATAATGCGCTTTTATTTTTTGAAAATTTTTCTCATATTTATACAATAAACAGTCTCTCGATTGAATTAGAAGATTACATAGTTTACCAGCTCGTTTTCTATTGAAAGAATGTTTGTTTAAGACTTCTAGATTCTGGATTTCAGAGAGTATTTAATTGAATTTTTTATCCCTTTCTCATTTAATTTTATGGCCTAGTTTAATAAAAATCCCTCCAGGCATGTATGCCTTTTGTGAGTTCCAGAGGGGGAAAGGGCTATCCACTGATTTGGTGTTAATTTGAAAAAATTCTTGTAAATTATTTTGAAGGTACTCAACGTTTTGTGGAGAAGATAAAAAAAATATACGAATTAGCTTTCCAAAGATAAGTGGGAGGGGACGAGTGTCTCTCCTCCACATGTTACCTTAACGGGGCATGATCTGACCATGTAATGAGGCCTATGGACGAAAGTACAATGTCATCTAGAAGTGATCTGCACACCAAAAATAAATCTATGTGTGAGTATGTGTTATGGACAGACGAGAAGAAGGAATAATCTCTTTCATTCATATGATGGATTCTCCAAATATCATATAGAGCTTTTTTGTTAAAGATGCTAAATTGTTAATGTCCCCTGTATACATGAGCACATCCAGCGTTATAATACTGTACATATACACATGGCAAAACTGGGGGAAGGGGACACTATCTCCAGGAATGGAGGGGTTAATGCCCACTGTATACATGAGCACATCCAGCGTTATATCACTGTACATATACACATGGCAGAACTGGGGGAAGGGGGCACTATCTCCGGGAATAGAGGGGTTAATGTCCCCTGTATACATGAGCACATCTAGCGTTATAATACTGTACATATACACATGGCAGAACTGGGAGGAGGGGGGCACTATCTCTGGCAATGGAGGGGTTAATGCCCCCTGTATACATGAGCACATCCAGCGTTATATTACTGTACATATACACATGGCAGAACTGGGGAAAGGGGGCACTATCTCCAGGAATGGAGGGGTTAATGCCCCCTGTATACATGATCACATCCAGTGTTATATTACTGTACATATACACATGGCAGAACTGGGGGAAGGGGCACTATCTCCAGGAATGGAGGGGTTAATGCCCCCTGTATACATGAGCACATCCAGCGTTATATTACTGTACATATACACATGGCAGAACTGGGGGAAGGGGGGCACTATCTCCAGGAATGGAGGGGTTAATACCCACTGTATACATGATCACATCCAGCGTTATATCACTGTACATATACACATGGCAGAACTGGGGGAAGGGGGCACTATCTCCGGGAATAGAGGGGTTAATGTCCCCTGTATACATGAGCACATCCAGCGTTATAATACTGTACATATACACATGGCAGAACTGGGGGGAGGGGGGCATTATCTCCGGGAATGGAGGGGTTAATGCCCCTTGTATACAGTACAGACCAAAAGTTTGGACACACCTTCTCATTTAAAGATTTTTCTGTATTTTCATGACTTTGAAAATTGTACATTCACACTGAAGGCATCAAAACTATGAATTAACACATGTGGAATTATATACTTAACAAAAAAGTGTGAAACAACTGAAAATATGTCTTATATTCTAGGTTCTTCAAAGTAGCCACCTTTTGCTTTGATGACTGCTTTGCACACTCTTGGCACTCTCTTGTTGTTGTAGAGATGTGTCTGCTGCTAGAACTCTGTGTGGCATTGACCTGGTCTCTAATCTGAGCTGCTGTTAACCTGCGATTTCTGAGGCTGGTGACTCGGAGAAACTTATCCTCAGAAGCAGAGGTGACTCTTGGTCTTCCTTTCCTGGGGCAGTACTCATGTGAGCCAGTTTCTTTGTAGCGCTTGATGGTTTTTGCAACTGCACTTGGGGACACTTTCAAAGTTTTCCCAATTTTTCGCACTGATTGACCTTCATTACGTAAAGCAATGATGGCCACTCGTTTTTCTTTACTTAGCTGTTTTTTTCTTGCCATAATACATATTCTAACTGTTTATTCAGTAGGACTATCAGCTGTGTATCCACCAGACTTCTGCACAACACAACTGATGGTCCCAACCCCATTTATAAGGCAAGAAATCCCACTTATTAAACCTGACAGGGCACACCTGTGAAGTGAAAACCATTTCCGGTGACTACCTCTTGAAGCTCATCAAGAAAATGCCAAGAGTGTGCAAAGCAGTCATCAAAGCAAAAGGTTGAAGAACCTAGAATATAAGACATATTTTCAGTTGTTTCACAATTTTTCGTTAAGCATATAATTCCACATGTGTTAATTCATAGTTTTGATGCCTTCAGTGTGAATGTACAATTTTCATAGTCATGAAAATACAGAAAAAATCTTTAAATGAGAAGGTGTGTCCAAACTTTTGGTCTGTACTGTACATGAGCACATCCAGCGTTATATTACTGTACATACACACATGGCAGAACTGGGGGAAGGGAGGCACTATCTCCAGGAATGGAGGGGTTAATGCCTCCTGTATACATGAGCACATCCAGCGTTATATTACTGTACATACACACATGGCAGAACTGGGGGAAGGGAGGCACTATCTCCAGGAATGGAGGGGTTAATGTCCCCTGTATACATGAGCACATCCAGCGTTATATTACTGTACATAGGATTTAATTCATCGCACTCTCATAATTTTGAAAGAAATGATTTATTTAGAGCAAAAAATTATAAGATACTTTAACCAAACCAGAGATGGGTGACAACAATATAGCGAGTATAAGACGTTTCGGCCTGAATTGGCCTTTTTCAATCAGTCGCTACTGGAAAACAAGAAATAAGAGTATAAATACACTGTGTTCCAAATTATTATGCAAATAATATTTTCTCAGATTTTCCCAAATTACCTATATGAATTGCAGTCATTGTAATTTTCCAGTCAAATAACCATTAGAGTACAATTGAAAGGTTTTTTGTATAAACTGCCTATGATAACAGTAAATTTTTAAAAAAATAAAAAACTCAAACTGCATGTTCCAAATTATTATGCACAGCAGAGTTTTCAACCTTTTCCTTTCAATAAAGAACAAAAAAATGGTCATTTTTGAAATTATAAGCATTAGCAGGTTACTACAAACTGAAATCAAACAGTTTTCAACTCAAAACTTAATTCTAGGTGATGTTACATTTGCTCATAGGACCGCTTGTTCGAAAGGAGCTTCTGAACTCTCTCGTCCATTGAATTTGTCAGGTTTTGGATGGTTTCTGCTTTAATTGTTTTGCATGAGGACAGAATACCCTCCCAGAGCAGTTGCTTAGATGTGAACTGCCTCCCGCCATCATAGACACTCCTTTTGATGATGCTTCAGAGGTTCTCAATGGGGTTGAGGTCAGGGGAACATGGGTGCCACACCATAAGTTTGTCCCCTTTTATGCCCATAGCAGCCAGAGATGCAGATGTGTTATGTGCAGCATGAGACGGGGCATTATCATGCATGAAAATGATCTTGCTGCGGAATGCACGGTTCTTCTTCTTGAACCATGGAAGAAAGTGCTGTTTGAGGAACTCAACATACATTACGGAGTTCATCTTTACCCCTTCAGGGATCCTAAAAGGGCCGACAATCTCTCTCCCCATGATTCCAGCCCAAAACATTACTCCACCTCCTCCTTGTTAGCGCCGTAGCCGCGTTTGCATGGGGTGTCCATCAACCAGCCATCCTCCACTCCATCCATCTGGACCATCGAGATCATTTCATGCATGATAATGCACCGTCTCATGCTGCACATAACACATCTGCATCTCTGGCTGCTATGGGCATAAAAGGGGACAAACTTATGGTGTGGCACCCATGCTCCCCTGACCTTAACCCCATTGAGAACCTCTGGAGCATCATCAATAGGAGTGTCTTTGATGGCGGGAGGCAGTTCACATCTAAGCAACAGCTCTGGGAGGGTATTCTGTCCTCATGCAAAACAATTAAAGCAGAAACCATCCAAAACCTGACAAATTCAATGGACGAGAGAGTTCAGAAGCTCCTTTCGAACAAGGGGTCCTATGTGCAAATGTAACATCACCTAGAATAAAGTTTTGAGTTGAAAACTGTTTGATTTCAGTTTGTAATAACCAGCTAATGCTTATAATTTCAAAAATGACCATTTTTTTGTTCTTTATTAAAATGAAAAGGTTGAAAACTCTGCTGTGCAGAATAATTTGGAACATGCATTTTGAGTGCAGTTTGAGTTTTTTATCTTTTTAAAAATATACTGTTATCATAGGCAGTTTGTACAAAAACCTTTCAATTGTACTCTAATAGTTATTTGACTGGAAAATTACAATGACTGCAATTCATATAAGTAATTTGGGAAAAACTGAGAAAATATTATTTGCATAATAATTTGGAACACAGTGTATAAAGTAGTATATACAAGCTTATAAATTTGAAACTGTGTCAGTTATCACAGTGCATTAAAGATATTTACAAAACATAAATTCCAAGTTAAAAGAAAATGGTGAAACGCCAGGAACGGGGGAGGAGGAGGGGACGGGGTGGGGAGGGGAGAAAGGGAAGAGACTTAAAGAGAGTGGGAGACATCACTAGCAGTTTTTTCACATTTATAGTATAATTTTAATGCATGTCATATCAATTGCAACAATATAAAGAGACAGAAAAAGAACTCACTTTTACTGGATGGTGTATATATGTGAGAATTAGGCTGTATGCTCAGGTAGGTCAGACACCTTGGAAGAAAAACTATGGAGAAGAGGTATTAGGGAAATTGTGGAGTAGATGTATTAGGACATGGTATCTTCTAATAGTACCAACATACCTAGGATAAAGGTAGGTACCTCTTAGTCCAAAACGTGCTGGTTTGGGCAAGCCTACGGGGAATATAATAGTCGGTATTGAGGGAATGTGAATCCACAATAAGGGAGATCATTTAAAGGGTTCTATACTCACGAATGAGAGCCGGTATCTGTCCGGTGTCTGGTTAGTGATAGCGAGTAGCGGTGCTGCCAGCACCAAGCTCATGGAGAGGACGTGGTTCCATAGAGGAGCGGGGCCCTTTTTAAAAGTCTGCGTTACCGCCGGACCGGAAGGGGCGGGGCGCCGGATGTGACGTGTACCTATTCAGTATCATGAAGCCAGGTGTCCTGTGTTGTTCGCGCGATAGGTGGAAGGGAGGGGGGGGTCGTCGAATATGATGTCACGGTTTACATAGTGTTGCTATGGGGACCTGAGTGCCCTGTCCCTGAAGCGCAATAGCTGGAGGGGGCGGGACGCTGAATGGTTGTTATGGGGACCAGAGTAACAAAAGGATTAGAAGTGTAGACTCAACAGTATGAGTCATACAGAGGAAGGACAGGCAGCATATAAGAGTAGACGCAATGTGTGCAGCATTGTGGGTCATATAAAGACAGGACATGCAGTACAGTTATTGGACTTACACCTAATATATATGCTTGTATATACTACTTTATATTTATACTCTTATTTCTTGTTTTCCAGTAGCGACTGATTGAAAAAGGCCAATTCAGGCCAAAACGTCTTATACTCGCTATATTGTCATCACCCATCTCTGGTTTGGTTAAAGTATCTTATAATTTTTTGCTCTAAAGAAATCACTTCTTTCAAAATTATGAGAGTGCGATAAATTAAATCCATTGTACTAGTTTGGGCCTACAAGCCTATTGCTTCAGCACCTCAACTCATGACCGAGTGCACGCCAACTTAATCCCATATTACTGTACATATACACATGGCAGAACTGGGGGAAGGGGGCCACTATCTCTAGGAATGGAGGGGTTAATGTCCCCTGTATACATGAGCACATCCAGTGTCATATTACTGTACATATACACATGGCAGAACTGGGGAAAGGGGGCACTATCTCCGGGAATGGAGGGGTTAATGTCACCTGTATACATGAGCACATCCAGCGTTATATTACTATACATATACACATGGCAGAACTGTGGGAAAGGGGCACTATCTCCGGGAATGGAGGGGTTAAAGACCCCTGTATACATCAGCACATCCGGCGTTATATTACTGTACATATACACATGGCAGAACTGGGGGAGGGGGCACTATCTCCGGGAATGGAGGGGTTAATGCCCCCTGTATACATGAGCACATCCAGCGTTATATTACTGTACATATACACATGGCAGAACTGGGGGAAGGGTCACTATCTCCGGGAATGGAGGGGTTAATGACCCCTGTATACATGAGCACATCCAGCGTTATATTACTGTACATATACACATGGCAGAACTGGGGGAAGGGGGCACTATCTCCGGGAATGGAGGGGTTAATGCCCCCTGTATACATGAGCACATCCAGCGTTATATTACTGTACATATACACATGACAGAACTGGGGGAGGGGGCACTATCTCCGGGAATGGAAGGGTTAATGCCCCCTGTATACATGAGCACATCCAGCGTTATATTACTGTACATATACACATGGCAGAACTGGGGGAAGGGGGGCACTATCTCCGGGAATGGAGGGGTTAATGCCCCCTGTATACATGAGCACATCCAGCGTTATATTACTGTACATATACACATGGCAGAACTGGGGGAAGGGGGCACTATCTCCGGGAATGGAGGGGTTAATGTCCCCTGTATACATGAGCACATCCAGCGTTATATTACTGTACATATACACATGGCAGAACTGGGGGAAGGGGGCACTATCTCCAGGAATGGAGGGGTTAATGCCCCCTGTATACATGAGCACATCCAGCGTTATATTGCTGTACATATACACATGGCAGAACTGGGGGAAGGGGGGCACTATCTCCGGGAATGGAGGGGTTAATGCCCCCTGTATACATGAGCACATCCAGCGTTATATTACTGTACATATACACATGGCAGAACTGGGGGAAGGGGGCACTATCTCCAGGAATGGAGGGGTTAATGCCCCCTGTATACATGAGCACATCCATCGTTATATTACTGTACATATACACATGGCAGAACTGGGGGAAGGGGGCACTATCTCCGGGAATGGAGGGGTTAATGCCCCCTGTATACATGAGCACATCCAGCGTTATATTACTGTACATATACACATGACAGAACTGGGGGAGGGGGCCACTATCTCCAGGAATGGAGGGGTTAATGTCCCCTGTATACATGAGCACATCCAGCGTTATATTACTGTACATATACACATGGCAGAACTGGGGGAAGGGGGCACTATCTCCGGGAATGGAGGGGTTAATGTCCCCTGTATACATGAGCACATCCAGCGTTATATTACTGTACATATACACATGACAGAACTGGGGAAGGGGACACTATCTCCGGGAATGGAGGGGTTAATGTCCCCTGTATACATGAGCACATCCAGCGTTATATTACTGTACATATACACATGGCAGAACTGGGGGAAGGGGGCACTGTCTCCGGGAATGGAGGGGTTAATGCCCCCTGCGCCCAGTAATGGGGGATCTCCACATACCTCCACCTGCAGAGCCGCCACCACATATATGGCTGTTCTGTGCGCACAGGACCTGTGATGAGGTCACAGGAGGGGAGGAGTCAGGGGTCACATGATCAGGGGCCTCAGTGGATGCAGGACTCTGCTGTGCTGGTTGTCATGGTGCTGGATGAGGTGAAGGTTATGTGTGGGGTCAGGAGGGGTTTACAGGGTGGATGTAGGAGAGCCGCGTGTGTACGAGGTGTATGGAGCGGAGCCGTGTGTTTACAAGGTGTACGGAGCGGAGCCTCATATGTACGAGGCGTACGGTGCAGAGCCGCGTGTGTACGAGGCGTACGGAGAGGAGCCGCGTGTGTACAAGGTGTACGGAGCGGAGTCGCGTGTGTACGAGGTGTACGGAGCGGAGCTGCGTGTGTACGAGGTGTACGGAGCGGAGCCGCGTGTGTACGAGGTGTACGGAGCGGAGCCATGTGTGTACGAGGTGTACGGAGCGGAGCCGTGTGTGTACGAGGCGTACGGAGCAGAGCCGTGTGTGTACGAGGTGTACGGAGAGGATCCGCGTGTGTACGATGTGTACGGAGCAGAGCCGCGCGTGTACGAGGTGTACGGAGCAGAGCCGTGTGTGTATGTAATAGAAGGAGAAAATTCTTTCAGAGAATCAATGCGAGATGTATGTAATAAGGAGAAAGAGCACCATCTGGTGAGCATTTCAAGTTTGCACGTTGGACCTGGTCAGGTGATCTCCAGCAGAGGATTTCAAAATTTAACGGTCGAGCGCGCAGGGCCTGAGGTGATTTCGGCGCCAGACACAGAGAGAGACGTGACGCAGGCTGGACGCGCTGAAGGAACCAGCGAGAGATGGGTGGCTGCCGGTGAACGGGATTCAGCGCAGCAGTCCCTCGGGTGTCACGGCTACGAAAGAGGACCGGGACTTGGATATGACATTATGGAAATGTTCAAGACCCTCCTACCCACGACGTGGTAAACCGCCCCGATTGACAGGACAAAGAGAGGATAGAAACGAGTTGTGCCGGAGAGATCACGTCAGCAGAAGCCGACGAGTGTCATCACTGAACAGGGCTGTCACTTCAACCGCTCCCTCACGGTACCGGGAACAATCGGATTTAGGGTATCAGGTTGGGTGGGAGGGGAACGGGTGAGGTGGGACAAGCCAAACGGGATCTAATTGACTTTTTCAGAAAAAGACTTAAAGGCCTAGCGGGAATAACCGGAGACCCCCGCTAGGGCCATTTGCAGAACCAATGGACTTCAGTGCTAATCCCATATTTGGGCTAGATACAGTATTTTAGAGAAGGATTTTATTGCTATTGTTATTGCTATTGTGATAGTGTTCTCATTACTAACCCCTGTTGCAATCCCTGTCAGCTTGTTTAATATATATACATATATAAATTATTATTCATAGCTATTTGACTGCCCTCATTTTGTGACTCTGCGCGTTGCATTCTGACACCTGCATTACATTTGGCGTAATCGGCAGGATGCAAAATTCAGACGCATAGATGGTGTATCAGTCTGTGACCGGGTTGGTCAGTGGACATATACCCTTGGGGGCTATGCTCAGTCACCTTCCCAAATTTACAGGGGATGGTACGTCACTGTGGGACTGGGTAGAGAGACTGAAAAGTATGCTATGCATGTATCCCCTTAATCCCTTAGCCCAGGCTGAGTTGGCCCTACTCATACTACGGATCTGGGGCATTTACGGTTGCGGTTATTTCAGAGAGTTCAAAAGGAAAATGAGACTATTAATCAACATATTAATGCATTGCAGGAAGTGAAAGCCCATATCATTAAGAAGGCTCGAGCTGGGAATCGAGGACTGGGATCATTAGATGAAATATTGCTTGACCAATTGATTGCTGGCTTAAAAGACCCCTCCCTGAGACAGATCTTAAAGGAGTGGCTACGCCTGAGGCCCGGCCCGCCTAGGTGTCTTAGAGATTGGAGCGGAAGCTAGAGTCTTGGAGGAAGAATTTCCTGTTCTCAAGGCCAATGTCAGAAGTCATGAGGCAATAACCCCTCTTCCACCCTATTCTCAGCACACTGCTTTCAGTCAGTTGCCCGATTGGGCACAAGAGATACGTCAAGAGATTCGAGACCTTCGAAATGAACTGAGCACTACTAGAGAGACCCCTATAGCCCCCTTGTTAATGGACCGCTCTGCCTCACGTGGACGGAGACAAGAGCGAGGAAGACGTTCCTATCAGATTCCAACGAGTCGTGCACTCAATCCATCGGTAGAGCGAGGACCGGAGTGGTGGACCTGTGGCTGTAGAGGTCATATCTCCAGAGACTGTCCGAATAAAGAACAGAGGAGTCAAGGGCAGCTGTTAAACGAAGACGCCCCACGGTCGTGGAGCATACCGTGGGGTTTCAAACTTCAGGCTGTGTAAGGAGAACCTCTCAAGACATGGTCTCCGAGAGGTCTATTATTTGGGCTGAATTCAATGGACAGTGGATTCATTGTTTAATGGATGTAACATCCCTGGCGGCGTGCTTGCATAGTGCACCACCTCCCACTATGCAAGACCGCAATCTTACCTGTCAGTTCAGCCTGCAAACCGTGCTCCAGTTCATGCTGTGTGCATGTCTTTTGACTGATTGCTTAGGGCGGCGGCCCGGTTACTTCCTGATTCTTATAGCTGCTGTGGGCGCACCCCTAATGCGTCTCCAGCCTATTGTTGTGAGTCACTGGATATTTAAACCCCCTCCACCCAGTAGGAGGTGCCTGAGCAACACTAACATTCAGTGTGCTCCTTGACTCTGAAGTTGCCAGGTCCAGTTCTGCTTCTTGTCTTTTTCCGCCATCTCTGGGGGCTGGATACCCAGACCTGTTATCTCTGACTTCTAGTCTCTCCCGCCACTCTGGGGGCTGTATACCCAGGCTCGTTCTTGTATCTCATTGCAGTAGCAGTTTCTGTCTGAACTGTATCTTAGCCTGTTACCTGTTTGTCTCTATGTCCGTAACTTCCCTTTTCCTGCAGTATCTGAACCTTCACCCAACTCCAACTCGTTGTCTCTGTACTTCTGTTTGTGAGTTTTGTGTCCACTCGCTACTTCATAGGAAGCACCTTGTGTGTATCTGGTTCTGCTTGTCCCTTTTCCCTTCCTCCGTATCTTCCTTTATTTTCCAGTCTGTTCCATGTGAACAGAGCCCTGTCCTCTCTGCCTTGTCCACCGCACCTGCGGTTTCGCTCCGCTCTGTCTAGCCCACCGCTTCGGCGGTTTCCCTCTGCTCTGACTTGCCCACCGCTCCGGCGGTTTCCCTCTGCTCTGCCTTACCCACCGCTCCAGCGGTTTCTCTCTGCTCTGACTTGCCCACCGCTCCGGCGGCTTCTCTCTGCTCTGACTTGCCCTCCGCTCCAGCGGCTTCTGTCTGCTCTGCCTTGCTCACCACACCAGCGGTTTCTTTCTGCTCTGCTTGCTCACCGCTCCGGCGGTTCCCCTCTGCTCTGCCTAGTCCACCGCTCCGGCGGTTCCTCTCTGCTCTGCCTTGTTCACCGCACCTGCGGTTTAGTTCTGTTCTGCTTGCCCACCGCTCCGGCGGTTCCCCTCTGCTCTGCCTAGCTCACCGCTCCGGCGGTTCCTCTCTGCTCTGCCTTGTTCACCGCACCTACGGTTTAGTTCTACTCTGCTTGCTCACCGCTCCGACGGTTCCCCTCTGCTCTGCCTAGCCCACCGCTCCGGCGGTTCCTCTCTGCTCTGCCTTGTTCACCGCACCTGCGGTTTAGTTCTGCTCTGCTTGCTCACCGCTCCGGCGGTTCCCCTCTGCTCTGCCTAGCTCACCGCTCTGGCGGTTCCTCTCTGCTCTGCCTTGTTCACCGCACCTGCGGTTTAGTTCTGCTCTGCTTGCTCACCGCTCCGGCGGTCCCCCTCTGCTCTGCCTAGCCCACCGCTCCGGCGGTTCCTCTCTGCTCTACCTTGTTCACCGCACCTGCGGTTTAGTTCTTCTCTGCTTGCTCAACGCTCCGGCGGTTCCCTTCTGCTCTGCCTAGCCCACCGCTCCAGCTGTTCCTCTCTGCTCTGCCTTGTTCACCGCACCTGCGGTTTAGTTCTGCTCTGCTTGCTCACCGCTCCGGCGGTTCCTCTCGGCTCGGCCTAGCCCACCGCTCCAGCTGTTCCTCTCTGCCTTGTTCACCGCACGTGCGGTTTAGTTCTGCTCTGTTTGCTCACCGCTCCGGCGGGTTCTCCTCTGCTCTGCCTAGCCCACCGCTCCGGCGGTTCCTCTCTGCTCTGCCTTGTTCACCGCACCTGTGGTTTAGTTCTGCTCTGTTTGCTCAACGCTCCGGCGGTTCCTCTCTGCTCTGCCTAGCCTACCTTTCCGGCGGTTCCTCACTGCTCTGCCTTGTTCACCGCACCTGCGGTTTTGCTCCGCTCGGCTTGCTCACTGCACCTGCGGTTTCGCTGCGCTCTGCCTTGTCCACGGCACCTGCGGTTCCGCTCTGCTCTGCCTTGTCCTCCGCTCCGGCGGTTTCGCTTTACTCTGCTTGTTTACCGCATCTGCGGCTCTGTTCCTGTCTTCCAATCTGTACTGGACTCTATCCAGCCTGCACTCCAACCTGCTAGAACCTACCTGTCTGCATTCCAGCCGTGCTTGCCAGTATTTCCCTGTCTGCACTCCAGCCGTGCTTGCCAGTACCAACCTGTCTGCACACCAGCCGTGCTTGCCAGTACCCACCAGTCTGCATACCAGCCGTGCCTGCCAATACCCACCTGTCTGTATGCCAGCCTAACCTGCCTGTTCCTGCATTCCTCGGTGTGGGTCAACAGCTGTGACCGGGGTCTGACCTGGAGTAGCACCTGGTCCCTCTGCTTGGTTCCTCCACAGGAAATACGGCTCCCATTCAGGAAAAGTATCGGCAGATCCCACCTCAAATGTACCGGGAGGTGAAAGAACTTTTAGCCCATATGCTGTGGAATGGTGTAATTCGTGAAAGTCAGAGTCCTTGGACAGCTCCTATTGTGCTAGTTCGGAAAAAAGACGGTACTCCGAGATTTTGCGTAGATTATTGGAAATTGAATGCATGTACTGTGCGAGATTCTTACCCATTACCCCGAATAGAAGAATCTCTATCCGCATTAGGAAGTGCTAAATTCTTC
Organism: Phyllobates terribilis; assembly: GCF_046119375.1. Taxonomy (NCBI): domain Eukaryota; kingdom Metazoa; phylum Chordata; class Amphibia; order Anura; family Dendrobatidae; genus Phyllobates; species Phyllobates terribilis. The sequence goes on from NW_027362765.1 coordinate 47,721,778, forward strand.
TCTTCTCTTGACCTGGCCAGTGGCTATTGGCAGGTCCCAGTAGCTGAGAAAGATCATCCAAAAACTGCAGCAAGAAATCGAAAAAGTTTGCCGAAGGTGTCGGCAAAGTGAGTTGAGCAAGCCTCCTGAACAAAGAGCTCCCATTCAGACCATCCGAACTTCTGCACCATTAGAGGTTCTGATGATCGATTATCTGACGATCGGAGCTTCATACAAAGGCTACGGTCACTTCACCAAGTTTGCAGTGGTGACACCTACTCGGGATCAGATGGCAGAAACCACAGCCAAGGCTATTTGTCAAGATTTCATTCAGATCTATGGGTGTCCGAAGCGAATACATTCTGACCAAGGGGCCTGCTTCCAAGGGCGAGTCATGGATGAGATATATCATATCTATGGGATCAACAGATCTCGAACAACGCCCTATCACCCCCAGGGAAATGGGGCATGTGAGCGTTTCAACCGAACCTTGTTGCAGATGTTACGAACGTTGGAAGAGGACAAGAAAATGAAATGGCACGAGTTAGTGTCCGAGTTGGTGTGGGTGTATAATAATCGTGTTCATGCGACTCCTGGTTACACACCCTATATGCTGCTGTTTGGAAGGAATGGACGAGAGATTACTGAGCTGGAGCTAGACTCAGAAGATTCCGGTCTGTACAACAGTCCGAGTACCTGGATTCAAGAACACAGACTGCGGCTTCATACAGTGAGAACGCTGGTTGCACAGAAATTTCAGGAAATAGAGCATACAGGGCGGCCCCCGATTTCAGTGAGCCCACTCTGACCAGGAGATCGTGTCTTTGGAAGGGCCAAACCGGTTGGGAGTAAGCTAGACCATCATTGGGAGGTGGTAACATATCGAGTGGTGAAGCAGATCCATACAAAGAATTCAGTTTACGAGGTTAGGCCTGAAGGGGGTGATGCCACGACATCTAGGTTGTTGCACCGTAATATGCTACGACCCTGTTCGTCCGAAGCAGAGGACTGTAACAGAATTGAGTCTGCGGAAAAACTAACTGAAGTGCCACACATGGTGACTCTGGAAGACGAAGAAGGATGGGCTACAATGCAACTGAGCCTTCCAGTCCCGAGTGAGATACAAAATGGATCAGGAGGCGATTTACAATCTTCACTGCTTGATTTATCAGATACCCCAGAATCACCTTTGCGGTAGGAACCCCGCAGAACCGAACGGGCTAATGTACGGGATCCCTCCTAACCGATATGCTCAAGAGGAGTTTATCTGGTCTCAGATTCAACAGAAAACAGAAGAGTGTGCTCAACTCTTCTCTGAACTTACGCTGCCTCGAAGGAGGCATCGATCTCGCAAAGAATCCACTCGCCCGGGGACTGGCGATCAAAAAGGAGGGAGGAATGTAATAGGAGAAAAGTCTTTCAGAGAATCAATGCGAGATGTATGTAATAAGGAGAAAGAGCGCCATCTGGTGAGCATTTCAAATTTGCATGCTGGACCTGTTCAGGTGACCTCCAGCAGAGTATTTCAAAATTTAACGGTCGAGCGCGCAGGGCCTGAGGTGATTTCGGCGCCAGATACAGAGAGAGACGTGACGCAGGCTGGATGCGCTGAAGGAACCAGCGAGAGATGGGTGGATGCCGGTGAACGGGATTCAGCGCAGCAGTCCCTCGGGTGTCACGTCTACGAAAAAGGACCGGGACTTGGATATGACATTATGGAAATGTTCAAGACCCTCCTACCCACAACGTGGTAAACCGCCCCGATTGACAGGACAAAGAGAGGATTGAAACGAGTTGTGCCAGAGAGATCTCGTCAGCAGAAGCTGACGAGTGTCATCACTGAACAGGGCTGTCACTTCAACCACTCCCTCACGGTACCGGGAACAATCGGGTTTAGGGTATCAGGTTGGGAGGGGGATGGGTGAGGTGGGACAAGCCAAACGGGATCTAATTGACTTTTTCAGAAAAAGACTTAAAGGCCTAGCGGGTATAACCGGAGAGCCCCTCAAGGGCCATTTGCAGAACCAATGGACTTCAGTCCCATATTTGGGCTAGATACAGTATTTTAGAGAAGGATTTTATTGCTATTGTTATTGCTATTGTATTGTATTGTGTGTTATTGCTATTGTGATAGTGTTCTCATTACTAACCCCCGTGGCAATCCCCGTCAGCTTTGTTTAATATATATACATATATAAATAGTTATTTATTGCTATTTGACTGCCCTCATTTTGTGACCCTGCGCGGTGGTGCTTCATTGATGCTCAAAACATTGACCCCGTGGGCCCTGAAAGACATGTTCTGTCCCTGACCATAATTGCTGCTTCACATGTCGAATGTGCAGTTCCCTTTCAAGCTCAATGCGAAATTCAGAAAACCGCATTCTCCCGCACTCCCAGTAGACAGTGGTTTTGCATCGACTGTACCACCAGAAACTTCACGAAGTGGGAGTTGAGTTTGCACAAGTGAATGATTGGGAGCGTATAGCTGTTTTCTGGTCACACAATTAGATATGGATCTGTGTTGCGCAAATGTGCTTAGACAAGGTGTTATCTGAGCACACTCGGGTGCTGAATGTCTTTGGTGTGCTCGAAAAATATGTTTGCGTCGCCGCGGCTGTTAGACCCCCGCACCACATGCAGGGATTGTCTGTTAGGCAATCCCTGCATGTGTTGCAGCTGTCTAACATTCACGAGACATGGAGCCACGCCGACACAAACATATTTTTCGAGCACGCCGAAACGACTTATCCGAGCACATTCAAGCAACACTAGTATGGATATCTGATGGTGAGAAAAGAGGAGGAATAGTCAGAGTTCGACAAGCCGTAGATGATGACACCAACCAGGTACCACCTGAGGATGTGGCCTCAGGAAAAAGCTCATCAAGAGAATGCCAAGAGTGTGCAAAGCAGTCAACAAAGCAAAAGGTGGCTACTTTGAAGAACCAAGAATATAAGACATATTTTCAGTTGTGTCACACTTTTTTGTTAGGTATATAATTCCACATGTGTTAATTCATAGTTTTGATGCCTTCAGTGTGAATGTACAATTTTCATAGTCATGAAAATACAGAAAAATTTTTAAATGAGAAGGTGTGTCCAAACTTTTGGTCTGTACTGTAGGTAACAGAAAAATGAAACCGAGAAAAAAAAAGTGCCCACCTAGCTTGACGGGCATTCAAGCGCTTGGCTGCATCCAGATAGATCAAATTCTTATGATCTGTGAACACCTGAATAGGAAATCTAGCGTCTTCCAAAAAATGACGCCAATGTTCAAATGCAAGTTTAATAGCCAGCAACTCCCGAATTCCAACATCATAATTCAGTTCGGTTTCCAAAAATGTTTTTGAAAAGAAGGCACAAGGATGTACTCCATCCTTGTTCTCCTGTGACAAAACTGCTCCGACCCCCACTGATGAAGCATTGACCTAGACCAAAAAAGGCTTTGTTTCATCAGGCTGCATACGGATAGGGGCAGAACTGAACCTCTGAGATACTCAAACGCTTCAATGGCCTCAGTTGTCCACTGGACCATATTCGCACCTTTCCTGGTGAGAGGGTCAGAGGCTTAACAATTACAGAAAAATTCTTAATGAATTTTCTGTAATAATTGGAAAAACCCAAAATATCTCGGTATAGATTTCAAACCAATAAGCCTAGGCCATTCCTGCACAGCCTGAACCTTCACCGGGTCCATCTCAAAGCCCTCGCTGGAGACAATGTAGCCCAAAAAACTAATTTTCTGCATAGCGAACTCACATTTCTCTAGCTTAGCAAAGAGTGAATTATTACTCAATAACTGCAAAACTTCACGTACACTCTGCCAATGGGACTCTAGATCTGGTGAATAAATCAAAATGTCATCCAAATACACAACCACATTCTTACCAATCAAAGGTCTCAGGATGTCATTAATAAGGTTCTGAAAAAATGCAGGTGCATTGGTAAGACCAAAAGGCATCACCAGATTCTCAAAATGACCTACCGGAGTGTTAAAAGCAGTTTTCCATTCATAACCCTCCTTCACTCGTAACAAATTGTATGCCCCCCGGAGATCAATTTTAGAGAACCACTTGGCCCCCACCAACTGGTTAAACAAGTCAGGAATTAACGGCAATAGGTAGGAATTGCGTACGGTAATCTTATTAATTTCACGAAAATCCAGACATGGACGTAAACCCCCGTCCTTTTTTTTTTAACAAAGAAAAGTCCAACTGCCACAGGCGACTTAGAAGGTCTAATGTAACCAGCAGCCAGGCTAGTCTGTATGTACTCCTCCAAGGCCTTTCTTTCAGGGAGAGTCAGATTAAACAAGCGACTCTTGGGAAGAGTAGCTCCAGGAACAAACTCAATGGCGCAATCATAATCCCTATGAGGAGGTAAAACTTGCGACTCCTCCTCTGAAAAAACCCTCCAAAAATCTTGAATAGGTACAGGTAATTCCCCTTTTTCCACAGCCGCAATGCGACCATTACAACATTTATCATAGCACTTCGGACTTCAAGACTTAATCACATTAGTAGACCAGTCCAGCAAAGGATTGTGCAGTTTTAACCAAGGCACACCTAAAACAACCGGAGAGGGTAAATTATCTAATACAACCAAGTCCAAAATTTCTTGGTGAACTCCATTGATAGTGAGGGGAAATGCAGCAACCTTGTGAGTAATACATTTCAAGGGAGTGTTATAAATTGCAATCACAGAAATAGGTGATGACAAAGGTTTGGATTTCAATTTAAGGTTTTCCAAAAACCCTTTATCAATCACATTAAGTGTTGAACCACAATCCACAAATACCTGAAATTCAATCAAATTCTCCTGCAAAGTAGTACTCCCAGAAAGAAATACTACTGCAGAGCGTAAACAAGCTATACGGGCGTAACTGACCTTTTTTTTTCCTTTACTTAAACGAACCTCACAATACTTAATCAAATGATCAGCTTTACCACAATACACAATCCCTCGGCAAACCTCCGGTCTCTTTCCTGAGAGGGGAGCGACCTCGCCCCAACCTCCATTGGTTCTCCGCCGTCAGAGCAGATTTTCTGGGGACTAGGACCTGGCATTACAGGAGTCTTTACCTCATTCAGTTTAAATCTCAGCTGTTCATGTGGATAGGAGACTAATTGCATGGCATCCTGCAGAGTTTAAGGTGCGGGCAATTAGCAAATCCTTAATCCTTTCACTCAGACCAGCAAGAAATAGATATTTCAGCGCAGGCTCATTGCATTTAACTTCTGAGGCCCATCTTCTGAAGTGTGTGCAATAATTTTCAACATCACCTGACCCCAGATTCAAACGCCTGAGTTCTGCCTCAGCAGATCAGATTCGATCAGGATCATCATATAATAGCCCCATAGCAGAAAAAAATTCTTCTACAGACCTTTTTTTTTAAATCAGATAAATTTTTATTCATTTAAAGATAGGATAATAAAATACATCTTCAGTACAATAATTTCACATTTTCTTATTATCAAAAAGAACCCCTCACCCACCCTCCCCGTTTACGGACGACAATAAACCCTTATCGTTATATAACATATGTTTCAACGTCTTATAATCATTGCAATACGTTTTATAATGTAATGTAGTCATCGGATTCTTTCCTCCAAAAGCATTATCATTAACACACCTTCCATGGTGCCCATAGGTTGTCACTGAGTTTGGCGTTTTTCCTTTTTAAATAAATTTTATCCTCCATTCGTACCACATACTCCACCTGCCTTATATACTCCTGTCTAGAGGGAGGCTCCGGTCGCACCCAATACCTAGCTATTACTTTCCTAGCTGCATATAAAAGTCTGGCAATTGCCAGTTTTGTGACATCATTCCCCACAAGTTCTTCCACATATCCCAGCAAGCAAACTACCGGATCCCTAGGAATTATACAATGCTATCGTCCTTCAATTAGGGCAGCTACTTCAGACCAATAGTTTGCAAGCTTTGGGCAACTCCACATAACATGTAATATATCAGCATTTTCTGACCCACATCTCGGGCAATTCGATTTCTCCCGTACCCCTATCCTGAACAAAAAATCGGGTGATCTATATGCTCTATGTACAAGAAGTAACTGAGACATTCTGGCAGGTTCATTTAGAGACAATTTAGGAATATATTCCAAAATGGATTCCCACCTGTCATCTTCAATGGTACCGTCTGCTTCCCACCTCTCCCTCGCCAAAACAGGATATTTCAATAGAAAGGTGTGAAGCAGATCAGCATACACCCTAGATATAACGCCTGCTGTACATCCCCCATACAAATATAGTCAATAACAATATCCTTTTGAACAGACAGGTTCTTGATTTTCCTTTACTTAATAAACGAATGTTTAACCTGTGTATACTGATACCTGTGTCTGTCTAATAAATGAAATTCCTCTTTTAGCATCTTTAAGGTTTTGATGTTTTGGTTATCCATCAGTTGGTAAATGTACTGTATACCCCTTACCACCCATCCTCTCAGCTCTCCTATCTTATAAAATTCACCTAAATTTTCGTTATCCCAAATAGGAGTATACATAGACATTCCCACTATACCTCTAATCCTCTTCACCCTCATCCACAGTTTATGGACTAAGCCACATGTCGGGTATGAGCTGCCTTTCTTCCCAAAAAGTTCCAATTCTAGGCCCGCCACCAATGGATCCTTTTTTAAAATGAGCTTCCAAAACCGCCTGGTTAGTCCCCTTCGCCGCCTTCAGTGCCCACCCTCTAATATGCTGGGACTGTGCTGCCAAAAAGTATATCCACAGGTCTGGTAAGGCGAGACCCCCCTCTTCTTTCGGCCCCTGGAGAGTCTCCAGCTTAATCCTGGGTTGTCCTCCACCCCAAACCAGATCCCTAAATATTGAATTAATACGCTGGAACACCGACCGGGGGATCCACACAGGGGAGTTATGTAAAACATATAGCAATTTGGGCATCAGCACCATTTTAAGAAGATTGGTGGTCCCACCACCGAGAGGCGCATTTTGCTCCACGTAGATGCTTTATCTTTTAATTTCCCAATTATCGGGTATACATTCAACTGAAGGTATTCCTTTACTGGTAACGTTATTGTAATTCCAAGATATTTAAACTCTCGTACTAATTTAAGTTGTGTACGTTCCACCTGTTCAACATCTAAGCCATCCAGGGTATCTATTTCCATAATATGAGATTTATCCCAATTAATTTGTAACCCAGATAACAGGCCAAATCTATTGATGACAGCTATTGCACCATGTAATGACGCTTGAGGGTCCTGTAAGAGTAATAAAATATCTGCGTACAACGCTATCTTCTCCTCAACCATTCCATACCGAAATCCCTTTGCCACGTCTGACTGTCTCATTACAGAAGCCAGCGGCTCTATGGCCAGGGCAAATAACAGCGGGGAGAGGGGGCAGCCCTGTCTGGTTCCTCTTGTCATATCAAATTTCTCTGACCGTTCCCCATTTACTCTTATTCTAGCTACAGGGCGCGTATACAATAACTTTACCCAGGCCACAAAAACCGGACCAAATCCCATCAGTTGGAGAACTTGCCAGAGATAGCTCCACTCCACACTATCAAAGGCTTTTCGTGTGTCCAGTGAGACTACAACTCTATGCCCAGCATTGTCAGCGGCCAATTGCATGTTAAAAAATAATCGCCTCAAGTTAATGGCCATTGATCTATCTGGCATAAAACCTGACTGATCTGAGTGTATAATACTAGAGACTACACGGCTTAATCGGTTAAACAATACTTTAGCTAAGATTTTAATATCAGCCGGTAGTAGAGATATGGGTCTATACGAATCTGGCTGTCTCCGGTCCTTATCCGCCTTGGGCAAAACCACTACTGTAGCCTCCCGCATTGACTCCGGTAATTCTCCCACCTCCAAGGCCTCCAGAAACACATCCTTCAATTTTGGCAATAGTATATCTCTAAAATGTTTATAAAATTCTGTTGGTATGCCATCTGCTCCTGGGGCTTTATTATTTGCCATTGAAGCCAGATCTTCCTCCATCTCCTCCGCCGTCAGGGGGCCCTCCAAGCTATCCCTAGCCTCCTCACTAAGTCTAGATATCTGGGTTCCCCTCAAGAATTGGTCTATGTCATCTCCCGTATTACTTAACTTAGAATGATATAGATCACCATAGAAGTCCCTAAACACCTTCAAGATATCTTGCGTTTCAGTGACTAAGGTGCCAGTTGGATCCAGGAGACCGTATATATATATCCTGCTTCTCTCTGCGCTGCCGCTATAATAGACAACAGGTGGCCAACTTTTTCACCTTCTTCATAAAAGGCAATTTTTTGAAATTCCCTCTTTTTTTCCCCATTGGCTAGAAATATTTTATCCACACCTTTTTGAGCATCTCTCATGGTCTGTTGCGCCTGTACGGTGGGGTTAAGCACCAATTCCTCCTCTGCTCTCTTCAGCATGGCCAATGCCTCTCTTTCCTCCATTCTGTTCTGATTTTTAACTCTGGAAATATCTCGGATCAGCAAACCCCTAACATAAGCCTTGTGTCCCACACAGTTCCTATGGCTGTACTTCCCACGTTATTCTGGAAGAACTCCTCCACTTCTCCTGCTATTTTCTGAATATCCACCGTTTCCAGCCAAACTGGGTGAACCTTCCATTCCTTCCGCCCACCGCCCCCACATATACCGGACCTCAGCTCTACCAACAGTGGGCAATGATCAGAGAGTATCCTAGGTAGATATTCAATATGCATAATGTTTCGGTCAATCATCCCATTTCCAAGGGCTAGGTCTATTCTAGACATAGAGCCGTGTGTCGAAGAGTAGCACGAGTATGTCCTCACTCCCACACGTCTCACTCTCCACAAATCTATCAGGCCCAACTCTGATACATACTTAGCAAAGGGTGTCTCCTCCTCTCCGTCATTTCTTCCCGAATGCCTATTAGTTTTGTCCCAAATTTTATTCATTATATTGTTGACATCCCCAATCAGCAACACAGGAATCCCTACCCAATGCCTCATGAGCTCTATAATCTCCTGCAGTTTCGTCCCAGTGTATGGCGGTGGAAAATACACTGCCACCACACAATAAAATTTGCCATAAAGTCTGCAAACTAGAAAAACGTATTGCCCGTCTTTATCTATTTTAATCTCAACCTCCTCGAACGGAGTTCCCACATGCACCAGGATAGAAACCCCCCTTGCATATGCAGAATAGGTAGAATGGTATGCTCTGTGCACCCACTTCCTTGCTAAAAAAACAATTTTGTCCCTTGTCAGGTGTGTTTCCATAAGGTAGATAATGGAGGGCCCTCGATCTAAAATATTCTGCAGAATAGTGGCCAGTCTCTTACGGTCCGCCAAACCACGTATGTTCCAGCTTAATACCTTAACCATACCCGCCATTGTTTATCAGAATCAATATCTGCGTATATAACCACATCATACAGTGCCCCCCATGCCGCCCGCCCCCCCATACCCAAAACTAAGATAACTTCCAACTCTTCTAACCATCCTTGTCACCCCTAATCCTCCTCCCAATTTGTCGTTCCGTTCTCTCTCTCTATCCGAGAGTGGGTGAATGAAACCGGCCTACTCCACCAGATAATCCCTCCCGCCTAAACTTCAAATAGACAAGAACCGAATGTCTTCCCCAAGGTCTCTCCCGCCTTATGAAAAACATATTAGATTACAAGTATATAAACTGTATGCATCGCCAGCACACCGCCTTCGTCCAGAATCAAAACTTGTATCCTGCAACAAGCAGTTAAATGCAGTTGAAAAAGGACAGCAAATGATAACTATAGACACATGTTCAAAACATATATTCTGCCTCTCTTCAGCTGTCTTTGTATTCCTGCACTCTTTTAGAGTTCTTTTCAATCCATTCCAGAGCTTCTTCTGGAGATTGCAAAAAGTGAATTCTACCCAGTGCAACCAGTGGGTGAATAGTCTGAATAAAACGAGATATCTTGACCATCTATTGTTAATTCCTTAGTCTTTCTCGCCATACGCAGGATAGTGTCTCTGTCTCTATAATTTAAGATCCTAGCCAACATGGCTCGGGGAGCTGCTCCTGGAGGCTGGGGTCTCAGTGGGACTCTATGAGCTCGCTCTACAACAAAGACTTTTGATAGTTTATCAGCTCCAAATTTTTCCAGCAGCCAATTCTCAATAAATTCTGTAGGGTTTGATCCTTCTGCTTTTTCTGGGACCCCCACTATCCTGACATTATTACTTCTTGACCTGTTTTCCAAGTCGTCCTTTTTAGCAATAACATCATTTAACAGCTTGTCCTGCTTTTTTTGAGCAGCTTGCACAGATATTATGGTGTCCTCAGCCGTGCTCACTCTTTCCTCTACTTCTCCTGTGCGGACATCGGCTTTCTGCATGGCAGCTTTAATATTAGTAATTTCTGCTTGCACACCAGTAACCTGTTTTGACAGCTTAGTAAGCGTTTGTTTGCAATACGACACCACAGTGAACACATCTTTCAAAGTGGGTTCTCCCACATCAGGATCACTCCACATTTTGCTCATCTTCTCCAGAGCCATCAGCCTCACAGTCCACTGTACCTATTGCACTCTCCTGATCCTCCATGTCATTTACTGCCCCAGCCTCCCCCTCTGAGAGTCCAGCTTTATTATTACTTGCTTCCACCCTTGCAAACCTCTCCAGGCGTGCAGCAGCCGACATCCTCCTGGAACACGCTGTGTTTTCTCTGGCCGCCTCCTCCTGAGCTACGGTGCTATCTTGGCCCCTACCTTTTCTTCCAGGGCCAGGATCTCGCTGCCTGGTGCGGGTCATTACGGCAGTCCTGCTTGTCAGGAACTCTCCCCGGGGCGACAGGAGACCTTCCCCCACGATCCAGCGGTACTTCAAAGGCTTTGTGGCGTCCTGGCTCAGCGCAAACAGCTACGGTCGGCGGGAGAGTTCCAGACCGCGTCCTCTCACATCGCTGGCTAGGCCACGCCCCCCTCTACAGACCTTAAACATGGATCATTAGGTTGGAAAGGAAAGGCCCACCCCTGTGGTTCTTTGCACAAAAGTGACATAATAAAACCAATGCGCTGTGATTCATTCCCAGAGGATCTTGGTCTCAAACGGAAATATAACAAGCATTTTTAAAAGAAAATAAGTCTTGCTGTTTACCATAAAAAACATCAGGCAGTCCTACCTTGGGTTCCACAAAATGCGCTTCAGAACAGCTACTCACGTGTTGCTGGAACTTGGCCACCTCCAGAGACAATCCCTGCAGGCGTTGAGCAAAATCCTGGACGGAAACCATACTGATCCCCGAATTTCTTTCCTTTTAGTTTTTTTGGGCTGGACTTACTGTTATGATCTGCAACAAGTACTAAGGAAAGATAAGGGAAAACTGTCCCTACAGTAAGACTAAGCTGAATCCCTACGATGTAGACGGCTGCCTGTTCCTAGCGAACAGACCCGCCTTAGTCCTCGGCTAGTCTGAACAAAGACCTATAGCATAAGGGGAGGGGTCCCTAAAAGAACTAAGGACTGGGACAAAAATGGGACACCTCCTAAACAGAGAAGTTGTTGCAGAACACAAAAAGACAAACAGACAAAAAGGTACTAGAGGTCCCAGAAGGAACAAGCGAACTGACAGAGAAAGGCACAGAAGCACCTGGCTAGAGAAAAAGTAAACACTGAAGTCCAGCACAGCCAAAAGGGCAGAGCTGGAATATAAAGGCAGGTGGTCACATGACCGCAAAACACAAGAAGGAAAAAAAACAAACAGGAGGGTTCTAACAAGGACAATGGCATACCGCCAAAGGCAGCAGAACATGGAGCCGCTACGGGCCCCTGAGTTAGGGGGGTCCGATGCCAACGCTGGCACAGCTCCCCCCCATCCTACTTTTCAACTGTTTCGGCATCCTGGTCCTGTATGCTGATACAGCTGAAAAGAATGGTAGCGGAGGGAGATGTCTGCTGACACTCCCTCTCCCATCTCTGCATCTGAGCTCTGTGACATCACTATAGTGCGCCCTCTGTGCTGAGCAGTGCAGTGTCAGAAGATTGGAGACTGCAGAGACCAGAGCACCTGGGAATGGCGAGAGGTGAATATTTATGCATGAACCAATATATGGGACCCATTATACTGTATGGATCAATATATGGGGCCCATTATACTGAATGGAGCACTATATGGGGCCCAATATACTGTATGGAGCACTATGTGGGGACCATTATACTGTTTTGAGCAGTGCCCATAATACTGTATGGAGGACTATGTGGTGCCCATAATAGTTACATAGTTTATAAGGCCGAAAAAAGACAAGCGTCCATCGAGTTCAGCCTATTTCTTGTGCACTGCAGCTATTCCGCAGCGTTGATCCAGGGGAAGGCAAAAAAAAAACATGCGGTATAGGCCAATTTACATCATTGAGGAAAAATTCACTTCCCGACTCCAATCTGGCAGTCAGATTAAATCCCTGGAGGACTATATGGTGCCCATAATACTGTATGGAGGACTTTGTGGGGCCCATAATACTGTATGGAGGACTATGTGGTGCTCATATTACTGTATGAAGGGGTATATAGGAGGAAAGTGACTTTGTAAAGGCTGCAAATTTGTGAGACATGCTCTTCTGTGACCACGCCAAATATTAAGGTTTTTTTTGGAGGGGGGAACCAAATAGAACTTCTGCTATGGGGCCCCTTCATTTCTATGTACACCCCTGCTACAGGAGCATATGCCATTGTGCGTGTTTAGGCCCAAAATGCCGTATGGACATGAACAAACCTTTATCCATATTTTCCTGGATTCTGAACGGTAGATTGCATCTGTTTTTGTCAATATCATGGCCGAAGATGTTGCAGCAGTGTGAGCCCGTGGGTCAGGCCTTTATCCATGAGTGAATGTTCAAGTTCCGGTACCAAGAGGATCACATCTCAGCTGTTGCATGTAGACCCTTCTAATGAATGAAGAGAAGAGCAACCCCCCTCTGTGTGTCATGTGATTTATATATGTCTCACATACCACCTGTTTTCTATGTATGCCTCTACCATGTACCATGAGCTAAGTGTACAGAAATAACACATGTAATGTCAGCTAAACCTTCCATGAAGCAATATACCAGTACAGAGTTGTAATTAGAAATTAATATTTGATTGTTTAACATGGTGTAACATGTATGAACAACAAATGTGACAAACAAAACAGTACAAAAATCTAAATTTGTGACACACGACAGTCACAGTTAAACATATGGATTTTGTAGACACCATAATTCCCGAAATGAACATGAAATGCTAGATACATGTCCAAACAACAGCAGCGGCACATTATGGGGATGGCGAGTACAGATGTCAAATTTAGCTAATAAAATGGAGGCGCAAAAAGGTAGTATCTCTTTTTCATTGTGTTTGATAAGGGTAAATGTTTATTCATTTATTTTTTGGGACAAGTTGTGTTTGTCTGTGGCATCATTTTGGGGTACATATTACTTATTAACAAACTTTTATCAACTCTTTATGTAAAGGAATATAAAAAAAAACTATTCTGTTTTTTTTGCTTTTTACATTTTTCGTGTTTTGCTGTGCTGCACAAATAATGTGTTAACTTTATTCTTTGGGTCAGTGTGAATATACCAAATCGATATAGTTTTTATTTCTTTTTTTAATAACTTTTGTACATTTAACCCCTGCCCGCAAAATGACGTAACTGTATAAGATTGCAGGTTTACTTCTATCTGATGTACAGTTATGTCAGGGAGAGGGCACGGGCTCGGGAGCTGTGCTTGTCTCATCTGCAGAAGTTGGATGCCACAATTCTGCTGCATGTGCTGAGACCAAAAATAATGGCACTCTCACCCCTGATGTTCCGCTGTCATTAGTGATAACGGCATGTGAGGAATCTGACAAAAGAAGATTGCTCCCTTTATCAGCTCATCTGCACCTCAGCAACACGATTGCAGGGTGCCGATTGATAGGGAGGCCTAACAATGGCTTCCCTGTCTGGCATATCCCTCAGCCAATCAGATCCTGCTGGGGGTGTCGCCTGATTGCCTAAAGGTCATGACGAGATAATACACTGTAGTACATAAATACTATAGTGTATTATCAATGCAATCAAAGGATCGCCAGTCCACACTGTACCCGTGGGACCAGTAAATATTTCAATCTAATGTGACAAAAACACAAATCCCAGTTTTAAAAATAAGTAAAGGTTTAACTGTAAGAAACACAAATTAGCGTAAAATTTAAAATGCAAAAAAAACAGTGGCAGAACAGTTGTTTTCTTTATATTCCATCCAACAAAGACTTAAAGTATGTTAATGGGAACCTGTCATGTCAAAAAATGCAATTAACCTGCAGATATGGGGTTAATCTGCAGACTAATAGTATTCTAAGGCTGTGTGCCCACGATGTGTTTTTTAAGCGTTTCCGCAGCGGCAAAAACGCTGCAGAAACGCTTAAAAAACGCATGGTAGAAGGCCTGCCATGTCCCCCAATGATAATCCGCATGTGCTGTGCACATGCTGCGGAAATTTTCGCTGCGGATTATCATTGCGGAAAAAAATGCAGCATTACCAATTATTTTGCGGAAGCGCTGCGTTTTCGCCACCATTGACTTGCATTGGAACGCATGTATTTCGCTTCACTAGATAAACACATGCGGAATACATGCGTTCAATGTGCGGATGGTACCCGGGTGTGGAGGAGAGGAGACTCTCCTCCGGACCCGGGTACCATAGAAACTGTAAAAAAAAAGAGAATAAAATAAAAAATAAATATGATACTTACCTTCTGATGGCCCGCGGTGCGCTCGTCCTCCCTTGCTGGCAGATCACGATGGACTGGAGGACCTGCGCTGACGTCCTAGTCATGTGACAGGTCACGCGACGCTGAAGTCGGCAGGTCCTTCAGTGTAGTGTACCGCGATCTGCCAGCAGCCAGGACCGAGCGAAGCAAGACTGCGGGGGCCATTGGAAGGTAAGTATAGATTTATTTTTTATTTTTTGACATTCTCTCGGGTAACACTATATAAATCCATGCTGTTTGCATGGATTTATATAGTGTGATCAAGTTGACAAGCACTTTCCAAGTGATGCTAAAATCACTTGGAAAGCACTTGTCAACCAGCATGCGGAAATGCATGTGAAGAACGCTTCACTTCTGCTTGTCCCTGGCAGGAAAATGCATGTACAATCCGCATGCGTTTTTTTTTTGCCAGGGAGATGCAGAAACGCTCAGGAAAAATCAGGAGCATTTCTGCATCGTGGGCACATAGCCTAAAGCTGCTCAGCCACCACACTGAGAGCTAGGCTAACCGGAGGAAATAATCTTCATTTCTCCCTGCAGTCTCTGGATTTCAGACATAGAGGCACAGTTTTAGTCAACCCTCAGTGCATAGTTAGCGGCAGCAGTAACAAGACCTCAGCACTGACTGCCAACTCAGCAGTGCATCAGTACAGAGTCAGCTGTCATTCAGTGCCGGGGAGTGGTTACAGCCGTCACTCACTATATACTGAGAGTTGACTGAAGAAGCAGCGGCTGAGCTTCATAGAATTATAGAATGTTAGAGTTGGAGGATACCTCTAGGGTCATTGTGTCCAAACCCCTGCTCAATGCAGGATTCACTAAACCATCTCAGACACCTGTTTAAAGACTTCCATTGAAGAACGCTAGTCACAGTTGCAGAGTATTCAATGACTAATTTTTTTATTTTGTTCACCATGTTGTGACACCCATAACTTTTTTATTTTTCCATAAATGGGGGCCTGTTTTTTAAAAGGGCTTGTTTTTTTGCAGGACAAATTAGTTTTGGTCTCACTTTTGTTACATACAACTGTTTGATTACTGTTTAATACTTTTTTTTTTCTTTTGAACTAGGCTTGAACAAAACATGTTACCGTATTTTTCGGACTATAAGATGCACTTTTTTCCTCAAATTTTGGAGGAAAGTGGGGGATGCGTCTTAAAGTCCGAATATATATGTACACTATGGCTATGGGTGGTGGGGGGAGTGGAGGGAGCGGCAGCGGAGATGAGCCGGCCACAGGAGGCAGCAGCCGCCGGCTTCAGCCTACACTGTACCTGCAGCAGGCTCCAGCTGCGCTCAGCAGTCCTGGGTGCCCACTATTAAAAACCATGAATATTCACTACAACCCACTCCCTTGGGTTGTAGTGAATATTCATGGTCTTTAATAGAGGGAGCAGGAGCTGCGGGTACAGTGTGCGCACTATTAAGGAAAGTGAATGTTCACTGCTCCCCAAGCACACAGTCCCGGTGTGGGGAGCAGTGACTATTCCGGCAGAGCATCTCATAGTGTGAGGGCGCATGGCAGTGACGCCATGCGCGGCTCACACAGTGAGATCAGTGTCGGCAGCAGAGCAGGACTCAGCGCTGGAGCAGAGAGGAGGTGAGTATAGCATACCAGGATGAGGGATTGGGGTGCCATGCATATCAGGATGGGGATGAGGGCCACGTATAACAGAATTAGGGGGCCATATATACCAAGATGGGGGATATTAACAGAATTGGGGGACATTACCTCTATAACAGTGCCAGCAGCAGGCCCTCTCCCACTTAACAGTGCATCATGACCACATTTTTTGCTTAATTTTTCTTTCTATTTTTCTCCTCTAAAACCTAGGTGCGTCTTATGGTCTGAAAAATATGGTAAATGTTTTGTTTTTTCATTTTTTTCCCCGAGTTCACTGTGCAGTATAATTGACGTTAACTCTGCTGCTCAAATAATCTACCTCTCTTCAATGCCAATCTCTTACCCATAGAATTAAATTCAAAATGCTAACGACGACCGACAAGGCCGTCCATAACCTGTCCCCTCCATACATCTATGATCTAATCTCCTGTCACCTCCCCATACTTTCCAGTCCTTCCAAGACCTTCTTCTTTGCTGGAGAAAAAAATGATGAAGTCAGCTCACCAAACTGGGCGTAGTATAGTTCGGAGCTCTCAGTGCCTCACACGGATCAAGTCAGATCGGCTGCAGCATGAACACAAAATAGAGGAGTAGTGATGCAGCGAATAAGGCTGCATTCCATGTAAGTAGAACATAACGTTTAATATGCAGATTAAAAGAGGCTCCAAAAGCAATTCAACATTAGTGCAAGTAGGGTAACTGGACTTTTGCGTTTCTGCTTTCCGCCTTATTCATGGTCTAGTTAGCTGACAAAAAAATCTGTCTTTTTAAACATATCCCATGAGCTTTGGACATTTCCAAAGAAAATGTGATCATCCAGACAGGAACCAATAGTAGTGACTAGTGTGAATTAAAAACAAAATAGCGTACATGTCTACAGACATTCTTGTGATGTGGTAGTCTTCTATTCTTCTATTCTACATCAGATTAGCTCCATCATGTCTTTCATATCATCTAGGCACTTTCAGCACTTATAATTCGGAAATGAAAGAATTTTTATTATCATCTGTTGACTTCCTTCTTAAACACAATTATTTCAGTTTGGATTGTTTCCTACAAAAAGGGGACTGAATATGGGCGCTAAATTTCCCCCCGTCCTTAGCAAATATAGAGGTGTCCAGATGGGAAGAATTATTTTTATATAATGACAACATTTACGCTTCTAAGATATTATGGTACCGCCGCTTTATTGATGACTACCTCATGGTATGGGGGCACATTTGAGGACGCACAGGAATTTTTGGAATATATTAATAATAACGAGTTTAAATCTTAAATTCACCAGCTTTTTCCATGATACGAGCATTCATTTTTTAGATCTTAATTTAACAGCTAATATTCCCAAAAAAGAAGCACTCCTAGAACACCTACCTCAAGTAATTCTATCTTCACAGCTCAATCCTGTCATCCTCCTCAGATCAAGAAAAATATTCCCTTTGGAGAATTAATTAGAATAAAACGCAATTGTTCTGATGAAAAAAAACATTTCTGTGAATCCAATAAAATCTGTGAAAGACTCTCTCAGAGGATATCCCGAGTGGTCCCTAAATAGGGCAAAGTCAGCAGTTTCCAAAATAGACTGCAAAAATCTTTTGAGTAATAAAAAAACACTATGATCACTTTTTCTACAGTATATAGTCCCCAGAACAATAAAATATCCATCATATTTTTTTTTTACCTATGTTAAACCAGGACTATAAATGAAAAAACATACTTACCAATAGCATACAATTTGTGGTAAAAAAAACTCCGACCTTAGGCTCAATTTTATCTCCTAGTTACTTAAACGGTGATTCTAATAAACACCTTAAATAAAGTATGTGGTTAAATTTGGAAGTCTTTTTTTAAATGTGGCGCTAAACATTGTAAATCCTGTGATTTCGCATGTAAAACAACTTCATTTCAGTCCACACAATCAACAAAATTTCAAAATTCATGACTTTATTAATTGTAACACAGCAAATAACACAGCAAATATATTATTGATTGCAATATTTGCAAAATCCATAGATTCATAGAACGTTAGAGTTGGAAGGGACCTCCAGGGTCATCATGTCCAACCCCCTGCTCAATACAGGATTCACTAAACCATCTCAGACAGATGTCTGTCCAGCCTGTTTGAAGACTTCCATTGAAGAAGAACTCATTACCTCTCATGGCCGACTGTTCCACTCATTGATCACCCTCACTGTCAAAAAGTTTTTTCTAATATCTAATCTGTATCTTCTCATTTTCAGTTTCATTCCATTGCTTCTCATGTTTCCCTGTGCGAATGAGAATAAGGATGATCCCTCTATACTGTGACATCCCTTCAGATATTTGTAGACAGCTATTAAGTCTCCTCTTAGCCTTCTTTTTTGCAAGTGAAACATTCCTAGATCCTTTAACCGTTCCTCGTAGGACATTGTTTGCAGTTCGCTCACCATCCTGGTAGCTCTACTCTGAACTTGCTTCAATTTTTCAATGTCTTTTTTAAAATGTGGTGCCCAGAATTGTTCACAGTATTCCATATGGGGTCTGACCAAGGAGGCGTATAGGAGGATAATTACTCCAAGTGATCTAGACTTTATGCTTCTCTTAGTACATCCCAGAACTGTGTTTGCCTTTTTTGCTACTGCATCAAAACTGTTGACTAATGTGCAGTCTGTGATCTATTAGTATAACCAAGTCTTTTTCACACGTGCTGTTGCTTAGTTCTATTGCTCCCATTCTGTAGATGTCATTATCATTTTTCTTGCCCAGATACAGAATCTTGCATTCCTCCTTGTACATAGGCTGCACTACTGGACCACTTAAAGTATGCATAAGAAGGCATTTGTCGTATGCGGTTAACTCCTCAGCCATTTCAGCCTTAATGGTTTCTAAACACTTTGCCACAGTTCACAAAGGAAATTTGACAGGGTTCAGTTTTATAGGCATTGAAAAGGTACATAGACCATTACGAGGAGGGGATCACGAACGAAAACTGCTCAATAGGGAATCATACTGAATATTCATTTTTGAAACTCGTATACCTTATGGTCTCAACAACAGACAAGATTTGATTTTACAATACTGAATATATTCATTATTCCTGACCTTTTCTCATTCTCTTCTAAAAACAGGTACGTTATTTTTTTTTATTATTCACACTAGTAACTACTATTAGTTCATGATCACATTTCCTTTGGAAATGCCCAAAAATCATGGGATATGTTTAAAAAGACTCTTTTTTTGTCAGATACCTAGACCATGAGTAAGGCGGAAAGCCGAAACACGCATCTCCAGTTACTAGTACCCTACTTGCACTAATGTTGAATTGCCATTGGAGCCTCTTTAATCTGCATATTAAACGTTGTTTATTTGCTGAATCGCTACTCCTCTATTTCTACTTCTTTGCTCTCCTCTTTGCTCCTCACAGAATCCTCTCCAAGATTGGTATAGCACTTCCCATATACTCTGGTTTTTGCTAACCCAACCAACCCGACTCCCGCTTTTTAAAAGCAATCTGAAAACTCACCTCTTCAAGAAAGCCTACAACTTGCCAATAACCACCATACTGCCATATTATCAACTTCTAGCCACCCCCTTCTCTGCAGATTGTTAACGGATTGTTACATAGTGTAAACCCTTTTTTGCATTTTGGAATTAAGAGTGCTATAAAACAAATATATTGCTACACTAGAACATTTCTCTACCAAGTAAAACTATAGTGATGAAATGGGCAGATAGAAGTATCTGTAGCCTGGATGAAAGGCACAGTATGGTTAATATAATTAACACCAATAAAATAATCATTTTCAAGAACATAAAATGACCTAAAAAACTCTTGCTGGAATCTACTGTGCAATTTTCATGTTACTATTTATACACAAAATTGCTAACAGCTCTCAGACAACTTCACAATTATAATATGAAATGAATTAAGATAAGCTCAAACACAAGAACATACTGCAAACATTTATTAATGATTGATATCAAGTTTTGAGATTCACATATATGTACAGTATATATAACCTCTTGAAAAATCTTGACCGTGAAATGTGCATCGGGGTTAGAGTGTTCTGGTTTTTGCACTTTCCTATGTCCCAGTCTGGCACATAATATTCTTCTTTGTGTACTTTTGTGCCACTGTATTTTGCACTTTTGGCTTATGTGCCTTACTGCATCATGCTTTCATCCTCAGGCCAATTGCAATATTGCTCTTTTGCATCTCCTGTGATCGTGCATTTTTTGTTTGTCATATTACCTTATAAATTTTGCATGATGTTGTCTGAGGAAAACATTTTCTGCTTTCTGAACATACAAATGGCTTCTCTCCTGTGCGAATTTTCTGGTGTACAGCAAGAGTTGATGTATAAAACATTTCCCACATTATGAACATGAAAAAGTCTCCTCCCCTGTATGAATTCTCTGATGTCTAATAACATGTGATTTCCTGTTAAAACATTTTCCACATTCAGAACATGAATATGGCTTCTCACCTGTGTGAGTTCCCTGATGTCTAATAAGATGTGATTTCCTGTAAAAACATTTTCCACAATCAGAACAAGAATATGGCTTCTCCCCTGTGTGAATACTCTCATGATTAACAAGACTTGATTTGCTGTTAAAACGGATCCCGCATTCTGAACATGAAAATGGCTTTTCCCCGGTGTGACTTCTCAGATGTACAGTAAGATTTGATTTGTGTTTAAAACACTTTCCACATTCAGAACATGAATATGGCTTCTCCCCTGTGTGAATTCTCTGATGTCTAATAACCTCTGAGTTACTGTAAAAACATTTCCCACATACAGAACATGAATATCGTTTCTCACTTGTGTGACTTTTCTGATGTGCAGCAAAATCTGATTTCTTTGTAAACCCTTTACCACATTCTGCACTGTCCCCTGTGTGAATTCTCTCATGTTTCACAAGACTTGATTTTTGGTTAAAACATTTTCCACATCTCGAACATGAAAATGGCTTCTCTCCTGTGTGACTTCTCAGATGTACAGTAAGATTTGATTTGTTGATAAAACATTTCCCACATTCTGAACATGAAAATGGCTTCTCCCCTGTGTGACTTCTCAGATGTACAACAAGATTTGATTTGTTGTTTACACATATCCCACATTCTGAACATGAAAATGGCTTCTCTCCTGTGTGACTTCTCAGATGTATAGTAAGATTTGATTTGTTGTTAAAACATTTCCCACATTCTAAACATGAAAATGGCTTCTCCCCTGTGTGAGTTCTCTGATGTCTTATAACATTTGATTTCCTGTTGAAACGTTTTCCACATTCAGCACATGAATATGGTTTCTCACCTGTGTGACTTCTCTGATGTACAGCAAGATCTGAATTCTTCGTAAACCCATTTCCACATTCTGAACTTGTATGTGGCTTCTGTCCTGTGTGCATTCTCTTATGTGTGACTAGATTTGATTTCTGGTAGAAACATTTCCCACAAATAGAACATGAAAATGAATTTACCCCGATGTGACTTCTCTGATGTGTAATGAGACTGAATTTCTGGGTAAAACATTTCCCACATTCTGAGCATAAAAATGGCTTCACTTTGGTGTGAATTCTTTGATGTGCAATAAGACATGATTTCTGTTTAAAACATTTCCCACATTCAGAACATGAATACGGCTTCTCCCCTGTGCAAATTCTCTGATGTGTAGCAAGATGTAATGTAGCAGTATAACTTTTGTCACATTCTGAATATGAAAATTGCTTTTCTACTGTTTGAGATGATAGTTCGACATCCCTCCTGTGATGTTTGCTTTGCTTAACATTCTGTGATAAATCAGAAGATAGAACCTGTTGAAAAGCATCAGAAGATAGATCTTTGCTGCAAAGGGCGGTTTGTAAAACAGGAATAATGGCATCTTCTTCATATATATGTTGTGTGATCCCATGATCATCTGCTTTAAAATGTGATGACTTCATATGACCCTCTGAGTTTCTGATACAGTCTTCTGCCAAAAATAAAATTGAGTTTTTTCTTTTAATAATATTACTATATAGTTATATTGATTTATTTTCTCTGTATAAATTTTAGCATACAAATTGCAATACATATAATGAAAACATTTATCTTTCCTAACCCCTTCCCGACCTTTGACATATCCAGTACTCCATGGAAGAGAAAAGACTTCGCGTCCTTGGACATACTGGGTACATCATGGCAATTTTGTGCGCACAGGCGCTGTGCACATGCGATCGCCGCTCGGTGTTCAGCTAAACTGCTGCACTCCAGCTGAACATGGTCTAACAAGCTTGTGTGTTAGTGAAGAACTGACAGTGTTAAAGCACAGCAATACTAGTCCCATAAAGGTACTAAAGTGATAAAGTAAAAAAAAAGAAAAAAAGTTAAATAAAATTGTAAAAATATTTTTTTAAAAATAAAGCACAAAATAATTAAAAAAACTATATCTTATATATATTTTGTACCCATAAATTGTATTTTTATGTAAAAAAAAGAAAGTACACGTTTGCTTTTGCAGCGTACAGAACATAAAAACTGTCACACTAGTTAACCACTTCTGTGAACACAGTAAAAAAATAAATAAAAAAAGAGCAAAAAAACGATGCTTTTCATCTTACCGCCGAACAAAAAGTGGAATAAAACGCGATAAAAAAGCCCAATATAAATAAAAATGGCATACCTGAAAACGTCATCTTGTCCCGCTAAAAAGAAGCCACCATACAGCTCCATCAGTGGAAAAATAAAAAAAAAAAGTTATAGAGAATCAACCAAAACCGCCTTGTCCAGCTATCGCCCCATATCGTTGCTCCCATTTGCCTCCAAACTCCTTGAGCAACACGTTCACGCTGAACTTTCCTCCCACTTTTCATCTAACTCTCTCTTCGACAACAGACAATCCGGCTTCCGCCCCCACCATTCCACCGAAACTGCCCTTACCAAAATCACCAATGACTTACTTACAGCCAAAGCTAACAGACAATTCTCTGTATTCTTCTTGACCTGTCCTCTGCTTTCGATACAGTTGACCATTGCCTTCTACTACAGATCCTCTCTTCCTTTGGCGTCAAAGACCTTGCCCTATCCTGGATCTCCTCATACCTTTCTAAACGCACATTTAGCGTCTCCCACTCCCACACTACCTCCTCACCCCGCCCCCTCTCTGTTGAAGTCCCTCAAGGCTCTGTCCTAGGACCCCTACTCTTCTCAATCTATACCCTTGACCTGGGACAGCTCATAAAATCCCATGGCTTCCAGTACCATATGTACGCTGATGACACCCAGATGTCACCTCTCTGCTGTCCAGAATCCCAGCATGTCTAGCAGCCATATCCTCCTTCTTCTCCTCCCGCTACCTCAAGCTCAATGTGGTCAAAACTGAACTCATTATCTTTCCCATATCTCGCATATCTTTTCCACCTGATCTTTCTATCACAATAAGTGACATTACTCTTTCCCCTGTACCGAGAATCCACTGCCACGGAGTAACCTTTGACTCTGCCCTGTCCTTCAAACCCCACATCCAAGCTCTCGCCACCTCCTATCGCCTCCAGCTCAAAAATATTTCCAGAATCCGTCCTTTCCTCAACCCTCAATCTACTAAACTGCTTGTGCATGCCCTCATCATCTCCCGCCTCGACTGTTGCAACATCCTCCTCTGTGGCCTACCTGCTAACACTCTCGCACCACTCCAGTCCATCCTCAACTCTGCTTCATGACTTGTTCATCTCTCACCTCGCTACTCCTCTGCTACCCCACTTTGCAAATCCCTTCATTGGCTCCCATTCCCCCAGCGTATCCAGTTCAAACTACTAACACTGACCTACAAAGCCATCCATAACCTCTCTCCTCCGTACATCTCTGAACTAATCTCCCGATATATTCCCTCAAGTAACCTCCGGTCCTCCCAAGACCTCCTTCTCTTCTCCACACTTATTCGTTCCTCACACAATCGCCTCCAAGATTTCTCCCGAATATCCCCCGTCCTATGGAATTCTGTGCCTCAACACATCCGATTATCCACCACACCTCGATCCTTCAGACGGAACCTGAAAACCCATCTCTTCAAACAAGCTTACAGCCTGCCATGACCTTGCTTACTGCCACCTCAACCAACAACACCGGAGCTACTGCAACCCCTCAACCTACTGTCTCCGTCCCATTCCTGTAGAATGTAAGCCAGCAAGGGCAGGGTCTTCTTCCCTCCGTACCGTTCTATCATTGTTAGCTTGTTTACTGTAAGTGATATCTGTATTTGGTATGTAACCCCTCCTTATGCACAGCGCCATGGAATCAATGGCGCTATATAAATTAATAATAATAATACAAATATAATTATTTTTTCTGTAAAATAGTTTTTAATGTGTAAAAGCAACAAAACATAAAAAATTATAGAACTGTGATATCGCTGTAAGCATAGTACTGACCCAAATAATAAACCTGCCTTATCAATTTTACCACAAGCGGAATGGCATAAAAAAAAAAAAAAACAACTATTCCTGAATTGGTCATCGGAATAGAAAGCGATCAAAAAACATTATGTGCCTGAAAATGGTATCAATAAAAATGACAACTCATCCCGCAAATAACAAGCCCTCACATGACTCTTTTGGCAGAAATATAGTAAAATTATAGCTCTCAAAATATGGTCATGCGCAATGAAAAGCATTTTTTAGTGTCTGACAGGAGCCAAATCTAGAAAAAAAACATTATAAATCTGGTATCATTGTAATTGCACCGACCCAAAGAAGAAGGTGGTCTAATCACTTCTATCACACGAGGAACGGTGTAAAAAATAAATGAAACCAATTCTTCACCTGCTGTTGATTTTTTCATTCTGCCTCCCAAAGATCGCAGTACGGCTCAGCTCACATATATCCTGCACTTTACGCTGAGCGCTTATACCGGGGTTTCCATGTAAATCTCTGAAACACGTGATTTAGACGAAACCCCCGGCGGAAGATTACCTATAATGACACTGTGGATGCGGTTTGTCCTATGATCCGGTGGTGTTAGTTTTTTAGGCATGCATAAAAGCGCGGTCGACCATAGTATTGTGCACTTCTGAAAAGAAGGACAACGCTGAAAAGAGGCCATAGTCCAGAGTAACTCTGCTTCCTCATTATCATGAATGGATCCCTCAGGGATTTTATTTGAATCACGTCACTCAGAAATTTAGATAAAATAAAAAGTGCTCAGCGTAGAGCGCAGGATAAATGTGATCCAAAATATTATGTAAAATGTTCCCAACAAAAGCTTTAAATCAATCCACAGAAAAATAAAGTCTCCACTCAGGTCCGTCTGTTAACGGAATTATAGGGGGCTTCCACGTTACTGGTAGTACAAAAGCTCTGGAAAAGCGAAATGACTCCTTGCCCCCCAAAAGATATTCAGCAAATTCTGCGCTCCCAAATCCAAATGCCCCCCTTCCTTCTGAGCCCCAGTGTGCCTAACCACACTTAGAATCCACATTTTTGTAGAGATGAAAGTCTGCCTAATTTACAGGTGCATGTCTCCAGAAGCATAAGCTGGGCACTACAACGTACTGGGCACTACAATATCAGTTTGCAATTTTCACTCAGCAACATCTACTGCTGCTTGGAGTGAAAATCGTCACTACACTTGTAGATAAACTCCCAAAAGGGTATAATTTCCAAAATGGGGTCACTTTAGGGTTGAGTCTGCTCTTCTAACACTTAGGGGCTATGTATATCGAGTCCGCAAACTATTGTAGGAAAATCTGCGCTCCAGGAAGCAAATAGCGCTCAGTCCCTTCAGAGTCTCGTCATATGGCTAAACAGAACTGTACAGCCACATATGGGGTATTTGCACATTCAACAGAAATTGTTGGACACATTTTTGTGACATTTTTACCTATTTTCCTGTGTGAAAATGTAAAATCTGGGGCTAAAACAAAATTTTGTTGTTAAAATGTAATTAATTTTTCTTCACTGCCCAATGGTACAAAATGCTGTGACACACCTATGGTGACAATATAATCACTACATCCCTAGATGAATTCATTCAGAGGTGTAGTTTGTAAACTGAGGTCACTTATGGAGGGTTTCTGTTGTTCTGGCACCTCAGGGGATCTCCCAGTGGGTTATCACAAATCATAACAGTAAAATCTGTGCTATATTATGGAGCTCCTTCCCTTCTGAGCTGTGACTGAAAAATATTTCCCAATTAGATGTAGTGTATTGGCGCACTCAGGAGAAATTGCACAACAAACTGAGGTCCATTTTTTCCTACTAGCCGTTAGAAAAATTAAAAACTTGAGGCTAAAACAACATTTTAGTGGTAAAAATGTAATTATTCTTTTTTCACCGCCAATCATTTAAAATTCAGTGAGGCACAGGGGTGGATTAAGAGTAGCAAGGGCCCCGGGCTGTTTAGAAGGCGCGCCCCCTCCCCCCCACACACACACCTGATGTATCACGTCACATGATCCCTTGTGATAGATCATGTGATAGTTCACGTGTAATTAATTTGGCACAATATTAATTATAATAATTTTTTTAGGCTGTGTGCGTTTTTTAAGCGTTTTCGCAGCGGCAATTCCGCTGCAGAAACGCTTAAAAAACGCTTGGTAGAAGGTCTGCCATGTTCCCCAATGATAATCCGCATCTGCTGCGCACGTGCTGCGGAAATTTCCGCTGCGGATTATCATTGCGGAAAAATCCGCAGCACTACCAATTATTTTGCGGAAGCGCGGCGTTTTCGCCGCCATTGACTTGCATTGGAACGCATGGATTCCGAATCACTGCATCTGTACATGCGGATTCCATGAATTTCAATGTGCGGATGGTACCCGGGTTTGGAGAAGAGGAGACTCTCCTCCGGACCCGGGTACCATAGAACCTGTAAAAAAAAGAATAAAATAAATATCATACTTACCGTCTGATGGCCCTTGGTATCTTTATCCGATGCATCCTGGCTTGCCGGTAGACTAAAGGACCTGCCGTGACGTCATTTAGTCATGTGACGGGTCACGCGACCGCTGACGTGGGCAGGCCATCAGAAGGTAATTATATATTTATTTTTTTACCATTCTTTTACGGTCACACTATATAAATCCATGCTGGTTGGGGAGCGGTCCGGGGACCCCCCGCCACTGTCTGCCGGTATGTGCCGCGGCGCCGCACATATAATGAGGGCAATCTGGGGGTAGCCCAGATTGCCCTCATTATAATCCGCCTATGGTGAGGCACATGTGGTGTCAATATGCTCACTGCACCCCTAAATGAATTCATTGAGAGGTGTAGTTTGTAAATTGAAGTCACTAAGGCTACGTGTCCACGATGCAGAAATGCTGCATATTTTTTACGCTTCTCCCTGGCAGGAAAAACACATGCGGATTTTACATGAATCTTGATTTTTACAAGCGTTTTTGCATGCATTTCTGCATGCGGGTTATCAAGCGCTT
Organism: Phyllobates terribilis; assembly: GCF_046119375.1. Classification (NCBI taxonomy): domain Eukaryota; kingdom Metazoa; phylum Chordata; class Amphibia; order Anura; family Dendrobatidae; genus Phyllobates; species Phyllobates terribilis. The sequence continues at coordinate 47,749,510 of NW_027362765.1, forward strand.
TTCCAAGCGATTTTAGCATCAAAGTGCTTGACAACTTGGTCACACTATATAAATCCATGCAAACAGAATGGATTTATACAGTGTGACCAAGTAATAGTTTAAAAAAAAGAATAAGAATGGTAAAAAATAAAGATTATACTTACCTTCCGATGGCCCCCGGTCTCCTTCTTCGCTCCATCCGGTCTCCCGCGAGCCGCCCAACACATTGCACGCATCGCTGAGGAGGCCGGGGGCCATCGGAAGGTAATTCTATGGTACCCAGGTCTGGATGAGAGCCTCCATCCGCACATTGAACCGTGTGATATCCGCATGTGCAGATGCAGTGATGCAGATGTCACGCGGTCCAATGCAAGTCAACGGCGGCGATTATGCTGCGTGTCCGCAAAACTAATGCACATGCTGCGTATTGTTCCGCAATGATAATTCGCAGCGGAAATTTCCGCAGCATGTGCACAGCACATGCGGATTATCATTGGGGACCATGGGGCATGTATTACCAAGCGTTTTCGCTGCGGAAATTCCGCGGCAGAAACGCTTGAAAAACGCATAGTGGGCATGCACCCTTATAGGGATTTTCTGTTGTCTGGCACCTCAGGGACTCTGCCAATGTGATATGGCACCCACAAATAAAAACAGCAAAAATCTGAGGTACATTATGGCGCTCCTTCTCTTCTGCGCTTTGCACTGTGCCTCAAAATTAATTTTTGACCACATATGTGGTATTGGTGTACGCAGGAGAAATTGCCTAATGAATTATACAGTTCAACCAAAATGGTAATTTTTTATTTACTCAGCCCAATGTTACACAATTCTGTGAATAGTTGAAGGTTAAAAATGCTCACTACACCCCTAGATGATATCCTCGAGAGGTGTAGTTTCCAAAGTTTTGTCACTTGTAGGAGTTTCTGCTGTTTTGGCTTGTTACGGTCATCCTGCGCTACGCTATGTATTCCAGCCAAAATGGTGCTTCAAAGTTCAAATAGCTTTCCTTTCCTTCCATTATGAGCCGTGCTGTGTTCCCAAAAAGTAGACTTCCACCACTCATGGGCTATCAGTGTACTTTTGTGAGAAAAATGTGTTTTTTAATTTTCACGGCCTACCAGATTATATCTCAGAGTCTCAATTGCCCATTTAATGGCCAAGCACTCCTTCTCTACGATGGCATAGTTCTTTTCACAGAAGGAGAGTTTCCTACTCAGGAATAGGACTGGATGGGGACTGAAATAGATGTCCCCATCTATTTCCTGGGACAACACAGCTCCCAAACTGAACTCAAAGGCGTCAGTCTGAACCACGAACTCCTTAGTGAAGTCAGGCGTTACTAAGACTGGTTGTTTACATAGGGCGAGTTTGAACTCCTGGAATGCCATCTCTACTTCAGGGGACCACTTGGCCATCAATATCTTTGTGCCCTTGAGAAGGTCAGTCAGGGTGGTGGCTATCCTGGCGAAAATCAGGATAAATCGCCAATAATACCCCACAATTCCTAGAAATGCCCGAACTTGGTTTTTGAAGTTCGGTTGTGGATAATTTCAGATAGCCTCCACCTTATTTACTTGCGGCTTTATTTTGCCCCTTCTGACGATGTAGCCCAAGTATTTTCCCTCTTCTTTCCCCATGGCGCACTTCTTTGGGTTTATCATAATCCCTTCCTTCCTTAGCGCATCCAGTTCCACCTGGACCTTCTGTGAATGACTTCCCCAATCCGGGCTGAATATTACAATGTCATCCAGATAAGCATCCAGGTAGTATTTGAGACTAGGATCCGGTCCATGGCCCTCTGGAAGGTAGCTGGGGCTCCCTGCAGACCATACAGCATCCTTGTGTACTGAAAGCACTCGTCAGGATTAGATAAGGCCGTCTTCTGTTTGGCACTTGGGGACAGGGGAATCTGCCAGTACCCTTTTGTTAGGTCCAGGGTGGTGATATATTTTTCTGACCCTAGCCTCTCGATGAGCTCATCAACGTGGGGCATCGGATACACGTTAAAGTTTGACACCTAATTCAGCTTCCTGTAGTCATCACAGAATCGCCATTCTCATCTGGCTTTGGCACCAGGACAATGGGGCTGGACCAGCCGCTCTTTGATTCCTCAATGACACCCAGGCTCAACATTCTCCTCACCTCTTTAAAGATCACCTCACGGCGGGCTTCAGGAATCCGATACGGCCTTTGATTCATTCTCACATGCAGCTCTATCAAGATTTCATGCTCAACCATCTGCGACAACCTAGCAGCTCTAAAAACAGGTTCCGGTTCCGCTGAAGCAGCTCTCGGCACTGTTACTTCTGGGCCAGTGATAGTGTCTCTGTCACTGTGACATCCTTGACTCAGGCTTCAGAATGGGCCCCCAGGCATGTAGCTTCCACCAGCTCGCTGTCTCACCAAGGTTTGAGCAGGTTAACGTGGTACACATGATACGGCTTTCTTCTTCCTGGTTGGTGGACCTTATAGTTGACGTCACTCAACTTTTCAACCACCTCATATGGCCCTTACCACTTGGCCAGGAATTTACTCTCCACCGTGGGGATCAACACCAACACCTGGTCTCCAGGGCTAAACTGCCTCAGTCTCGCTGACAGATTGTAGACCCTTGCCTGGGCCTCTTGTGCTTGAAGAAGGCTTTCTCTTAAAATCGGCATCACCGTCGCGATCCGGACTTGCATCTGGGCCACATGCTCGATGACGCTCCAGTGGGGTGTTACCTCGGCTTCCCAGGTCTCCTTCTCAATGTCCAACAATCACCAAAAGGTGAGAACCACGTAGAGGCCTGGGGAACTTCCCAAATGGAGAATATAAAGTAGGGGAGTAGGCAATCCCAGTCTCATCCATCCTTCTCCATGACCTTTTTAAGCATGGTCTTTAGGGTCTTGTTGAACCTCTCCACCAGGCCATCCGTCTGTGGATGGTACACTGACGTCCTGAATTGTGTAATCTGGAGAGCCTTACACAACTCCCTCATCACATGAAAGGAGTTCCCTGGTCTGTCAGGATCTCCTTTGGCTGGCCTATCCGGGAGAAGATATGTACCAGCTCCTGGCTATGCTCCTGGCAGGGGAGTTTCTCAATGCTACCGCCTCTGGGTACCGTGTTTCATAGTCCAGCACAATCAGTATGTATTGGTTATCCCTGGCGGACTTAACTAAGGGACCTACAAGGTCCATGGCAATTCGGTCAAACGGGACCTCTATAATGGGTAACAGAACCAGGGTCTGCACAGGCCTAGGGACGCAGTGAATAAATCTGTCCATCACGACCCATTCTACCATCTGGGCTGGGGTAGAGGACTCTGGCTGCAACCACTTGTGTACAAGATGGAGGAGATCGAACATTTGGGAGCGAGGGGGTTTATTACCGCAATATGCCCAGTGGTGGAGCCTTTGAGCTCGGACACACAGTCACCCAAAAGTGTGCCAGTATCTCAGTTTTTAACTTTGAATACTCCTGGGCATCCTGTAAGGCCAGGTCATAATAAGCCTTTTGGGACTCGCCAATCAAATAGGAGGAGGCCAGCACCTCCACCCACTGCTCCTGCGGCAGCTTCTCTCGCTCTGCTACAATCTCAAAAATGCTTCCATATCATCCCCCGGGCTCATTTTATGCATGGCTCATCTTACCGCTTTCGGATGTACGAGTCATCAACCGGAGTTGGGGGAGGGGCTGCCAGCCTCCCACAAACTGCCTCTGCAAGCAACTCCATCTGATGTTGCTGCTCTCTGAGCTGGTCTTGTTGGTATTGCTGCTGGTGGTGGATCTGTTGCAATAGCAGCTTGCTTGTCTCGTACTGGGGTAGCACAAGATGCTTGACCAGGTCCTTCATACTGTCTGTCTGTCTTTTTTTGCTGGCTTATGGCCGCCTTTACCCAGGACATGCGGTTTGTCCTTAGTCGTTACACATGCGTCCTGGGGATCTTGCACCCACTTCTACTGCCACCTGTGGTAGATCGCTCACTCAGCTGCACACGGAGGTAGACACAGGTACGCTGTCTCTTTAAATTTTGTGTTGGTTTATTAAAGTGCAGCATAAACCAACATTTAAGTCCATAAAAGAAAACATGGCCCGCTGGGCAAAACAGGAAAAACCAAATGAAAATACCAACACAAAGCACAGCAGTCCATGTGGTAGCAGGGATCCAGCTGCTCAGAGGTTAGCAACTCCACATGATTCAGGTCAGCTCAACACAAAGATGTCTGTAGTTACTCTCTCCAGACTCATTGAACACTGAAAGCCTCAGCAGGCCGAATATTTAAGCCACAGACCACACCTTGAGGTGCAGATATGGTGAATGACCTCCCACCCTTCACAATGATTATTCACAAAAAATCACTCCCTTTTAAAATGGAGGTTTAACCCTCTCAGCAAATAACATGCTGGAGCAAACTTCATGGTTTCAATTCAAGGAAGCTAATAGCCTCCATGAAAAATATCTTCCATCACCTTACCAGTAACTTTGTCACACCAATTTTGCATTCCAAAAATCAAATGGTGCTCCTTTCCTTCCCAGCCTTGCCGTGTGCCAAAACAGTAGTTTCCCACCACATATGGGGTATCAGAGTACTTAGGAAAAATTGCACAAAAAATTGTATGGTCCATTTTCTTCTCTTACTATAATGAAAATAGAAATATTGGGTCGAAATCAATATTTTGGGGGGAAAAAGGAGCTCACCGTACATTCCTTGATGGGTGTAGTTTCCAAAATGGGGTAATTTGTGGAGGATTTCCACTGTTTAGGCACATCAGGCGTTCTGCAAACACGACATGGCATCCACTATCTATTCCAGCCAATTTTGCGTTCCAAAAGACAAATGGTGCTCCTTCCCTTCTGAGCCCTGCTGTGCGCCCAAACAGTATTTTTCCACCACATATGAGTTATCAGCTTACTCAGGAGAAATTGCACAACAAATTGTATGGTCCATTTTCTCCTGTTATCCTTGTGGAAATGCAAAATTTAGGGCTAAAGCAACATTTTTGTGGGAAAAAGTAAGATTTTTATTTTTTCCTTCCACATTGCTTTAATTTCTCTGAAGCACCTGTAGGGTTAATAAACTTCTTCAATGTGGTTTTGAGCACTTTAAGGGTGAAGTTTTTAAATTGGTGTCATTTTTGGGTATTTTCTGTCACGTAGGCCCCTCAAAGTCACTTTAAATGTGATGTAGTCTCTAAAAAAAATTGGTTTGGTCAATTTTGTTGGAAAAATTAGAAACTGCTGATAATTTTTAACCCTTTTAACAGGGTTTCAAAAATTATGCTGATGTGAAATAGACATGTTTTAACTGTTTATTTGTTAACTATTTTGTGTGACATTACTCTCTGGTTTAAGAGCATAAAAATTAAAAATTTGAAAATTGCTAAATTTTCGCCAAAATTCCGATATTTTGACAAATAAACGAAAAAAAAATTCAACCTAAATTTACCACTAACATGAAGTACAATGTATCACGAAAAAAAACTATTTCAGAATAATTGGGAAACTTTGAAGCGTTCCTGAGCTATTACCTCATTAATTGACACTGGTCAGAATTGTAAAATTTGGCCTGGTCAGGAAGGTGAAAACAGGTTCAGGGTGAAGGGATTAAGGAGGATGTCCACTACCCAGGCTCACTTACTGGTTTTGCCATGAATGTCTAAGGATAATGCCCTTTAAGATCCTTGTATACCTTTTCTGACAATTTCCATGTTTTTTTTATACCTTTCTGCTTCACTTTCTGTGTCCTGACTCCAGCTCTGCTCTCACAGCCATCACTTCCAGTTCAGATTCCCCTGCTCCCTTCTGACTACATTTCCCATCAGCCCTCATGTTGGGCTGCAAACTAGCAGTGAGCACACCCTCTATCATTCCACCTTATCCTCTCCCACTCCTCCCCAGCTTCACACTAGTGATGGTCAGTCCGGATCTTTTTGGTGATTTAGATTTCTTTACTCCATTCATGAACACGATCCAGCTCTTTTAGAACCCAAATGGATCCATATTAGATATTGGTAAACACATATTTAAAATAAAGTCACTGCAGCTGAAACCTCCCACCTGAAGTCAGCTTATGAAATTGCTGAGTAATTGGGATTCGTCCAGGTGGGTAGGGTTTTGGCTACCGAACACTATCACTTTACCCCCAACGAGAGCCAAAGACTATAAGTGGCTGTCACTGGTGTGCCGGCTCCCATCGTTCATAAGAAGAAAGCTGGCTCTTTGTACTGGATCACTAGCGAATGACACTATATCACACACAGCTTAAGCGTTAGTTCTTGTCTTGTCCAAGCAAGTTACCAATATAGGGACTAGAACACAAAGTACCAGAAGAGTACTCCTGATATATATATATATATATATACAGACCAAAAGTTTGGACACACCTTCTCATTTAAAGATTATTCTGTATTTTCATGACTTTGAAAATTGTACATTCACACTGAAGGCATCAAAACTATGAATTAACATATGTGGAATTATATACTTAACAAAAAAGTGTGAAACAACTGAAAATATGTCTTATATTCTAGGTTCTTCAAAGTAGCCACCTTTTGCTTTGATGACTGCTTTGCACACTCTTGGCATTCTCTTGATGAGCTTCAAGACGTAGTCACCGGAAATGGTTTTCACTTCACAGGTGTGTCCTATCAGGTTTAATAAGTGGGATTTCTTGCCTTATAAATGGGGTTGGGACCATCAGTTGTGTTGTGCAGAAGTCTGGTGGATACACAGCTGACAGTCCTACTGAATAGACTGTTAGAATTTGTATTATGGCAAAAAAAAAGCAGCTAAGTAAAGAAAAACGCGTGGCCATCATTACTTTAAGAAATGAAGGTCAGTCAGTCCGAAAAATTGGGCAAACTTTGAAAGTGTCCCCAAGTGCAGTTGCAAACACCATCAAGCGCTACAAAGAAACTGGCTCACATGAGAACCGCCCCAGGAAAGGAAGACCAAGAGTCACCTCTGCTTCCGAGGATAAGTTTATCAGAGTCACCAGCCACAGAAATCGCAGGTTAACAGCAGCTCAGATTAGAGACCAGGTCAATGCCACACAGAGTTCTAGCAACAGACACATCTCTACAACAACTGTTAAGAGGAGAATTTGTGCAGCAGGCCTTCATGGTAAAATAGCTGCTAGGAAACCACTGCTAAGGACAGGCAAGAAGCAGAAGAGACTTGTTTGGGCTAAAGAACACAAGGAATGGACATCAGACCAGTGGAAATCTGTGCTTTGGTCTGATGAGTCCAAATTTGAGATCTTTGGATCCAACCACCGTGTCTTTGTGCGACGCAGAAAAGGTGAACGGATGGACTCTACATGCCTGGTTCCCACCGTGAAGCATGGAGGAGGAGGTGTGATGGTGTGGGGGTGCTGTGCTGGTGACACTGTTGGGGATTTATTCAAAATTGAAGGCATACTGAACCAGCATGGCTACCACAGCATCTTGCAGCGGCATGCTATTCCATCCGGTTTGCGTTTAGTTGGACCATCATTTATTTTTCAACAGGACAATGACCCCAAACACACCTCCAGGCTGTGTAAGGGCTATTTGACCAAGAAGGAGAGTGATGGGGTGCTACGCCAGATGACCTGGCCTCCACAGTCACCAGACCTGAACCCGATCGAGATGGTTTGGGGTGAGCTGGACCGCAGAGTGAAGGCAAAAGGGCCAACAAGTGCTAAGCATCTCTGGGAACACCTTCAAGATTGTTGGAAGACCATTTCCGGTGACTACCATTTGAAGCTCATCAAGAGAATCAAGCTCATCAAGAGAATGCCAAGAGTGTGCAAAGCAGTCATCAAAGCAAAAGGTGGCTACTTTGAAGAACCTAGAATATAAGACATATTTTCAGTTGTTTCACACTTTTTTGTTAAGTATATAATTCCACATGTGTTAATTCATAGTTTTGATGCCTTCAGTGTGAATGTACAATTTTCATAGTCATGAAAATACAGAAAAATCTTTAAATGAGAAGGTGTGTCCAAACTGTGGTCTGTACTTATATATATATATATATATATACACACACACACACACACACACACACACACACACACACACACACACACACACAGTTAGGTCCAAAAATATTTGGCCAGTGACTGAATCTTTGTGATTTCAGCTTTGCAGGCCACTATTTTGGATTTAAAATGAAACAGCTGAGCTGGAGTTAAAGTGTAGACTTTCAGGTTAAAATAAAGTGATTGAACAAAAATATCTTGTGAAACATTTAGGAATCACAAACATTTTTCTACAAAGCCTCCTCATTTCAGGTGCTCAAAAGTAATTGTATAAATTAACTTTATCATAAATAAAATGTTCATTTTTAATATTTTGTAGAAAATTCTTCGCAGGCAATGGCGGCCTGAAGTCTGGAAGCCATGGACGTCACCAAACGCTGGGTTTTCTCCTTTGTGATGCTTTGCCAGGCCTTTACTACAGCTGACGTCAGTCATTGCTTCTTTGTGGGTCTTTTTGTCTTAAGTTTTGTCTTAAGCATGTGAAATGCAGCTAGATGAGGCTGAGATCTGGTGATTGACTCGGCCATTTGCTTTCGCAAGATGTTTTGGGTCATTGTCTGTACTATGAAGTGCTGTCCAATCTACCGTGTTGCATTTAGTTGAGTATGAGCAGAAAGTATTGCCCTGTACACTTATCAGGCTGCTTCTGTCTTCAGTCACATCATCAATAAACACTAATGGCCCAGTGCCATTGGAAGCAATGCATGCCCTCACACTGTCTCCACTATGTTTTACAGAGGCTGTGATGTGGTTTGGATCATGAGGCGTTCCAAGTCATCTCCATATTTTCTCCTTCCCATCATTCTGGTACAGCTTGATCTTAGTTTTACTTTTCCAGAACTGGGTTGCTTCTTTTGATGTTTTGTTGGCACAGTCTAATCGGGCCTTTCTATTTTTAAGGCTGATTAATGGTTTGCACCTTGTGGAGAATCCTCTGTATCTGCTCTCATGAAGTCTTCTCTTTATGGCAGACTTAAGATACTGAAACATCTACTTCTGGGACACTGTTATTCACTTGTAGAATGCTGTGAAGGGGTTTTCTTCACCATGGAAAGTATTCTGCAATTATCCACCACTGTTGTCTTCAGTGGACGTCCAGGCCTTTTTGAATTCAAAAGCTCACCAGTGCATTTTTCTTTTGCAAAATGTACCAAACTGTTGATTTGGCCACTGCTAACATTTCTACTATCTCTCTGATGGATTTCTTCTTTTTTTTCAGCCTGTTTCTCTTCCATTGAGAGCTCCTTTGACCGGATGTTGTGGGTTCATTGCAACAGGTTCCAAATGCAAATACCACATCCGGAATTAGCTCCAGACCTTTTACCTGCTTAATTGATGATGGATTAATTAGGAAATGGCACATACACCCATTAAAGAGGTTTTGAAATAATTGTGCAATTACTTTTGTTCCCTGGAAAAAGAGGCAGCAACACATTAAAGAGCTGTAATTCCTAAACCCTTACTTTGATTAGTATGTGAATACCCTCAAATTAAAGCTGAGAGTGCACTTTAAGCCCATCTTGATTATGTAACTATATCTCGAATATGTTTTAGTAAATGGATAAAAAAAAACTCATTTTGTTTCTATCTTGAGTTTTATATGTTAAATGGCCACAGTCTGAACGTTCTTCTATGCATTTATAACAACTTATTCTCATTTTTTTGTTTTATTTTTTATTAGTAGAATCTGTGCCTACTCTGAATTCAGTGGTTACTACTCACCTGTGCTGTTATCTGCAGAAATCTCCTTTTTACACAACTCATCACCCCTCACATAAGTCTCTGGAGTATTAATATGGGTCAGATCTTTACCCTGAAACAAATATTGTAAAAGTCACAGACAAATGGAGAAGTCACATCTATGATCAGCTGTAATCCTGCCATCTCCACCCCTCTCATTACATGAGTATAAAACATATAATACTGGTGGATAAAACAAGACTGTACACAAGACCTTCATAGTCGTCTACACATCATAGGGGAGATCTCATGACACCTTCTCTCCATCTACCTGATGATCCTGAGGAACATTGGGATTTTCTTGTTTACAGCCCTGTGGTAGAAGACGACTGGGACATCTCTCTGGTGTTGTCCTCTTACTGAATAGAACTGGAGGAAACACATACAGGGACAGAATTAATTCTTTACATACAAATTATATGAATTATAGTTCATGTGTATTTAGTCCTGTCTATTACCTGGTAATATGAGGGGCTGGGGACCCTCCACCATGACTTCCTTGTACAGATCTTCATGTCCTTCTAAATACTCCCACTCCTCCATGGAGAAATAGACGGCAACATCTTGACACCTTATAGGAACCTGACACACACAATGATACCGTCATCCCCCATATACCTTCATAGCTTTACCGTATAATGTCCCAGCAGAGTCACCTCTCCAGTCAGCAGCTCAATAATCTTGTAGGTGAGTTCTAGGATCTTCTGATCATTCATGTCCTT